>NC_134643.1:80533720-81783720 GCF_030463565.1 Pelecanus crispus | reverse complement strand
AAATGAAACCAATGTCCATTTTTTTCAGTCATGGATGCGAACGCTGTTCAGTGATAGCTTCCTCCCTCCCACCCAGAATAAGGTACCTGCAGCTGGGACCAGGACAGAAAATAATTCTCCTCCATATGCACTTGCCAATGACCAGCCTAGATGGGTCCCTTCTTGGCACATGGATGCAGACAAGTCTTCCTTTCGCTGTCCCCACACCCCAAGCTGCATACATAGCCCAGCTGCCTACCCCACGGCTGTGGATACCAAGGAGGTAGCTGGCTGCAATTCAATGCTGCAATGCCAAACACTGCTGTGGCTAACCCCTTGTGCAGCTCTGGGCACAAGTGACTTCCCCTGGACTACACGGGAGGTCTGTAGAAGAGCGTGAAATTGAAAATCTCAGACTAACACTTTAATTTCTGTCATATTTTCTCTTACAAATTCATAAAACCCAGTTTTTCCATCACCTTTTCATCAATAATTTTTCAGACACACACACACTTAGTCTCTTAGACATGCGCATATTAGAAAAAACCTTCTTTTCTAGACTTCACTTACAAGGAACAAGGGAAGGGAGATTATACTGCTCTATTGTTTTGTGCCTTTTAATAATGTGGGAGGTGCTCAAGTAATAGTGTAGTAAGGGCCACATAAGTGGTTCCTTGACACACATGCAATTCATTCTCAAACTCTTTCAATGAAAGACACTATAGAAAATTATTTTTTAGTGCAAGAACCTTAATTAAAAAAAAGGCAACAAAAACTTTAACGGTCTCTTTTTTATTTTCCTTTTCCTTTGATTCCTCTAGCTCTGACTCCCCAGGGCATATTTTACCAGTTGATCAGAGTTGGTAATACTGCTGCGTTCCAAAAACTACCATTTTTTTTTTCATCATCCTGTGTAATCTGTGATAACTTCAACAACAAAACCTGCATAGTCTATGTTGACAATTCATGCTGAATTCACTGTTAGATCAGCTTTTCCCAAAGATGTCCATGCTTTCTTTCTGTCCAGCCCTTCATTAAAATCACTGTAAAGGTGATGTGATTCCCTAGGTCAGCGGTGAATCGTTGATCACGACCATCAGTGGGCAGTACTGGGCTAAACACCTATGGTGGGCTCAGGCTGGCCCCACCTCATCTGCAAGAGAGGTCTGCCTTGGTGGGAGCAGTTTCAAATTGGAAAACATTCACTTAGCTGATATTCGTCAAGGAAAAAAAGAGACACTTTCTGGCCAAGGCAGGAATTTATTAGAAACCTGAGGGAAGAGAGGAAGGACATGTGGGTCTGTTGTGAACCAGAGCTTTTGGACTGTGCTGGAAGTTTGCTGAGGTGGTTGGCTGGCGTACAGCCCCATGAGGAGAGCGCTGCAGGAATTCGGCATCCCAACATCAGTCATTTGGTTTTGCTTGTGCCACTACTGCTAGTCCTGGAAGGAGTGGCCCTCCTTGGGGTCAGCTGGAGGGACGGTGCTCCCGCAGAGGCAAGTCAGTATCACGCTCTGTCATATTCTTGAACATGCAGCTTGGGGCAGACACCCTCTGATTATAGTAACTTACAGCTAATATTTACCGTTCTGCAGAGACATGATTTATCCTAACTTTACTTTCACCTCATTATTTGCAGTATGTGATATTATTTTTAATGTGTAGTATATTGCTGTAACTATGCTCTAGAAAATTTCCAAGTGTATACATACAACTCTTACTGATGCGGATGGCAGACCCCTAATATCCTCTCTACAGTGGCCCCTGAAAGAATTTCAAGGAGCTGATGGCTCCTTGACAGCTTACTGGAATTGCACATGCAATGTGCATTGCACTGTGCCAGGGCTGCACATTCATCTCAGTGCAGCTAGCAAGTCAAACCTAATGGCTTTGGTTATTTTCCATTGGCTATCATTATTTTCCCCACACACACGCACTGTGCCCCCCTCCTTCACAAAACCAAGAAAGCACAAAAAAATTCAGCCCAAGATGTCTGGGTGGCAAATTATGGGACTAGCAACAGAGCTTCAGACTCTGAGAAGAGGTAGGATTCCAGTGCAGATTTGTTTTTTGTTGTTCACTTAATTTTTAGAATGGATTCAGGCTAAGCTTGAATATAAATATTCCGCAAATGAGAAGAACTCAGATCTTCATCTTGAGATCTTCACAAGAAAAGTCCCAAGTGATCAAGGGCCCCATCCCATATTCTAACTGATTGAGCTGCTCAGACTTGCAGAGGTATTTAGTAGGCTGGTGGAATTTGCAAAAAAACCCCAACCACCCAAGTATCTTAGACCTCTAAATCTCTGTTTGTTTCAAGAAGAACATTGAAAATTCTGCTTGGCTCCTACAACCACTTAAAAACTCATCTTCAAAAGTTACCCTTGTCTATCAGTGAATTTAGGTATATGACTGAGTTGCAATGATTTAATGAGCTGGCATGCATCAATACAACTGTGGCAACTGTGTCTCCAGCCGATGCAAATAGGAAATAAAAAGCATTAGCTTTAAACACCAGTAGACAAGATTTAGGCTCACTGCATTTCTTCTCACATCTGCTGAGAGCTATAAGCATGCACACTGTTAGCTATCATGGACCACCTGATGCTTGGCAGCACAATTTAGTTAAATGTATGACCTCCGTTTGTAGAGTACCGAAATCAGTTTGCCTTCTTTCAAGTTTCACATGGGAGACCTTTAGGAATTTGAGCATAGGCATTCAGTTGTTTTTTTTTTTAATCACAAATGATTTACACCCTGGGCGTCTTTCTCAACAGGTTGCACGGTAAAAAAAATACAAGGTTCTGGAGGGGTCTCCCTGCCTGATGGAGGAGCAGCAACTAAATAATCTGCCATTATTAGTCCAGTAGAGACCATCTTTAATAGGACAACAGATCCCACAGGTCAAAGACTACCTGATAACTCTCAGCAAGTGTAACGAATTTGGAGCATAGTAAAGCCCATCTGGAGTAAACTGCAGCCTATGAAACTAGTGAAAACCCAAGAAGAGGCAATGCTAGAAAACGCGACTAAAAAGAGCTTCTCCACTGGGAAAAAAGACACCTCCACAGAAGGCTGGTGAAGACAATACAGAAAGTAGCACCCTCCAGGAAGGTCAAAGCTGTTATATGCATTTTCAGGAAGAATGGAGAAACTGAGAGAGGGACTTGTATGTGGATGGTTGTTTTGCAAGTGTAAATCACTCGTTTGAGGGAAGTCTGGATGGTGTGAATGACTCCATGAAGACTAAATCACTTCCTTGGCTGTCAGAAGGCCTCCAAAGGAGCAGACACATGGAGGGGGGACTCTCCACAGGGTGTGTGTTGGCTAGCGAGTGATGGCAACAAAGCACACAGATGTTGTTGAGGCCCAGCAAGTTTAAAAAGTGTGGCAGATTCAACAGGGGAGTTGAGTCAGGGCTGGTACCTGAACTGTTTGGGCATGCTGCAATTTCCTGCCTTTTGGCTAAAATAAGCTTACTTAGAAAGTAACTATGTCTCTGTAGCACAAGGAAACATAATTTCCCCCTAACTAACTAACTAACACACACACACACACACCACACACACACACGTACTTTTTTTTTTAAAGTGAACTCAGATGGTTGAACTTTGTACAATCTGAAGGTAAAGGGATTTAGCTGTGGAGAGAACTGAGACTGAGAGGCTTTAAGGTGATGTGGTATCAAACAACCTAGCCAAAGTGGGAAGGTGGTGAACAGGTCCAGCAATGCAGTAGGACTCCTGAAAGCAGGCATTTCCATGTCCCACCATTTTCTCAGCTGTATTGCTAGGCAAGACTGAACTACGTAATTAGCTGGGAATTAGGGCAAACTGTACCTTCAAATGGAAAGGCATGGCTACAACTTTATTCCTGCAGATAATGCTTCTAGAGGGATTTTTATAGTTATGCACAAGGTAGTGATAAGGTGTAGAGTACTCAGCTGGCTCTCCAAATGTCCCCCCTAAGCACTGCCCTACATGTGCAAGAGGCAGCAGTTTCACACTCCTGCTAATAACAGCCATGTATTGTACAGTCCTGAGGTCGGCAGAGCTACAGTAAAGCCTTGGGGGCTGCCTGCCCGCTCAGTCTCATGGCTGCTGCTTGGCTGCCAGGGTTGACACCAGGCACAAGAGAAATAGGCTGCTGCACAGCCCTGGAGACAGTGGGGGAGAGATGGCAGAGCACTTGGGGTTTGAGGAGTAGGAAGAAATCTCTCCCATAAACAGCAATTGCTGGCTTTAAACCCCACTGGTAGCAGCGAGCTTGCCTCTTCACTCTAGTTTTAACCCCTCCTTTTACACAGCAGAAGTGCCCAAACCTCAGCCACTCCTCCTTCGGATGGTAAAACTCAATTTCTCTTCTCCATTTGAAAAGCTCTGTTTACTGCCCACACTTACAGCACTGCTTTGGTAATGTTACAAAAAAGAGGAGACTGTAGTATTGTCATTAAGAATCCCTTGTGATGTCAAATAGACACTGTGTGAGTGGAAGCATGTATTATAGATTCTTCATTTCAAATATCCTTTATAGGTACAGTCTTCTGAATATACACCTAAAACACACTGGCATATAAATACTTCCTAATGGCTACATGACACCAATACATATATCCCATAGAACTGAAATACTATCGCAAAATGATCTATAAATTAAATATCAGGACCTTAGGTTCCTAGTATTTTGACACTTGTCCAGACATTCTCTAGTACCATTTGGCCAAGGTAGACACAAGACTGGTAGTCCTGATGTTGCAGTAGTGAAAGGTCTTACATCTGTGCTCCCTTAGACTAAATAATGCTGTTAACAGTATAGCCATACGTATGCTAAAGACCTCTTTTGTTCAGAATATAACATTCCCCTGCCCTGCAATTTTTCCTAAAACACACACTGCATCTGAGACCCCTGCTGTTTAAGTGAGGCCCATGGTGCAGAAGTAGAGCTGGCCCTCTTCATGTATCAACTAAAATCCTCTCTTAACCACAGAAATGTTTTGCGAGACCCACCCACATCTTGCACTGAAGATCATTATACAAAATGCATTTGGTCTGGCTGATGACTGACTTGGAAACTAACATGGCTTCACAGAGGAAGAGATCGTGCCAAAGTAGCATTGTCATACTCCCTCTGACATCAGCTGAGGCCTTACCCCTTGCTGAGTAGGTTAGCCCAAAATTTCTCAGCATGATATCATTTGACTTAAATGGTTCTGTGATTTCTACCAGCTGAAGAGTTCTCCCAAGCTCGGGCCCCTTTATTTTACAAGGTGATTTGTGCTTCAGCTGCATTTGTTCACAGTAAAGCAAACAGCGGCTGTTCACAACTGAGACTAATGAACAGAACTTCTCTAGAAGTTCTCTGGTACTCTGGTTTCTGTAAGCACACCTGAAGTGTGGTTAGGATAGCTAACGTGGTGATGCTCATGGTATCAAAATGCTGAACTGGTAAAATTCAGCTGGCCATAGCTACTGCGAGAAGAAGGTCCTGATCTCCCTTCCATTTTATCCTCCCTCCTGCTGCTTACCTTGTGCTGGCTCTGTTGTTAAGATTTCTCCGTGAACTGACTTAAATCACTTAAACAGAAGAAAACAAACCCTGCAAAAAACACCAGCTGGTTTTCTGCTATCTGAGAGTGGTCAATCTGCCTGCAGGAAGATCTAGGGAATGCTAAAGCCAGCACAAAGAAGGTGGCAAGACTACACTGGCAGAGCAGGTGAGAATGGGGAGGAAAGAGGGGAGAGGCCCAGAAGGTCCTGTGGACCTTCAGCCTACTGTCTGTGATCATCCCCCTCACCTGAGAAGGTCAGTAAGTCTTTAAGAAGACAACAGTACTTTGGGGCATCTGGATTTGTTTAAACTGTAGCCAGAACCAAGAAATCACAAAGGTTAATGGCTGTTCACTTGTACGGAAAATAAAAAAGATTGGGAGAGAACTCCTACGTCCTGACTTGGTTTAGGCTTGTCATGGAGATGAGCTCTAATTGCATTTTAACCACATCTGTGCAACAGGCAGAGCTTTCTGGACAAGCCAAATGGACCTTTGGGCTATCTAAGTGGTACATGAAGCTCATCAGGCTGGCTGATACTGTTACCTGTTTCAGGAGTATGGTGAGAACTACTCAGCTAACTTGCTCTCATTACACAAATGGAGAGGGAGGAAAAATAAAGCTGGTGCAAGGGAGAGGGAAGACATATGGCTGGACCTTATCAAATCAGCTCCTGTATCCTTGCTGAAAGCCTTTCCTGTAGCAAAAAAAAAACCTGGGAAAACAACAGACAGTACACTGGGAAAAAAAGAAATGCTACAGTAGGATTACTGCTGTGTTGAGACACAATCCAGCCTCAATACCTATCTAATTCTATGACATATTTATTTTAGCAGACAAAACAAGGAAAAAGTACCCAAGTCTCATGATTAAGGGGTTAAATGGCTCTGAGGACTGGGGGAGCATTGATCCTGAGATGGAGCAGTCCTGCTCATCCCTATATGGTAATCCGTGTCCAGGTTACTGAGGGAAGAGTTTTCTTTCCATGACTGTTGGCCGCTGTTGGAAGCAGGATGGTAAGCTGGTACACTAAAGCCAATGTTTCTATGTGGAGAAACCTCTTGACAGACAACTGTTTGTTCAGCTCAGTAAATTCAAACTGGGGCTGAGGAAAGAGGTTGCCAGATCGCACAATACAACCGTTGTGTGTTGCTTCTGTCTTGTACCCAAATGCTGAGTGCGAGATTGGGTAGAAGAAGAGCAGAAACCTGAGACTGTCATGCTGCAAACAGTTGTGCTGTGAGGTTGTAGAAGTAACACAGAAAGACAAGGTCAAGGTCTGTCTTCGGCAATAAAAACGTGTAAGGGGAAGGAGGATCCAAAAGGTTCATATCCCTCATGTGGTTGTAGAAAAGAGCACTCAAATCACAAAGAATAGGTAATGGATGGGCCAGAGACAGTTTGATAGATGAAGATTTTGCAAGCTCAAGTCTGTTGTATTAAAAAATATCTTTTTTCTTCCCCTGTCCTGTTCTCCAACTCCATCCCCCCATCCCCACCAGACAGACAGGTATTTCCAGTATTAGCTTCAAGTGTTGTTCTTTTCCTGCTCCACCACAATGGTAGAAAGCACTCTTCCATTTATCTTACTAAAAAATCCTGCCTCTGATCCTCCTGTGGCTTTTCCTTACCTTTATTACTCATGAAGGGCAATGATTAGGAAGAGGGAAAGAAATTCAACCTCTGGCTGTTCACATGCACATCCTACAAACACCTCACAATCACTTTGACTTCAGAAAACTGGCCAAACACTTTAATGATGGGAATTTAAGAATTAAAGATGAAGCTTTATCTTCCAAATTGCTCTTTAGAGAAGCGGGCAAAAGCAGGGGTGACAACTACAGCAAAAGCATTCCCAATAAGAGTAATAATTTTTGACCCAACAATGTGAGAATCTCCAGTATCTTCTGCCACAGGCTCAGTTCACCCTCAGGTTTATACTTCTGTTTTGGTTTTTTTTTTTTCAACAGCTGAAAATCATTGTAGGAGACTACTGCCCAAGAACCTCACTTCTGTGCTCCATCAGAAAGCCCAGAGCGCTCTGAGAGATGTGAGCGTGGCTGGAAGACACAACTCCTGATGCATCTTCCCAGGAAGCCTCTCCTGAAGGGACTTCATAAGCTGTAAACTTGCAACTTCTGATAGGCCCCTTGCAGAAAACTGAAATGTGACCTCCCCTTCTTGGGGTTAAGTCTCCACACTTAAACATAGCCAAACTCTAACTTCCTTCCTTCCCTTCCCTCAACAGAGTTGGAAAACAGTAGTCTTATCAGTTTAAAGGTATGCATGTGAATTAGCATAAACTGATGCAAACTTCTGTATGCCACTTCTAACTGATTAGTACTAAAACCAGACTTAAATAGGCCTGTCTCTGAAGAGAGTGAAGTGTAGTGTCAATGCAGTCAACACTACAGTGTATTTTCCTGGTTTAACTAAGAGGGTTCAAAGTGATGCAAGTTTGCTTTGTAGAAGAAAATCTGAATTACGGACACAACTCTAGCCTGAAGAAAGTGTGCAATACACAGGGAAATTAAGGGGCTTGGTTTCATTAAAAGGTGAGTTTCTTAAAAAACTGATTAACATCCTGCTGACCCCAATGGAGGCTGAGGGTAGTCTGAACCCACTTATCACATCTGCCTAGCCATAGCATGTAGATGCTGCACTACAGGAATGAGAAGGATGAAATCTAAATGACTGAGCTTTCCTATGGCTTGGTCAGTCCTGGCTTCTGAGTGGATCAGAACAAGCCCTGACTGCAATTTCTGCTCCTGTAACTGTGCAGTAATTACAGAGGCGGCTGTAAAGCAAGACACTTCACAGAAAATCTGCAACCACCTATCCGAGCTATTGCCATTCAGCTATTGCTTGAGTGTCATTAGTTAAATTGGCAGGGAAGGCACACTTTCGTGCTGAAATTAATTGTTAATGCCATGTTAAGAAGACTCTCAAGGTTATAATAAAAACTTCTCCTATGAATATGAACTCTATGAGCTTGACTCTCATCCATACTTCAGTCTCTTTATAGTAGTCTGGCTTTCCGCATTGGGCTTAATTTTGGGCTTGAAATTGATGTGGCATATACTGCAAATGTAAGAGTGTATATGACTGCAAGGGCAAGTGATTAAACAAGGCCAGTGACATTATCATTGTCATATCCAAATGGGAGTGACAGGCCATGCCTACACCAAGATTCCCAGGTTCTTTCACAGCTCCAACCTGATTGTATGGGCTGCTGTCCTACAGGAAGGAGGGTTAGCTGCCCGGAAAGCAGGCACTGAACCCCCACCACTTACAACTTAGCATGCTGAAGTGAACCACTGTTCTGGTTTCCTGTAGTTTGCCAGGCTGTAACTTCTAACTGTTCAGCTGCTGAGACGAGGTGTGTCTTGTCACAGCTACCCCCAGACAAAGTCTGTGCTTCACAAAAGCCCACCAGTCAGTACCATGCTATCAAACCCTGCTGGGATCATGCCTCATGACAGTGGTGAAGATAGCCTTGGCAGTCTCAGGCACGTATACAGGTAGGCTCCTATGGTATTAGTAATGATAAGTGCTGTCTTAAAAAAATAGAATACCTCTAAGGAAGCATATGACAAAAGCTAAGTCTTTACAGCTCGGTTTGTCAGCATTCGCCCTCTGCAAAGCAGGACACAGCAATCATTTCCAGTTTAGATAAGAATTCACCACAGTGAAGCTCGTGATGCAACTTTGGAAGGGGGGATAGTAATGAATCAAACAGTGATGCACTTCACTGGATAGATAGTAAGCTTGAGGGCTGGCGCATACAGGGAACCTGACTGGCGCAGGCTCTACCCAATACCAAGTGCCACAGCACGTCTGTGTGGACGTGCCTGTCCACATAAGTGACTTCCTTGTAGAAGGTGGTTTCTACTTATAAAGCAGTATTGTCATTCTGGAATAAAGTCACTTACCAACCACCAAATGACTGTATGAGGGAATTAGGTTCAAGCCTTTACTACTAACACCCATTGTGCTCACTGCCTTACACATGTAGACAATTCATAACCAACCCCCCTCCCCCCCCCCAAAAAAAAAAAAAGACCAGACTGATTTGGGTTCAAGAATCCGAGTTATTGTCCCAGTAGTGGATGGGCACAGTTGGGCAGGTTCTGATTTTGCTTGGAGGATCTGACTGCAACATCAACACAGAAGTGGCTGTATCACAGAGACATTACGACTAGCTTTAAATACTGCAACAGACAAAAGCAGCAGCAGATAGCTCGGTGTAAGTTATGTACCCAGCCTCTCGAGTTTATGGCTAGGTCAGGTTGCTGTCATGATGAGACATCTAGTGAAGGAAAAAAACCTGGGAAATACCAGACTGAACAGTAGTGCAATTGGTTGTTCCATTTTTAAATTGGATAATACACTTTTTTAACAAATTGGAAGCTGGAAATGTGAGGCATTATAGCATAACAAAAGATGTTACTAGTCACTAGAATCTGGAAGTAAATTTAATCTACAATTTTGAGTGGGGGACTGGTCAGATGGTGTCTACCAATACACTGTACCGCATGACTTTATTTTCTATGCAGTACAGCTCTCTCTTTCCAACACCTCTCACCAACAACTCTTGAAAACACCTTTCACCTTTGCATGCCCTTCCTTTCTTTATATTTACCTTGTCTGTTTGGACAGTAAACTCTTTGGGGCAGGGACTCAAGCACAATAGAGCCTACAGATACTGCTGTAGTGCAAACACTAAAAATTACATGGAACAGAAAGCTGCATCCCTTCTGTGAGGGCTAACGGTATCAGCTACTGCAGAACTTTTAACTCCTAAGTTGTGCTTAGTTGTTGGTTTTTACCCCCTTTACTATACAGGCATAACTGTTCTTTGCCCCCTTTCCCACCCTCCCTCCCTACCACCCAGCACATGCCATTGCATAGTAACTGTGCCTGTGCAGCTATTTTGTACAGAAAGGAAAATAAACTAACGTGGTGTAATTGCATTTGCACAAAGGATTTTGGTGGTCTACCAATTAAAAAAAAAAAAAAAGATCATCCTACAACTTGACGCAGTCATAAATGTCACATCGACACATCTGGAGCAAATGTGGGCACTGGGGATCTGGTCTTAAGTTGAGGAGACACTGATGACCAAAGTGCCGTGTTTTGAAGTGCAGTGACTTGCAATGTTTAAGCTCTAAATGTCTAGTGTTACAAATCTAATAGCTCGATCAGCCGAGTTTGTTTTTCTTATCCTCCTTTAAAAGAAGCTTTCCAGCTCAACTCCAAAGTAAAAATGTAAGTATCAGTTGATTAGCAGTTTCTTTAAGCACTACGTTTGTGAAAGATTCACTCAACCAACTCCTTCTGTCTTTTCCCCTCCCACACAAGTTTATGAGAAGTGATTAAGTGTTTCAAACAAAGGGGGTGGAGAATCCCTGATCCTGTTTCCCCTCCAACCTCTCTCCCCACACAAAACAACCAAACTACTATCCTTATAAGAGCTTTGGGGTGGAAGACCTCCCCACACTCAGAGCTAGCACGTAGTCTATGCCCATCGTAAGCACTGTTTTGTAGATTTTAGTAGAATGTGAGTCATTCATAGCTGATGCACTCTTAACAGGGGACCACATTCTCACTTTCAGCAGTCAGACTTTTTATTGAGAAGTCACTTATATGTGTCTTGCTACAAATCTGCAGGGCTCATGCTATGCCCCTGTACTCTCTGGATGTGTGGCACATCAAGTGGCTGAGGCAAGTCACAAGCAAGGCTGGAAGTAGATCTCTTTCATGACTTTGGCAGGGTAAGAATCTTGCCTGTCCTCATTCTAACAGTAGTCAACAGTTTTATGGACCAAACCAATACAGTGGTAGACAATGTGCCTCTGAACAGTTTAAACATTACCTGGCTTTTCCTCAGGCTCCTGAAGGGGAAGAAACAAATCCGGCAGCTCATAAAGTCAAATACAGCCCAGTTGCTAAGGTAACCCAACTGGTAAGAACAGCACACTAATAGACAACAACAGGCCCAATACTCACCTGCCTTTAGATTCTGCCCCCCACCAAATGCAGAGCAGAATCAAAAGCAACAGGCAGGGTGGGGCTCTGCGGAGAAATAGCAATGCTCATGCTTCTAAGCTGTTTGTACAAATGGCATAGGTCTGCCTCAGACATGCACAGAGCGAACCTGGAGTCTCATGGGTTTTATTAGGTCCCAACTGCAACAGGACAGGGAGCCCTCGGCGGGAGTCCAGCTGCACCTACTACTGCTCTCCAGCACCTTGCCTTTCACACCCCTGCAGTCGTTTGGTTAATACCTGTACTGGGCAGTGCTCGAGTAAGGAGTAGTTATACCTGTATCCCAAAGTTTCAGGGCCAGTGGTTGCTGTGGATTAATGAACAAGCCTTTCAGCCCCAGAGAGGTAGTATAGAAAAAGACACCAGGAGCTGGAAATCTCAGGAACCTGCTCAGCTATGTATCTCCCCTCACAAGAAACATCCAGAATTGTATTAGTGAGTTTTAAGTGACTGAATCAAAAGTGAGGTAAATACCAGCATGTCATTAGATTAACTGGAATGTTTCTAAGCCAACCTCTATGTGTTAAGTTCCCATTTTCTTGCATGCTAATAAGCTGAGGTGGACATGCATATCTGGAAAAAAGGACATTTTTGACACCTAAATAAAGTTTTGTGGTGAAAACCTGCCCTGGTTGAAGTCAATGGCAGAGGTCCCAAGGAAAGCCATGGGGGCAGAACTTCAGGATGGCTGCCGGGAGGGTTGCTGGTGGCTGTGGTTCCTCCAGGGCTGCAGTGCATGCCTCAGCCATGACATGCTACAAACACCTGCCAATGCAATAACCCCTGCCTCTCCTTGTACCTTGGGGAAGTACCTTTTATGAGATATCAAAGTCCTAAAATGTTTGATAACAAAACCCTCCCAGTCAGAGGTGTATGGGGAGTGGAATTTCCATTCTGCAGAACAGCTAATTTCAGGCGCCTCTCTTGATTGAAACTGCAACTGCGTTAAAAAAAGAAGAAAAAATAGGGGAAAAAAAAGTACATTTTTTTTCCCCACAGAGTGAAATCCTTGGAGACTATTTGGGGCGATCCAAGACAGACTATTTAAAAAATTCAGAGCTAAAAGTAAGCCAGATAGACTGCCTGCTTGCTAGAGCCCAAGTTAGGAGCTGACTACCAACAAACACTGTTGCTGCTTTGAATCAGCAGTTCCAGTGGGGAAAATTGTCCATTACACCGCTCTGCTAAACTCCCCTTCTGATGTATTTTTAATATTTTAAGTGCTGTCGTAGCTAGATGGCTATCAACACCTGAGTTAGTTAGCTTAACCCTTGCCTGGTGTATTTACAGGGGATGCAAGTCTGCCTTTGGATCATCCCAACACAATGACCTCTAGTTCTGACTAAGTTACGGAAAAGACTCATGCATATTGTGTTGAGAAAATAGCTAAACATGATTTTTAAAAACAGCTCTAGCCACTGATGAATAATATATGGGACCTTAATGAGTAACATAAAGATACTTTATGCCTCTTGCTTTGCTAGAAAAGTGTAAAATAGCCTTAGAGGAAAAGAGAATAAGACCTTCAACTTGAAATTCTTTGCTGTAAAAGGGAAAGTGCTTTACCAGTAAAATTAATATTTTGAGAAACAATATTACATAGAAAGGTAGGAAAGATTAGTCAGCCAGTGAGTAGAGGTCATTATTTTGTCTGACAGGAAGTCCAGAGCTCTATTGATCGACGTCCTGAAAACAAGAGTATTTGTGGATAGCAGCAATTGAAAACATTGTTTTCTTTCTCAGCACCACGTAATTGCATGCTGCATCTAAAAACAGACTCTATCCACAAGTAAACAGGTTTACGAGGCTGTGAGGCATCTTAAGTCCAGGAAGAATTCCTTTTACAATTTAAAATATCTGAGCTGGGAATAGAACATGTTTTGGAGCTCAGTCCAATGTTTTAGTCAGCAGCCCACGGGGCTTCCCTGGTAGCTGCTCCTCATCGCTGTCTCTGCCGAAAATCACCTGCATGCAAATGGTTAAGCCACTAGAAAGTCAAGGCTCTCTTCTCATCAGTGTAAACAGGTAAGTAGTTAGCTCTGGCACTGGCCTATTGGTAAATCTTTTCATTATCTAACCCGTCAGTCTTCCTCATCCATAAAATGGAAATAATGCCAGTGATTTTTACAAAGCTTTTTTTAACAATACATCTGTATTGATATATATTTGCAGGTTGAGCGCCAAGTGTTATAATTTTCATGGTCTCTCTCAAATCGAAGTGGCAAGCCATGGTTGGTCAAAAGCCTCCATGTTAACTATAGCAGTGTCACTGAAGATAAGGACACTCAGGTGGAAAATAGATTTATGGTGACACAAAAAAAATGCTCTTAAAATGAAATCACTTAATGGCAAGAGCTCTAAATTGAAGGCTGTGAGATGGGGGGGAAGCAGGTAGAAAGGTGTGTACTTTCCTTCTAGGGGGCCTATGTATGCTGCCATTGAATTCAATAGCACTGATGAAGTTGATTTCAGGTATGAAATGTGGAATGTGTACATTTTTGGTAGTAATCTGGGGTTTGTCACCTTTAAATTGGCTGTGAGCCCTTTATAGGGTCCAGCTACAGTTCAGGAGCCATTACAACCCAATCAGAATATCACTAGCTTGTGCCTGTACAGAAAGTGAGGCTTGTTGGCGTTTACAATTAAAGGACATGGGGTACTGTCGGAAGTACACTGGCAAATTTATCAGTAGAAATCTAAGATGTTAGCAACTACCAGCTATGTAATCCCCCAACCCTTGGCTATAAAGCACTGCCCTCATCTGAACTGAATGCTTGAGTACACCTCAGGTCACGGCATGAAATACTTCACCAGCTCTTTAAGACATGCCACCCATGCTGGTGGGTCTAAGCAAAGCCACAAGACTGCAAGCGAAAGCAGCTAAGCATGCAAATGTAGCCTGTGTATAACACTTTAAACTGTTACACATATTTGCCAAGCAACGTGTGTTAGGCCCAAATATCCATGGGCTTGGGCTCTGTTGCCCTGCAAACAACAAAGGGATGGCAAGGACATGGGAGTACTTAGTTACAGGGTTGGTGTCACTGGACCCAGTGCACAAAGTGCAAAAACCAAAGATTCCCAATTATGTAAGAAAACTCTGGGTTTAAATTAAAAAATTACACCACCACCCACTCCCCGTATTTTTTCTTATATTCTTTTCAGTCTAGGCTTCATTCTTAAAAATAAAAAAATTCTGAAAAATAAAAATTAACAACCCTGCTGATCTTCCAACAGTACTTTATGGAAAGGAAATCTCCAGTGATGAAACCAGTAGGATCTTCTCTGCTGTAACATTAAGTGTATTTCTTAACTTGCTGAGAAGGGTGTGGGTAATAAAAATCAAAAGGAGAGAGACAAATGTCAGCCAGGCAAAAATGTCAAAAGATTAATTTCTGTAACCCATCTCTCTATTATATGAAAGGATCATGGCCCTTTTTGGGCTTGCTGTTCTAGATGGTGAGATATGTACCTTTTGAATTTAAAGTGCTAAGTCTTAAGAAAATAGAAAATCTTCCTCATTAAAGCTGAGGCAGCATCACATCTGTAACAAATTTAAGGCATGCAAGGACAAAAAAGAACAAGGTGTTTTAAAATGACATGTGTAATACCCCACAGGAGCTGGGTATCACGTTAACTCGCTGCTGACATAAATGCATGGAACGTTTTTGGGTGTGGTGTGTATTTACATCTCTCAAAAGACATTGGTTACTGGGGCATTCAGCATATTTCTGTAGTGGTTGGATTCCCCTTCCCCCTCTCCCTATCTATTTACAGTTCCCTTTCAAGTACAAAAAACATTTTCTGTAACCTCAGCTTCCTGATTCAGCTGTTGTGATGTCAGTTATTTACGATAACAAAAGTGAGACAATGCCTGTGGTTTGTGTGGGACAAAGGCAACCTTGTTTCTGTAAAAAGGGACAATCCTAGTGTGAGAAGCACAGGAAAGCCTATGAAGTAGGACTATGAGGTGATATTTCATCAGTCCTGCCATCCCCATAGTAGCTGTCTTGACACTGCATTATCTTAAAGGCTACTGACAGAGGGTTTTTTCCTTACCATAGGACTGGACATTAATGTGAATGCAACTCTTGGGAAATTACCTCTTTGCAGCACAAGGCTTTGGAGATAGGTATCTTGGGAAACAAATGGACTGCTAGTGGGTAGAGAGGCAGTGAGTGTCAGGACACAAATGTTTCAATACCAATTACGCATTCTGTGGTCACAAGCAAGTCACTCTGCACCTTTGCTTACCTGCCATGAAACCAGTTTAATCATATTTAACTGTGTAAACCACAGATGTGGTGAAACTTGCAGAATGCCAGTAAACTCCTGAGGTCACAGAGTAGCAAAAAGAAATGAGACACTCTCGATACACAGCATGGTTAGTTATGAATGAAGAGTGTCAACTTTGGTGTAGCCTAGAGAATGTCACTTACCTGCTATTCTTCCAATTGGCATTGCATGGTCCTCAGGAGGGGATACAGACACCATGATGTGGTTCATATAAGCTAACTCTTCTCGGTGGGACAGGTTGATTGGCTTTACCTCCCTGTGCAGCCCATCCTCAGACAACCTTGGTGGTTTGAAATCGGAGTGCCTGGGGTTCAGTATCAAAGGATGCATGATAGGGCTGGGCATCAGCTGGATGACCCTGGTGTTCTCCTGGCGAGGGCTGGAGGGCTTCTGGAGCACCTCAGAAGGAGGCGGGCAGTGGTTGTTTTCTATCGGGGACACTGAGAGAGGATAGGGCTCCTGGTGGTTGTTCTCTTGCTGGTGCCTTGTCCCCGGCACCCTATCGGCTGGGGAGAGGCGACGGATAGTGTTGTCCATAGGGGACTTCAGTGGCCGCTGATCAGGATCTGGTGATGGACGGTGGTTGTTGGTGATGGGTGATCTGGAACGATGCAACAGTTCAATGGTTGGGGGGTTGTGGTGGACTGTTTCTGTGGATGGTCTTGAAGGTCTCTGGACAAAGTTATCTGTGGAGAAAAAACAAAAAAATACAGATTGCCTATATTGTGATCAAGGTGTAGGACCTAGCCATCATGCTGCTAGCTGGGCGTACTGGGTACTGCTCTCAGCTTGGAAATGTTTTTATTTGTGTGACCTATAGATGCCCAGAAAAATGCCATATAAATGCAGACAGTTATTACTATACAGAATGAAATCAGTACTGTGAAAACAATCTCCCTCCGTCACCATGTAACGGTAGTTCCTGGGAAATGTGTTAAGAGAAATCCCATTTTGAGAAGCTGACTGGAACACACATGAAGAAAGTAAGATCTGATTCAGCTGTACTGTGTTTCTGTGCAAATGCTTTGAAACTTATCTCCTGCCATTCATGTCTCTACATGTGGTTCCTGTTATTGTACCAGGATGAGCACTGTAAGGTAGAGGGCAGAGTTAAAAAGGGAAAATGTGTCCAGGAAAATACTGGTTAGTAAGTTTTAGATGGTAGAGGTTTGGGTCAACGTAGAGAATATCTTAGTCTGAAATATGGACTGGGTTATCTAAAAAGCCCCACTGGTAGGAAGCCCTTTGTGAAACACTAGATAAATTTTATCCCTGCCTGATTTTAAAAGCATGTAACATCTTCATAAGGATATTTTCACCTTGTTTTATTTAGTCTGTGCTGGCTACTGTCCCATATAAGCACTCACATTTCTTCAGCAGGGAGGACTTCTAGCATCACTTTTGCATGAGCCTACTTCCCCAGCTGTGATCTTTAACAGTAGGGGGGAGATCAATCACGGCTCTAGGTCAATGTCTTCATGTATTAACAATCCTCTCACAAAATGAAATGGTTGACATAAACAGTGCAAACTTTCAGCTTAGCTAAGGCCATCAGTTTTGACTTGGGGAAATTACTGACAAAGAGGAAAATACCACCAGAGCACAGTGACTAACAGGTTTTTATCTGAAAAACAAAGATCAAATTTCAGTGCTGTTTGTTGAAAGCCTTGGATGATAAGAGAAGGAAACTGCTGGGTACATGTCAACAACTGAAACAAGTAGCTGCCTATTTGTGGCTGCCTGTTTGTTCACTCTATTTGCTCTGATCCTCTAACCATTCTCTTGCTCTCTTGTCAAGGCAGCGATACTTGTTGAAGACCCTGTCAAGGTGAAGACTCAGGGGCTCCAGCTGCCCTGGAACCCAGGCAAGCATCAGGACCGGGATCAGCACTTACCCAGGGAAAGGCCTGAACAGGAAAAGCTCTTGTCCTGAGAAAATGTAGTGCCAGGCAGTGACATAGCACCAACCCTTCTGCCTACTCAATAGGCTGTTCATCTATACAGGGATGCTAAAGTCTACAGGAAAACCTGAAATTTTAGGCAGAAACTACCTGGCTCCAGAACACTTGTTTCACACATCTGTGGTCCCAGACAAGAAAAAGGCATTCGTAGAGCTATTTAAGGTACAGCTGGAGGACATGAAACTCCAGAGCTATATATTGCTCTTGTTTAAACCCAAACAGCTTTAAACACAATGTGGCCCACTAATGTGGGATAGCCCAAATGATGTGAAGATCAAAGAGGAACTAATTTACAACTGTACCTACCTCTGTGGCTGTCTTTTCTTAAAGCCTCCTTTCTTTGCCACAAGAGAAAGCAAACCAACCCCTCAATTTTACCCAGTGTCCTATCTTCTACCGACCATCCACCCCCACCACTGTACATTCAAATGCACTGTGCTCATTCTTGGCTCATAAATATAGACCAGAATATTGTATTGTTCATCCTACTTATTTAAAGTGCCTTGGCTGTGGGGAGCAGCTGTCTTGAAAGCAGAAATGAATGCCTTGCTGTGCTTCCCACCAAGCTCTCTGCAAACATTAGTTGGCTCTGACAAGCTCTAAACAGAAGCAGACCTATCCGCCTGCTCCCAAACCACGGCGATCCTGAACCAGGACAGGGTAGAGAGAAGGTAGGGACCAAGGAACTCTTTAAAAAGCAGCAAGAGGAAAAAACACAAATGGATACACACTAGAGTTCACCTTCCTCCAATATCTTTCTCTTTAAATACCTAACTAAAGAATCCCCTCATGGCCGAAGTTGCTGTTTACCATAAAACAACTCAAACTCAGCTCCAAGCAGTTCCACTGCTACAAATGACCCTGAACAGAGTAAAATCATCATCACATTCATTTCTTGGCACATCTGATGACTGTAAGTTGAGCACATATGGTATATCATTTCCTGCAGGAATAGATTCACTCATCAGTCTGGCTCTTCATTCTCAGTGACCAACAATCTTTTCTTGAAGGGAAAGCTGTGAAAGGGAATTCAGCTCCCAGGAAAATTGCTGACCTACCTGATCCATACAGGGATGGGTGGGGCTGCACTCACTCTGGGAGTGAGCAATTGCTGGTGTGACAATCCCAAAGATTGGCACTCTTTGCTTACCCATAAAAGAAGTGCAGGGAATGACAGTGTAAGCGTCCTGTATGGCATCACATCAGATGACTCAGTGTTGAGTCAGAAGGACCATTGGAGATGTAGGTAATTCACTCTCCATTGCTCATCCCTCTACATGGACAGAGACGAATGCCCACAGGGCAGATTCCAAGCCAATGCCAGTGTATCTTGGAGATACCCTGAACCACTGCCAACTGCTTTCCAACAGTCAAACCCACTTTGCTTAAGCTAGCAAAAAGGCACTAGATGTAAATGTTGGTCTCATCTGATTCTGGATTAACTAACTTAAAATGAAAACATTTAGAAGCAGGATCATTAAGTATATAATCTATTAGGAAATGGGCAAAAGAGCCAGTAGAAGAAAATGGAAAAAGATCACTGGAGTAAGAAGGGATTCTAGAAAAGAACCATCACCTATGAAGTTTAGCCACTCAGAATTGTGCCAAAGTAACACTTTACCCCCCTATTACAGTTTGTGAGTTAGGCAAGGTTGAGTTGTGCTTCTCACACTCATTCTCCCTTTTCTACTAAGCTGCATTCTGCTGACAGAAAATGGTAACCTTAATTGTGCTAGTTTCTCCCAAGTGACTCTGTGAAACAGGAAGAAAGAAGGAATGTCAAAATAAATAAATAAATAAATAAATAATCTGCCTATAAATTCTTGGCATAGAGATTTTCTAATTGCACGGTCTTGTGGCAGGCAAGGTGTAGTTTCTTTCACTTGTTTTGAAGTTCTTCTCACAGCAAAACAAGAACTAATTTTTGTCATTACAAAGAAACGTTTTAAGTAGCACAGAGCTCTCTAAGCAAATACAGTGGTACTATCAGCAGCCAGAGTACTGTGAGGAAGAAATCAAAGTTGTTTCCTAATCATCCTATGCTGACAGAAGTCGGACTAGATTGCAAAGGACTTACAATTTAAGTGACGCACGTGAAAGACCAACCCAATATCCCTGTGAAATCCTCTCTAGAGTGAAAGTTGCTCCGTATCTTTAATGTAGGGGTGTCTGAGAGGACAGCTAGCATTTACGTTTGCAATTTAGAAAGGGAACACTTGTGGGTGAATGCCAAGCTTCAGGAAAAAATGGAGATTTTTATAATGGTCTCTGGGAAGCCTATCTTAATACACTAGGTAACTGTCTCTTGCACAACTCTGCCAATTCAACCTCATCCTGACCTGCAGCACCCTCTTCTAATCTGAAATATTTACACAGCTGTGTGGAAACACTTTGGAGTGTCTTTATCCCACCTGCTGCTGCCCTGCCCTTGGCTTAGTCTCTGAGTTTTGCTGGTACCACTTGATTCTGGCTTGCTCAGGCTGGCCATGGGCAACTTGTACAGGTCTGACAGTCCCCCTGAATCTTCTCTTGTAATCCCATGTTGAATCTTGCAATAATTTGTGCATCTTTTCTCCAGTTAGCAGAGACTAGGGCAATATCCTAACTCACTTCTGTTCTCTTCTCCTCTTTACTTAAAAAAGGACTATCACTACTTTTTCCTAGATTTTTTTTTTAATTGAAAAAGTGAATTCTGCCTGATGCTTTCATGGAAAGGGCCTTTTAACAGGCTTACGCTTTATATTTTTCTGTTATTGGAGAAAACCAAGAAGTGCTTTAGTGTGTATATTTCTCAAGAAAATAAAAACTCAATTTTCCGTTGAAGGAAGCACAGTTACATTTTGATCTGTACTAATAATGAGTAGAAGCAGCCCAAATCTGCAATTCCACAAACACATCAATTCTTTCTTCACCACCTCTGACAGGCACGGTACTTGTGGACACTACCAGAAAGCTAACTAATAACCTAAGCAAGTGATTATGATAGTAAAAATGAGAGAACACCTGCAGAAAAAAACCTTCTCTCAACACAAATTGTTCAATCAGCTCAAAAGCTGAGCAACAAGATGGGCTCAGTGCTAGGAACTCTGGCATGATGTGATGACAGATTGTTAGCTGAAGTGACTTTGAGTTAGATGTTCCTCTCTGAGGCTGCCTTCTCCCTTGCTCTGCAAACAATTGCATCTAGTTGCATCTCCAGGATACTAAAAGTCCATGAAGCATCTTCGTCTACCTAATTGGGAGTGAGGAAAAATGAATCAACAGGGTCAATAAAATTTTCTGGTATTTTTTAATCTGCATCTGGCACAGCTTTTAAGCAGGTTTTCGAAACAGGACAAAATAATAGAAGATAAATGGAGAATGGACAGTTGACTCCCTAGACCAGTTGATTGTTCTAAAGCTATGGAGACAAAGGGAGAACAGTAGCTTTATTTAAGTAACTTTGGAGCGAGAAAATTACATAATTCTTCACAGCCTTACCCTACTCGCCTCTATAATGGCAGCTCCCTTAAGAATGAGACAGAGTTACCTTCATCATGATTCTGGTGTAATATGACCTCTGGCTGAGCATGGATAGAGTTCCCAGGGTGGAAGAAAGGTGTGAAGAGCATACGAGCTTTCCTTTGCTTCAGGATATGCTGAAGGAGTTCATACAAAACATCACCTGAAAGACAAACAGCAGGAAAAAGGAAATGAAAACATACATACTGCTGAGAAGACTCATTTAGCCATCTGATGCATGAATTCATGGCTCCTGGGTGCTATTTTCAGACCCAAAAATGCTTGCAGAAAAATCCTAAATTTCAATGTTTTGCAAGGTTCTCCCCTGAAAGGAAAAAAAGAAAAAGAAAAGCTGCACATCATGCCTCTCTGTGTGACTGTGGAAAAATGGGAGAATGACAAGACATAGCTTGTATTACCCCAATACAGAGTTTTTTTCAGGCTGCATGACTGCCCATCCAAGAGCTCCAAACCTTTACAAGCAGTAGTTAGTTCAGTGTCCCAACTTCTCTCATCACAGCCTCAGTTTTTTAGATAGACACCTTAGGACACAAAATTCTTAACTGTAGAGCCCATGATTTATGCAGTGAGTTGCTGGGAGCAAAGATGGTGCTCTTCTTTAATTACTGAACCATTTAGGCTTTATGCGGGGAGGAGATAGAAGATGCTGTAAAGCCTCTCCATGCAACACTGGCGCCTCAAGGCTAGAGGCAGTGTGCTACTCAGATACTCCATTCTAGAAAATCTGCAGGAGGAAGAACTCTCACTTTGAGAAGTTACTTTGGGATGGACTCAAAAACTTGAAAATAATTGAGATATTTAACTACCCTGAACACCCCTGCTGCAGTGACAACTTCTGGAGACACTCAAGTGCTATAGATGCCTTAGGAACTTCTCTACGTCACTCTTGGTGTCATGGGCTGGGCTCCCGAAAAGCCCAAGTAGGGTCCCAAAGCTAGTTATTTCTAGCTGCTAGAATCCATATGGAACTCACTGCAACAGGCAATATTAGAACACGGATATGATGCAGACTAAAGAACAAAATGCAGTGGACTTGGTGCTCTGTATGGGTGAATATAGTCTGTTAGTTGCTATTGTATCACTCTTCCACAGAAATGTCTGCAGCGAATTGCACTGCACCAAGCTGACATGTTCTTGCGTGAACTGATCCAGTTGCTTGTTTCTTTTTGGGGTGCAGGCAGGCAGGCTGTTCCTTGCTACCCCCCTGCCATTCCCTGGCACCAAAATAGTTATATCATTCCTCAGTGGAACATATCACCACAATAGCTAGGAGACCAATGGACTAACTGCTTATTTTGTGTCTATTTATGTATTACATCTTGTACTGATGCCCTTCCTCCAACAACATCTATGCGAAACACCTAGGTACTTATACATTTTGTCTGATGTAACTGGCTGTACGTTTCAAAGTGAAAATGTACAACACAGGGTAAGAAGTATCTCAACTTTTAATTCTGCTTGCTCTCTTCTGTTTGTCACTGCTCATGTTACAGAGGAACAGGCTGCAGCAGTAACATAAAATCTGAAAAGGAACTTAGTGAAGTTTCACTTAGGAAACCTTAGATTTTGTGGGAGAGTTTTCTCAAGTGTGGGGGGTTTTTTTAGTTGTTGTTTCTATGAGATTGTAAGCTGTGTGACATTTGTCCCTTGTCTCTATAAACTGCCAATGCTCTATTTGTGGGCAAGTTTAGTATCTTACCGTGAAACAGTTAAAGCCATCCCACTTTCCATAGTTCAGCTTCCTTTGTTTTTAGCATCTTGGCTGCTTTTACTGTCTCAGCAGTGACTTTAGGGCATTTTTAAAAGGTGACTGCAATACCTGAAAATCTAATTAAAAACAAAGCCCCGAGAATCCAGTTACCTTTTCCATGTTTCATGTACATGAAAGGCTAAAAAGTGATTTTACCACATAATTTGTATCTTTGAATGCAATAGTGGCATCATCATAACTAATGCTGTAACAGTCCAAGCAATAAGGTAGCAAATTTGTACCTCTTTTGATTTGGCTGACAAACTAGTGAAAACATCCATACAGCTGGCTGTCGTTTTTTTACCTAAAAAACCAGCTATGCTTCTGCACCACCCAGATGCAGTAATGCTAGTTGAGAAGGTGAAAAGCATTTTTCACTGTCTCCCTCCTCTGCTGCCTCCCTTCCCTGGCCAGCCCTAAATAGGAGAACAGCTGTGGGGCTGTGAGCTCACTTTATTGCTAGGACCGCTGGGGGGAGTGGATGCGGTTCTCCTGGTTTAACCATGAGGGGAAAGGATACAGCTTTTATGTAGCTACACTCTTGAAAAACTTAATGCCTCTATGGCAAACATTATTTCATAGTTCTTAAATTTCACATATACTTAATTTCTGGCAAATGTTGAGGTCATGTCCCTTTACCTACGGCCATCTAAATTTTTAGAGACTGACTCAGATATCCTCTAAAAGGTTTATAATCAGTGGGGAATACCTGGAGAGGAGGAGGAGAGAAAAAGTGAGGGAGGAAGCCTTTAGTTTGGTTATTTCATTCCAAATTTAGGTAAATAAGAGCTTAACCTTCTGCATAAAGTGAGCATTTGCAATCCAGAAGCTCTTCTCTGGGAACTCTCTATCTCCAGCCTACAAACATTTTAATCCTAGTCATTTCTAGTGCCCTCACACCACGCAAGGGGAAGAGCAGAGGCATAACCTGCAGGCAGCAAGGCACTGGGATGATAAGGGGAGTTGCAGACAAGATATACAAAGGTGTCCCTTACAGTCCTTGCCCACATCCCCACTTTCAATACTCCTTTCGCCTTAAGCAGGGCTAATTTTTTAATGAAATGATTCAAAGTGGTGTACCAGAGTTAAAAAAAAGACATTCCTAGGCATCAGTTTTCACTACTGTATTACACTGGAGATAGACATTAATGTTTGGCATCTCCTTCCACACAAAATTAGTCCTGCATTTGAAGCTACCTTATTGCTTAGACTGTTACAGCACTAGTTATGATGATGCCACTATTGCATTCAAAGATACAAATTATGTGGTAAAATCACTTTTTAGCCTTTCATGTACATGAAACATGGAAAAGGTAACTGGATTCTCGGGGCTTTGTTTTTAATTAGATTTTCAGGTATTGCAGTCACCTTTTAAAAATGCCCTAAAGTCACTGCTGAGACAGTAAAAGCAGCCAAGATGCTAAAAAAAACCCCCAACAACTAAAACAACAACTTCATATACACTAAACATAAGCCACAGTTTGTGAGGCAGATTCTGCAGGAGGATGGTTGTGGGGCTGTGTTCAAGGGAGTTGCCAAGCAGCTTGATGCAGAATTAGTGCCATGGCTTGCTTATCAGCTGGATCCAAGCAGCACCAGCTGTACTTCTGTACCTAAGTGAGCCTTGCACTGGAAGCCTCCTCACAGCAGTTCTGTCACCACTTGGTCCAAACTCTTTGATCACCTATGGTGATTGAATTACGAGCCTTTATATTTAACAGGAGTACCTTGTATGGTCACAGAAGAAAAGCTCACAACTCTTATTTAGAACAAATAACTCATATTTAGTTAAACAACCCTGACAAAGGAGGGCAGAGGCTTACTCTGACTGTAAAACTGAAGCAGACAGACCGCAGGGGATATAAATACAGGCAGGTAACATACACATTTCTAAATCTTCTTTGTGAATAAATGAAGACATAATTTGAACAATAGGCAGTCTGATTCACACACCTGTCTGTGCCGTGCCTTGGGCTGGACTCCAACACGTGAGAGAATATGGTAAAGCAAAGCAAAGCCCACAGGGCCTGTTAAAGAGAGGAAAGGTCTCCCAGGGAGGTGTTTTGCAGTCACCTTTAGCGGCATGTCAGCCAAGCCAATTGTGAGGCAGAATGCTAATATGAGCTTCTTAAGAGGCTGGAGCACTTGATTAACTTGCTGCTGTAGTTGGGTCTGTGAAAAGATAAGTCTTTACAGGGAAGAGCTGGAAGTCACAAGGTGCTGCCAGAGAAGCTTGCTTTCTGGGAGTTCTGTGAGTTTTAACTAGAAACAGGTTGGATGTTTGCGTTTGGGTTTGGATTTGCATTCAAATTTGCCTACAACTCATGTGTATCAGAATTTCATTCCCTCCTTGTCCTTTTTGTCCTTGCCTCATACAAGCATCTCTGTCTACCCTCTCCTCCTCCCCTTGCCCAGTCCACCCCAACAAATGTGACTATTTCCTCCTCTGATCCCCTCCAGATTTCGTTGCAGCTTCCTCTCTCTTTTCAATCACAGCTTCTGTAAGTAATCCTCACCTGAATGAGGAGACCTGTATCGAAAGTCCTCTTTGGTCAGGAGCAGCAGAGCCTTGCCGTTCATCTCAAAAGTGTTGCTCTCAATCGGCCTCAAGGAAAACTCCTTCTCCGCCCACCTGAGCCACTGTGCCACATCATCCCTGCTCCAGTAAACGGGCTGCAAACCTGTGGCAGGAAGAGACCATGGTTGTGTTACCAAACTGAGATAAGGCATGGGAATATAGGCAAACATCAGTGCATCCCCCTTTCTCCCCACACCATAATGTGCAAAGTCTCAGGGGAAGGTGTAAGATAGGAATGTCACATTGACGCAGAATTACTCTAAGCACTGGACTGTGAAATACTTCATTAGTTTAGGCACCTTGGTTTATCTGTGACATGTTGAGAAACAAGAACTGCCTCAGCATCCTGAAAAAAGCTTCTAGGACATTATTCCATTCCAGGTTTCCACTGTGAAATGGGATTTTCTTCCAGCTGCTCCTTCTGAGGGGCAGAGCAGGCAGGAGGCAAAGTCCTTGGCCCCATGCATCCTTGGGGTGTATCCTTTCATATAAGAGAGGCATGCTCTCTCTTCATACCCCTTCTAAAGTCATTGATCAAGAATAACGAAAAGCAGTCAGATGCAAGAGAGCTATAGCCGTACTTCCCTCTAGGTGGCTGGGGTCTGTAAAGAAGGGCTGCTTCACAGAGCCTCTGTAACAGTGGGTCTGTAAGTGGTTATCAGTGCGGGTATGGTTGAGGAAGGTGTATTTGGATGGCCCATCCCTCTTGCTGATGCCATTATGCTAGCAGATGCTATTCCCACACTGGAAAGGAAAATAAGCACTGAGGCTGTGGCACCTTTAGCACTGCTTTAGCTTGTGTTTCCTGTATAGCAATAAAATATTACCAATGTAACTCTGTCTATATAAGGGTGGTCTGCCATTTTATAGTAAAACAGAAGGTATGTTCAGTTTGGGCACAGATTTTCCAGGCCTCCAAGGAGAATCTGGCACTCCCTTTCTCCCAGCCAGCTCGTACGGCATATACAACCTAGACTACTGTGTTTACTCACAGGGGCCCAACCAAGTTACCATGAAAGTCAAAGACCTTTTGCCTGCCACCTTCATTGGGCCAGGCAGAGAGGCCTGGGAGGTGTGACAATTCAATGCCTGTTTTACAGACAAATTTAAAATAGCTTCCTTCCCCTGGAGAGAAGGCAGTATGGTGAAGAGCTGTTTACACCCAGGTAGAGAGATTATCTCCAATCCACTGGGAGATAAAAGCTTTCTTTCCTTTTCCCCCTTATGAGATGACTCATTGTTTGACTTGCTACAATGTGTTGCGTAGAAATGAAAGCTTCACACTGTGCATAGGAACATAAAATTTGTCGTATCTGATCAGATCTCTGGTACACAGCCTCTGGCAGGAGCTAATACCTTATGCTTCAGAGGAAGACAACCTCCCTTCCTCATATTGCACCTGGCTGATTGTATGCTGCACATGGGAAGAAATTTCCTTCCTGGCACACCATTCTCAGAGATCTGATTACCCTCCTCCTACCAAGCACTAAAAGAAACCTAGGAGAGTTGTACTGCTCCATTTTGGTTTGGTTTTTACTTCTTTAACAGATAGGCAACCCTTTTTTCTGTTTTAGCAAGAGGTCACTTGCAGTGAATTGCATTCTGCTGCTATGCCAGATTCCCAGACAGCGGCTTTGGAAAGTCCCAGAGCCACAGCTGCATACAGAACTGAATCTCAGTTGGAAAAGGAATCAAGATTGAGCCTGAGAAAGGGTCAGAGCTGACCTAAGGAAGGGACGTCTGCATGGCAGCAGCAAGAATTTCCATTGGCTTTCAACTGCCCCTGTAGCACTGTATTATGTACCACACAGAAACAAGAAATAGCATTTATTTATTTATGAAGGACTTAAATTCTCCTCCTGTTGAATTAGGGTCTGATTACGGGGGTCAGAGTTTTCTGTAGGACCTTTCTTTTTGAAGAGACTGGGATGAAGTGTAGATCTGCTCAGAGACACACAAACTGTCATCCAACATGCTAGAGTGAAGTTCATCTTTTGCTGAATACGGGGTTATTCCTGCAGAAAACACACTCCAGAACCCAGGCAGCTGCTGGACAGCATGAACATTGACTGTAGCTAAAAGAGAAAGAAGTCAGACGTGATGCAGCCAGACCACAACTTATGAAAGGGTTTAAAACACTATCTAAAGAATGCTTGAAATGCTCGTGCGTGGTTTCTTTTGCCTCCCCCTTTGCCATGCCATGCAAGTAGTAAGTTGGCGAAAGGAGCACTGTTGTGTGGAAATCTAACCGGACTTCTGATGTGCACTTGACAAGATGAGGCATGAAACAAAACAAAACATCACCCGGAAAATCAGGCCGACATGGGCAGAGCTATATAACCTCACATAATGTGCATGCTCCCCTATAGATAACAACATAATAAATAAATCATGCCCTGTACAAGCATAGATCATCACTTCCCATGTCCTGGTGACAGTGTATTTTTGCATTCCATTCACCTAATACAAAAGTACCATGTCTAAAGAGAGGTTTCAATTGATTGGTACTAGACCCAAACCAGCCAAATAAGCTACACAGACCTGGACAAGCTGCATGTGCTGTGCTGGCAACTCTGAAAGAGACCCAATGCTTCACACTGCAAATCAGGTCTCTGCTGGGTTTCAGCAGCATCTCCGAAGCTTGTGAGAAGAGCCCCAAAGTAGTATGACCTAGGACCACTTGGTTTCCAGTTACTGAGAATCAGCAAGCAGCCTTTCTAATTCAGTTTGGCTATCGCTGAAATGAGTGGGTGGACACGCCACATCTCTCCACCCTTGTGGTGATACCGCAATTAAATACTTACATTGTGTTTGGAAGATATAAAGTGTCATAAAATAAGTTAACTGCTTTTCCCTAGATGAATTGCCTCTTCTCTCATTTCCCTCCCTCCCTGCCCTGCCGCTTTCCTGGGAAGTTAGTTTCTCAAAAAAACACTCTTTAGTTGCCTGCCTCCACTGCATGCCCATCTGCTTTGTGAGGCTAAACCAGTTCAGTCACAGGAGGCTTTTCTGGGGATGCAGACCAGTGCTGCCGAAAGTGCTTCAGAAATTGCCGTTCAAAAAATAATTCTTTCATGTGCAGTACAGTATTTACTAAACAGGTATCCCACCTTCTTTGCCCTTTCTTAAAAAGAAGCCCTTGGTTTTGTGAAAACAAGGGCATGAGAGAGTTGGCTTTGCAGCTGAAGGGATTTTACAGCACAGCATACATAGCTATCAGTAGGTCCTGAAAATGCTTTCCTATACTCTCCATGAAAGAAAAACTAATCCCGTTCATAAAATTTTTCTTTTTTGGATGCTGTTCCTTATTTTCCCCTCTCCATCTTCTATTTTAGTGTTGTGTCCACAGTGGAGGAAAATGGGCTTTTTTTATCTCTCCAGTTTTATTCTCTGTGAAAGTTAACAGCATTGTCTTCAACTAACAAAGATATTTACCAGGCAGAAGAAAGTGAGGAAAATCAGTGCTGTGTTACAAAATGAGGACAGAGTTTTGCCTGCTGAACGGTTGAAATCAGTGGGATTGCTGCTTTCAGTAGGTGCAGATCAGACATGGGGGATGCTGCCTTTCTCCCGATCTGCCCTCTCGGTGGCCAGCATCACCACGAACTTCAGAGCATGACTTTTGACCTGGGAGTCAGACCTGGCTCTGCTCCTGTCCCTGCCAATTGCTCTGCTGGTTGAAATCTGTCGAGCACTCCCAACTTTGGTCTCCCTATCCCCGTAGTGTAAAAATAAACAACAACAAAAACGTCTTGAACTCAATAGCTGAAAGCAGGTTAGACAAAGCCATGTAAACCATCAGAATCCGGCTCTGCGAGATCCAGCGTATTCTCTAGTCTGCCTTCTGTCAGCTTCCAAACACCACCTCCAGCAGAGTAAAATACAATAATTTATAGACACATTTATAACCTGACAGCTTCATATGCATTAAACAGGGAGCAAAATTCGTGCTCACCTTTCTAATGCTGCAGGCTGGTGCACTGGTGTCTTAATACATTATCTACTTCTGTTGCTTATTCCTCACCCAAAGTCCTGTTTCTAACACCTGTTACACTAGCTACCTTATAAATGGTGAGAGTGATCAACTCTCATGCTCCAGGGCACAAGCTGATAACCATCTGGACTGCAGAAGAAATCCACTCTGTTCCTTTCATATTCTTGCGCAGCAAAAACAAGTACAATGAAGAGAGGCCGGATGGGGTAATTTACACGTTCTTCTTCAAGTAGCCAGTAAAATTGTTTACAGATGTTCAGGCACTTACACACATACACACGTGCGTACACACACGCAGCAGAATGTATTGGTCTGCTGAAGAGGAGTTTAAGCTGATGGTCTCTAAAGGGTTCACACCTTTTTTGACAGTGAGCCCCTCAGAAAATTTAAGCATGGTCAGGCTTTGACACTGGAAAAGAGTGCTCTGCTCACCTAGTACAACCTTCTGCACATAAAACTACACAGCCAGCAATATTTGCATCTGACCACAAACTTCTGGTGGGGTTACAACTTTGTTTATTGAAGAGATGTAGCCAACCTTGAATCTTGCAAGGCACTCATGTTCAGCATCTCCTTCTTTGCTTTGGAAGACAGGGTATGTGTTTTACAGTATGAGTTGCTATGTACGGTGTATGTAACAGATACATCTAAAATGTGAATTATAACGTACCGTAGGCTGTTTTCACCTTGACTCATTTTGGAACAATCTGAAGACACAAATCCAATGCAGAGTGTGATGTAGAGTACCACAGAGAGCTGCTGTTCCATTTTAGTTTCAATATGAGGACGCAGCCACACGATAGCATGCATGATGGAAACAGCATTCACAGTAAGTTTCGTCTAACTTTTTCATTCCGCTTTGGCTGGGCACTCCATCCTTACACCTGGCTGCCTGGCAGGCAGGATGACGAGGTGAGAAGGGGGTAAAGACAGACCTCTTGTTTATCCCTGCTTTCTCAGGGCAGACAGAATTGTTCTCACTCCCCCGCCGAAAAACTACTGAGCACAGTTGGGCAAACAGCAAAGGGGCCAGTGCATGCAAATCAGCAGCTGGTTTCCAAACACCCTGGGACAGATGCATCATCACTGGCAGCATCAGGCAGGCCAGCTCTGATTATAGGACAGTACTCGAGCCTTTAGTGGGCAAACGATGCTGGAGAAGCCCAGAAGACTTGAATGACTGCTACCAACTAGCTCTTTAGGAACTGAAGCTCTCTTTTTTTGTTATTAACAAAATCCTTCCATGTTACCCATAAAGCATAATATGTGGTTCTGCATATGACGGTGTATGTCAAGCAGGAGAGGAACATGAGGTTGTGTTTTTCTCTTCATTTCTGTGTAAAGGCAACATGGTCTGGAAGAAAAACATAGGATTCGATTCAAATCCTTCTCTCAGGCTCTGCCAGAGCAACATTTTAAAATTCCCCTCCTTCTGTCTCACTTCTTCGTTTGGACAGCTAGACTACCAAAATGCAAAGAGGTGTCATGGGGCTTGGCCAGTTAACATCTGAGATGCTCTGAAAGTGCAAAATGCTGCACAGCTGCTTCAAACAACTATGGTTCAATACTCCTGTGGTGCTGCCTCTGCTGCTTTCTGGTTCCCTGTTCAGAGGTATTGATTGTTGATGCAGACTAAGAGCCCTGTTCCGATACTGTGCTTGAACCCGACAGCACAAACCACAATGTGCTGCTCCCTGAGAAGAGCTGCAGCGCTGCGCTCAACAGCAGTGTGCCGATCACGCTGAAGGGGGTTTCAAATTAAAGCCCAAGCTGGGTGCTGAAGTCCTCCTTAGACAGGAATTTTATGCCCTCTCTGCTGGAGCTGCTGCACCAATCTCTTACTGCAAGTGCCTTCCCCATAGCTACCAGCACTGGCAGGCTCCCACCCACGGGGAGCTCAGCAGCCCTTCAGGACTATCTCTGCTATGGAAGGTAAAGGCAGGAAGATTAAGGACCCTGCTTTCTCAGGAAGCCTTTCTGATTCCTCAGAGGAGAGGAACGGGCGACAGAGAGCTGTGGCATGCTTAGCTATCCCCATGCAGATCGACAGCCTAAATACGTGCCTTCCGAGATTGCTCTTGGGTTGGCATACGTATGGAAGATGCAGCCCTACCACAGGATAAACGCTGTATCGCTGGTGGTCCGTGCACTTGCTGTTACGAGTAGGGGACAGGGGTCTGGTGTGTGGTGATGTGCCTGACCACTTGCTCTTTCCAGCAGTTGCCACCTGACCCAGGCAGTGGAGAAGCGGTGGCCATTCGTTGCTGTTGGCCCACTGGGATTGCCTCATCCGACAGGAGAAAGCTGGCTCTGCAGTTTCGAGGCCCAGAGATAAGCAAAGGCAGAAAAGGAGGAAAAGGTTAATCCTGGCTAATCCTCAGAGAGAATTATTTGGGAGGTGAGTAGAAAATGGTACAAGGGAAGTGGATGGCAGCAGACAAAAATGCATCTTTACAGGTCTTGTAAGGAAAAAATGATTGGATAGGGAACAGAGGAGTTGTGCAATGGGGAGAAAGAGAGACCCCAGTGAGGTTTGCATGTCCTTTAAAAGGTATGAAACTGCCTGTAATCAGAATGACAAGGCTTTGGGAAGCTTCCCACACTGCTGGGAACAGAGGGTGAAACAGCTTTTTCAGTAGTAATCTGAAATAAAAGGCATAGGCTCATGTATCCTGCTGTCCTGTTCAACAGGGTATTAGAGGTAGAGCACAAGCACAGGTAATGCTTTGTGCACAGTGTCTGCTTTGGGGCCTCTGTGTATGCAGACGTCTACAGAAACAAACCTAGTAAAGCGCTGGGCCGGGTTTCTGCCATGCTGACTTTGCTAGCGTGGTGCCCCGCGACCCAGCCCTTCTCTTCTCACGTCTGTACAGAGACTCTGGAAAGTTGACACATCCAAATCCCTTAGGGCTGCAGGGTCATAAAATAAATAAAACTGCTTTTCTAATGCAGCCTTTGGAAAGCCCATAAGAAACATATTGATTGGAAAATGCTTGATTAGAATGATCAAGCTCTGAGGTCTCATACAGGGAAATAAATCTTTTCAATTCCCCACACCCAGTGCCAAGCTCAGCTTCCTGGAAGCAACTATGGCCCTTTCTGGAACTGAGGTGAAAATCCCATGTTCCATCACCTCCCCTGACCTGCTGACATTACACATGGTTTGCATTTGCTGATCAAATGCACAAGCAGGACTCTAAATTAGCTTGCTGGGCTGAGATAGCTCACTGATTAATGATGGCAGATGAAGTCACCGGTACAAAAACCCCACAAAATCTAAAGTCTGTATAAGTGGGAAAGGAGGGAGGAAAGGCCACAGTCTACAGAATTCAACATTAAGAACATAGTCTTTCTCACTCAATAGCTGAACCCTTTTCTTTCCAGATACAGGTTACTAAATGAAGTAACTCTCTTACGCAAAATTACTCAGCTATGTCTAAGACCCCCTGCCCCAACAACAGTCAGAAAAGTCCCTGAACACTGCAGACCAACTCCTGAAATCCTTACAGTTGTAGCCAATGTCAGAACAGGGCCTCAAGTGCAACCCCAGTCATTTAACGTGGCCAGTTGTGCTGCATTTCTTGTAACTGAAATCAGTATTTGACCCACAGCAGCCGCTTCTCTCCTTTCTGTTTCCACCTGCATCATCTGGCGTTAGCTTGCAGAAAAAGCGGACCTTAAGATGTAGCCCTCTTTTCTCTGTGAGCTGCCCAGTTTTGGGATGAGTCACAGAAAACATTATAACACTGGAACAGTCTACCTACTGCTGACAGGCAGTTTGTGGCCTGAAAAGAGAATTCACCCAGGACGGGGCAAACCAGTCTAGATAAATGGTGCTGGTATGCATGCTGAAGTGGCCAGGGTTTGAAGTTCTGGAAGGGAAAAGCTACCAGCCAAAGAAGCGAGCAACTGCAGAGGTGATGAAAAGACCAGCCTGTTTTCTAGGCACTCATTTCATGAGCCATGTCCAATAGCTTTCAAGAACTGCACAGAATGGCTCCAGTTTCCTTTTGTGGTGTTTGCAAAACCTTCCTAGAAGCCTGACAAGAGCTTTCCTTCCAGGGCAGGGAGAAGGCTGGCTTTTTGCATCTGGGCACCACATTCAGAGAAGGCCAGAGCGTTAACAGTGAGTCAGTGAGCTGCAGACGGCACAATGCCGTTCGGCTGACTACAGCCGTTCAGCCACTACCGCGGTTGCCGCACTCAGGAAAGAACTTGCTCTCTTTGCTCATGTTGTGCCCATAGGCAGAGAGGGCAAGTGACCATGGGATTCCTACCAGAGCAGCTTGTGCAACACAAGCAGCTGGCAGGGGGATGGGGAATGGGGAAATGTTGTTTTGGATCTGCTCCCAGTTATAGTCTTAATCCACTCCTGACTCCTTCTCAACCAATTTTTGGCCGTTTTCCATGGAGCAGACATTGCTTTCCTACTGCTCCCTTCCAAAAGGAGCTGAAAGAAATGTCTTCTGTTGCCTTTTTCCTTGTATGTGCAAAAACTATATCCTAAACAAAACTAGCTGAGCCTTGACAATGGCACGGGTTAGCTAGCTCAGAAGACCATGCTGCCAGAAGCAAGCAGTTTTGCAAGTAGAAGTCAAGGAGATTATAAAAACTTTAATTTTCTTCTCAGCAACTCTTTATTGTTTCAAACCAATTTACCTTAATCCAGGTCAAAATTCAGGCCTAACAAACATTCTTTACAGTTTTCCTGTATTGGATACGGCCACTGCTGATACTACTATTAGTAATACATGAACATTTACACTACACAGTGCCTTTCAACTGCAGACAGATTAGATTTTTATATCTGTTTTATAGATGTGAGGCACAAAGTCATTGGACAACTGCCCATAAACTGAATCTGTTATAGGAGGAATCGAATTCAGGAACTATATTCTGCTCCTCTTTACAACTGGACAAATGCACCTTTATGTCCTTAACACCCACTTTTCCTTCCCACTTCTTGTGGATCCTGGCAACAGTATTTTTAAGGTAAAAAACCCAAACAAACTGTATTAGAATGAACTGTCAATACATGTGTTTTTCTTTTAACACAATATGGCCTTGATCCCTGGCTGGGGCATTGCAGATTTGTAAGTAATTAGAAATAAATTGATCTTGGTAGTCTTGACCTACATATGGTTTTACTTAATGTCTTTTGCTTGCTGCCTTATTGCTGTACAGTGGAGAGGGGTGCTGAGATTATTATCATGCTTAGACTATGTGGCAGTAATGCTGGTGATGGAAATGAAAGCTCTGGTTTTAGGTACCTGATCAACACTCCAGAAAGATGTGAAAAACTGGAGAAATAGTTGCTAGTTGCGATGAATGCAGCTGCTAAAATTAAGATGGTTCTCTCAGCAATTTATCACTTTAACCTATCATGAGCTAGGTCACCTTGATCTTCCAGTGGCTGCAAACTTAGAGGTGATTCTACTGTTTCAGAAGAGAGAGGTCAGGAAGTCCTTTTTGTACAGCTGAATCAAGTGGAAAAGTTCTGAAATCTCAGTTTCACATGCCAACAAAACACCACCAACAACATAGCAAGTCATTGTAATCCTCCTGTATTAAGAAGCTGCTTTCTTCTCACAAGGAGATTTTGTTCTCAGAGGCTCACATCCTGAAGAAGTTGGGTCCCTTTCCCTTGAGGAATTTTGGCTGGGACTTTGTTTCCTAACTCAACTGTGATTGTGAGAGCTGGGGAGGGGGGAGTGTGTACACAAAGAGCATGTTTTCCAGGCTGTTTCCAGGGAATGTGAGGCCAGCTCCACTACAGAACAGTCTACGCCGTGACAGCAAGATGTCATCTGTTGGCTTCCTCAGCACTGGGGCTCCAAGACTTGCGAGCTGCAGCTGCACTTGCGCTGCTACTGTAAAAGCAGATTTTGGCAGCACAGCCAGAACCATGGCTTACTTTGCCTATAACCATTAAGCAAATCAATGTAGAGAAAATTTTACCAACCAGCATGTGGTAAAAGCATGTCATACTTCTACTCTAACTGATTTAACTTCTGGACCTCTGTCTCTTGCTTATGCAGGCATTCTCCTTCAGACTCCTAATCCAGGAGGGCTATAAAAGCCTGCTTCATTCCACCAGTATATGAGTTGTTCTGTGCTTTATGCGAAGACCTGTTTTCAGGTGACATTAAATATTAAATAACTGGGGGAAATGGTGCAAATTACAGCTCTGGAGACTGCATGCTGTACTCAGTTTTGAACCACATCTTGGGCTTTGGAGGTAAAAGCCTACTCTTAGCATGCTGCAGACATTTCCTGCTCCCAAGATGCTGCAAACCAGAGTTCTGACATGGTTAAAACCTCCAGATTTAGCTTTCTCAGTGGTTCCTTAATGAACCAAATCCCTGCAGCTCTTACAAACTGTCAGTCATTTCTCCAAGAAGACACTGCTGTCCTAGAGAAAGGTCAAGTGTTTAAAACAACAGCTCTAGATGCCGGGGGTCCTTTTCCACATCCAGGGGATGAGGAGACCACTGAGATGGGACTCCAAACTGCACTACAACACATCACCCACACAGGAGAAGTAACTGCATTGCATTTGCATGGCGCCCTTTATCTCTACCCTTCCAGTGTAACTTGTGCACAGAAAGGCTTCTACTGAGGTACTTGTGCTTGAAATACATTGATAATGAGAACAAATTAAGTGTGTGCTCTTTGATTATCAGATGATAAATTATCATGATTATCTTTGCTGCAGCTTGAGAATTGCTTCCTCTCCAGGGTTTAACTCCTGCTTGCTCTGAAGCTAGACAGCACACCCACTGACTTCTCATATTAGGCCCCCCAAAAAAACTGGCTTCCACTTATTATTTCTGTGCAAGTCTTATTAAGTTGAGGCATTACTTCCATTTGGGGCCACTTGAAAATATGGCCCAAGCAATCAGAAATCAACTTTATTAATTGGGACAGCAGGCAAGACCCTGTTTGGGAGTTTGTCAGATTGGAGCTAGGATACTGTGCTGCCTGTCTCAAAGATACGTGCATGCTGCAGTCGGAGGCATGGCTGCAGCACTTGCAATCATCCCTGGGGTGCCCTCTGAACTAGTTCCCTGAGGTGCCAACCAAACAAGGGCTTGAGCATATGTAGCACGCTCAGCACAGCCTGCCTGACACCATGGTAGCTAGTTCATGCTGAGGTCCGTGGGTATTACGGCTTCGGCAAATTCTTGGGCAGCTGTGACACTGACTCACCTCTGACTGCAGCGCAGATACACACTTGTGTGAGCTATAGTTACCTCTCTGTGACAGCCTCAGATCTCAGAAATACACACTCCAGTTTCACCCCTCCAGCTTCACAGGTGTCTTGCAGGAGTCCTGTGCTTGAGGGAAATATCCCCCCTCCTGAACTGGGTATATTGGAACACCTTTCTGTTATTTTGTCTGGTATGAAGGAGCCAGATAATTTCTATCTCAGCGCTGGGATGTCTGCAATCACTATACTGTCCTTCAAACCAGCTCCCTTCAGGCCACAGCTTGGACAACATGTAGCGTTCAGTGGCAGAGCTGACTTAGTATTGTTTTCTGGCCACCCCTTCCATGTGCCAATGCAATTGGTGGAGGAGCTATGCTGTGATCTTGATGACAGAGATAATCTGTATTTAAGTATATATGTGCACTGGCTTCTGCCAGATCAGCTTTCTGAGCTGATTAAGAGCACAACTGCACTACCAGTTAGGTCAACATAACTGGCAGGGAGGCGGCAAATTGCAAAAAGAATAACAGCTGGATGTGGTGATAGAGAAGGGAGGAAATGCTTCAGCTAGTATTGTTACAGAACATGTCATGTCACTGAAAAATGCACGGGCTTGCTGTATTACTTGAGCTTAATCTTGATGATGTCACTGACAAAGGCTTGCTTCCAGGGCTGGAAAAATTATTGCAATGTCAATAGAGGCAAATAATTTACCTATGCATTTCCAGTACAGTATCAAGCTTTGAATGAAAAGGAAAACAAACAGATGAGATAACTCACAAGGAGGTTCTGTCTCATCCTGATTTTCGGGTTTCTTGCAAAGGTAAAGGTGCTGTGAGAGAGACTGCATACCTAGTAACAATGGGTAACTGATACCATCATAGACTCACAAATCTTAATACTCTGTAAACCTATTGTGCTGGTATAGACACCTAGTGACCTCGACATCAGTGAAGCTATCTTGTGCTGTCCTTCTTTCCACTATTCCTTTCCCACAGGAAGGACAGCCATCCCTGAGCTTGCTATCACCAACAAACTACTGCAGGTGTGCTGGGGAAAAGGGGACCTCTGTCTCTTGAGAGGGGCATCGTGTGCTGCAGCTGGGAGTCCCAGAGCTGAGGTGGGATCACCTGTGGAGCTGAGACAGCAGGGAGGGGTGAGAAAGTTACCCCTCTCAGTCCTGCTAACAGTGCCCCCTCTTTTGATGGGGTGAGGGGTAGCAATCTTATTTTTCTTAGTTTAAGTATTGTTAAAGAGAATCAAATGGTATCACCTGTCAGAAATATTTGGTAACGTCTAATGGCTTCTTTACATCGCTGACAGTTGTGCCAGGTGGTATAAAACACTGAATAAGGAGGAGTCCCTGCCTGGAGGACATTACAATATAAACAGACAGAAGAGGGAAGAGATTGAATGTACAAGCAAAGTGAGCAGCATGATGGTGTGCATACAGTGTTGGTCCCCCTTGGAACCAACTGAAACTGCTGGAATCCCCATACGCCCTTTACTAAGTGGATATTGTGAAAATGTAGTTGAAATACTTTTTCATCAACTTGTCTAATTAAAATTTTCATAGTAGCGCTCCCCCATATTTTGGCAACTTTCAGCCAGCTCTGTGAAGGACACTTGTCGAATTACGTGTCTTATCTGTTGTACAAACACAGATTTATAGGTGTATCTGTTCACACACCACTTCGATTCACAAAAACTCAGACAATCACAATGACATTGAAGACAGGAAAGCAACAGAGGTGTTTCTATAAAGTAGTAATTCCTCTTCTATTCTTCCAATGCTTCAAGACTTGCCTGGTTTACAAAGTCCAAACCGGTTTAACTTCATTCTTTTGTATCATAACTTCCAAATCATCTCAAGTTTCTGCTCTCCTGGGAAGACTGATTCACAACCAACCTGCACAAGATGGAACATCTTTTTAAAAATCCACCATTCGGACCTACTGGTCATGTGCCTGGACCTGTCTGAACTTGGCCATCCCTGATGCAGTATCTTCTGTCCTACTAAGAAACACTTGCCTGGATATCCTCTCTTTGGTTAAGCTGACTGTGTCACAAATTAAGCACCCATGAAAGCTGTTTTTCCCAACTGTACCAGCAACAGTAATTTTTGGAAATGCTGTTCAGTATTAGATCAGAGGAATGGAAGTTTCTTGGTAACTAGAACACAGGAGTCAAATCCAGATTGCAATAGGACTGCACAGCTTACAAGCCTCTCAGGCTGTGGACCAAAGTGTGCATGTGTATGAGACTGAGATCGCAGGGAGTGGTGCAAGTAGAAAGAAAGACTTGAGAAGTAAGAAGGTAGGAAGCAAACGTGCACATTAGGGAAGGATAGTGAACTATGTTTTGAAGAAAGGATACCTTCTAACCTAACTTTTCAGGTTGCCCTAACTCTTCCCTTCTTGCCTGCTTTCGTAATTCTTACATTACAGAAATTACTAAGCTAACAGATACACGTTGTCAGTGCAAAGCACATTGACATTCCAGGTCTTTCCTTTCTTCTTAACAAGCTACAAGTGGAAAACTACTTTTCTGAAATGCTTTGCCTATTAATGTGACTTTGATTTTTTCACATGACTGGGGTCAACTGGCTTAGCACTGACAGCATGGTACAGAAATGCAGACATGGGCACATTGTCAATTAGGGGGGGGAGAAGTCTTCTCCAGCAATTTCACACAAAATGACATTAGGGAATGCAAGGTGCCAAAAATTTTCCTGTGAAGCCCTGAAAAAATCTGCAGACTTTAGATGTCTCACACCACTCTGGCAGAAAATAAACATAGAGCATATGGACTCAAATACTATATGCTCATGAAAACACAGTCCTCTGTGTTTGACACCATGCAGAGCTTCTGAGGACATGAATGCAATTTCAGAAAAGATTTATGCCTTTGTTATTCAGGTGTTTGGATAACCAAACAATGGAAATTCAGAAAAAGGTTTCTTTGTGGGCTGGTTTATTCGTTAATAAATTATAGCATTTCTTTCTTACACCTTCCTCTGAAGCAGCTGAAACAGGCAACTGTTAGGTTGGTCCTGTTCGATACTGCCTCTTCCCTGCTCTGACCAAGTTTGTTAATCAAGGTCCTGAAGCACTACTTCACTTGAAGATTAATTCTCAAAAGAAAACACCGTGATTAATTTTTAACAAGATGTTTTGTTGATGCCTCGTGTTGAACTTTTTCTAGATTTCCTCTTCCCCCCACTACCCCTGAGGTGTGCACACCATGTGAAGAGGAGATTTCTTTTGTCAGCCCAACCTCACCCTTATTCATTTACTGCTGTCACAGTCATGCTTTTGCAACTCTGCTGACGGAATCAGGTAGGAGGAGGAGGAGGCTGATTCGGCAAGAGGAGTCTTTTGTTTGCACGTAAATACCTCGGTGTTATCAGAAAGAAAACAAGGAGTGAGCAGCGTGCGCTGAACAAAAAAAATCACAGCACTATTATTCTGGTTTTTCCTCTTCTCTCCCAGAACTATAAGTGAGCCTCTGTGTGTAAGAGAAGAGCTGGCACACAGAAGAAGCGTCGCTTCCCTGCCTCCCCTTCGTTGGTAAACAGCATCCTTGCAGCAATTACAACAATTGCTAACCTGGAGAAATGATACTGGGAACAGGTTGTTCTCAGTAAGGGGTATTAAAAATTCCATATAGGAACTAGCTTTGAAGAAAAAAAGATTTTGAAAACCTAACAGCAAAGAAGGGATCTAGAAGAATGGGTTGAGATGTGTTAGTAAGTCTAAAGAGTCCAAGACAGTGCACACTGAGATTTTTCTGTGTATCTGGGCATATTGCTGTCTCTTCAGTTTTGTGTCCAGGGAAGGGATTTTCATGGCAGAGGGCAAATCAGGACAGAACTTAGCCCAAAGCTGCACACGAAGTACCAGTATTTCTTAAGACATAGTTCGTTTTCTGTTGGTTTTGGTTTTGCCAAAGATACATACATGAACACAGTCCTCAGACTGTACTGTTCACAGAGGCAGATGCAGTGTTGACCATGAGTGGCACAGAGGGAGCACAGCTCCTCTGCATCAAACTTTCTAGTTCTCTCTCTAGTTCAGTTCACTGATATTTTTGAAGGTCCAAGTTGATCTTTTTGCACAGCCTGCATCTCCATGCAACCAGAAGGACCTTCAGAGCTTTTGCTGGGTACCAAGGAATGTCTCTCTCTGCAGCTTCCCACTGGGCTGGTTGGTCCCACAGGCCTGCACCCTGCCAGCTCCAATGCACATGTTTCTGCCAACTGTATTAGTATCCGCTAAATTAGTATCCTGTTCTTCCACCCAGGACGTTCTCTCTCTCACTATGGGGACAAGGAGAGAAAGATAAAATGTTTGGGTTCCTATTTTTGCATGCAGCCCTGCTTTACATGCAGAAAGTTCACACTGTTTTTTCAGTCTTTGCCCTCTTGCTTAAGTAATGCTACTCACGTGGTTATCTTGTAAGCCTGGGAAGCAGCAACTTGAATAAAGCAGCATTAACACACTGGATGCACCCTCAGGGTGTGCACCCAATCCAGAGCATAACACTTCAGCCAACCCATTCATCTGACTGTACCCTCTGGCTGCCTCCATACAATTGGGGCATAGTCAAAGCCTAGCTATGAAAAATCCTCATGAACATGTCATATTGACCATGGACTTATTCCATCCAGCTGAATGTTAAACAAGTGACCAGTCAATAGCTGCTCAAGGTTTTGGAAACACTGGCTTTCAATCCTGAAAAGCATGTCTGCATCTCCTGTGGAAATTAGTGGCAATTTTGATGATTTAGCTGCGGTGCTAAGAGTAGTACGTAAGGCACCACAAAGGGAGAGAAGTTCATGTTTCTGAGTTTGAACATAATGTCCTCCTTTTGTGTTAATTACCAAAACACTTCATAAATCTTGATGTGCTTTGCTATTTGGAAAAAGCTGAGCAAGATTAGATGCTGCTTTCCTGTGTTTCCATTCAGCTTGACCAACGGTGAGAGTGGGTTTAATCATAAGAGAAAAAGAGAGCAGCACATCTGGACCAGGCAGGCCAAGTTAGACTGAAGAGCAGGAAGTGTTTCTTCTTCCCTTCTGTCTTCAGAATGGGAATCAGGATGGAGGGACACCAATGCCTTCCAAGAAATCTGGGACTATTTCTGTACCCGTCAAAGCCTAGTGGTTTCTTTGCTCTCTTGGTTTGCTAGAATCCATGTGAAATTGAAAAAATGGTACTAGGATACCATCAGGGTGCTTGCCCTGTCCAGGATTCATTTAGCATCTCTGCCAAGCTCTTAAAAAGACATAAAAGAAGAGACAATTTTTAATCTCCTTTCACGGTGTGGTTGCCAACATCACATGTTAAAGCTGCATCTCCTCAGGAAGAGGGAGTTGAGTATGTCCATAGTTGCTATTTCCTAATTGGCAGGCACAATGGAGAAGCCTTTTGCTTGCCCTGATAAGGTCATTTGCATAACTCTACCCAAGTGGCTTTGCATATATTTTTTTCTTTTTCCTTCTCGCTCCAGTTCCTCAGTTCTCAGACATTTCTCCACGTGTCAGAGAAGCGCTAGGAAAACCCTATCTGTAGTTAATCCCAGTAGTCATTCTATTAAATGCTTACTGTTTTATTTTTATTTCTTGTAAAGAGATGGTGTACGTTTTAGTAGCTCTATTCTTATTTGCACAATGTTAAATAAAGAAAATTGTACTGTTAGTGCAACAAGAATTCTGCTTTCTCTATATAGGTTTCTTTCACATTCAGTCGAAATGTCTGTGGGTTTTCCTTCTGCTTTTAAATGAAAGCCTCCTAATTACATTTGTTTAAATGAAACAATTGAAATTTGTTCAAACTAAAAGCAATTCTAAACAAAAGTCTAAGTGATATTCATACTTGTATTGTCAAAACTGAGATAAATGTAAAATTGCAAACCAACCCTCATAAATAGTGGAAAGGAAGATGAATACCAAAGTGCATCAATTTAAGTAAGTATGACATTGAAGTAATAAACAAGACACTGAGGGTTGCGTGGTTTAACCCATATTCTTCTGAACATTTCCTTACACAAGCAGTTCCAGTGATTTTAGTGGGATGCCTCACTTGGATAACTGCCTTCCAGAGAAAGAAAGGGCTGAAAAACCTGTTCTTCTCCTGGTTAAGTTTTTTTTAAAAATACATATTTTTAACTTGGGGGGGTGGTGGTGTCTCTTTAATTCCAAATTCTTTCTGGAAGGGATTATGCTGAAATTTTGACACATTCTGAAGTTCTCACTAACAATACAAGCCCTCTCTTTGTTTTTCATAGCAGCTTAAAAATATCTAATATTTATAATTCAGTAGACCTGATGCCCTGTTTGTATAGAAAGACAGAACACAGTTATTTCACTAACTACGGCAGCTCACACAATGAGGCCCTGGTCCATTATGAAGGGCCAGGAGGTGCTGTCCTAATAGAAACCAAATGATCTTCATCATCTAATTCAATAGGCCTGCATTATTATTATGCATAATTGTAGTGTCTCACTTGCAATCATAAACCAGGACCCCAGTGTACTTGGTAATGCACACAAACAGGAGAGAAATGATATTTTTGTCCAGTTTCCTTAGATTGTAATCTCTACACAGAGCTATTAAGAGGACGTAGTTTATTGGTATTTTTCCCAAATCTCCAGCTCATGAAAGCTAAACAAAACAGAAATGATGGGGTAACATCACAGATTTTGCTGTAGGAGGCAGCATCTTGGTCTCCATAGGTGGTGAGGGAAAAATAAATTAAAAAAAAAAAAAAGTTCATGGCACTCAGGGGACTGTTTGAATATACAAAATCAGATCCACTGAAAAAATAAAAAGGGAAAAAAATGCAATATTTCAAGGTTGGCATTAATCCATTGCATTCAAGATGCAACCACTTTTTGGTGCTTTGGTTTCACAACACTTACTGTAATGTCTACTTTGAGTTTTGGGGTAAGACAAATTTTGGGGTAAGCAAAACTTTACATAATTGTTATGAGAAGCAGTTTGATAACCATTGCTAAAAGCTCTTTTTTTCCAACTTAGAATATTTTGAAATAACAGTAAAAATTTTATTGTGTTGACCTCTTCTAAGAATTTTGTTTCAAAGACAGTTGCTTTTATAGTATAAAAATCAATGTCAAGAAAGTTTACTGACAGATAAGCTCTATTAATGACTTCACTTCTGAACTTCACTATTTATATTTACAAATTAACAGTGCAAATTCTCAGTTTACTAATCTGCCAGTTGGATCATTTTTTGCAGCCTTGAGCTGTTTCACTTTACTTCACTGAAAATATTTTTAATAGCCAATATGTAGTGAACTCTAATTTTCCCAAGACTTTATTGCGTTTACACAATATATTACAGAAGATTTTCTAGTGTATTATTAAGCATTATAAATTATGAAAACCAAATTAAGTTTTTTGAATGAACAATACTGTGCTTTATCCTGGACTTTCCGTAGCACACTTACTCAGTTTGTCCATGTACCTGGTGAGGTTTATGTATTACCTCCACAGCATGCCAAACACTTTGCAAACACATACCATACTACGCAAATCTCCAAACCAAACATCTCAGATCTAATGGCGTTTAACCCAAAGCCTACTACAGTCAATGGAAGAGCTTACTCTTCATTCGCATTATTTTAACTGCAAGTCTTCCCATGAGTGCATTTCCAGCTTGATAGTATGTGCATCTGTTCAGCAACCTTTGGACTGTCTCAGTTTACCTTACCAATCCTCCAGCTCCAGCCTGCAACACACATATTGGTGGTCTGCAGAAAGCTGGCTCTCCTCCTCATTTTTTCCATCTGCTAAATTACATTACAGACTGCTAAAAATATAATAAGTACTTTCCTACTATTACTTTCCCATGTAAACAGCTGAGTTATTTGCTACAGGGATATTGAATATGAATGGAAGGGAAGGTAGGTCTGTGCACTGCTGCAAAAGGAAGAACCTTCTAGCAAGGAAGACACTGGTCAAGGGACCAGGAAAACCCAAGTTCAGCCGCAGGCCTCCTATGTGATTTGGTACAAACCACTTCTGACCTAGCAAACCCACACGTACTGAATGCAGCCAGGACGAAACTCTTACACGCTTCAAGACAACCATTCCAGCCCAGCTGTAGTTACCAAAGCTGATGTGGTTACGGACAACCTGTGAGCTGCAAAAACACTAGTCATGCTGAGATACCAGTCAGCAGACCCAGAGTCCCTGCAAACTTAATAGCTTTCTCCTGCAATTATCCTCTCTACTGACTATAGGTTTATCCCCTTTCCTCTTTATCAGTATTTAGTAAAGTTATTGATGCAGTCCCCAGAGTCCACACTTCGCTAGGCTCTGCATGTGTTGATGCATATGCAAAGCTTGTGTAATTGAAGGATCAATGTGCACCCAGGCAATGTTAATTCTGATGTTTCCTCACCTTTGCAACCTTCGTAGCTGTAATGCAGAATATATAGAGTGTGTAATTTTTTCCTTTGTTTTTAAAGTATCAGTAATGGTGAAAAAAACCCTCAGAAATTCCACCATGGCATCATAATGAAACCTGCATGGGTCAGCAGCAGGGCTAGCACTTTTATATCCAACCTTCAGACCTGTGCCACTTTTTGCAAAAGGGGCAACTGATAGCAGCAGGAATATACTGTCGTATGTTATAGGAAGCAGCATTGGCAGGAGGGCATGAGGCACTCTGACTCATTTGGCCAGCAGGTTGTGCAGCAGATGTATGTGACAGCAGAGGAAGGGCAAGATTAAGAAATGCATCCTCCTAGCTTGACTTCACGTCCTTCTCTCTCCACTTCTAATTGTGCCAGTACGCAATGCCAGTCTCCTTGACCAGCCTCCTTGCTCCATCCAGGCTCTTCCCCCTTGCCCCACGAGTTTGAGCTCTTCTCATTTTTGCCTGTGAATAGGCAGACTCCTCTCCCATCTGCACAGCCCAGCAGAGGGGTATCCAGAACACGGGAGAGACTACCTCCCTTCCTTCGAGTCTGTTCCAGATCTTAGGGTGCTAAGTATTTTGAGACTTCAACACTGATGTATTGTTCTCTGTCCTGGCAAAGAAATTATCAACCACAGCAGTTAAAAAGTAGGTAAGTTGTAAAACTATCAAAACCAAGTTCTTATCATGGGAAGTGTCTGGATACCTGAAAAACCTGTGGTGCAACCATTCACCCCACAAAAAGAGCTTGTCATTTTTCCCAGATGCCTTCAATCCATGGCAGGTTACACAACATAGGGACTGATGGCTATGGATAACCCTGAAGCTGTTTCTTTGCCCTACCAGGAGACCAAAAGCAGTGCCTCATTACTGTTTGCCCCATAGCTGAGAAGCAGCACTTGCAATTTGGGGTCCCCTATCAGCCAAGAAATGACAGCCAGCTGGCCAGTCTCACCAACCCAGTGACTGGCTGGCTGGGCCAGCTGGCCAGGCTGCACACATTTATGAGTCAAGTCCATTAATCAAACTGAAACAGTTACTGCTGGTTGAATGAAGATTGTATTGAAATTACACCGTATTGAAAACTAAAAGCTTAAAACATCTGCCTTTCCTAATCTAGGGGGAGCGGACCTAAAGAAGTTCCTTCAGGACTTCATAGTTCAATTTAATTTGATCTCAACCTGAATTTCTAAAATAAGACAAACAGAAAATCAATGAAGCAAATGGAGTGCCTTCACCAGATTCAAGAGGCTGAGCTCTGAAGAAAAACAGGAACACTAAGGTCAAAATGTCTGGAAGATTATTCTCTTTTCCATCTTTTGGTAAAAAATTGTCATAGGTTCCTGGCATAAATCAACATATAGAAGAATTACATGCAAACAATAAACCCCACTGTGTAGGCAATATTTAGGCAACAGACTACAAATGGAGACAAGAGTACTACCAAAAAGGAGGTTTAAGGAACGTTACCAGGAACCAGTAACTTTGGGGGGGACTGTAGAAATGATTGTATAGTACAGATGAATACAGCAGACAGCATGGAAGGTTGAGTTATTGTAGGGGCAGAGGAAAAATTTTGAAAAGTTGAAAGGGACACTGTGGAGAGCAGAGGGTAGTTTGGCGAGAGGGAAGCTCAGTATGGGGGCAGGCACAGCTCTGTGCTGACAGACTGACAACTCCAAAGTCCTGCCTCCTCATACAGTCGGTCATCACTGATCTTTACAGAGGAGATGTCAGTGGGGGAAGAAAGAAGCACTAGCAGCATCCCTTCCAACCCAAAGCATTCTATGATTCTATGATTCTACGATTCTACAATATGAGGCACTGCAAGGCTAAATGGCAAAACTTGTGGAAGGATGTAGGTCATTTCCAGGTACCTTACTGGCCTCAGTGTTCCCCAAGGTCCCACCTAACTGCATAGGCGATGCAACAACCATTGACATTGTGTGCCTTTCCTGAAGAACTCTCTTGCATCAGGGTGCTTTCCCCAAATAAGTTTTGTACTGTCAGCCTTGACTGACTGAACCACTGTTGCACAGTCGCAGGCCACAGTTCCTAGGTCACCAAGCTCCAGTCTTGCCAAGCCATAACCCTTGCCCAAAATGACAAGACATCTCTGCCAGAGCCTGGGGTGTCATTTGTAGCAACAATTACTTGACAGCCAGACCATTCTTTTTGCACCAATATAAGAGCAAATCCCAGTAAGTGATACAAAGTTGTTCTCCACAGACTGCCAGAGACAGCCATGGGCTCAAAAATGGTACGGCTGCAGGACTTTCCCTCTTCAGCAAAGCAATTGGTAGGAGATGAGCAAAATTATCAAAAGGTGGGGTTCTTCCATGAGGCAACAGCTTTTTCCTCAACTGGTTGTGAGCTTCAGAGCCACGCTCGGTACGCAGCTTGCAATGGGACACTTAACTACGGCCTTCTTCAGAGCCTGAGAAATGCTGACCTAGCTGACCCGTGAGGAGTCCCCTGCAATAAAAATTAATCCATAGCTTCCGGGGACCTGAGTTCAACACCACTGAACTGCAGTGCCCAGCCTTAGGAAAGACTTCATTAGTCAACAGCAGTCGTGGGTTTTCCAGTGAGCGGTTCCCTCGTCCTATCTCCCCAGATCACTCAAGAAAGTGGTTGACTCTTCCTGCCGCCCAACCTCCTCCGGCAGAAAGCACCAGGTGACAACGCCTCCTCAGCTGCTGCGGTTTGCGGGCTCGAGTGTCTCCGTTATCTGCCCCCAGCAGCATCTCGTCTGACAGGAAGCTTCCCCGGAGTTTTCCATCACAGGAAATTTCCTGTGGGGAAGCACTTAGTAAGCAAACAAATAGTTCCTTGGTACAAAAGAAAAGTGCACAGGCATACAGCTGTAAGAAAAAACCTAAATGCTGAAGCAGCATGGGCAAGTGTGCTAGGTCACAGGACCCAAACTCTGTGAGGAGGACCATGCTACCTGAGAGGCTGGGGCTTAGAAATCACCAGGTGAGACCATTATGCTGAAGTTGCACTCGCAAGGCTGAAGTTCAAATCTTGCGGTCAGCTGCTGTTTGACCTCTCTGAAGAGAGGCAGCCGCCTTAATGCCGCATTTAACACAGGGCTGAGAGCACAGACTACAACTGCAAGCACCATTTCAGTGGCCTTTTCTATGGCGTCTTCTCCAGCGAGGCGAAGGACTGGGTACAGGCGGAGGGCGTATGACTGTCTTCACAGATGAAGCTGGGACTGCAGTCTGGGATGTACTGCCAAGTGTCTGTATCAAGCTCACTTTGCCATCACCTAATAATGGGTTTGACACCCCCTGCCCTACAATCCTCCCTTATGTAGGATCTAATCATGCTCTGTACATACTGTTAGAAAAAATACATTTTTCTCCAGACTGTCCAGTTTCCCTTTTTATAAAATCTGTGCTTTGGTGTCTTTTTCTTTCTCTCCCCTTCTCTTTCTGCTCTTTGAACTACACTCATTTCCTCCTTTTTCACTATAGTGTTTTATGTTAGTATCCCATATCCCCCCTCAGGTTTTGCCTCCTCACTCCTCTCTCCAGGAGCAGCTCCCCTGCCCCCTGCAAGTGTCATCTTAGAGAGGTGGGGAAAGAGATGCATGTCTGCTAGAGGCAAAAATAAAGATGACCCAAAAATAAGGGTCTTCCATGCTGAACATCTGGCAGTCAACACAAGTTTCTGGCATCAGGCAGATGTAACGCAACACATGGGATATGGCTCACTGATCTGAACTTGCCTGGGAAGCACCCACTGGGAAGCCTCATGGAAGGTGCAGGGACAGTACTGACATGGGAAAACCCTGCTGGAGAGTACAGGCTGACTAGCAATGTCTCATAAATCCTGCAAGGTACCACGCCACAGTGGTGTGCAAAATGCAGGGACCAAGGACACATTTCATTCTCGGGCATATGGGACCAAGCTTGAAGAGTTTCTCCTAGCAGCATCAAACCATGGGATACTCCCATGTACACCTAGTTATTCTACAGGTGGGCACAAAGTATGGCAGTATGAGCAAAGGTGACCTGTAATTCCGCACCATTTTATTTGCCTGTTTTTTGGTTATGAGAGTAACCATCTGCAAACCCGCAACTCTGATTTAACATTTGCTCATGCAGTGGTTTTTTTAAGTGTCTAGTTCAGGCTCTTCTCTTGAACTATATGACTCCAAAAGGCAGTGCTGACTATTTTCCACCCTCTTCTAGTTAATTGCAGCTGTGGTAAAGGGACTTCTGCCAACAGACCCACAATGCTCTGCTCCACAGGAAGTTCCCAAGATCTCTTCCTGCACAGGAAATTTCCTGTGGTCCAACAGACATTCCTCTTGGCTTTTATCACTCACATACATTTGTTTTGGCAAATATCTGTTCTTAAGAACAACAAGAAACGGACAGAGCAAAAGCAAACACTGCTGAAAAATAAAAAGCAGTTATGGTTAGGGTAACAAGCATGCCCAAATTAGCCTCTGTCACACATGAAAATATATGCTACTGGAGCTGACTCATGAAGTTTTCTACCTAAAACATCGTTCAGAAATAAAGCCTGTTTGATATACACAGGCACAGTGTTTTTAAGATTCCACACGTAAGTTTTCTTTGCCTTTTTAAAACATTTTACTGATGCAGTTTCCTAGAAATGTGCTAGGCAGTGTGAAAGGAATTCTGAATCTTTCCTCTCTTTGCGAACTTTATGTAATTATGGCCCTAGGTCTGATCTTAACTCATCATTATTAACATTAGCAAAGTTAACAAAAGGAAATGGTCAAAAAGAACTGCTTTGGTTGTATTTCACCAGACACACCCTCTTGTAATCAAAGCCTCTCCAAATCCTAAATCATTGCTCATAAACACAAGAAAGCTAACAAAATTTTGTAAAGGGAAGAGATTTCAGTTTCAAGCTTCCAAATTCTTTCAGTTATGAAGCCCAGGAGACATTGGGTAAGATTTTCAGATACACTTTCATGCTTCAAAATGAAGATAAGGGCCTACGGGGACTTCTAGAAGTGCCCAAGAGAGTAAGAGATCTAAATTGCTTATACACTCCTGAAAACCCGCAAAGGCACCTATTTGTTACCTTCATTCACCTAAAAAAAAAGTTGAAGTGCAAAAGATTTGGACTGGAAAATCTTTTTCACCATGAGGACACTCAAGCACTGGGACAGGTTGCCCAGAGAAGTTGTGCAATCTCCATCCTTGGAGGTTTAAAAGAATCAACTTGATAAAGCACTGAGGGACCTTGTCTGGCCTCGTAGCTGACCCTGCTTTTAGCAGGAGGTTGGAGTAGAGACCTCCTGAGGTCCCTTCTAACTTGAATTATTCTGTGATCCCAAATATGTCTGTAAATGTGACTCACTATCCTTTAAAGTTCTAATCTGACACTACTTCAGCCTGTAATTTTTCTTAAACGGCAAGAGGAGAGTTAGAGCTTACTAACCCATCTAAAAGACAACTTTTAAATGAACTTCAGTGAACTAGGAAAATAAAGGGAATAGAGGATATCCTGCAAACCAGGTTTTCAAATAATTTAGTGAATGCTTGTGATTCCAGACTATTCTGAAACTTGGTTAGCAACTACAGTCCCATTCAGTCCTCTTCTCCCTATTTTGTCAACTCCTTTTGCTTGGTTTATTTTAACCGCTCAGCAGACTAAGGGTAACAGTCAACAGTAGCATGAGGTTCCCTACTATAAGCCTTTCCCAGAGTTCATCAGTCTGCACATATCACAGAATCACAGAATAGCTGAGGTTGGAAGGTGTCTTCAGAGATCCCCTCTGAGTCCAACCCCTAATCAAAACAGGGTCAGCTAGAGCAGGTTGCTCAGGACTACATCATCGAGTTTTGAGTATCTCCAAAGGCAGAGATTCTAGAATGTTTCTGGGTAGCCTGTTGCATGATTGTCCTCCCAGTAAAGAAGATTTTCTTATGTTTAAATGGAATATTTGGTATTTCAGTTTGTGCCCATTGTCACTGTACACCACTGAAAAGAGTCTGACTCTGTCTTCTTTACTCTTTCCCATCAAATATTTATACACACTGATAAGATACCTCCAGGCCTTCTCCTCTTGAGGCTAAATAGCTGCAGCTGTCTTCAGCCTCTCCTCACATGTTATATGTTCTAGTCCCTTAATCAACTTCATGGTCCTTCACTGGACTTCCTCCTGTATGTCCATGTCTCTCTCATACTGGGGTGCCCAGGACTGGACACAGCACTTCAGATACGGTCTCACCAGGGCTGAGCAGAGGGGAAGGATCCCCTCCCTTGACCTGCTGGCAAGTCTCTGCCTAATGCAGTCCAGGATGCTGTTGGCATATCTGGGAGACTGAGGCAGAACAAATGATATATTTCAATGCCACCAACAGAAATGTTACATCCTAACATCAAACATTAGATCAGGTCAGTCAAGATCAGCAGAGTCCAAACATGCAGGTTCAGAGCCAAGCTTTTTCTTTAGTCTCTAAGGAAAACTGATCACTAAGAATAAAGAACAAGCCATTTTATTTAGAGGTGATTTGCTTTGGAGAAGGTCTTTGCAAAAAGAAGAGGAAAAAAGCGGGGGGAAAGGGGGGAGAGAAGAAAAAAGAAGAAAAAAAGAAGACAAATCAGAAAATCCCCAAGCAATGAAAAGACTTTAGAGCTAGCCTTGCTGCAAGACAAAGTATCTTTGGGGAGTCACCAAGCAAGCCCTGATGGGCTATGGACGTATTAGCACAGCACCCAGACTTCAGGGTGATGGCTGTAGCTTGCTCTGCAAATACTCAGCCATTCAAGGCAGTAAAGAGAAGCGTCAGAAAGTTAAAACAGCAGGCACTACAAAAGATGTTTCCCATTTCCAAGGAAGGCAGTGCGACAGAGATCTGTCCTACAAGATAGATTCAGGCCATGGCACTCACGACTGCCAGTTGGACAACAATTTCAGTCAGTTCAGTGCTTACTTATTGTCCTGAATGTCTCATACCATGAAAGCTTTAGTGATCTCTTTATTATACTTTGAGTATACAATTGCACCATTTCCTGGAATATTTTGCTCTCTGGACCAGACAATTTGTTATGTTGAAAGTGCCAGTGTTACACCCTATCCAGTAAAAGTCATTACCCTTATGCATTTTGAAAAATCTGCCATGGGCACTGTACAATCCGTAGAAGACTTGGAATTTGATATATAGATCATTTGTACATATGCAAGTACCTGGGGTTAGTTTCCACTCTGGGTTCCAAGACTTTTAGGGACATTTAGATTTGTAATAGGATTTTGTTTTCCCCATTACATCTCTCTAAAAATGTGCCTGGCTTCTCACTATTTCCATTCTTCTAGCTTTCAGACACTATTTCCTCATTGGCAGCTCCCTATCTTCCTCTCCCATTCTCAGACAGTGAGACATAAAGGCACTGAATTTTAAATATACTTAAACACACCCATCTGCAAGTAAATACAGAGAAAGAAAGAGGAATATAGTGCAGAGTAGCACAGGGATGACTGCAGTTTCTGAACCGGGCATAGTACATAGTATAGATGAAATGCACCAGGTAGCCAGGATGATGACTGGCTATTTGATCACGATCCACAGTAGGCAGCAACAAATTTCTGCAAATCACCAATAGTTGACGAAGCAGATGTATACACACACACACACTGAATGACCTGAAGAACTCAATCAGCACATCCAACTATAAACTGAAAACATGACGTATTAGGTGCATATACTGATAACCCTTCGCTCCTTCCCACTGACAAGAAATTGCTGACTGACTGTGAGACCTGCTGTGATCTACATCACAACAAAATCCTTCTCACTTATTTATCAGCTACTGATAAATGCACACATCAGACAATCCATAAGTGAGAAGAGTTATTGCTAGGGTGACCTCATTCAGCACCTCATTCGTGTTTCAAAAAAACAAGTCTGCCGGTGTTTAGAGTGAAGTCCTAATGGTCAAAGCTTACTATTAACAATCATAACTATTTCTAAGAGCAGTCCCCTGAATTGAAAGACAGAACAAAAGCTGAGATACAATTAAATGCGCTTAGAGCTGTTAGCAGGGGTTGTGTTGCAAGAAGCACTCTCAGAGTGGGGCACAGCAATCTAGGAGATTACAGCCTGTGACCACCAAAATGTGCCCTCCTAAGAAAACCACCAGGAAGCAGCCTGGTAGGAGGAAAACACTGCAGCTTTTTCTTCTCTGCTCCTAACAGCATTTTGCCAATAACTTGTATGTGTTATGTGAGTGAAGGACCAGGAGAGGACAGACAGGAGAGACAAGACACTGCCTGACCTCTCCTTCAGTGACAAACAGTCACTGAACAGTCTTCACTAGCTGCAAATCCGACAGACAGCAGGCAGCTGCAGAAGCCTGGTGCCACCAGAGCTCCCTGCCCTACTCTTTTATTCCCTGACACCATCCCACTCACAGCAATTCCTGAGCTCAGTGCAGTGGTCTTCCGACAGCCCTAGGCGGGCTTAGGAGAAACATCCACACCCTCCAGCCCCTCCCAGGCCTGGCTCTCCCAATGGATGAGTTACACTGAAGGACGTCATTTGGAAATAAGTTCTTTGTTGTAAACTCAGAGTCATAACCTCAGCTATCTATTCTCTGCTTCCTAAAAGTTGTTACTCTTATCTAAACCAAAAAGTGACCGTAAATCACGCTAGTAGAGGAGGTGTGCGGCCTGCCTTGTAGTACATGTAAGGGTAAAAGCCAGAACCTTCAGCATCCAAAGCACAGCAGTCAGCTCTGCAGTTAAAAACCATAGTGCCCCTCATTTACATGGCAGAAGCTTGGGTGAGGTTGACTGTAAAGTGATGACCAGCACCAGGGATACGAGTTCCTGAATTTTGGGTGATCTTCCTTTGACAAGCTGCAGAGGAAATCTCCTACACTGGCTAGGTGTGTGGTGTCTACCTCTACATACAGCGCAGAGGGATGTGACATCATTCGCTTAGTGTCATCAGCAAAAGTCAGAACACTGAGACCCAATGCTCAATGTTAAACATGCCCATGCACACACCCATACACAGACCATTCATACATGCACCAACCAATGCTTTTATAATGCAGTGAAACAAGGACCTTGCCTGAATAAAGCAACATAGCAGTTTTTTTCCTGCAGTATACTTAAAAAAAAAAGCAGATGCTGAACAGATACACAGTAAAGCAAATTGCTGACACAGAGTTTATTGCCGCTTGACTTCTTTTGATCCCCCATGATGCTTCTAAGAAAGTGAAGTTGTCTCATTCTTCTGAGCTGTGTACTTTATTGATACCTATTCAGCTGCGGAGACAAGGCGGAAGGCTTTTACAATCGCACAGCAGCAGGAGATTGAGAGGTCTTCCCAAGGGGCCTTTTCCAGTCATGTTAGAATTGTAAGTTTCCTTGGGATGATCTCAGCTTCCATGATTTTTAGATTAAAAGTATTTCAGAAAGCAGGGGAAGGAAATAATGAAGACTCAGGTTTTTTTGCGAGATCTGATACAGCCTCACTTTTTTTTCTCTTTTTCTTCTTTGTGTGTGTATGGAATTAACAATTTAATACCAAGTTCCTCTGAGCGGACAATGAACCACAATCAGCGTGTCCTGTGAGATTTAGGCTAAGGCAAAAGCTCAAGGAGCTTTGGCAAATGTGAACATGTTTACAGGACTTCTCTCTGCCCCATACATCCTTCTAAAGCTGAAAAACATGCCTTGCCAGAAAATAAGCTTCAGGAAAAATTGCTTCCTTGTCCCTTTTTCCCTGGCTGCTCTTACTTTTGAGGAGTAGAGGCTTTATGCCTGTAAATCAGCTGTTCTAAAAAGAAAGGAAAAACATCATAACTGATTAAGTACGATTATCAGGCTGTGGGGAGTATGTTTTTCACTGTTTTGGAGAACACAGATGAGGATTACTGGATTCTGCGTCTTGCACTATTGATGACATCTCTGCTCTGCACTCACCGCTTCAGCTGCAGCTGGTGTGGGCTAGCCAGGCTGGCTACAATTCAGATGCAGCAGCAAAAGACTCAATTTGACCGGGACCCTGACTTGGGGAAGCCCACAAGAATGGTGTGAGCAAGCCCTTAAACAGACTATTTAACTGTACCTCAGGTCACAGTTTTACGAGCACTTTAGGTTAGTTTAAAGTGGCACTGCCACAATGAATCAGTCCCACCTACTCCCATCTCATGTTTCCGTTTTCATACAGCTCCCTTTAAACCTTGTTAGTGTTCAAGTAGCTGTACAAGCAGCCTGATCAAGGAAACAACCCAGGTAAAATAAAAAAATAATTAAAAAAAAAAATTCTCCCAACATTAGTTTTAACCTAGAGGAATTCCTCAGTCTGAAAAAGAAATTTTGCCAGCAGCCAGCATGCAGGTGGGAAGAACAGCCACAGCAACAGGAGGGCAGGACTGGCATTTTTCAGCAGTGGCACTATGTTACCCTGGTTTACAGTATTTGGGGAAACTGCAACTTCGATTTTCCCCTTCTCTGAAATGGACAATGGTAATAACACTAATACTGCCTTCCTCAGGGGGACTGAATGGGTTTTGGAACACCCTCAGCAAAAATGGTATTTGGGGATCTTGGGATGAAAAGCATCATCATAATACACACTCACTTGCTTTTATTAGCAGCCAAAGCGAGGACTACATTAGCAAACGATCTCCTGTGAATACTACTTTTGTCAATGCCATGGAGTATTACCAAGGCTTTAATATTGCCTCTATGCCAGATATAGACAAATAGCATGTTGTCAAGGTCTTTGACTCCTTAATCCTGCAAAAATAATGTCAAACAAATTGCCTTCGGCATACTAAACATTTATTCATAAAAGAGGTTTAATCTCTTAATGGTTATTTGTTGAAGAGCGTCTTGCTGTGTTGAAGAGAATTATGATAGTTGATGGTTGGACTCCTTGTACATGTTTTGTTATTATTGTTTTACTGATTATTAAAGTCCTAACCGTGAAGGAAATGCCGGGGGGGTGGAGTGACTGACAAAATGCTGAGTTTTTAATTTGCTAATTGGGAATATTGGGATCACAATCTTCAGTTTTTAATTTGTTAATTTTTTAGTTTGTTCAGCTGACACTGTTTTTTTTGGTTTCCCTCCCCCTTCTGAAGCTGCACCATCCAGTTGTTTTCTCTATCACTTTCTATGTCTCTTCTGTATCAGTAGGGAAGTCAGTGCTGTGGGAAAGCACGAAGCACCAGCTCTGAAGAGTGGCGTGATCAACGAGGCCTCTACCACGTAAACTAGAGAAGAGGCAGTTTACATGACTTTGGCTCAGCTATGGGCTAACCCTGACACGGAGAGGCCATCTTGAGCTGTGAGAACCTGTTTCGCTCTCTGACTCCCTTAGGCCTGGCAGATTCGCCCTGAGCTCACGGCTATACCTACAGTTGGTTTAATGATGTGGGATGGATGTGCATGGACAGTTCTTCACTGAGGACAGGACAGAGACCATCCGTTCATTGAACAGGAGCCACTGAATCACCACCAAGTGTTTATTTACAATCACTGCTAGCACAATTTGGACTCAAACCAAATCTATTAGTGTTCCCCTGAGCCAGCCTGTTCTCCCTCCTCACTGCCCCCCTCGCCCCCTCCCCCTCATTTCTCTCCCTAGACTGATCCATGAATGGAATAAAAATTCATGTTTAGTGGGTCTGTGATGTATGTTACATGGTTTTTATACCCCATCTGCTAGGCCATCTTGTGGGTTTTGGAGAAGTGGAGTTGGTGTGATGCTGAGCAAACAAAGCCTATACTGATAAGGACAGAATAACAAAGGTAAAAAAACCCCCAAAATCGAAAACCCAACAGATAGGAGGACTAAGGCGTAAGGAACCCCTCCTTTGAAACACATTTGAATTCTAGTGTGTTTGGGGGGTATGGGTGGAGAAGGGGGAAAGTGATGAGTCAGAAAAAGCTGTTGAAGCAGCAGCTTCAGGTCTTGCAAACAGAGCTTATCCAGCTGAAGTAGTTCAGTGTCCCTGCCTATGGCTGCGTGAGAGGGTTAGAGTCGGAGGACATGGATCATCTCACTGGAACAATTCCTCCAGTGCAGCCTGAGATTCCCTCATCTATCTTCTTTATTATCTCTGCAAAGGAGATTCCAGTTTCAGTACCTTGTTTTTCTCACAACAAGTACACAGTATGATGAAACAGGACCTGATCCAAGACAACCAGGGCCACAGGAGTAGTAGACTCAGACTGAACTTCCTAATTTTCTGTAACCTTAAGAACACCAGAGAGTCCCATGGGAAAGAGTGGACTGCAAATATTGGCTCTGAACCAACCTGGCAATACTGTTGCATTGTTTCCTAAAGCTCTTGAAGATACCTGGACTATGAAAACCTTATGTCTTCCACTTACAATGGCTTACTTAAGCTGGAAATTTTTGTGCATTACTGGACTGATTCTGTTGAGTCTCACTTAAAATAACCAGACAGCCCTCAACTAGCAACAACTTTATGTCTTTCCTAACTCGGTCAGTCTTCTGAAGTTGAAGACACCTCTGTGCACTGCCAAGGAACTTGGCTTTTCTAAGACAGCTACTTTCTTTTAATAGCCGTCTCTTTATACTTATATGTTTAGTAGTCATCTTTACATTTACCTGGAAAGTAAATATTTGGAAGTCTGTGACTGATAGAAACCACACAGGTGAGTAAACTACCAATAACGTGAGGTAACAAAAGGGAAGTAATTAAGTGTAATACATATCAAGGCCTTTAAAATAAGAGAAAAGATAAATATTGGTACTGATCTCAAATACCCAAGCTTAATTCTCCTTTTCCTTTTACACAAGTTCTGCATTGCTGCAGATCTGTTCAATTGCTGTCCTTCTGAAATGACATCAGCAGGATCGAAACCACCTTTACATCAAACACAGTCAAATCAGTGCCTCTTAAAATGAATTAAGATTATATTGCCTTTCATACTACAGAAACCCTGCGGAAAATACAAAATACAAAATCTGCATTTGTTTTTACATGCTTGAAGAGAAATTTGCAACAAAATCCCACACAGGAAACAATGTCAGAGCTATTCTTTCTGAAGTTCCCAGCATGCGCATTCACCACTAGAAGTAATAAAACAAGCCAACTAGTCTCGCTTACAGTAATTGCGCCAGAACATTTTTCAAAATGCAGCCATCATCTTTGTCAGTGTACGCAGACTCTTGTGACCATTTTGGGGAAGGACCATGGAGAAGAATTAAGTTGTCAACAACAATGCAGCGACATCCAAAGTCCTGATAACTACAAATGAGGAAAGATCTCCCTGGATCACGTTTTGTTTGCTCTCTGTGCTCTCCCGAGTTATTGTTGTATGCTACAGACTTGCCACCCATCTAGGGCAGATTTTGGAAACACAGATGTGGTGAGATAAGGTATTACGGGGCTCCAGCCTCTCTCAGCATTGCTCAGTGCAAAGGCATGCTCCTGCATTCAGTTACCCTTCCTCAAATAGTCGCAGCTCTTTTACACTAAAGGCAGGCCTGTTAGATAAACTTCTAATTGTCAATGCCTTTTGACCCATATTGACTACTCTTCCGTCCTCTTCAGACAGAATTATTGCTAATACTCTGGAGATAGTGGAAAGAAGCACCTTTCAATAGCGGATTTCAAAATATTTTTTAAGAATTAATGTGCTTATCCTTGCAAAGGACCTTTTTCTAGGTAGGGAAAGTAAGTTGCATCATGTAATAAAGTGTCACAGCCAGTAAAGGATTGCAGAAGGCTTGATAACCTGTAGATCATTAAATACAGCAAATGGGACAGATTTTACCAATAATGCAAGCCTTGGGCAAACTCACGTAAGTGAAGAATGACACATAAACTCTCTGTTCAACAGTCAGATAAAGAAATCACATCCGTCATTCTGCTGATGAGTCTCACCAGTTGATTATCAACCAATAAAATGTAAGAGTATATTGATTCATTCATATTCATTGACTAAGCCTTCAGAAAATCAACTTCTGCTGGAATAATGTGTTCTGCACACATTTGCAAGTCACAAGATGCCAAATATGCCACTCTTCTATCCCAATGCAGGTAGCTTATGCCTGGATCCCTGTTTTTCTTTTTTCACAGAGCGGACTGGAGGTATCTTACCTACCCTCCCCTCTTGGTTTCACAGAAAACACCTACTCCATAACTCCCTAACTCCAGATGTAATCCTTTTGCTCATCTTCTCCTTTCACTCTCATCTTCTCAGTCTCAACTTTAATCCCTTCCACAAATACACACACCTACAGTCTGCATGGGACAAAGGTTTTTGAGGCACGTGATAACTACAGGAGAGTCAATAAATCTCAGGTTTCGCACACATCTCAGGCACCCTCCTAAATCTTGATTTGGAAGACTTCACTGAGAACTCCAGATTGGTGCGAGTAGCATACAGAGCTTTAAGGCCACAAGGCATTGGTTTAGAAGGGATCTCCAAGCAGATCACCCTTCAGAAAATATCCCCAAATTGAATCCTCTCTGTTTAAAATAGTACCAGCTCCATCAGCTGCTTAGACTGCTGACCCATTAAATCCTGCTGGATGGCTCTTCTAGAATCTCACTCCTCCAACAGGTATACACCTTACATATCCCAGATCAATTTGTTCATGGCCATTACTGGTTTTAGTTTTCATACATGCAAAGTCAGAGGTTGGTACTGAGTTTTTACTTACCTTAATCACTTAATTATCTTAATTTCTCTAAGACTCATCTCTGCCACAGCTGAGCACCCTTGTAATAATGAAAGCTATAGTACTGACAGACAAAAAAGGTATTCTGCCCTTACAGGCATAACATGCATGACAGGACCTGATGTGAATTTATACAGTGGAAACACCAGTAAAACAATACAGCCTAATAGTTCATTTATGGGAGCATACCTAGGATATAGCCTGGTGGGCAAGCTTAAGGTTTCTAGGCAAGCATACAAGTTTATTTGATTCAGGTCCAGCATGTTGCTGAAAGCTGAAATGCAGATCATTGTCAGGTTGGTGCCTGTGTTGCATCGTTCACAGAAATCTTTGTGGTGGAGTTGGAAATTCTTATTACATCCTAGAGCTAGCTGTTGTCACAGACCATACAGAATCCTATGGAATAACAAAGGAAAATCTGTAATGCACTAGGAAACACTTTAGACTCTTACTGCATAGCTTTAACATCTATACCAGCATTGCTCGTATCTCCCTCTCAGTGCTACTTCTTTGACTGAACCGTAAATCTCATGCACTAGCCCTCTGAACAACCCCTGTGGTTTGGCACTGCACACAAACACTTAGCCAGGTACTATTCATACCCACTTGTGTGTTCAGTCAATGAACAGGGAAGAAGAAAGGTATATTTATTCTCTCTGCTCCAACAGCTACAGAGAGTGCATGGCCCTTCAATGCTAAGGCATCAGCACTCGCATTTATTTAGTAACTCAGATTGTTTCTTGAAATTGTGCAATTCGGCTCATGGAAATTTCCTTGTTTGCACAATTCTGTCATGTTGATATTGTTGGGGTTAAACTCAAAACAAAATGTTGCACGATGATGATTTTAAAACTGAAAAAATCTCTTTTGGTAGAAGTAGCAGGGGGGATTTTTTTTTTTTTTAAGTTGACTTCCAGTAAGGCTGGGAGGTCATTTTGAGTTGAACAAATTGCAGTCACAAGTCATGCTCTTCTGAGCGTAAGCAACACAATTCCCAGAGTCTTAGACATAACAGCTAAACAGTATTTGGAAGTTCTGGCTCATCCGCTCCCAGATTTCCTGGACACTGGTTTAACACATGCTAGAAAAACCTGAATCAGTAGCGACAGAATACAGAAGTTCAATTCTACTGCTCTTCCCTTTCCTGCCCAGAACTTCTCATACAGCCACAAAACTCCATCCTTAACCCCTAGGCAGGGACTCTAGAACTCTTTGAGGGCTCCTGCTCACCAGTAGCTAAAGCATCATCCTGATTTTCATGGGAAATCTGACTGATCTGCTGTCATGTTTGTTGTGCCTCCTTTGTGCTTCTCTTCTTCCTTTCTGCATTTTAAGTTGTGGCATTAAGCTGCACAGCCACATTACTGGCAATATGATGGCAAGCAGGCTTTGATTTTACTTATTTTGTTATAACAGAATAGTTTAGTATTTTCCAATCATGGCTATGAATCTGTAGCTGCTAATGATGTAAACAGGCCCACTGATGGTAGGTTAAAAAAAGAAAGAACAAGGAAATGTCGAAGACCCGTACTTTTTAAATACTCTTGCCTTTTCAAATAGTTAACAGAAAAGCTACTTCTAACCGGCGAGTTTTCATTAGTCAATGGTACGTCACCAACGGCCTTTTCCAGGAAATGTGTAATCAGGGCACTCCCTCAACTCATACTGGATTTAAAAATAATAATAATTATTTTATATGACTAACTTCCTTGGAAAGGAAATTTCCCTAAGAAAAAAATATCACTTTGTATCTCTTACAGTTTTTCTCAGGTATAAGCAATTAGTGTCAGCATGAAGAGAGAGATAACTTCTCTTCACCTGCTTCAGAAGGGCTAACTGCCCATCCCCAAAAAACATTTAAACCAGACAGTTACGGTCACATTAGTCTAGCTAGGGAGAGTTGAATCTCTGACATGTGTAAAAGGGACAAGGGAAATCCAGGTGATTATGGTTTCAAGTATTCCAGCTCTTGGTCTGTATGTGTTTTGAGACTACTCTTCAGTGCGAGCCTGTCACAACTCCTGCCATCCTGCTACAGTCCCGAGGCTGCTGAACTGAGAAGACATTCTGTGAAGAGGACAAATACTTCCTTTTCAAATTCTAGCTTGTGGATTTCAGGTAGTCTTTTGAACTATTTCCAAGAAAGCTTTGAATGATAATCGAAAAAGTAAACCCGCTGTCAATACGTCTTGCTTAGCTATATACTGGTTGCCACCTGCCCTGGAAAAAATTAAAAGAGCAGCACTGAAAAAAAACCTGCACATTACTAAAGACTATGAAGAGTCTGACTTTGCCTATCTTACCGGTGCCTTATGCTGCATTTTAATCCAGATCTTCACTACTAAAAAAACCAGTGCACTGATTCACTATGTTATCCATGCTTTAGTAAAGTGAGGTACATGGGGAGCTGCATCTTTTCTCACCCTTTTCCTTCAAGAAACATTTGTTCAAATACTGAGAGACAGATTTCCTGGAGAAAATCATTATATCCTTCAGTAGTTAAGGAGTTAAGCATTTTCATATACAATCAGGCATAGGAATTGAAAACCCCTAAATAGGGACTGTACAAGAGAGGAAACTCATGCCCATAAATTGACTTTCAACCTCAGGGTTCTCTACTCCATTCCACTTTCTCATAGGAAGCAAATGCAGCTGGTATAGAGCTGTCTCTGATGCCATGTTGAAATGCTGTCATAGTGACAGCTTGGGCAACATACCAACTAGCATTGCTGCACACATAATTCTCCCTCCCTTCAGATCCCCAGGAGATGAACCTATCTCGAAATTAGGCTCTCCCAGGGTTGACTGGAAAGCTTTGTTTTATTCTTAATTAAATAACTCCCTCAACACAAACATATAGATATTTAGAGGAAGTCAAACACAGTCGGAGTGTTTACATTTCTTTCCTGTTAACATTTCTTGCTGCAATAGATCTGTGATTGTAAATTACACTGAGGTGAAAAAGGAAGCATTTCAAATGATCAGGGTGAGATCCAGCTTGATAAAATACCAGTTACTCTACCAACTGCCTCCAAGTCAGAGTAGTAGAAGAATCCGAAGAACGGCTACCTTGAAATGATCTTCGGCTCACATATTGCTTCCCCAACTTTTCCGACGCCAAGTCTGCTGAGCTTTCAAAAACATTGCACATACTTCATGCAGCAGTGTAGGAGAAGCCGACAGTGTAGTGAGAGAAATGCCTGCAAATATTTGGTATAAGCACCCACAAGCAGAGATTTAGAGTGGTCCGAATCAGTGTAATTCAGAAGACGGAAACAAAGGAAAACGGAGGCAGAATGCCAGCCTCCAATGGGTGAGACTTAATTGTCTCACAAGGGAAGTCAGAGAAATTCCACCAAAGCGGACAAGCATATAAAACGAAATGAACTGTTCTGGAATGGGGACATGTACTATACCCCTCGCCATCTCCAGCTTTCTCATTTCAAGCAGAAATACACACTACACAGAGGGACAGAGCTCAAGATAAGGCCCTAGAACGTAACCTGCAAGAGCAAGTGTAGTAAGATGCATTCTACCTCACCTCTCTAGTCTTTCCTTTGTCCTCAAAGACCTTGCATTGTAGGAGCTATTCCTAAGATAGGAATAATTGCCTACAATTTATTTAAACTCCATCACTGCTAGTTTTTAGCTGATTAGAGAAATCCCTATTGACCCACTATTGCCAAAAGTAAAATACAAGATTTCCATCTTCTGCCAACCCAGCAAGAACGTCTACTAGGAATCTCCGGGCTTTCCACATGGAAGCAGGAACAATACCCTTAGAGATCAGTCATGTGGTTGTGATTTTCATCTCCTTTTTCAACCTCATTTCCTTCCAGCACTCTTTTGATATCATGCCAAGAACAAACAGTATGTGCGTTTAAAGCAATAAAAAAACAGCACAAATTAAGCGTCCTCCCACCCGCATTTTACTGGAACTCACTATCATTAAGCTGAATAGAGAGCCTGGAGTGGCACCTGATTAACAATGCAAACCTTTGTTACCAAAAAAAACCCCCAAACTTGGTGGAACTGTTCTGTCCTACGTGCAGCTCAACAATTGTGCTCCTACTCAGATTTCCTTCTGGTGTGGCTACGGCTGCTGCCATTGCAGGATCTTACCTAGATTACCTAAATTAGAAGTAATTCTGTTTAGTTTTCACATTAAAAAAATAAAAAAAAAAAAGGAAAAAAGGTGACAGAAATTAGTTCCATGTTTTTGGGGGGAAAAGATGAGAGATTGGGAGTTCACAGTTTGGGAAGGAGGGATGGCAAACCCCAGAACTGACTGAGGCTGTATCAGGCACCCAAAGAGAGAGGTGCACATCACCCTAGCCTAAGAAAGAGGCAGGCAATAAAGAAAATGCAATGAAGTTTCTTTAGGTGGAGATTAGCTGAACAAAATACATTAGCAAGGGCAGAAAGAGGAGCAACTTCTGCAAACAGTATGTAGTATGTTGATTTTAATCATTAATTTAATGCTATCAAAAAGTGGTGACAGCATAAAAGTCCTGAGCCCAGTGTTTATCCACCCTTTGTAGTCAGATTGCCTACACTTCTGGGTGCCTCACAACTCAAAACGAAACAGGCTGAGCAGTAAGCCTGTCAAACTCCCACACAAGGCTCCATCCAAGGCATGTCATCCACATTAGGCAAATGCTAGCAATTTAGCCTCTAAGCCCTTCCAAGCTGAACAGGCACTGTGTCTGTCATGGAAGCTGTTTCTGAGAGACCATCCTCAACTCCAAATCTACCTCTACAAGCAATAGCACTGCAAGTAAAAATTACCAGGTGTCTTACAAAATAGATTTAAAACAAAGCAGGTATTTTCATAGCGTCCTCTGCTGATCTATACCTTGACTACAGAAACTGCCTTCTTAAAACCAGTACTACTTCCAACTTTTGCCTTTTGAGTATTTCCAGACAACTTTCATCTGTTTAAGGAAGAGAGCACCTCAAAATGCAAGCCATGGTGAGGATCTTTCTGCTATGAACCATTTAGTTTTCAACCCAGTCTGGCCCAATGATACACCTGAATGAAGAAGAGAGTCTAGTACCATACAGCAGAAGTCTGTTTCTCTGAGGACCTCCTGTATGCTGTAGCTACAAGGCTGGCATGTCCCTAGTACAGGCTTCTCAGATCCTTCCTACCTTTCATTTAAGCAGCAGCACCATCTCCTTGGGCAGCTGTAAGACAGCCCTGGCCACAGCACAACCAGATTTGCCTTCATGGTGCTGTCATGCATCATCAGCATGTGCTGTGGTGTTGGTATGCCAATCACAACGAGCAAAGTTCTATGTTTCAGACTTTACGCTCTGCATATCTGTACAATATGAGGAGTGATTACACATTGTTATTAATGAGGTAACTTCCCAAATTAATACTGGATTCTGTTTCTTGAATACCTCCAGGACTACCAATCCAAAGAATCTGAAAATGAAGCAACACCTTCAACAAAGAGAAGGCAAAAACTGCCAAAGCTATAAAAAAAAAAAAAAAAATATATATATACATGTGATCACACACATACATATTTTTCTTTGGGGTCCTTTGTATCTGACTTCTGAGCCCTATGAATCACCTTTTCTAGCTTTTCTTTATACAGGCCAGAAACATGGTTTAAAAAATACAGATAAAACTCAAACTCTTTCATTGTCATGTGACTCCAGCAGATGCATTTTTAAGAAAAACTTCCCAAAAGTGCAACACACTATAAAATCATGCAATGTTCTGACGGCTATTTGAGTGTTTCAAAACTCCTAAGAAACTCCCTAAGCAATGGAGAGGGATAAGGCCTCCTTGGCAGGGCAAGGCACATAATACACACCAATTCAGGGGACTCTTGCAAAGAATTAAAGCAGCTTTAATTGCCAGCCGAATAGGAGGCAGGGAATAAAGGCCTTCTCTCGAGGGAGAAAAGAAAATGCTGATGCCACACTTGTGGCAGTGCACGTCAGATCACTTTGTGGAACTAGGTATTGTAAGCAGAATCACCCATCAAGTTTACAGATTATATAGTTGAGACAGAAAAAGGTGACGTGAAATTCTTGCTTGTTTGTTCCCCCTACCCCTGTGCCATCTGAAATCATATCCTCCATCTGCATGTACATGTTCGGCAACCTAAGCAGTCTAATCGAAGCTCTTCACCCAGTTCACCTAAGCTTGCAACCATAGGCACTCCTTAGGGCACAGACACCCACAAGCACTCACGTTCACTCTTCTACAGATTGGGACGGTGCAGAGCAGGAAAATAACATGAGCCATTTTGTGCCTATTGAAAACTCAGCTGTAACAGCCTGAGCTCTCTGGGGATGCCCTCCCTCCATTGTGTCTTGGCTGGGATGGAGCAAAGGTCCTTTTTTCCTCTTATTTAACAGGAAATAGGTATCTGCAACCCTTCCTCCCAGCTATTTTCATGACCACACCAAGACATTCCTTATTACAGGCACTGACTTAAACTCTGTTGATACCCCTAATTTCTCCTTGCCACAACTGCATCAGCAGCCACGGCACCCAGTTCTCACGGCAGCCCCATGCCGCTTCTACGCCCTACATCCAGGGCCCTCGCTGTGCCAGCCAGCATAGCAGGGCTTAAACCAGAGCTGCCTGCTCCATGGGGAAAGGAGTACATTTAGCAAACCACCTCCAACATCATGCTCCTTTGCCTGTTGGTTAGAGGGGGCTACAAAAGATAGATGAGAGGGCAGCAAATAGCAGGGGAGGGAGAAGCTGCGGGGGGGGGGGGGGGTAGGAAAGCGAGACGTACAGGGAGGAAGGCTGGGGGGAAGGATACGCTCTACTATAGAGAATCCTGTCAGGATGCAATTTCTTTTCATTCTGCGCGGGAGTATAATGGTGCACTGCCTGAGCTCTCTCAATAGCTGTTTTGAAGCGAACCAGGCTGGTATGTCTTTAATTTATCATTTCATTATGAAACGGTTTCCCTTCCAAGAAGCCTTCAAGTCAGGAAGCTCTGTCTGCCCACACAGGAAATTCCTTTGCAGCAACTTCCCCAAAAAGGAAATTTCCCTCAGAAGTGAGCCCAGCTCATGCCTTTGAGCAGAGCTGTTTGAAGAGACTCTGGCATGCGAGCCCTGCAAACACCCCTGCTTGCTCACTGCAGCCGGCGTGCCGGGATCAGCGGCTCTGCCCTCGCACAGGCGTGTGGAGACCTGGCCGCACCCAGCTTTTCTCCTGCTCCCCCCTCCCCAAAGACAGACAGGAGCATTCGGAGGAGACAAGTTGCTGAGCTTTCACTAGCAAAAAATCCCTCTATTCAGGAGAGAGGCACAGGACACACATAAAGAGCTGAGAAAGAGCAGGGGAAGAGGAGGGGGAGCTGTAGAAAAGCTTCCTGAACCACTCTCACCCCCTACTTGGAAATCAGGGGGAAAATTTGCACTGTATCTTAGATCTCTTCCGATGGCACACCGGAGACTGCACTCTGTCCCTTACACATACTATGGCTTTTATTTAATGAACTTTTGCAGTGAAGACCCACAAGCAAAGGGGAAAGGAGGGGTGAATATACAGAGGGAAGGGGGGGAACCACATTTACAAGGAAGAATCTCACAGACATCTTCTGAATCATTAAGTGGGAGAGAGCCAAGAACATCCAGGCCAGAGTGAATAACAACATACGGTATTTTATGAAGCACCTTAGCAAAGGGGACACAGATCAGAAGCACTGCCAGACTTCCAGTAAGTTTTTAATTTACCATTTCAAGTCACAAGTAATACTGAATAATAACTTTTTTTAATGACTACGCCCAGAAACCCAAACTGTTGTTTGGGGCAAGAGAGGAAGCAGAACTGAAATTCGTGTTACGCATTACATGGGTGAGACAGGACCATAGAAGGGGCACGGGCCGAACTGGATCTTTGACTGGACAACAGCAGGAAAATGAAAGCAACCCTTTGAGGGCATGTGGGAGAAACAAGGGCTAGCGATAACGGAATCACATACGGGGATGATCACAGTCCACTGGAGGCCTGTACACTAGGGAGAGAGACTCTCCGCGCTTCCCCCTCAGTCTCAACTTCAAAATTTGTTTTTTAAACACTTGATGGGGGAGATCTGGTCCTTGAAGCCCAAGCTCCAGGAGGTGGCTGCCTGCCCTCCTCTCCCATTCCCTCCTTCACCAGATAGCTTTGCCCTGTTCTCTCGCCAGCTAATTTACATGACTTTTTTTTCCTGTTGCTGCCCTTGGCATTACATTCAGTGATTCAGTCAGCTGTTGTGTAAAGAGACTTTTGTCAGAATTGCTTAAAGGCAAATCCCCCCCACTTAACTTTTATCCATGGCCTCTAGCTGATGAGTTAGTTATCACCTAAAAGAGCCCTCTGGCGTAGCATATGCACACTGAATATATATCTGCTTGGATGGCATCCACACTACTGTCAAATCACTGGAGATGATTAGGAGATGGGGTAAAATATAAAAACTGCCATACTAGGAAAGATAGCCGACCCATCTAGCCAAATGTCTTCAGTAGTGGCTGCATAAGCAGAAAAGTATAAGGAATAAAGAAACATTAAGCCATCTCTTCTATAATATATATTGGTTATTTCAGTCTCTGGTAATCCATGGTTTAAAGACGTCATGAGCTGTTGTTGCATCCAGACCATTGTTTCCATACTGACCAAACAGCCTATCCCTCTCTCCCCAGGTTTATCTGGTTCCTTTTAGAGATCCATTTACACTTTCAGCCCTTAAAACATCTTCCTGCAATAATTTATTTCATGTAGCAATGCATCCTCATTCTTGTTTCTTTTAGACGTGTGGCCCAATGATTTATCTTGGATCTTTGGATTTGCTCTTCTGTGAGGAACTGTGAATAATCATCATTGCCTGTTCACCTTCTCCATACCAAGTATTATTTCATAGCCACATGATAACATTCTCCCTGCCAACCCATTCACTTAAAGTATCTTTTTCTCAAACTGCAGAGTCCTATCCCCACCCTCTAGTCTCCTGGGAATGGGAAAACTGAGGAAGTAGTCTGTTCTGACTAGGTCCCCTATCATATTAAAAATGACCATGTGGATAAGACCACCACACCCTGAGTGGGACTGAGTTTGAACAAAGTCAAGGTGTTAGGAAACCTCTCTAGAAGCTCACGAGCTTCAAAAAGACTGTTAGAACTTCAATTGCCTAAGAACTTTGGTGCAAAATCATGAAATCAATGCAGAGCTGCTAAACAAATTTGAGATTGGTGACCAATTTTTGACAAATATCTTTGCTTAATTCTACAGTCAAGGGACATTCACAGATTTTACTGTAAAACCACATAAAAAAGTCATGAGTTAATCACATCAATAACTGTTTTCTGCTGAACAACCACACATCCTTCTGGATGAGATTTCCCTGTACTGTGGTCCTATATGAATAAGTTTGTCTCTCAAGAAGAATTGAGAAAATATTATTAAAGTAAGAATAATATACTTTCATCCAAATTCTGAGTGACACTGGGAGCAGTTAATTTAGTAGATGACCGTAACTTTAGGTGGTAAAGACACACTGGGCATTTTATTCATATGGAGAAAGATGATGTCCCTGCTCTTCCAGTTGTCAGGATCTATTAAAGTGCGGCTATCCTGAGGCTCAAATTATACAAAGCATATGTGTAATTTAGAGCTGGTTAAGAGACAGGTTTTGTACTACTAACTGTATTTTTACAGCCTTTACACTGCTGATGCCACATCAACTTATAAAATTGTACTGTGAAAACGCTTCAGAGTGTGGGCCCAGTCATTTCAGAATAAAATTATCAGTGTGAGTTATCTTTATTCACAATAGGTTATGCCACTCTGATTATTTCAATTTCCCAAGTAGTGCCAAGACTGTTTGTGGATTAGCCTTCACATTAGTAGTCTTTGGGAAGTAGCCTATGGAGTACACTCAGTAAGAAAGCATTAAATGTAGCTGATTGAGCCCCGTCTACAATTTTAAGCCTACTTAGAGATTTCAAACCGTACACAATACTGCTGACTCTGTACACTCGATCCGGTAAAAACGGATTGAAAGACCAGTTCAAACCTGAGCCTCTAGTCTCAAAACACAGACTAACCCTGTGGTGCCTGCTTGACACAGCAGAGACATGGGGAGGACAGCATTGCAAGCCTACTGAGCAGTACACGTGGCACAAAAGGCACCTTCCACCATCTTCTGCATCCATTTTCTTCTGATCGTAGGCACTAATTTTACAACTTTGCCTAAAATAAATGTTTGTAACACGTCCTGTTAATTAGCTTCAAGAGAAAAATGAAGAGTAACAGTCTCTGTGCATAAAACCCAAGTACTTGAGCAAGCCTTCTTCCTGTAAGATCTAAATACATACATGTAGACAGAGATACATGATGTGTGTCACATTTAAAAAAAAATCCAAAACTTCTCAGTTTTGAAATAAATTTTGATTGTTAACTCTTTTCTGAGTTCAAGTAGTTTTTTTCTGCACACATGTTCTCACTGCAAATAATGGAGCACCAGAAGGGCCATGGGTGAGAAGCTGTGCTCTCAGCGTTACTCTAGACTAGCTGGGTTCTCCCAGAACTCTCACAAGAAAATCATAATTATGGAGAACTCACCACAACACTGCATATCCAACCAATTTGAAAGACATCTGGATTTACTTCTGGGTATTCTGTTGAACTGAATCAGCCGCCAAACTTTCTGAGATTCAGCCATCACTATTGCACATGCTGATAATGGTGTGGCGGGAGGCCAACAGCAAATACTGACTTCTTTAACGGCCCAGCTGCTTCAGATCTGCCCGTCACAAACACAGCTCGTCTTGCTATCACTGTTACCTTTGCTGTGACTCCCTGTCCTTCTGCTTGCTTTTCATTCTGCATGATTTTAAAACTGAGAGAGGGTGTAAAAATTGGAGGAGGACTGTAAATGTTCCAGCTCTTACAGACATTGAGTGCTACCCCTTGCTCCTATTTTGCTTAGGTCCAAGGCTTCAATCCTGCACCAAATCTTGAACAACTTCTGCTGCATGTGACCCATTCACCACCACCCCACACCATGCATTGCATCCCTGAGAACAACACAAAGTGGAAGTAGAGAATGACTCCTGTGATTTGGTTACACTCACTTTCAACAAGTGAAAACCACCAAGCAAGCTATAGAGCAGTAATGAAACAAGCCTCCTATATTTAATAACAATATTTGTCACCACTGCCTATTAGTATTTAAAGGGCAGTAAAAAAAAAAATACCTCTAATAAAAAGATCAAGGTGCCTTAAACAATTACACACCCAGCAACACAGTAATGACTACCCAGAGTAATGCAGCTAAAAGCCCAGAGGTAATAAGACTACTAAGGAAGTTTCCAAGGAAGCGAGATACAAAGAAGTATGACACAGAAAAAAAAAGGGGAACAAAGACGTATCTGTGTACAGAGGGGTTTTTCTGACAAAACGCCTTCACTGAAGCACGGAGAGGAAGCGAAAGCCAGCAAGGAGGTTAAAAACTGAAGGAGACAGATTGCTTGGAAGAAATCAGAACAAAAGAGAGAATAGGAAGGAGGAACTTATATACATAAAGGAAGATTTCCCCCACTAGGAAGTATGTGAGGACCCACTCAAGCGGCAGAACTGAAATGAGTAACTGGTTTGTGGACCGGCAGGGACTGGGGCTACTTCCTTCTGTGCTACCAAGAAGGAGGAAGCAGAAAGGGAGAAATTCTCAGTATTGCATAAAACCAAAGAGGCACAGTCGTTCCTTCATCTCTCTTCCCCCAAACATTGGCCAAATAAGTAGAAGCACAGCGCAAACCTACACATTTACTCACATACACACATTCTGGATAAAACCATGGCAGCTACCGAAGTCAGTGAGACAACTCCTATTCATTTCAGCGGGTCCAGAAGGTCACTTTTTTCACACTGCAAGCATGTATTAAGCTGGCCCAACAAACCAGTTCCGGTTCAACCCCAACAGTTCCAGCTAGGACTTGTGCAATTTTACTCATGATGGTTGATCCCCAGTTGTGCTTCCTGAACCCTCCTTTGCCACCACTATTTTTGTTGTTAGTGCCCAGGGTGGCAGAACCATGAGCTCTGGAGTCTGTACGGAGGGAGGGTTTAAATATCACAGAATCCTCTGCTGGCTTGAATTGATGGAAATGTTCTTTAAAGCTCAGCATCAAAGCATTCACTTTATAAGCTGCAAGCCTTGGTTCTTGTGCCAGCAGCGACTTCTCCCCATAATTAATTAATACCGTATTAATTGTGCATGTTCCATGGGCCTGTTGAGGAGATGTGGCAAGGCCTGAACATGCAGATCAACCTTCCCGGTGCAGCCAAGAGAGGAGCAGAGCGGGGAGAAAGTAAAACCCCTTCAGATACCTACAAAGGAAAACGGAGTACAAGCGATGGGCTCAGGGGCTGGCCAACCAATGTTTGAGGAGGGGCGCACACTGAGCCCTGCCGTGGCTTTTCAGCAAGCAACAAACGATAAGGGCAAGGAGGGATCTTCCACCAGCTGTACCCTTGTGCAATCTGTTCGGCTGCGGGCCAGCTGGGAGCACAACCAGCAGGCCGAGAGAAGGGGCCCACGCCAGCTGAGTGCCCTTGCGGGTAGGATTTGGCCACAAGTCATAAGATCCTGTGAAATGGCTGGAAGGAGAAAGGGGGAGGAGGAGGAGGGAAAAGGAGATTATTCGACCTTCCCTCTGCTATGCTGGGCCTCAACTCTCCGCTGACTCCCGATACTGAGAAGTTGCACCCTTGCCCTTCCAGGGGCTTTGGCCATGGCGCAACTGGCGCCATGTACAGCAGGGCGCCCACCCTGGGCACCTCACCACCCCCGCCCCCACCCCACAAAAACTAGGGAGAGTGTTTACAACAGGAACAAGTGAGAAAAGAGGATGCCGCTGCCACTAACACTGCGAAGAAGCCTGTCCCCAGACATGCCTTGGGATTTGGCTGGAGACACCTGACTATCAGCAGCCACGCAGGACACGCCAGCCTGCAAGCAGACCCACAGACCCTTCCCTGCTGAAACAATCAAGCTAGTGGACACATATATACTTTCAATTGTAATCTGAATGGCAGGTACAGCTGGCCTGAAATCTAACCAGCAAAGATATTTTCACACTAACTCTTGCACGAAATTTATTCATCTCTATAAACTTTTGTGTAGGTAAACGATTATTTGTTTTTCTAAAGGTACTGTGCATTCAGCATTGTTAAAAGAACAAAGAAAAGCAGGACTGGCAAAGGAAAATTTTAGCAAGAGTCCAAAGTGAAAGGCATGAAATTAAAAATACATGAAACAGAACCATAAAAAGGAGGGAGATAACACAGAAATTTCAGAAGGTTTATAAACATAACTGCACAGAATTGTCCCAGCAAGTTACTTGTAGAAAAGAGGGAATTTATACCTAACAATGAATTTGCTACAGCACATTCACAGTAAACATGAAAAAAATGCAGTTGAAGATCGTGCTACTTATTCTGAGATGACAAGGCACCTTAACAAACTATATATAGAAAGAGAAGCACTAAAATATAGGCACAGAGCAAAAGCATTATGAATTCTGTTTAAAGCAGGTAATACTTTTCCCTCATGAGCAAGGCAAAATGCAATTTATGTTTACCATATAAAGAGGAGGTATTTTTTTCTTTTACAGTGTTGCGAGAAAGATGAGCAGAAATGAAGAGGCATCTAAACTTTATGTAATCAAATGTACAGATGCAGATTAAAATCTTAATTTGTGGATCTGGAGAGCCAATGGGTGCCAAACCTAAGACTCTTATCCTACACCATCCCTTTCTTTTAACAGTTTGAAAGAAATGCTAAACAAATCTCCCTACATTTTTAAAAAATAAAAACGTAGCTATTTATAGCTGCATTTATTGGAGCTGTTTCCTTATCAGGAAGTATGTAGCTGGGAATTACTGTCTGCCTACATCGGAAATTCTTTCAGGGATATAAAAACCCAAAAAGGAAATTTCCCTTAAAAAATATTCTGGGTTTTTTTGCTGCTGGTGGGTTTAAAATAAAATGTCAGTGCTCTGACCAGGTCACAGCCCCTTCGGGAGGTTTGTTCTGCAAACAAGAAGCTTTAAGACACCTGAGGGAAACATAAAAAAAATGCTTCTAGAGAACTGAAAGAGGGGGAATGCTGAGAACATATTAATAAGTTAAAAAAATAAACCTTTTTTGCAGGATGCTGACATAGTACAATTTCATTACCAGCATTATAGCATTTTCCTCTGAAATGAGTGTGTTCCTAGAGCTCATCCTTACCAGAAAGCATTTGCAAAATTTATCACTCTGGCAAAGAGCTGACTCTCGTGGTACTGACTACAACTGGTTTGTTCAGACCAGGTCTTCACTGTGGTCAGTAAAGCTGTCAGACCTTCCTGACTGAGCTCCTGTCACCCAATTCACTGCTTCCTCCTCCACCCCCAGGGCATGCCCAGTGGTGCACAGTCCAAAAGTCAGTGAAACTACTGCTCTTCCTTTGAGAAGGCAGTATGTGATGCCAAAAGCCCGTATCGGGATACCACCCCTTCTGCATGTCACAGCACTATGACAGGGCAAAGGCCATGTAGGACATGGGTCGAATATTGCTTGCCCGCAGATAGGTCCAGTTTTTTGCAGCCCATGTGATGCAGTGCTACAAGTAACGCTGGGACTTCAATAATGAATCTCCAACTACAAGGATCCACTCAGTAAACTCTCAAATAGGAAGACTTGCACTGTCTCCAAATCAACCCCCATAACACCGAGGATTTTGCCACAGTAGTCCCTCATCCTACCTCCCCACTGCAGAACACCACACACTATGCCTGTGGACTCTAAAGGCAGGAAGGATATGTTGGTTAATCATTAGAGACGTTAATTTCATTTTAACTTGTCATGGTGTAATTTAACATTTTCATTTTCTGGTCTGTATAATTGCCATAGAGCTACTTAACCCTGCTGCCAGTGCAGAATGGACACTTTTTTTCAGTGGGATACAAAAGTATATGGAGATCAAAACCAGACAGGCATATGCAATAAAAAAGCAGGGTGCTCAGGGCTATTCCCAGGGTATGATTTTTATGCATAAAGACTCGTAAACAAAGATTTAGAGCTGAGCAAGTATCCCAATGCTTTGACTCTAGAAAGCCAATCAATGGTGACTGTATTAACTCACATCACCAACCATATGCTTATTAAATATTTAAGTAACTCGTAAGTTCTTGAACAAAGATCACTGCTACATTAATAGCAGTGTGCTAGTCCTGCATGAAACAAAGTTTATGTGAGGAGCAAACACATTCAAACTTATTCATTCCATAAAAGACAGACAGCCCACAAGCGTCCACAACAATGGAATGGCTGATGCACAAGTGCTCCCGTCTCCCAAGAATCTTTGGAAAATGATCTTGAGAAGAGGCTTTTGGCTGAGGTGTTGGACTGGGCCTCCAAATCTGGATGGAACCATTTTACCAAAAATTTCTTCAGCAAACTTACGAATCATGTAGTCCTCCTGCTCCAGCAGTAAAATGGAGAGTTGTAAAACCCTGTTTAATGGACATTCTGTCAGACTGTATTTGGTAAATATCACAAGGAGTGCCAGCACAGGGGAGAGAAGACATACAAGTACAGCAGAAGGAAATCCAGCCTCTCATAAAGGACATAAAATAATTGTTTTCTCTCTGTGTATACACATGACCTATTACATTAATCCCTTGAAGCTGCAGCAGGTTTCTCCTCATACACTACATGCTCCTCTAAATGCTGGACAGTGGTGCTCTCTTTCAATATTCAGAGCCTCATCTCTGTTTTTTATTAGGGGAGTGGACATTGCATGCATGCTATGTTGTTTCTGCAGGGTTTTCTACCACACTTCTGTTTTGTTGCAAGGCACTCACCACACAATGGTTTGTTATTGTGGAGTTGTTAGTCATGGCTTAAACGCAGTTTCTCTTCTGTGTTTTCTTTAATTGTAGGGCTATTTATGAACACTGGGTTCTTTACATTGGTTTTATTTCTTAAAAAAAAAAAAAAAAAAGAGTATGGAAGCATTTATAACATAACACAGATGAAAAATTAAACAGACATTTGGGATGGAAAGAGAAAAGCAAGCTAATTTTAGGTTCACTGATCTTGACAGCGTCCCTTTAAGACAAAGCTAAAAATGCTTCAAACCCAGCAATACCATAAATGTCCTGCTGCTTTTGCTTCTGGTTCCTCCCCACACTTTCCAGGGGAATTCCACAAGGGATCGGCTTGAATCCCAGATTAAAGCAACATGGCTCCCTTTCCCCTCGGAATAGAGGTGAGTCTGCATTTTGAAGATTTTAAAACCCCAAAGTGAAGCTTTCCAGGAGGGTAACAGACTGGCTTAGCACCACTGGGACTCCCACACTGCAGGCTCTCCATACCCTGAAGCACAGGTCTCTCACTTTCCCACCTCAGGACTGCTTTGCAAGTTCCCACTGGAGCAGGAAGGATCTCATCCCTCCACACACTTCCACTGAGGACTGCTGGTGCAGGAAACTGCTGTGTTAACTCTGTCTGGGTAACAACCAGGTACATTAGAAAAAAATTGCACTTGACTGAATTACTCTCTCAAGAAGCTGAAACCAGCTCACGGAACTGGCCCTTTACAACAAGTTTTTTCACACTTAACCTGGATGCCTCTGCCACAGTCATGAGGCAGCAGTAAGGAGCTAACAGATTTAGGGTTCAACTCGCCAGCTGTTTACATCAAGGGTGACAGCTAAATTGGCTCTGAGTCACCCCAATGCAAACCCAGTGACAAAAGGCTCAGTTTCCCACAGGTGATGAACAAAGACCATGCCAGAAAATGTAAAGCAGGATTTTCCTGGTCCAAAAGCCACAACTTCCCCAGCTAGATCAGTAATGAGGCTTCACTGTTCCCCATCCAATGTATTCTGCATAAAGCTCTTTCAAGTAAAATAGCTGCATCTATACTATGCCCAGCCATGGTGCAAGAGTAAACCTGAGACTGGGCTTCCCACCCATCCAAATTGCTTGCCTGTATGATCACTTTGAAGCTGGCCTTAGATTCACTGTAAGAAACACCCAGGAGGCAGGCTTGAGCAGGTAAGTTAAATTCAGAGGAGCACCTGAGGCTGCCTGTGGAAGAGGCCACCTTAGGTAGGAGGCAGGCATAACCAACATCTCCTTTGCTCATGATTTTCATCCTGTTTACCTAGCCTAACAACTGGATGTAACTCACAATCCTGAAGGAGCCAGGCCCAGGCACCTCATAGGGCTGACCGAGGTATGGTCACTGAGGCTGACAGGACGGCCGGCTGGGATTTCCACAGCCCAGCCAGCCTGCCGGTAGATTATTACAAGTTATGAATTGAAAGACCAGGAGGCACTGCTAAACAGAGGAAGCAGATGGGCCCTGCCCTGCATAGCTCACAATATAAACATGCAAGAAAAGCCCATAGTGGAAGAAGAAGATGCAACATCAAGAACATTAAATACTGCAAACAGTCAGGTAGCAAGCAGGGCCACTGTCCTGGCCTAATTTTTTTTTTTTTTTTTTTGTGGGTTGGGATTGGTTAGGAAAGGACTAGCTACCCAGAGAGAGAATGAAGTATAAGGTGAAAAGGAGACTGTGAGGAAAGGCAAGCATAGGAGGGCAGTGAGAGGGAGGAACAAGGCTTAAGTGGCCATAATGTCAGAGAAGAGCAAAGAGGGGGCTGGAAGAAGCGAATCATCTGAGAAAGGGGCCAGTCCAGACCCCACTAAAATCAGTGGGCATTTAAGCACTCATTTCAGTGGGACGAGGATTAGTATCAGAATCATTAATTTGACATTCTGGCCACCTCTCACAGTCCCTTTGTCTTATGCTGCTCTTATTTTATTTTCCCTGTATGTGCGTCAGTCAGTTTTGTTCCACAAAGATCCTTCCAAAGCAAATATTTTTATTGCTTGGTGTTCTAAATGCAGCTTAGGGTGAAGGGCTTTTTTCCTGTCTCACTACATACTTTCAGTTCAATGCATTTAATATTCTAGTAACTAAATAACAATATGCTTAATGCTTCGAAGTGGCTTTCCAGCTGCTAGCCAAAATTGTAGAATAATTAACAGGTGCCAAAGGATTAATAAAAGGAGCAGCATAATTAATAGACACTACAGAAAAAAATGGATCCTTGGCAACCCTGACAGTGTTGTTGTTTCCTTCTCCTTAATTGTTTCCTGCATTCCTTAAAAAACAAAAAAAAAAAAAAAAGGAAAGAAAACCGGTGCCCTTAAAACACAAATGATGCATATAAGCAACAATGTGTCATCAGGAGAAAGAAACTCATAATAAACTGCTTTCAGGTCTGATAAATGACTTAGTTTAAAGACCCTGCCCAACCAAGAGCCCAACTGCCTGGCCTGCCCTGCTACTCATGTCCACACTTGGTGGTTATACAGAGGGCTTTTTTGCAGAATGTGGTACAGCTAGGGTGACAAAGATGACAAACCAATACAGAGCCACTGGACTGGTCCCCATCAAATCAGAGTATCAAATATCAATATAAACAGGCATACAGAAAGATTCCTATGAAACACTCACTAAAAATGTAAAGCCTTTAATATAATCATTGCAGAAAAATAAATAAATTTCTCTTCTGTCCTCCTTAATGAAGGCAGTAGAACAGACAGTAATTACAAGGGACACAGAAATACTGAAATAAAAAACGTGATATCACTAGCTATATGTGACCAGGTCTGGATACTCTGAAGTTCATCAAAATCAGCTGTAGCCTGGAACGTATTGCATACTGGAAAACCAAAGACCAGAACCCAAGTCTACATTTGAAACAAAAAGTACTCAAACGATTTTACAACTAGGTCCTTAGCTTTCCCCACCACCACAACCCCCCAAAAAGTGAGTGCAGTCAACAGAACACCACCACCGCAGTCCCAATGTAAAAGTTCTCCCCCCGAGGTGATGCATGTATCCTGACATCTAGAATGTATTTTATTACTCTGAACATTAGTGCAGGCTGTTGGGGGTTCAGAAAAAAGCAACAGCAAGAAAAATTAGTTGCTGCCAAGAATAATTGCTTCATGTATACAGAAAAGTATGTGCAGTGGGCCTTACTATGACAATGGGCTGCAGGCGTACAAAGGATGACAACACCAAAGAAAGAAGAGTAATTAGTTCAGAGGAAGAAACAAATTCTTGTTCATGCTCGTATCAATAGAAAACACTGAAATCTTTGCCCACGAGGTCCACCTCCCTAAACAAACACACATGCGTTCCCAAGGGAAGATGCCCTTCAGAGATAAAAATAAAATTGTACAAATCGACAGAAACGTGCAAGGGGGAATGCTGCTGCACAGGATCAGACCATGCAACAAGTCCTTTTTCAGCACTGATATTTCTGTGTCTCTTGTTGAAGAAGTTTTATGTTGAAGGAGACAAAGAAAACTATGAAGCTTTTAGTGCATATTTACAGTTACTGTTGTAGAACGCAAATCACTTTATTTTCATCTTTCATATGACAAGAAAGGAAAAAACTATTTTCTCTCTGATTCAGAGCATATTAATAGACACAGGGAAGGGTTCTCATGTCCATCTCTTAAATGCTGTATCCTCTGTCCAGTTCCAAGAACTTTTTACCACAAAGTATTGGCCATAGCTCAAAATGAGTAACTAATGACATTGTACCAGACAAGACAAAAAGATTGGTTTTAATATGGGGGGGGGGGGGGGGGGGGAGCGAGAGAGTATGCGTGCAAGAGCGAGCACTTTCTCTCTGTGGTAATATGGAGTAAGTTTCCTCAGAGATAAGGGGCATGCAAATAGTTTCAGAAGTTCCACCTATCTCAGCATTCTTCATTATCACAATATCACAATATCTGGGCAGTTTTCACAACTTTTAAGAGTCTTTGCACTCATGGTTTTTTCATTTTACAGCAGGAAAGCTAAAACAAGATGTCCAAGGTCACAGAAGGCACCAAGGGCAGAGCCTTGTGTGAGAGCTGAACTTGCTTCTCTCAAATCCTCGGTAAACATCTCCATTTTCCAAACGCTCCTCCTATCTGACATTAGTGCAGTCTAGTAGAGATCAGATATGCTGCAAAGCTACCACAGCATACACACCAGGGACAAAGAGCAAACCAGAGATCACTGTATTTTCTGACTAGATACCTAAAACAGAGGAAAATGTATTCTCCAGCTCCCTGCTGGTACTTCGTTTACAATGCCCCCAATACTCAGTTACTCAGTAAGAAGTGGATGTTAGGCAAACAAGTATGTTTAAAAATACAGGTCAAAAGTCCCTTACAGAGAAGTACAGCATCAGAGAAAGGTCTGCGTTACCAGACAATGACTCTCACTCTCCCAGAGCTTTAAAGTTAAGACTGAATACATTGTACTTCCATACTATAGGAACAGAGCAGGCTGGGAAGAAAGCAACTCATTAAAACAAGAAAGGCTGTGCAAGAAGGGGAAAGTGCCTTCATGTCACCCCCAAGAAAAGGGGTTTCTCTATACTTCTAGCTGTGTTGACCAAAGATAGAGAGTCCTCCTCTGTATGCTTGTAGCAAAGGGGTATCTGCATTCCACCCTTCTAAACTTTGCACTTCTCCCTTTTTCAGCCTCTGGATCAAATCAGCTCAGCATAGCTGAGACCCATTTGCTCACCAAACAGTGAGAAATAATTGATTGCACCAAAGGAAATTGCTCAACTAATTGTCCTGATACTGTTGGCTGTTAGCGCCTTCGGAGTGCTCTTAAACATTAGAAACAGTGACATTTCTAGTAGGAAGGCATAAAACACTGTCTGAATCCACAGAGTGCACTTCATGTTCCACCTTTAATGTTTGTGTCTAGTTCTGCCTTCACTTGGGCTAACTACTGTTTTCAGCTGCACCTGTAGTATAGCTCTTGAACTTGCAAGCTGGCAGAAATGAAGATGTACAGGTTAGGACTGAACTCTGCCTTTATTTTGGTAAATGCCATCAGAATGTCATGGAAACAGAGAATGAGCGGAGGCCTGACAAGCCATCAGCTCTGTGTATGACTGGAGAAACTTACCGTATCTCCCTGTTGCACTGGAATGAGTGAGGGTTGAGAGAAGTTATTACGCTTCACCTAATCAACAAAAACAACAATAAGGCTGGAACCAAATGAAATCTTAGACCTAGAAAACCCTAAGACTTTGCAGATCTAAACCCAGTCTTCACATACAGTACCACAGCCTGAACTAGAAATTAGCTACTTTGCCTGACTTCTAAGGCAGTTTGGATTTAGGACCAAAGCCATCTCTCAGACTCGTCTCTCAAAAAAAAAAAAAATGAGAGGTGTCCATGCAGGAACTGCAAAATCCCATATTAATACCTCTTAAACCTCATGACCTGAGATCCAAAAGGTGCTTAGTTATTTCTATACCTGGTATTAGGAAGACTACTCCTGAAACATGATCTTCAGTTCTGTTGTCCTCACTTTAAGAAGGATGCCTGAAGTAGGAAACAGTTCACAGAGATGATACAAACAGAATTATGAAATCTTGAAGCTTTACAGGAAGACTGACAGCTTTAAGAACCTCTCTTCCTACCCAGTTTAGCCAAGAAAAGGTTAAGAAGTGACTTTATCTAAAAGCACCTATATCAGGAGTAGTCTTTTGACAATATTTAGCAGGAAAGGAGATAACGAGATCTAATAGTTGGAAACTGAAGCTTGACTAATTCAAACTATAAATAGGGCACTTAAAAAAAGCAAATAAGGAGGATAATTAAGCATTGAAAGAACATCTAGAGACCTTATATCCTCCCCATCACTGAAGTCTTTACATGAAGAGCAGAAATCTTTCTGCATAACATGCTGTAGCTCAAACAGTCACTGCACCTAAACACAGGAGTTACTGAGTGAAGTTCTGTAACTCAAGTTATACCAGAGATCGTTTTAGGAATTCATAATGGTCCCTTCTAGCCTAGCTATGAATCTATATGCTTTAAACAGGTTCTAACAGTGTGTGGGTCAGTTGGTCAGTGACAGTGTTTGGGTCAATATTGACTGTATACTAAGCTACAAAATACTATACTGCCAGGGACTACAACTAGTAAGGCTATGCAAACATGCTCCACGTTGTTTATGACCTGAGACACTAACTTTGTGGAAGACTATTCCACAGATATTTAATGATTAATCGTCTGTGTTTTTACACTACAAGTCAGACTGGTGTGAAAATACTAATGGGAAAGAAGCCTCCTTGCAAGTTTAAAAATGTGCCAATCAAAAGAAAAGAAAAAACAAAACAAAAATCAAGGTGAAAGGTTGCATCACACCTAAAAATATTGGATAAAAAGTTTTCACTGAGAGGAAGCCTTATAAGCTTCACACTACCTAGCAATGCTAGCTAGCTGATGGGACGGAAGCAGGTAGCAAACACAGTGCCACACCCCTTTCCATACCAAGGGTCTCTGCCTTCCTCCCTTCTGTCAGACCCAGTGGGGAAGGCAATAAGTAATTGGAAAGCCAACTGGAAGTGATCCTAGCTGTGGAGAGGACAGACAGTGGCTCCCACAGCAGAAGTAAATAGTACCAACTAATGCAATGAGGGGGTGGGGGAAAGGGAGAGGAATCTCGGGGATTAAAAACCACAGTGGGGAAAAGAACTGCTGGAGAAGAATTGCTTCTGTGTCAGCTTCTTTGTGTATAAATTTTGGGCAAAACATAGGAATGCCCTGTAAGTGTGGCAGCAAGTCCTCCCTGGGCTGGGGAAACAGGCCAGCAGCCACACACGTGGGCAAGCAGGGTCTGGGAGCTTGGGGATACTCAGGCAGTGACCAGACGGCCAGAAATGCTGCAGTGCCAGCTCCCATTCTCATCAGAAAGCACAAAAAAAAAACCCCTGGGCTACACTACAGCACAGGCAGAAGACAATAAGAGGCAGCAGCAGGCAAAACCAGGACCATGCAAAATGCAGCGTGGGCAACGAGTGACCTTGGGGTAGTGCAACTCGGTGGCCAGCAAGGGAGTGAGCATGGGATTACAGAAGCACTGGGAGCACAGTTTGCATCCAGAAAAGGAGAGTGCCTAGAAGACAGCTGAGGACGGGAATGAGAATGTCTTGTGATAAACATGGACTTTTTTTTTTCCTCCCTCTGAAATCCCAAACCCATTTGTCAGATGGCAATGCACAATGTTTGCTCCCGGCCCTGTTGCTCTTGCTGCCGCTCAAGTACCCCAGGAATGTAACACCTGACAAAAGTTTACTTAAAACCTCTCAATTTACATCAGAACTTCTTCCCCTCCAAAAAGGAAAATTCCACTCTTCCTTGTCCTTATCCTATTTCACTAATTCACCTCTCACTGGCCAACAGCCCTTGGCCTTTCCTATTCCTCAAACATTAAATCATCTCAGCAAGGAAGCGCCTGGCTCCTGCCTTGCCCCCAGCTCCAGTTTTTGTTCCAATGTCAGTGATATGCCCTTCCTCCTTTGCAGCATCCTTTTGTGCACAGCTAAGCTCATTCTTCCTCCTTTCCCACTGCCTCTGTCAGCACACACGCTCTGCAGTGGAGAGCTTGGGCACCAGAAGTATTAGAGACCCGTAACAACGTCAAAAATACCCACAGCACAACGGCAGTCCACTTGCCACAGTCTGTGAAACCCTGACCTTGTGTCGCAGCACATCACTGAGCAATTCCTATACCGTGGAAGGAAACGTAGCACTTCCTGTCAAAATAAAACCTCCACATTTGTGCCTGTCATGAGAAATAAGCCAAATCCTTGATAGGGGGTGCAGGGGATTGGGGGGGAGGATATGATATAATGTACTGTATTTAAGAGTAATTTCCTTTGGTTAAAAAGAATATTAAAAAAAAAAAATCAAACCAGCTAGAGCTTTAAAAAAAGAAAAAAGTCTAAAGCCAGGGGGCTTCCCCACTGTCTTCCATAAAAATAGAAACACCTCCTCACCCCACCCTGCCCCCTCCTCAATCCAAGAATGTAAGAAGCCTCCGCGCTGACACTCACGCAGGTGTGCCGGCAGTCTGATCGTGTCCTCCTCCATCCTGATCGCTCGAGGCACTGGGACATGTAGTGGTGACGAAGAAGTGTAATTTGGTACCGGGCTCACTGGAGGTGTGTACGAAATTCTTTCCTGCTGTTAAAAAGAAAGCGGGGGTTGGGGGGGGTGGGGGGTTGGGGAAGAGAAACAGAGAGGACAACGTGAACTTTGGAACAGAGGTGTGAAACCAAGGCAGGGGAGGGGGAAGTGGGAGGAAGGAAGGAAGTGTGCGCACGTGGCGGGGGCGGGCAGCACTAGCGATGCACCTGGCTGCCCAGGGAGCCACAGAGGTCACAGCCTGTCCGCTTGCGGGCAAGCGCTGCACGGGCGACGTGCTGCCCGGCTCTGCAGCCAGGGGCCGAACAGCTTCTAGGGTGATGGGTTTAATTTTCAAAAGGTCCATGAAGTTTCCAAGGGTCTTCTCAGAAATTTGCCAAGGGAGGAAAGGGAAGTGACACACAAGTGGGGAGACTCTGAGGGTTTTATGTTGGTGAAAATCTGACAGCAACTCCATGATACGTGCATGAGTACCGTTACAGAAAGTGCCAAAACCACGTAATCTTATGCTAACAAATCAGTCATGATCTGAGCACATTTATTAAGTATTTAACACTTTAGTCCTTCATAGCATTTTAAAGACATTAAGCAATTAGTTTTGTCTTTGCTGCAGAAAACCATACTCTACCACTAAACCTACTCTCTATTTACCATCAAGTAATGTAGTACCTTTTCTTCCTTGCCTCATCTAGTTACTAGCACTTTCTTTGCTGTAGTTTAACTTACAACCAAATAAGTCAGCATACAGAAAGAAGCTACTATGCAAGGACGGTCAAGTAGAGTTAAAGGGCAATTTGTGAATGTTGCATTAGTTTCATAATCGTCACTGTTAGGTTTGCATTTCTGAAAACATCTGCCAAGAAATTTAAGACTGAAATTTCATCTGATCTGATAGGAAAATTCTTCCGTATTCTAAGCCTGTACTCCAATCACAGCACAAATTATACCCTCTGTAAATAAACATAGCCACAATCTTACAGGAGCATAAAAAAATTATCATATGCTTCCTGGAAGGCAATGCGTGTTATTCCCCAAAATCGCGCTGCTGACATTTAACGATGGTAGTGCAAACAGTGTGGATTTACATCCACATACATACAGAGGCAAAAGGAGCTACCTTCATTTCTGAGCATTTGCAGGAGAGTACCTGTGCAGCTCCTTACCCTGACCCCAGTCTCTGGCAAATGGAAAAGACAAACTTGGTGCTGGAGCAAGAGAAAGTAATTAGTTGCATTACAAACCACAACATTATCACGGCCTTGCAGCAGGGAACTAGACTGAGGCTGATAGAGACACCTGCAGAACACAACATTAGCACCCTCACCACCAGTGAAGGGAAGAAGAGGTTTGTACGACATGAGTGAGTAACTAAATGTACCGAAGCAGAAAACTCTTCAGGCAGACTAGGTGACATGTCCAAAAAGAAATGAGACATGGAGCACCTAGAAAGTCTTGCATCTCTCAGCCACCACTTCAAAGCAAGCCCAGCTCATTCTGGCACAAGGTTCTGCTATCAGCTTGCTGCTCAGGAGCTCATGCAGAACCAGAAGTTTCACACCTCAGTGTCTGGAGTCCCACCACTGTACTGTAGCCACCACTGCTGACAGTCACGGCAGAGAAGACTGGATGACATGTGGAGAATAAATGATCCATCTGACACTAACTATTCTGGGTTTAGACAGAGTGGGAAGACGGGCCTGATTCACACCACCACCACTATATGTTATTATATCTGCGAGTACAGCCTCCATGGCTTTCAGCTCAGTACTGCTTAACCAGAAATTGTTCAATCTTATATTCCAGTCTCCCTCAAAGCCCTTTAACACCTTACTGTGTCCACTCCGTTTCTTTCTACTCATCATTTTCCAGGCAACAGCAATCCATTAGCTCATATGAATTTAGTTTTTCTTAGTTAACAAACAAGGATGTTCATTGAGACATGGTGAAAGATGCACCTGTGGAGCTACAAAACATTATTCTGCTTTCAACTTATGCAACTCCTTCCCTGACCCGAAGCGTCTGACACTATGCTTCATGTTCCCGCAAGGTGCAGCCCTCTGTGCCCATTCTGCAGTCTCGCTGCCCATTTGCACCTTCTCACCACTATTGCATATACCAGCGATTCGCAACAAGACCAGCCACTTCCTCGCATTTCCTGCTGCGATCCACAGCTCAGATAATCGAACCACACTGCAGCTGCTCGTTTTGTTTATTGAATGAGATATTTATAAAAAGAGGAACACTTCTGAAACAGCCACACAGATGCTTGCCTCTGCAAACAGGCACTAGAGGATAGATGGGAGACCTGAAATCCTTTTCCTCCCTCCCAAAGAATGCAGAATACAGTCCAACCTCAGGTCACATTTTCATGCTCACAGAAATACTGAATCACTGCTGCAGAGACAAGGGCTAAGTGGCTTCAAGGGGCTTCTCACTGGCCAACAGCAGGAGGAAAGTGCAAGCAGAAGACGAAATTAAATCCAGAACCCCGTGCACTTCCCTCAACACACAGGAGGTGCTGTATCAAAGACATTGCACTTCAAGTACCTGCTCCCTTTCTCTCCGTACTGATCAATCCCCTAAAGGCATACAGTAACCTGATTTATACCAAGACAGCTTCATTGAGATTTACTATTATAAATAAATAAATAGATTTGTTGTTTCCTGGTATTCATAAGAACAGGACAGTAAAAACCAAAAAGAAGTTGTGGAAATGCAGTTACGTTTTCCACACACTGTGGATGTCCACAGTAGTATGTGAATTGGTAATATTTGCAGAACACATTTTACAAGGCACAAAGAGGAGTTAGCTATCCAACTCTTACTGCTGCCTTTGAAATGCCCTCTCTTACTAATCCTGCATTTTTTTCCAGCACCTTTAACCCAAATATCAAAGCAATTTACAAGACATTAGGTAAGTTTTTTCCTTTTTATTAGACACACGGACAACCTGAGTTACAGAAAGAGCAAAGCTCAAATGAGCTAAGTAATTTCAGAGTTAAGCTGTCTTGAAAAAGGACAGCATGTGCCTCTCAAGGGCAATACATTTAACAAGTGCATCCTGAAAGAGTAGCCCTTGTAACCCTTCTGGCCACATTTCCAAAAGGTGTGGAATGGTAATGTCACAAGGAGGTCAAGGCGCTGGGCTTGTGGAAAAATGAGCTTTATCCCTGTTTGCAGCATGAGTCAGTAACATAGCTGGAAGCAGAACTGCAAACATCAGTCCAGTTCTGCAACTGAACGTAGCTCTGTGCTTCAGCCACACGCAACTCCTGGCCTACACAGATACGTGAAAGCACAAGGTCACGTTTGCTCCTCCGGGCTTTTTGAGGCTTTTTAGAGTGACACTTCGAGGAGGTACCTGTTGTTCTCACACCAGTGAGAATAGATTTGCTTTAATCTTCACAACTACAGAACTGCCTAGGGCTTCTCTCTATGGGATCCATCAAATAAAAACATGGCTGGTATCTCATGCTTCTAAGGTTACGCAACCAGATACTCCGCTATTAGGTATTTTTCTGAAAGCGTTTCCTAACCAGTCAGTTTAATATTTCCCTTTGCATTAAGGCCAAGAGTAGATAGTTCAATGGCAAGGTTGTTGAAGCAAGAGCTTGGGAGGAAGGACAGGTAGTGCTGGTAGCAGAACCAGCATAAACCTTGTGTCTACTTGAGCAAACAGCCTTGCTACAGCTTAGTTTACTGGTAAAAGAGACTAAATCAATACACATTTGGTGTGGTCCTTTGAGAGTATTGGTGATGAGTGCTGGGAAAGGCCTTGGAAAGAGCTTTACCACATTCCAGATTTTCTGCCTGCCAGGGGACTCTACGAACATTTAAACCCACAAGTGACCAAATGCTCAGCCCCAAACAACTGCCATCTACAAGCAACTTCAAAATAGCAGCTCCCTAGTATTTTGCCAGTAGCCACAATGAGGTGGATAAAACAGTTGGCATATTGCTTGCTGTCATTGTTTTTGAAAGGTTTCTTCAGCTCACAGTGAGTCAGGAAAGTTTCACCATGAAACTTCACCTTGCCTGCAATAACTGAAGAGACACACGAAGTCAACCTTTACAAAGACCCTCCTTGGGGTTTACTCTAGCAGTGGCTGGTGCTCCAACAGTGCCACCTAGACAACCAGCCAGGTCTACTTAGGCTGGGGCATGCTTTCACCTGCCCAGTCTAGCAGAGTCAGATTGAAATACATGGTTAAGAATCAAGACAAGCTATGGGTTTGTTCTCTTTGTACGAGAAAAGTACAAAACAATAAATATCCAGGTGCTGAGAAAACCTTAGATCAAACCATCCTGTCTAAAAAACGAAGGTAACTCAAAAGCTATATTGATCACAACTATCTAGTAGGAGTGTACGTAACAGCTGACTAGACTGCCAAAGCCATCAAAGCACACACTGATTTCAGTTTGAGGAATTGGGGTAGATTCTTTACAGACAAAATCTACCTGAACAGTTAGAAAATTCTGTCAGAAATACGAATAATTCATATAGCTAAAATAATAATAATGAAAAACTGTCAAAATTGCAAAATTAAATTTCTAGTCACCCTTTATAAAAAGTCTAACAGTTGAGGATGAGTGAGGCTGCAAGTAAAAATAACTTCATGCTTTTGCTAAAATTACACCCTTCTGAACTCCAAAGCAACAGCCTTCATCATGAATGTTCTCAAGCTTGCAGACTGATAGTCTTTTTGTCCCTTTACTAACTCCACTCAGATGGCAGGCACAAAGGGCATATATGTTTTTGCAGAAATGAAAATGAAACATGTAAGAAAGCATGCTATGCAAGCCCTCATGTTGTCCCAATGACACGACTACTTCAGTAGTTGGATAGGATGGTATACTAAAATGACTTTAAAAAATTGGTAAAGCAAAGAAACACACTACGTACACAGCAGTTTTCAGGAAACCAGAATGGCCAACATGGTCTCCAAATACCCTGCGTTGGACGTAAAAGGCAGCTGCCTCTTAACACTGCATAAAAACCTACTCCTACATTGCATGTAATGATACTACACAGGGCAAAGTTAACCAAGAGTGAAAGCTGACATGTGCTTGCCCCCCAGGCTGCTGGTGTACGTGTACCACTCCGCGCCTGTCTTGTTGCATTTGCAGTTCATCTTTGCTTCTCCAAATGGCCCAGACTCCCCCTGCTCCCGAGAGAAGCAGGGGTTACTGCAAGGTGGAGATACAGCGATTTGTGCTGCAGTAACTATCCGGAAGCCAACAGTTAGAAGTAAAGAGAGAGAAAGTTATCTGTCCTGTCCTCACAGGCCATCCTTGCTTACTTGCAGGACAGTGGTAGTCAGCAGGGATGCTGCTTTAAAGGAAGCTTCCAGCTCCCTAGGTATCATCCCATCACCCCGCTCCAATTCCTTGCCTGTGGGATGCATGCTCAGAAAGGGCAGCACTAGCAGGTGTACAGATGTTCTGGTGCCCTCTTAGATTTTTGGGGAAGTCCTAGGCTTAAAAACCTAAGTAACATTGCCCTTGCCTTGTGCAAATCCAGGTTTGAAATGTACAGTTGTAGCTCGCAGGACTGTGAAAGCTGGTGTTCTGGACACAACACTGTATACCCCAAATCACAGAGGATGTTCAGCTCTGCAAGGACACAGGACCAGGGCTGTCACCTCTTTCAGCAAGCACACTGAGGCAGGGAAAGTGGAAAGACAAGTCAAGGGACCAGGAGCTGGGGGAGCAGGGGCGTGTGTCTGTTTTTGCTACTGTGGATCCTCGCACCAGTAGGTGCCTTGGGTACGTTAGAGCAGAAAAAATGGCCTTCAAGAAAAGGGTTGTTGGGGGAAATGAGGGGCTTGCAGGAAAGATTCAGAAGGCCCTGCACATCTGGGCACTGAGCAGGGCAACGCCAGCAAGCCAGCCACAGAGTAGCACAGGGGATGACAGCAGGAGGTTCACATTAGTTAATCATTAGGGGAGCAAGTGAGGGGAAGAGGAAAGGGAAGGAAGACATATGCAGTGTTCACCAGTGTTTTATATGTAACGCTATAGCTGGATATGAAAATCCAAGAGACCACTATGAGATGAGTTACAGGGTCTAACATAGAGAGGAGGGGGTAAATCAGAGCCCCTAGGAGACTGTATGGCACCGGGTACACAATTAAAACATTGGGGGATTTTGGTCAATGTTATAGCTTGCACACTCCAACTTCTGTCAGGGACAAAGGATCAGGCTCCAGAAAAAGCAAAGTAGAGCTCTGCAGTTCCAGGGTATGAATTAAACTCTCCACTTCCCTCCCTTCCCCCAGTTGCTGTCGTCTTCTTAATTTCCATGGCAGACTTCTCCTCATTTTTGATCCCATTAATATAGCAATTCACGTCAAATCTATAGCAGCATAATCAGCACACTATCAGTAATTAGAGAAATTAAAACAAACACAGCTCTCTGGAATGGACCTTATGCAAAGCAGCACTGGGAAAAGATTAACATCTCATTTCCTGCGCACAGAGAGCAGAGATTGTCTCGGTGACCTTAGTGTTTTTGTGAAGATCAGTTCTTCCCTGCCTCCTCCCTTCAGCCTGCCTCTGATGAACCTCCCGGCACAGGGGTAGGAGATGCCTACCCTCTCATGTCTCAATCCTTCCTCAAGCAAATAGAAAAAAAATCCCAAAACAAAACAAAAAAAAAAAAACCCCAGAGGTACAACAAGTTTATCACAAAAGGGAAGGGGAAAGGAGACAGTGGGGAAGTTCATGCTTCTCCCAAAATGATTACAGCCACTGTTCTAATTAAATTAAAATCATACAGTCAGCAATATTGATGCACTCAAGTGTTGTGAAAAGGCAGCTTGCAGAGGTCAATGTTGTTGCTGAAAATGCCATGATACAGTTTTGTCTAAGCACTGCAAAATATCTCAAATTAGCAAATATAAATGAAGCAAAAAACTAGCTGAATCACATGCTCAAAAAGTATTTCTTCGCTGAGGTCACTGATAAGATGGGGGAATAGAGAGCAGAAACAGGCTGTGGGAAGATGGTATCAGGTAAAACTACAAGATAAAACTAAGACAAAGAGCTTAATAAGATTCAAGATAGGATTAGTCATTTATAGTAATAATAAAGAATGTTATCCATAGATATCCCAGCTAGGCAGCACAAAATAGATACAGGAGGCAGACTCTGATTGAGAATTTGGAAGTGCAATCATCACACTCCAAAATGGGAGTAAAGCTTTATCAATTTGAAGTGGGAGACCCTTCCATCCACCCTTCTGCAGCAAGGCTCTAAGAAGAGGCAGTAAAGCTGGGACTTGGCCCACCTGACCTACTACTTCAAGGCAGAAGTCAACCATGGAGTCAACTGCCTGATGTTAAGAAACTATCTGCCCCCGGCTCCTTTCCACATGTGACTCCAACGTTTGTGTTATGGGGTTGTCACTGCAACATTCCTCTGAAGAACTTGCTACTGACCTCTGTTTAAGCAGAGCACAGAGAAAGGTGGGCCACTGCTCTGATCCACAGAGCAACCCCTTTCACACCTACATCATGATTTTATTAGCACACTCACTCAGCACAAAGAGCCACAGAAGGCTAAGAGAGAGAGTTTAGTGCACAGCCAGGAAAAAAACACGTGAGGCTTTGAAGTCCTGTGGCCAGTGAGTAAGCAGCAGGGAAGCAGGGAGGGCAATAGAGAAAGACTTTCCACGCTTAGATATCTGCGTGTCAGAGATACTTCACTGCATCTTTTTCCTGTTCTCTCTTCTAAAACAGGGAATGCTGGGGAGCCTCATCTCTGTAACATACAGTGATTGTACAGCCCTGCCTGTATACGTGGGAATTCTGAACACCTGTGACTGGAGTCATGCACTCATTTCAGTGTAAAATTTCTGGAGGCCATGAAACTGAGTTGGGAAAACTAAGGGGAAACATGGTGTACAGGGAGCTGCCCTCTCATGTGTTATGGGAAAGGAGAATCCTGGAGCTTCTCTGCAGCTTCTCAGGGCTGGCACGGCAGCACAAGTATTTACACTCGGTTGCATTATGGAGCTGTCACTGTACTAGCAAGTTGCAACGCTACTATGTATTCAAACACATTTCCAGGAGAAGCATAATTTCTGGTCTTTCTGCAAGGGATGAGTGTTGCTTTTTGAACATTTTTACTGAAGCTACAATTACCGTGAACAGGATCCTTCACAATAAGGGATATCAAATAATACCACAGCATGAACCACAGGTCAGAACTGTCACATGGACGACGTCAACTCATTCACTGCCGTGGATTATCTATGTGCCCATCGGTTAAGTAGTGGAAAAATCATGGGAGAGTAATTCACACAAGAGTCAGAGCTTCTTGTAATCCTCAGTCACTGATGGAAACAAAATTCCTGAGGACCTACAACACTGAAATACACACTTTAAAAATACAATTTAAAAATATAAGAAATGACCCTTCTCATTCCCATTGCATGGGTAGACTCTGCTCCCATCTATACCTGCAAAATTCTCAAGTCATTTTTTTAAAACAATGATTCTGGTCCTGACTTACATTAGTGGAAGTAAAGTCCACATATGGGCCTCAATCTTTATCTTCCCTAGTTTAGACACTTCAGTTTACTCTCTCTCCTTATCTACATGAATTCAGTTTGAACCTGAGGGTGAACAGTATGTATATATGCGTGTTTGGAAACAAATTGCATCATGATATGCCATAATTATCTTATATCTGTTACCATTTGAAAATACAGGCACACCCAAAAAATCAGCTACTATAACAAACTGGAAGAAAAGTTGTTTATGTTTGATCACGTAGGTGCCTATGCTGGTAAGCATGAGAACATCTCTCTACGAAAAAAAGTTATCTACCACTGGAGGCACTGAGAACACAACCCTTGGGTTCTGGCATTGGAAGACCATTTCAGACCAGAGAACTTGTGTACCTACTTCTTATCCTGTGAAACAACAGTTTAATCCTGCAAGGTTGACATCTTTACAACTTTCCTCACTGGCAAAACAAAACACTACTGGCACATAAAGCACCACCGCATTTTCATGACAGCATTTCATCACACTTCAGACTTCTGGCAGACTTTCCATGAAAAAGGACATACCAAATATAAAAAGAAACCTGGGGGTGCCATGACAAGGTCTAACCCTACACCTTACAGTTGCTGCTCCTGAAGGTTCAAGTGGTGCAAAAGTAACCCAGTAAAGTAACCCACAGCACAGCAAGGAGTATGCCGTACCCTCTTGTTCAACACCACCACTGAGTAGGTAAAGGCAACTTTCCGGAGGGAATCGAGGCCAGCCCAGGAAGACGACAGCTATAGTAAGGGCTGTTGGTAAAAAAATGAACAGATCCACTTGAGTGCTCTGGAAAACTGAACAGAATCTACAAAGAGAGAAAGACAGCCAAATGAAATACCCATTCTCAAAGACTGTCTTAATAAGCTAGTCCAGAAACAAGTGGCGATGGATGTTTGCTGCTATAAAATATCAGAAGGATTCAGGTTATTTGACCCCCAACATACTAAATGCAGAGGGAGCTCCTAAAAAGGACCATACATGCACTGACCTCGTCTACTGTACAGAAATTGGATATGGAAGAAACATCAAATTACGATCTTCCCCTCCCACTATCTTTCACCTACTCCAGCCACTTTAACGTGAACAACATGAGAACAGTGCGACTAAAAAGGAAACTCTAGCTGACGAAGAAGAGTATATAAAAAAAACAGCTGGTAGGATTTCATTTAGAATATTGCACCCTGCACATTTGCAGGCTCTTCACTGGCATCTCATATATATATATACAGACACAGATCTATATATGCAAGATAGACAAGTTTTACAAGAGTCAGAAGGTCTAGCTTATAAGGAAGAAATAAAGGAACTACAGAGACAAAGAGAGATATGACAGATACAGCTCAACAGCCAAAAGGAAATAAAAACAGAGGAAAGGGAAGATAATCTGGAAGACATATTGCAGAAGGATGAGCTAATGAGAAGCTGGGATTAAAACATTAAGCTGCAATGGGAGACCACCGAAGGCAGCTGAGTTACATCAAAAGAAATAAAGTCTGCAGGCAGGTCAACCTGTACAAGAATCATGTTATTTTTTACAATTTATTTAACAAGCTATTTAGCAGCTTTTGGAAGGTCCAGTAAAACATGGCCCTTCCGGCACAGAACCATCAGGATTGGCAGAACTTTAAGAAGACTTTTTAAATATGTTTGTACAGAAACAGCAGGGCATGGTACCACATATCTGATTCAGAAGAAGAAAAGATGAGCTTTCACATGCATTTTAAAAGACGCTGAACCTCCCAAGCAAGCCATCCTTTTAAGAAAGGATAGGTGACAGAAGGAGAGTAGAGCCTGATTTCAACAATATGGTCTGTGTTCCAGGGACAATCACAGGGTCGAGTGATGGCTCTTTATTAAATGCTTTCTCCTCCATTAATGCTGCACACTCTAATGATTTGGCCATTACCATTAACAAATCTGCAATGTCCCTGCCTGGAGCTAATAAGTAATGAACTAAGCAGGTGAATATTCTGTTGTGTAAGGAGTGCCTATTAGCAATCCTTTCCCAACTGCTCTGAAAACAAGAGATGCCTTCCAGGTACGACCTGTCCATGTGACAGGGTACATCCCACACAGCCCTTATTCCTTCACTCTGGAAATTCCAGTGGCACTCCCAGCACTCAGAAGGGGAACAAGAAGTGGATCATCCCCTGCATAGCACTGCTGTACAGGGCTGGGCAGCAGATGCCGCACCACAAAGCACAGGAAAAAACAAGCTCCGCAAAAGAGGTTTGAAGAGAAATGGTGAGAAGGACAGGAGTCTGTTCCCAGACCTGTTGCTGACTCTCCAAAACAAGTTGTGGCATTACCACAGCCCTCATTGTCTTGGCTGTGCCAACAGGACAATGGGATAACGCTGAGCCCACAGGTCTGTCAAGCCCTGGGATGGCTAAACACAAAAATCTCAGTTTAGCTGCTCTCCTTCTACCACAGCTTTTCCTGTTCGTTAAGTTCCCCAATTGTTTTAATTGTTCCTTTCAACCTTGGCATTGCTTTTTGTTCTTCCTCAAATTATTATTTGGTTTTAGTTCATAATCCCAAAGCATTGGTTATGATGTTGCTCCTGGCAGAAGTGCTGAAGTTTCACTCTGGTTATCTTTGGCTTGTTTTCACAGCTAAGCATCGCTGGTTCACAACTGAATGGACACTGTAGCAAGAGCGACCCTACCCTTACCGTAAGACTGTTTATGAGCTGCAAATATCACCTCACTAGATAAGTGACAAGCTTGGGAACTGAGCCAGCTGAAATACAGTAAATTGCAGCCATCTTTAAGAAAAAGAGTAAAGTGCTAGTCCTGGGCCCGTTTTGACTCAGTCGGAAGGCTTGTCCACAGACCTCATCATTACAGTATTTAAATATATCCTATAATACCTTTACCACTTTCCTGCAATGAAGAGAAGTGTTATTACACTCCTCTTCACAAGCGGAGGGACCAAAACATATGTAGATTCAGTCATTAGCCCATCAGCAGCACAGGGGCTGAGCAAAACCCTACTTCGACACCTCAAAAAATAATATTCTCTCCTAAGAACTCTAGCGGGATCTGAACCCAACTGTTAGGGCTTGACATTTATACAATGATAGCACTCGGAGGCAAACTGAACCATGGAGCCATTGTCCAAGACATTGCAGAAACACCAAGCAGAGGACAGCCCTGAAGAGCTCAGAGCCAAAATAGTCAAGATAGAGAAGCACCAGAGGGAGGATCTTTTTGAATCTTATTTTACAATTAGGAACAGAGGTGCAGGAAGAAGCAGCAAGTTGCCTAAATCCCATTTTGACCCCCTATCCACATGGCCATGTTTCTGGGGTTACGTTGCTGCTCCAGAAACAGAAGGATGGAGCAGAAGAGAGAAGTAAAATGCCACGGACGTTGCGCAAAGGCTCTGGGAAGGCATCATTTCACTTTGCATTTTAGCACTCATTTTAAATACCCTCCCCATGAGCATCTAATGCTCCTCCTTGTCAATGCACTGACTGAAATCTTCCGACTCACAAGTGGCCTGCACCAGAAGAGAGCTGTGAACCCGTCCCAGAAACACGTCCCTCCTCTGCCACAAGAATCAGGACAGAGGCACTCCAACCCTTCCCACGGTTATGCAACGGCACAGATCCAGTTAGGAAGGCTGGTCTCCTTATCCGACCCAACACACAGCTAAATGGCCTTAAAAACCAGTGCAGCTTTCTGCTGGCACAGGCAAAGTAAAACAGGGGGGCATCAATCACCCCCGTCTAATCAAGCAGGGTGTGTTTAACACTTGAGCTGAGCTGTGAGACTGTCAGAGGAGATGGGGGAAGAAAAGAAAACAAAAAAAACCACCACAAACCTGCTTACAAGAAGCATGACAAAACACTTCTTCTGTTCCTACAGCCAAGAAGGTGACTGGGACAATTGCCCAAACATAGGAACATTCCCAGCATTTGAGGACACACATGTCCCTTCTAGCAAGCATGCCCCAGCCCCATCCACCACATGCCCTTCCCCACAGTCCTGCTCACACATAGCAATGGCTGAGGTTTTCATTAAGAGGAAAATTAACAGGATTTTTTTTTTCTTTAAAAAAGCTGGCAACAAAGACATTAGACTTTTCCTGGCATTTCTCCTGTTTATACAGGACCTGCCAAACCGGTTGTGTGATTTTTATGCTGCTTTCTTTTCCACAAAGTCCTTCAAAAGGCAGAATAACAGAAAGCAAATAAGGAAAAAGTTTGGTTATATAGGTCCAAAGATCAGCCCTTGGTAATGCAGCTGAAAAATAAAAAATTAACCAGAATCTTCCTAAATTTATTTTGAATATCCAAAGACCACAGTTGTTTATTATTAAGACTGTGTTGAAGTAGAGCAATTGTTTTGAATAGTGAGAGGCGGTCTCATTTCAAATTGTTTAACATCTAAATAGCTAAGTTATGCAGCAGGTAAAATGAGAAACTGAGGCACAGAGCAGTCTAATGAACTGCTCAAGGTCAGGCAGAGCCAGGGACAGAAAGCAGGTCTTCTGAGCATCCACCTGGCTCCCTGCATATTAGGTCATGCCACTTCCCCTACATACATGTGCCTAATTCCCAACCAGGGCTGGGCTACTGTATGTGGATATGGATGCCTTACCTTTGACACCAAACAGTTCCTAATCCTAGAAAATTATGCTTGCTTTATCCTCCCACAATGCACTAGACAAAAAATAGTTCATCAATTGCAACTGCCTGACTATAAGTCTGCTGCCAGAGATCTGAAGACCAGAAGTGGTAACAAATTTTATAGCGAATGTTTCCCTCAATATACAAAGTCTTGCTAAAAATCAAAACATTGCACCAAAAATAGCCCTTTCAATTACTACATAGGGGTTTTTTTTGTTAATGTTGAGGTTTGTTGGGGTTTTTTTCAGAATAACTTATCTCAAGCGCAGCAGCACACTGTGCTACTACACTTTCCAAGTGGAACATTCGGTCTTCGATTCAGAAGAAATTTCCGTTTCAATATTAATTTTGCTATCCACATTCAAAATCCTGAAGCAAAATGAAAAATAACATGAAAGTTTAGCTTTCCATTCGGAGTGCTCTTGTCTTGCTCTAATGTCACAATTTCCCCACAGAATGAAAATTCTATGGGCATGAGGAAAAAAAAAAATGGGGGGGGGGGGTGGTGGTTTAAAAAACAAAACAAAACAAAACAAACCCAAAAATCAATCGAGTGTACCAAACCAGTCATCCTACCCACACAGCTCCGGGTGCCCACTGTTTACTCAGGTGTCCCTATCTTCTCCAATGGCACAGAAAGCACGGCCTTCCCCTCCGACACTCACGTATCACTCCGCTCTCTCACCCATGAGGCCACCTAGCACACACAGAGCCTGCCACTCAGATGGCCCTGGTTTAACTGACACAGTAAATATTCATTTTCACTGGGCTGTATAATAAAGGATGAGATAAAACCTTGACCAAATAAATGGGCAAAGTTCAAGCTTACAGCTGCTCCTCATGGGCCACTTTGAGCTGACACACCTGCTTCTTTGGCAACTGGTTTTGCTCCCAAAGACTTGGGCTTTGCAGGGCTGTCTGAGCAGGGCTGGGTGATGTGCTTATACAGGATGTGCCTGTCAGCCAGAAGGATCCCAAACCAATTTACAAACAATTTATGAGGGATTTACAAGCTCACTGCACAACAAGTGAATGGGCACCACCTTACCCACCTGCAAGCAAAAAAATCATTCACCAGGTTCCAGTTACACCAGAAAGGCAGCTGTTCGGGATCCCTTAAAATCAGCTTAAATGAGAACAGCCAGGCCTCCCGACCCTGCAAGCCCCACAGGAACACCATTCCCTATGGTTATAAGCTGTCTTAGCTGGTCCAGCTCCCTCCATGGCCGCCATGGAGGTGTTCAATAGTAATATCTACATACACCACCACATGGCAGTGTGAGAAAGGATCCCTCCTAACAGCCTGGATGCTTAAAACTTGTGTGGATCAGACTTCACAGGCATAATGCAGCCATCCTACACAGACTCCTCCTCTACAGCACGCATCCTCGAGCCACTTTTAGACTCAGACATACAGACATTCCACTGATGGCAGGCGTCATTCTTCACACCAGGAGAATCCAGTCTGAATTAGACAGAACGGTGCATGCTGTATGTGCAACAGGATGATATCCACACAACAAACTGCATTCATCATGCAACCAGCAACCACTCCATTTGCCTCCTGCCTGCTAATCCAGTGCTAAAATTACATAACTTTGTGAGCTGCCACAGAAAACTGTATTTCTCTATTTATTTACCGCAAAAGCTTCTCCTCTTCCTATCCCCATCCAGACTGGAATCCTAGCAATAAAAATTCAATGATCCAAGGCCCCAGACTGGAAACACTAAAGTTGCTAACACATTTAAAGGCAGAGTAGCCTGGTTTGTAAGGAAACCTAAAACTTTTTGTTGGACTTAGTTGATGTAGGTGGAAGAGTGGACAGGGTCCCAGGCAAAGCTCTGCTATCTTTCAACACATGCACGCGTACATACACACACATACACTTACTTATATATGCATACCATTACATATCACCATTGCAACTTTAACCTAACACCAAAATTTATAGTAATAATCAGGAACCTGTGCTGAAACTCATCTCAACCTGCAAGTCTGTAAAAATAAATGCAAGATCTTACTCTTTCATGTTGAATGAACTAATCTTAAAAAATACCTGTGAGCAAGCATGCGCAATCCTGCTGACACAGGGAACTACAGGTTTTGCTGAACACTGGAAATCACAAAAGTGGGAAATGGAGATACTGGTATCTTTAGCGAGCAGAACTACCTGCTCCTATTACTTGCAATAGCTGGCTGGTGACATAGACTGTGATAATTACAGCATGACAATACCCTTTGCCATAGCTAAGCCCACAATTACAGAACAGCTGAAAAAATGCATCAACCCTGTTGGGAGATGCATATAGCACCCTTGGCACAACAGAAATTATTATTAGATGTACACAGAGTTTCTAGTTTGGGGAGAGAATGAGGAAGCCTGTTACTGAGAGACAGGTGAGTATTTAGGGGCACAAATTCTCTAGCACATGGGAGAAAAGAAAAATGGGCAACACTGACAGCCCCAGATGTAGCAAAGAACACAGAAGAGAATCAGATCTCACTGATGGGGATGGAATCACAAGACACCTATGAGAGCAAGTGGGAGGAAACCCCACGAGCTCCCTGGTCTGTAGAAGCAATAAAGATTCTTATCTTCAAGGTTTAACTATGAAAGCTATGAAAGTGATAAAAAAGCATAAACATTTTTTTTACTAAAGGTGGTGGGGTTTTTTCCCCTCTCTATGGAAACACAAGTTCTAAGGGCACTAGATGTGCAGACTTCAGACACAACAACTGCAAATCCAAATACCTCAGCAAATCCTAGAGAACAGAGACCAAATTATGTGTGTGTTCACTATTCAGAATACCTACAAGTGCTTATTAATACAATGAAGCAAGCAGTCTTTTTTTTCTAAAAGAAAAACATTTTATTCTGCCTTCACACCCTGGCAAAATTAGTCCTGATTAAACCAAAATCAGAAGATTTCTTTTGGTCAGTGTGGATCCATTAACACCAGCTGACTTAGACAAAGGCTACCCCATTCTTTACAGAGAGACAACTCGATGCTAATTTTGTGATAAAACTCATTGCTATGCTAGGGGTCATCTAGAGGTTTTTTTTTGTCCTGTATTGATTCAAACTAACTTATCTCAGTACACATGAGAACAGACACTACACAGATCCTGCACTAAACATGCTGTTGGTCTCAAAAGTGGCATATCAGCCTAGGAAAATCACCAAAAACAGTCATCCTGAAGCAAATGTTGGCTAGTAAATTTTACAACTGTGTTAGTTAATGGGAGTCAACTGCAATCTCTTCATTTCAATTTATACTGGACCACAAATTCCCATCTAGTCAAAGCTCAGGATTTAGTAATCAATTGCAGGTATTTAATTGCTGTTCCTTACCACCCGGCCACCAGGAGTTACAATCCTGAAACAGACTAGGCAGAAGGGCATGCATGCATGCTCTTCATCCGCTCCAGAGCAAAGTCCAGGGGCTTACCTGAAGCCACTGGGGGCTCAAACCCAAGCAAAAGTGACCCTCAGGTTAAACAGAGGCATTTGATTAGCTACACACAGTGACTGCATCAGCAGCTGCAGAGTTAATGTAACTCGGATTGCTCACTCTCTATTTTCGTAACTTGAGCTTTGGCGACAAGGAGTTTCAACCACTTAAGCTCAAGGAGAAAGCAACACTCTAGTGGAGGTAAGGATGTGCATATAAACAGGAGAGAGAGTACTGGGGAAACTGGAGTTGCAAGGTATACCGCCAGAGCAGTGAGGACGAATCTTTCAAGATGTTTTTTCTTCTACTAAAGGATGCGATTTAAAGCATGCAATCTACACCACTATTCAAAAAAAAAACCAACAAAAAACCCCCACACCACGGTCCCCAACTCCCAAAAATCTAACACAAGTGATACAATCTGTGTTTTCACATATTATGTACACATTTGAAATATCTGCCTCTCCCTTCCCCATATCCACAGATTATTCCTAAGCTCCTGGCAGCCAATTTGTACAGTAATGAGGGTAATCCCAGGTGCAAGTGTTTTGTTCCCTGACACAGATTTACATGGGCAATTTGTATCATTAGAGAACATTAGCATCCACATGACTATTTGTCTATCTATCTTTTTTTTTGTATCTTTTTCTACCTATCAATTTCAGAGACCATTGTTTCAGAGAACAAGGTGAGGGAAAGCTTTGCTCACTTACACACACTGACACCAAATCTAGGCCAAGAGTAGGTAAATCATCAGCACCCCAGAGAGCAGGGCCTAATTTCTAAACACATACATAAGGTTGTAGTTGTCCATGCTAACTACTATTTGCCACACCAGTGTAGATAGCAAAAGCCTAAATAAGCTTTGATGGCTGAGGAGCAGGGCCTGACTGAGCTTTGAGAGCAGAAGGGGGAAGGCCACACAGATACTCTGCTCTTGCACTGCACTTGAGGTTATGATCCTCTGCTGCATCTATACAAACTTGAGCCAAAACGCCATCTCAGTCTTCAGAAAACTTCAGGTCTATATAAAAAAATCCATACCTGATTATGTAATATATGAGCACTTTTAAGGATGATTGTACAAACAGTAGATGTCATACACTGCTTTGCTGCCGTCATTCAGTTAGGATTTACAAATATAAATCTTTATTTAAAGACCTCAAGCCAATGCGGGGGGGGTGGGGGTGGGGATCTTACAGGAAAAAAAAAAAGAAATTATTTCTTCAGTTAAATTTTACTTATACTGACGCAACAGATCTCCTTCACCATTTTAAATCCCCGAAGTCTACCTGAACTTTGGCCTCATTTTTTTCAAGTTTCATGCAGAAAACAGGCTTCCAGACAACTTGGACATAGTTTCATCCCTTTAAAAGTACTTGGACCACAGATTAAACAAACTTTGACTCTTCTTAATCTCCATACCATGGGGATGGCTGTTCACACTTCTCTTCACAGCTTTCCGCTGCTGAAGTGTGTCTAATGTCACCCATGGTAAATTAAGATTTCAGGTGGGGAATTAGAAGCAGGGGCAGACAGATTCTCAAGATGCAAAAGACGCTGCTCTCGTGATGACGTCATTTGTAATGAAAAGCTAATGGGAGAAATCTCCTGCCTCTCTCAACTATGTCAAAGCAGAATTTTGTCAAGTAAAAATCTTGTCTGAATTTTCTCACCAGTGGCTGCATGGAGGAAGTATTACAACATATTTCCTTTTAAACCAGTGTCAGCTGCTTCTGTCAAACTGCAAACATCTGATCATGGAGTCCTTAGTAAATATTCAGCAGCAGGCAATTTTGGGAGGCAACTAAACCACAGGAGAAGGGCTCCAGCACTGAAGGAAAAGCCTGTTGTTACATGATAGGTCACAGCTACCTCCCTTTGGACAGAGCTGAGGGAGAGAACAAGCCTGTCTCTCACTACGGTCATTCCACTAACGCCCATGCTCATTGCTTAATCCTATCTCAAGTCCTGCGCTGCGTCCTTCCCAGCAAAACATGAAATCAGCAGGAAACAGAGACGGTTTATGGACTACATGCTGCTGCCGAGTGCAAGCCTGCTCATTCGCAACAACAGTTAAATTTAGTACAAAAGAGAGGGCCTAAAAGAAGGGATGCTTCGTGCCACCAGGCTCACAAGCCCGTTTGCTTTAGCTCTTTTCCTCCCTTCCTTCCCCTGCCCTTTTGGAAAGCACAGTCACTTCCTCGCCAGCTAGGAGGAGGATGAAAATTGAGCTCAGCAGATGTTGCAAGGCTCATGATAGAGGGTGATGAACATTAACATACAGAGTACATGCATAATAGCTGGAGAGGCAGAGGAGCCTGGATTTGAAGGGAAGACCTCCTGACCCCAGGCAGTAACTGCCCAATCACACCAGCAGATGGGTGGCAGTAGGTCAGCCTGAGCGACGCTGAGATCACAAAATACATCACGGCAATGAACTACCTGCTGATTAAAGCTGCTAGGGGATAATTTCAATTCCCTGAATCTGAAACCCAGCCCACAGGCAAACGGGAATGGCACCTCAGCCATACAGCTTCTAAACTGAGCCATGTGCCAGCGGTAAGTAAGTTTGTAGTACAGTTTAGGCTATGAGGGAAAGGAGTCTCTTAGTCCCCATCTGCCCACAGAACAAGGGGACTCTGCCGCAAGGCAAACCCTGTACTAGGAATGCTGAGAGACTGTGCCGGCAAGGCCTGGGGTAGGATGAGGCTAGGCACATGGAACTGCCCCGCATGCCCGGCCAATGGAAGGACAACCGGCAGCCGCACTTGTTACACTGGCTTCAGCCTGTGCACTTACCTTTCTTCTGCAGCTGTGAGAAAGTGGGGTCTCTCAGCAAAACATCCCTTTTACACCAGTTAGCTTTTGACAGTCCTGGGTAGATTTCAGGCGCACACACACAGCCAGTCACAACACATCATGTTGGCAGCACTGCTGCCTTCTCTATGCAGTGCCTTTCAAAGGAGACCTACATCTTACACCCACCTTAGTAGCGCACAAACAAGCGAAGCATGTTTCCAAGTTCGCCTCTCTGGCCAGCGGCACAGCCAAGGAAAGTGGCCCAGCTCCCTCTCACCATCACCCATGCATGGCCTTGCCACGTGTAGGGACACCAAAGCATGACAGGTGCATTTGGGAAGAGGGGGTACGCACCCAGCCTGCGGTAGGGATAAGTCGCCGCTCCAAGGTGCTGCAGCCCAAGAAGCCACACAGCGAAGAGGCTGCTGCTTCTGAAGGAAATACAAAGAGATGGAGGCTCCACAGCGAGCGAGGTCTCGGCTGGCTTTTGCTGAGACAAGCCCGACCTGAGAAGGCAGGCTGCTGCCCAGCACACCTCATCTAGGCAGCCTCTCTGAACCACTTCGAGCTTTGGCCGCAGCGTGGGTCAAGATACATCTGGGATGGCTCTGCAGCACCGAGTGCACGAATCAAGTGTCTGTCCCCCCACCCCCCCTCCAGAACAAGCCCTTTTCTACCAACAAATAAAGTAACTCCCACTGCCAAAAATTCCTACCATCTGCTTTCCATATTTCCCTATAATGGAAAAATAGATTCTCTGCTATTTTTAAAACTGAGTTAGTTTACAGTCTTAACTTCTTTGCTTTTTAATCAACATCTTTACCTCAATATGTAGATGCCACTAAGAAAATAGGCTTTAGATTCAGGGAACATCTGGCACAGGAAACCACAACAGACCTCAGGACCAGTGGGAGGTAAAACCCACTGAGATGGGAATCTCAACTTCCCTATTTTACCATTTAAAGAAAATGACAACTTTCTAACTAAAAAACAAACAAACAAAAAAAAACCCCACCCAAAAAAACCCACTACCAAAAAAATGAGATCCAGAATACATTAAGAAAAAAGAAAAAAAAACTTGTAATTTTGATAGAACTGGATTAGGAAGCAACTACAGAGGCAAAGCTGAGTGAATAAGAGCCTTCTGTAGGCAGGTGGGGTGGAGGTGGAAGGGACAAATAATACGGTGATAAGTACTTGAGGCAGCACCTCTTCGGTCTGGATTAACTGCAGCCAGAACATCACGTCTGACCAGGTCTTCAACCAGATTTCTCTAAGTCCAATCCAGTGACATGCTGATAAGCTTCCATGTCTATTTTAATTGATGAGAGCTGAGGACACTCAACAGTTTTTAGGACAGACATTCACAGCAGAGATCTTAAGATGGGAAGCAATACAGAGAAGTGGCTGATTTTCTGTTTGTGGTTAACAAAATAAGCCCTTGTATTCATGAAAAAATGTATTTCTTCTGAAAATGGATATAAGAGAACTTTTTTCATGACAAAAGAAAAATCTATTAAAAAATCATTTCTTTTGACATTTTTCATGGGAAATGCCACTTAATACCAGTTCTATTTCTATGTAATAAACACACTACACAGATGTAAGAACACGCACCACATCCAATGTATTTGGTTAATTAAAAAAAAAAAAGGCAGAGAAACACTAACTCATCTCGTCCTGCAAATTCCATATTTGTGCATGAATTTATGTACTACTAAGGGACTGACTAAGTCTCACTTTAACCCTTTTTCTTTTGTTAGTTAAACTCTTGCTTTACTTCTAGGTACATGCTTTAAAGTTAACACATCATCATGTGCGTGAATTTCTAAAAACTGTCTTGTGAAATGTCTGGAATTAATATTGTATATGTGCATATGTGTAGTGTATAAACTCACGTTAATATAAAAAGTTAGGGTGTTAAAAGAACAGCTAAAGAGACAAGAATAATGAAGCAGCTTTGAAAATGGGCCTAAAATGCTTAGGTCTACAGGTCTTGTTAGATCCACGGGTTCAGGCACCAGATGTGGAAACTGTGAAATCTCAGCCCTGGAGTCCGCTCCAAGTCCATTCACAGGACCTATACACATATTGCAAAAAGAGTTTATTCACTGACTGGTTTGCTTCATCTGTACTAGTGCAGAAAGGCAGTAACAGATAAAGCTTTTCCTCCAGATTGCTTATCAGCATCTCCATACATAGGGCTCCCATTATAATGTGAGAGTGGGTAGGTTTGCTCAGGGATCTCAAAGATAGCACAATGCCGATGCTTTGAACCGCCTAGGTCATACCCCACATTCCCCGTGCACTCATCCCTAAACAAAGGGCAACACTTGTGCTCTCCTACTAGTGTGGGGCCACAATCCTCCCATCAGATCTGCGTAGGTGGGTAGGTATCTGCACATATAGAGAGTCCCACTGAAGTCATAGGCACAGAGGTCCACCTACGCAGATCTGATTGCAGGATCAGGAGTTTGGCTGGAGTCCATAGCAAGGGCTTGTCTACACTTGGGTTTTGGGGGTTTGCATGTTTTGGTTTGCTTTATAAACTAGGATAGGTACAACTCAGCAAAAATTCGCAGCAGACAGGCTGTGCTGATGTAAAAAGTGATTCACACTACTGCCTTTCACCCCTGTTTAAAACACCTTGCCTACAGAAAGCAACCAAGTAGCACAGCTACTGCAGATGAAGCCATTGCCGATTTTTATTCCGGAGCAGCTCCCCATACATAGACAATTCTGGAATCAAAGTATTTTTGTTCCAGAGTAATTATGCTGTTAGTAACGTGGGCAATCTATTCCATGGTAACTAAATTACAGCAGGATAGACATTCTAGAAGAACTAAGATGGTTATACACCCCCATACACACACCCAGTAGACTAGCCCATAAGGAATATGGGATAGATCTGAATGCCAGCTAAAAAACAGTGGGAGTCTTCCCAATGACTTCAGTGGGCTTTGGCTGAGGCACTGTGTAAAGGAAACTGCTTAATTCTTGTGTATTTTTAAAAAGGATTCTAAAAAATAATAAGAAGAAAACCCATATAAAACTGAGCTGCAAGCCTGCAGGCATTCAGACACATGAGTAATCCCACTAAACCCAGTGGGACCCATGTGCATTTGTAGAACTGTGTTCTTGGTGTGTGAAGACTACATCTATACATCAAGAGCAGAGCAAATTATTAACCCTTAACTTTCTCACTGAAGGGCAGTCCAAGAGAAAGTTTCAAAGCATGTTCAACCATGGTATATACCTCGCTTTCATCTACCATCCTCTTTTTTAACTTGAGCAATATGAAATTAGTAGTGTGAATTAAGGACATCAAGGTGACAAGCACTGCAATCAATTCCTTCCAAAAAAATTCACATACAATGTTTTGTCTTTCCCAAGGGATTTATGTGGTGGTTGTTTAAGTTTAGGCATCAGTGGTTTGTTTTTTGTTGGGGGTTTTTGGGTTTGTTTTTTTTTTTAAGCATAAAATCTTTCCATCTAAAAATTCTAACCAGATGTGGACTTCAGACTTCCAAATTTGGGAATGTTCAGATCAAGAACTGTTGTTTTAGTCTTTTAGCCACGATCATCACTGTAAACATAAAACTTTTCAATTATTTCACCCTCAAACCATCAAGATGCTCAACCTATATATGGCCAAAACTAAGTGCAGGTCCAGAAAATCTCAGTAGATGTTTACAGGACCGAGGCCTAAATCACAAAACCTTAGATCACACAAGTTTTGCACAATTCTGCTAACTTGGTTATGAAAGTTAGAATTTTTGATGCAAATCTCATGTATGGCAACTGCCTGGGTGAGCTAAAGACAAGTTTCAAAACTGGTATATGTGCCTCCCCTCAATTTGCATCACAAATTGCAAGTTTCTAAGAGGGGGGAGTACATTCCTTTCTCTGTCTTCAGCTGGCCTCTGTTAGTTGCTGATCCTGACCTTCTGAGATGTTGTAGAGATGAGCAATCCCTTCCTGAACCATCAGTTCCACCTGCCCTGTGCATCTCTCAAAACAAGAGAAAAATGAGAAAATACTCCTTGTATTATGGCTCTAGCTTTCTACTAAGCATTTAATACATTTAATTTAACCTTTTAATAAATCTATTAACCATTTAATAAATCACTATGTAGATGCTATTTAAATACTTTTTAACCCTCCTGGCTATGGAATTAGATGTTAACCCAATACTTCCCAATTTGGTAGTACCTTTAATGGCAGTGACCAAGTTCTCTTCTCCTTCCATGTATTAGACTTCCCTTTCACCTTTCACTCATCTTTAGACATCAGTTCATCCCCTTCAGTCCTTCACAGAATTTGCTTCTCCTCCGTGGAAACTAAGTTATCTACATGTTTCAAACATCACAGACAACATCAGTCCATCATTACTACTAGCTTGTGCTTACATTCTGTGGAACAAGAAGTTTGAGGATTGCTGCATGCTGTACAGGCAGCAGCACAGTTAAAGCCTCCCAGCACTACAAGGCAATAGAGCAGAATATTTTTTTTTTTTTTTAAACGCTGGGGATACTGAGGCACAGACAAGGAGCACACAGGGAACTCAAGGAGTCACCCATAAGAAAATCCAGCTGTCTGCAGGACTGGATAAAAATCCACTTCAGACTAACTCTTTAGAGAACACACAGTAGACACTAGTTTTAGAAAATAACATTACTTAAAAGTACATGTAACAGGCAACAGCATATATTGCACATAACATTGTGATCTATATAATATATATTGCACTTAATGTAGCATATAACAATAATATACACCACATACATTTTGATCCCAAATTTATGAGCTGGAATTTATGTCGGTGGCAATTAGTAATGGAAACTCCCATTGGTTCTAATTGGAATGGATTAAGTCCAGATGCTAAGATTGCAACACTCACAAAAATCCTGGATCTATAGATGGAAAGAAACAAAAGTACATGAATTCCTGAGATATGATCCTGAATCTCATTCTCTCATAAACAATCTCATTGAGAAAATCCAACCCAGGTGAAAGTTGTGAATCATATCCTTCTGAAATCAGTGGCAAAGACCCCAAGATGATCAAAATGCCCAGAGGGATATACTGAACTGAGGTTGGCCTACAGAGGAAAAAAAAAAAAACAAACAAAAAAACCCAAAACAAACGAACAGCGTCTCACATGATACATGAGAAGAACTCAAACAGCAAATGGAGTTGTAACACTCTTTCTAGGCACTGCAATCCCACCACCCTGCAACCAGCTCCTGAGTTGAGATCCTGGAAAACGTAATTTTCTTGGCAACAATACATTGCTGCTCCTACAAAAGCTAGGTTGGCTGTCAAACCTTGGGGTTCATTACGGCAGCTTCCAACACTGAACTAATGGTATGCCTCTTAGCATGATCATGAAACATTTTATGCCAGGACGACTGCAAAGACTGAAGCTCTCTTTGAAGACAGGCAAGCGGATCTATTGGAAGGCATTGGTTGGTTGGTTTGAAGTTTGTTGTTGGTTTAGGTTGTTGGGGTTTTTTAAATGGAGGTACTACGTTGCTTAAATGCTCAAGGCATGACTAACAGGGGTCATTACACTGCTATATGTGAAAGTGTTTGCTTGGTGACCCTGTGCTGCCTCTGTGTGACTGTTCTGAGCCCACCTGGAGATTCAGGAGTTTCTTTTCAAGTCAACTCCATCCAAAAGCCAACTATCAGGACAAGTTTGTTTGTCTCCATCTCCTGCAACCCAACTGATAACACTTCCTCACTGTAAAGATGACTCTTTGCCTCATCTCCTGCATCCTTAATGACATGACAGGTTCTACAGGCCAGATGTTGACATCCTTTACACAAGGAAATACAGCTTTCTCCTAGCTGATAGTTTGGGTGATGCTAATGGGTTGGCATAAGTGGGAACGGCCCTGCAGTGTGGGTCCAGTGAGGAGTACTGTTCATGGTGCTCTGAAAAGAGGGAATGGTAAGGGAGCTATTGCCACACTTATTATTAAGCATGTGCTTAAATGTTTTTTTGAACAAGTGCCCAAAGCACCGGGCTACAACAAAATTCCTGTCTTAGGATGGCAGATGCTAAATAAGCTGTTCCCTTTTCATCACTGCTCCTCTCTGCCTCAGTTTCCCCATTAGAAAAACAGAGGAAATTACACTGATTTGCTTTGTAAAGCCTTTGGAAACAGCAGCCGAAACATGAAACAAAAGCTGGGCCTCGCTCCACCAAGGACCCAAGGCCTGGTTACCACCTGCTACAGGCTTTAAGGCAAGGAGTTTAATCCCTCTCAGGAAGGACATTATACAAGCTGGAGGAAGAATCCAAGCACCAATGGACCAGTACATAGTATGAACCATACACATTACAGATCTGCAATAGGAGACTATCCAGCTATCTCATCTCTCCTCCCAGGGGCAGTGCATGTCACAAGATGCGATCTGAGTTGTTCCTCACACCTCCTCCATAATTTTTAGAAGGGCTGCACGTACACTACAGACATGTGCAGACCTACCAATGTCCACCAGGTCTGACTAACATAGCTATGCCAGCAGAAGTGCATACTGTGTACCCAACCATACCGGTAAAACTGCACTCATGCTGGAAGAATTTGTTTCACTAGTGGACAGTGGTGATTTTTACAGCACTAATGCTTTGCTACACGGCCACATTTATCCTCACACCACTCTGTCAATATGGTCTGTCTGCTATTCTTGTCTGTGTAAAGCACTGATATAGCTTCAAAAAGATTTCTCTTCCTTTCTCTGGCCTGTACTCCCACACGTTCAGGAAGCTGTCCGAGCCTCTCAACCTCTCATTTTCTAATCTGCTATTGCTATAAACACACACACGCACAGAGTCCTCAGCAGCTCTGCTTCAAACCACGGGTGGCCAAAAATCCACCACAACTGCAGGACTGTAGAGCTAGGAGGGGTACACAAAAACATGCAGCACCACTACTTGAGATGTAAGTGGTGAGTGAGCCCCAGTTCCAAGAAATGCAGAGTGAGGTGCATTTGTACTCACCGCAAAGTGGCTACAAGTGCAAGCAAAATTCCTCAGGGGTCCCTCGGGGAAAGAAAACTCTTCTAGGAACTTATCCCCCTCCCTTTCTCGAGGCATTTAAGAACCAGCAGTTCTTCACAGGGATACCCTGCAGGCAAGGGAAGACGCTCAAAGGGAGCTCCCTCCCCCAGCATTTCAACCACCTTTTCATAAAGCTTCGGAGTGAAGCTGAAATTGGTACCTAACTTCCAGAGGAAACCTCATCTCACCAGTAAAAACATGCAGGAACAATCTTTTGGAGTAAGAGGAGAGGAAAGAAAGACGCGACCTGTGAAGAGTTGGAGATTATTATTTACAGGGCGGCTGAAAACACCCTCCCACACACATACACACACCTTTCCTTGTCTACTGTACTGGTCCTGAGTAAAAATTGCACAATAACACTGCTTGAGCTGATCTAATTCAAGGATGGATCCAACAAAAATGACTCTCAGAAACTTAAGTAAGCCCAGCTCTAAAATCCTCTGTCCAGCTGCTCAAATAACTTAAGATTAGATTCTGTACAAACAGCTGCTGCAGCTTGGAAAGTGCCTGTTCTCAAACAAGGTGGCAAACATTGACCATTTCAGCCTAGAAAAGGAAAAAAGGAAGGGAATAATCCATGGGAGCCAACCATCAGGTCAGAGCCACTGTCCCTTAACAGAGCTGAGTCCACACTACCAGCAACACAGCAGGACTGGCAGGACTTATTTCAGAGAAGCAAGCAGGGCGATGCACAGCCATTCAGCAGGACTAGTCTGGAAGCTACATTTCTAAATCAAGGCTTTCCATTCTTATGTAATTTGTATCCACCCCACCCCACCCCCCCCCCCCCCCCAAAAAAAAAAAAAAATCTTACTTTCAGGTATTTAGGAGTTCCCTCTGGTAATTACAATGTTCCAAGAGCTAATGGCTATCTGTGCATAGGGAAGTATTCTAGCTAAGGCTTCTTTCCTTTTTAAAGAGAACAAAAACATTTAGCATTGGACCTCTTCACTGTCTGATACCCATTCAGTCCATGCTGAACAGGTCTACAGTGCTACTAGTCTACCTTGGCACCTAGGTACCTTTGTACGGTGCAAAGTGTTTGGCGAGGGGTGGTAGAAGAACGAGGAAATCACATCTCTGAGATGGGACAAGAGACACAACCAAGACAGTCAAGCACTTTAAATAAATCTGAAAGGGATTTAACAACAAATGGGGATTTCTTCCAATCACAGTACACACAAGGAACTGATAACAAAATAATAGCCAGATGAATGGAAGACAGGTGGATAACAGACAACCAAACTAATGAAGTAGCTCCTGCACCAATTTCATACTTTTGTCAGAGACATTCCGAATGTTTTACATTTTGCAGGAGGTAGGGGGAATACAAACCCTTCCTCAGTATGTGAACCCAGTTAGTTTTCCAGCTTGCAGGCAATTATGGAGGGTTGACCCTCTCTGGATGCCAAGTGCCCACCAAAGCCACTCTATCACTCCCCTTCTCAACTGGACAGGGGAGAGAAATAATATAATGAAAAAGCTCATGGGTGAAGATAAGGACAGGGAGATCACTCAGCAATTACCATCACAGGCGAAACAGACTCGACTTGGGGAAAATCAGTTTAATTCATTGCCAAGCAAAACTGAGTAGGGTAATGAGAAATAAAACAAAATCTTAAAACACCTTTCCCCCCACCCCTCCCTTCTTCCCGGGCTCAACTTCACTCCTGATTTTTCTCTACCTCCTCCCCCCAAAGAGGTGCAGGGGACGGGGAATAGGGGTTGCGGTCAGTTCATCATGCATTGCCTCTGCCGCTCCTTCCTCCTCAGGGGAGGACTCCTCACACTCTTCTCCTGCTCCAGCGTGGGATCCCTCCCACAGGAGACAAGTCCTCCACGAACTTCTCCAACGTGGGTCCTTCCCACAGGCTACCATTCTTCACAAACTGCTCCAGCGTGGGTCCCTTCCACGGGGTGCAGTCCTTCAGGAGCAGGCTGCTCCAGTGTGGGTCCCCCGTGGGTCACAAGTCCTGCCAGCAAACCTGCTCCAGCATGGGCGCCTCTCTCTCCACGGGTCCCCAGGTCCTGCCAGGAGCCTACTCCGGCGCAGGCTTCCCAAAGGGTCACAGCCCACTTTGGGCATCCACCTGCTCCGGCATGGGGTCCTCCACAGGCTGCAGGTGGATATCTGCTCCACCATGGACGTCCATGGGCTGCAGGGCGACAGCCTGCCTCACCAGGGTCTTCACCACGGTCTTTACCACAAGCTGCAGGGGAATCTGTGCTTCAGCACCTGGAGCACCTCCTCCCCCTCCTTCTCCACTAACCTCGGTGTCTGCAGAGTCGTTCCTCTCGCATATTCTCACTCCTCACTCCAGCTGCAGTTTGTGTCCTGGTGGGTTTTTTTTTTCCCTTCTTAAATATGTTATCCCAGAGGCACTACCGCTGTCACTGATTGGCTCGGCCTTGGCCAGCAGCGGGTCCGTCTTGGAGCCTGCTGGCATTGGCTCTATCAGACATAGGGGAAGCTTCTAGCAGCTTCTCACGGAAGCCACCCCTGTAGCCCCCCCGCTACCAAAACCTTGCCACGCAAACCCAGTACAGCAATGCAGAGGCTCGGGAGGAAAAGACGCCTCCATCTGATGCACTGAGACAGGGCAGTGGAAAGCAGCCCTGTATCACAGCCAGTGAGCATCCCTGCCTCCTTTCTCTCCCATCAACAGTGCACACACATCAAAGAGATGACTCATCCGGGCAAGGTCAGCCTCAAAATCTGTTGAGCCTCAAGTTGCAAAGTCTTGAGCTGATGCAGGGGAGGAGACAGGTAATCAGACAGCAAGTCACCTCTTGCAGCTGCAGAGAAGCAACAGAATCAGTGCTACCCATTGTTTGGGAGCAAGAATGGTCAATGAGCCACCTCTCTCCCCGAGCAGGCTGCCTGTCAGAGACATCATGCAGGCTCAAGAGATACAGTGTCTGCACAGTTTCAGGCGGTCACCAGTGTTACTTGAGACTGGACATGGGATATGGACAGGTAGCTGGGTGGGTGGGTCAAGAACAAAAAAAGCCTGGAGGGTTTGTTATCTGCCTGCCATGCAGGCATCATGGGTAAGATGTAAAACATTGGTTAAAGAGATGCAAGGGACTCCACTCCTGGCTTCTTACCAGCCCCTCTGGCCTTCAAAAAACCCAAAACAAAAACCAACAAGAAGTGCTACTTCGTACCATCATTTCCTATTTTTGTTGCTGTTGGTGCCATCATCTGCTAATCAGAAATTATCATTATTAGAAAACACACTGTCTGTATTCTGAGGGGAATGTGTTGTTTCAGCTAACTTCCTCAAGCTGAGTCAGGAAAAAACAAATGAAGAATGAAGTTCTGACATGCTGAATCATTCTGCTTTGTATGAGAGTATCTCAAAACAAAAAATAATAGTAATTAAAAGACAAACTGAAATTGCTGTTAACAAATCCCTAGAAATCTGACCAGACTTCTAAAGGTTTGTTTTTTTTTTTTTTAAACCAAAGACATTCTTTTTCCCTCATGTTCAAACTTTCAGAAAATGAATTAAAAGTAGCGATGTCTCCTGTGTGACAAAATCTGTCTCTTGGCTAGCTTCCATTATGACCAGTGCCACTGACTAATAATGAGTTTTCCCTTATCAGTTATCTCTTGCTCCATTATCAATATAGGCTTCAGCCAAATCCTCTTGAACTCAGTGGAGCATAGAGATCAGGTCCAATAAAACATAATTGTCTTATAATCGCTGGTAACTACTTAGGTGTTTAAGAGTGAGTTCTTTCCTCCTTTAGCTGCACAAGTTTCTTTAGTTTTTCAAGTAACTTTGGAGGAGGGAGGAGAATTTCTCAAGTCTTCACCACAACAATAATCTAAGTTGCTATCAGCCTGAAGGAGCCATTTCACTAAAATCTACCCAAATTGACAACACTGGGGTAATACCAAACTGATAGCTTGGCAGTTCTAAACTGTGCAGATATTAATTTTCACTAAATTTCAAGTTCATTATCCTAGCCATGGCTTAGGCCCCCTTTTATGCATCAACCAACACACTGGTATCTTTAGGAGTTCTTCAGATAGAGTTCAAACCAGAAGTTTTTAAACAAAAAAAAAAAAAAAAAAAAAAAGGCAAACTACCCAAAATTATACCCTGGTACTGTTAAACCCTGGGTCCTACTGCCACTAATCGTGTAATATTAATCATCCCAGCAAGGGGTTAGGGCAAGATCATTATTTATTATTTGTACTACAGACGCACAGTTTCCACCTGTGATCTGACTCCACTTTGCTAGGCATTAATGCTTTATGGACGGGCAATCACATTAAATGACTTCAAGGTCACAGAGAACACAGTGGCAGAGCAGTGACTGAACTAAAACCTCCTGTATCTCCACACAGTACCTTTAACCCAAGCCTATCCTCCCTGTCCAGGACAATGAGTATATGAACCAGGCTGGTGTATTTTTATAACCATGTCACAAGGCCAGCATCGAAGACATAAGGAAAATAAAACAAGATCTATAAGAACTGGCCTAGTTTTCTGCAGAAAGGATGCCACAAATACCTTTCATGCCAAATCCAATACAGGGCATATATACCAAGTTCCAAGGAAAGCTGCAGCGAGCATAGCTCATGAAGAGCATTTATGGACTGAACGTACCATTTCTGTGTTTGCATGTTTCGAGGACATGATTTTAATAGATAATTGAAACTCTGAAATGACCTCCACATTAGGCACATGGGACAAACTTCCTCCCCTGACCCAGAGAGGCTTCACGCTTTGCTGCATGGTTAAACAGGTCCAGACTGTCTGTCAGCATCAGCGGTACAGAACAGCATAAATTTGCAATGAAAGTGGGGGCGTTGGCATTCAGTGTTCTCAGCCTATCTCAGAAGACTCAATACGCACAAGTGCCTCCTTTTATTAAAGCAGCGTTCTCCTACAATTAAATCTAAACAGCACAGCCAAGGTGCGTTCAGAAATGCAAAGCAAGCCATAGCACGGTTGGAAGCCCGCAGATGACAGCAGCAGGGCCTCACACTGATACCAGAAGGCTCATCCTTGACTATCCGTGACCTCCAGGCAACAGCTCTACCCTTCACACTAGAAGAGCAAACTGTGCTGCTTCAGATCCTGGTGTCTGCTGGCATAAGGAGAGATGGCTTCTCACAAGAACCACCAATGTTTTCCTGAACCAGTGACCTCTTCTGCTGTAGCTACTCTGTCTAGCCTAAAGGGACAGTTCTTGTAAAGAAAGTAGGCGTGAACCTTTAAAAGCTTTGGTTCTGATGTCAGGTAACACAGATCTGGCTAAAGCTTTATTCTGAGTTTCATCAACGCTTTAATCCCAGATCAACTGGCACCGCCACTGAAAAAGCGTGCCCTGCCCTCCTCATGTTCCCAGCTGCTCGTTCCCACCTCCACACCGTGCTCTGCCTTGCGCTGGCACAAGCTGTCCATTTTAATCCAGATCTGCTGCCCTATCAAGCACACGTCTGCCCAAACATCTGTGCCAGCCCACGGGAGGAGGAAGGGGAAGGGTGGGACAAGATCTTTCAGGGTGCTACCACCTTATCTTGAATTAAGAGTGTCATCAAACTACTTCAGCAAAACAACAACACTGCACCTTTAAAGAATGGTTAAAAACCTGCAGAGAAGCGGCCAGCTTCACGTCAGCCCAAAGCTGGATATGGGCAAATACTCCTTCACAGAGACACTGCTGGAGGCAGGGAAGGATGGTATGACAGTATCGTACAGCCATACCATAGAAAAATTCAGGAACTAGCAGGCTAAATCTAGGATGAAGACACAGGACCCCTGCTCAAGTCTCAATTTTCACTTGCCTCCCTATTATCTTCAGCAGGACTCTTCTTCATAGCACGCTTAAAGAGCCTCACCTCTTATGATGCCAAATCCCAGCGTACTTCAAAAGAAAACAGGTTATAGCATAGCCTGACAATGTAGTCCGTGACCTCCTACATGCACTTTACAGCAACAAATAGGGCAGAGTTTAGGGAGAATACCCTTACCCTGTTAAAAGGGAAATGACAGAGCATACAAGTAAGAGGCAAAACAGGAGAAGGCTAGACACTAGTTAGCCATGGGAAAAATAAACATCTCTGCACAAATTACTTGTGCCTGGAAAAATGCTTGGCGTTCAGGGCTTCTTAACAAGCCCACAGCCAGAATAATTAACAATGGACAGCAGCAAGACCTGAGATGGAGAAATAGAGGGAAGGAAGTTAACGACCTGGCCACACGAGCAGCCTGCTACGTTTGCACACTGGGATCTGTGTGCTGCCTTTTCATTTTAGGCAGATGCTATGCAAGCCAGCAGCAATGGGAAATCAGACAGGCTAAGATTATCCTTTCATCTGACACACTGTTAAGAAATCAAAGTTAAAGTACTTTCCATTAACGGTCTAAATCACTCCAAGTTTACCACTGTACTGCTATATAGATTATCAAACCCTCGCCTTTTTTTCCACTGGAAGGACAAGATCAAATAGAATACTGCTGCTTTCTAAAACTAGGTATATCATTTAGCTCTGATTTCAAGTGACTTGAAGAACAAATGGACTTCACAATCTCCAAGGGCTGTGTTTTCCCAGTAGCCTTGTCACCACCACTTTTAAGGACTGTGGCTTCAAACGTGTGAAATGCAAGGTAAAACTTGAGGTACAAACCTGAAGGAAGACACAGCATGGTGACTGTGCATGAACGAATAGGCTATCCATTTGGAAATGTGAGAAGGGAGCAGGCTGAGGCCTGGAAAAGGCAGGCATGAAAAAATTTAGCCCTGCTTCACCAGACTAAAACGAGGGCTGCATCCAAGAGTGCATTGTTAACTGTTCATTTGTCCACAGATGGCATTCCAGCACCCACTCCTGTACCACCATGAACCACACCAATACCCAAAGCCTGAGTGGGAAATTAGGAGTTAAGCAGTTGAGTGCAAACAGCTAGGATATCAGTAAGAAAGAAATCAAAGATGATCTACAAAACCTGGGCAAATAATACAGTCCTTGGTCACAGGATCGTGTTACTGCTGTGCTTGCACACTGGGTTAGGAAAGTGCATGTTGAGACTCTGCATGTGGTACACAGACATACTGTAATTCACTTTTGTATGAAAGTTAAAATTAACTTCCTTGTGTTTAACACTGGGAAAACAGAATTCCTTCAGCTATCAGCATCTTTTGGGAATTTCTGCTTCTGTTTTACTCTGTTGGTAGTGAGTATAATATCTTCACGCACTCAGGCTCTATAGCCAGCACTTGGGAACAGCGAAGCAAGAGCCTGTCCCCAGAGGGACCGTCCAAGCTGGTGCAGTGGGACAGGACCTCAGGAAACAGTTAAAGGTGAGCAGATTATGCAGCATAGGCGTCACAACCAACTTCAGCCTAAAGACAGGCAAGTATGTACCATGTGAGAGCAAGCTGCTATGGTATCTGCCTGCAGTAGGACACCATTCTAGATGTGGGGCTTGGTAAAGAACACCCAAGCATTTGCAGGGGTTTTTTTGTTGGGTTTTTTTTTTTTTTTTCTTTTTAGCTAGCTCACCTTTCTAGTTCTAATTGCTCACTAACCGCATTAGTGCGGGACAAGGATGGTTTGAGAAACAGCTCAACTTGCACTGAAGGAAAATATTTGGTATACACAGGGTCCAACAAGAAGGTCCTGTCTGCTGGCTTACTCATTTCTTAATTGTTATATGTAGAAAAATGAAGTCTGGGCACTCAGTAAACAACACTTCTTCCTCAATTTTCTCAGCTATTAGGAACTTGAAAAGAAGAGTCAGGGATTGAAAGGCAAAGAGATTGAACTATCAAATCAAGATAATCACTCCAAAGCAGGTTTCAGGCATGCTGATGGAATAAATTAATGGAAGTGCTGGAATTGTCCCTGTATTGTAGAACACCTGTTCATCAGCCACACAGTCATGTGGTTACGTGTTTGTGCCATCCAAACAAATGCATCCTCGTCTTGCAAGGAACTGTGTTCACTTGTCTCTTATCAGCCATCAGAAGAGGTGCGGCTGACACAGCACGTAGCATTTGAATTATCTAAGAATCTAATTATTTTTTCCACCCTCTGTCAGCCAAATCTTGGGAAAAACCCAGAGAAATAAAATAGGTCAGGGCACTTTACGCCAATAAATGGCGTCACAGCCCAAGAGGAGAGTCAAGGACAGGAAAATCCCCAAGAATTTTCCCAAACAAAATTCACTGAGAAGTCCTTCATAACCTGAAGAATATTCGTCTCATGAATTTCAGATGGTCAGGTTACCTCTGCTGAGGAAACGTCACAACAAGACCAAGAAACACAGCAGAAGGTCTGATTCACATGAGAGGTTTTCTCAACTGTTATTTTTCCACTTGTCAGAGGCATCTGTAGAGAGCCCAGCACCAAAGTATGAAAGCCCTAAATGAAAATGGAAAAACACAGTAGTTCTGGTCTGCCCAAAGGTCTGTCTAAGCTAGTAGCACATCTCCAGCTACATCCAGCAGGAAATGCTCCGGGTAAGAGCACAAGGAATAAACTCTCCCTTGCACACTCCCCCAGCAACCCCAGGTTAGGGGCTTTCTGAGCCAAGGACTGCAGCTGTATCTTTGCAATTAATGGTCCCAAATAGATCCATCTAGTATGAACTGTCTTTTGAAACCCATTGCCTGTTTGGCCCTACATTACATCTCCTGGCAGTAAGTTCAGTAACCTCACTGCATGTTGTGTGAAAACATACTTCCCCCTGGGAAGTAAAACTGCTGGATGCTTCCATCTGATCCTCCTTGTTCCCATGCAATGAGAAATAACCCTTTCCAATTCAGCTTCTCCCTGCCTCTGCCTCTCATGACCCTCTAAAGCAAATTTTTATAATTTCCACAGGCGTCTGCAATGGGCCTAGCTGCTTCCAGTTGCTGCCACGGCAAACTCTTCCCTCTCACTTCTTAATTCCTTCACTCTCAATCCCACCCTATTTCCCTGGCTCCTGTTTTCCTTCCTCCACTAACCTCCAGTCCCAAAGCTTAGAGTAGGTGTACAGAAATACAGGTACCCGATCTCTGTTCGGCTCAGACAGCTCCCTGTCTACATAGGCATGGAGAGCCACCCCATGTCAAAGCTCGCATCTTGCAGCAGTACTGAATATCTTCAAATTTCTCTGTGTCTGGCTGTGAAGGTGGGTGCAAAGGGGCTGAGAGCAGCATACTCTCGGAGCTCTGATGGAAATCAAGACAGAAGCTCCAACCCTGAAGTGCACAACTGCTCACCTGGACTCTTACTACCACCGGCATGTGTCTAGAAAAACCTGCAGGCGACCAGTTTATTGGAGCTTTCAAGACTACAATAAAAAGTTTTGTTAGAAAACCCACAGGAACAAATTCTGAACAAAAATTGTCTATTTTTCAATTATATGTAATTATTTTCTTTCCAGAAGCATAGACACCAACAACCCATTCATTTTTGCGAGCAAGTAATTTGAAGAACGGGCAAGAAGAATTTTGCTGACTGTTCAGGCTGGCTCTGTTTCTCAGGTGTTGCATGGAAAGCAAACCAAAAATGGAACTTCCTCCATCCCCAAAAGTTATCATTCTAACCACCTCTACTAATTCATTCCCTGAATTAATTTTGGGGTTTGTCGGGGTTTTTTTTTTTTCCTTTAGAAGATGAAAATTTAAATATGCATGTACTCACTATAATGCTTAAATTTAAACATGTTCTAAAACCAAGCCCTACTCCAGGCCAGCTGCTCAGTGTCCTCTGTTCACAAATCATCAAAGGAGCTACCTTGATGTCATCGATCCGCAGCTTTCACACTTTCTTCACCACTGTGCCAACCACCCGCTGACAACCCAGGTCTGCCTATGTTTATTTTTTACTTGACATTAAGAAAGTGACAGAACTTCAGTTGTTTGGGGGAAGGTTTTTGCTCTTTTTCAATAAAAAGGAGGTCAGGGCCCATAAAGCTGAATGAGTAATTTGCATATGACAGAGTGCTCTGTGGACCACTGATAGAAAATGGACAGGGACTTAGGAAACTCCAGTCTAGACTGAAGGAAACTAGCCCTCGCTTTCATCAGCATTTAAGTGCACCTTGTAACTGGACTAGCTGAAGCGATGGTGGCATAACTCTTCACCTCCTAGGAACACACAGTAGGACTGTGAGGTTCTCACCCCAGCAAGCAGGAAGGGCAAGCGTGAGCGATGGGACAGGCCAGCCTAAGCACAGTATCATCTGCCAAACAAATAGTGAGGGGGAGTCGCAAATAGGCAGCAAGGCAGAGAGGGCCCAAGGAGACCACAGCATTATTTTGCTGCAGCTACAGGTACTGAGAGACTACGTGAATCCACACTCTGCTCCCCATCTGTGAAATGGGGCAATCCTAGTTCCCTACCTCACACGGAACTGACTGTGACAACAAACTTATTAAAACATTGAGCTAATGGGGACTTTTGAGTATCTAGAAAGCACACAGACATCTCTACTACAGGATGCAAGTTAAAACCTGTTTTTTCAGAGCCTTTTCTTTCCAGGAGCACTAGTGCCATAAGGGTTTTGGTTTCATTTGGAACCAGGAGGCTTGTTCTGCATCTATGATGGCTTCCCCTGTTTGCAAAGCCAAACCTTCACGCTAAGCTGGAGAAATACCCCTCACGTCAGCTGATTTCCATTGGTTCAGCCCTCTGTGGCTGAAGAAGATAGGTCTCGCCACTAAAGCATTAAATGAAAACTCAGTATAGAGGATAACATGCAGAGGACAAAAGGAGGTTCTGACAAGCACTGTATTCAAGATCCACCAAGGCATTATGCCTAAACATGTATCATTTTTCTAAGCCACTTCTTTTAAAATTTCCATTTTAAGGTTGGGGTTTTTTTCATTTAAAAAAAAAAAACATAAGAAATGTGAAACTGAAGTATACTGAGATCCAGTCATAACTATAATAGCAGAAAATAATTTTAAAGGTAAATCCCAAGTACAAAACTTTGTGCCAAAGCATAAGGGAAACCATTCGAACCTGTGGAACCCACTATTATACACCTAGAGCCAGAGCCTGCCAAAGAGCCAAGCCAGCTTTTGGCAACAGATACAGAGAGAATATTTTCTTCTTTCAGTTTAGTCAATTAGTTCATTACAATGACTCGTTTACCCAAAGTTGGAAAATGCTTTGGAGTTGCAGAAACAGGAAGCTTGTTTTCTTCCTCCAGTCAACAAATAAAAATCAGGGGTGAGGGAGCAAAATCTAGTAATACTAGATCAGCATGACAAGAAAGAATCAATGCAATTAAAAAAAAGATATTTCATTTCCTTAATAAAAAAGCTTGCTATTTATAAAGCAATATTACCTCAAAATGTACCAGATACTTCCTTTTCAAGTACAATTATCAAAACTTTTTTTTTTTTTTAAGAACTAATTTTAATGCCCAGGGCTTTGATGGGGGAGCCGACACTTATAATTACATTTCACTGCAAAGCCAAGTGCAGTCTGTCATAAACAGCATATTAAAAAAAAAAAAAAATAATCAATCATCCAGCAACTAAAGTAATTTGTTATTTGCCAAAACAAAAACATAACTAAAGCTGTATGAGCCTATCCAATTACTTAAATAGATACTTGTGCACATTGTATAGATTAGCAGAAAGGAGAACTAAATTTAGGTTAAAGGCCATATTTAGCTGCATATCAATATGTTTTCATGGCTATCCAACACTGTGAATCACTCTCTTTTTACAAAAAATAACTAAAAAGTACATATGCAAAACAATACTGGAATTGATTTTGTATATCCATTCTTCTGTTTGCCATTTAAAAAAAAAAAAAAGGTAATCACAATCAAAGCGTGATGCAAGGTCTGTTTCTTAGCGAGTGAGACAGTTCAGTGACTGCTTGCAACATTTGGCCACGCAGTGAAAGCAGCAACTCTTATGCCCACGGCTGCAAGCTCCGGTAGGGACACCATTTGTCGTGTATGTGAAAAAGAGTTAATACTTCAGGAACACATTTCACATGGGTGATAATGGGAACTGGGAGACCTTTGGAAAAGCATAGGTCAACCCACATTTGGCTCCTGGAAGCAAACAATGTATCTTCCCCATTACCAGAAAACTTCACTTTTTCAAATGCTGATCTGTAATTCCTCTTCCACGTATTCCCTGAAGGTTTTCCCCTCTTTCATTTAAATCTGGGTAATTAAACCAACAAAGCCAATCTCTCACTAGTCCTAGCAATCCAGAATTCACAAATCTTTCCGAGTCACAGACACAAATTCTTCCTTAGCTCTCTTCCTACTTACAATTAACTAGCGTTCTTGAAATCAAGACTGCTGGGGCTGAGACTTAGGAAACAATCCGGAGGAGACTAATAAGCACGTGAGACCAGCCTTCCAGGGTGCAAAATTTTACACTGAAGCATCTGAATGACTATACGTCATTAAAGCAAGTGTATCTTCCCTGGGATCTTATCCCCAGAAGAGAAGTCGTCTCTGTTTCAGGAAAGGCTTAACAGACAGAAAAAGCAATCTTTCCCCAGTATAATTATAGGATGCCCCGCGACACATGCACATACAGCCTGTTAGGCTTAATATCATCCCTGTATTCCTCTACCCTCTTTTTAAAATCTATTTTTACTTTTAGCCTCCACAGCAACCTGCAGCAGTGAGTTCCATAATTTAACACAGGTGAAAGAAGTACTTGCTTTAATCCTGCTGGCTGGTAATATCATTGCCTGCTCTAGTTACGTACTATCAGAAATAACTCCTCCCCATACTACACTACTGTGTGATTTTATATATTATACCTCCCTCAGCAGTCTCCTTTCCAAGCCGAAGAGTCCTAGGCAATGTAGCTTCTCTTCCTACAGAAATTTCCCCAGGCAACTTCACTGCTCATTTCTGTATCTTTTTCGGTGCCACTACAAATCTTCCTAGTGGTCAGGAAAGCACGCTGTAATCAGAACCAATACATGGCATGGATTCAAACTGCAATATACAGATAATTTCTATTCTACTCCCTGCTCCTTTCCCAGTACAGTTTTATTTGCTTATTTGACCCCAACTTATAAACTGAGCTCAGTTTTCTCTTTTATTCACTATCCAAATAATTTCCTAAAACACGATCACAGCTGCCAGACCAGTTCTGAGAGGTCTGTCAGCAAACAGGACCAAACAGCTCAAGGAGACCTCACTGTTTCTGTTAAGCAGAAGAGCCATGAAAGAGCCTCACTCAAAACTACCAACAGGAAAAAAAAATACTGCACTTTCTGCCCACTTCTCCAAGCCTGCAACACTCAGCCACTGCCTGTCAGCATGGTTCAGTTGGCTGTGCTAATTGGCTGTGCATACGCTATTAATTCACTCTCTTCTTACTTTGAGGTTTAAAAGAAGTTGTAATTTGTCCCAGTTGGGAGGTAATAAAAGCCAGCGCATGGTCAGTCATGGATGGCTCTGATGACTCAGCTGGTGTGAGGTAGCTTGCTAAGACACTATCTTCAGTGTCTTTGAGGCCAGTGTTTACTGTGCAACATGTGATACATATCTCAGGCCACATGCCATGAAATATTTTACAGCCTGTAACCTTCTTCCCCTGGAAGCCGCTCCCACAGTCTTCCTGAGTCCTCTTCCAGAGAACCCATTTGCTCAAGCCATTTGATGGTGACACAACCACTCAGGCTGCCAACTGAGAAATATCTTTTACACCCATCAGCACTCCTGTTCTTGCAACCTGGTGCCCTTCCTGGCACCCTGGGACTTCGCAGGAACAAGTGCAACTTCATCCTTCTGTGAAAACAGTTCAGTCCTTCATTTCCTTACCCCGGGAGCTGGTGGGTCCATCACTCCACAGTCACAGCACAGCCCTAGTGGGGCACCTGGCACCTACATGTGCCTACACCAGGCTGCCCGACCCAGCACAACAGTGTTCTAAACTGGAGGGAGCTGGTCCTCAGGAGTTGGGGTGAGGCTGCTGAGACCAGAGCCACCATGGTAGAAAGGCAGTGGCACAGCTGACAACGGCCCATCAGCGCTACCCCCATCGCTCTGCAGGCTTCAAGATGCAGCCGGTCTCGTGCAACGGTGCCCACTGGAAATATCCAAGCAGCTTCTCGCGGATGTGGCAGGGAGGGCCCATCTGCCAGGGAACGTTTTTTCCAGTAGCCTCCAGTGAGGACTGGGACCAACACCCTCACCCCAGAGCCTCCGGCTCCTTGCACCCTACCACCTCTAACCTCAGCTCCTGGACAGGTCTGAGAAGGCTTGACTTTGCCCACGTCTTAAAGCACAGGGCAGGCAGGAAGATGAGAACTCACTGTTCAAGAGGGAACATGGTGAAACAACAATCTCCAGTCCTAATTCACCAGAAGAAAAAAGGATTACTTCTGTCACAGGGGGGAATCCCAACACAGAGCTCAGATGAGTTCCTAGAAAGTGGGAAGGAGCTCCCCAATACTGTAATGCTGGGTTTGCTCCGTTTGACCTCCAAGCACATCAGCAGAGCTTCACAGTGCTCCATCAGTGACGGAAACCACTTTTATGTGAAGTCCTTTTTAGGAAAAAAAAGGAGAAAGAGAAAAGGAAAATGCAGTTAGCAGATATTGAATGCCTTGTGGCCCTACTAACTGGATAAATCTGTCTCTCAATTCTAGTACTACTATCTCTGGCACTTTTATTAAACGTTTCATTTATCTGGTAGAACTCCAAGCTCCTGGATTTCCACAGAATCCCATACCACTTAGAAAACATTCCTAGTTTCTGTTAATAGATGTTTTGGAGGATCCCACGGAAGACATAATGGAAAATCACTTCAGCCATACTCTGTTGAAATTCAAACTATATAAAGAATCTCACTCTCTGCTGCATTCCATCAGTTTTAACGATACTCTTTACCAGATGCCAGTTAGTTTGCTGCAGATTAAACTCTCAAGACTTTTCAAAACAAATAATTTCTAAGCTTGATCAGACCCTACCTGAGCTAGGTAGAAAAAAAAAAAAACAAACCCCCAAAAAACACATACAACAAAAGCAGACTAAAAAACACCCCCAAAACCAGACAAAAACCAAAACAAAAAACCACCAAGAAATCACTCATCATTCCTATTTATAACCACATTTAATTTTATTTTAAAATTAAACTTCCAACTCTGGATTTAATATTAGCCAGCTGTTAATAGTTTAACATGTAAAGCCCAGTTGTCACATTCAAAGTATTTTTGTGGAGTTGTACTAACACTTAACTCTAAGTCACACCCAATGCTACTCTTGGCTTTACACACATTTTTAAAATTATTTACAACACTATTTATTTCCGTGTGCAAACATTCCACAGAACACCAACATAAATACCGCAGTGAGAATCTCTCTCTCTCTTTCATACCCATTTTCTCTTCAGACTGTCTTAACCAGGACAGTATTTGCAAACTGCACAAGAAAACACTGAAGCAAAGAAACTGCATGTGGCTTAACAAGGAATAACCTTTGGAAAAACATTTAGATGAAGAATCATTTATAGCTTTCCTTAATTGCAATACCCAGTTCACTCTGGAGCTCAGTAGCATTATAGAAGAGAAGCAATACCATCTATCAGTGAAAAGCTTAACTCCTTTCAAAATCCTTTATTTACTGCTGCTCCAGACGTTCCATAAACAAGTTCAACTTCAGCTGGAGTTTTCTGCATTTATTTTCCTGCCAGCAGTGGCTTTGGGGGGGGGGGGGGGGGGGCAGGGGGGCGCACAGAGTATAATCTTGGCTTGAGTTCCACATGTTACTAAAGAAGTAGATAAAGGGAGTAGCTGTCCTCTGTGCTCCAACAAAACACTGCCTGAAGACAACTCAGCAACACCAGAACCAATATGGTCTAAATTTGGCTTGGGTTGTAGACCTAAAAAAATAGCCCACGATAGTAGGAATTGATTGCCACAACTATGCTGTTAAATGCACAGGAGTTTTGGTGGCCTGTCTGGTCTCTGCTCAGGCTGAACCCGAGCACGTACCTGGGCTCAGTTTGGCTTCTTCACCATCACCTAGCGGAACATCCCACCTGTGGGCTGTTGTCCTGGGTGGTCCCTTCCCTCAGAAGCACAGGGACACATTGCGACCTAAAAATTAATTGTTGTGACAATGCTAGCAGCTGACCACTAGCCACTGCCTTTGCCAGCAGGTCCTCCCTTGTCAGATGATGAAGGCATATCTGATCTAACAAGAGAGGGATGCCCTCCTACCCTCAGGAAAAAAATAACACCTGGGACAATCAAGTATGCAGCCTGCTCTGCATTCAGCTTCAGGGAGCCCTGGGAAGGACAGTGGTCAGGGGAAGGCGTCAGGGATTGCTCTGGCAGCCACATCTGGCTGCCGTCCCTCCCAGGCGCTCCTGCCCTGGGCCAGGAGCGAGATTGTGTCAGAACAGCTATGCCTGCACCACGTGCCTGCCTCTCCCAAAGCCAAGTTCAACACGGGCTGTGGGCACAGAAACACCACCCTGCCCGCGCATGGCTGCTCCAGCCATAGGAACATGGTGAAGCAGTAATATCTTGTTCTCTCCAGCTGCTCAGAGGTAGGTGGCCCCTACCAAAAAAGCCAACAGCCAAGCAACCACACCCCCACCCCCCTGCTTCCAAACACCGTGTGAACTAAAAAGCCAGGAACAAATCAGATCACTCTGTCACTGATTTCTGTAATAATATACACAATTTGTTTCCATGCTGCATTACAAATACCAAGCCTCACTACTGCCCTGCAGAGGTAAGTTCATTATTATTTTATGCCTGTTTCACAGATAGGGAAAGCAAAGGCCAAAGCAAACATTTTCAGAAGCACTTGCTTTTGAATTGCTGTCGCTCCGGGGATGCCCAGCTAAAGGCACTGAACCACAAATACTCCAAAACAAACGCATGCAAAAAAACCCAAATTAGCCAATTTTTGGAGTCTAGGTCGGAACCACACTACTGGCCAAAAACACAGGTTGCCTTAGCTCTTTTTTCTCTCACAGTAAGCATGTTATTAGGAAACCTTTTGTCAGAAGACTTTAGAAGGCAAGCTATCACCGGTAAGCACTCAAGGACCCAAATAACTTTTCTAAAAGGCAGGAACCTCACTTCTGTGTAACTGTGCAAGACTTCATCTCCTGCTTATCACCATTTCTATCAGCAGAGCGCTGCTCAGCCACCTCCCTCCAAAAGGCACTTTGAGATGCAAGGTGTAATATGCATGAAAATTATCATTAAAGTATCCTCTGTTTAATTGGGGCATTTCAGATCGGGGCTGCTGTTTTAATGGGTTGCCTCCCAGGAAACTGACTTCACCTGTAATGACACAGTGAATAGTAATGACCAGTGTTTAATTGGGGCAGTGTCAGTAAAATTTTGCTTCAGAGGATTAAATTTAGCTGGTGCCAAGGAGTTAAGTGATTAATCAGGTGTTAAATAGTATGTACTTCTAAACAATGGTCTGCTCCCATTCAATCCTACACCCACTGAACGTAATGAGAGTTTTGTCATTGACACTAACAGAAGAAGGATCCTCCTCCTAGTATACAAGTTCCCTAATAAACATCAAGGAACATACACTGCACTAACAGATACTCAGCCTTGGTTAAGGGTAACAGACTTCTGGCTGCATGGTACTGAACAGTCCCTCAGCCTGGGATGCCTTCAGTGGGAGACAGCTCTCTGCAAAAACAGCATCAATGAAGTACCAGGAGACATAAAGCACTACTTAAAAATTAAGTAAATCTGGGGAAGCCAGTTAAGATTGAAAGCTCAAACGCTATGCTGAATCTTTGCCCTTCAGCTTACATGATCAGGGTTTTTTTTCCACTCTTTTTTTAAATGATTACAAAGTATATCCTCGAATCTAAAACAAGCAGCAGTGAGACAAGTCCTTGAGCTACAGAGTTCTGTGCCGACTCCTGTGGTGCCCATGCAATCACAAGGGCCACTACGTACAGCTCACTGCAAGAGAAAGCGCTCGCATCCACCAGCGTACAGCTGCCCAAAATCTCCACTGGAGTCAGTTGTGAACCCAACTCACAGGAAGGCTCCGTGCCTTCAGTGCTGCCCACAGAAAGCACTCTCAGCTCAAGCATCAGCCAGGCACACACAAGGGAGCCTGGGCTCAGAGAAGCCCTGGTCTGGGAGATCTGAAGCAGCTGATTCCCCCCACACGCACCCCCATATTCCCAGTTCTAGTTCCCCCGCAACTCCACACTTGTGCCAGCACAATTGTTTGTACGGTGCCATGGTAAATCAGACCAAGCAACTGAAAGTGCCAGATTTATAAAAAGGAAAATAAACAAATTAAACTGCACCCTTTGGGACCCTTCTATTTGCCTGCTGAATTTTGAGCCTCCATGTGACACCACAGTGATATTCCCAAGGTATTCTAATTTCAGGAAAAAAAAAATTTGATATCCTCATAATCAGAAAGCTCCAGGTGAGGTATTAAACAGAACTCATCACCACATGGACCTTAATCACAAAAATCATCACCTGTGTCTAAACTTTTAGTCCTGTCTCCCTTTGAGCTTCTGCTCTCATATAAGCCTTTGCAAAGTTGTTTACACTCTCCCTGTACCTCAGTTCTCCCATCTGGGGGAGGAGAGGTGAGGCCATAAGGATCACTTGCCAATACTGTAATGAGTGCCAACGTCGTGGCAGTATTTACAATAATATAATCAGCTAACTGCTATGGCTCAGGATCAGAGGAACAGGTTTACAACCAACGTAGACATCCCAATAGCTGGGATGAAAAAAGTGTCTGAATACAACCACCACACCAGATGTCCCTTCCCAATACACCTCGGAGTCAAAGCCCTCAGGCCCTCTCAGGCTAGAGTCTGCCACAAGCCCAAAGCCTATCGGCTCACACAGAGAACACACCGATGCTCCGAGTTGTAGCAAACACTGAGGGTCTAACCTTCACGCTCATCTCTGACCCCCAAGATCTTATTTTCTAAACTCCAGCAATGACTTCTCTCTGCAGCTTTAGACTCTTTACGCACACACTTAGCTTCCTTGCCACAACGGGTCTGCTTGCCATCAGCCAGGCAAGCACATACACAAGTGTTGGCAAGATCAGGATATTAGCATTATATTTATCCTCTCTCGGAGAAAGAGTTAATGTAAGTAAGCACACATACTTGCCGCAAAGCAAACATATGTCAATATACAATCACACATACATACTGATAAGTACTTGACATGAACTGAGATATTACTGCAAGTTTATATTGATTACCAGTAGCTAAATATAATACTGAAACTTCACCTCCTCAAAGTTTTCCTAAGTCTTGTTAGGGTGCTTCTTTAATAAGGTGAGACAGGGAGACTGTGCACTGAGCAGCTCGGGCATAAACAAAGCACTAGCCTTCATTCCCTTGCCTGAAGCTTTCCGTGGTTCATCCCCCCAGCTGCTGCAGTATTTACTGCATGCACCCTTGCCCCGAGTTAGAGGGGGAAGAGGGGGGGAAAAAAAAAAACCCAACCAAAATATATCCACCAGCACCACCGCTTCCAGTTCACAGGCTCCTAATAAAACTCCGCAACACCCTCGCAGCACAATACTTGGCTACTTTTCAGAACAACACAGCAGCTTAGCAGCGAAGTTTGAGTACGGTGCGGAGCTTGCTCCACTGCCTCGACCTCACGCTCTGTGCCGTGAGCTGGACTAGCACGCTGAAGAAATAATCGATCGTACTTGTATAATCACACTACCATTTAAACAACTCCTCTTAAATCCACATGCTGATCACAACCACCTTTAACTCTGCCTGGTTGAAACAAGCGTCCCAAAAACAATGGTAGTTAGAAAAACTGAAGAGAAAGTTACCCAGAATGGTTCAAGTGGTGATGAAATGCTATCATTTGAAATTCACATTTTTGTCTGAAAATATGTACTTTCTATATTTGAAGCTATTAAAATAATCACCAACAGACAAGCCAACAACAGTAGTTTCTGTCTTTTGACAAAGATAACTACAAGGGTCAGCATGTAAACAAATCACACATTAAAAAACAAATCACACATTAAAAAATAAGTTCAGACCACGATGTTTAGAAAGTCACTTAAAAAAGAAAAAAGAAAAAGAAAAAAATCAGTTTCCCACTTGCTCTAAACATAATGAAAAATTGGCACTTAATCATTTCAAGATTCTAACAGATGTTTGCTTGTATCTCTCCTGCTATGTACTTGATCCCTTACAGTATGACTCTCTAACATACCTCAGTGAGGTTAGAGAAGGACCAGTTTTACTGTTCCTGAAATCAACAGTAGTTTTGTTGCTAACTTCAGCAAGAGCAGAAGTAAGCCTTGTATTTTCAAAATGACACGTCGAAAACAATGAAACACAACTTATATGACGCTACTTTTTCCGTGACATTCGTGTTCTTCTGTCCAGAGAACACATCCTACCTTTCCACAGGGTTTACTAGAAAAAACAGTAGTTATATTTCAGTTTATATATAGGGATCTGCTTAGTTAATTGTACACATTTTGCCTCCATTAGCATTTTGCTATACTGCAACATGCATACAATACCCTGTTATCCAATTTGTCCGTCTGTGTTATGAAAAGTCAGACTAGACCCTCTAAGCCACAAGACTTCACGGGACACAGGCCCAAATGCATTTAACTCAGCAAGAGAAAATACACCCAGAAGTTTTCAAATTGCGGTCACACCGTATAGAATGTAAGACTCCCACCATAAACATATACACACACGCACGGGACAAGCAAACAAAAAAGCATCATGCTTTTAAGCTGAATAAATAAGTGTTTATTCCAAGCTCTTCCCCTTAGAGAGCCTGGAAGTCACCTTTTCCTTCCAGGCAGGGAGAGACAACCGCTAAAGCACTCTTACTCGGACAGAGTTAGTTGCGAGCGGAAGGGAGATTCCAGGCTGGCAACAGGGTTAAGTGACTTCTAAAGAAAATGCATAATTGAAACAAAACCAAGGGGTGAGGGAAGGCGAGAGGAAAGCACTATTTCTAGCGGGCTGCTAGATAGGAAGGGCCTGGACAAAAAAGGAAACTGAATTTTGTTTCTATTGTCTCAGCTTTATACTGCCTCCACTTAAAACGAGAAACTTCACGGGGCAAACCCCTTCTTCTTCAACGGGCCGAGCCACAGAGAAACGCATCCCCCGGGCCCTGGCAGAGTGGGGCCGGGCTGCCGCAGCCCTGGCTCCCCTACCTGCTGACGGGCAAGCGATGCCAGTAAACGCAGTGACTAAAAATAAATAACAGCAGCATGCATACTACAAAAAAAAAAAAAAAAAAAAAAAAAAAAAAGGGGGGTGGGGGAAAGGGCAAAAAGTGAAAAGAAAGCCCCACAACCCACCGTTGGTGGAAGAAGCAGCAGCGGCTGCATCTCCCCGAGGGCAGGAAACTTTCTGCGAAGTTGCTGGCGGGGGACGGCGGGCAGCCAGCCCCGCGGGAGGCCAGGCCGGGCCGGGCCGGGCTGGGCTCCGGGGCTCCGTTTCCAGCGCCCAGCGCGCCGCCGGCTCCTGCCGCGGAGAGCCCCGCCGCGAAATCCCGGCGGCGGCGGCTGTGCGGTGCGTGTCCCCCCGGGGCAGGCGCAGGGCGCTGACAACCGACGGGAGCCGCGTCCCCGCGTCCGCCTGCCGCCTCCCCCCCCGCCCGCCGGCAGCTCCGCGCTCCCGACTGCCGCGGCGGGGGCTGCGCGCCCCGCAAACGCGGGTGGACCCCGACACCCCCCCCTCCGCGACCGCCCTTCACGGGGGGGGGGGGGGGGGGGGGGGAGAAACAGTTATTTTCGTCTGGAGAACCCCGGGCAAAACACAGCGCCCACCGCCCCGAGGCGCCGGCGGGCGCGTCCCGCGCTGACAGGGGCCGGACAGACAGAGGGCCGGACAGACGGACAGGGCTTTACCTTGATGCAACACTGAGCAGGAGCCTCAGACATCTCTCAGGAGGGAAACGGCGAAGCCCGGCGGGGCGGGCGCGGGCGGACGGGAAGTTCTCGGGCTTTCCCCCACTTTCCGCTCCTCTCCCGGCCCGGCGGCGCGGCGCGGCGCGGTGCGGCCCGGCCCGGCCCGGCCCCTCAAGGGGAAGTTACTGCCGCCACCATCGCCCGGCGGCGGGCGCGGCCCGCGGAGCTGCCCGGGGGAGGCGCCCCGCCGCCGGAGTCCCCTCCTCAGCGCCGCCGCCGCTCCTCTGAGGGCGCGCGATCACTCCTGCCCCGCCGCGCGCGCCTGTGGCTCTGTGTGTGTGTGTGTGTGTGCGTGTGTGCGCGTGCCTGCGTGTGACCGCGCGCTCTCCGCCCGTGCGACTCCGTGTGCGAGACGGTGCGCGCGCGCGCGCGCGGCACGGGGAGCTGGGGGGGGGGCGGGTGGGGGGGGGAGGCGGCAGGGGGAGGGGCGGACGTTGCCGGCGCGGCCCCGCTCCCCGCCGGTGTTTTCCTTCCTGGAAGAGAGAAACCGAAAGGCGGCGGGGCCCGGGCCGGGCCTGGCCGGGCGCTGCGCCCCGCCCCGCGCCGCTCATTGATCCGGAGTTTCGGGGCCGAAACTGACGTGGGTTCCCGGAACCCCGCACCGCCCCTTAAAGGGGCCGCGCCGGCAAGGAGGCGGCCGCCGGCCTGAAGGGCCAGGGCCGCCGGCGGGGAGGGGCGAAGGCGGGGCGGCGGCCGTGCCCCGCGGCCGGGCTGGGAGCGCGGCGAGCCGCCGGCGCCCTCGGGTGCCGCTGCGGGCCGGCCGGCCAAAACGGAGGGGAGGCTGGAAGGGCGCAGCCGGGTCCTGTCGTCTTATTCAGTGTCATTTGACTTCGCGGGGTGCCCGGTGGGGGGGTGTCGCGCGGGCCCTTTAAACGCCGCGCGCCGGTAGCGCCGGTACCGGCCTTCAGCGGTGGCGGGCGGGGTGGGGGGGGCGCCGGCCCGCGGGCAGCACAATGGCCTTTGTTCCACCGGCGGGGCTGCCCCTTTAAGAGCCCCGACCAGGAAATGAGGCTCGGGTTACCGCGGGGCACGGGAAGTCCGGGGCGCGGGGGGGGCACGGCCGGCCCGTGTTCCCCCCACCCCCACCCCCCCCCCCCCGCACAGCCCGCCCCGCCCCGCGGAGCCCCCGGCCTGGGACTGCAAAGCCAAAGGGACCGAGGCGGGGAGCGGGAGGTCGCCGCCCCCCCCCCCCCCCCGCAGCCGAGGACGGCCGCCTGACAGCCGGCGAGGGGAGCCCCGGGCCCTGCCCGTGCTTAGGTCCCGGAGCGGGTCGCACGTAGCTCCGAGGTTGCGGGGGGGCCTTGTGTCACCCGCAGCCTGCGGGATAGGCGCTGTAACTGTGCGTTATTTCCAGCCGCAATGGTGTAACGCGGCTCCCTCCAGCTCCTGGAGTCACAGGACCGCATACAAGCCCCAGCCCTCGCGACGGGGATGAAAAGGGGGGGGGGAAGGCGAAAAATAACTCGGCCATCTCATCGTCTAAATCTCTCCTGGTGACTTTAAAGACAGTTTTCGGTGTCCTGGCTGGTTTTGGGATGCGCCCGCTTTACTGCAGGTCCCGAACGTGCCAGGGAGCACAGCCCTGCTTGTACCTGTGTCGCTGCCTGGCGATTCAGCGCTACCGAAAACAGCAAACGAGAGGGAATCCTACCACGGTGTTTTAGAGCAAGCCTTAGCTCACGTTACGTGGCACCTGCTTCACCGCGGCATGCTCGCATCGGCTGCGGCGCTGCTTCACCTGCATGGCCAAGAGGCGAGGCTGCTGGGATCTCCCGGCAGGCATCCCTTGGTGGGCTGCTGCAGCCCCTTTTGCAAACCCTCAGCCTCTTACAGCTTCGTTTTGGCCAGTCCCTGAAACTAAATGAGGAAGAGGGAGGGAAAGTACTATTCCCTCTCAGCCTAGCAACCAATGACCCCTTGTTACTATAGGGCCAACTCAGTAATAAAGGGTCCATATTCACCTGTTCATGGCTGAACTGCTGGAGTAGAGTCGTTGCACCTCTACTGCTTTTACACTGCGGCTCTCTCCCCTATTATTCTCTCTGCTTCGTCACTATGATATTTTTCCTTTCTACCTGCGTGATTACCACTGGCTCTCCCCAAGTGCTGAGTCATTATTCTGTATCTCATGGCAAGTTTGGGGTTTTTGTGATTCCTTATATTAAATGTGGAAATTAGAGATGGAAAATACCTGTTAGGCCATCTACTCCGCTCCCCTGCTGGTAGAGGATTTACAGCACATGCTCGATTGCTCTGTCTGCTTTCATTTTACATGCCTCAGGTAATGGGGCTTCCACCTCTTTCTTTTGGAGACTATTTCACAGTCCGGCAAGTCCCATGGTCAGGAAGATATTTAGCCTATATTTTCATTTGCCCAGTTTCAACCAATTACTCCTGGTTATAACCATGTATTGTACTCCCCTAAACAATTTTTCTCCTCTCTGGCTGTTTGTGCCTTGCACCCAGGTATCACTTCTTTTCCTAGCGATTGCCGTTCATTCTTTTTTTCTCCTTTCGTTAATCAGTCCCCACAGACCCTTTATCATTGTCATTGGTCTTCTCTGATTCCCATCCAATTGGTCATCATCTCGTCAGCCCATGGATGCCCGCATTTAGGGCCAAGTTTCTGCCTGATCCTTTGCGAATGCAGCCAAAACCCCATCACGGTTTAGTTTCTCTCCAAGTTGCCTCAGAAGCTTGTACAAAATTTGTCACCTGCCATCGCCCTGAATCAGATCTGGTCCTGTTACTCCTCAGCGTTCCCTCTTGCAGTGCAACTGCAATCTATTTTTCTCCACTGAGTTTGTGGTGAAGCTATGTGTCCTGAGTCTCATTTTTCTGCCTGGAGTTTCAACATCTGTTCTTTCTGGGGTCGCTGATATCTGCTGTTCCTTCCACTTTGATTAATGGCCCTTACAAATATAGGCCTTGATCCGTCTGGGCAGACCCCTCAATCAGTATGAATGGTTGCAAGTGTCTGTCCAAGATCACAACCTGGTTTAGAGTTGTTCTCTTCCAGCTCCTTCTGTTCTTTTTTCCACTACTCCACTAAATGTGAGTGCAATGGATGGTAACTAGAAAAGGTAGGGAGAGAAATGGTGAGTGTGTAGAGAAGGCCACAGGCGTGAGTGCAGCGCCTTTCCAGCCAGAAGTCAATCCCGTTGAAGCTGCCCTAAGAAAGCTGGGGAAGGAAATGTGCCTGGACAAAACACACGCCACACCACCCCATGGTCTGCCCTTGCCAACAGAAGCAGATATGCCTTAACCATGCCAGCCAGATGCTAGCCACAGTGACTGGGGAACATCTTTGAACCCTTGGAACAAGGAGGGCCGGACTCCTTGTAATGTGTTAGCTTCTCTGCTTGGTTCTGCCCTTGTTTCTCTGACCTGATCTCTCACCGTTCCTCTCATTAGTTCCGTCTCTTGAGACCTCAAGACTATACGGTCCTGGCTGCTGCTTTGTGCAGGAGAAGAAAAATGCTACCAAATCTCCTGGTGAGCAGGATGGTCTGTGGTTGCAGGACAGTTGCTCTGGAAATGTGAGGAGACAGGTTCCCCAGCTGTCAGCATCCCTTTAGATCCTCTCCATGTGGAGATTGCACAGAGCAGAAAGGAAGTCCATTAGCTCGTATTAAACCTTGAACAGGCTCCCAGTTAGTTTCCTTCCCTCTCACCTAGAGGCTACTTCTTAGCTTATCTCCAGGGAGGACCCTTTAGTTAAAAGCAGGATTTACGATCCCACAGAGCCACCTTTCACCAACACCCTAGCCAGAAATCCCCTAACTTTTTGCTGGGATAGATGGTGGCAACACTAATTCAGGCAAAAGGTAACCGTACTCTGACCTGTGAAGTGAGGCCAAGTTCCTGCCTTGCTTAGGGCTCTCCCAGGAAAGGGAGATGGGTGGCATGTTGGGGGACAGCAGCAGGATGAGAAAACCCATAGACAGAAGTATGTTCTTTCTCCTCGTAGTGGCCTGAAAATCTGGCTTTGGATGTTTGTATTTTCTGGTCTAGAGTTTTTCCCTGAAAACAGAGCAAGCCCTGAAGAAAAGGAGGCGAACCAACCTTTCATTGAGACTTTTCATTTTCTGTCCACAGCAGTGCACCTGCATACCAGCTTCCACTGATTCTCTGTCACCTGGGCCTCTTTTACAGCCATGAGACTCACAATGTCTTCCTACCTGCACTTTCTCAACAGCCGGGCTCATTTTTTTCATATGTCCCCAAAGGGTGTTGGAGCCTTTTTCCCAAAGGAGTTAGACACTTGGGAACCTACATCCAGCCGAAAGCCAAGGTTTTCATTTCTTCTTTTGTGTACTGTTTTTCTGGTTTCAGCAGTGTAGAGCAGTACCTCAGACATTTGCAATAATCGTTGACGTCACCTCGCTTTTATTAAGGAGACTTTGTTCATGGTGGTATTTTTTCTTTCCTCTTTATATGTGCAAAGGCACTCATTAGTTCCCAGTGCCCAGTTATCATTAACTCATTCTACTGTTTCTCCGCTGTTATCTTTTCCTTCCCTTTATCTTTCCCCAGCACAACTTAATGACTCACTCATTTAGTGCTCAAGTCTTTGCTTCATTTGTATTACTAGTTTTATTTTTGTCTTCCAGTGTTTGAGCAGATACAAATAACCACTTGATGTGACTTGATGGGTCTTCTGACATTACTGAGCCTCGCCAGAGATGACTCTTCCAGATAGAGGGACAGGATCAAGCTCTTAAGGAACAAAACACAGTAGGAGACAGTAGTGAATTCCCAGAACATGCCAGGATACATTGATGTTCGCATGCAACAGAGGTTTTGGTCCTGAGGGCACACCAGGAAATCCATGAGTGTTGGTGCACAGAGGTGCTGTGGAAGTGATTCCTGTTGCACATTTAGCACTATGATTCTTCTTCCCTTACCAAATTGGTTTATGAAAATGAATTGCATTTTATGGCCCTAGTGTGCATCAGTCATGCTGCTTCTCATCATTAGCAGTAAGATTAACTTTCACTTCGTGTTCTCAGCAAGTCCTTTTTCTATGATTCAGCCAGGTTAACGTTTCTTGTGGTAGAAGTCCCAAATCCTTGGCTTTTTAGGAATATATAGGAAATTCAGTCTGAGGTGTTAGTGTGAGAAATGCTATATTCATATTATTTGCATTCTTGTTTGTTCACCTAAGAGCCTAATCTTCTTTGAGATTCAATGGTCTTCTAAATGCTCAGGGCTGGCTCTATGAATAGGATTTGCACCAGGATAATGATTTTGGCAAAAGGTTTGTTTGGTTGTTTTTTTGTTTTTTAATTAAAATAGCAATACTAGTGCATTCCCTAAAGCTGCAGGCATTTTGATATAAAGATACTTATACAATTTACATAGGCACTTGCATAGCTTTCCCATTTCAGAAACCCACTACAGTCAAAATAGAAATGCAAAAATCCTGATGTGACACCTATTCATCCAGCAGCAAATATATGTAAAAAAAGAACCCTGAACGTGCTTAATCCTCTAAGCTATGTCATCCTTACACATCATCATATACTGGATTATTTTGAATCATCTAGTATATTGCTTCTGTAAATAAGAGAAACATTTTTCTACCACTGTGTGACTTTTCTGTTAGGAGAAAGGGAAAGGGCATTGAGGACTGTACTGATTTAACTCCTCTTTGTTGGTCAAAGCAGCGCAGCATCTTCTCAGAGACAAGTTCATAGTCACGTTTGAAAAGTGGCCTTAGAATCATAGAATCATAGAATCATTTAGGTTGGAAAAGACCTTTAAGATCATCCAGTCCAACCATTAACCTAACATTACTAAGTCCACCACTAAACCAATTAAGGGTAGAGTAGCAACCCCACGCCTCATGGTTTGGTGGCTGGATCATTTATAATGAAAGTAAAAACTAGGAATCATTAAGATTGGAAAGGACCTCTAAGATCATCATTCCAATCATCAACCCAACACCACCATGCCCACTAAACCATGTCCCCAAGTGCCACGTCTACATGGTTTTTGAACACTGACAGGGATGGTGACTCCACCACCTCTCTGGGCAGCCTGTTCCAATACTTGACTACTCTTTCCATGAAGAAATTTTTCCTAATATCCAATCTAAACCTCCCCTGACCAGCATGAGCCCATTTCCTCTTGTCCTATTGCTAACTACTTGGGAGAAGAGACCAACACCCACCTCACTACAACCTCCTTTCAGGTAGTTGTAGAGAGCCATAAGGTCTCCCCTCAGCCTCCTCTTCTCCAGACTAAACAACCCCAGTTCCCTCAGCTGTTCCTCATAAGACCTGTGCTCCAGACCTTTCACCAGCTTCGTTGCCCTTCTCTGGACACACTCCAGCACCTCAGTGTCCTTCTTGTATTGAGGGGCCCAAAACTGGACACAGTATTCCAGGTGCGGCCTTAGCAGTGCTGAGTACAGGGGGACAATCACCTCCCTGCTCCTGCTGGCCATACTATTCCTGATCCAAGCCAGGATGCTCTTGGCCTTCTTGGCCACCTGGGCACACTGCTGGCTCATGTTCAGCCGGCTGTCTACCAACACCCCCAGGTCCTTTTCGGCCAGGCAGTTTTCCAGCCACTCTTCCCCAAGTCACTGCTTAGATGCGTGTTGACAATGCTACTCGTGGTGCATAATTTCAAGCTGCAGCACGTAAAAATGAGGCAGTGAGTGGCCCTGACAGAGCTCCTGAGAGCACTAACTCCAGTGACACCAACCTGGCAATAGCTAAACCTGTCAGGTTGGGCTAAACTGCATGGGACCACGGGCCCCTCATACCACTGTGGAGCAATACCTTGGCACCATGAGGCTGTTACAGCCAAGTCCTTCTCTACGTCTTCTAGTATTCTGGTTACAGTATGGTGCCACAAAGCAAAGTTTCCAGGGCTAGCACCCTGTAAAAGTGCCCCATCCCCCACTGCTGTGCTGTGCAGGTCACAGCACACCCTCCTTTGGCCGTGCAAAGGCAGCTGCCTTTAGCACTGTGAAAAGGCACAAGGAATATATTGTCTGTGTGTGTACATCCCTGTGTTTAAAGCCAGCTTAGTTTCCCTCGCTCTGATGCAAGCAGATGGAGACTGGCAGGGATACCTTAAACTGGAATCCTGTGGTCCCTCAAAGCCATGCCCTCTTGCTCACTGCCAAAGAGACGAGAGGCTTGGCCAGGTGCTGCTCCTTGCCTTGACCCTACAAAATCCTGCCCCAACAAAATGTGTGGAAGGGCCACCAGGCATGCAAGGGCCAAGGACTAAAAGCAGTTGCCTCTGCCTGTGGCTGGAGATGGGCAAGGCCAGGCAGGCTGTATCAGAGGCTCTTCGGAGGAGTGAGAGCTGAGCCTGGGAGGGCTGAGAGGAACAGAGGGAAGTGTGCTGGGAGAAGATCAGTAGCATGGAGCTGCAGAGGAGCTGGGTAAGAGGCTGGCCTGCACCTCCCTGCTCAGCCTACTTTAGCAGGGGTGGTTGTTTAAATGGAATTTAAATCTCTGCAGGTATGTGAGGAACTTCCCAGCATCACTCAAAAACTGCGCTGGTCAAGCACATGCACAGCCAGAGCCAGGACTGAGGTCCTCGATGCCACAGAGAGATTGCAATGGACGTGGGCTCATTTCTTGAGCAGGCAGGGCTCCACAGGGTGTGCAAAACCACCAGTAGATGAGGGAAAGCAAAAAAGGTTACCAAAAATGGGATTTTTGGAAGACAGCTCTGCAAAGTGCTAGATCCCCAGCTACCGATTTCAGACATAAGCTATACCTTCATGTTTTGTTGTTGCGTAGTCCAGAACAGTGAAGCGTATGTCCGTATTGACAATCTCATTAATTCAAAATAATGAGTTAGTTGCCTCTCACCTCAAAAATCACAAGATTTTGAGGGGAAAAATTGCTTTGGAAAATTTCTTTAATCTGTATGTGTTGGTATTTTCTTATCTTGCTTCTGGATTCTGTCTTGTAAAGTACGTTTTCAAACTTTTCCCACAAATTTTGAATGCTAGAAAATGTCTTTCTTTTCTTTCCTTCCTTCTTTTCTTCTTTCTTTTTTATTTTTCTCTTTCCCTCCCTCCCTCCCTTCTCGCCTTCCCACCTGCCTTCTTATTTCATATGTAATTACATGATTCAGACCAGGAAAATTAAGGAACAATAAGATACATGATGAAACTCAAGGTAAAAGTAGAAAAAACATCAAGCTATACAAAGCATTTTAAACAAAAATAAATGAAAAATAGAAGCTGAAGGGACAGAGTTCAAATTCTGTGTCAGGTAATTCCAAATTGATTTACATTTTCATGTACTATGGCTGGGTTTTACTTCTCCAGTTCACTCACTTCAGCTGCAGAGGTGAAGCAAACTTTTCTCAAAACCCAGGCCTGTCTGTTAGTAATTATCTTCACAGGCTCACCATCCCCTCCCTCCTTTTTCAGCATCATTTTCTCCACAGGGTGACAGGATTACAGCTGTCGTGCCCATTCGGAGTTGTGGTGCACACTCTGTCATCCATGTCATTGTAACTCTATATCTTGCTGGCAGTAAAAGAGTGACACAAATTGTTTTCCTGCCAGATAAACATTGTCTAGTAGATTTAATGCTCATTATCTAATGTGAGGAATAACATTATATGAGCAACAGCAGTCAATCTGCTTACAATGATTGCCTGGTATTGCTGGCAAAAAAAAATTGGGTACTGCTGCTCCAAGCTCAGCACCTTTCTGCCCAGTTCTGCACCCTCCAGGACAGGGGCTTACAGTGGCATGACCGCACAGCTGCAAAGCCAGTAGGCTGATGTGGAAACTCAAGCTTGGAAATGGAAAAGGAAAAGGAAATGGAAACTCAACTCAAGGCTGAGTGAGCGTAGCGCATGCTCAGCAAACGGCAGAATGAAAGCCTGGCAAACGAAAAAAAGCAGCATGAGTACAGCTTGTTGCACAGAATTGTGATTTATCTGCTTTTATTTTCAATAGTTCCAGTGGCATCATGATGTAGTATTTTATAGCCTATTAAATCATGCCTGACATTTATGGATATAGTGCATGCATTATGGATAGGCAGTAGCCTCTCTGTGGCTGAGCAGCAGTTTCCACTCGCAGGTCTTACTCCATCCTCACGCCCTTTGATAACTTTGGCTCAGAAACTGCCAAATACACCCCAAAGGCAAATATTTTGTCTGAGAGTACAAAAAATAAACAACTTTTCTATTCCCATTGAGTTACTGGTCATTCAGATTGCCCTGGTCTAAAATGGCCTTTATTTCTGTTGTTGTCTTCCATTTCCAAAAGCAGGTCCGCATCCAGAAGGGTTAACTGCACATTCTTCAGGCACTGTATATTCTGCAATCTCCATCAGAGCAAACAGATTACCCTTTCACAGGGAAGAGGCGGTAATAAGCCCAAGTCGCTGACGATTTTTTTTGGTGCGTGTAGGGAGTGGCGTAATTAAGATCAGAAATTTGAGCTGACCCAATATTAGCTTGGGAGATGACTGAGAAGAGGTGCAGAGGTGGGTGGACCTGGGTGCCAAGGCCTGACCTTGTTGGGCCCAACTCTGCATGGGTCTCTGGTGGCTATGGAGGGCCCCCAGCCCCTTCCTCTTGATTTCAGCTTGAGCGCTGTTCTTGGCAACGTCAGTCCTGGTTAGTTTTATGTCCTTTTTGTGTGCAACAAGCGGGGCAGTATCTGATGATGCTTCTGCTCCTAGTTAATGTTGGGCATGGGTGGTGCTGGAGGATCAGACTGTGGAGCCCCCATGTGCATGCATGAAAGGACAGAGGCGTTGGGCTCTGGACGCGTTGCTCGCTGCCTTGCGCTGTCCTCACGACCTACGGTTCGTCACTTGGACAGCGGTGGGATAGCAGCATCCCCGTTGCTGCCTGCCTGGCACGTGGTCCGCCGCCCCTTCCCACCCTTGCGGGCAGACAGCACCTCACTAGACAGACCCGTCTTTGCGGCCACCGCCTGAAGAAAGTGGAGGCCAAGTCTTGGGCCGTACCGGTTGAGACAGGCTGAGAGGGCAGCCGGGATGGAGGAGTCTCAAGAGCAGGGAGGACGGCTTGGACAGGTCCCGTCAGCTGTAGCAGAGGGAAAGGGAAGAGCGAGGCAATGGGTGAGGATGGAAAAGGCAGTTGAGAGGAGAGGAAGACCAGGATTTTGGTTCAGGAGAAGCCTCACCAGCAGTTTTGGGGGGAGAGGGAGAGACAGAGTGATTGGAGGAGTGACTGGATAGGTGACCTTGACCGGAGGGGAATTCAGCCTCCTTGCCTGTTATCCAGGGGGAGTGGCCCATGGCCTGGGAGACTACTCTGTGGCAGAGGACTATGGCACAGGGACCTTTGTGACCAGAAGGAGGGAAGGCTTCGGCTGCCTGAGGAAAACAGTTTTATATGCCAGGGCCTGAACTAAGCGCAGATTGCAGTGGTCAGAGCTACCACTGCGAGAGATAAAGACACATTTCACTCTTAGATAGCATCTTACAAGCAGTAATTAAATTTTTACAACACCCATGTGAGGTAAGTGCGTAATTATCACTCCTATTTTAAAGCTAGGAGAGGAGAGAAGCCGAGCGGCTTGCCAAAGGCCAGGTGGTGAGTCAGTGGCGGTGCCGCCATCACCAACCAGCAGCTCCCGGTTCCCAGCCCGGCCCGCGAACCGCGGCGGCGTGGCAGCCTCCCTGCTGAGAGATGAAAGCGAGCTGATTTCTCAAGCACTTTGATGAGAGAAGGAAGGTTAGAAATAGCCTGCGGCTGTTTCTAGAGAAAGTGTCAGGGCTGAGGGAGAATTTTGGAGGAGGGGAGCAGGAAAGGGGATGGTGGTGAAATTACTATTGATATGAGCATCTACAAAGGGAAGGGAGGCGACAAACCAGAACCCAATGATAGGGAAGGAAAATGGGTCAACAGAGAAGGTAGGTTTTCTTGAGAAAGGCTGAGGGGAGAGGAGGGCAGGCAGCAAGAAAGGAAAGAGTGGTGACAAGGGGATGAAGAAGGAGAAAAAAATCTAGCAAGGGTGTGCCCGACAGCATTTGAAAGCTGTCGCATTAGGAGGCAGAAAAAGAAATGCCACTGAGCGTGGGGCCTTACAGTGCCTGGGTGATTATAACCACGCTATTGTCTCTTGCAGAGCAGCTGGAGATCTCTGAGCCCTACGCAGAGTGGGGTAAGCATCATTACCTTCCTTTCACCTATGGAGGAACTGAGGCTTGGAGCAGTGAAGCTGCTTGCCTATGGTCATGCAGCAAGGCCAACACATTATTCTGGTTTAAACTATTACAATAAATGCAACGTGAAGTAGGAGTAGGACAGACAGGGACACACAATTCTCAGTGGCATAGGAGAGAAAAAGAGGAGAGATGACTGATGTCAGCCACACAAATATATTTTTTTATAGCTCTGGAATACATAATACTAAGTAAAATGACAGTTAGAGGCTGTGAGCTTAGCATTCTCTGTGCTTTAAACTACATGCTAAGGAATACTAACAGGTAGACACACTACTATACGGACACATGCACAAATACATGTGCACACAATAGCCCTGACGCTGGTGTTGGTGTCGTCTGTGCTCTTAGACAAGTTATTTCTTCACTTTTCCTCCTTTCAGCAAAATTAAGGTTACAATTTGTATCTACAACTACAAAATGGAGACACACCTATACTCCAAAAGACTTTCACAACACCAAGCATTCGGAGGTTCCCAAAGTGCTTTGAGATAGGATAGGATAGGATAGGATAGGATAGGATAGGATAGGATAGGATAGGATAGGATAGGATAGGATAGGATAAGATAGAACAGAATATTTCAGTTGGAAGGGACCTACAGTTGTCTGGAAGCTGCGCATGACCACCATCCTGGTGGGGTCATTTGTTTGTGGTTGTTATGTGCCACAGGGCAGAAACTATATGTATGAAAGCCAGTGGCTGCCACACCAGAAGGAGCATCACCTGAAAAAGTAGAAGTCCAGAAAATAGCTGCCAGTGTTACTGGTGGATTGCACTGTCTGAGGTAGCACAGTGGTTTTAGGGCCTAAAGAAAGTGAGACGCTTTTGTAAAAGTTCCTCTTCATTTCAAAAACCACCTTTCCTCACCTCTTCTTCCTCTTTTTCCTCACAAGAAATGAAGCAGCCGCAGCTATTTTTACCTTAGTTTGAAGAGGGCAGAGAAGCATCCTCCAGGACAAAGTGAGAGGAGAAAACCAGTGTAACACATCTGCTGAAGGAATCAGGAAAGAGCAGTATGAAAGATAGGGCCTATTTTTAGTAACAGTCTTTTGGTATTAAAGTTTCTACCATTTATTCCAACTTCATCACCTCTTCTTCTTCCTCAGCTACTCAGGAGCATCAGGGGCTCCCTCACCCCACCTCTCCCTCCTCCTGGTGCAGAGGGCCGTGGCACTTCAGCTGTGCAGTGCTACCACCCTCTGGCCACCATCAACACCACAGTCCTCCATCTGCACGAGTGCCCTGAACTCCATCATCTGCCTCGTACACCTTCTCTGCGAGATAAATGCTGCTTTTCAGTGTACCCAGTAAAGAGAGACAGTGATTTACACCTTCTGATGCAGCTCTACACAACACCTGTTTTGGCCGCTTGCATCTGGGTGAAGGATGCAAAGGTCAACAGTTCCAAATGTGTTGGTCCTCTGCTGGTCCAGCACATGTGGCCAGCAGGTTCATCTCCTCATGACTCCTTGTAAGGACGTACCATCCGTATTAGAATGGTGGCTGATTCCTACTTTGAGGATGTCTTTTGTGGGATGAGATGTTCCTGGGTCATTTTGACCCGTGGTACCCTGAGCAAGACACTTTATGTTTCAGCACCTCAGCTGCACAGCTGTAAAATGGAGATTGTACACCTTAGCTCTTGCACATGGATGACGCCGTGATGAATTCATGAGTGGTTTTGATTGCATGGGCATGAAGATATAAAAATGCCAAGTTGCATAGCAGTCCGTCTGTGTCATTCTGTATTGACACTACCAATGTTGAGACTGCTGCAGAGATATTTGTCAGCAGGGGCACCTTCTGCCCATCAGAAGTTGCACTAAGACCACTAGCTCATTTCCCAAGGAGCAGCAAGAAGTTATGGGGTGGGAAGGACTGGAAGAGTAAAAAAGAATTTGTGACCAAAGCCCAAAGTACTTGGAATACGAGAGCTATTTCACATACTTCTACATCAGCAGACTGAACTTATTTTGCTGGAAAATTCCCAGCTTTTCACATTTTATGCAAGAAAGCATACAATGAAAACAGGCATAGAAAGAAAAACAGTCTCATAAGCAAAAAGGTGGCTTCGAAATTCAAAGGGCACATTCCAGCATGATGCTTTTTTTTTGTGGCAAGCAAACCATGTTTTTTTCCAACCATTATAGGACAAGGAAGCGTGGGGAGCATAAGTGACAAGGTGCTTTCCTGCAGAATCGTACCAGCTTTATATCTCTTTAGGAGTGATGGAGGATCACTCTGGCCATGTCCTGTTTGAAGGAGCCGTGAAAGCATCCATTTTTCTTTATTGTTTCCTTGTTACAGCCTCTCCTTACAGGTGACAGGTCAGCACACCCTTTCCTACAAATGTTGTGGGTAAGGCTACAAGGAGGGCTTAGACTGTGTAGTGCTCACTGGGACTTCACTCAAACTCCTCACCTGCTCTCCAAAATCTCTTTGAAGATGCTATTAGGTTTGTGACAGCAGTATACAAGTGGGAGCCAAGTGGAAGCACACTGGGTCACGTCTCGGTGACCCTGTAAAGAACCTGGTATAGTAAGATGTCAGAAATGGCCATTTCACTCAGGTAAGAATTTAGCTTCCCCAGTAAGTCATTTAAGCCTACATGTAGATTTTTCTATTGGTAGAGCAATTCATGCTGGAAGTGGGTTTGGGTTTTTTCTCCCCTTGATGCAATAACATTATGGCGTTACATAACCTTTTGTGTGGACAGCAATGTTCCAGTGTAAGTGTATCCATAATGTATGGTCTGTTTTTTGCCTGATAACAGCTATATTGGCATTAGTATTTTTATACAGGTGTTTGCAAATCCATATTAGAAGGGTAAACTACTGTCCCAGCAGCAGGGTAGTTAAAGTCCTACAATTTCTATGTGTAGACAACCCCTGAGTGCCAGCAATGCTATTTAATTTCTTAGGTTCAAAGTGGGAGGACTATTTAGAGCTCTATTGTATCTTATGAACAGTGTCTCATTTTGTAGCAGTTGAGATGTCCATGGGAAAGGGAACTATTCTGTGTTCCCCGCCCTGAATTCCCCACCAGAAATGGGTCTGATCCAAACAGCTGACAAAGAAAAGATCAGATCTGGGGTCGCTAGTACCATAAGTTCTCACTGATCAAGAATCTCTTTGTTTAGAGAGCATCTGTGTAGTCCTGTGGGCCTGGTGTTAGAAAGCAATGGAAATGGGGCCTGGTTTGTTACATTCCCCTTCTAGGCCTGGGAAAGTCTCAGAAAGCAAAAGTTCCTAAGCAGCCAATTTCCATGTGGTCATATGCAGACACCACACTTGCAGGTGGTGTGGCACTCCAAGTCTTCCACACGAGGAATATAAAAACATAGGAATGTTTTAACTGGCTCAGACCAAGGATCCATCTAGTGCAACATCTTATTTCCAGCAGGATCCGTGAGCAGATACCTAGGGAAGAGTAATAACAGGTGAAGCACATGTGATGTTTCCCCCGAGTTAATTCCCAGGGTTTGACTATTTTCAGCTGAGAGCATCTTCTGAACCTCAGGTCATTTGTCAATAACCGTCAACAGATTTTTCTTCCAAGTAGTTGGCTAATTGCTTCTTGAGCTCCTGTAAGGCTTTTGCAAACACCAAATGCTTTAGCAAGAAGTGCCACAGGTTTATCAACACCTGCATGACCAACATTTGTTTGTTCCCAGCCTGGTTCCTAAAAGCATCATCTGATGGCCCCTGGCTTTAATGGAAAAGGTAATGAAGAGTACCTTTATTCACCCTGTCAAATGCATTCATGGTTAGTATAGACCTATTATATCCCCCTGCCCTTTCCAGGGACACCAGAGATACTTCAGCATCCCAGTCTGCCAGGAGCAGGTCTCACTACCAAAGCTTGCTGAGCTGAAGAGACATAAACACAAACACCAGCTCATCATGTATTGTCACTTCCATGCTGGGCACTCACCTGCCCTGTGGGAAGTAAACCTATCCAAGTGCAATGATAGTTTTATGCACAGTTGCTATTCACTGTACCACGGCTTCTGTACCATATGTATGTTATCCCAAATATAACAGTGTATATCCGAGTAGGTCCATAGTTTCCAACAGGTGGATGTGGATATACTGGAGATCAACACCAGGCTCACTTTTTACAAATTTGGATCACTCCACAAGGAGCACAGAGACTCTGGCCACCTGTGGCACATCTAGACATAAATTATTTCTTCTTTAAAAACCCATTTCTCTTTCCTCCTCTTCTACAGGAGGGCCCTTGCATAGCTGTGTAAATTTTGTATGTTAGGCTGACATTAAAAAAATGCTGGACACAAATGTATATAAATGAATCTCTATCCATATCTGAATGCTAAACAGCTCACAAATTTTTCCCCTTTGGAAAAAAGAGAAACGTCCAGTAGCATCTGTAACACTTCTCAAAAAGAAACTACCCCTTCTTTTCCTCTCATCTACCCTCCTGTCCATAACCAAGAACTCATTTATTTAAAGAACAAAAACAGACAGAAAACCCCACATCTACTATGCCCACCATTTTGCTATGGAAATGTGCTTCACAAAATTAAAACCAAACAACTTTCAAAGCAGCAGCTCTTGACACATCAGAACTTGTCTTTCCCTTTTTCACCTCCACCCCCAAGAGAGATCCTGGCTACCTGCCCAGACAAAGAGGGAGCCATGGCAAACAGAGGCATCTTGCATCATGCTTTTCAATGGCCAAAACTGGCATGTCACAGGCTGTGAAAAGGAATGAATTTCAAAGTTATCATAGAATCATAGAATGCTTTGGGTTGGAAGGGACCTTGAGAGATCATCTAGCCCAACGCCCCTGCAGTGAGCAGGGATTGAACCCATGATCTTGGCGTTATTAGCACCCCACTCTGAAGGAACTTCCTACAAAGACTGTACTTTACCTTTGGTTCCTCTCTGGGGACCAACAGCAAATGTGTGTCTTCAGGTGACAATATTTGTGGCAAGTAAATCTATTTGCTCTCTACGCCATGGTTTGACTTCGGGGGCACCGCTGCTTAAGCCATTTTCTGATGTTGATGACGTGATGCCTTAAATAATAAAAAACAAACAAAAAAAATTCCACAACTTAATCATCCAGTAAAGAAAATTAAGTTCACCAGTAAAAGATTTCCCATGCTGCACCTTATTTTCTCAGATGGTGTGTGTTCCTTTTGGGAGACAGATGCTCTACTTCATTTGTTATATTTGATGGAAATTACAACACCTATTTGTAACCAAGATAAGGGATTGGATTCTCTTGCTCTATGACTGTAAATCTCTCACTAGCTGAGTGGGTAAAAACATGCATAAGGCTGAATGACACATCCTCACGCTTCATGGGTCGATATGTCTGCCCAGACAGCAGAGGTAAAGAAGGCATGTCCTAGATGTCCCTCCATGATACACCTTCCCACAGATGAATCTCCCAAGACACAGAGAGTCCTTTCTCAAACTTCCTTACAAACTGGAAAACTTCAGAATATCTTTGCAACAGAAATAACATAGGTTGTTTTTTTTTTCCCCAGCAGCTTGTGTAGTTTCAACAATACCTTTGTCTCCAAAGATCACAGATCAACAGGCTGGTTCCTATATTGTTTATTGAACCCCAAATCCTTCTAGTTGTCCACCAGCCAGCAAGTCTGACAAACACAGCATAGAGGAAAGGATGGGGAAAATTGATAAGTATTACAGTTTAAAGATACCAAATCTGTAATGAGGAAAGTGAGGAAAATCACAAGTCCAGGCTTCCTCCCTGAAAATGCTTGCCACCAGCTGGCTCTATTTAAAATGCCTTGTTTGATGCCAGGTGCCACGTTATTACACAAAAAAGAAGCTGGCTGAAAGGTTGCTTCCTAGTTTGTGTGAGAGAGAACCCAAATAATCTAAAGCTCTAGAGGTCAATGCCATGAGTGCTTGATGAGTGACAAGTCTTTCTGCAGTTTGCTTAAGAAAATTTATTTCTATGGATATGTGTGTGTGCTCAAAGCAAAGAAAAAAAAAAGTTTCACTCCAAATGCAAATAAAAATCAGAAGCTGACTTCTATGAGATTTTTCACCTCTCTTTCCCAATCAAAAAAGAGGAAAGGAAACAAGTGGGTGGGAAAAGCCCAAACTTAAAAATATTTATTGATTTAATTTAACTAAAAAATCAAGTGATGTAAATCAGTTTGAAATATTTGCCGATATTTTTTTAAAAAGTAAGAATATCAGAATAAAATTTAGCTGCTTTTTTATAAAATCACACTTCAACTTCTTCCAGAGGCTAAATGGCTGGCACCAAGACCAGCAGAGTCCTATTGGAGTCCCAGGGAGAAATAACATTTAAGTGTACATAGAGGCTGCTGCAATGAGTGGATCTCTATGGCAATATAGAACCAGCTTGTTTCATAATTTGGCATTTTAAAATACAGATTGCCTATAAATCCTGTTTATAGATGGTTCAGTGACAGCAAATGGAAAAGAAGTTACCTCAAGCTGTTTGTAAAAAGGTAAGTTACATGTATCTGTGAAGACTCTCTTAAGGAGTACAAGAGGTGATTCTTCTGCGTGCTGAGACTGTTACGAATTAAATTTGTCTGTGGGAACCAGAGATAGCTTATGAAGGAAAATGCTGTAATCTTATGTCATTTTCTAGAGAAGGAAAATTGAAACAGCTGATCTTGTCAAGGTATTTTAATCTATTTTGCATATGAGTCAGTCTAATTCAATGGACCTCCTTTAATAAATTTAATATTATTATTCAATCATTTAAATCATGGTCCTTGCCTGTCTAAACTCTGCCCTCCCCCTCCCTCCCCAAAGGATGTGAAATGAGCTTTCCTGAGGCAAAGGCACCAGGACAAATAGGAATAGATATGCAGGCAAGAGCCACAGGCATAATGGCCTCAGAGGTGGTGTCCTTCTGGTCTCCTGAGTCTATAGAATCATAGAATCATAGAATCATCTAGGTTGGAAAAGACCTTTAAGATCATCCAGTCCAACCATTAACCTACACTACCAAGCCCACTCTAGACTAATCAAGGGTAGACCAGACTAAACCATATCCCGAAGTGCCACATCTACCCGTTTTTTAAACGCCTCCAGGGATGGTGACTCCACCACCTCTCTGGGCAGCCTGTTCCAATGCCTGACCACCCTTTCCGTAAAGAAATTTTTCCTAATTTCCAGTCTAAACCTCCCCTGGCGCAGCTTAAGCCCATTTCCTCTTGTCCTATCGCTAGCTACTTGGGAGAAGAGACCAACACCCACCTCACTACAACCTTTCAGGTACCTACTACCTTTCAGGTAGTTGTAGTTGTAGAGAGCTATGGTCACCAAAGATCATGTTCCTGGCCACGTGACAGGACAGGAGCTGAGTCCCTCCACAGTGGGTCACCTTGGACCCAAGGGAGGTTTCTCATCATCCTGTCCCCCATGTGGGTCTGCGACTGTCCTACACAGCTTCAGAGCCCATACGTGGTGGGTCAGCAGGTCTGTGGTCACCAGCCCATCACGAGGTGGCCCCTGGGCAAAAAACAGAGAAGAAATAGCAAAGGCTGCAAGAGGAGCTGATGAAACAGGGGCATGAATTTCACACTCACCTTGTGAGACTTGGCAGGTCTCTGTCCTTGAACCAGGCCAGAGCCTTGAATTAATTGCTATGGCTCTCCCGACACTAGCTTTGGTATTTGCCAATGCCCTAACTGGATTGCAACGTGATGGATGAACACATACCCTGATTCTATAGATAAGATAATTAGGAGATAGATCAGGCATGTGCGTGTTTCATGTTCCAGCAGTGCTTATGCTGAAACATGCCTATCTGTGGGAGGACCTCCTTGGCCTCTTTGCACCAGGTAGAAAGCACAAATCTTTGATCTGAGCTCCAGGAGCTGAAGCAGTTTGAGATGCCTGTGCAGATCATGTGCTGATGTGGTGTGATGAGGATAGACAGATCCACGTGTCTGACAATTAGATCAAAAATATCATTATTACCTGGGTGCAGTGAGCCACAGTGGGTGAAGCACCCAGGTGGGCAATTATCCTCCAAATGGCGATGGACGGCTGATAAAAAAGATGGGAACAGCTCCTCGGTGCTTTCAAATAGGAGCATGATTTTAAATCAAAGCTGCCACTTTGCCCACTGCTGAGGATAAATTTGTCCAAAGTGCCTGGAGGCATTGGTCAACCCCAGAGTGCCAGACCATACAGCTGTCATGGTGTCATCAGCAGTGTGGTACTTACAGTGTTATCCTTACCTCCAGGGTCCCAGAGAACACAAAAGCTTGGGGTTTATTTAGGACCTTGCTGGGGGGAATTTGCACATGTGAGTTCACCTCTCTGCTACAGCTTTCTCAGAAAACATAAACGAGAATAGTGGTAAAGCAGCTGAGCACGTATGGAGGAAAAAGACAGAACGGGAGCTAGATATTATCATTGCGTGGGAGAAAAGGTTTATTTTGTCACTTAATTTACCACCCTCAGAGACACAAATTCAGAACGTACATAAGCTATAATACAAGCAGGTCACATGATTTGAAAGGTGAACCTGTTTATATGGATCTGATAGGTGTTAATGATGGCTTTCAATTGGAAAAGGAATCCTGGAAGAGAAATTGCTTGTCGAACAAGTCTAACAGCATTAACGTTTTCTAACAGCTTTACTTTCTGGAGCCAGGTGTTGCAAAATATAAAGTGTCTTGCTACCTTTATTTAGGAGAAGATCCTTATGAATGTGATAATCTTTTAAGGTCCAATTTTATCATATAATGTTTCCTATGTATGGTTCATAATGAGATTAGTGGAGTGTAAATCTTCATGCAATTTAAATAAATAGTCTCTCGAGTGCCTGGCATTAGAAATATATTGCTCTGTATTTCCCTACGGGCACTGATGTTGCATCCCGTAATTGTAAAGTATTTATCTGTGTCATATTACAAGGCATTTGATTTAATTTTAAATGGGAGAATTTAATCTTTTCTTTGTTTTGACCATCATATAATTTGGTTAATTGCAATTTGTTGGATATTTTTTCCATTTGCCACAAAAAGGCTAAATTCTTTCATTTAATATTTCAAAAGTAGCCCATATAGAGTGGCCATTGGCACAGCGCATGGAGCAGCCACTGAGCCAGTACAGAGATCACTGTTGTAATGTCAAATTTACCCCATTAATCTTGTATTTCCAGCTTTCAATTTGTATAATATCCCATTCACACAATCGGAATGGTTAATTCCCATATTAATATTCCTATCTGTTTGTTCTAACACCTGGATATTTCCTAAGTTTCCTAACTCTATTGACACATTCAGTACTGGTCAGTTCTTAATATGGTCAAGCAGAATTCAAAGTAGAAAAAAAACATACCAAACCAAACTCAGATGCCCTTTCCTTCCTCAAATGGGGCTTAATTGTCCTTTTACTGATGGATACAAAAAAAAAAAAATATTTGTTGTAATCAATAGAGATGGGGGTCCAAATCAGTTGTTCCACTATCACTTTGCGGCATTGGGAGGAAAGGATCTTGCTTTAGTGACTGGAAGTTCATCTCATCCTACCGCAGGTGTCTGAAATGGGTCAGAGAAACAGGCGAGTTATCTCTTTGTCTCCACTGACTGTAGCAGGAGTTTCGGCAATTAGCCAATGTCACACAAACACATATTCCAGGCTGTCCCATTTGTGCTTGCAGCGTATTTGCCTTTGCTTCATATTACTGTGGCAGGTCCATCACAGCTCCAAGGCTAAAAATATATTCAGCAGAGGAAGCGGTGCTGTCTGGTTCCCTCTGAAGTGCAAACAGTTACAGGATCATGGCATCTATTGTAATAAGGCCAGTGGCTTAGCACAGGAAGATTTATATCAGCATAAAACTCGAGTAAACTCCAATAACTTCATCAACCCCTGTCTTTGTTGTGATTATCTTGTCCACCCCAATGCATTTCGCAGGATGTATAGATTTCCCTTGATAACTCCTGCACCAAGCTCCAACACTCTGAGGTTCAGTAAGACCAACTTCTTCAGAAAATTAATATCCCTTCTTGGTTCAAAGCCCCCCCAGTGTGAGTTAACTCTTCCACATCCTAGGTAAGAGTCTCCTATAGCTTGTTGCTCCACTATTAGACACTGTAATAGTATCATCTTGATTCCCAGTAATATTCTGCTGGTGAAAGACAGTTTTTTCTAGAATTCATTGTTAATATTGAAATTACTACAAGTAAACAAGAACTGCAAAGGCATTGTCTCAAATTACAGAACGTATTTTTTGCCAGGGCACCGCCACGATGGGTTTAACAGTGTTAACAGTCCCTGTGATTATCAATCATGATAATGGCTGATCAATGATGAAAGGTTTGCTCCCCCTGTAGACACTTACTTAAAACCAGCAAGCTCTAAAACATCACCAGCAAAATTTACTTTGTGATGTTGCTTTGCCAAATGAGGGATCTGTGATTAACCTGCCCTTCCCTGTCTCCTGCTGCCTGCTCTAAGTGCTCATAACTCTCCGGTTCAAAGCCCAACATGACAGCCTGCCTCTGCCTGCGCTGCAGCCAGACGAGGTGTTGCAGCCGGGGGAGAGGAGGAGGAAGAGACATTCCTCTTTGTATAACTGGATGGCCTGGCCTTCGGCGCATCGCCTGGCAGAGGGGACAGTGTTTCCCTTCCTCTTCATATGACTGTCCCCACGCCAGATCATCTGATGAGGAACAACCTCAGTGTCAATTCATGTGACAAGGGCCCTTGCCACCCAGGATGTGGCCCAGTCAGCCGTCATCCTTCCCCCCCCTTCACATCCATGCATCTGCCCCATTTGTTCTTTTCCTTTTTAACTTTCTTGTTTTGCCTGTTACAATGAGTATTTCCATGCTTTTATCCACAGCTGTTATTATCATTTCTTTTACAGCAAGAACCAAGTTTCTCAGGTAATTACTGAGCTGTAGGACCTGAGGCTTTAAGAAAAATAAATAACCATGGCAACTGATTGACAACAGATCCATGGCTTCTTTTAAAGAAATATAACTAAAGCCTTAGAGGGTTTTTTTTGTTGTTGTTTTCTGACTCCTCATCTAAACCAATTGCAAATTCTCCGGAGAAACGCCACGAAGGCACTGACCTCTTGAAGCACAGCAAGCTCATTTCCCCTATGAGAGAAAAAATATACACACCCAGGATGGCCCGGGGTGCCACCTTGGTGCTGGCACAAGTGGCAAAGGAGGGGGACAGTTTGGGCAGCAGAACTTACAGGGATCTGTGCCCAAATAAGATCAGATAGCCAGGGCTGAGGAGCTTGTCTGCATGTGACTCCTTCTCGGCTGGAAAAGGCAGATGCTAAGGAGACTTTGCTAATTTCCCCTGCCTGGAAACCTGTAATGAGCTCAGAGCAGAACAGCAAAAGGGCACATCTGTTAGTTTCTCCTAAGCTGGAAAGGGCTGAAAGCCAAGAGGATGTCTAGGGGCTAATTTGCTGGCCTGTCTACAACACAGGAGAAAGTCTGAGCTCTGGAGAAAGCCCAGTGCGCTCTGTCTGAGAGCAGAGAAAGCTGGTGAGTGTCACTAGGAGCTTAAGGGTGATAGAGCTTATGGGACAGGAGAAAGGTTTGTTTCCTTTATTCATGCAAATGTTCACAAAGAACTCCAGTCGATCATATCGTACACATTCAGTGCTGCAAAAGTCTATGTTTGTCCATGGATGGGATGCGAAAAAATATGCTACCTTGGCACACAGCGCCAGCCACGAGGGAAACTGCTGGATGCAAAGCCTTCCTGCCCACTGACAGGCAGAAACGGTCTGCTCCTGGAACAGTACCTGTCATGATGGGACACCTAGAGAAGCCCAGGGCACTGCAGGTAATGGAGGTGCTGCAACCTTGTTAGTGTAGTGATTTAACTGGGATAACATTTTCCCTTTCCCAGCAAGGCTAATTAGCCAGTGCATCCAGACCGTATCTGGTACTCGGAGGTAACATGTATACTAGTGAACATAGTGTCCCCGAGGCAGTTCTTTGGCCCTGCTGCCAACTGGCATGGGACAGCTAACAACCTCGCTGTTAAGCTCACCCCTCCAAATCAGCCTGATTGCACCCAAACCTCCTTTGAGGAGTGGTCCCTAGCCCGCATTAACTCCTGAACCATGCCCAGGCTTTGCTCAGGAGCATGCTGACTTGACAAAACAAAAGGTGCCACGAAGGACTGCTCTAACATCTGAACAAGGTAGGTCACTGTGTTGCCATAGCTGGGGATGTTCCATGACACTGTTTAAATTGCTAGCATAGGGGCAGCCAGGGTGGCTGGTCTTTGTAGTGCTAATAGGCGCTGAACTGACTTAACCGCTGAGCCTCTGATCCTGAACGGCCCTGCTGCTTAGGCACTACACAGGACAAACAACAAGCAAGGACACCTTTCCACTTAGCCACGGGATGCTCACAGCTGCAGGAAAGTGCTATGTAAGATTTGCAAAAAATCTAAAAGCTCTTGAAAACAACTTAAGTGCGTCTTTAGATAGTTAGGTATATAAATATTTGTAAAAACCTGTCCAAGTCATGAGCAAATCTAAGGGAAAATTGCAGGAAAACTAAAACCTTCAAATGCCGATTCCAATTTTTTACCGCAACCTTAATCTGTCCTATACACTACACTGGGTTGGTGATATTCTACATGCCTGAAAAACATCACTGCCTTTTAATCCAGAGTAAATGCTGCCATCAGTGTGATGTTTTCATCTTCTCTTTCAGCTTTTTGTCCATTCTAACATATGCTCCTACATTAATTTGCCATATTTATATTTCCTATCATTTCAACCTCCAAAGAAGAAAGTGCTGGTAATATTTTTCAGGTAAAATGCAGATTACTGTTGCATCATCCTCAGATCAAGTTTCTGCATCTCAGAACGGTCAAGAGGTTTCCAGGACTGGTTTGCAAACCATTACCACTCTTGTTCTCCATCAGTCACCACAGCATAGTAAACCTTGTGGGATGCCTTTTATTTTTTATGATATCTGATTCAGACCAAAGCTTCCAGTTTTGCTTTTGTTAGTCAACCATACTTCATATTTTATGAGAGAAGGATTTGGGGCTTTAAGGCTTTTTTAGCCTTGAATCCATGGTCCAGGGTAGTTCTTCCTATTCTTCTTTCTGTTCACTCAACCTTTAGGGAGCTCCTCTGTGATATTGTCACTCTGTGGCCTTACTGCACGCCAACTGTGCAATGCTTTTGACTTGAAGCATCACTGCTCTACAGGCAAAGGTTGGACTTTCAAGATGTTGTTGGCCTCATAACATTAATGCAGAAAAGGCTGGAAATTTGCCTCCAGATAAAGACACCTACTTCTATGTGTCTGTCAGTCTGTATGTGTGACCTAACTAGCCTGAGATAACAGGGTATTGGGACTGGTGGATAAGGCACAAGGTCTGTGGGAGACTCAGTGACCTTCTCTAGCATTGGCTGGAAAGCTGGCATCTATGGCATGACATCTCAGATGGCCCTAGGTGATTGAGAAGCTGAATTGCACTCCTAGTCAATGCGGTCAAGGGAGCCTGAAGAACAGTTCATCTGACCCTAAAGAAGTCACTTCATGGCTGATTGGATGAGTCACCCTCTGGGATCCTTCAGTCGTATCATCTAGAACTACATTGACTATGGAGACCAGGGGAGCACAGGCATCACGCACACCTCCTTGAACTCAGTCCCACCTACAGAGCCTTGTCACTGGTCCTACTTTAGTCAGATGGAGCTGCACAATGCGTAAAAGCCCTATGTCAGCTAGTGTTGTGAATTCTGACTCATAATCTCAGCTGATGGTTAAATAGAAAAAAGCTTGACAAAATCCACACCTTTTGTTGTTGTTGGAATCACCAAAACTAACTCGCCTCACTCCCCTTCCTGTTTCTGATCCCAGCACTCACCATCTTTGCACTTTGTCTCTGCAGGTGTTAGAGATGGAATAGAAAGCATCCTGAAGCTGGTAAGATCACACTGTAGTAGTATGGAATCCCGATGCAATTTCCAATTTTTTCCCAAGCATAAGAGTACAGTCTGCTTGAGCAACGATGATCCTATTTAATGATCCTATTTAATTTTTAAACTTGTTTTTGTTTGTTAAACTACTATTTGGAAAACCAAAATCAGTTAGCTGCCCTTTCCTGAAGGCAGAACTATTCCAGAATAGATGGAACAGGGTTAAACTAAGGGTAAAGCCTTAATCACTTGTGAATGTTGCACATCAGTACCAGGCTTTCTTAATACAGACTTGTGCCCTCCAATAAGCAGATGCCTGCATATCACAGAAGATAATCAAGCCCAAAGTCTAGGAGAACTGTCTCCAGCCAAGACCATGGGGACTTTATAATTAAGCATAAGTTGTGAATGCGTGTCAGTAGTCTTAATCTGGAATACAATATTTTTGTGTGGTCAGCGTAAAACACAGTTTTATGAAAGTGAAGAAAGAGCTGAATGGGCATTTATTATTTACACTCTTAGAAGAATCAGCAATGAGTCGTTAAAATGGTAGTTACTGTTTTAAAGTTTTGCCAATTTATATCAGATTAATAAAATTTCTCATTACAGGCACAGTCTCTTTTATATGCTGACACTGCTACAACAACCCTGCTACTCCCTTTTCACAAGTCATTCACTTTCTTCATTTCATTTCTGTCCTTATTTCCAAGAATACTGCAAAAAGTCTCTGAGGCAAACTGCATTTTTCCAAGGGCTGTTCAGCTGTTAGCATTTGTGAAACAGAAAGAGAACAGTACTGACTAAAGCCAGGAAATCCAGAATTCATGTGCAGAGCAAGCCTTCAATAAAACAAAAATGTTGTTCAACCTATTCTCAATCCAAGTACCTCATTTGACTGATCTTCCTCTAGTCACTAGCACTGCAAAGCAGAAGTTTTGTGTCTTGCTTTAATAACACCGCACGCACAGGAAGAAACGTCAAAAGTGGGAAAGGCAATGCCCTTAGCTTGGTATGTTACTCAGGAGGACTGGCTTGCTTTTATACCTTTTTTGTGTGACTGGTACTAACTCCACTCAGTAATGTCTCATCTGGAGTTCTGCTCCCCTAGTTGAAGCCCTCCAAAGGAAACTTCACTAGCTTCAAATTAGGTTCTGTAAACTGTTCCCATTAAATCCACAGTCTGAACGTGGACATCTAAAAGACTAAACACCCTACAAACATTTAAGTTACACTTGCAGGCTGCTCCACTATCAATTAATGTATTTCATATAAGTTAGAAATTAATCAACAAATTAAATTAGGAACTAACTTCCCTACCACTTTCCCTGCACGCTTTTGGCAGTCAGCAAAATGTACTTGTAGGAGGTTTGGCTTTTCTTTCTCTGAAGGACAGTATATCAGAGGGACCATTAGTCTCCTACAAACAGAGCAGGTTTTCCTGCTCCATTTTCAATATTCTGGTGACTTTCCCTGGTTTCTTGGTGTGCCTTTTGTTTATACATATAAATTGATAAAAATGTTTCTTTTTTTAAATCTTCAGCTGGATACCTTATAAACATTTCTCTGAATAGTTACCAGTTATTCCTGGGGGGTTTTCTATTTGAAAGGTAAAGTAACTGTCGAGCAATATTTTACAGCCATCTGCCTCCCATGTGTCTTGACAAAGCAAATAGCTCCATATTGCACTGTGCTGCATGGCTGCTCTTAATATAGTCACAACATCACCCCAATGCAGGTAAGGAAAAATAATCTTCTATGACTTTTACAGGCTGCTAATTCATTTGGAGCAATATATTCAATTAATACACAACTCAATTGCCTGATAAAAGGTTAGACAGAAATATATCACACTGTATTCAGTGCAAAACCCACAATATTTAATCATCAAGCATCACTTCGAATATGCATTTATTTTTAAAATTTGCTTGGTAATAGTGAGAATTCCACTTTCCTTCCACCTGACACTCCTTTCAAACCATGCATTACAATTTTTCAGTCTTTTGTTTTTCAGATCTGAATTAATCTTTCTCCACATTACTGTGTGCCCATCTAAAATCCCAACTAGGGTCCTACAAGCTGTGTGCAATGATGTTTCAGCTGAGTCTTTGAGGACCGCAATCTGAGACAAGCAAGCCACTCTTCCAGGAGCTGTCTGGTGGGAAAGCAAGCACATGAAAAGGAGAGCCTTATGATTAGGATTCTGAAGATCTGGTTCAACTCCAGGCTAGGCTTTGAATATGACATTAAGAAAGACACTTCACCTACCTTAGGCATATCCTCAGCTGGTATAAATTGCTGTAAACTCACAGCATCAGTAGTGCTATGTCAGCTTTACGCCAGCTGCTGAGCTACTCTTTTCCCTCTGAATTCCCTTATGTAAAGTGATGGCTTGTTTGCATTTAGGGCACTGCTTGCTTTCTTTGTCCCCAGGTAGATTTTTTTTTCTGTGAAGACTGTAACCTGCTTAAGGGAAGGAATTCCTCTTACTCTGTGTTTGTACAAGACATAGTACAACAGAGACCTGATCTTGCCTGGGGCCTCTAGGCTTTGTAATACTGGTTATTCTTTAATAACAATTAAACATTCCAAGCTTTTCAGAAATGAGCTGTGAGTCTCCTTTTTGTTTGTTTTATTTGGTGGGCTGTAAGAAAATAAGTCTGGAGTCTCCTCTTCCTGCTGCACAGAAACCTGGAGGACAGAAGAATACAGGATTTGTGGTAGAGCAGCAGTTTCTAGACAACCACATTTTTGTCTACCATTGTGTATTGGCACGATGTACCCCGCCTAAGAGTATTAAATCATTTCATGAATAGCGTATAGGACACTCAGCCCACTTCAGCATGGATAGTTTCAAAACTCACTTTAGCAATGGGGGAAACAAGCCACAGTCAGGTTAAATGACTCACCCAAAATCACATCCTGGTGGTCTATCTAATGGAGGACATATCCCAGTGCTCTTCATCAAATCATCAGAAGTTTTTGTACCATACAGTAGGAACTGCTAACTTTTCCATGGCTTGGACATAAAATATTCAGTGTTCCTGCTCACTGGAGTGAATTAATTACTCGCCCATATTTTGGGAGCACTAACTGTATTTCCATACAAGCCTTATGCTACTGAGCACAGGTGTTAACACTCAGCTACCAGAACCACAGCCTCACCTAAAATCACAATTAATTCCCGACAGTTGATGAGCAAATTACTGCAAAGTGTTTGGGTTCCATCTAGTGGTTACAAACTCAGCAGCAGCTGTGTCTCGATGAAATCTTTAATGGAGGGTGGAAACTGCTATCACTCCTCCTCCCCTCCTTGTAGAATCACAGAATAATTCAGGCTGGAGGGGGCTTCCGGAGGTCTGCTCATCCAGACTCCTGTTTACAGCAGAGCCATTTTTAAGGTTAGATGGATTTTGCTCAAGACCTTTTCTAGCCAAGCTTTGAGTAACTCCAAGGATGGAGATTCAACAGCCTCTCTGGGCACCGGTCCCAGTGTTAGGCCACCCTTGCTGGGAAGAGGGTTTTTTCCTCATATTTAATTGGAATATCTCTTGTGCGTGCCTGTTGCTTCTTGTCCTTTCCCTGTGCATCTTGAGAGTCTGGCTCCTTCTTCTACATAACCATCTCCTTCCACACTTTTCATAGTAGGGTACACAATAAGGTCTCACCTTTGCCTTCTCTGCTCCAGGCTAGACAGACCAGGCTCTTTCAAACTTTCCTCACATGTCGTGTGCCAGAGCCTCAACCAGCTCAGTGGTCTCCCATTACTCTTGTACCAGTATTTCATTATCCATCTTGTACTGGGGCGGTGGGGCAAAACCAGGCACAGAACTCCAAACGTGGTCTCACATGTGCCAAGCAGAGGCGAAGGATCACTTCCCTGAGTCTGCTGGCTACGCTTTTACTAACGCAGCCCAGGATGCCAATGGGCTTCTTTGCCACAAGGTCACATCGCTGGCCCATGGTCAACTGGTTGTCCACTAGGAGCCCTGGGTCCTTTTCTTCAGAGCTGCTTCTTAGACAGTCAGCCCCAGCCTGTATGGTTGCATGGGGTTACTCCCTTCCAGGTACAGGACCTTGCATTTGCTCCTGTTGAACTTCATGAGATTCCTGTGAAGATCCCTCTGAGTGGCAGGCCTACTTCTCAGTGTGGCAACTGCTCCTCGCAGTTTCACATGATCTGTGAGCCTGATCAGGGTGCACTCATCATTTAACCAGGTGTTAAACATGATGTTAAATGAATTTCCAGGAGGGTTTGCTCCATAATCTTCTAGGATACTGCAGCTTGAACTGAGGTTATTTCCACATGCAGAGTCTTTCAACATTGCTTCATTTAATGAGGTTTGCACTATGAAGTCTTCCCTAGCACCTCTTTGCTCTGACGGATTGAGAAAAAAGTGATCCAGAGCTGAAAATTTCCCCTCACTTTTCCTACTACCACCAACCGTGAGAATGCTACTTGTACTGGAAAATTTGCTTTTTGGTTTAAGTCTGCTGACACGAAGTCTCCTTTAGCTGACATAAGCTTACCTGAAAGATTTGCAGTCAGAACTATGACAGCAAGACCTTTTGGGGGTGCTCATATCCCGGCCTTGGCAAATGACATGAGGAAGCTCACCGGTTAGAACAAAAATATGAGTGCACAGGGAGTGTATGGATCAAACATAAAAATTATCTGGAAGGCAGGTGCCCAAAACTGATTACGTTAAAGAGGAATGTGATCATCACCCAGATGAAGCAGTAGTCAGGGAATTTCAAGGAGGTTTTTGAAACAAAGAAGCGGCATGAAAAGAAGTACAAGAGAAGCATGAAAATTTGTAACAAGAGGGGAGAGACCTTGGATTGGAAACAGCAGCAGCCAAAGCCTGGTTTGGCACTGCCAGAAGTCACCCTGCCAGCATCCCGACTCCTGCTTAGGCCAGACAATCTGCTTAGTCCACAACAGAAGTGCAAGTAGGGGAACTCTTACTTCCAGAAGGGGGGGGGGGGGGGGGGGCAGCAGTTGCTTGTCCTGTGAGAGAAGAGTTTCATGTATATACCTGTGTGACTCTGTGTGTGTGTCTGCATGTGTGTGCAATTAGAATTCCTTGAAATTAGAAATAGAAGGATCTTTAGAAATGTGTAGGTAGTTACTGAGATTTCATAAGTGCCTAATATTGTGGTTTATCTGTTGTATCACCAATATGATCCTTCATGTATAGATCACCGATTGTCAGTTAAATATGTGCTGTTAATTAATTTATAAACCCCTTTGATCCTATTTTTTATTTAGATTATTTGAACTGTGCACTTCCTCCCTGAGACAACCCTCACAGCAAGGATTAGCCCAGTTGCATTGACCTTCTAACAGTGACCTCTGCCTTCTGTGATAGAAGGCATCCCAAGCAGGAGTCAAGCCATGAATGTTAGTATGCAGTTAGTAAATTTGGCAGTGTACGAATGTTGTTGCTCTGTGGCACTATCTTTGGCTGAAAGAGGGAAGTGAAAACCCCCAAACAATAACACTAGAATCCAAATACAGTGAAACAGTGATGGCAGAGGCTTCAGAGATGAGGAGGGAACTTCAGTCAAGAGCTCATTTCATGGGAGTACTAATCAAAATGTTGTTTCTGCCTAACTTCACAGAACACGGTGCTTCAGTCAGCTCTCTCAGGCTCCTTGTGTAATCCCCTGAGTATCCAGCTGGAGCACAGTCTAAGAAAGATGCTTTACCTTAGACAGTGTGAATATCTCCTTAAATATCTGCTTGAAGGGTCTAGAGAACAAGTCCTATGAGGAGTGGCTGAGGGAACTGGGATTGTTTAGCCTGGAGAAAAGGAGGCTCAGGGGAGACCTTATCGCTCTCTACAACTGCTGGAATGGAGGTTGTAGCAAGGTGGGCGTCAGTCTCTTCTCCCAAGTAACAAGCAATAGGGTGAGAGGAAATGGCCTCAAGTTGCACCAGGGGAGGTTTGGATGGGATATTAGGAAAAATTTCTTCACCGAAAGGGTCATTAAGCACTGGAACAGGCTGCCCAGGGAGGTGGTTGGGTCACCACCCCTGGAGGTATTTAAAAGATGTGTAGACGTGGTGCTTAGGGATATGGTTTAGTGGTGGACTTGGCAGTGTTAGGTTTACGGTTGGACTTGATGATCTGAAAGGTCTTTTCCAACCTAAATGATTGTATGATTTTATGATTCTGTGATTCTTGTTTGAAGTATTGATGGTTGATAGTTCTGCCTGTAACTGGCTCACCTATGGAATAGCACATGGCTAACAAGAAGAAAAGGACTCATGTGTATAAGCTGCGACATTGTCTGTCAATCGCCTGTCAAACCTATGGGCAGACCATCAGTTGAAGCTGTAGAAAGTCTGTTGCCTGCATAATTAATACATCCCCTGGACACCATGAGTTCCTCTGGAAAAGCTTCTCCAATGCAAGTACTCCCCATAGTGGGCAGCAATAAAGAAAAGATAAGTTTTCATCATTAGTTATTGCAAAGGAATTTAAATTTTATAAATGGCAATAAACAGAAAAAAATAACTTTCTAACTAGGAAAACTTTTAGACAACTGTTAGTCTAGAGAGAACTGAACAGATAAACGAAAAGACCAGCTGGTATGCAAGGCACAAAATAAAGGTCTCTAAAGACAATTATTAAAATTCTCTTCCACCATGAAGCCAACAAAAACAGTGACTGGAAATAGTTCAAAAGCAAGCCAAAGATTTCTGAACAGACTTCCCCATGAATCATAGGCTGAAATTTGCACAGTCTCTGCTGACAAAGCAGAGTTTTAGCTGCAGTGACTCTAGATTCTGCAGAGGTTGTATGAATGGTCCCCATGGCAAAGGGATAGGATTTTAACTAACTCTGGGTAAGGGTAATCCCCCACCCACTAGGGAAAGCTGGAGTGATTTAGTGCCAGACTTGGCCGGTCTGCAAAAGAAGCTTCTAAGCGGGGGCTTCCTGCTAGTCCAACCAGGGGGTGACTGAAAACTATGTCAAAATTGGTTTTGGTGGTTGCTGACTCTGCTAACCTTTTCAGAAAGTGTATGCTTTGCATGACAGCATGCTTACTTTTGTGGAAAGTTGAGATTGCTGAAAAGACGACCTCTCTTTTATTAAAAAAAATAATACTGAAAACTCAAGAACAGGTATGACTGCCACAGCATCTGATCAGCCTGGTACTTTGAGGCCACATTGTTAAATTTCCCGCTTTTGGTGGATTTTCCATCGGGACTTTATTTTGCAGGTAGTACAACTTCCTTTTATTCTTGCTGGGCATGCACTGAATAACCATGGTGGACATGATGGCTCCTACCTCTAGAAGCCTAGTGCAGGCACAGTGACAGGGCTCTGTCAGGCACAGGAGATGTCCCAAGGCATGGGACAGAGAAAAAAGGGGAGTGGGATTTGATGGAAGTACCCATGGACCAAATCCAGCCTGGGAGCTATTGGCAGGATAGGTTTGGTCTTCACAACGGAAGAATCTCCCTGAATGGCTCAACGGTGATCCACCAGTCCTAACACTGTGATTTATTTTCATTGCTAACTGTTGGGACTAACACATAAAAGGGCAGTGAGTACAAATACCAACCCCCTGTGCTGTTCTGAGGCATGAGCATTAGCCAGACGTGTCCTGTTCTCGCTCCCACAAACCACCACACTACAACACACACAAGAAGAGTGGCGGTTGGGTTGCTTCAGGCTTGAAGCTTGGTCATGTCACTGACTACAGAAAGAAGGTGGATATGGGCTTTCTGGAAAGCTTTTCAAGAAAATCCAGACAATGTTAAGCAAGACCTCCAGGCAAACATAAGCCATGAGCAGTGCCAAAGGAGTGAAAGTAGCTTTGGAGTAAGAAACAAGTGGCAGCAACAGAGATTCTCATGTCATGGGCTAGTGTGAAGCCACATTTTACAAATATACATGAATGGGGGGGGCACTGTTGCTTTGCCTTGCTATTCATAATTTTCCTTCTCCTCCAGGCAAAGAAAGGCACAAACAAACCCCTCACGACAACAGCACAGACTGCTGGCACAGAACTGCTGTGAACAAAGTTACTAGCCACAGCATCCTGATGTCATGCCCCTTCTAGGTGTTTAGCTGGTCACTGGAAAGAGTTTAGCTGGCTGAGTGGAAGGCCAGCTCCTTTGCTGACCAGAACTGTTGTGAAGAAAGGAGGACATGAGGGCCTGCCGCTCCTTTCCCTTGGGAACTGCTTTTAAGTTGAAGCTTTACCACCAGCCCCTGCCAGTGCTACGCCGCAGCTGGGCAGCAGCTACGCCCGTGCTCACTCTCAGACCTTCACCGGTCTGGCTCTGATGCGGACCCAGTGGCTCTGCTTCCCAGCTTGAACTCAGACCTGCCCCGTCACCTGCCCTGTGCTGTGTCTGACCTTGACTGCTGTCTCCAGCCCTGATCCCAGCCTGGAGCTGGCACTCTGCATCGGGGCTCCCTGTTGCTGGGATCGCTCCTGGCTGGCTCGCCTCGCTACCGTGCACAGCCACCGCTGCACGCCACTTGCCAGCGGCCAGGCACAGGCACGGCTGCCATGCAGCTGCAGCCCAGCGCAGGTGGGGATCAGGATGAGATTCTTGGCTTAAACGCAGTTGCCAAGAGAAGCAGGGGCAACCCCCACAGAAATGCCTACTAGCTTTGTCTCAGAGAGCTCTGTTCAAGGCCAGGCAGCTGCTTATCAGCGTTGGCCCAGAGTCCAGGCAGCTGGGTTTCTTGGAGTGGGAGGTGAATGCTGCTGGGGCCCTGACGGTTACTTTTAACCCTTTTAACTACTTTTAACCCCACGGCTGCTGGAAGAGTACAGCATAACGGAGGGCATGGTCGGATCACCTAGTCTAGGGAACTTGTTAAGATACTCTTGCTTATACCAGTTACTAACGGCTACACAAACAGAAACTGTTGTTTTGTTTGAGACGTTGAGCTGAAGGATCTGCAGAGGTCAACAGTCGACAAGTTACTGTTGTTAAGTTGTACAGTTGGGTGCGGAACTGAGAACAAAGTAAGCATATAATGGTTTAAAGCAAGAAAGATTATAGGGTCCCTATTAATAGAGCAATAAAGGCAATCAACCTTGTAGAGTTTGTACAATAGGTTCTGGAGATGTTTTAACATCAAGTGTTCTTCAAAGGCAATAGCACAATGGGGGCTGTTTTCTAAGATATCTATAGATTTGGTCTTTGACAACACTGTGCCTCTAGTGACATAATAACTGAAGTGCAATGCTCCTATATTACTATATTCCCACAGAAAAAGATTTACAAGTCTACTGTGAAGGAACTAGCTGCTGGATTTGGTTTACAAATGCACATGCATAAAACATGCTGAAAGAATCTCCTTTCCTTAGAAGAAATCTCCAACGTACATCCTATCTCTTACATTTGCCAAGTCTAACAGAGTGCTTAGAAGATCTGCTAAGGGTTTGGTTTTCATGAAAGCTTTCGTGATGATTAGAAACTGTGTTAAGCTTATGTCTCATTATTTTATTCTGCAAGTATATTACAATGGTCCTTACAAAAATGAATACTGTGCATGTGAATATTAGTTACTAAAACAAACAACTAACTAGCCTCTCTTTACCTTCATCTCCCACTGTATAAGTATCACCTTTTGTTGTGCTGAGACTATTAACTTTCACCAAAATATTCAGCACAGAAATTTTAGTTAAGCTGATGGACTCTTAATTCGGAGCCTGCTGCCTGCTATGGGTAGTGAGCAAGAGAACGAGAGACGTGCCCATGAGAATTGTACAACAGGCTGTGGGCAAAAGCAAATCCCCCCCCAAGACACACAAGCAAACAAATATCTAAGATGTCAAACAAATGAACCTGGGAGGGGAAATACCTCTCCCTCCTCTTTCCTGACCATGCCCCAAACCTGACAGTCAATGCAGTGTATTGTAATGATTCCAGGAAAGAAAATGCTCTACTTTAAAAAATCATAGCATCACAGAATAATTTAGGCTGGAAGGTACCTCCAGAGCTATGTAGTCCAACCTCCTGCTCAGAGCAGGTCTAATTAGGTCAGGCTGTCCAGGGTTGTGTCCAGCTGAGCCTTGAACACCTCCAAGGATGGAGATCCCATAACCTTTCTGGGCCAGTTTGCCTGAGTGTCTGACCACACTGGTTAAAAAAAAAAAAAATCCTAATATATAAATTGAATTTCTTATATTCCAAATCGTGCCTTTTGCCATTCATCCTTTCCATGTGCACCTTGGAGAAAAGTCTGGCTCTGTGTTCTCTGCACCCTGCAATCAGGTAGTTGCAAAGAGCAATAGGGTCTCCCCTTTGCTTTCTCTTCTCCAGGATGGACAGACCCAGCTCTCTCAGCCTTTCCTTGTACATCATGTGCCAGAGCCTCAGACAGCTCGGTGGTCTCATGTTACTTTCATTCCAAAACAGTGACGGGCTTCTTTGCCACAAGACCACATTGTTAGCTCATGGTCAACTAGTTGTCCACCAGGACCACCAGGTCTTTTTCTGCAGAGCTTCCTCCTAGACAGTCAGCCACAACCTGTATGGTTGTATGGGGTTATTCCATTCCCGGTGCAGGACCTTGAATTTGCCTTTGTTGAACTTCAGGAGGTTCCTGTCAGCCCACTTATCCAGCTTGTCTAGGTCCCTTTGAATAGCAGCCATGACCTTCAACATACTGACTACTTCCAACTTGGTGCCATCTGCACTCTTGCTGAGAGTCCCATTATTTCATTTAGTTAATGAAGACTTTAAACACTACAGTCCCACGACTGATCCCTGTCAGAGTCCAATTTTCTCTGATCAGGCTCTTTTAGATAGTCCATGTGTGGATGGTGTAATGTTTAATATCAAATTTACTTATTTGAATATAGTTGATGTTACACGGCATTTCTGATGCAGCAGAGTGATGCAAAATACACTGAAAACACAATACAAATGTTAAGTTACACTTACCAAAACAGCAGTTGCAATACGCAGTTCAATCACAATACCAATGTGATTCCCATTACAGGTGTGTATAATATGCTCACCGTCACAACGCTGGGTGTCCCCAGTCCCCAGGAATGTGGACTGAAGCCACCTCAAACCCGTTTCTTTCTTCAAAATTCTTTTGTTAGTTCTTTAGTTTTTATACTGCTATGTTGGTCTGAGCCCTGTGTTCGCTCCCCCCCATGCTGGTCTGGCTAACTCAGGGAGACACTCACTCTCTTTTAATGAACTCAGGAAGAAACACTGATACCACCAGTTGATCCACTCAGCTAACATAGCCATCTGTCTACAACAAAGGCCACCCTCTGGTCCCCTTTGTGTTGAGACAAAGTCAGCTTCTTTGCAAGAGCGGAGCTCAGTCACACCCTGTGTTACTCTCTGAGCTTCATGGGCGCATCGCCCTTGGCCATCTCCACTGAGCCTTCTTCCATTGTAGGGGTTTATTGGTCAGTCATAGTCCCTGAGGGACCCCACTAATATGCTGCCTGCCAGCTGGACTTTGTACCACTGATCACACCTCTGACATCAGTAGGCCAGCCAAGATTCCACCCATCTTGTCATCCACTTATCCATCCCGTATTTGTCTATATGGAAACTATAGGAGTCTGTGTCAAAGGCCTTGCTAAAGCCAAGGTATACAACATCCATTGGCCTCCCCTTGTCCACAGGGTCAGTCACCGTGTCAGGGAAGGTAATGAGGTTGGTCATTGTCCTTTGCCCTTGGTAAATCTATGCTGACTGCTCCCAGTCACCTTCTTGCCCTTGTCATGCCTGGAAATGGTTTCTATGAGGATTTGCTCCAATGAAGAAGGCCACGCTGGAACAGGTGCATCTCAAAGCGACCGTGGCTGTGGATAAGTCTATGCTGCAGCAGGTACACCCCTGGAGAGGCTGTGGCTCACAGATAAGGGTCCACTTGGGGCAGGTTGTGAGGGACTGCAAGAGTTAATGTCTCAAACATTGTGGTGAGGCTTAAGGTCTGCATAGAGACAATTTAAGGTCTCCATGGCAATAAACTGGGGTCTGCATAGCATCAAAGGTGAGAAGCCAATTGGCACGGAACAGGGAGGCGTGTCGGAGGATTCAAAGTTTGCACTTCGATGGCTGAAGGTCATGCAGAGTTCATTTGAGGAAGGGGCTTATGACCACCCAAAAGACCCCTCGTGACCACCCCCCCACAGTGGTGCCTGCGCAGAAGATGAAGAACATTCTGGAACAAGCCTCAAGAGGGGCAAGACTAGAGGCAGGGACTGGCCTATGAAAGACAAAACTTCGAGGAGCCACAGTGTGCACCCGCACCACCGGAGGACTCCATGCTGCTGCTCCAGACCTGCTTCCCCCACCCAGTGCTGCCAGCAGCCCTGCACTCCAAGAGCAGTGCACCCACCGCCGGAGGACTGCCGCGTCTACCATTGACATTGTGGGATCCAAGGGTGGTGATCTCTCTCTCTCTCCGTCTTCCTTTTCCTTTCCTCTTATAAGTATGTGAATTGGTACCCATGTTGCCTATCCTTGCGCTTTGCTGGTTCCGGCTGCCTGCAGTTATGCTTTCCAAGTTCAGGTTGGTGTTTACCATCAATAAAGTGTTTAATCAATTGTTTGGTGTCGTTTCACCTTAATTTAGGCCAAGGGAATCACAGAACCTCCACGATCTTCTCTGGGTTGTGACACAGGTACACCCCTAAGGGACTGCAGTCTGTGGATAAGTCCAAGCCAGAGCAGGGGCAAGGGGAGGAGTTCATTGCAATGATAAGCCCTGTAACCTGGCCCAGAGGGACCAGGGGCGGAGAATGTAATGGAAATACCTTTAAATTGTTGTAACCCGTGATTTGAGTTGCACATTATAGGAATTACTAGAGCAGGAACCTCCTCAACCAGTGGAGGACAAGCCTTACACAAAGCAGGGCAAGTGCAGCAGCGACCCAACCTGACCAGGCTTTGGTGCCCAGGAACTCCACACAACACACCACCTCTCCTGTCCCAAGTGACCACCATAAAAGATGCGGCCCAAAGTCATGGACTAAATGAACTCAGTGGACATTTTGTGGACATTTATGGGCATTTTATGGACATTTTACAGGGGTGGTCCATAGACTGAGGGGATCTTACCTGTGTGTATATAGTAAAAGACAGGAAAAGCGGTGGTGATTAATTGGAATGTATTGGAAAGTATGGGACCTGGGTATGACATAGATGGTATGGAATAAGGGGGGGAGAATGTGCTGGTTTTGGCTGGGATAGAGTTAATTTTCTTCATAGTAGCTAGTATGGGGCTATGCTTTGGATTTGTGCTGAAAACAGTGCTGATAATACAGGGATGTTTTTGTTATTGCTGAGCAGTGTCTACACAGAGTCAAGGTCAAGGCCTTTTCTGCTTCTCACCCCATGCCACCAGCGAGCAGGCTGGGGGTGCACAAGGAGCTGGGAGGGGACACAGCTGGGACAGCTGACCCCAACTGACCAGAGGCATATTCCATACCATATGACGTCATGCTCAGCAATAAAAAGCTGGGAGAAGGAGAAAGGGGGGGGATGTTCAGTGATGGCATTTGTCTTCCCAAGTAACCGTTACGTGTGATGGAGCCCTGCTTTCCTGGAGATGGCTGAACACCTGCCTGTCGGTGGGAAGTAGTGAATGAATTCTTTGTTTTGCTTTGCTTGCATGCATGGCTTTTGCTTTACCTATTAAACTGTGTTTATCTCAACCCACAGGCTTTCTCATTTTTACTCTTCCAATTCCCTTCCCCATCCCACTGAGGGGGAGTGAGTGAGCAGCTGGGTGGTACTTAGCTGCTGGCTGGGGTTAAACCACAACACCTTCCCAGGGACCTAGGTGAGGCTGATTGAACTGGACCATCCTCCTTGCCACCTTCTTGCAGAGTGGTGTGGTGTTTGCCTTTCTCCAGTGATCAGAAATCTCCCCTGACTGCCATGACCTTTTGGAGAGGAAAGAGAGCATCCTCACAATGACATTGAGCAGCTCCTTCAGCACCTTCAGACCCATCCACTCCGGTACATGAAGTCCTGTGTGTCCAAGGGGGTTAAATGATCCCTAACTTCATCTTCCTCTGCTGTGGGTACTGCTTCATGCCCACGGACTCTTTCAGGAGGCTCAGGCACCTGGGAGACTTGAGAGCAAACCCTACCAGTGCAAACTGAGAAAAAAACAGGCATTATGAACCTCAGCCTTTTCCCTATCACTTTTCACTAGGTCTCCTTCCCCATTGGCCAATGTGTGCACACTCTTCTTAGCCTTTCTTTTGCTACCAATGTCTTTACAGAAATCCTTCCTGCTGCCCTTCACCTCCCTTGCTAGTTCCAGCTCCAGCTGAGCTTTGGCATTCATAACCACATTTCTACATGCTTGTATTACTCCCAAATAACCTGTCCCTGCTTCCACCTCCTGTGTGATTTCTTTTTGTGTTTTGGCTCAGTCTGGAGCTCCACATTCACCCACACTGGCCTTCTGCCATGCCTGCTTGCCTTTCTGGACACTGTAATGGACCATTCTTGGGCTCTGAGGAAGTTGTCCTTGATGATCAACCAGTTCTCCTGGGCTCCTTTGCCTTTTAGGGAAGTTTCACATGGGATTCTGCCAAGGAGGTCCCTGAACAGGCCAAAATCTACTCTTGGGAAGTCCATGGTTGTAATTCTGCTGTTTGTATTCCTCACTCCTCTCAGGATCTTAAACTCCACAGTCTTATGTTTCGTGCAGAAAAGGCTGCTCTTGACCTTCACATCTTCAACCAGTTCTTCCATGTTGGAAGGTATATAGCCTCCTCTTTGGCTTCCTACGCTGTCTTTTCCAAAATGCTTCTATCCACCTGTCCTGGTTTCGGCTGGGATAGAGTTAATTTTCTTCCTAGCAGCAGGCATAGTGCTGTGGTTTGGATTTAGTGGGAGAAGAATGTTGATAACACGCTGATGTTTTTAGATGTTGCTGAGTACTGCTTATGCTAGTCAAGGACTTTTTCAGCTTCCCATGCTCTGCCAGGCGCACAAGAAACTGGGAGGGGGCACAGCCAGAATAGTTGATCCAAACTGACCAAAGGGCTATTCCATACCACACGACGTCATGCTCAGTATATAAACTGGGGGGGGTTGGCCGGGGAGCAGCAATCGCTGCTCGGGAACTGTCTGAGTATCGGTCGGCGGGTGGTGAGCAATTGCATTGTGCATCACTTGCTTCGTATATCATTATTATTGTTATCATTATTATACTGTTACTATTAGCTTTACCATTTTACTTTATTTAAATTATTAAACTGTTCTTATCTCAACCCAGGAGTGTTTCTCACTCTTACTCCTCCAATTCTCTTCCCCATCCCATCGGGGTAGGGGGAGTGAGCGAGTGGCTGCGTGGTGCTTAGTTGCTGGCTGGGGCTAAACCATGACACCACCAGTTGCAGCACTCCAGCCAGGAGAGCTATCCCACCGTGTGCCTGTAATCCCAATGAGGTCAAATCTGCAATTACACATGGACTTCTGACTGCTCCTGTTTGTTCCCTATGCTGCGTGCACTTGTGTACAGGCATTAAAGCTGAGCCCCAAACTGTGCTGCTTCTACAGGGGAAGGGTGAGAGCCCCCCCTGTCATGCTGTCCCCCAAACACACTCACTCTGACCCTTGTACCCTCGCTTCTCTTCAGGTTGTGGTAGCCATGAGGCCTAGTTGCTGCCATACACTGATGCTTCTGAAGAAGACGGAAAATGCCACAAAAAGAATACACTTAGCTATCCATGCAGCAGGGAAACAATACATTTCTCCAACCCCTGCAGGTGACTGCATGAAGCTCACAAATGACACATTTCTTTATAGAGAGTTATTAAGTGTTTCTATTTATTGATATCTTTATAGATACATAATTGCAGGAAAACCAGCAATTGCCTACAAAGTCACAACCATCTTTACCACTTTAAGCATGTTTGGAAAGGAGCTTCCATGTCAGCCAGGACGAGCAGAATTAAGGTTTGCCTTCCATTTTCTTTCCAGCTACTGTCCTAGATGACTTCCTCATCTGTCTTTGCAACCATTAGTCCCTTTGCCATGGTTAAGGGAAGACAGCTGGGGAGCTACAGAACAGAGCGGGGGAAGAGGGCTTGGGCTTCAGGAAAGACTCTTCTGCTAATGAAGAAAACGAAGAGCAGAGGCTTGCTATAGAAGCCCATACTCTGTGGAGTTAAAATGGACAGGATTGTCTGTCCCAGGACAGTCACAGGAGCTGTGTCCTGGGAACATAGGTCTTTGTTGGCAATATAGGCCATTCTGCTGTTTCTTCTGGTCCTTTCACACACGTTTCCATTCATGCTGCACTCATATCAATCTGCGTATTTCTGTTTAAAATCCCTACACTGGTACAGCTTTAACACAGAGTCACAGCCAGCCTTATGCACAGAGCTTCTGTTTCTTCCGTAGAGAAGTAACTTCTCAGGAAAAAAAAAAAAAATCTGCTAGGAATACATTCACTTTATGATGTAAAACATCAGAGGCCATTCTGGTTTTAAGGGAAGTCATTTCCTCAGCACAGATTTCAAACCCACAGAAAACAAAAGCCTCTACAGTAATCTCTGGAAGCTAAAGCCAGTGGAATTGTTTCTGGTACAGAAAAACATTTCACCCCGGAGGCTACAGCCTGAGAGAGGCGAGGTTGCTGCAGTTCCCTGTCCCCACATCCAACTAGTAGTGAGGCTGAAAATGTGTCCCCAGCAGGCACATGGACACAGGAGACACACATACACACAGCCAGCCACGCAAATTACAGACACTCGGAGCACTCACATGAACAGAGAGAGCACCAATGGCCTCATCCTGCTCCCCTCTCTGGCTGAACAGGATGGAAGTCCACTAGTGGGAATATACGTGTGTGTGTGTGTGTGTGTATATATATATATAATCTCAGACACTCAGTCTGCCCAGTCACTGCCGCTGGATTGCAGTCTCCCCAGCTGCTGGCACCTAAGCATATAAGTCCTGAAGGCACAGCTCTACTCTAGTTGCCAGTACAAGCCGTCACACACCCACACCCAGAGCTGGCCAGGACTTTCCAGGTCCTATAACTGACCCCCTGTGCTCTCACCCCTAGAGACAAGCAGGTCCCCTCACACCCAGAGGTGGTCCCTAGAGATCCGCTCACCCCCAGCTCCCAGGCCACTTCACCTGTGCACTGGCTGGTCCATCACACACTCATTTGCGCATCCGCACGCACTCCAGTTTCTGGCTACCCCTTTATTTTCCCACACTTGTTCCTTCCCTAAACATCTCATAATAATCTTACAATCCCTTGTGCAATCTTGAACTGCTTTTCCCCTGCATCCCACCCCTTTTCCATCCTGCTCCTTTTCCTCCCCAGGTGCCGGGAGGGTTGTATCTGCCCAGCCAGCTCCACACCTCAACCCACTCCAGCAAGGGACCTACGCAGGGTCACGGTTACGATTTACAGTGGAGCCACTGTCAGCCCCAGCCCAGTCCCCATGCTGGGGACAAGAAAAGTCTGAATTGATTGCAGTTATCTGATATGTGTGGGTCAGGCATTTCAGGTGAGAGGAGAGCTCCCACTTCCCCCCAGATGAGCTTTTATCACATATCCTAACTGTTTCCACAGAAAAAAAAACCTCAAAGTGATTTTGAAATCCGCAGGTAAATATATACCCAGCATTAGCTGATTAAGCAAACAGTACAGAACTGGGGGAGGGTTGTGTAAGAAATGGGGGAGGGACAAGAAAGCAAAGGTCCCAGCATGTTCTGCAAAATGCTGTTTGAAAGAGTCTGGGGAAATCAGAACAAGAATAATAGTTGGTTGTGTGGGAGAGAACAACTATAAGGTGAGACAAAGCTGAGACCTGAAAGGGGTCTCAAGAAGTAGAATGGGGCTCATGACAAGAGAAACTGAACTAGCCACGTGCTGGAAAAGAGAGTAAGTTGGTTTGGCAGTGTCATTCCCAGGGTGTTTCTGCATGTCGTGGTTTAGCCCCAGCCAGCAACTAAGCACCACGCAGCCGCTCGCTCACTCCCCCTACCCCGATGGGCTGGGGGAGAGAATTGAAGGAATAAGAGTGAGAAAAACTCCTGGGTTGAGGAGTATAAACAAGAACAAGAACAAGTTAAACAAGAACAGTTTAATAATTGAAATAAAGTAAAATAGTAATGATAATAATAACAATATAATAATAATAATAATAATAATAATAATAATAATAATAATAATAATATACAAAGCAAGTGATGCACAATGCAATTGCTCACCACCTGCCAACCGATACCCAGACAGTTCCCAAGCAGCGATCGCTGCTCCCCAGCCAACCCCCCCCGGCCCCAGTTTCTATACTGAGCATGACATCATATGGTATGGAATAGCCCTTTGGTCAGTTTGGATCAACTATTCTGGCTGTGCCCCCTCCCAGTTTCTTGTGCACCTGGCAGAGCATGGGAAGCTGAAAAGTCCTTGACTAACATAAGCAATACTTAGCAGCAACTAAAACATCAGTGTGTTACCAACATTCTTCTACTAAATCCAAAACACAGCACTATGCCTGATACTAGGAAGAAAATTAACTCTATCCCAGCTGAAACCAGGACATATAGTCATCCTCGGAGGGACGGAACTGCTGATGTGATCAGAGCTACCAGGCAAGCTGGGCTGCGCAGGCTATTTAGAGCAGGAATAGCCTCTTCTTCACACAGAGCAGCGTGGTTCCAAAGGACTGAGCATAACAACATACTGCACATTTGGAATGCAGATACATCAGGCAAGGCAAATTTTTTTTCAAAATCCAGCTGCATCCAGTTAAGCTGCAGAAGGTGCATTTAGGTATGCATTCATTTCACTCAGTCCCTCCACTTTCATTCACATTCTTTCAATTTACTCAACTTCATTCACGTTCTCAAGCCCCACACTCAGAAGCACCAAGGTGCATGCGCCCAACGGGTCTGGCCAGGATCCGTTGTGCATGCGATGTAGGGGAAGATGGGCACCGTCACACCCTTATGGCATCTCTTGTGTTAATTCTTCACTGGCAGTGGCAAACCGCCTTGGATGGGTCTTTTATGCCCAACAGTGGGTATGAAAGCTAAACCACAACAGATGTGCTGTATCTTCCTGCCATGTCCAGCTGTAAGATTGACACCCAACCAGGATGTAGAGATAGATGAAGCGTTCTACAAATGGCTGGCAGAAGTCTCACAATCGCTAGCCCTTGTTCTCGTGGGGGGGGCTTCAACTTGCCGGACATCTGCTGGAAATACAACACAGCAGAGAGGCAACAGTCTCAGAGGTTCCTAGAGTGTGTGGAGGATAACTTTCTGACGCAGCTGGTAAGCGAGCCTAGCAGGGGAGGTGCCTCGCTTGACCTGCTGTTTACTAACAGAGAAGGGCTTGTGGGAAATGTCGAGGTCGGAGGCTGTCTTGGGCTTAGCGACCATGATATGACAGAGTTCTCGATTCTGGGCGATGTAAAGAGGAGGAGCAGCAAAACTGTTACCATGGACTTCCGGAGGGCAGACTTTGGCCTCTTCAGCATGCTGGTTGGGAAAGACCCTTGGGAGGCAGTCCTGAAAGGCAAAGGGGTCCAGGAAGGCTGGGCCTTCTTCAAGAAGGAAGTCTTAAGGGCGCAGGAGCGGGCTGTCTCCGTCTGCCATAAGACGAACCGGTGGGGAAAACGACCGGCCTGGCTGAATAGGGAGCTTTTGCAGGGACTCAGGGAAAACAGGAGAGTCTACCGCCTTTGGAAGAAGGGGTGGGCAACTCAGGAGGAGTACAGGGATCTTGTTAGGTCCTGCAGGGAGGAAATTAGAAAAGCAAAAGCTCAGCAAGAAGTTAATCTGGCCAATGCTGTAAAAGATAATAAAAAATGCTTTTATAAGTACATCAGCAATAAAAGGAGAGCCAATGAGGATCTCCATCCTTTGCTGGATGTGGGGGGGAACATTGTCACCGAGGACAAGGAAAAGGCTGAGGTACTTAACGCCTTCTTTGCCTCTGTGTTTAACAGCCAGACCAGTCATCCCCAGGGTACTCAGGCCCCTGAGCTAGAAGATAGGGATGGGGACCAGAATGGAGCCCTCATAGTCCAGGAGGAAGCAGTTAAAGACCTGCTATGCCACCTGGACGCTCACAAGTCTATGGGGCCAGATGGGATCCACCTGAGAGTACTGAGGGAGCTGGCAGAGGAGCTCACCAAGCCACTCTCCATCATCTATCAGCAGTCCTGGTTAACAGGGGAGGTCCCTCATGTCTGGAGGCTTGCCAATGTGACGCCCATCTACAAGAAGGGCCAGAAGGAGGACCCGGGAAACTACAGGCCTGTCAGCCTGACCTTGGTGCCAGGAAAGATTATGGAGAGGTTCATATTGAGTGAACTCAACAGGCAAGTGCAGGTCAACCAGGGGATCAGGCCCAGCCAGAATGGGTTCATGAAAGGCAGGTCCTGCTTGACCAACCTGATCTCCTTTTATGACCTGGTGACCCACCTGGTAGATGATGGAAAGGCTGTGGATGTCATTTACCTGGACTTTAGCAAAGCCTTTGACACAGTCTCCCATAATATTCTCCTTGGGAAGCTGGCAGCTCATGGCTTAGATGGGCGTAGTCTTCGCTGGGTAAAAAACTGGTTGGATGGCCAAGCCCAGAGAGTAGTGGTAAATGGAGTTAAGTCCAGTTGGCGGCCGGTCACGAGCGGTGTTCCCCAAGGCTCTGTTTTGGGGCCAGCCTTGTTTAAAATCTTTATCAATCATCTGGATGAGGGGATTGAGTGCAGCCTCAGTAAGTTTGCAGATGACACCAAGCTGGGTGGGAGTGTCGATCTGCTGGAGGGTAGGATGGCCCTGCAGAGGGACCTGGACAGGCTAAACCAATGGGCCGAGGCCAACTGTATGAGGTTTAACAAGGCCAAGTGCCGGGTCCTGCACTTTGGTCACAACAACTCCATGCAACACTACAGGCTTGGGGAAGAGTGGCTGGAAAGCTGCCTGGCTGAAAAGGACCTGGGGGTGTTGGTAGACAGCCGGCTGAACATGAGCCAGCAATGTGCCCAGGTGGCCAAGAAGGCCAACAGCATCCTGGCTTGTGTCAGGAGTAGTGTGGCCAGCAGCAGCAGGGAAGTGATTGTCCCCCTGTACTTGGTGCTGGTGAGGCCGCGCCTGGAATACAGTGTCCAGTTTTGGGCCTCTCAATACAAGAAAGACATTGAGGTGCTGGAGCGTGTCCAGAGAAGGGCAACAAAGCTGGTGAAGGGTCTGGAGCACAGGCCTTATGAGGAGCGGCTGAGGGAACTGGGGCTGTTTAGTCTGGAGAAGAGGAGGCTGAGGGGAGACCTTATCACTCTTTACAACTACCTGAAAGGAGGTTATAGTGAGGTGAGTGTTGGTCTCTTCTCCCATGTAGTTAGAGATAGGACGAGAGGAAATGGGCTCAAGCTGCGCCAGGGGAGTTTTAGGTTGGATATTAGGAAAAATTTCTTCACGGAAAGGGTAGTCAAGCATTGGAACAGGCTGCCCAGAGTGGTGGAGTCACCATCCCTGGAAATGTTCAAAAAACGGGTAGATGTGGCACTTGGGGACATGGTTTAGTCTAGTCTACCCTTGATTGGTTTAGTGTGGACTTGGTAGTGTAGGTTAATGGTTGGACTGGATGATCTTAAAGGTCTTTTCCAACCTAAATGATTCTATGATTCTATGGTAGGGTCTTCCGCAGACAAGTTGTCTATGCTACAGAGTGCAGGTCTTCCTGGTTTGAGAGAAACGACATATTTCTCAGTTTTACTGCCTAAAACTGTGTGTTTGGTTATCAATGCAGGCCATTCTTTTAACCTTTGCTCTGCTGTTTCTTCTGGTGCTTACACGCACACATTTCTGTTCTTAGTTGACTCATACCAACTGACATTTCAGTTTCCATTCTCTGAAAGCTGATTCAGCTTACTAAGGAGTCAGGTGAACTCCAGAGCCAAGGCAAACAAGGAGACTTTACAGCTGGAAGTAGAGGACACCAGAGAGAAAGATGTACAGGCATTACATTTTTAGCAGCAGATAGAGGTTACATCAACCCAGCCACTTTTTCAGTAGTTTCTAACTTTAAGCAAATGGCTTGATATTTAAGGCTGGAATCACTCGCTGCCCTGTGAAAATAATCCCAATTCGGGACTCCTCGATACAGTGATCCCTTCTGCCTCACCCCATCATGTTGTTTCACATAAACTGGTTCTGTTTGAAGTTGGTAAGGAAGTGAAGTTTTTGGGGCATTTGTATTTGCAAAACAATATATTAACAGACAGAGTAAATCCAGTAACGTTTCTTTGCTTGCTTTCCCTCAGGACTGATCCAAAACCCTTCTTAAGTGTATTTAAGTGTAGAATAGAACACGCCTGCTTGTATTTGCAGCTTCTTCCTGCTTGCAGTGTTTCATTTCGCTTTCCTGCTCCATGCTGTTAATACTGTTCCAAAAGTATCCAGTAAAGCTCCTCTGCCCACATAGTTCAGATTTCTGAGTGAATTGATGCATAAATGCATGTTTTCACTGGAACTGGCTGAGAAACAGAAGACAAATATAAGCAAATGACTGAAAGGTTTGCCCAATTCATTATTATTATCTGCTGTTTGGAGTTGGCAATACATTGCTGACTCACTGTTTGAATCATTTTCTACCTTGTCAGTCAGTCTTGAAACTACATTGAGTATGGATCTGAGTTTTATCATCCTTGACAACCTGTTGACAACCTGAGAATGCACATATGCATACCTGAGAATGCACATATGCATGCCTACCCAGAACTATCAATCTACCTTTCTAAAGCTAGAACTGATGTGGTAAACTCCTCCTTGTACCTCTCCTTTTCTATTGATTTCTTTAAATTACTTCATTTGTTCAGGTATAATAGCAAGAGGACAAATATGGGAAGATATGCCCGATGAAAAGGTCCTTCCATTTTCCCTTCAAGAAAGCAAGCAAAACAACAGACTGTACCACCTTGGTCCCATTCCTTGAGGTGGTTCTCTTTCTATGATGTGAACTGCCATTGTTCGTAGAGCGACTGTAGTTTTGCATGCCTTTCAGATTAGGCAGTAGCACCAAGCAACGCAGGCTGGCATTCACTTTACTGCTGAAGTTAACTTTCTGATCCAGAGGGAATAGTTGATACCTACTGTTTCTTAAGCTTGCATTACTGAACAGTTTGAATACAAAAACTCATCTTGAATGGATTTAGTACTCGGCCCTCTACCCATCTTTCCAATGCACTGTTTGCTGTGGTTCTCCCCAGTCCCACAGACCCTCCCAAGCCTGACCTCAACATTAAGGAACTGGCCATTTCCCGGCTTCACATCCCCTGCCAGGACACCACTCTCCAACCAGCCTTGATCAGCAGCTGACTGCCATTCTGAAAGAAAGAAAAGTAATGGCATTGCTACATAAATACTATAATTATTTGGGTATGATAAGTTTTTCTCCTATCTTATAGGCTTAATGCTCTGTGCTATGTTTGTGTCAGTCTTATGTACAGGTAGAGAGAGCAGAAGTTAGCAGGGAGGCAAGGAAATCCTTCAGCAGACACTTGTGCTCTGCTTGATGTACATGCTCTAGGAGGGACTAGCCTGGGATCCATACTTGATATATAGGGACTGATAACAATACTATATATGGAGTTTCATCCAGGCAGCAGCTCATTGCCAAATTCAAACATCAGAAACAGCAAAGAACCCGGCATTTAAAAAAAAAAAAAAGAAAACCCCACACCCCTTTCAATCACTTCTCGCATGATTTGTCTCCTTGTTGTCCTCAGCACAAGAAGGACATGGACCTGTTGGAGAGGGTCCAGAGGAGGCCCACAAAAATGATCCGAGGGCTGGAGCACCTCTCCTACGAGGACAGGCTGAAAGAGTTGGGGTTGTTCAGCCTGGAGAAGAGAAGGCTCCAGGGAGACCTTATTGTGGCCTTTCAGTACTTAAAGGGGGCCTATAGGAAGGATGGGGGCAATCTTTTTAGCAAGGCCTGTTGTGACAGGACAAGGAATAATGGATATAAACTAAAGAAGAATAGATTTAGACTAGACATAAGAAAGAAATTTTTTACAGTGAGGGTGGTGAAGCACTGGAACAGGTTGCCCAGAGAGGTAGTGGAGGCCCCGTCCCTAGGAACATTCAAGGTCAGGTTGGACAGGGCTCTGAGCAACATGATCTAGTTAAAGCTGTCCCTGCTCACTGCGGGGGGGTTGGAGTAGATAATCTCTAAAGGTCCCTCCCAACCCAAAGCACTCTATGGTCCTATGATTCTAAACAGGGCTCGTTTACATGGTGTGCAATAAGCCAGTCTTCACACACTGAGACGAGATATTCAGAAAGTTGCTCAAGTTTGGGTGCTAGGTGGCTTCCCACAATGCTAGCACACCAAATCATCAAGTTAGCATCTCTATATACACATTCATTACCATATTTGACTCCCTAATACATATGCAGTGTTATGATTGGTTAAAAACTCTTCACCTAGTACATAAATTAGTGAGCACACTCAGTTGTCCTTCAATTTGAGTCTGGGGTGTAATTGTGGTAGGGGGCTCATGAGTTGGTGGTTGCACTCTCCCCCTGCCAGAATTACCTTTCCGCTAATTTCCTTCTCGACAGATCTTAAGCAACTTCTCGTGGTTTGCTGATCGAGTCAGTAATACATCACCTCGACTTCTGCTCCCGGACAACCTGTAAACTAAACAAAAGCATATTGTAGAACTTAGGGTCACCTAGACTTCTGCTCTCAGACAATCCGTTAACTAAACAAAAGCATATTGTATAGCTTAGTTAGTTAGGCTAGGGCTTTACAATGGACATCTATAGCAGCATCAGTTTTGGACAACATCCTGGGTGGTTCTCAGCCGAGGGAGCCTCTGGGCTTCCCTCTCGGTGCTGAGTGCCGGCGGCTGGGCCTGGCGGCAGCTTCACACCAGCTCCCACCTTATCCCTCAGGGGTCCCTCGGTGTCCCCTCAAGGCCCCCTCAGAGCTCCCTTGGGGCCCCCTCAGCATCCCCTTGGTGCTCCCTCAGGGACCCCTAAGTGCTCCCTCAGGGCCCCCCCGCGCTCCCTCAGGGCCCCCTCAGAGCTCCCTCAGGACCCACTCGGCGCTCCCTCAGTGTCCCCTCAGAGCTCCCTCACGGACCCCTCGGCGCTCCCTCAGGGACCCCTCAGAGCTCCCTCAGGACCCCCTCACAGCTCCCTCAGCATCCCTTCTGCACTCCCTCAGTGCCCCCGCAGAGCTCCCTCAGGGACCCCTTGGCGCTCCCTCAGTGCCCCCTCAGAGCTCCCTCAGGGCCCCCTCAGAGCTCCCTCAGGGACCCCTCGGCGCTCCCTCAGTGCCCCCTCGGCGCTCCCTCAGAGCTCCCTCAGTGCCCCCTCGGCGCTCCCTCAGGGACCCCTCAGAGCTCTCTCAGGACCCCTTCAGTGCCCCCTCAGAGCTCCCTCACGGACCCCTCGGCGCTCCCTCAGGGACCCCTCAGAGCTCCCTCAGGGCCCCCTCAGTGCTCCCTCAGCGTCCCCTCTGCACTCCCTCAGTGCCCCCTCAGAGCTCCCTCAGGGACCCCTCGGCGCTCCCTCAGGGCCCCCTCAGAGCTCCCTCACAGACCCCTCGGCGCTCCCTCAGGACCCCCTCAGAGCTCCCTCAGGGACCCCTCGGAGCTCCCTCAGAGCTCCCTCAGTGCCGCCTCGGCGCTCCCTCAGTGCCCCCTCAGAGCTCCCTCAGGGCCCCCTCTGCACTCCCTCAGGGCCCCCTCAGAGCTCCCTCAGGGCCCCCTCAGAGCTCCCTCAGGGCCCCCTCTGCACTCCCTCAGGGATCCCTCTGCACTCCCTCAGGGACCCCTCGGTGCTCCCTCAGGGACCCCTCAGAGCTCCCTCAGGGAGCCCTCAGAGCCCCCTCAGAGCTCCCTCAGCATCCCCTCGGCGCTCCCTCAGGGCCCCCTCGGCGTCCCCTAGGCGCTCCCTCAGGGCCCCCCCCCCCGCGCTCCGTCGGGGCCCCCTCGGCCGCAGGCCCCGCCCCGCGCCTTCGGTTTCGATTCCTCCCGAGCGCGGCCGGGCGGCGGCCGCCGAGTCTCGCCCCCCTCCCGGTTTCGCCCCGCCGCTGCCAGTCTCGTCCCCACGGCGGCCGGCCGAGGCGGAGGGGGAACGATGGGCGACCCGGCGGTGTGCTGCTTCCTCACCAAGACCCTGTGCGCCCAGGGCGGGCGGCTGGGGCTGCCGGAGCTGCGGCAGCACATCGGTCTCTCGGCCCAGCAGCTGGAGGCGACGCTGTCGGCGGCGGGTCCCCAGCGGTTCCTGGTGCTGCGGGACGGCGGCGGCGGCGCGGAGGTGCTGGCCGTGTCGGCCGTGCGGCTCTGCGTCCGCAAGGAGTGCGGGGGCTGCGAGCGGCTGCACCTCTGCAAGCTCCACCTCATGGGCAAGTGCAACCTGGGGCCCAGGTGAGCGCGGGGGGCACGGCGGGGCGGAGGGGAGGGGGCGGCCCCCGACACCCCCCCGACCCCCTCGGGCTTCTCTCCGCGGCACCGCCCGCCGTCGGGGCTGGCCCGGGGCGGCCCGGCGGCAGCCTGCGGCCGCTCCCGTCCCGCCTGGGCTGCGCCGGCCGGCCCGCTCCCCCCCGGGCCCCCTCTGCCCCCGGCTCCCTGCAGGGGGGGAGGCCCGGGGCCCCCCCCCGTCGGGTACGGGCCCGTACCGGGCGTTTCTGGCTGGCGGAGGACTCGTTTGCTGTTCTCGCTGGTTTGGTGAAAGCCCCGAGTGCGGCGGTGGGTTGCAGTTTCGCTGAGGGGTGGTGGTGTTTGTCAGCATCACCTTTTTTTGTTAAAGCCGCTTGTCTGCCGCAGCCATCCCTCAGCCCGCTGGCCTCTGGCTGAAATAGTTTACAAATATTTCTCTGGTAAGGAAAAGCAAAGTGCTAGCATGCTGTCTGGTTTTAATCGAGAAAGTTACGAAAGCTTAATTTTGCTGGAAGGTGCTGCTCTGCTTACAGCCCTTTCTGTGAGAGGCAGTGTTTGGTTGCCCATGTACATCAGTCCCGTTTTCTGGAGGTACGGAGGGCCCACAGGAAGGGTAGGCCCAGCAGCCTCTCTAGGCACAGGTGGACCAAAGGCGGTACCTAGTTTAAAAAATAAAAAAAAACAAACCCAATAAAGGAAACCAGAAACAAACACAGAAGTGAAACTCAGAAGCTCTTCCATGCCAATCAATGGTAATAGTGAGCTCTGATGGAAGAATTTGCAGTTTAAGCCCCCAAGCCCCAGATCTTGCGCTGTTGCAGTGTTAGTAATAGGCTGATACCCCACCAGATTCTTCCTTTTCTGCCCCAGCAAAACACCTCATTGTGCACTTGGATCGAAAGAGGATGGAGGGGAAAGGCCGTGTCTATCTCAGAATGGTACTGAATGGTACTAGCAAAGTATTAGGATGCTAAGATTTTCCTACTGTTTCTCACTTTACTGATGGTACGGTAAGCTTCTGTGTGATTCACTGGTAGAAATACCTTCAAGTGCATGTAGACACTTGCGCTGGATGACTGTGTGAACTACAACGTGCAACGAGGTGATTCCCTTTGTAATGATAAACCATTCTGTCATCTCAATAGCACTAAGTATTTAAAATGTATGTCTTAATAAAGGAAGCGTATGCCTTTCCTGGGAGGGAGGTTGATTAAAATGAGGGGACAAAAATTCTGCTAGGTGAACCACAAGGGTCAAGACAGAATATTTTTTAACTGATAAGGTAAAAATCCAGCTGTCCTGGTTTTGTCTGGGATAGAGTTAATTTTCCTCCTAGTAGCTGGTGTCGTGCTGTATTTTGGATTTAGCATGAGAATAACATGATAACACACTGATGTTGCTAAGCAGTGCTTATACTAAGTCAAGGACTTTTCAGCTTCCCATGCTCTGCCAGTGAGGAAGTGCACGAGAGTGACGGAGCATAGCTGGGACAGCTGGTCCAAACTGGCCAAAGGGATATTCCATACAATATGACATCGTGCTGAGTATATAAACTAGGGGGAGTTGGCCAGGGGACAGCCATCGCTGCTTGGGGACAGGCTGGGCATCAGTTGGCGGGTGGTGAGCGGTTGCATCACTTGTTTTTCCTGGGTTTTGTTTCTCTCCTCTCTTTTTTGTTGTTTTCCTTTTCATCACAATTTTTAATAATTGTTATTATTATTTTGGTTTATTTTATTTTATTTCAATCATTAATTGATTAATAGTTAATTTTAATTAATTAATAATAATAAAAATAATTAATCATTCAATCATTAAAATGTTCTTATCTCAACCCATGAGTTTTCTTACTTTTGCCCTTCCGATTCTCTCCCTGATCCCACCGGGGGAGAGGTGGGGAGGGTGAGTGAGCGGGTGAGCAGCTGTGTGGTGCTTGGTTGCAGACTAGGGTTAAACCCTGACACTAGCCTTGCTACCAGATCTTGCATCCTTTTTGGTTTAGATTTTTTTGAAGGAAAAAAAGTCTGTTCAAGTTACTGGGGTCTTCCTATCTAGTGGAATCAGGGGTTTAGTCCAGTTAAACCCATTTTTAACTTTGTGTCTGGCAAGTAACTTTTCACTGCTTTGTTTTCTGGATGTGTTACTAAACTCAGCTGATTGGTTATCACTGTATTTGTGGACTGTTTCAATCTCTGACTTAGAAATATGTACTCAAGTGATGTAGATCACTGTGTGACTGTCAGTGGAATCTGAAGTTAACTATGGAGGAACGCTGGTGATGGCTTCCACCTCAAATACTCTGTAGCTCTCCTACCTTCCTAGCCATTAATCGCGTGTCTACAGAATCTAGTATCCTTAGAAGATCATTTCTCAGGACCAAAGATGGCACACTTCTGCCCTTCACACTTCGCATTTTTGTTTATTTGCTTACAAAGCAATGTGTCCAGCAGGTAGCGGGGGGTCAGGTGCGAAATGTCTACACAAGGGTCTGTACAGAAGGATTGGATCAGGTACAGCATGAGGTAAAAAAAGCTTTCATGAGGAGAGTTTCAGGAGTTAGCTAGAGGCTAAAAGGATAAAGGGAACAGAGACTTGAGTCTGATGGATTAACAGGTACTTTTATTGGCTGAGTATGTCTAGTCTTAAGGCTGTATCAAATCATGCTTTTGAAGAGCAAGACATAAGGAAGCTGTATTTTACTGCATTGAATTAATGCACAGGTTGACTGTGTTTCTCCTCTTATTACTGATTTGCAGTATCTTTTCAAATAGATGCAAAAAAAAAGGCACTCTTTATTTCATATTCACTTCAGACATTTCTCTTGGGTTAGTAAGTGGCACCAGCATCTTCATTATTGTCCTTTAATTGCTTCTTTATCCGAAACTCAGAAGTTAATGAACTCTCTTGGATTTTTAATTTTTTTTTTGACTTCCCAGCCAGCAAAGATAACAAATTGTGTTGTTTTCAGCTTCATTATCTCTTTGTTTTGCACTCTCAGACTTTTGCATCTTTCCTTTACGTGCCATCCCTGGGACAACAACCTTTTACGTTCACAAAATCTAGGGTGTTGCAACTTCCACTGTTGTTGATGTATTCCTCTAAAATTAGCTTTCCCTTCAGATGTTCAGAGCATCTGACTTGACTTGCCTCTTACTGGAGTGGAGGAAAGTGCGGGGTAGACAGACTTGCCTTCAAATCTGTGCTGCTAGCTTTCTTAGAAGTGGTCTGGCCACATCGATGTTTAAAATGAGTATAATAATGCTACTGTATTTCACAGAGTTATTATGCTGTTTGGTCCATTCTGTAGCTAGAGACCATCTGAATGTTCACAGAGACTTTTGCCAAACTGCCTTTCTCTTCATGACTTTTCCCAAGCTCAATGTTATCTGAGGTTCTTCTTTAAATCAACTTGACTGAAAAAGTAAACATTAATATTTCTGTGTATTTCCTTGCAGGCATTGTAAGTACTCGCACGACATCATCAATGCTGAGAACAAAAAAGTTCTAAAGACTCATGAGTTGTCTGGCCTCGATGAGAATGAGCTGCGAGTCCTGCTTCTCCAAAATGATCCTTTCCTCCTCCCTGATGTAAGTTATACTGATTTCTTAAGAGAAGCTTTGTTAATTAGGAATGGGAGAGGGCAGGAGAGAAGGTGGAGGTCTGATCTCAATTTCAAGCTGTTAAGATATGTAACAGAAATTTTAAGATTAGTCTGAATGAAGTATGAATGGGAATGGCTGTGTATGAAAGCACCAGAAGAAACAATATGGAGCAAGCGTTGTGAAAGTGCTGTGTACTTGTAACCAAAAGAAATAACAGCAGTAAAACTGTTAAACACCGAGAAGTGTGTTGCTTACATCAAATACCACAAGGTTTGCACCTTGGTAAGGCCATGTCATCTATGACTTGTCAGCAGAAGCTCTGCCGTGTGACAGGAGGAAGCAGACAGCAAAGCTACAGCCTGTTTTGCATGTCATTGCGTTATCCCAACAGGATAGCCATAAAGTTACTCAAAACAAACAAACAGAAAAAGTCAGCAACTTCACCAGAAACAGTGAGGTAAGCAAGACAGAGGTGAAAGATCACAATAATTGTACGTGCTTACAGGATAAAGGGCCTGACCAAACCCAGTTTCTTGGCTTTTCTCCAAGAGATGATGGAGACTAGGAAGCACGCGCCCCTTTCCTTTTCCAGCCTACGTAGGCCTGCACATTTTGGTGCTTGAGAGTATAGGTGAGTGAGAAAAATCTATGAGAAAATGACCAAGTGACTGCAGTTTTGTGTGAAGTCTGCCCCTTCCAAAGCGCACTGAGTTTTTGTACACTAATTTCCTATGAAGCAACCTTTGTTCGTTTGTATGAAAGTCATTGATTTTGTTAAATTTGGCTGAACAGTCCATTCTGGTTCTGCATGTGTGTATAAGGCAGTGCTGTCTTCAAGGTATGGCTGTTTCAAAGCCAAGGATATCCTGTTCTGCCTACAGCTGTTCCTGGTTAAGAAATTACCAGAGTACTGCCTGTTACCCTTGTCTTTTGGAGGTTATAATCTCCACAGATCTGTTGGCATAACAGTTCTATTGTTTTCTTATTCCCTGCTGTGGCAGTTCTGGGCTTTGACAAAATAGATCTTTTTTTTGTAGTGTTTTAAAATATGTTGTGCTGGCAGATTCAAAGAGCATGGTGGTGATGAGCAAGGAGGATAAATAATATCTTTGTCCCACTCAGCTGCATCTAAAACTTAAGAGTTTCTTGTTTAATTACTCCTAGTAATGAGCAGATAATAGCAACCATCATTGATTGGTGTTACTCTTAAGCTCTTGTCTATAGATCTCTTCAGCCATCATTAATTACCTCTAATTGAGCACCCTAACTCGTATTATGGAGTAAAATAGCAGAAACAATGGCAAACAGTGACCTATGCAGGCCATTCATAAACCTGAGAGCTGGGGAAAGGGATGTGAAAGCCAGGTTGGCTGTTTCTTGCTTAGAAATGCTGATGTTAGATGCTTAGAAATGGCTCTGTGTGTGCTGACAAATGGCATGCATGAAGCTGTCAAGCAAGAGGAACTTCTCATCTTTTGTGACCTGAACTGGGGTGCAGGGTAATAAAAACACAACAGCACCCCAAAATCAGGGGGTTTTATACTTTCCCTCACTTTCTCTCTGGCTCTCCTTTTTTTTTTTTTTTTTTTGTTCTTAGCAAATGCAAGGGGCAGTGTGCTTTCTTGATGTAGTTAATTAGTGGGATTCCCTGTTTAGCTGAGGCAGAACTTTGTTCTGGTTTGGTAGTTTATTCTGATGTTCCCATGTAAAAATTTCATCTGGCATACTAACATCATCTTTTAATGCATTTTTCCTCTAGATGCTCTACAAAATTGCCCTTAACTGGATTCAGTGTCTTTAAATTTCTAGGAGCGTCACTTTGTAACTTAAGTGGCTGGTATCTCCACTACCCTAAAGTGAAATTTTGTGTAATGGATGGTCCATAGAAAATGTTTTTATTTTTAGTAGTCTCTCAGGTTTACCTGATTCTGTATTTTAGTTGGGTTTTTTTCCCCTCCCCCCCGCTACTCTCTTGAGCAGAAAGATGCAAGCATGAAAGCAATTCCTATGCTCTCGCCCCCAAAACCAGTGTCTGGCATAAGTCTTACACTTTTTTTAGTAGTTCTTAAACCAGCTTTAGGCTGCGTGACAAACTGTGCTCTCTGCTTCTGGTTTTGATTAGCAGTATTCCTGGAGGAGAAAGTTTCTAGAAAGGAGAGGATATTGAAGTTAAGGGGGAAAGATTGGGTGGGGGAAAGACCTATTAAGAAAGCAGTGATTTTAAGTTTTTCTAGAAGCATCCAGTGAACTATATTACTTCTTTGAACCAAGGGACTACTGTATAAGTTTATGTCACAGCCCTTAGTTTGTGCTTGATTGTCTGTCTCTGGTGGATGTTGGACTAACTGTTTGTTTCCAGCTTAGTAACTTGAACAGTTACCTTCACTTGCAGGGATGGAAAAACAAGGTGCATATTTAAAGCCTTAACTTATTTTTCTTGTTAGGTAGGCACTCAGATGAAGCATATACATTTTAGATGAAGGTAACACTTTGAGTGGTATCGGGCCCCCAAAATAGAGCAACATTCTTCAACTGAGGAAGACCATCCCTTGGCAGTGGTGTAAGATTTGAGTTCTTTAGTGACTGAAGTTGCACAGCATTTCCCGCAAGACTGTTTGTCATTACCTGGCACTTGCATATGTTCTTGATACATAGATCTTAGAGTGCTCTGTACATGCCTTTCTGCATTCTCCTAGGACAAAGTTGGAAAAATGAAGGAGAGGAAAATGAAGTGACTTACCCAAAATTCTGGAGTAGGTGAATAATTGCTTTGCATTGGCAGGTGCTTGTACTTTTGGTTGTCATTAAGAAAGGCGCATGATGCTTAAGATAAATAGATGGATAGAAGAGCAATAGCTTTGGGTTTTTCCCCAGAAAACTACTATAAAGATGTGAAGAACAACAAGGGTGTTGACCCTCACCACAGATGGGAATTCTGCACAGCAAGCCATGGTCCCACCAGAAAGGTCTGTCTGATGCCATATTGTCATGAGTTCCCATGACATAATGTCCTGGTTTAGCCCCAGCTAGCAACTAAGCACCACACAGCTGCTCGCTCACTCCCGCTGCCTGGTGGGGTGGGGGAGAGAATTGGAGGAGTAAGAGTGAGGAAAAACTCATGGGTTGAGATAAGAACAGTTTAATAATTGAAATAAAGTAAAATGGTAATGATAATAATAACAATATAATAATAATATACAAAGCAAGTGATGCACAATGGAATTGCTCACCACCCGCCAACCGATACCCAGACAGTTCCCAGCAGCGATCGCTGCTCCCCGGCCAACCCCCCCAGTTTCTATACTGAGCATGACGTCATATGGTATGGAATAGCCCTTTGGTCAGTTTGGATCAACTATTCTGGCTGTGCCCCCTCCCAGTTTCTTGTGCACCTGGCAGAGCAGGGGAAGCTGAAAAGTCCTTGACTAGCATAAGCAGTACTTAGCAACAACTAAAACATCAGTGTGTTATCAACATTCTTCTCCTACTAAATCCAAAACACAGCACTATGCCTGCTACTAGGAAGAAAATTAACTCTATCCTAGCCGAAACCAGGACAGGGGTAGAAAGAAAGTTGTGATATAGTTGTGCAAACAGGGTGCAGGAAAACATGTAGAAGTAAAATCTGCAAGATCTCTGGTGAAACTAAAATCCTGCAGAGCAGGCAGGAAGGGTGTTTGATGGAAGCAGAATAATCCAGCAGAATGAGCAAAACCAGAACAAGTCCAGATCCCCAAAATAAGATGTTAAAAGCAAATGAATGCATTCTTTGGAGTGTTAGGGGCAGCAAAGCATAAAGTATCCACAATGACAGAGGGAAGATGGGGAAGAAAGAAGACAACCCTCTTTGGTTTCCGCTTCCCTCGGAGGCTAAGAACCATCAAGGATAGTAGCCATCAGTGCTTACTGAAATTACATCAGTTCCGTGGCTTTGTATGCTCTCACCTAATTTAGAGTAAGTTTGTAAAGGCTAATTGTTCTGTACATGATACTGACTGATGGCAATGAAGAACTCGCCTTTGGCAATGGGTTAATGAATATGAATCCAGTAAAGAGTTGTTTTGCAGTTGAAATTGGCCTGGTTTTTTAGTCTTTTAAGCGCTACTATCCCAGCAATCTCTAATTCCCTACCTGATATATAAATCTATATATATTCAGTTGCAACACAGCATAAAAATGGTCTCTGTTGCTTGGAACAGGGGTTGGGAAGAGATCTGTGACAGTTCTGGTGTGATGTCGGGGCTGCCTGCCAGACACCTGTGTGTCCTCCTCAAAGCAGCTTTCTTGTTATGGGCTGCTCCTCTGTGCTGCAGGAGCAGAAGTGTTGCTGTGGTGTTTGGTGGGCAATATGAAGGAAGTTTTGGTGTGTGACTTGTTCCTTGGGTCCAATTCACTGCATATCTCTTTTTTGGTGAGCAGATGGATAAAGAAGCATGTTGCTTTTTCCATATGTACTCTAATCTCAAAGCATTCTTCTTATAATTTTTAGATGCCCAAGTCTTCAATGCAGAATTAGCTTTACAAATAGGAAGTGCAAATGCAGTTTCAGCTCCATGAAATCATACCTCCTTCGACACAGTATTTATGTTTTTATGGATACACTTGTTCTTTGTTACGGTTTTGTTTTGGTTTTTTTTTTATTTATTTTGCTTTTTAATAGAGTAACTGTAAAACAGTCAGTTGTTATGTAACTGTCTTGCTTAGGAGTGCCAAAAATGAATGTTTGTTGGATTGGCTTTTCTTTTTCTTGGAAAAAAACTCTGCACAATTTCAAAACTGAAAATGCATGAGTCAGCTGAAAATGCCTGCTCTTCCATGCAAGAAATCTGTCCGGATTAAAGAAGTCACAATGAACATGTGCTTTTTAGTCACAGTTTTTCTGCTGTTAAAGCTGCATGCCTATAGAACAAAGAAAAAAATTACTAATTCTAACGTGCTTTATCCATTTCATATTGTATCTATCCTCCCCACTTCTAGGTCTGCCAATTTTACAACAGAAAGGATGGTACCTGCAGCCAGCAAAACAACTGCAACAAGCTTCATATTTGTCGACATTTTCTCCATGGGGAATGTAGATTTCTTCTATGCAAAAGGTCCCATAACCTCTTGGATACCCATGCGTTGAGAGTGTTGGAAAATGGAGGCATTGATGGGAACATAGCTTCAAACATGCAGGCTATATATAATCACAAGCATATAGAACTTAGCAAGGAACTGAAGAAGGGGAAAAGTAAGTTGTAAGAAACACTGAGTTTAAGTAGGATTCTGAGACTGATAGAGGTAGAAGCCATTCTTGCCTTACATCACAGCTAAACCCCATCATGCTTTCTGTGCTTTCAGTACACAACTACAAACCAAGAGAATATTTAATGAAAAAACCGGCAGTTACAAGAAATAGAGAACCGAAGGTACCATTGCAAACAGTGGGCTCCACACTGCATACTCCACCTTCTGAAGGTAAATATCTAGATAAGTACCAGCTGCTTCCATGTGGTATCAGCTTTCCTATTTCCCCTCTTACAACAGGTACGTATTTTTTTCCCTCCTGACATTGATCTGCTTTCAGGAATGGAGTAAGTCATGGCTGAGTCATGTTGGGGGGAGACCTGCATTACTGTTGCCTAAAATACTGCATGCAAAATTGCTATTGAGTGGCTGCCAATAACTGTGACTAGCTGGGATTTGTAACTGTTATTGCTGATCTGTTATATCAGCAGTGGAGTGCCAGTGGAAAATTATACGTGTGGTGGACATAATCCTCAACACACAAACTGGGATGTTGCCAGCTACCTGAGGTTCTGGTCCAGCAGTACGATTCATTCAGTCTTCTCATGCAGGTCCCAACAGCAATGTACGTGGTCAGAGCCAACACGAGTGGCCAACAGGAGCTGGAGGTAAAGATGAAGGTATGGATTGTTTCTAACCCTCCAGTCTTGAGATCAGTGATTCTCACTGGGATTTCGTTTCACACAGCCTTACAGCTCCCTGTGGTAGTCGGAGTACATCTTATGTATGCTGAAAGCCATAGTACTGGACGGCCTGCAGAGGATTGTTGAGATTTCTGCCCAAGCATTGGGCAGCACAATGGGGAGTAGTCTGGGATTGATCTCTGTACAGTTCTGGACACATTGCTTCCTTCCTGGGAAGGAGACAGAGTTGTATCTGCGCGTGAGATATCTTCCCTTGCCGTCTGTCCTCAGGAAATCGATATAGCTTTGTCAGTAGAGCGGTGATTTTGATATACCTTCCAGTGAGTGAATAGGAACTCGTAAATTTCCTGTCCTCCTGGGAAGAAGGGCCTTGGCCATAAAGCCTGTCAGAGTCCAGTACTCTCTGAACAGGTTCTTTTAGATATTCCACACATGGAGCGTGTAATGTTGTCGTGGTTTAACCCCAACCAGCAGCTAAGTACCACACAGTCACTCACCCCTCAGTGGGATGGGGGAGAGAATTGGAAGAATAAAAATGAGAAAACTTGTGGGTTGAGATAAACACAGTTTAATAGGTAAAGCAAAACAAGGAATTCATTCACTACTTCCCACCGACAGGCAGGTGTTCAGCCATCTCCAGGAAAGCAGGGCTCCATCACACGTAACGGTTACTTGGGAAGACAAATGCCATCACTGAACATCCCCCCCCTTTCTCCTTCTCCCAGCTTTTTATTGCTGAGCATGACGTCATATGGTATGGAATATGCCTCTGGTCAGTTGGGGTCAGCTGTCCCAGCTGTGTCCCCTCCCAGCTCCTTGTGCACCCCCAGCCTGCTCGCTGGTGGCATGGGGTGAGAAGCAGAAAAGGCCTTGACCTTGACTCTGTGTAGACACTGCTCAGCAATAACAAAAACATCCCTGTATTATCAGCACTGTTTTCAGCACAAATCCAAAGCATAGCCCCATACTAGCTACTATGAAGAAAATTAACTCTATCCCAGCCAAAACCAGCACATTCTCCCCCCCTTATTCCATACCATCTATGTCATGCCCAGGTCCCATACTTTCCAATACATTCCAATTAATCACCACTGCTTTTCCTGTCTTTTACTATATACACACAGGTAAGATCCCCTCAGTCTATGGACCACCCCTGTAAAATGTCCATGAAATGCCCATAAATGTCCACAAAATGTCCACTGAGTTCATTTAGTCCATGACTTTGGGCCGCATTTTTATGGTGGTCACTTGGGACAGGAGAGGTGGTGTGTTGTGTGGAGTTCCTGGGCACCAAAGCCTGGTCAGGTTGGGTCGCTGCTGCACTTGCCCTGCTTTGTGTAAGGCTTGTCCTCCACTGGTTGAGGAGGTTCCTGCTCTAGTAATTCCTATAATGTGCAACTCAAATCACGGGTTACAACAATTTAAAGGTATTTCCATTACATTCTCCGCCCCTGGTCCCTCTGGGCCAGGTTACAGGGCTTATCATTGCAATGAACTCCTCCCCTTGCCCCTGCTCTGGCTTGGACTTATCCACAGACTGCAGTCCCTTAGGGGAGTACCTGCTCTAAATGTAGCCTTATCTGTGAGCCACAGCCTCTCCAGGAGTATACCTGCTGCAGCATAGACTGATCCACAGCCACATTCACTTTGAGGTACACCTGTCCCAGCGTGGCCTTCTCCATGGGCCACAATGCCTTCAGAGATACACCTGCTCCAGTGTGGCCTTACCCACAGCCGCAGTCCCTTCAGAAGTAAACCTGCTCCAACATAGCCTTACCTATGGCTGCAGTCCTTCCAGGGGCGTACATGCTCTGTTGTGGGCTTATCCCATGCTTTGAGCCATTGTGTTACCAAAATGTTCCCAGGCACAGCATAGTAAAATGATAAGCAGTACAGCAAGCAGCAAAAGCAAAAAGCAGCCACTAACAAGCACTAGACTAATATACAGTAAGGCAAGCAAGCCCCAGGGCAAGCACAGGAACCTGTCAATTAATAGCTAAACAGTAATAACAGCTATAAATTTGATCTAGCACGTTGCAATCAACTCTGTTGTTATCTCAAACCTGTCAGGCCCCACGTTAGGTGCCAAAAAAGACTGTCGTGGTTTAACCCCAGCTGGCAACTAAGCACCACACAGCCGCTCGCTCACTCCCTCTGCCTGGTGCAGTAGGGGAGAGAATTGGAGGAGTAAGAGTGAGAAAAACTCCTGGGTTGAGATAAGAACAGTTTAATAATTGAAATAAAGTAAAATAGTAGTAGTAATAATAACGATATAATAGTAATAATAATATACAAAGCAAGTGATGCACAATGCAACTACTCACCACCCACCGACTGATACCCAGACAGTTCCCGAGCAGCGATCGCTGCTCCCCGGCCAACCCCCCCAGTTTATATACTGAGCATGATGTCATATGGTATGGAATAGCCCTTTGGTCAGTTTGGATCAACTATTCTGGTTGTGCCCCCTCCCAGTTTCTTGTGCACCTGGCAGAGCAGAGGAAGCTGAAAAGTCCTTGACTAGCATAAGCTATGCCAGCTACTAGGAAGAAAATTAACTATCCCAGCTGAAACCAGGACAAGGAGAGAAGTGGAAGAGTAAAAATGAGAAAGCCTGTGGGTTAAGATAAACACAGTTTAACAGGTAAAGCAAAAGCCACATACACAAGAAAAGCAAAACAAGGAATTAATTCACTACTTCCCATTGGCAGGCAGGTGTTCAGCCGTCCCCAGGAAAGCAGGGCTCCATCATGTGTGACAGTTACTTAGGAAGACAAACACCGTTGCTAGCTACTATGAAGAAAATTAACTCTATCCCAGCCAAAGCCAGCACAAATGTTTAGTATCAAATTTACTTATTTGAAGATAGTTGATGTTACATGGGTGCTGTGGGTTAACACTGGTGGGCAGTGAGGCACCACACAGCCACTCGCTCACTTCCTCCTGACCCCCAGTGCAATGGGGGAAGAGGAAGGAAAGAATAAAAGCAAGAAAACTTGGGGGTCAAGATGAACAAATAAAAAATCAAAGGGTAAGTGGAAGAAGAAAGAAGAAAACAAAGCAAGACAAGTGATGCCAAGGGAATCACTCACCGCCTCCCATGGATAGGCTGATGCCTAGCTAGTTGCCAAGCAAAAGACAGCTAACACTCCTAAAACTCCCTCTTTTCCCTTTCATGGCTGAGCATAATGTTATATGGAATGGAATATTTCTTTGCTTAGTTTGGGTCCTCTGCCTGGTTGTGTCACCTCCCAACCTATTGTGCACTCCCCAATGTATTAGCTGTGGGGGCAGAGTGAGAAACAGAGAAAGCCTTGATGCTGTGCAAACACTGTTCAGCAAAAGCTAGGGCATCTGTGTGTTATCAGCATTGTTGTGGTCAAAAATCTAAACCATAGCATCATATGAGATGCTATGAACATAATTAACTCTATCCTAGCCAGGCCCAGTGCAATGAGATTTCTGATGTAGCAGGGTGATGCAAAATACACTGAAAACACAGTACAAATGTAAGGTTACACTTACCAAAACATAGCAATTGCAATGCACGCTTCAATCACAATACCAATGTGATTCCCGTTACAGGTCTGTATAATATGCTCACCGTCATGACACTGGGCATCTCCAGTCCCCAGGAATGTGGATTGAAGCCACCTCAAGCCTGTTTCTTTCTTCAGAATTCTTTTATTAGTTATTTAGTTTTTATACTGCTATGTTGGGCCGAGCCCTGTGTTCACTCCCCCCCATGCTGGTCTAGCTAACTCGGGGAGAAACACTGATACCACCAGTTGATCCACTCAGCTAACATAGCCATCTATCTACAACAAAGGCCACCCTCTGGTCCCCTTTGTGTTGAGACAAAGCTTCTTTGCAAGAGCGGAGCTCAGTCACACCCTGTGTTACTCTCTGAGCTTCATGGGCGCATCGCCCTTGGCCATCTCCACTGAGCCTTCTTCCATTGTAGGGGTTTATTGGTCAGTCACAAAGCCCTAACTCATGTGGTGGGCTGTACAGGGGCTAGTCAGATCCTGAAAGTGCTTGACTTGGCTCCTGCAGCCAACTCTGTTATTTCTGGGATGAAATACCAATTGCAATGTCTTTCTCTTAGAGTTGTATTTTGGTAGGGCAAATAAGGACTGATGTGTTCTTTCCTGTAGATAAAAAAGACAGTTCCTCTGCTAAAGCTTCGAAGGACAACAAAGAAGATGAGAGTGATGAGCTATGCTTGTTCTATGTCTGGAAGTACTGCAAACATAAAGGTAAGCTTTATAAAAAGTAAGCTTTATAAAAAGTAACCTTATCTTTGGAGAGCAGCATCTGCAGAGGCACTCCCTGCTCAATGGCTCAGACTAATGGTGGCAGATGGAGTGACAGTGGCAATTGTGCCTTCTCACTCATTCGCTTTGTTTCCAAGTCACTAATAAACATTGTCAGAATTATAAATATAATCAGAGGAAAGTCAAGTGGATACACTTAAACCCTTTCTCGTCTAAATGATTCATCTGTGGCCTATTTCAGTCCTGTTGATGGGGGCAGGCTTTGGGTATGTTTCTGTGGCAAAAACCCTTCAAGTGTTAAATGTTACACTTTCTGTAACTATTAGATCAATTTAAGAGCCAGCCTTATGCTGTCATCATTGACCACTGGTAACAGTATGCCATCCTTTATTCCTGCTGTATCCTGTGTACATCAGATAATAGCCATATTCTCCCCCATTAAGTCCTTTAAAAAGTGATCTGAGGTGTTAGAACATCTTAAGAAAACACAAGAGTTGTACCAGCTAAGCTGAAGATAAATCTAGGTCCTTGTCTGTCCAGCAGTGGCCAATAACAGGGGTCTGGGGAAAAATATAAGTATAAACAATTGTGTTCAGGGGATGTCCCTGAACAGTCGCCTAACCCCCAGGTTAGGCTCTTCCTTGGTTATGAGGAGGTGCCATGAGATTTTCTTTCAGTGAGCTTGTCCAGTCACTTTCTAAAGGACTACTCCTTTTCTGACCTCCTGGTCTCGGTAAAAGATCCACTTAAATTAGATCAGACTGTGTTTGCTTTTGTTTAGGATGTGGACAATAAGTTGCCTGATAACTGTTTGGTCTGAGATGTTTGTGTGTATTTAGCATTTGTGTAGTGGGTTTGTGTTCTGGTAAAGGTGCAGTTCTCCCATCAGAAGCTCCTTTTCTGAGAGGCAGATGAGTAAGTTACTTTAGGGCTTGATAATACCTCTTAACTGTTACTTTGAAGAGAGACAGCACTTTAAAAAATAAATTATCTCCTTTATGGGTATTTTATGGATCATAGAAATGAAATCTGGCCAGGAGAGACCAAGTGTGGTTTTGTCTGCATCTTTTCAAGTTAATTTAAGCACAGTGCCTTCAAGACAGGGTGCACTCCAGCCCTGTTAACAAAAAGAAGGAAGAAAGGAGTGAATGACTGTTGTCTTCATAACTGGGGTTAATTTCCGTATGTTCTGTGGTCAGATACATCAGGGGTCAGGAATCGTGGAACTCCTTTTGGCTCTGTCTGTGCAGCAGCTACGCCAGCCTTGTGTCACATTTCTCTGCTTCTTTAGGACCAGGCTTGAAGCTTAGGTTTATGAACTTCTGGACCTGTATAATGTGAATGGAGTACCTATGTGCTAGCTGTGGAGGTCAGGCTCAAAGCAGCTGTACTGTGACCACCAAATAGCTAAACTCAAATAACGGTTGGAGAGTTAGTGTGCTTTGCCATGCCATGTTTGGCTCAAAAGTTGTAAATAAGAGGTTTGGTCCATACTCGGGTGTGGAGCAGACATCAGCTTCCCCCAGCAGGGAGGCCTGGAGGTCAGCCTCTGCCTGTGTCCAGCAGTATGCACTCATGCAAGGGTGTTAAGCAGGTCTGAATTCAAACACGCAGGCATACCTGCATTGAAAACATAGATGATTTTAAAAAAACCCAAAAGTCATCTTTTCCTGTGTGAAGGGTGTTTAGCACTGCAGCAGGTCTTGCATGCAAGGCCATTAAAAGTTGCTGCTTCCCATTTTCTGAGGAGCGAAGCAACAATTCCAACAGTGCCTAGCAGTCTTGTTAGTAGGGCAGTGTGCTATCTGTTCAGGGGTGAGGGTAGGGTTCCTCTTGGGGCGTGTTCTGTGGAGTATTGCAGTCCTGTATGCTGCCTCATTTGTTGGGCTGGGCCTAAAAAAAATTCAGGCCTTGGTAACCATCACATAAGCTCTAAGGGACTAAGGGAAAGACAGTGCCAAATATATTGGAGTGCTTACGTGATGTGTAGACTAGGCTTTTTACAGCTGAGAAACATGGTGGTGTGACACGTAGACACACTTCCTATCTGTGGCACTGCTCTCCCAGCTGCCAATGTCGTGTCTCAGCAAAGGGAAGGTTGTGGTTTCTTTGAAATATATTGAATACGGCAGTGTGAGAGTTTATGTTGCTTTTCTAGATAAGACTGGAGAAACACACACCCCTATTGTTCAAACATATTTCTATTTTCAGCACTCTGTCTTTATTGCTCATACCAAAGCCTAGGAGATAAAGCCAGAGTGTAAAAAATGCTTGTTCCATTTTTTTTTCTTGTCTTGCTCTCTGCGTTATGATTGCAGAGCTCTTGACTACGTCCAATCTCATTACAGATAAATGCAGATTTGTTCATTACCATTTGCCATATCGATGGCAAATATATAATGGGATCACCTGGAATGACCTTTCCATGATGGAGGAAATTGAAAAGGCCTATTGTGACCCAAAAAACAGCAGGTATAATGATGCTGGATTGCTTGCTTAGAGTACTGCGGTTGACCCCTGAGGAAAAACTCTTGTTTTCTTCCTAAATATGTCTAAATTCCATAACTTCTGATTACTGAGCTTCTTGGAATCTGGGAGGATGCACAAATGGGAATTTTTCTTTTTAAAAAGAAAAGTAAAAGTGATTTCATGGTGATATTTCTATCACCCTATTTTTGTCTTCTAAAAATATCACAATAATATCTTGCATTTAAAAATCTATACAGGATAAAAAGAGGTGGGTGCAATTTAGCGCTTGTAATATTAGTATTTCAGATAATTAATCATAATTTATTTATAATAAATAAGTTGGGCCTTTTAACAACAGTTCAGAGCCGATCCTTCTCTATGGCTATTCCTTTCCTAATGCAGCTAGTATCTATAATAATAATATAATAATATTTATAATGTGCCTAGAGGAATTTCATTAAATGCCCTTTGTGCAAGCAGCCCAGCTTTTCTTTTTTTTTTTTTTTGACTGCATTTTGCCTTTAACTCCTTTCTGAAAGCCCCACTGTAAGCCACCTGGATTTGTAGGGGACCCCAAGTTTGGCCTCAATAAAATGGTATAGTAATTTCGGTCCATGCCTCTTCAGACAGCAGATGAATTTGATTTGCAGCTTGACTAGGCTGCTGGATGGCACAAATCACAAGCGAGATTCCTAAGAGGAGGCTGCTTTCATAGTCTTCTGCCTGAGAGTTAATTTTTCAAGCCTCCCAGGAGTAAGAGCCCAGGTGGCTCCAGTGATGAACGCTATTTACAGAACTAACAACTGTGATTGCATCCTCTGTAACCACAGAAAAAGAACAAAGCTGATAAGCTGCAGGTGTTTGCTGGAAAACTCAGTCACGTACTTACCAACCTCTGTTTTTGTACTGAGAAAAGCTGTAACCATGCTTATTTATTGCAGAAATACCTTTTGCCACATTGTGCATGTAGCCCCAGACTGTCTGTAAAGCTGGCAGTGCAACATCTGGCTAGTGATTGAGATGGCATTCAGTGTCTCACAGGCCATAGTTCGCTTCTCAAGACTGGAAACAGTTTTCAGAGATGCTATGCATGCTGTGGGAAATACTCTTATTTCAGGCCTAATTGAGTTCAGGCAGTCACATTATGTTAAAGAAAACTGCACCAGCTTAAACTGGGGATTAGAGGATAAAGTATGCGCTCTTAACTATAATAAACCTGAATTTGTCCTTACAGCATAGCAGATAGGAACATTAATTTCCAGACGATGACCTGCTCTTATTCTTTGCTTCGACGCCTCTCTACACCATCATCAGTCACAAAACCCACATTCGTATTAACCACACAGTGGATTTGGTATTGGAAAAACGACCAAGGCCAGTGGATTGAATATGGAGAACAGGTGAGTCCACATCCCGTGCTTTGAATCACTTCTGAAGAAATGTACGGAGCCTCTTCCCCTGACTCCCCTTTACTCAGCAAGGTTAATTAAGTAAAAACTTGTGCTTGAATTTTACAGTGTCAAGTAAGGCAGTGAAGCTACAGATGTTCATAACATATGGGATAAAATGACAACAGGCTGGAGGGGAGGGAACGCGCCTTATCTCCTTGCAATGAGGTTCAGTACGAACAATGTCTGTCTTTGTGTCTGGATGGTTTGTTGTGACTACTTTCCTGACAAAGACCTTGTTGGCAAATGCAGGATAGAAAAAGTCCTTTTTTTCAGCTTGTGTTGATGAGACTGTTTTTGATGATGCATGCTGGCTTCTCTAGTCAGATTCCCTTTTGGAGCTGTCCATGGCTTCTACGCAGATTTAACATGTATCCACTGTCCTTGAGATATATTGCCTTTTAAATTATTCAGGAAGTAGTCTTGCCTCTCTTCTAAGCATTGTCCTGCTTCCTTGGACATGCAAGGATTACTCAAATGTTGCCTTTTTCCTTGGGTGGCCAAATCCTCTTTGATGAGAGAGAGTGATCTATCTGAAAAGTGCTGGAAGAGAAATAAGGAATCTCTCCTTCCCCCAAGGCAGATGCGTTTTCCCCATCTGGTTTACGGTATAGCTGCACAAATGGCAGAACACAAAGGTGATCCAGGGATGTGGAAAAGCAGGCAGGGAAAGATGATGGATATAGTGGCTCTAGAAATGGTGGGCCTTGATTTCAGTATGCAGCTTACACAGAAATCATCTTCATCAGCCTACCTTCGTATTTTACATTGTTTTGTACATTAGAGAATTATACTTGCATCGTGGTTTAACCCCGGTGTCACAAAGCAGATTTAGAATCTGTTGACTATGCCAGTTTGTCGCAGGGGAGATTTTGGACCATTTAAAGAACCACCGCCAAAGGTAGCAGCAAAAGTAGTTTTATTGAATTAGGATGTTGTAAAAGTGGGACTTTACAAAGTCTGATGGCAAGGTTCACTCTATTACTTACTGCACAGAGAATATAATAATAATTCAAACTTACCAAACCAAAATCTTAGTACACTATAATACAAGGTTATGTGTGATATTGGTTGTGTACCAAAGATCTGCCATTGGTAAGGAGGCTCTCAGCCTCAAGGAGTAACCTTGAGAGGTGTCCTAGCTCAAGGGGTGATCACCGCTGTGCAGCCTGCTCCTTAGCAGGGAGAGCTCAAAAAAAAAGCTCACTCAGGCCGTTACATTTATGGAATAAAGTGGTTGGCTCGTAGTCAAATTACATGTGATGGAAAAGGTAGGCATGAGCCTCCTTGTACCCACAACTTTCTTCGTTCCCTGACAAATTAGCCTTGGAAGAACCACCTGCTATTCATGTGTTAATTGCATGATCGGTATTCCAGTTTCCAAGCTCATATGCATCACTGCTCACCATGTCACCCTGTTCCTGTGTGGGTTTTCAGCGAACAGGTGGAACTAGAGAAGTTCATGGCCCAGTCATGGTCTAGGCCTTTACTTCCTTTGGAGCCTGAACCAAACTAACACTAGTTTGGTCAAAGAGTCAAGTGCATCTGCCGTACCCGCCCGGCAGCTAAGCCCCACACAGGCGCTCACTCAGTCCCCCCGCAGTGGGATGGGGGAGAGAATCAGAATGGTAAAAATGAGAAAACTCGTGGGTTGAGATAAAAACAGTTTATGTGCACACAAACAAAGCAAAACAAGGAATTCATTCACTACTTCCCACCGACAGGCAGGTGTTCAGCCATCCCCAGGAAAGCAGGGCTCCATCATGCGTAATGGTTACTTGGGAAGACAAACACCATTACTCCAAAAGTTCACCCTTCCTTCTCCTTCCCCCAGCTTTATATACTGAGCGTGACATCATATGGCATGGAACACCCCTTTGGTCAGTTGGGGTCAGCTGTCCCAGCTGTGTCCCCTCCCAGCTCCTTGTGCACCCCCAGCCTGCTCACTGGTGGCGTGGGGTGAGAAGCAGAAAAGGCCTTGACGCTGTGTCAAGCAGAGTCTTGGCTCAGCAGTAATGAAGACATCTCTGTATTATCAGCACTGTTTTCAGCACAAATCCAAAACATAGCCCCGTACTAGCCACTGTTAAGAAAATTAACTCTATCCCAGCCCAAACCAGTACCGCTTGTTACAAAAATTGAAATGGGATACATGCGTGTCCATCATTACTAATTATGTGTGTAAGTTATGAGTGTTTGGTAATCGCACTTTAGGCCACAATAGTTCTGGGTAGATTTCTCTTCATCTTACTCTTTGCCTCTTCTTTCCCTCTACCCAAACTAGTCATCCAGGGTTTAGTCCTGACTGTGTTTACTCATTACTCTTCTCTCTCTTTTTTTTCTCCCCCCACCCACCCAAAGGGAGAAGGGGATAGTGTGAACTCGCCATCTTCTGATATTATTGAGAATTTGTATCTAGCAGATCCAGGTGCCACCATATCTTTCCAGGCTGGCGTGCATCATTACCAGCTCAATTTTAAAGGTACTCATTTTAAAGGTTCTCATTTACAACTATGCAGTGCTGTACAAAGAGTAACTTGCAAGCTGTCCCAGCTTTTAGAAGCTATGACTTTTTCTACTAACACTACCAGATTTACTCATTGGAAGGGGAAATGAGGTAGTGATGGCCCAGAGGAATTTCCTTACAGAAGTAACCTTCCCCCTTATTCCTTGACACTATCCAGACTCACATTGGACCAGAAATAAAAAGATTCGTAGTCTTCACATACAGTCATAGTAAACCTTAAGGAAAGTGAGTTGTCCCTGTGGATGGTAAAAATGAAAAATCAAGCATCTTTCTGTTCTGCTGGAGCAACATTTACAGAGCATGAATGACTTAAGGGAGCAAGCAAGATAGGCACAGGTTAAATAACAGAGTTACAGGAAGGACAAGAAGCTTACATAGGCTTTGTGCAACTATTCTTCAGCAGATGGAATTGATAATGAATATGCACTTTTCATTAATGAATGATTGTCATTAATAATGACCCCATCTTGTAGACTTATTAATGACTTCTTCCGTCTCTTTTTTTCCTCAAGAAATGACCCAGACAAACATGTCTTTTAAAACTCGAAGACAGGTCTGCAGGCGACCAAAGTTTGTGTCTTCTGAAGATGTGCAGAAGATAAAGAAAGGGTAAATGGTGCTCTTTGGGCTTTTTTCATGTTTCAGAAGTAATTGTAAGGCAAAATGGCTGCTAGCGTTGGCAGTAATTATGCAAAGAATGCAGCTGTTACTAGAAGAAAACATATCCATTTGACTGAACAGAAGCTATATCACAAACTGTCGGCTTGGTGTATCGCCTAGTTTCTGGGGTACATGTTACTCCAGGTACTACATCCACAGGACTGGGATGGACAGTTGTTTCTTAAAGAAGCAAGTGGAAGAGTACTGTGACAACTGAATGGCAGCATGCAAAGCCCAGCTCACAGAATGAGGCTGTTTCTTTGTGGTTTATTTTGTTTATTTTTAAATGTGGGAATTGGCCAAAGGGGATGCTGCCAATTTAAATGTTCAGAGCAGGACTACTAACACCTTGTTTTCTGTTTGTTTGCAAACAGCCAGAGGGATTCTTCTATTCCAAATCAAGCCTGTCCTATCCACTGGGATCAATCTGCACTGCCTGAATTGGGATACAAGGTATCTTATCTTTTTTTTTCTTTTTTTTTTTCCTCTCGTAATTCTGATGGAAAGGCACAACTCGAAGAAGAACGCTGCTTAACTGAAGCAATTGTAACTGGGTAGATGCTAAAAATGACAGCAGTGACTTCTTGGGTGGGTGTGCTAAAGATCTAGGTGATCTCCCAAGAGCTCCTGAAAAAGGTGCCAAATTCCCATAAATTTCGCCTGCATTTTAGGCATCTATTCACATGCAAAAACAAAACTCACCAAATTCAAGACAAAAAGATTCACTGTTAAAAAGGAAAAAAATGGCTTACCTGGGTGACTCAGTGGACCAGTTAAGCAAGGAGCTTCCATGAAGTGTGTATTTCTTCACTAGAAGCTGGGCTGAGACCAAACCCTTTCTGTGTAGGCCATTATAAAACCATCCAGTAATAATACCATCATGGCTGTTGGTAGATAAAGTTTGGATTGGAGACCTGGGAAAGGAAATCTATATATACTCTTTCAAGTCACCCAGTACTGTGACATACATCACAGATCTGAGCACAAACCATAGCCTCAAGGAATGGCAGAAATAGAGTTACAGCCAAGAATATCAAAAAACATTTGCAGTGATCTCTTCAACAAAACAAAACAAACCCCTGCCAGCCCAAAATCTATGTTCTATTTGGTCTACCAGGACTAAAAATGTGCAGGTGTGTTTTAAATTACTAGCTCTAATGGTACTAAGAAGCAGTCCTTCTGGAAGAGCAACACAGCCTCTGGAAGTACTACAGTATGTCAGAAAAAAGGCTTTTCAGTGTTACACTTGTCCTTTTTTGTAGTGGTTTTGACCCTGATTAAGGAACAGCACATAACGTGGAGCATAAGAGGTTTTCCTTGTTGACTGTGTCACAAAATCTTGTATGGTGCTGACCGAGTTGTATTGGCACAGATATCATGATGGCTAGGGACAGGACAGAAGTAATATATTTCCAGAATTCTTTCTGGCTACTTGCGGTTGACAGACATCTTCATTGCTATTCTCACTCTTTGCATTTTATTTTCCCTAGTGTAGTTACACTAGCAGTGGCATGAGAACCAGAAATATCATGTCTCAGCTTCTGTGGGCTGGTTTCTGTTACTCTGTTTTGTGCTGAATGTTTTATTTTACCCTGACCACCCTCTTGTGATGGATTATGCCTTACTCAAGGTAATGCCAGTATCTGGCTGTGTGTGTATAGCAAATTCATCTAAATACAGTTCTGATGAAAAATCAATTTGTAAAATTTAAGTCAACTGCTCTGTACATTAGCTCCCTTCAAACAGCTGTTTTTCACAATTAGCAAAAACCCCTAATTTTTCAAGATTGTAAAAGCGTCATCTGTCCAGCACCTGCTGAATGAACTAATAATGAGTTTATGTGGAAATCTGGCAGCCAGACCTTTTGAAGATTTGGGCCTGTGCTATTATGAGCTCTGTCAAAATAATAAAGGATATAGCTAATCAGCCCTTCCCTTGGCTTATCAGCAGCTTATTTGATTAACTTAAGCTTAATTTTTTGAAAAGAATGCCAGGAAGACAGGTAGCTCAGATCTTTTTAGGTCTACAAAGTTGTATATACTTAACTGCTTCCCTTATTTACTGTGAGAACTTCAGTTTGAATTTTAGTTGAGTCCATTTCTTTGGGTGTTTCTGGAGTCACTGAGGTGAGTGTGAGAGGCTTTGGAATGCGCAGACCCACGGTATCGCTGGTGGTACTTGTGGGGATGCATGACATAGAAGGATCATCTTGTTTCCCAGAGCTCAGTTTGCTTTCTGAGTTGGCGTCTAAGAAAACCATCTCTTATCTTGTAAACTGAGTGCCTTTCACAGGAAAGGAAAGGTTAATTCTGCACCTAAAAAGTGACAAAGCCCACAGTACCTGTTGGTGCTAAAAGTGAAAGTCTGGGCTAGATTAAATCTTTCTGTGGCACCCTAAGCTTGTTTTTTTGCAGTAGGTAATATTGGGACTGGCTGGGATTCTGCATGCATGTGGTGACCATCATAACAACTGACAATTACGACTTGAGGAATTCCCTTCTCTTCAGATATTGACAAATAATCCTGGCAAAATTTGCTGCGCTGGAAGTGATCCGTTTTAAAAAAGACCACCTATCTGAGATAGGGAGAAAGTAATCCTTGTGTAAATAAAGCAGCTCTGTTTTGGTAACGTTGCTTATTTTTTGAGTGTTGCAGTGCAATCTGTAAATCATTTCGAATCATAGTTCTATAGAAAGTAGGGTGTATGAAATGCACAATGGAAATTGCTAACACCAACTGGAAAGTTGGTGTGGATCTCTTGTGTCTTTGGTTAATAGCCAAAGCGGAATTAGTAGTTGGTAAACCTTTTAAAGGCAAAAAAAGGAACTGATATTGTCTTGGAACTTCATGGTGGGTTTTAAATTGTATCTTTAATGTACAACTGAGAAATGCGTGCAATGAATGTGTGTTTTTATGTCAGAGGATGTCTTTGTGTGGCTGCTATGTTGCCGAAGCCTGACACGCATGCCAAAGATTGCTGTGCTGTAACAGGAATGGGAGCTGATGCAACATGAAGAGCCTGTCTGTGTACTTGATAGACATTAGTTCTAGTTGGGTCACTGTCGCTAATACAAAGTATGCTGCTTCCAACACCTAAGTTAACCAGAGATCAAGGTTTGATATCACGGAGTACTGTTCTTGTACAGTCATACGCTAATAGAAATTATTGTCAGGGCAGCGATTCTTTCTCTGCCTCAGAAACTCCACTCCTTGATAGTGACTTAGCAAATGCTTATCCTCTCTAGGATTTTTGTTTTTAGGTCTGAAGATGAAAAGAGCTAAAGAAGTTATGTTGCTATGAAGTATAACCTCCGATAGCAATGTGGTGTTACCTTTTATTAGCAGGGGAAGTGTCCTCAGGGAAATAAGCACAATCCCACAGTTTTAGGCAAGAGAACTGGCTTTGTTGCTTGGAGGCCATCATATGATAAAATAATTGAGGTACCTTTCTTACAAGATTGGGCCTTGTATCATGTGGCTGACCCTTTGTTTTACCCAGAAATGTTACGGTTACTCAGTAAAAGATGCAACATAACAAAAGCATATTTGTAGTCTAAATAAGAATTGTTTATGTATAAATAAAAGATGTAATACTGAAATACAGTGACATAATTTTCATCTTGTAGGTGATGGTGAGCAACTTGAGCTGTGGTGTCACAGAGCATGCAGATAATAAATACTCGCCCATCCAAATTGTTTTATGTGTTGTGTTGTAAAGAGGCTTTGCAAAATATTCTTGTATTAAGACATGGGAAATGTCATTCAACCTTGTAAAAGCTTTTTAATAAATTCACAGAAATAATTCTTCCTTGTGCAGCTGACTTTATTCTTAATCCTTTTAGAAGACTTTCCTGTGATAGGCCTCTTCTTCAGTAAATATTTAATGCACAAGCTGGACATGGTGTCCAGAAGAACAGTTCTTTCTTTATATGAAGCTGTGAAATACAAGTCCTATTTTACCTCCTCTCTAAACTCAGCCTTCTAAACATGGACTTTTGCCCGACAGGGTAAGATGCTGATTTCATATTACCTCCTAGGATGACTGCAGCTTTCCTGCTTAAAACAAACTTTGTTACGTGGGATGTTGGGCATTTCACTTTAAGACATCTTGAGTCCCCACTTGACTTAGGCAGCAGTAACGTGGAAAGTATTACCAAGTGACGTCAGTCTGCCAGCATTATGCATCTTCAGTCTAGTTTACAGAAGAGAAGTGTTCATTCTAGAAGATTAAAGACACAGATTCCTTTGGAGAAAAAATTGGAAAATTTATGCATGACATAAGCAAGCAGAAGAACTCGAATCATGTTTTAATTACGCTTTGCTTTAACTTTTCTTTGGGAAAAATGTGCATTTCTTGATGGATTTTTAACCACGGAAAGTGTGGATTTACATATTAAGTGTCTGTCCTAATTATTCACATAGTCACAATCTAAAGCATTAAATTAACCTTCAGAAGTATAGTCTGGGACCCTTCTGAAAGTATATCTGCCATAATTAGGCTTCTGCATGTTATAAGCTAACTGAAGCTTCATGTCTTCTTTTGGTTTGTGTTTTATAGGCAGTGGAGATCAGTAACACAAGCTCTGAATACAACCTAATAAAGCAGCTATTTCTTCAGACTATGAAAAGCTACAGTATCCTTAAAATACGGAGGATTCAGAATCCATCCCTCTGGAAAGTGTTTCAGTGGTTAGTATTTGTTTCCTCATCCTTAAGGGGAGGGAGTCTCCAAGAGCTGGTGTCCTGTATATTCGTCCTAGGAAAGGAAAGATGTTACCACCCGTGCTTTAACATGACTGGTATTTCCTTCTTAGGGGCAGTTTCAGGATTGAAATTAAGTGTCTAAGGCCTTCCAGAGAATGCCATGCTCCTCAGGGGAGGTTACCTTTGCATGACTCCTCGGAAGATGCGGGGAGGGGTATGGACAGAAAGACAAAAATTATGCAGAATTGGGATGAGGATACCCACAGTGATGCGGAATACCATATTTTCTCAAGGATTGAACAGTAACTGCCTGCTGCACACACCTTCTGTCTGTTACAAACATTTATCCATTAGAGTATATGAAATACTTCCTAAAAAAGAAGTGGGCAAGGGTAAGGGTGCTTGAGCCTTTTTTTTTTTCCCAGGCAGATTTATTTAAGGCTTCTTCAAGAGTTTGAGCACCTGTGCTGAATGAAGTCAGTACTCACTGAGAAAGAATCCTTATGCTTTAACTAAATGAACTCTGAGTTCCAGAGCTCCTTTCTGGTTTTCAACATCTGCATCAGTGATACTGAACTCCAGGTACTTACACCAAGCTAGATACCAACAGATTTGAGCTGGTGCCAGTGACAATAAATGACCGTGTTCAGGTTAATTTGGTAGCAGATTAAGCTGTTGCATAGAACAGTTTTCCAGTTTAAAACAAAAGCACAGATACTTAAGGGAACTATTCAAGGACTGTATGGCATGGTAATGGAGAAGAAAAATACTGCTCAAATAAGTACTTTCACCTGCAAAGTGACTGAACCCAGGAGGTCACCAGCTAATAATTTCATAAAACCTTGTCATCTAGCAAAACTTGAGACACTTCAAATCAGGTAATAGTGCATACCTTTTCTTGTTATCCTCCTGCAATGAGATAATTAAGCTAACCAGGCAGAGTTTAACATTGCCAAATTCTCAGTGAACAAATTTCAGTCCATTGCTCTTAACTTTTCATTTCCGCAGTTTACCAGTTGGAAGGATTCTCCCCTCTCCCTGGCTCTGTTTACTTCATAGCTGGTCAATTCCTGAAGACTATTACTGTCTTGTCCACTTCCACAGCTTCTGAAAACCTGTGGCATGTCTGGATGCTGTGAAGTAGTGATGGGAGATACTAGTTGAGCCTTCCGTTGCGATTCCTCTTTTGATTTCAGGTCGTAGCTCAGTCTGACTGGCCTTAATCAGTCAGGTCTTCAGTGGTGAAAGAAGGCTCAGTTTCTCTCCTTCTGGCTCTGTCCCCTCAGCTGCACTGATCCCACCGAGGGGCGGGAGCTCAGGGCCTACAGCAGTTTGCGTTCGCTAGGGGAATGCAGAACAAGCTGCCTCTAGCTTTTACCCACTGCTGGAGCATGGAGGCTCTGCGGTCAGTACAGCCTCTGCTCCGCAGAGAGTTTGGGGGTGGGAAGGGACTAGAGACATTAAAGCAGAACTAGTAGGGCCCTATAGAGGAGCAAAAGGTTGGTACAGTGGGGATTGTAATAGTGTCAATGCTTACTTCAGTTCACTGAAGAAAGCCAGAATTATCTAGAATTGCTGGGCAGTAGTATCAGTATATTGCTCATCTTGTAATTGGTCATCATACTGGTAGTCTGTTTCATCTTCCAAGCTGACAGAGGAGAAAGCAGACTGGAAATCTCATCCAGCTGATATTTACATGTACTTTAGGTACTTTTTTTCCTTCTTTAAATGCCTTTTTCCCTTTTCTTCCATGGCTCACACTCTCCTCCCCTGCATTTTTCTGTTAGGCAAAAGGAGCAGATGAAGAGGGAAAATGGAGGGAAGGAAGTAACTGAAAAGCTCCTGTTCCATGGAACCAAGACCTCCTTTGTGGAAGCCATCTGCCTTCACAACTTTGACTGGAGAATTTGTGGAAGCAATGGAACTGTCTATGGAAAGGGTACGTAGAAGTGACTCTGTGTGTTAGACGTCTACTTAGACTCCCCTGATACTAGAGCAATCAAAGTTTTGAAGTCTTTAACTCTAGAGGGTGAAATAAAGTGGTAGGAATTGCTATTATGATCTTCCTTCCCTCTGGAGAGGACAAGAATTTGGTTTGTGTGGGGGTAATCTTTTCACAAGGTGATAAGAGAATTAATGTAGGGATTTGAAAAAGCCTCTGTTGCTGTAGGTGGGATCCTGTGAAGGCTCAAGGTCATAATTTGAACTTGCCAGAGAAATGGCCGCTAGTCTTCATGGCAGGGAGCAAGAAAGGTGTGCAGTCCCTCAGTGTGGTTGTGGAAGGCCCTCATGTTTTCTTGTCTATCCCTCTCATCATAACAGACATACCTGTAGTGTTTCCATATGTTTTGGTTTTTCAAAAATTATTCCTAAAATAGCAAATTCTGAATGGAAATTATGTGGTGAAATCCTTTCTCTTGTAAAAATTTCTATGGTATTATGTAAACTGGGTAAGAGGAGACCTGTATGTTGGGTCAAATACCTCCTGAAAAACAAGGGGATGCTCAGTTTTTGCTGTCATTCTATACATACTCCTTATAACCATGTTTTCATATAATTTTCTAGGAAGTTACTTTGCTAGAGATGCTTCCTATTCCCATACATACTGTCAGCCTGCGGTGAAACCAAACCTCATGTTCGTGGCTCGTGTATTGGTTGGAGATTATGTTAAAGGCAATGCAACCTATGTTCGCCCCCCGACAAAGTCTTTTGACGGGCTTCGGTTTTATGACAGCTGTGTGGACAATGAGTTAAATCCCTCCATTTTTGTTGTCTTTGAAAAATACCAGATTTACCCAGAGTATATAATAGAGTATGCGGAGGAAGAAAAAAAGTGTATTGTATCTTAGAGGGATCAGAGCTGTTTGTATCCCTCATCTTATTTTCTGTATTGCAGGTGTTCTCACACTTGGTGACTTCTTTCCTTTTAATACAATCCTTTGGAATGTTAATCCAAAGAATTTCTGTATTGAGGAGGGCTGGCAAAACAGATGTTACATTTGTTGAGACTAATTGCCTTGTATTCTCCTCTTTCCCTCTTAAATGAAGCATAGAGTTTGGATAACTGTAGCAGAAAAATCAGAATCACAGGATGGGAAATCGAATGTTATGACTTCTGTGGGGAAATAATTGTAAAGGCATTTTCTTAGAAATAGAGTAGAGAGGATTTCTCTTTGCAAACAGTTCAGTTAAGAGAAAAATCAGCAGTACAGTAGTTTTTAAGCAAACTCTAGTTTTTAGTAGTCAAAGATTCTTTTCACTGCAGAATACGGCTGTTCTTGAATTCTAAACAAGTCGGTGTACGTAAGGATGACTTAGTTTTCAAAGTGCTGATACTAGTTTCACGTTTAAAATAGTAAAACAAAAAAATAAAAAGCTTCTTTTAAATCAGTGTCGTAAGTTCTCAAGTGGAGAAGTTTCATCTGTACAATGGCAGCCACTGTTCGGATCAGAAAATCATTGGATCAGATTCTTCTTGCGGATCTGCAGTAACTTGCTGTGTGGCCTATACAAAAATAGAGCTCAAGTGAAACTGTGCAAGTCACAACCTATGAATGAGCAGGTACTAAAATTTGGTGGTTTGGCTGCAACTAATGGCCGTAAGTACATAAAAGCTGTGTCACAATGAGCCAGGCATTCAAGTGAATGTGGCCACGTATTTTCTCAATATCAACGTTTGCTTAGCTATAGGACAGGAGAAACATCTTAAGCATTGATATTTTCTGTCCTATTTGTATACGTTAATTTTCGTTTTTCCAGAAATATGACATGACTGGAAGAGACCAGTACGTTCTCTCGAGGCCAGTGGTAGAACCGCTGTCCTAAGACGCTTCGTATACGTGTTCTGTTGCCCACATTGCTTTGGGCAACTCGCTGAGAACTCGCTGACAAGTGTAGTTCCTCTTTGTGTTTTGAGGTAGCTGTGGGTGATCCTGGATACTGCTTCCCTGGGTCTGCTTTTGATAAACTTGCTTTGTCTCTGTCAGCGATGTACAACCCTACTAATGGTGGTAAAGCCCTTTTTTATTAAGCTACATGCTTTTTATTGTCCCCAAAAGAAAATACAGAAACTCGTATAGAGTTTCTACTGAATTTTAACAGGGAGTTTGTAAGTTAATTGAACTGAAGACCCTCTGTACAAAGATGTCTTATTCAGGCAGTCTAGCTGTTAAGAGGGGAACTGTTGCCGAGGATGGAGGAGCAGTAATTTTTGCTTTCAAATAAGCTTTACAGTAACACAAATAGCTTCCCAGTTATTTGCATCTTCGATACAAATCTGTCAACCACATGTACTACTCAAAGTTTGCAAGTTACCAAGAGGATGGAGAAATATATACAACTAGGAAATCTTATTAAAATTACTGCCTTAGAACTAAATGAAAACATGCGTCAGTAGTGCATTAAAGGGGAAGATTTTACCACTTTTTAACATCTCTCTCACTTTTGCTTGCCTGTAGAGTTCCTGAATCATTGAGTTTTGCCATATTTGCCAATAAAATGTGTTTTCACTCACTTTTTGCTTGTTAGTGTGCAGTTTGTCTCCATACATAAACTTATGGCACATCTAAACAGACCTAGTGAACTAGACACTTAATACATGTGCTCAGTGTCTTTCAGCTGTGTTTCTAAACCGGGGACACTGCATGGATGTAGTTTTGCGTTTTACTGCAGATGCTTAGCTAAGTATGAAGGATAGAATGCAGTCTGATTCATGGAGAACATTTCTGTAAATGAACTTCCTAACTAACATATCCTTAATATTAAGTAAGTGCTGTGGAAGTTTGGTTGGATTCCATGTAATTAAACAGCTGCTCTGAGCAGCTGTTAAAGTCCTAAAAAAGGGGGGAAAGACTAAGGTGAAGTAGTAGCAGAACTACTGGTTCTAATATGTAGTAGTCAGGTATTGACTTATTCAAAGGATATACTTTTTTGATGAGTACATCAAAAGTATCAAAATACAAAGTATTTTACAAAGTATCTAGATACAAAAAGTATCTAGATGAGTAACTTTTAAAGAATCTGACCTAAACACCTGTAAGACCCAGTGCTGCACTTCCCCCCACACCTGTAAGCAAGAAGAGAGGCAAGTCCATGGAGAATGCCAGTGCAATGCTGACAACATCAGTCCAAATCACAAAATCTAGAGGAGGGACAAGGGAAGGAATGGGAACTCCAGTGCTTGTGTTTCACATCATTGTCAAAACTGCACTTCCATCGGTCTGGCAAGAAATGCTGCCGGATGGGGGTACAACTCTCTTCTGCACAGGATATTGGCTATTTAATTGGTGGGGGGGCTGGAGTGTAGGTGAGAGCCGCTCTGGGGAAGGAAGGAAGGAAGACAGGAACTTCAGTCTGGGTAACTGAGCTGAAGAGGGAAGAAAGCTAGAAAAAAAACCATACTCTGAATGCAGGAGGATGGAGCATGAAGGAAAAAAAAACCCGGGTCTCACTCCTACTGGCACCTCAGCCTCTTCCTGAGTGACACCAAGAAAAAACACCTTGCAAGAGAACTGTCGTGCATGCCACAGGCTGGCAGTAATCCTTTGCCCTTTGAGCTTAGTAAAAGGCATTGCGTGTGAGAGGAAAGGAGCAATGCCTTGTGTGGCAGCTGTGTAACCACTGGGCTGAATTATGGTTCCAGTCCTTGCTGCAACGAGCCAGCTTCAAGGTAAGAGTGTGTTTTCATGATAACCAACAGAATTTTGGAAGTAATTTTTTTCATTCCTAGTGACTGAGCAGAAGCTGTATTTGCTTTTTTCTTCTGGCAATCCTAGCACTGCCTATTGAGACTGCCACTTGTGGGCCATGTTTTTGTCTGAAATAATAACCGTGTAACAATAGCACTTCGATTTGTCACTGCTGATGCTTTTCTTGAATTTCTGGATTGGCTAAAAGCAGGTTATTGACTGCCCTGCCATATCTACCACCTCATTCACTAGCCTTATATTACAGTCTGATTAATGGCTTTCAGGGAATCCAAGAGGTGCAGAAGAAGTTTGTTCAGAAAAGGCTAAAAATGCATTTGCTAAGGGCACACTCTGTGTTTAATCCAGTAACCACCTTCTTTTAGGCACAGCATTACCAGGGCTCTTCATGAGCGCAGATACTGCTGCTCTTAACTTCTGGATGCCTTCTTTTTGTTCCCGTCTTTAAACTGAGGGAATAACTACCTCTCGTGTTTCAAGACACAGAAAGCATTGAGAGAACAGCACCACAGAATGCGTTATGAGCACTGTAAATTTTTTATTTAAAAAAAAAAAAAAAATCTTAGCAAGTTTGTTGCATTTTACCTCTGAATACGATTTTTTCTGGTCTACCCCTGTGAGCTGGGGTGCCAACCAGCAAGTTTGCTTACAATGAAGCCAGATGGAATCCTAGCAGTCAGCTGGTCAGCAGCTTGGTTAGTTGTGTCTCCTCCCTCCACCCCGCCCAACAGCCTTCAGGTATTAAGATGGAGAGTGTTGCGAGGTATCTGTGAAATGGAATAGCGTGAACAGTTTCCCAAGGCTCTAGGGCTTTGGTTTGCTTCTTGGCACATTTAAGCCTCTGCAAAAAAAAAGATGCTACGCTGGCAACAGCTCTGAAGCAGTGAAAGCTGTGAACGTGCAGCCCTCTGGCACAGCTGCTCTTTGGGTTCTTGCATCTCCAAGACAGGGCAGCTGCGAGTGGGAGTCTGCAAGACAAGTGCAATGCCATTTTTCAGGAAGAAGACTCGAGGCCTCAGAACAAGCCCATTCACCAATGCCAAGTGTTGTCGTGGCCTGTGAGACTGCATGGTGGCTGTACACAGGTAGGCATGATACCCTCTCGAAAGGTCTTGGTCAGTAGCTATGCATACAAAGGAGTTAAAGAAGCTATCACTTGCAGAGGTTCCTGCAGCTGACCAAGGCCTTTATTTTGTTTTTGAAAAAAGCTGTATGTATGCCTTCATCAGGAAAACATGGGTTGAAAACTTGTTTAAAAAAACCATGCTTCACCCTGGGTTAATAAATGTGGTCTTGATTTGCAAACAAACAAACAAAAAATTACTCGAAACCAATGTACCTGCTACGATAGTTTGTCACGATACCACTGATGCTGTGATACGCTTTCTTCACCAACAAACCCAAGAAGCTGTAGTACTGGAGGGCTTTGGGGTCAAGTGGCAGGAGCCTAGGCAAGGCCTTAGATGATGGGTGACAGTTGTGCTTTCACAGCAGTCACCTATATATACCTACCACAAATCATCACACTAGGTCTTAGTACAGCTTAACAGCACTACCAGTCTAAACCAGACAGGTCTTTAACAATTCTTTTAATGGGTCCTAAAAGCTAGACCCACTGTAGCAAAGATTTTCTAAAGAACCTTTTGGTTCAGCTTGCTTGATGTTAACAGAATCGTTACGAATAACTGCCAGCACCAGGTCTGACAGTAGTGGAGTCCAACAGAACATCGCCAGCTCCCTGTTTTATTGCATTGAGCTACAAGAAACAGCTAACGCTGAAGAAGCTGTAGGGGTAACTGAGGTGATGGTGTACATGGTCTCAGCACAGATGACTAAGAAAGCAGTTCAGAAAAGGCTTGTAAAGAGGGGGTATTGGCCTTGCAGCCACTCTGGGGATCATGAATAATACCATCAAAGTTAAAAGTAGATGTTTCCTGATGTAATGCTGGCAGGGGAGTTACTGCCCAGGCTCAAATTCTGATGCACAGCACAAAGGAGTATTGCTGCCCCTCTTAATCCAGAAAACGAAGTGCCAAGGAGGCTGCGAGGGATGGATGTGTTTGCATAACCTGTGCAAAACCAGTATCTCTTTTGTAAGCAGCAGATGTTTATATAAAGCTTGTATCAACTCCTTTTCAACTGCTCTACTTAGATATAAAAAGGTGAGCTTTTAGGAGTCAGCATGGTCCTTGGTCAAGTTCTTCCTCTGCTTGTTCTTCCTCTCCTATTGTTCTTCCCACTGAGCTACCTGCTTGTTAATTATTTTCCATAACAGTAATCGAAAATGATTCAGCATGGCATGGCAAAGCAAGACAGAATGGTTCGAGTATTTCAGATAAAAATAAGGGGAAAGTAAGGCAGAAAACCAGAAGTTCTCATTTATGGGCAAAATGTGTAGTACTAGTTGAATGAAAAAGTGTCTAGTCACGGTCATGGAAGCAAAGAGGACGCATACTGTTACAGGTTTATGAAATTAAGCTGAATAACCTATTTAAAAGCTTCATCCATACATGCAAAGAAGTCATATAGTTGCTGCTCAACTGAGCACATCTTTGAATTTATTTATGTAAAGCAGACAAAATTCTCAATCACATTATATCAAAAGTACTACAAATATTCTTACATTTGTGTAGCAAGGAATCACATAAACTACACACTTCATAGCCAGCCAGCAGATTTCTCAGGCTTTTTTTCCCTAATAAGATTTGTTATATTCCTTGAGTAAGAAGTTATCTAACGTCATTGCTTGAAATGCACTGATTAAAAATAATAGTAAAAATCATGTATAACTTTAGCACAGAGTGAGCCAATCACAGTCATGGCCGGACAGACAAAGCAGTGATGAAGCTGAAGAACAGGGAACTACAACTGTCTGAAGGATTCAAAAGGCTGCAGGCAAGCATGCAATACCCTTATCTGGTTTCACAAATTATCATTGATTTGAAAATAAACTATTTTTTCCTCAAGTGAGGGCTAGGGAAGAAGGGTGGCAGCAAGGCACTTCCCCATCTTATTCCTCTATGCAGGAACTCCAGGGGCAGTGCATGGCCAGCTGTGAAAGCGCTTTTTTAGGTCAAAAGTAAACTGTACGTGGGATGGGGCTGCTGCGGGACATGGGGAATAGCCCAAGCTGGACAGGAAGCAGAGGCAGGCATGCAGATGTGATACCAAAGCCAGAGCTCGGGCAGTTCAGGAGCGTGGCATTTCTGTTCGGGAAGAAGAAGAGGCAACAGTTCTCTTTCGGTTTGAAGTATCATCTTTCCCTTCATTAGGAATTTCTGGATTACTAGTGCAAGGCAACCTGTTACCTCTGCTATGCTGCAGGAATCCAGAGGCACCGGAACTTCACAGAGGTCCGTGGCTCATACCGTGCCTCATTTGCAGCACCAAAGCTTGTCACATCACTTGTGCCGGGACAGCGCTTTGTGTCAGTTCCCCTTAGCTCTCTTTCTGTGATGGAAGCTCCCTTCCAGTCTTCACATGCTCTGAGATACCTCTATAAAGTGTGCACTTTAACGCTGGTTTTAAACTCTACTTTGCTAATGTGTAGGGACTTGTGCTATTGAGACGGTAGCAAGGGCTGACTTTCCAAAAGCTCAGGTAAGCACAAAGACGCCAGTCCAAACTATCATTCAGAGATGGTACTGTTTTAGCTGAAATGCAGGCTTTTTTCTTTTTTTCTGAAAGATTTAAAAGTGCCAAGGGAGTACCCATGTAAGAATAGTCGCAGTCAGCTATTATCCCTCTTGCCTGGTTTCTTTCACACAGTAATTTCAGAAAGCTCTAATGTGCTACATTGAAAGGAAAAACTTTAACATTTTATGAGAGGGAGTTTAAAAATACACACCTGGAAAGAGATCCTGCATGCAAACAGATCTGTAATGCCAGAGTCTGTGACTCATGCCTGAACTGACTGGAAGCTTGATACGGAATTCAGTTTATGCCTGTATTGGCTCTGGCCCCGTACTTTCCTATTAGCTGTGTTTAAAAGGTCCATTTGAATTACCTGAGCAGTTTACTGATTATTTAACATATTAACGAAGTAACAAATTGGGCCAATGAATGACTGAAATCCAGGCACTCTTACTGTACTGCATATAATCAGAGTCAGAGGGAACTTTCAGGAAAATATACCAGAAAAGCAATGTCCCAGGATGCTTCAGAAAGCTGTGCATTATCAGCAGGTTATCTTCTTTCCTTGTGAAATCATCTAAGATACAACCTCCCGAAATGCTACAGCTGTATATATTTTTTAAGGAAATCATCGTCAGATCTCTGACTCATAGGGTACTCTTACCTACTGTGAATCTCTAGCATGGTTTACAGCATAGCACCCCTCCACTCCCTGCACCCAGACTTTAATTCGTAAGCTTATTGCTATTTTAGCTGAAGCACAGAGGAAAGACTTATGCCACTGAATGAACGGCTGCTGCCTTCCTAATAAGTCGTTCCGTCATTGGTGAATTTGGTCTTATCTCATCACGTTCTCTCAGGAGGCACCTGAGAAAGGAGAAAAGGTAGGAGAGAAACAGGAAGGTCATGAGTACATCATTAGTTTTCCTGTAAGATCACCAGCAGTGTCCTTGTAAGAGGAGGAAAACAGCAGACAAAGACCTGCTCTTGAGGTGCAGATTTCCTTTATTGGAAACATTTGGCTTTGGCAGTAAGTTTAGGCAGAACAGCATTGTTTTCAGCACTGACAGAGACTGAAAATGAGCACCCAGAGATCAGAATGCACAGAAGAATCACTTTGATAGTGTATCTAATTTTTATGTTTCGAAAGAGACCTCAGGAGGGGAACAGGCAAGGCTTCATACTGTCCCAAGGATCCACTCTTTTAAGTGCACAGGCAGACCCAGTCAATACATTTCAGCAGAACTCAATATGGGTGAATAAGCAACATCTATGATTTCTACCAAACAAGGCTCTTGTGATTTGTACTAAGGTTAAGTTCACATATCAGATTCTGCAAATCTTATTTCCCAATAAAGCAGATGTATGTCATCATTAGGACAGATTTGATTTTCAGCAGTTCACAGAAGTTTAGCAGTCCGTTAAGTACACTTATCAACAGGCAGGAGGCCACATTTTAAGATGGAACCATTTGAAAAATCAACCATCCTTGAACGAATTCAGATCATTCATCAAGACTGCAAGAGTGTACTTTTGGAATTGGAAGCTATTGTACTTTTTATCCTAGTTAAATGTTGTTACATTTAACAGAAATACTTGCATATAGTTTTAGCCTTAATTTATTGGTTTGAGTATAGTCACTGCTTCTTACTTTTAGTAACAGTACTACTTCCACAAATACTTATCAGGAAAAATACTCACCTTGCAAGGTTTTGTTTGGCTTGTGATTTAGAGTTTAAAGCAGCATGGATCAATAACTGGCTGAAAACATCTCTCTGAAAAAAAAAAAAAAAAAGTCAGCAAAAATGCAAAGTAATAAGTAACTTATAAAGTATGGCTGGTTACAACGTCTTGTTTACCAAAGCATTAAAACCACTGAAAAAGGAAACATATATCCTGGTTTTGGCTGGAATAGAGTTAATTTTCTTCCTAGTAGCAGGCATAGTGCTATGATTTGGATTTAGTATGAGAATAATGTTGATAACACACTGATCACTGATCACTTGCTCTGTATATTATTATTATTATTACATTGTTATTATTACCATTACTATTTTACTTTCTTTTCAATTGTTAAACTGTTCTTATCTCAACCCTAGAAGTTTTCTCACTCTTACTCCTCCGATTCTCTCCCTCATCCCATGGGGGCAAGGGGAGTGAGCAAGCGGCTGCGTGGTGCTTAGCTGCTGGCTGGGGCTAAACCACGACAACATATCAGAAAAATTACATAGCTAACACTGCTAATAAGTGTTTGCAAACAGGATTCAGTCACAAGCACAGTTTAGCTTTTCACTTTCTAAGAATGAAGTGTTGTTAATAACGTAAGTGCCTAATGGATGCTACTGAAAGCAGATTAAGTCACATCAAAAAGTCTGTTATTGGTCTCCTTTACCTGAGCATTACTGCCTCCTAGTTGGATTAGCTGATAACGGATTGGGTACAGCAGGTCTACAGCTTTGTCGCAATTTCCATTTTCAAACTCTACAAAAGCCTGGCACAGTGGCAACCCCAAACTAGGAGCCAGGGAAAGCTCATGGTCTTCACAAGGTGCTCTGCAGAATGAGAAAGTGGTTAACTCCCATAAGTCAAATTACAAATATGCATATTTCAGTGCCAGTCTGTCACTACCTGCAGACAGAATTTTTTTCTACTGTACAAAGCCTGATGTTTCAGGTACTTTATTTAGATAATATCTTTTGGTGTGGTTACATTACTTTCACCTTTTTGTTACTCATCAATCAATCAGTTTTCATTTTTCTGAATATATCCACAAAAGGCAGAAGCCAAACCCCTCCTTGCCTTTGCAATGAACAGTTTTGGCTAGAAAAGTGAGAAAACTTCACAGTTTCTCTTCTGATGATCTCACCAGAACATCCAACTGCTAGTTCTTTGACTGTCCCTCATCTCTGCCAGAACTGCTAATCAGTCCCTTGTACACAGCTCCAAATTTACTAGCTTGCAAAACAGCTCGCCACACAGCACAGTGCCTTGCCATCTTTGCAATACAAACTGTATGCCCAATGACAGCTCTCAAAGTCTGCTCTTTTATTCTAACCATGACAGACTGCTTTTAGGCCCACAAACAGCAATAGATTTTAGCTACCTCTTAAGCTTTTTTTTTCCTTTTTTAGTGCTTGTATCTTAACCCATCTAAGAGTGGAAGAGACATATAGCATCACAATATGCCTGCAGAAGAACATGTACATTCTACCAGGCATCCTTGACAATAAAAAAAAAAAACCCACACCCCAAAAACCCCCAAAAAACAAGTAACCAAACTGTAGCTCTTCAGCCTACAGGCAATACCTGCATGTGACAATGTGGAATTGTGTTTTTCCACTGCTACAGAAAAAGCTGACAGTCATCAGGCCTCGGAGGTAGTGCCATTTCAGTGCCCAGAGGTTGCCTGGCAATATGAGGAGAGAAGGGCTTTCTATCCCAAGCAATATAAATTATTCCTGAGAATACAGTGCACAGTTCAATGCTATAAATTCTATCTAGTGTTTAGAACAGGTTTTTCTGTAAATTTTCCAATTAAATCTTTAACATTGAGGAACCTTAGTCACTGGCTTCTCTTTTGAGTGCTTACAACGACAACTGAGAGTCTCACTCCGACACTAGTACCTTAAATTTACCAAACACAGAGCATACTCTGTGCTTTCCTTCTTGAGCCAGTATTACAGATTTCCCATTTCTTCCATTAGGTCAGTGTTGATTTTTCAGTATGCAGCGTTGCACAATGTGTTTATCGTTCCTTAAACAAAATATGGCGTCCTGGAAAGTTAGAAGTGCACAACAGATGTGCATTTTAAGTAAGTAGTTTGAGATAGTCAGTGATGAAAATGATGAAACAATTCTTCATTTCAACATTTGTTCCAGCTCTCTGAGAAAATGCACAGAGGAAGACTGAATTTTTTTTTTCCTTTCTCTTGTACCTGATCATAGAATCATAGAATCATAGAATGCTTTGGGTTGGAAGGGACCTTGAGAGATCATCGAGCCCAACCCCCCTGCAGTGAGCAGGGATCTGAAGTATTGATTCATGAAGAACATACCCCCTGCATTAACTAACATGTCCACCCATGAAAATAAGCATGTGATACCAATCATCAGAGAGCACCATGGAAATTTTACAAAAAAAATTCTTGTCAACTTTAAATTGCAAAGTCTAGGGAAAAATATTAATGAAAAGCCAAGAATGACTGTTGTTTGTGCCAAAGTTTTATGATTGCTTTTTTAACACATACAAAACACATCTTAGGTATTGTTTAGCTATTACGTATTTGTGATAAACACAAATTAATCCATTAATCGAATCATTAATATAATCCCTTCCTTTCACAGTCTGCTTTCTCAAATAATAAAATTAAGCTTTATAATACTTCAAACTACAGCTAAAAATGTACAGCTGTATTACTACAAAAGGTGGAACACATAGGCAAAAGGAAGCACTGGGTGAAAGGGTAAGTAGCAGATGTTCATTAAAGCTTCCCTGAAGTGGTATGCATGTGCAGTTTTATATAGTTTACATATACTTACATATATTTATACACTTACTTAAAAGATCTTCACCATTTCCTACTTTAGTCAAATCAGACATGCTTAGGCTTGATTTGACAGTTATTTGTTTCTGTAAGTATTCTTAAAAATTAAATTTATTTTTTATTATCTTTGATTGATGGGTATTATAGTCAGGAACAAATAGTGACAATTTCAGCTTCTCTTTCCTTCTTTTTTAAGGCAAGGGAAGCAACAGATGCTGTAACAGAGGAAAAACAGGGTGTAGTCGGGGGACAGAAATTGCATTTAAAGCATCTATATATCAACCCCTTAAAAAAAATCGAGGTAATATACAGTTATTTAATACATAAGGGAACATGGAAAAAACATTGTTTAGATTAAATACTTAAATATTCAAATTTTTCAAATAATTTAATTTGAAAGCAAAACATTCTCTATTATTATTTCAGCAGTACTTGAAATTCGATTTCCTGCAGAGGTACTTCACAACACATCAAACAGTAACTATTAGAATATCACTATGAACTGATGCTCTATTATTAAAGAACCTTTTAAACCAGAGCAAAAAAGAACCACTATAGATAGCTGACATACATTGTAGAATGCCCTTACTAATATACAGGTGAAATACTTTATTCATTGTATGTAACATAGCTTAGTGTGAACCTATTGAAAGGAAATATGCAGCAACTGTTCAGTTAGTGTCCATGACCTCAAACATAAGAGATTTCTGCTTACCAAGATTAGAAACCCTCTAGAAATTAACTCAAAAAATAAATAATAGGGATCTCCTAACTGGAGATTGGCCTACTTAAACCAGACATGCCTGAGTGACATGCTAAAGCAGAGAGGAGTGTGTTGTAGTGCTTCAGCAAGCCAGAGACATTACCACCCTGAAGTTCAGAGGACAAAATATTTATTAAATACAATACTTTAGTTCACTTACTTACTTGGCAAGCTCCTGAAGAGTTGTTAAAAGCTCATCAGTAGTTTTGTGGTCTTTGGCTCCAAGTGAGGACATCAAGATGTGTACATCATTGAAGAGAAGAATGTGATCTTTGGTGTGCTTCTTTGTAAGCTTGAGAATGTTGTTCCACCTGTCTCCAATCTTTACACCTAAGAATAAAAAATATTTTTCTCAATAAAAATACCACATGCAAAAGCATGACTTTGCAATATATTTTCAGTCACCCAGCATAAATAACGTTCCTACTAAACTCAGGAAAACATTCCCTGATGTGGCAAAATTTATACAGTAATGCTCAGCTGCAGCCTGCTGTATTTGGGCAAAGAATTTATTGACTGTCAGTAATTTATCACCCATACTCTAGATTGCATTATGTGAGGTTCTGGCTTTATTATGAGATTGCTCATGTCTTCTTGGAGATCATGTTCATAATGAACTGTCTGCAGCGATCAAATTATACAAAGTGATAACATGGATTTCACAAACCCAATGCATCATTGGTGTTATATCAGAATACTGTGAAAATAACATCCATCCTCCCATCCATCCGTCTCCCCTTTCATGAACTCTAGTGTATAAACACTAGCTTAAAAAAGTTAAGGAGAAATGCCACTGAGTTAAGAGAGTACACAAAAGCCACAGGCTAACATACATGTACTAGCTATTTTAGTCAGTATCAAAATAGAAAGTTAAGTCTCTAACTTGAAACTTACTTCAAGGAAGCTCTACAGCTTTTGAGAGGTGTATGTGCTTGATTGTTCAGCCTCAAATCTCCGGGGACAATGGAAGTGAATTTGTCAGAAAAGAAGCCTGTGACCTATGCTAGCTTGAACTGAATGAAATACCATACTGGCACAGGGGGAAAAAAAAAAAAAAAACAAAAACCAACAAACCCACACTTGGGAAGAATAAAGGTTATCAGCATTATTATGAATTTCACATTTAGGCTTTTCTCAAAAGCAGAATTTTCTTCTGTAACAGAAGATTTCTTCTGTAACACTGACCAAGCTTGCTCCATAAGTATCTTTAAATACTTTTCCAACATGCAAGGCAGGAGAAGGGGGGAGGGAAAAAGAAAACCGTTCCCCTTACAGTTTTGAAAAAGAATGGCAGGTGGATGTCCTACCTTCCAGATGAAGCCTGTAGAGCATCGAACTGCTATCTACTACATCCAGCATGCTTCCACTTGACAGACACCGGGGAGCAATCTGTAGTCACAGGTATTCATAAGCTGCCCAACTGATGTGCTAGTGGGAACTTACTCAGATAATCAAACTTATTTTCACAGTACAGAATTAATTTTCTATCTTCTTATTCATTCAAAAATACCCACTTTGTAATAGCCCTAACGGCATCTTTCCTGAACACAGCAATTTGCAATGACACTTACATTGCTTCACTTGTGTTGTTTTTCCTGTTATGAAGTTAAACTCCAAAATAGCGCCATAAATATTACTTCACTTTGCCAAGGTTAGTAGATAGAAGTCTGCCCAGCAGCTTTCTTAATGCTTGCATTATTTTTATGATCCTTACAAAGATATGTTATCCTATCTAGTTTGATATTGCTTACTTGCAAAGATTGTTTTGAAATCCAGAGGGTAAAGAACTATAATAAATTAACTAAGAATGAAAAGACATGCTTTTGTTGACTTAGTAGCTAACATGGAAAACAAGTTCTTTGTAAAGGTAACTTGACTTCATAGGAAAATTATCTTACGTCCTTTTTTAAAAAGCTTTTTTCTGCAGGAGCATTTAGACCTACAGAGCATGAATAGGAAACATGAACAGAATGGAAAACAGTACCAACAGTGCCATTGTAGCTCTTTGAAGTACAAGTGTAAGAAACACTTGAACTACACAACACACGAGTTTTTTGGGCATTTTACCAGTCAAGGAACAGTTTCCCTAAAAAACTGTTACAACAGATGTAAGTAATATGTATACATATATGGCACACTGATAGGTTTCAATCTCATACAGAAGGAAGAAAGCACATATCACAGTCTTAAGCGCATTCTCAGTAAAGGAAAAAAGGCCCCTACTCACATAGTTGTCATAAATTGTCAAAGCAGCCTCATAGTCACCCTGTAAAAGCAAACGAGGACTGCATGATTAACATTCAGATTCAGTAACCAAAAGCGACTGGTAGTAACCAAAAACAGACATACAGTTAATAGATGCCATAATATTACTTCACAACTGCCTCATGACTTGATCAGAACAAACTGAGTCAAAGTAACCTTAAAAGAAACCTTAAAAGAAAGGATGGAGCCCAAGTTAAACCAGGATTTACTAGGCAAAATAATCAGTATGTCTAGGTTTCATTTAATAGTAGCTACCAACACTGGTGTAAGTTACACATGAGGGAGAAAGACAAGGTATTACCTTCTCATTCTATTGTTCCTTTCAGGAATCTTTGCAAAAATTAGTGCATCCTATCGTGTATGCAGAGGTAGGAAGAAAAATAATTTTAAGCAGGCTACAAAAAAGTTGTATAGATAGAAGGTGGCAAAATAAACAACCTCTTAGACTACTACCGAGAATTATGCTCCTTCTATGTTAATAATACTGAACGCAAGTTGCTCTGTTTTCAAGTACACTGCCTTCTCAATGGCATCACATTTGTCTCCCTGCTGAACTGAACCCCGTAAGTGCTAAGCATTATTAAATCCAAGGAAATTCCGCATTGCAACCTGACAGGTTGGGTAAAATTGCAACCATTTTTAAAGTGTTCCAATAATAAGAATTAGTGACATTAATAATTAATAACAATGGTGAACAAATTTAGAGCTCACTGCCTCTTTCTCATAGTCAGCAAATTTTTGGGCCAGCAAGTTAGTATTGACTTTGAAGAGAATTTTGGCTAATTTTTGTCTGAAAATTAGAGATTCAAGTTCATCTTCCTAACAAATAGCTGTGCCAAGTGTAAGGAGTGAGACTACTTGATCTTCAAACATGCAATGATCTCGCAGCAATTTTTCAACATTCTAACAAAGATCCTGGAGCTTTAACCAATGTGATTAAAACTTCTCAAAATAATTGTAATAAAGGACTAGCTTGTAAAAATGTCATTGTGCTATTTTATAAAAACATCCCTTTAAATAGCTGGAAAAAACCCTACAAGTGTTAGGTCTGCCTTTTAAATAGCATTAGATGAATGACCTATCTGGACCATAAAACACCTAAATGAAAATATCTCATACCTTTTCAATAAAGTATAAAGCCCAGTGCCAGTAATTATGGCAAGCAAGCATATCACTGTTCTGGGGAAAAAAAGAAAGAAAGAAGAGAAAATATTATTCACAAAATAACTTCCCACTTATACATATCTAGTCAGATTTCCGTTTCCTTCTTCAGCAAAACTGAGTACTTTGAGACAGAAGAGACAAAAACTTTAAGTCAGCTGGCTAGGATACCTTCTCATTTGATACATTTGCTCCTTGCAGCTATTCAGGGAGACACCTCAAAAAACAAGGTTTCCCCCACGTCATCTTCCAGAGAAGAATTTCAATTGGATGCTTCAGAATTCACCCTTCGGCAGCACTTTTTTTTTTTCCTTATGAAAAAAACCCCACCTCTATAACAAGCGTAAGATTTGTCTCATCTAAGATTCAGGCGTCTTGTCAAAAGTAACCTGGATAAATAGTGGAGAGATATACTCACCTTATGAAGGCCATTCATCCCACCCGTCTAGAGATCCAGCTCAGACAGAGAGGAATCACTTCTTAAACATATGTTTTACTATGGACTACAGAAGCTGCACTAGATACCAAACATATTTGCAGTTCATCAGATGAGATGAATGTTTGCTGGACTGTACCAACTTTGCACTGCCCTTTTCAGCTAGCACCAGAACTTCAAATACTCTTCCCTAGCCTGCACTTCAAGACAATGTCATTACAGTTCACTTTTGTGAGTGCATTGAGAATAGACAAACAAGAATAAAACTCCATAATCCTTTGGTGAAAATTAAAATACCAGAAAGGTTCCTCCCTCTCCTCCCATCCTCTCCCAGTGCTGTAGTTAAACTATGTTCTCACAAGTCGAAAAAGCATCTTCATTTTCATGGTGAAAACTCTAACACCCACTTTCAGGAAGCACAAAGGTTCCCAGTGAGTATCAGAACTTTATACTGCTAAGATAAACATTCTGGTAATCTTTACTTGTTTAATATTAAATCACAAACCAAACCTGAGCAACTGAAGTAATTAAGTGCTTGGCATAAACATGATAATATCAAGTTTAATACCATACTACCATTCCAAATGAAAAAACAAGAACATGGGATTATCTCACTGAATAAAACAAACCCATTTTTCTGCTACTGATTTTGAGTTCTGAATGAGATTAAATTGCTAAAGGAGAAATGGGCTTGCAGGTTACTAAATAAATAAAAGCAGGCTATGGGAACTCATTCCAGCAACTCACAAGAAAAACCATTCCTATTTAATAATAAACAGCACTGGCAGAGAGGTCTCCTCTGGTAAGACAATTTGCCCCTTTTGATTTTGTGCTGAAATATAAAACAAATGGCATCTGCTTTTTTTGGGGGGGTGGAGAAACAAAAAAAGAAAAATAAAGTACTCTGTAAAGAAAACCTGTACCAAATCTTTACCGCTCTTGTAGAGGAGGAGCCCAAATACTGTGGCAGTACAGGTAGATGATCCTGGTCATTAAATAAAAATTAAGAATTTCAAATCACCAGGCAAAATACAAGCAACTTTATTAAAGCCCTTAGAGAGACCTGCTTCTTTTTTCATGCACTTGTGTTTTAACTGTTCGCAAAAGCTAAGATAAAAAATATTGCACAAAAGAAGTGATTATACATATTATCATTATGACAATGTCAGCTGTTATAAATCTTAACTGTACTTGGTCAGGCACAAAGGTACATCAGACAATTCTACTTACTGATCTTGCACTTTCTTTGAGTTGGATAAAGGTTATAAATGACAGAGGCATGCAACTATTTTAAGAAAGGGTTCAAAAAAAAAAAAAACCACCCATGATCCAAAAGTCAGTGATTGGGGGTTTTTAAGGCATCACCCAAACTGTCAGCCCCCTGCATCACTGTTTCATTAAAACTAATAGATCAAAGGACACAACGCTCTCTGAGAAATGACAGATACGAACCCCAAGGGTTTTCTGCCTGCACTTCCAAGCTCGGTATCTGAATGATTAACTTAAAAAAAACAAGTGCAAATTAAACAGCCCTTCTAGCCTCATTATCCAGCCCTGCTCTTTGGGTGAGGTGGAATGGTCAGCTCAGATGACTCTAAGGTGGACTCTTGCGGGTTCTAACAAATTCAAACCTCACCCACTCTGAATATGACACTTAAATCATTGGGAAAACATGTGCTGTCCAACACAAATAAAAACTAAGCTTCACTTACAGCACTTACTTTATGACTAATTAAGCTGTTCAATACTCTGAGAGATATTCAAATTTGTTGGATATATAAAGTAACTTCAGTACACTAGAAGAGAGACAAAAGCATCATTTAGCTTGTCTTTACAGTTGACCTTTAAAAATCCTTCCCTATCCAGAAGCAAACAAATATTTTGAGTCTTCTAAAATGTCTGATTTGACTGTGTCATTTCACACATCATCTTAGGTTCTCCTGAAGAGGTTTAACCAGGTTCCTCAACTGACTCTCAGTGCTCATCTCAGTCTAAGCAAAAAGCCTGTGAAAATATCACTGGTCACTTTACTTTTATAAACCATACAACAAATAAAATATAATCCCATATAAATCACATATCAATTAATCACAATTTTCACATCTGATGTTTCACCTGGCCGCAACGGCCATGTCTTTATAAGATGTAAAATACCTGATCAGCTCCACCAGGAAAAAGAAAACAGGGGGTAGGTTTGTGTACACATGCATGTTCAAACCACACACTTGTTGAAAAGCAGTATTTATTACAATATTCCTAGCTAAAGTAAGGCAATGTGAGAGGATAGACTGTGTGAATCCCGGCCTACTGACATGTTTGGTGTTTGTATGATCTCAGCAGTCACAGTAATAATGGCTTAAAGTGGTCTACAGTATGTGTCCCTCATAATATGCCATTTTTTTCTGCCTCTTGCTTCAAAAGCAGCATGGATAGTAACAGCACCTCAAGTGACAGTTTTGTCTAATATGTAAAATTTTCATTGCTTATAACACGTATGCAGATAGGAAGGAATTGCATACAGAGGAATCAAGAACTTGGCTGGAGGAGATAAAGAAGACCTAGAAGAGGCTTTTTCAGAGATGCTACAAGAATGTTTACCTTCCAGTTGGATTCCGTTTCCTTCATAAATTCTAACCCTTTCTTCACCTCTGCTTTCATTTCATTTATGTGAGCTATAGTATGAACAGACCACGCATCTGTCCGATTTATAGCCAAAGCCTATGAGTGAAAAAAGGGAAAACATGATGAAGCTTGCAAACTTGCAAATAATAGTATTTATCACTGCTGATATAGAAACAAGAGACTACTTTTTACTTGCTGCATGTTAAGTACATCCCTGTACTGTTCCAACTAACCACAGCCAGGAAGTGACTGGGACAGAAAAGGAAGAAAAAGTTTATTGGCTGACTTAATTTCCCAGCTTCTACTACACAAAGATGAACACCTGCAAAACACTTCAATATGCAGGGTTTAATGAAGATTATCAAATGATGTTTTATTTCACAGACATGCATCAATATCAGCCATGAAAGAATTACATGCATAGGCACGATATATTCCATGACATACTGCCTTGCAGGTAATCATTTCTTCTTCAGAAACATGGCCAGCTCTGAGTACTCAGCAAATTCCTCTTTCTTGCTCCAACAACTCCCACTAGGTTTTAGGCATTTTGCGAGGTTAATCATTAACCTCATAAATGTTAAATGTTAATGTTTAGTCTTTGTTGTCACTTTCAGCAATTTGATGTAACAGAAGTTTGGCAAAAACACCAATTAGAAATTAGCCGTATCTGAGACTCCTGGAGGACAGGGATAATCCTGAGAACTAGAGAAAGTCAAGTATAATTACTGTCTTCATAGAAAGAAAACAGGCCGCCTAATATTGATCCCCAGGAACATTGTAGAGTTAGTTGTCCAATAAACAAGGAAGAAGCATCTGGGAAAAAAGGGAGAGGGAACCCAAACAGGATCGACTGTCAAGAGCAGATTACATCAAACAAATCCAGCATTCTTTAATAGGAGTAAACAGCCAATTATACATGGGGGAAACAGCAGATGGGATAATATATGGATTTTATACAGGTGTTCTGACACCATCTGACAAGGCACATTCATAAGCAAGTGAAGGAAATACAGTTGAGATGAAACTGCCATGGTATGGCGTAGATGGGGGAATCTTTCTATGGAATAGTTATCAGTAGTCTCTTATGAAACTCTATGAGCATTTCCATGTTGAGCTTTATCTCTTTGCTACTTCTACTAACAACGGAGATGGAGAGAGTCAGTTCATGGCATTTGCGCAAACCACCACCCAGAGGCAGGGACCAGGTTTAAGAATTCTAAAACCTTTTAGCACGAATAACAGGCAGTTTACCTCACGGGCAAGCTCCTCAGCACGATCGAAAAAGTTTGTTTCCATGAGTCCAAAAGAGTAGTAGCCCTTAACGTAGCTAAGCAAAAGGGCAAAAACAGTACATCATCCATTTAGAACTAGATTTAAGCTAGGACTGAAAAACCTAATAGAAATAGCATTTAACTCAAAACAGTCCTTACAACGCAAGTTACAATGAGGGTTCAAGCTTGCAGAACACAGAACAACTAGCTAGTTCCCACAGGAAATGAGAGGCCCAGAGACACCAGCATGGGAAACAGTAACAAGATGCACATCACTGGCGTTTTGAGAACTGACATTTACATCTTTAGATAAGCTAAAATTAAGAGTTGCACAGAACAACCTGCTGATCTCCATAACAGTTGCAAGATGCAGAATTGGAGGGCTAGAAGCAAGACAGTGCTGCCACCAAAGTTATCTCAAAAGCAACATATGAGCATAGCCTTCTGCACTTGCTCCAGTGCCCACAAAACTATAGGTGAGCACTTTCATGTGAAGTGGCCCTTTAAAACTGGTTGTAAAACATCCCCATTAAGCCATAAAGGCCCAACATAAAGGAAAATTAGGGTTGCTATATGCTTTTACACACATACCTGATGCAGTCATTTTAAGACATATTTATCAAGCCATAGGAAAAGAGGAAATGGCCTCAAGTTGCACCAGGGGATGTTTAGACTGGATATTAGGAAAAAATTCTTCACGGAAAGGCTTGTGAAGTACTGGAACAGGCTGCCCAGGGAAGTGGTTGAGTCCCCATCCCTGGAGGTACTTAAAAGACATGTAGATGTGGTGCTTAGGGACATGGTTTAGTGCTGGACTTGGCAGTGCTAGGTTAACGGCTGGACTCGTGATCTTAAAGGTCTTTTCCAACCTAAACGATTCTATGATTAACTGCTGTTCTATTTGCAGATTTGTAGATTGCAAAATACCACAGGGTATGTTTCTGCTTCTCAGTGTATCTGTTGGGGTTTTGGTTTTAAACTCCTGAGGCAAAGGAACTACTAAAACGTGTGAGGTATGTTGCAACTGACTTACTTCACGCATCAAGATGAATAAAAGTTGATTTGTTTTTTTCCTGGCCAACATATCAATTCTCGTGTAACTCCACATGCCTGTAAGTTTGAGGACAAGGGGTACTTGTCAGGTTTTTATACTTCAAGAAATGCTTGGCATATGGGTGTTTCCTGTTGCTTTACAATTAAGTGGATAACAACTTGCACTTTTGTAGCATCGCGTCTAGAAAAGTTTATAAAAATGCAGTCAAAACTGCTAAGTCGTCTTACTTCCCCAACAAATGAAACCAGCATATCATAGGATTATGGACTTTAGATTTTTCTGAGTTGCAGTAACACAGCTGGAAAAATTAGACTCCTGACACTATCCTCTGTGCCATGAGATTGTGGAGTACCTCAGTTAGCTTCACTATTATGTTAGAATTCAGTCTGTATTCCCTGCACTGTTTGTGGAAGAAAAAAAGGAGAAAAGATTGTGCTGGATATGGAGGTACAGTGCATGGATCTACAGCAACATTCATAAAATATTCAGAAAGTTATGGTTGCCTGTGGATTGCCAATTCACCTATCTCTAAATGTACATCTTGACTTACAATTTAATGTTAATTTTTACATAAAGTTTTCAAATAATTTAACAGGTCTTAAAAAAATTTTAAGAATTATCCCAAGTTAGTTTTTATTAGCTATTCGCTTGTCAATAGATTCAGATTATTCTGAATTAACTTTGGGAAACCAAAACTTTCAGGACTGAACTAAAGAAACTTTTAAAAAATTCTGCCTTCCTGTCAGTCTTTGCTGCACCAGCTGTTATGGTATATCCCTAAGTTTTATTTCAGAACTACACTTCAGTATTCCAAGTTACAACTTCTTTCTTTCTTCCAACTGATGTGCTCTACCACCCACAATGTGAGCCCCAAGTAAAAAACTGGACCCATGAAAGCCCAAAGGAGTTTTGCTACTGCCCTCAGTGAGGACATGATTTTATCTTGTTTGTTACATGCCACGTGCCATATTTGACAGCAAAATTTACTAATTTAAGCCACAGCTCACTTAAGAAAAAACCCTCAACACAGTGTCAACATGGATACAGGATATATGATCTAGCTGTGATCACATTTGATTCACTTCTAAGCCCTTAACTTTGTCTACATGTTTGTGTCCAACAGATCCTGCTATTTAGATGTGTCTGAACTTAAAAAAAGCCCACAAAGTACATGCACACCAGATAAAGAGCAATTTTCACAATGAAGCATGACCCACCTGCTTAGTGGAATATCAGGCGTCCAGAAAGGATAAACCCGAGCCACAGAATCTCGCATCTGTATCTGATATCCCAGGTAGAAATAAGTGTCCTGGGAAAATTTGAGGGCTAGCAGGTCAGTTGGGTGGCTCTGCAGAACCTGTTCCCATAAATGACAAGCTTTTGGAAGGTAGCTAGAAAGAAAAGATTATTTTGATTGCTGAGAGAAGGCACGCATACCTGCCTCTACTGTTAGTTCTAAACTCATTCTATTCTGAAAAAACAGAAAATTCAACATCAAATGATTTTTTTTTTTTCTGTGAAGGAATTTCTTAGTCTTTTTTAAAGTAATAATTATCTTCACTGAGCACCTTCTGGGAAATCTTTTGAAAGAAATGTCCTTGGGTTAGAACAAGTCACTGTAACATACAAGGAAAATGAAACAAGCTTAAACCATAAATCTAAAGATTCTCCTACAGGGTTGAACAGCTTGTACCATAACTAATGTAACTTCACATGCACAAAGACACCTTCCCTCTCCTCTAGTGGGAATCAAACCCATAGTAACAGAGTTTCAGAAGCTTCCTATTTACTTTTGCTAAGAAGTATGTGAGGTAAATCCATGCTCACCTGTTTGACAAACAAATAATGAAGTGAATCATTAACCCATACTTTCTGCAGTGCACATAAATTCATCATATTGAATGCAACGGTGAGCCTCTACAGCACTTCTGACACTCTGCTATCTCCCTGTTTTACGGAGGAAATAGTTTTTGACGCAGGGGGACAACAGAGAGAAGAAAAGCCTGTTTGTAGCTTTGCTTTTGTGCATCCAAGTCTGCGTTACATTATATTGGACCTTACTGTAGTTAAATATTTAGTTTCCTAGTTCTAAACCATATATTCCACTGATGGATCTATGACAGATTTAAAACATGGAGTGCTTAATGATATGAAGCAGTGGCGGTAGAGCACTTCCCCTCCTATGGTGTTGCTCACTAAATAGTCATGGCACTTACAGTTTGGAGAGATAAATTCAAGAACAATAACTGACATCTCACCCTGATCCTTTGTTAGATGTCAGCTAATGTCAGGCAACACTACGACCAACTACCTCTTTCACCTGTGGTGGCTAAAACTCTTCACAATCCTTTAAATGGGATGACAGTGGACTTACCCACTGGCAAACATGTCCAGTGCTGATACGTGAAGCTTCTCCCGCTCAGTCAATGGCTGTGATTTTGAAAGCGTCATCATCGTTCTCATTGCACTGTCCAGCTCTTTGTTAAGCCGCACTGAACTTCCAGTGCCAATGAGCTCCAAACCATTAGCAATGACATGTCCCATTGCTACGGAAAATAGCACATTACAACTTCAGCTGTACAGCATTGCAGGTAATTCACCTCTACATAAACATGAGACAGAGTTGTTTGCTTGTTTGAAACGAGACTTGTGCTCACAGGGGTCCAGAAAGTCTCATAAACCTGAAGTTTTTACAGGCTTTTCATGATAGCCATTTAAAAAGACTTGAAATGAAAAGGAAAGAAACCACACAAAACCATCCCAGCCTGCTATAGACTCCAAAGTTTTACAGAATTCTACAACCCAACACTTCCCACTTGCCTAAACAAAGTAAGTTAAACACCAAGACACAAGGTATTATACAGCACTTTCCATGCTAAGAATTAAAGATTATGCTTACTAAAATTTGGATCTGCTGCTTTTAACTTCGAGAGACACCCCTCAATACCTCCCAGGCTTTCATTATTGGTCCAGGTTGCATACTGTAAGAGAAAGAGAGAGAGGGTCAAGGAATACCCAATAATATTGGGCTTCTTTTAGTTCTTCCACATGTGCAAAATCCAAAAGTAAGCAAGACAAATGAGTAAAAGACAAACTTTGGATTCAGATAGGGCTAGTGTAGTAGGAAAACAGAAAAACTGTTTTCTTTAAGGTAGTTTGGCCACCAACAGAAACAATAGCCATGGATTTCTGTGTGGTTTATGTTGACTGATTGATTCTCCTGCGCCAAGTACAATGAGCACACTGGCTGAAGTTTTCCCCACAGCTGCAGCATCTGGCATAGCCCTCTGCTACAAGGGTTTTCTGCTGCCTGCTAATGGCTGAACTCCTGTAGCAGCCTGATTACGAGGCTCTCCCAGCTGGTAAGAAATTTAAACACCAACTATAGCAAAGACTGTTTCATGCATGAGTCCCTTCAAGTCATGTTTTCTTACACTTTTTGGTCATACCTGGGTCAGCACAGCATCAAAGAGTTTACAGGCTTCATTGCTAGTAGTGGACAGGACAAGTCCAGCATCCTGCCAGGCCTGCAGAACAAACAAATACAAACCTGCTCATTTTGCACATTTGTTTTCCAGACTAAGCCAATAGATTTTCAAATTGATGGTGTTCTGATATTTTCATCAACTATGCTTTTTTTTAAAAATAAGAGAAAAGCTGGAACGACACCATGAGCAGGTACACAAACCTTTTGTGCCATTGTAGTCATATCTGAAGACTCAGTAAGTTTGGATTGACAGCGGGAATAAAGCAGCAACAAATTATAAAGTGTAATAGAAGATATTAATGGGTTACGCATCTCATAATGAGACCCATTCTTAATTCATTACAGCCCAACTTTTGGCTAGGCCCTCTGCTGCAGACACGCCTCATGTGAAGTAGACATGGTAAAATAAAACCCTGGGTTTTTTATAACCAAAATCAATACCTTAAGTAACTTGTAGGCCAAACAGCCTGACAGAGCAAATCCACCAAGTCACTGGAGTTCAGCCAACAAAGAATTTGGGCCACAGACTTGTACACGAGCCTTACAAAAAGGAAGGACACAGGCATTTGATAAAGCTAAAATGCAAAAGAGAATAAGGCTGCCATAGTTTCTTACCAAGCTATGTAATACTGACTGAGGTGCTACATCTCCTGGCTAGCTGCTGGAGAATGAAAAGAGTTTATTAGGCAGATGTGCAGTTTACTCGATGGTGGAATTAAGCTGCAGCAGCTATAGCACCCTGGTTCATGGTTGTCTCCATGACTGCTCTCTTAAGTAACTCAGGCAACAACATGGAAAAATCCAATGCCTATTTCAAAACGCCTAACTTATTCATGTGGGTGGCTACAGCAAACAGGCATGTAATCTCTAGTTGCTTGCAGGCCTTTTCCCCCACACAGGATGGCCACAAAACCACAAAGCCTGTCACCTCACAAGCTGAGGCGCTTCCTTTGGCAACCTATTCATATATTTTTTAATAACATTTGGGTTTATTTCTACCAATCACTCTCCATTCAGTATTCCTATACTGCACCCATCACTGCCATTGGCTTCTCAAGCACAGACTTACATTCAGCACACCATATATATTCTTGCTTAAGTATACACACATTTGAGGAGCCACCTCAATCACTTCAGAATCACTTTTATTCCAGTACACAGAACACACAGGATAGACATAAAAAAAGACCTGGGGCAAGCCAATTCAGACTCGTCCTAGTGGGGGATGCTGCAAGAATTTAGTTCGTCTCATTTTACACTTTAGGGTATTGTCCTCGTTTCGGCTGGGATAGAGTTAATTTTCTTCCTAGTAGCAGGCATAGTGCTGTGTTTTGGATTTAGTAGGAGAAGAATGTTGATAACATGCTGATGTTTTAGTTGTTGCTGAGTACTGCTTATGCTAGTCAAGGACTTTTCAGCTTCCCATGCTCTGCCAGGCACACAAGAAACTGGGAGGGGGCACAGCCAGAATAGTTGATCCAAACTGACCAAAGGGCTATTCCATACCATATGACGTCATGCTCAGTATATAAACTGGGGGGGGGGGGGTGGCCAGGGAGCAGCGATCGCTGCTCGGGAACTGTCTGAGTAGCGGTCGGTGGGTGGTGAGCAATTGCATTGTGCATCACTTGCTTCGTGTATCATTATTATTATTATCATTATTATACTGTTACTATTAGCTTTACCATTTTACTTTATTTCAATTATTAAACTGTTCTTATCTCAACCCAGGAGTGTTTCTCACTCTTACTCCTCCGATCCTCTCCCCCATCCCATCGGGGTAGGGGGAGTGAGCGAGCGGCTGCGTGGTGCTTAGTTGCTGGCTGGGGCTAAACCACGACAGGTATTTCCTGGTTCTAATGACCCAACTGTCAAAAATTTTAAGTAACCAGGCAAAGACGTCTTTGCTAACAGTATCCTAAAGCATTGCCACTGTGATTGGATTAAAGGCCCACATTCCAGCAGCTCAAGCACTTGCGTGTTCAATTACAAGCCTGAAAGACTAGACCGGAATGTAAAATTACAAATTTTCTTTACAATCCATCCTATATCCAGAAACAACGTAAAGAGAAAGTCAAGAGGGGAGCAAAGTTAGGCCTGCTACTTACAGGCTACCTTTCAAGGTGCCCTGCAAAACAGGCCACAAACCACTTTCCTCATCAGTTGTCAAAAACAAGCTCAGTTTCAAGCAGCTCCCAGTACTTGCAAAGTAGAAAGTGTCATCCCATTCTGAGGAGATTGTTAATACTAGGATTCATTGGAATGAAAACGTCTGTGCAAAAGCATGAGAAAAAACAGCAGAACTAGAATTAGTAAAAAAAGGCCAGCCTTCACTAAGGACGCTGCTGATCTAGTTGAGCTACATGCTGTTTCCATCCACTCTAGAAAGCCTCTGCTCTGCCAAGGCTACAGCCCAAGTAACTCACCCCTCACTGGAAGACTCCCACTCTGGCAAAGGGAGGATGGCAGCAAGGCTGCATCACATCACGTATGCCACTACTACTCCTGTTAGTGTGCCAGGACTGCAGGGAAGAACCACCCCGTAACAGCGGCTGACTCCTAAAAGACATAAAAATCTGCCCTAAACCTAAACTGTTGCTTGCAACCAAGAACCAAAGAGCTATGGGGAGCACAGAAGAGCCAGCATCCCTTGTCCTCTGGGTCACACACAAGTAGTCCTGCCCAGACTACTTGGGACACTCATGTCTCGGGGCTTGTCTGTACTGAGGTATCAGACTATGGCTGAAGAAATCCATGAGAAAGGGAGTGCGAGTAGGTAAAAATCAGTCTGGAGAGTTTGTAAAACAATTACCACATCCCATTTCCACAGAGGCTGCTTTTGAATTCTGTTATACTAATTACCCACAACCTTCCTAACTTTCCCACAACCTTCCTAACTCCAGAAGAGACTCTTCTCTGTGATGCTTCTTGGAGGAGAGTGCCATGGCCTTGGCTCTTCTCACTACTTCCTGGCGAGACCAAAGCCTTGCCCTTTCTCCTGCTTTAAGATGAGTTTAGTCACAGGATCTGCTGACTGTTTATTTGTATTTTTCTTCCTGCTAGAATCCCAGCTGGCTCTGAGGAATCACTGCTCTTTGCGGGTTGCTGTTAGCACACCCTCTATTACTGGAGTGGCAGCTCTCCAGCGCTCTGGCGCTCATGAACCTACAACACTCTCAGAAGATCTTCAAGACTGCTTTTTTTAACCTCCCCCTGCCTAATTAACCAAGAAACAAGAGGAGTGACAGATGAACTTCATTGGGAAGAAAGCATTGCTAACTAGCTCCTGCAGACAGATTTTGAACCCTTGGATTTGAAGCTAGTTTAGAGTCAGAAGGCGGCCTGACCCGCTTTTGACACCCCCAGAAAGGGCAGGTGAGTGCCTGTGGAACCAGTCTGCACTATGAACAAGACCCAGAGATGTTCACACACGAGTCTGCTTCCCCCGTGAGAGGGAAGGGTGCAGCGACTCGTCCCCGTTTTCAGATCCCAACAAGCAGCCTCACTCCACCTGAAACCCACCCTGAGCGTAAGGTCACTGGGGGGGTTAAGGGAGATGAGCTCCAACAGAGGCCTCACCGCACCGGGGCTGGCTCTCCGCGCCCTCCCGCCAGCCTCAGCCGGCTCGGCTCGGCTCAGCTCCCCGCCCGCCACAGCCCCCGCTCCCAGCCCGGCTCTCGGGGGGGCCCGGGGCCCCCCCAAGGCCACACGGGAGGACACCGCCCGCCCGAAGGGCGCACACCCGCCGCCCCTGTGCGCTCGGTCGCTGCGGCCGAGCCAGGCCGGGCGGGAAGACGGGGCGCCTGGCCGTCCCGCTCCACCTCAGACCTGCCCTCACCTTGCAGTCCCTCAGCGACGCCATGATTCCCCAGAGCGGCTCCGCTGCCGTCGCCCGCCGGCTCCGCACCTCCCAGCCCCGCAGGAGGAGGAGGAGGAGGAGGAGGAGCCGGGGCCGGGCAGCAGCGGGCGGGGCCACCGGCGGCGGCTGCGGGGCGGGGCGGGGCGGGCGCGGTTCGGCCCGTTGGCAGCCGTTGCCTCCCGAAGTCCCGGGTCACCGGGAGGGGCCGCGGTGCCGCCGACGGGCGTGTTTTGTGTAGATTATTGGCCCTGACATACTTGTTCCTTGCGGCATCGTATATCCACACGCCATTTGCTGTTTCTAAAGTTAAATACCTTTCTTAGCAGCTGTGCCGGGGAGGAGGCGCTGGTCTCCCTGGAGCAGTTGGGACTCCCCAGCTGTCAACCGCCGTCATGCTGCACCCCAGTGTCTGTGCTCCCTCCTCTCCTTCACCTCATACCGCAATGACGGTGCTCCATCTTCTCCTCCTCCTCCTTCAGCTGCTCTGCTGCTGCCCCCGAGGCTTGAGGGCCTCCTCTCCCCGTCTCCAGCCGCCACCCTTGCTGGTCACCTGCCGGGGCCCTCACGGTCAAGTCTCTCAGCGGCGGGACGACGAGCGCTGGGTCTCCTGCCTGTGGAGCAGCACCATGAACCTGCGTTACCAGCCCGCCCCAGGAGCAAGGCGAGAGGCAGAGGGGAAAGAGGGGCGGTCACCACCCCCACCACGCTGCTTCTGGTACCTGAACTCGGCCTGGGTGGCGAACACCTCGCGCTGGTCAGGCCAGGTCGTGCTGCAGACAGGTGTCCTAGCAGGAAGCGCTCCTCCACCTGTGGCCTCCAGCCTCCTTACAGTGCAATGCTCATCTGCTTCATGCGCGGCTCCCGAGTGCTTTCACCACAACGTGAGCATCGAGATGTCTGGGCAGGATGTGCGGCTGTTCGTGCTTTGGCCGCAGACACACCTGATCCGCGCGTGGCAGCCAGTAGAGCTGGGCTGGTGTGCGCGCCTCAAGAGTGCCAGCTGGCAGTACCGCTTCAGCAGCCAGGGAGGCAGCCCCTCTACACTTCTTCTTCCCAGCAGTGAGCACCAAGACACGCCATCGCCTGCTGTCTACCCAACAGTGGAGTTGCAACAGACCTGTGCCACCTACTACAGCTACCGCTTGACTGTGCGCTACAGGCACCATGGGCTCCACATTGCTTCAGTCAGCATCAAGCAGATGCCTCAGATAAGCCTCAGCCTCTCTCTCAAGGTAGAGCCTGACTTGCTGCATGTCCTCAGTGCCAGCTCCAAGCTCCTTAGTGTTCCTCAACAGCCCCTCACCCTCTCCTGGAGGCTTCAGCCCCTTACGCCGAGGACACTAGCCTACAGACTTGTGGACACACAGGCTATAGGAGGTTGGCTCCATTCCTACAGTTCCTTTACTCTGCAGAGCAATTTCTGTGCCATTCCCACACCTCAGAGCCCGCGTGAGGTGGTGGTGGCCAGCATTTATTTTCATGTTGATGGAAAGAGGTTTGAGGAATTAACAGGAGAACTACATCTACTCAATGGTACCCTGAGCCTAACTGCAGGCAGAGAAACTCCCACCCATGTCAACCTTCACCCGGGAAAGACCAACAGGAGCACTTACATTTTCAGGTACAACCACGGAACATTTTACACAACCAAAGAAAACAACAGCCCTATTTCCACAGATGGCCCTAACACACACACTGTGTTCTACCAATACAAGGAGCTATCCTACTTACTCTCCCTAGAGTTTGTGGCTTTCCAGTGGTACAAGTTCAATATATACCTTTATATGAATCAGAAGAGGGCTTTGTTTAGGTCTCTGGCAGAAAGAGACCTTGAAGTCCACGTTTTCAGCAGTGGTCGTCCTCCTTTTCTGCAGAGCTCTACTTATTTAGTGTGGTTTATCCCTGCCCAACATCCGATGCTACAGTGCAAGTGGACCTTCCATCTGCAGCTTTTTGGAACACAAAAAGAACACCTTCTCCAGAATAGAACGTACACATACAACGATCATGTAAGAAACGCCACACGTTTTATCCGTCGCTCTGCTTTACCCTTTGACCCAGAGAAATACACAGGGTTCGTGGCAAAAGTGAACTGTACCAGAAGTGCAATTATGCCAGCTCTTCTAGGAGTCAGAGTCAACAACTATGCTGCAAAAACCATAGAAGCACCAGTGTTTTGCCAGAAAAAAGACTGTTACATACACACCGTGCAGATTCAGAGACCTGTTCTTCACACCTCTGTCCTGCGCCAGAAAAGGGGGACATCTTTTTTCCTCTTTGTCAGATTGCTAGTAGATTGTAACGTTGGTATATCTATCAAGCCCTTGTGGCAAATCTATCCCATTCAGGACACAACAAGTATTCCAGACTGGGAAAACCCAATAAACTCTTCTTTGATGTATGGTGTAGACATGATACACCTAACTGTTCCCAGTTTTACTTTAGATTATGGGTTGTATCTGTTTTATTTCACTGTTGCGATAATTCCAATTAGGACCACAATAGTTCTCAGGGGCTCAGATAAAGTTTACGTTCAGATTGAGAGAACCGATCTAGTGGCAAATATTGCAGGAGGCACATTCCGCACAGTAGGTTTTTCTGATAATTGGACTCTTGACGGCTCTGCATCCTACGATCCCGATTCACAGGAAAGACTAAAGGGAATCAAATTTACTTGGTACTGCACTAAAGAGGTGTCAGACTATAAAAACATGAAAGTCAGCCCAGGAAAGAGATGCCACCCGGCCCAGAGGGATTTGAAATGGTTAACATCCTCAGGTCCAGTTCAAGCAATGCCACCAGAATCCCTCCCAGGAAATGCCATATACTACTTTCGTCTAGAGATTCAAAAAGATAGAAGGAGGAGTTATGCTGACCAAACTGTAGATGTGCAGCCAGGCTCCCCACCCCTTCTGGATGTGACATGCCTTGAAAACTGTGGTAGCTCTCTAATTCCAACAGAGAGATTTACCTTGTCTGGAAAATGCCTAAACTGTAGAACAAACAGCCATCCAGTCTACTACTGGTCCCTTTTTTCAGAAACCTCTACAGAAATTAGCTTTGACTGGTCTTCCAGAACCTCAACAGGGAGGTCTGGGGCTTACTTGTCTATACACGCTCTGACTTTTATAAAGACTGCACATCGATCCTACATACTTCTGTTAAAAGTAACTACCTGGGATGGTAGGTCCTCAATCTACAGACATGCATTTAAGGTAAATTCTCCTCCCAGGGCTGGCAAGTGTACCATCAACCCACGCTGGGGTACAGCCTTTCTGACAAAATTTGTTGTTCAATGCAGTGGATTTTCTGACAGCAATTTACTTCTGACATATAAAGTGATAATAGCTTCCAATGTACCCAAAACTACCAAAATATCTTCTGTGGAGGAAAATACATTTGGCACAATTCTGTACTTTGGTTATGAGCCTAAAACTCCTCCATCTTTTCTCCCAGTTGGAGTGCCCTCTCAGAAGTACACCTTGACACTCTACGTTCAAGTGCGTGATTCCCTTGGGGCGTTTACCCAAGTGAATTTATATGTCCGCGTACAGAACCCAGTTAACAGTCGACCACTAGCTGTTGTGTTTCATGAACTGCTGGCCTCAGTGAGTGGTTTAAGCGCACCGATGACATCTTATCTCCAGACTGGAGATTATTTTAGTGCGGGTTATTTGGCTTATCTGGCAGCCTCAGTCTTAAACTATATTAAAGCCTCACCAACTCTCCAGCTCCCTAAGGCTCAGTTTCGGGAACGCTTGATTAAAACAGCCCTGAATATTTCAGCTGAGAGCACAATGGAAGTCAACCAAATAGTTGCTTCTCTTTCTCAAGTCACAGAGGAAGCTGATGAAGTGAACGTTAGATCACAAAACCTTGCCATTAAGAAGCTGACAGAAGTAACAGGAGTGCTGAAGATGCAGAGGAATGACAGCCTTTGGTCTGAGGAAGCAGAAATTCAGGCCAGTGGAATACTAAGATGCTTGTCCAACATCCTGAGAGCTGCTCTTGTGCATCGCAGGAATGTCAATGTAAGTGGAGTTAAACAAGTCTTCTCCATCATGGAAAATTTAATGGAGGTAGTTTTCGAGGGCAAAGTCCCTGGAGAAACAGAAACTCTAATGGAAACAAAACACTGGAATATCACTCTGAAGAGAGATGAAGCCTGGAACATTGCAGATGCTTTCTCTACCAGAAACACCTGCAGGAATTGCTTTTATCCATCACTGAAAAAGGAAAATTATGCAGGATTACCCTATGATGCTGTGATTTCCACTGCCCTTTTTGAGTTTGATGAGAACCCCTTCCCTTGGTTAGGTTACACATCAGAAATCGCAACAATGGTTTTGGGGTTCAAAATGGCAGAGACCAAGGATAATGGGGATCTACTAGGGATCGTGCCTGAAGGAGCAGAAATTACTATTGCTAGGAAAGATAAGGAATCTTCAACTTTTCAATTAGCAATGGGACCCGATAAAGCACAAGCTTACACAACTGGAGGATTTAGTTTTGAAGTCAACAGAAATACCAAGAGCATCTACATCCAGATCCTGACAAAATTAAAAGTTACTTTCAAGGTGCTAGTATTTACAGGTGCCAACGTCACTCATGCTCATCCCATAGCCTCGTTTGCTGCTTTTCACAACATGTCAACGGTTGCAAGCAAAAATGAGACAGCTAGCGCTGACTGTAACATCAAGGCTCCCTATATTATCTGTCTCCCAGAGTCATTGCTGACAGCTGCAGCTCAAGGAAGCGGTACAGACACTCATAACATCTCCATTGTCTTGCTGACACCCTATGTCGTAAGGTATCAAACCCAGAGACTGGTGAGCATACACATTTTTAGTGATCAGTGCTTATTTCTGGATGGAGTTCGAAGTCTGTGGAGAGAAGACATGTGCAGGCTTGGCTCCTTGACTGACTGGCAGAGGGTACACTGTGTCTGCAATATGAAGCGGAGTCGCAGAAGTCTGTCAGTCCACACTGTGTCAAATGCATCCACGTTCAACATCAGGTTCCTGGCAGCCAAAGTAATAGTTACCCCCAACCCAGTAGATCTGGGAAAAAGCCTGATAGCAGACATACCTAAAAACCCAGTGACTCTCTTAACCGTGCTCTTTATTTTTGCCGTCTACTTCCCTTTGTCACTCTGGGCCATGAGAAAAGACAGGACGGACAGGGACAGCAAAGACAAGATTATAGTTCTGCCAGACAACGACCCCTTTGATGAAGTGAGCTTTTTGGTCGCTTTATACACAGGCAGTCGCTGGGGAGCTGGAACCAAAGCAGATGTCTTTCTCCAGCTCATCGGCCAGAATGGCACAAGTGACGTCCATTGTTTACGGCACCCGCATTTTCAATCTTTCCAACAAGGAAGCACTGATTGCTTTCTGTTAACTACTAAGAAAGACTTGGGAGACATTTGTTCCTTCAGGGTCTGGCACAATAACAGGGGCCCATCTCCAAGCTGGTTCTTAAGCAGAGCCAAAGTTGAGAATGTGTCCACCAGGAAGACCTGGTTCTTTATATGCAGGAAATGGCTTTCTCTTGACAAGGGCGATCACTTACTAGAAAGGACATTTTCTGTCACAAACCCCAAGACACCTCTGCCCAGAATTGACTATTTTTTGATTAATCTTGCCAACAGCCTGACAGAAGGCCATCTGTGGCTCTCAATTTTTGCTCATGTTCTCACTGGCACTTTCAGCAGGCTCCAAAGGTTGTCTTCCTGTTTAGCAATATTATTATTAAACTTGCTTGTTAACATTATGTTCTTTAATGGTGACAAGAATGAAGAATCTCCAATACACTTGAGGTATTTGAGATCAATAACAGTAGGAATTGAATGTGCTTTGCTTACCATACCTGTAGAAATGATTATAATTGCCTTGTTTAAGTATTCCCAGAAGGAACCTTCTCCTCGTGGTATGGCTCAGATGGACCCAAAGAGATGTTCACCCTTCCTGTCTGGAAATCTTAAGAACTGGAAGAAACGTTTGCAAAAATTATACGCTTCAGAAACTTCAGCAGAATCAAGGGATATTAGTCCCTTGGAGAACCTTCCTGGTCCCAGCAACTCACAGAGCCCGCCATGTTCCAGAAAGACAAGAAGCAAGGGAGCTCCCCAAAACTGGAGTAATTGCACAGTTTCTGAAAGAGATGTAAATGTAATTGGAATAGAGGAGGAGATGATAACTGCAAATTCCCCTCCAATGGCTAAGCCCTGCCAGAGAAGGCCACCATCAAATTCCAGTTTTAGTAATAATTACGCAGAAGAAGGGGGCAACTTTCAGAAAGAAAGGAAACCACTAAGCATTACCTCCATGCCCTTTCGCAAGAGACCGCACATAGTTTTTTCTTGGTGGTGTGTGTATCTCTCATGGGCGCTAGTTATAGCTGTCACTGGGCTATCATCATTTTTCATTGTGTTATATGGTTTGTCTTATGGCTATCAGACCTCACGAGAGTGGCTTTTAGCATCTGCAATCTCCTTTATTGAGAACGTGTTTGTCCTTTCAATTCTAAAAATCAGTTTTTTCTCAGCTATGAGTACAATTCGTCCAAAATACTGTGAAAACATCACATGGTTAACTGAGAAAAAGTATTCTGATATTAAGCTGGCTAAAGAAACGATGAGTGCTGATGAGATGAGAGAGATGCACTTGAAACTTGCTGAAGTCAGAGGCACCAAGCAGTATAAGCCTTTAGAAGCTGAAGAGATTGCAGACATGCTGAAAAGGGCAAAAATTAAAGTCAAGGCATTTATTTTCACAAAAGGTTTCATTAGTCACCTTGTCTTTTTAACACTGCTATTAAATTTTGCCTATTCCACTGAGAATGCCAACAGTTTCCACTACAACTGCTTCATCCATAACCAATTCTCTCCACGACTCTCCAGTGTAGATAAGCTAGAACATATCTACGTGTGGGTGAAAGACTTGTTCTTGCCTCTGATCCACAATGACATTCAGCCAACCTTTCTTCCCGAGAGCTGGTCCAAAATCATTGGTTTGCCTAGGATGAGGCAAGTGCGGGCTAAAGGTACTGAGAAAAAATGTTTCCATCCTCACAGCTTTGTAAATAACTCTGTGATCAGTAAAAGCCACTGTCTTCACAAATATGGCAGTGACATCCCAGAGAAAGGTGACTATGCTGGCACTTGGGCAAAAGTTGCCAACCAGTCTGTTTCCAAGGATGCCAGCAGTTACGGAGGGTTCACTTATGAGCGAAACAGGACCCCGTGGATGTATTATTCATATGGAGATCTGCACACGTATGGACCAGCAGGATACACATTTTACTTTTTCCCTGAAGAAGGAAGACATAATTCAACGACAAGGCTGGATGCTCTACAACAGAGCAACTGGCTTGATGAAAAGACATGGGCTGTGATCATTGAACTAACTACATTTAACTCAGATGCAGATCTCTTTTGCACCATCTCAGTCATATTTGAAATGTCTCATTTTGGGATCATAAAACCAAGTTTGTCAGTACACTCTTTTGCACTCCCCATTTTTCATCAGCAAACTAAAGCTCAGATGTGTCTGTTTGTAATTGTTCTTGCCTTTCTGTTCATTTACATTGCAGATGAGCTTCACATCATAGGCCAAGAAAAAAAAGATTACATTAAAAACATTTCCAATATAATCAACTTTGGCTTAAAATCAGCATTCTTCCTTTTTGTTTTTTTAAAGGTCATAAAGTTTAAGGTGGGAGCAGATATAGTGAAGTTTTACTTACTTCACCCGAATGATTTCATTCATTTTCATGCAGTTTCTCATTTAGATCAGATTTTAAGGATTACTATGGGGTTTTTAGCATTTCTTGTCATTTTGAAAACTCTAAAATATTCTCGATTTCTTTATGACGTGCGCCTGGCACAAAGATCGATCTTGGCAGCCCTTCCCAGAATCTCCTCAATGGCCCTCGTGGTGGCGGTACATTTCTTCATATTTATGGCTTTTGGCTACCTTGTGTTTGGGCAGCATGAATGGAATTACAACAACATGATTCACTCAGCTCAGACCATATTCTCTTACTGTGTCTCAGCTTTCAGAGATACTGCATTTTCATCCAACAGGTTGCTGGGTGGTCTTTTCCTAGCCTCTTTCATGTTGGTGATGACCTGTGTCTTGATCAATCTCTTCCAAGCTGTTATTATGTCTGCATATGGACACATGAAACAACCTGTCTATGAAGAACCATCTGATGAAGCACAAGTGATTACTTTTGTATTGCAAAGGCTCAGAAGGATATTTTATTTTCTGATCTGTAAAACACCCAAAACCAGGGAGCCTGGTCTTTTTCAGAGTGCACTCTATGGGCAGCCTGAGAGAAGACATCAGCGACATTTAGGGCTCAAGAACAGAAAAATAAATGGAAAAAAAATGGTTTATCTTGTCATATGAACAAGGAAAGGTTCTGTATTCAAGACAACCTTTACTCTGTAATACTTGCATTTCAAATAAATGCTCATAAATAAATTATTTACTTTTAAGAATTTTTTAACATTCAACCCCTTACTAGTGGTCGTGCTCAGATTTTCTCCAGACTATTTTGCATCAATTTCAGTGGTAGTTGGCTGTCATGGTGTGGTGGGTTGACCCCAGCTGGCAGGTAAGCCCCCACCCAGCTGCTTGCTCACTCTGTCCTGGTTTCAGCTGGGGTAGAGTTAATTTTCTTCCTAGTAGCCAGTATAGTGCTGTGTTTTGGATTTAGGGTCAGAATAATGTTGATAACACACTCAGGTTTTTAGTTGTTGCTAAGTAGTGCTTACACTAGTCAAAGACTTTTCAGCTTCCCCTGCTCTGCCAGGTGCACAAGAAGCTGGGAGGGGGCACAGCCAGGAGGGCAGGCCCAAACTGCCCAAATGGCTATTCCATACCATATGACGTCATGCTCAGTATATAAACTGGGAGGAGCTGGCTGGGGGGCAGCAGTTGCTGCTTGGGAACTGGTTGGTCATCAGTCGGCGGGTGGTGAGCAATTGCATTGTGCATTACTTATTTTGTATATATTATTATTATTATTTTCCCTTCCTTTTCTCTCCTATTAAACTGTCTTTATCTCAACGCACAAATTTTACTCTTTTTTTTTTCCCAATTCTCTCCCCCATCCCACTGGGGAGCGGGAGAGTGAGCGAACGGTTGTGTGGTGTTTAGCTGCCTGCTGGGTTAAACCACAACACACTCTCCTCCCGGCAGCCTGGGGAGAGAATCGAAGGGCAAAAGTCAGAAAAGACTTGTGGGTTGAGATAAGGACAGTTTAAGAAGTGAAGGGGGGGAAAACACAAAACCACGAGTGATGCAAAAGCAGTCACTTACCACCTGCAGGCGGGTGCCCAGCCAGTCTCTGAGTAAAAGTTACTTTAAAAAAACTTCACTCGCTCCGGTTTTCTTGCTAAGCATGACCTTATATCTCACGGCATTACTAACTCCATGCCAGCCAGAGTTGGTACACACAGGAACTGATGCCCGTTTCACAGAGGCGATGCGTAAGGAGTCAGCTCAGGAGTCTGAGCAGGCCCCTCGCCTCTGGCTGAGCACACGCTCACGTAAGAGCAAAAATGGCCTGAGGTCTGAAAACGCTGATAAATCCCTCCTACTCAGAGCATAAGGAATAATAAAAAGACAGGATGAGTTAGTAGGGCGTGACCCGGCAATTAAAGACAAACCTTCACAACGCTGCATTTTATTTGTTACAGTGTCCCTTTGGAAGATATTAATTGGAGAGTATAAAATCCCATTATATAGCCTGGGGGGGGGGGAAGCTAGTAGACTTCCATATTGTAAAACTGGACCTGCACACTGGTCACTATGCGACTTCCTGTAAGGGAAGACTGCCCAAGCCAACTGGGAAGAGCGGCCATCTTGGTCAAACCCCCTATTTCTCACTCATAAAGCCGGGGGCACCCCCCTGGCGGCTGGCTGGGATGGTGCCGCCCACCGGCCCTCGGCCACTTGCTCCTCGCTGCAACTGGGCGCCGCCAGGCGCGGCCTGCCGCTTCCAAAGCCAAAACGCCTTCCCCGCCTTGAACTCCAGGGGCCTTCGGGATCGGCCCGTCCCGCCACGGCGGTGCGGGCCGCTCGGCGCTGACAACCGGCAGCCGCCCGGCCCCGGCCCCGGCCCCGGCCCCGCCGGGAGGCGGCGGGCGGGGCCCCGCGCAGGCGCACAGCGCCCCCTGCCGCCAGCGCGGCCCTCGGCCGGCGGGCGCCCCGCGGCGCTGGCCCTTTAAGGAGGAGCGGCGCTGGGCCCTGACGCCGCAGCGTCAGCGCGGGAACGCAGGAAGCGGCCTGCTGGCCACCCCGCCGGTTGCCACGCGTGGCTGGGTGGGTGGGTGGGTGCCGCGCAGCTCGGGTGGGCAGAAATCGGGTGGCCCTGAATGAACCAGGCTGCGGCCTTCCCGCCCTCCCTCCCTCCCGAAAATAGGAAGAGCAGGGCTGAGGGCCAGGCCCTTTTGGCAACCAGGCCCCAGTGTGGGGGCAGCGCGGGAAACCCGAGCTCCCCGGGACCAGTTCCCGCTAATAGATAATTTCATTAGTAAGGGGTATGCGGCATGAATGAATCTTTAATCTCTTTTCAGCAGACAGCGTGTCTGGGATCTGAAAAAAGGTTTTTCTTTTCTCCTTACCAGCCGGGGGCCCTCTCTGGAAGACGGGTGGCGATAGCCCTCCTTAGGACGGCACCCAGGCTGCCTCACCTGTCGCTGCGGAGGCAGAGCACAGGGCTTCTCCGTCACAGAAGACAGCCGGTAGGCGAAGCCTTGCTGCAGAGGTGGGAGAGCGGTGGTCAAGCCCCTGCTTTGCTTGGAGTGGGAAAGGTTTCAAACCGGCGCTTCCCACCTCCAGAGTGCCTGAGCGTGAGTTACGCTGAGTGGAGGGACCCTCCCCTTCAAACTGCAGAAGCAACCGAGAGAAGAGTCTAGGTCAGGAGAGAGCCTGAGCCTCCTTAGAGTAGCCCGGTGACCAAGGTGACTGCTTAGCAGGAGACACTGATTCTGGATCCAGATCCAAAGCTTCATTCTGATTCTCCCCCCCACCCCACACACACACACACAAGGGTTTTAGTATAAAGTATCTTCTTTGTTTAATAGAATGTACTGGCCACAGATTGCTCTTCATGAGGAACTTTGGGAGTTGGAGCTACAGGATGCAGCTTGAAGGGGGACTGTGGAGAGGATTCCAGGGAAGTTCAGAGCTGTGCGAGGGCACTGCTTTTGGATGCACGCAAACAAGGAGCTTTAAGGAGCCTAGGGTTCTTAGGGGAAACCCTTATTTCCTGTGGTATGTGGGCATTTCCAGTATGAGGTTGCACCTGAACAAGGTGTTTTTGGCATCATGGCTTTGGATTTAGAGGACCATATAGCCATGAAAACAATCAGATACTCAGCTCCCCTTGAAAAATGAGGGGGAGGTAGGAAGTTTGCAAGATATATGAGAGACGGGGTACCACAGGTTCTTTTGCTGTCTGCTCTGAGAACCCCAGTGAGTATCTCCATATCTCAGTGATGCTAGAAATGGTCTCTTTGCTTAAGGAGAAAGGTTAATCATGTGGCTTTCCTTCTTAATCCAGGCTCAATTGCTGACCTGCTACTTGTCTCTAAGGCACTTGGGCTGGTAGGAGAGTCTTTATAAAGACTGCAAAATGCCGTCAAAATAAAGTCAGTTGTGCCTTGGGCATGTTGGACTAATAATCTCTTGAGCTGTCTTCCATCTCTAGGCATCTATGAGTCAAAGAATTGGATTTATGTACTAGTAATTAGTTATACCAGCACTTGCGGGTTTATGCATTGGTTAAGGTTTTTTTCAGTTAGGATTTTTCCCCTGCTGTAATATTACCAATATACCACCTTGGAGAGACCACTAGAAGTATACCTGTGCAAAGGTACCATATGCTGATTAATTTCCCTTAATTGGTATAGTTTAAAAGTTGTATTGATGTGAACCCATTTTTGTCAGCATAACTAATTCTACATGAAAATGTTTCACTACTTTAACTATACCTTAAAATGGTATGTTTTATATAAACAAAACTTAAGACCTTCATGCTGCAGGACCCCATGTCAAAAATGTTGTTTTCCTTGTGCCTTAATTTACCATATAAAAGGAGAAGTTTGCCAGCCGAAGTAGCGGTTATAATGAGAGCATACTTTACATTTTGCCTCACTTTATGTCTTGCCTCAAATAGAGTCAAGATGTACATCTACAAATGTGATAAGGTTGCATCAAGAACAGTGGAGGATCCGCTGAAAGTTTTACTCTGCACAGATGCAGCTTGCTTGGAGGTGTTCTGACTAAAGAAGAGTTTTATTTGATGATAATGGTAGGAAGAGATTTGGATTCCGCTGTTAGCCTGTCTTGGAATGGGAATTTGCTCCCCCGTCCTGTTGAGATGCTAAACTTTCTAGCTTGTACATTACCTTTGCACTGGCCTATTTGCTAAAGCAGTGCTTTTACTGTCACAAAAATCAGTAAACCAAAAAAGCTGTGAAGACCCCCAAAAATCCCAATAGATAAGCACAAACCTGAGATTTGGATTAGGGAAGAAATTCATTATCTATATGATTGCAGTGGTTTAGGATTTTTTGGTTTTTTGCTCTAGGCCAGGATAAAGCGAGAGAGGGTCAGTGAGTGTTTCGTTATGTTCCTTTTTTCAATGCCTGTTGAAAGCATTTTTCACCTTCTCTTTCTGCTTTCTTTTTTACTGGCCAGCTAATGCATGAACCATGCTGCCTCCTATGAAGTTTCCTTCTAACTACATACCATAATAATCTTCCACTAAGCCTTCTTCCCCACCTGCATAATATGATTTATTTGGTCATAACTTTCCTAACGGTGAGTAAAGTTACTATTAATAACCACACTTAGAGCTATGTATATGTGTAAAAAGGAAACATGCATTTAAATCTGTAAAAAACATCACAGCATTCTTAAGCCTTATCTACCTATCTATAGCCAGTACTTTTAAAAACTTAATGTAAACATTCAGCGTATAAAATTTCTGTCAAGACCTCATCAACTCTGCTGCTTAATTAGCTCCACTCTGCAGTCCACATTTTCCTCTTGGACCTCAGTCAAATCTTAGACCTATCTATGCTTGCTGAACAGATGGAGGTCTGAAGCCAAAGGAAAGTTACTTAAATATCTGTGACACATTGAGGATGCTGCTAATTCTTGCTGGATTTTGAGTTTCTTGGGCAAAAAGACAGAACTGCAAAGATTTTGCATGCCTGCCCTCCTAGCATATGACCTGGTAGGAGCAGCCCACTCTGGTTATAGTGAATTCTGGGATCCACACATCTCCATCCATGATGAAATTTGTCACGTGAAAAACCCGCCTTCCTCCTGTTTTACCTGTGATGAACAGAACAGTAAATTTGTCCAAAAGACCTGTAGGGGAAGAGCATAAACACGCATGCCCTGGAGAACAGGCTGCTCAGACTACAGAGCATGCACAAAAGAAATGGCCTGGCTGTCTGTGGTAAAATATGTCTCCAGCTGTCTAAGAACAAGTATCATTTCTCTGTGTCCTACAGACAATTATAGAAGTGGTTCTTGTATATGTGCCTTGATGCCTATTTGGTGAGAGTATCAGGTGTTGAAAGAAAAAAGCACGGTCTTAGTACCTGCATGTTTTTTAGGCAAAGTAATCCAAGTACTGGTTGGGAAGCAAAGTCTTTCTGAGAGGAGCAAACAGACTAACCTGAAAACATGCTAAAAAAATTCACAGTGTTTCTGCCTGGCTGAATTCACATAACATATTTCATATTGCCACATGGCTAGAAAACAGGAATTTACCATATGTGTAAGTCAGGAAGTTTTGAAGCCGCTAGCCCCTGACTGAAGGACTAATTTCCACTGTAAACTGTAATCAAAGGGGCAAAACTGAAATTACCTCCATGTGAAGGTGTGAAACAAGGCACCTATTTGTAAACTCGTGTGACAGAACTCCCAGCAAGTGCCCTGGAAAAGAAATCTTTTTAAGCGTTGAGTGACAGTGGACTTCTTTGATTTATAAGACATGCTGGAAATACCTCTCTTTTCGTGTTTTCTCGTGCTCGCTGTTCACAATAGCTGGGATAAAATTTGAGGAACGTGTCTTTCAGAGGAAACAGATACGCCTGTAAGAAGGTGTGTGGGGCTATGTGCATGAGAAAGTATATGTATAGGAGGTACGGTTCTTTATGCTCAGGCTTTCTTGAAGCTGACACTTCTTACCCCCTACCCCCCCACACCCCTGCAATAGTTTTTTGTTCTCCTTTCTTTTTGAAGGTTTTGCTTTACTTTGTTATGCAGTCCTCAACTTGAGCTCAGTCCTAACAAACCGAGAGCCTCAGTCACATTTTACTGGAAAGAATTCTGTTCCCCAAGTATATGAACGCTGAACATCTTGCTGGTCACAGGGGAAAGCGGGCACTGGCTGTCACAGCAAGCGCATTGTAACATGCAACCCCACGTGGGAGGGGGGCTGAGTGTTTCCTTACACTACCAACTTTGCTTTCTGTAGGGAGATAAATCACTGAAGCTATATTTATTTATTTCAGAATTATGTCAAGTTGCTGTGTCTTATTTCCCAAAACACTGTGTTAGCCTCTCCTCGTGTATTTCCATAAAATCTTGGTGTTCCTATTTTTAGACTCTGTTGGAAAGTGTTGCACTAAGTTTAGATTGTGCTTAACCAAGCTGATACTTTCAATAGTACACGTGTGGCCCTCTGTAACTTTTCTTAAAGGACAACATAAAAGGAATCATCATCACTTACATATTTATAGAGCCCTACTGTCTTATTCTTCCCCACTATGACTATTAATCTAACAAAGCTACAGTAGGGAGCTACAGTTTGGAAGGAAGACAAAATCAGTTCAGGGCAGGGGGTAACCTATTGCCATAGTATGCTTATTTGCTGTGGCTATACCAGAAGGGAGATTTAATGAAACCAGACCTCAGGTCTGGTTTCCCCGTTTTGGCAAGGAATAACTGTAATCCAGATCTGATGTTCACTTCAGTGTTTGGATCTCCTGTGTTACCTCCTCTCCACTACGTCCCTATAACTGTGCTGTGAGAATAGCGACAAGCTCGCTCTGCCTTCCTTCAACTTCTAGGCCATTTAACATATAGAAAGTTAGAATGGCATCATGGATGATGATATGATAAGCTTGGTACTCTGCTTAGGAAAGTCTGTTGGAAGAGAAGAAACAGGAATGAGGGGGATCAAGCAGAAAACCAGATATGACCATAGATTAGTTTTGGGGGGAAGGAAAGGAAGAACTAATGACACTGTTGTTCTCCTTCCTCTGTCAGGATTGTTCTGTTACACAGCAAAGAGATCTACCGTTCACTTTGCCTCTGCAACCAGACGTGGAAGTGGCCTCTACCATAAATGCTTGGGCAACTTGCTTTTATTTTATTCTATCTTTCAGTCTTACTGTGTGATCCACTTCGCTGGGCTTTTACAACTGAGTCATTCTGAACAGCTGAGGTGCTGAAATGAGAATTCCCGGCAGCTGGTAGCAGTGATACTGCCGGTCACCGGGGCTGTACAGTGTCGATGTGTCCGCTAGAGGACAGTGGTATATACCGGTTAATCAGTGCCTTGTTGCAGCATTCCTGTGTGAAGCTGTCAAATTCTCATCTAATTTGAGATTCTTTTTTATTAAATGCTGTCTAATTCAGAGCTGGCTGCCTGCCATATTCAAGTAAGGAGTACTTGGGCTAGATTTTTTTAAGTGTTGGTTTCTCAGCCTTGTTAAATCGTGCATCAATAGATGCCTTTTTGAGATTCATCTGCTGTTTGTAAAGCCTTTTTACCTAAGGAAGGAGTCTGATTTGCTTGTCTCCTCTCCTTCTGCTGACACACCCTGTTCAAACATTCCCTACAACTGTTCAGAAAACATGCTCGCTTTCATATCTGTGACCACCTAGGCTGTTCATCATACAGCCACAGGGAGTCCACACAAGTTGTTAAAAAGCAGGGCTTGGGGCCTGCTATATGACCCACACCTAGAGGGAAGGCCGTGTGCTGCGGTCATCTCCATTCCTTCAGAGCAGAGAGAGCACAGCAATACCAGCACAATCCCCTTGGCCTGAAGGGAGAAGTTGCTGCAACAAATCAAGGTTTAATTCAATCAAGTGATCTTTGGGAGAGGTAATAAGGGTGAAAGTTCCAAATGGCCACGCTTGGTGAAATTGTATTCCTAGGCTAATTTGTTACGCTGAGCCCAAGGTAAGTCACCTCAAAGGAAGAGCAGGGAGGCAGCCAACAGGTGACCTAAACATGCCTTCAGGGCAATAACGTGAAGGAACTGGAGGGAGAGAGTTGTTCAGCTGGGGATTAACTAGCAAGTTAAGAAGGTTCTGCTGTTTCATCTATTACCTGAGCAATTAGGCAACAGATCATTTTTCTGAAGGATGTGAATGCATTCCTGGTGCTGAAGTGTATTTTAATTTATATCACACTAAACACTGCAAAATAACTTGGAATTTACCAGGCTGTGAACTCAGTGGCTCCTACCCTTCTGTTAGAGAGCACTCCTTCCTGTAGAGAATCAAGCTGTGAATATTTTAATAGGTCGTCGTCATCAACAGTGGATACTGCAGGAAAATCTTGGCAGGAAAAAGAAATAAGGGTTTAACTGGAGAGGATTAAAGGTGTGTCAATGTTGGTTTTATCTGACACCCTTTCAAATCAAAGTCTACGTCTGTTTGTAGGCAGTTTGTTTCTTGTATAGTCTCTCTAGTTTATCAGTGACTTAGAAATACATGAGTCTCCTGTGGAGTATTAAGAGGGGCTTAACCTATGCATTGTAAAGACTTGTGCTAATGAGGTTTGAAGCAAAGAAAATCAGATTACTTATCTGTGCCACTACTTTGCCACTGACCCTGACAATTTAATGGTGATTTATTATTTCTGGCATGCCTTCCAGGCCTGTTAGCAGAGTGCTCTGAGCAGAACTGCCCTGAAGTTTTTAGGAGTCCCTAGAGAACTGCACTGAGAGCCATTTCCCCACATCCATATCATGTATCAGTCACAGCACAGAGAAACACTCTTACAGCACTGCTGTCTAACCTGCGCCTTTCTTTTACTGCAGTTATTTCCTTAGCATGGCATTCAAATCCATGTGCTTTACCTTTCTCTATGACATGTGGGCCAACCTCACGTCCTGCAGCATTCTGGGCTTGACTTGGCAGGTTTTTGCTGAGCGTGCTAGTTCAATGTTTGCTTCGTAATCAAGCATGTGTGGGTAGCCGTGTTCTTTTCAGAAAAGCTATGCATGTGCTTAAAGTAAGTATGTGTTTAAGTACCTTGTGGCTTCCAGCCAAAATGGCAAACGCTTGGGCAGAATTCAGTTCTAAACAAGCTGTTCTAGAAGACTTCTTCAGTACATACCAGCCAGCCAGATATTTGACATGTTACTGGGACATGGTGCTGCTTCAAAAATTTTCAAGGAAAAGATAAAAAGCCAGTGTTAGCACTGGTGATGATTTGAATCACTTGATGTTACAAATTTGCCTGTCATGATTATGAAGGAATTAGTGCCCTAGACTTTTTATCTCCTCAAGAGATCCTTCATCCTGTTGTTGGTATGCTAGAGAGAAATGAGTTCTCACTCATGCTTCATATGTCTGCTTGGAGGGGAGGCAGACACCTTGTCATAGTTGTCATATCAGGCATCTTGCTAAGATGGTGTATAGGGCCAAGCCAGTGAGCTTACTTTGTGATAAACCAATGTCTGTCTTGACTGTGGTTTTATCGCAGAATTGCTCTGTGCATTTGCTATCTGACATAAAGATACAGTTCTTTAATTGCAGACGAGCTTTTTGGAAGTACTAAAAGCTTTGTCAGAGAGTGTATCTATCTTAGGATTTGTCTGCTTGGTGGTTTAGACTAAAGGTGTGAAGCGCATGCATAAATGGAAAGTTTATTACATCTGCCATTAAATTTCTTTCTTCAGAAGGAAAATGGCTTTGTTATATAGCAAGCGTTACTTCTGAACGGGAGTGTTCACCCTGAAATCTGCATGTGTATTAACGTCACACCTTGAGTTAGTGACCTTAACTTTGCCAAGTGCTGCTGTGTAGACAAGCTCTCAGGATAAATGATGTTCCCGGTGAAATAAAACTTTGTACAGCTGATACCAGTGACTTGTAAGCTGGAAGTAAAATGGAAAACATCATAATTTCATCTGTGTCTTGCAGGCAGGATCATATGCTTTTCAACTGGCATAGCCAAAAATCTGTTTGTACATAGATACCATTCCTTCCCAGTGGTAGTCACTGAACAGATTCTGTTCTACATGCCAATGGTCTAATAAGAGAGCAGGTGTTTCTATATCTAACGTACTTCAGCTCTGAACCCAGGGCTGTTATTTTGACTTGGAATCAGGACACATTCATTCCAAAGTTTACGATCCTCACTGCCACAAATACTCTTTTTTTTGTTGTCGTTCTTAGTGTTTTGCTTTATTTTAAAGAAAAGTTCACCATGATGGTCTTCTGTATTTGATTCAAGTGAGTTTTGATACTCTGTGGGGTTAATTATTTCCCCTTTTTAAAAATATTTATTACAAAAAATTGCATACGCTGTTCAGGACTGAATCTCGTTCAGACAGGTGGGTGTCTTGGTACTGCTACTGACTACCTAAAGAAAAGGTAAATTTAAGTATGTTTGGGGGGCTTACTTGGTAAACCTAAAATGCAGGGTTCAAAAAGCAGACTTCTTAGTTGAGTTTGTGTATAGTTTGAAGAATCCCAGTTTTAATATACAGGGAAAAACAGGTGGCATGTACATGCCTTATATCTAACTGAAAAATCTGAAAGCACTTTAGTTAATTAAATTCTCTCAAGCATCCCTGTGAGGTAGGGAAAATACATGATATCCAAGGGTTACATCACTTTAGAAAAAATGTATTTGCCTAAGGTATTCATGAGTTAAACCAGTACCCAGTCCCATTTGTGTTACATTTGAAGAACTCCTTGTACTAGTGAAATGTCAGAAATGGCAGTGGGAAGGCTGGTGGTGAAAGAATGATGGGGTAAGGGAGATTATTCCCAAAATTAAGTTTTGGGATTTAACAGGCCTAGGGCTTTCTGAAGTGCGTGTCTGTTATGAAGCCTCCGTAACCTCTGAGTATCTTGGGGCTCCGTGTTCCTCTGGAACATAGATGACAAGTAGTTACAGCTCTGCTTCACCTTGCCCCTAATTCACCTTAACAGCATATGTCTCTAAGGATTCGGTTTCACCACATTGAGTGAACAGAAATAGCAGCTTACTGTCATTGAAAGAGGGAAATACAGGTCCCTCATCTCAGCCCTCCCTCTCTCCTGGCTGTGCAGTTTTGCCTCTTACCTTGTACTACTGGTAGCAGTTGTTGGATTCCTCTGCAAGCCAATTTAGTTCCCTGAAACAAGAGAAAAAAAGATGTTGGAAGAAAAAAAAAAAAAGGTAGTTCTTTTATTTGTTACCACGTTGGTAGCTAGTGTGATGCAGTAAGAGTGAAACCATAGACTGAGGTGTTTGATGTTGGATACCACCTGCCCGTTCTCTGTGTTTCAGGGTGTTTCAGACTACCTCTGGTCCTAGCCGGTAGACTGAATGGCCATTAGTTGGGTATTCAGGTTGGAGTGTATTAGGTGTGCTTCTGGAGCATGTCTTTCACTTTTGTTTAATCTGAAACTGTCCGGTTTGTGGGCTTTAAGACTGCTCCACAGTGCAAACCAAGTGTGGTAAGCGGGGACAGTCAGGCAACTTGTTCCCAAAGAAAACCCCTGAGCTGAACTAAAACATAAATAGAGACATGGCCTTAGTGAACTGAATCAGCTCCGCAGGAGAAGGGTATGGCTGCAAAGCTAGAAGAGTGGGAATGACCTGCTGTCCTTTGGCAGGCTGTATGTCTGCTGAGCTGTGAGCACACACAACCTAACTGCTGAGATATTGCCCAAATCAGAGTTCCTAGTGTTCACCTTCCTAAAAGCTTGATGCAGCTCTGCTTCGCTTAAAGCTGACAGGTTTGCAGCAGAAAACTGCATGCCGTGAAAAGCGTGAGGGCATTTAGCTAAATTCACTGCAAGGTGAATGTGTCTGTTCAAGAAAGTGGTGCAGGTGAGCGAAGATATCCAGTTTGCAAACAAGTGATCACATTTCATTCATGGATTGGTGCAATTTTGGGCATGCACATAGTTAGCTGTGTTTGATCTGATCATGCATACCTACCAAAATCAGTCCTAAAAGCATACTTGCCACACCATGCTTTTTGAAAAACGCAGGGTGTGACTCTCAACTACAGTGGTACCAGTGAAGGATAAGCTCCCAAATGTATATCAACGGCCAAGATTTTACAAGTCATCTTGTAAACACCAAAGCTGATGAAGCATGGCTTCCTACATTTTATATCTTGTGACTGATAGCTACACCTTTGTAGTGGGTGTCTGAAATCTTTCAGACAGATGGACAATAGCTTTCCCATGTGCAGATTCTCTGATTTATAGACATACACGGGTATCCTCCATGAGGGTAAAGCAGAGTCTCCCTCTTCTACCTATTTTCATAAAACTTAGAGGACCTAAACTTTTTTGAAGGTACCACCTCCTCTGTCCTCTGTGGCTTGAATGGGCCAACACTCTATCTAGGCACAGGGTGATTTTATCAGCCTCATTTCCATAGGAAGCCAGATAAGAACAGGGAGCCAGGGTTAAGCTCCCAAAACTCTATTTGAAGGTGAACCAGAAGCAAAGAAAAAGACATAGCAAATCATTGCAACACCTACCTTTCTGGTACCTGCCTCCTGAGTGGGGTCCCAAACCCTTTCACGGCTCCATTTGCCGTTTGTAGGAGGAGACAGGCATTACAGAACTGGATTGGGATTCTGCACAGCAGACAGGGAGTTGTTTCCTGGGAAGTGCTTAGGGAGCGTAGGCCTTGGTTGAGCAAAGGGTTTTCCAACCACAGCCATATACTTTGTTACCTGAATTCTTTTATGGATCAAGTTCTAAATTAATAGGCGAACTTTTATAGTTAGGCCTCTAGGCTGCAATTTCTAAACCTATCTAAGGAATTTTGAAATTTAACTGGGGCGTGGGAAACCAACTTGATTTGGGAGAAAAGATTTACTAATCAAGGTTTGCAATAGTCAGTTTTCCATTGGATTTTAATTTGCGTGGCCAGATGTCCCACATCAGTTTAATCTTCTTGCAGGCATGTTCCCAGTACTGCATTTTGGAGATAAAAGTTTTTTGTGTTTCTTGTAGGTAGCTTAAAGATGGATGCTCCCAAAGAAGCTCGGCCTAAAGGAGAGTTCAAATGTCAGCTATGTGGCTTAACAGCTCCATATACGTACTATGGGCAGAAGCCACCAAACACACGCTCTATGGTGTAAGTACAGTCTTTCATATTACAGACTTCATTTATGTTATGAGCGTTAGAAGCCTTGTACTGTGGAACGATGCGTACTGCATGAACCCAATAACATGCCATATTGCCCCTGAATATGAGGCTTGGTGCTTAAAGTGACATTCTTTTTCCAAAGGGAAGAAATGTTAAAAATTGTCAGCATTGATAGCAAAGACAAAAATCAACTTTCCCCATCCTGCCTCAATACCATGCAAAGATTTGTATTTAACCTATTTCCTAACCCCACTGGCCACCCTACTATTTACTTTTTCCTAATTTTTTTACTAGAATACTGTTGACTGTCAGCCTAGCATTTCTGGAAACAGCCCTTTCCTCACAGCTGTGTCAGCTGGGCAACACGTAAACACAGCATGAATTAAATGCATATGGTAAAAACATTTTTCACAAGCTATTTGACATGATGTGGAATTTTGAACAGCAATGCTTTTTTGCATGAATTAGACAATTCTTTGGCAGATTGTATGACATTAAAGTGTGTGGAAATGTAGTACATATTTACGTTTTAGGAGACTGAAGCCTTTTCCATCTCTGCCAATAGGGATAGTTTGACCAGAAACTGTGCAGTTACTACTTTGTCTGCAGTCATGAAACATCCGGTAAAACAAAGCACTTAGCTTTAAATGTACGAGTAGCTCTGTTGAGGCTGTCCCGGTCAATGAACCCATCAGGCAGGCATGGTCAAGAACTCACTGGAAATGGGAGTCAGACATGCACTCAGCATTTTGCCTCACTAAGACCGCTCAGTTTCTTATATAATGGAAACAGCTGTTGATCACCACCTACTTGGGCTGAGATCAGATCCGTTTTCCTTGGGCAGCTATATTTTTATCATTCCAAATCCCATGGTGCTACTGGTTTTCCCTCTCCTACTCAGCAGAGCAATGGCCCACCTTTGATCAGGTCCGTTCGTAAAGAGTCTGAATCAAAGCTGAACATGAATCTTAACTTTAGGTTATCCAAGTTCAGTGTTAACATCTCAGCTTTATTTGGATTGCTGAGATTCAAAAAGCAAAAAAATAATGCTGAAGCATAACAATTCTGTACATGCATATAAGAAATCACTTTATACACTATCTTTATTGGTTTACTTTCTGGTTTACTCACATGTCCTAAATGCAATGCTGCAGGAAACACATGCCTGGCATGAAGGCTTGTACAATGGCCAGGTCTCTACACTGATGATGACTACATTAAGCTGTGAATCTTGCAAGGGGAGCTTTGCAGAGGTAATCCAGTCTTTGTACACTAGGATTCTCGTTGACAAGGTGATCTGCCATGTTAAGATGCCTGATCTTTCCTTACAGTGGAAAGCTTGAGCTATACCATTTTTTTGTTTGAGTAGAGGGAAAAGGAAAAAGGAATACATTCACAGATGCACACATACCTCTGTGTGTGTGTATGTACACAGACAAGCAGAAGGCAGTATAAGTTAACAGAATACCTTTTAAATATATGTTGTACTCCATATTGCTACAGAATCCAAGTTTGTTTTAAGTCCAAGAATAAGCTAGCCTTGCAGGGTGCCCTGTGCAGACAGACACCCAACTGACTTCTGTCATATTTTGCCTGGAGCTCCCAGGAAGAATAACGCCTTAGTCTTTCCCAAGCAGGTTGTCAAATTATTAATAAAAGCACTCCCTTAATACCCTGAAGCAAACAGTACCACCTCTGACATAAAGTAAGCATATTTGAGGTCACTGTAATGTTCTGTGCTAGTAGCTCTTGCTTGCAAGAAGTGGGAGCCTTAGCTTTGCAGCAGTGACATAACTAAGAGCAGTAAATACTTTTTATTTTATACTCACATGCACACAGCTTTGGAAGAGAACTTCTAATTAAAAGCTGTGCAATTGAAATGATAACTTGACAGGGTACTGAAGTTGGCTATGTGAAGGAGTGCCTGTCATAAAAATGAAAGATAAAAAAATACTTTAAGGTAGAGCACTGAGAAAAAGCTAGTAAGACGACGTTGAGATGATCACCAATTGCCCAAATTTCAGAAGACACAGAAAGTACAGTATAGGACTGAAGGCAGCCACAATGTTGGTTTTGAAGAGGGAGGGAGCTGCATAGCTGCTACATTGCCTCATGTACAACACCAGGCCAAGCAAATCAAGTAGAAAGGGCTGATACCTTTTCAGCCTCCACATTTTCCCCATTTCAACTCTCCCATACTGGGAAGTCTACCCTTAAAAGCCTGAAATTATTCTCTTACAGGCTTTTGGAAGAAAGCTATGTCATGAAGGATCCTTTCACCCCTGACAAGGCCAAATTCCTCATCCTTGGGTCTCATTGCAGTTTGTGTAGCAGATCAGTGTGCGTCAGTACAGTAAGTAACAAGCAAAATAAGCTTCTTCAATCATTTCTTTTTGTTCCAGTCCTGGTGACCTGTTAGCGAAAGACCAAACAGCAAAAACCCAAACTGCCTGTTTTTAAGGCAAGCTAATTGTATATTCTTGTTGATTCCCCCAGCTAAAGCTCTTTGCATTAAAGGAAAATGATCAGCAACTTTTAAGTGTTCTATTTACAGATGAGCACAGTCCAGCCTCACAAACACAATGAGTGCTCTTTTCTCAGCACAAGAAATTGCAAGGGAGAATCACTTCAAGACCTTTAAGGTTCAGTAGATCATACTATACCAACAGTAGATTTATTTTCCGTAAAGGGAATATAAACGTCCATGGATTCTTAGGTTTGCTTCCACAGCACAGGGCTGCCATCATATTTGCAAAAGCTAATGTAAAAAGTGAGCAGGGAGGAGAGTTGTGCAATGCCATGATAGCTCTCTGAAGAAGAATGAATTTGAATAGCAGCTGGTAGGCAACCTTAAAACTATGAAATCTGAGTGCAGAAAGGTGGTGTAAAATTACAGTTGTCTTGATTCCTTCTCAGTGCAGAACTGGCCCCTTTGTTTGCTATAAGTTCAAAGCAAAAATGAAGACAAGTTATTACACAATTATCAGTGTCTGGAGGCTGTACTGTGCTTCTCTGAGGCAGTACAATGAATTGAGAAAACTTAGGTTCCACTTCTTTCCCTCAGCAAGCCAGTTCTGTGGTTGAAAGAGACTCGGGACTCATGGAGTAGTCAGGGCTCATGCATGACTCAACCCATGAGGAGACGTCACCTGATTGTTTACAGGGACAATGGCATTTATTTGTTATACCAGGCACCATGGTACATATTTGTTATACCATGCCCTAGCAGTAGCCAGATCCTGGCCTTCTCTTTCAACGTGGTTATTTGCTATCCTAGAGTAACGTGCTTAAATCTAGAGTGCAGCTAATAGCATGAGCTATTAGCAAGAGCACACCTTGGTCTTAAGTGTCAGCTTTAGCAGTTTTCAAATTCAACCTTTTCAGGCCATTCTGTAATCAGTGGTTAGGGGCCAGCCCCAGTGACCTGATCCTTACTGCAAGTAGCTAGTACTGGGAGTCTTAAAACAAACAGACCTGCTAAAGGCTTTGTGAAGATGTAGACTTCTTTTTCGTATTTGATGGCCAGTTACAGTTCTGGTGGGACAAAGTAACACCTCTGGCCGCCTCAGAGCCTGAGGTGAGATAACCTGGGCAACTGAGACAGCTCATATGCCAATGCCAGACAGTTTCTGTGTGGGGACTTGAGGAAATTCTCATGAGCAAAATGAAGGGTCAAATTATACTGACAAAACTTAGAGGGTTGGACAGACACAACCAAAAGGAAATTGGCACGCTTGGACAAGTTTAGCTGCTATTCTGTCTTGCATGGAGTTATCACCAAGGGTGGATTTGGTCCACTGTCCTAAGAGGAGCGTGCAATAGCACCTTTCTCCTGATTAGGTTTGTTTCCTATTTCTGAAGTCTCATCTGTCATTTAAATGAACGAAAATCACCAAAAAGTCAGACTAGAGATTGCAACTGAGATTTTTCCCCCCCACCCCCCTCGCCCTTTCTGCTGGAACTACCTGAGGACTCCATGGGAGTCAGATGAAGTGCCGGTGCTCTCTGGTTACGTCTTGATAGCTGGGCTCAAGCTTCCAGAGCCAAATAGCTCAAGTCAGTTATGTGGAGGCAAGGCTCACAAGTGAGCAACATCTTCCTGGTGGCAGTGTCCCTGTCTTGGCTGGTAGTTGACTCACTCTCATGCACACCCAGAGGCAGAGGCAAGTGTAGCTAGTGAGATAGTTTGGGCTTATGAGCTTGATTCCTGCCCTGGCATGTCAGGTTTAGCCCTCCTTTTTAACAGCAGAGGATTAGCAACTCAGCCACATTTTGGGCAAACTTGAGCACATTTAGCTGTTTTCATTCCCAAATGAAGTGTCTTGAATTTATGAAGGATTCAACAGATATTTCCAAGTCCGGTAGTTAAATCTGTGAGAATACAGCATTTCAGCCTCTCAGTGTCTTTCCACACAGCGTGCATTTCTGAATGAAGGTGAGGCTTTTTCTTTTAAAAAAATTATTGTATCGGTTAATCTAGGGCATGGCAATGTATAGATGATATTAGTAGTGAACTAATAGAAGCCTCTTCTAATCTTTTTAACATTCCTGCCTATTTTGCCTATTGTGGAAATATGTCAATCATTTACTTCTTGTTATCTGAGTCTTCAAGATTCCCCTGATGGTATCACTCAAAGCAAAACCTTGATTGTAAATAATTGAGAATAAATTTCTTACCAAACTGGCCAGGCCAGATAGTGAATCACACATATGACTATAGTTTCAAAATGTATTTAGCAATACTGCTTAGGTAACATTGAGAGAGATCTGCAGAAATAATAATTAGTGCTTTAAACACCCACACTGCAAAGTAGGTAAACGCATACTATTCCTTTTTCATGTACAGAAAATTAAAAGTCAAGAGAAGTAAAAACTTATCCAAGGCAGTAGAGAGAGCCAATGTTAGGATAATATCTCTGTGGATTGGTTTTTGGTTCCTGCCTGTGCTTGACCCAGGCAGATCAACTCAGCCCTGCACTGAGTGTTTCCATATTGTTAAAAGAATTGAAGCTGAAGAAAGTCATGCTTTCTTGGGCCTATTTGGCAAAGAAGCTGGACCAATTTGGTGGAAAGTTTTCAGTGACAGATTGCTTTTGTTTTTATGTTAATTCAAAATAGTACTAACCTGTGGCAAATTTAAGACTTTTATGACCTTAGATTTGGCAAAGGGATTGGATTTAATTTGCTAGCTTTTGTATCTAAGGAGGCTTAGATACAGATCAGATTTTAGGCTTTTCATGAGACAACCCATGCCAGCTGAAGTGTCTTTCCTTACAGTTGCTGTGCCAATGAAAGTCAAGATTTAGCAATTGTTCTGTATAAAGCTCATGAACTCAATTCGTCAAATATTCTCTTAAGTCTCACTCAGTTAACATACTGCACTCAGCTTGCAGCGTACATCACCCTACTGAACCAATCTTTAGCACAGTGTATTGGTAAGTGCCATTATTTCTGGTCCAACCGGAAATAATTCTGATGATTATCTGCAATGTCTTAAAACATGTCAAAACCCCACAAAAAGGAAAGTAATAAAAATGCTTTTAAAAGTCCTTAGGAAGGCTGAGTGCCCTTCTTCCTGTTTCCTTTTCAGAAAAGGGGAGAGGAAATTACATAATCTGACCATATTAGTCATTTAAAACAGTGATTTGTTTTTTTATTGCAACACTTACTAAACATAGGAAAAGAGGTGGCTTTTGGAGAAGAAAGGAGGAAAGGGAGCAAGTTTCATCCCTTATTGCTCACCTCAGCAGAAGGTGACTAAACACTGACCTTGGACATGATTGTAGGTATTAAGTGATAAACATAATACTACAGCTACTTTGCACTCAACTTCCAGTCATGGGGGGTCAATCCTGGACACAGTTAGGCAGAACCTTTCCTTTACATACAGTTTCCTTTACAAGTGTGGTGAAGATACTATCCTTGTATGTATTACTTTCAGACATGATCCATGTCAAAACAGAAATAAATTCTGGCAGTGCGCTTTGGCAGCTCAGTTTTGCCTGAGTTGGACTATTAAGTCTGTAATTGAAATTGCCCCTCCCCGCCCCCGCCTTGGTCATGAAAGGGGTGAAACTTATTAAAGAATTATCCAATTAAACACAGAACCCTATCAGGTCAAAGAAGGGCTTGACTCTACATAGTAAGTAAGTGTAATTCGTAGGGATTTAAAACAACAGCTAGGCTTGAATAATCCCAGGACTGAGAGATGAGGAGGACTAAGGGTACATGGAGCCAGCATCCAGATATGCAATGGTTCATATTCGTTATTTGCATAAGTCCCATTGGCCAAAATCAGCAGAAGCTGGCTACTCATTTCAGCTAAAAGAATGCAAGTTGAGCATCTGTGTATCTTTGAGGAGCTGTGCCTTAACATCAGAGTTCCTCATCCACAGAATGGGGGAAGAGCCTCTCCCTTTCTTTGCCATTGCCCAGTAGTGCAGTGTCCACCGCTGTGGAGCCATGAACTTAACCTGGAGGCTGGGGGAGCCGTGTGCCATTTTGCAATACAAACAAGAATAGCAGGACCAACTTAAACTCTAATCTTCCCTTTTTAATTGGCAGCTTAAAGTATTAAGGATACCAAGAGACAAAAAACAATAGGCTCTGGAGGTTGTGCAACTGAAATCCAGTTTCAGGGCTTTTCAGGGACCAAGACCTCACACTAGCTCTATGAAGGCGCCTGGCAGTCAGTGCAGAAAAGGACAATAGATGAAGAGTTGTTCTTCAGGCTTGAAAGTCGCATAGACGCAGGCTGATTGCGATTTTGGTATAATCATCTGCTGAATCTACTGCTGAAGTCCAGATAGTGACATGGGAAACAAAAGCAAGAACAGAAACACAGAAATATCCAAGCCAAGCCCCCAGAGAAAGGCCAGCTGCAAATGACCACGGCAAGAGGAAAACTTTGCTATTTAGGTAAAACACATGGAATCCATTACTCCCCAAAAGATGTCCTGATCCATCTAAACTGATGTCTTTATGCATGCTTAAATCCCCAAGAATAATCCATCAGCAACACCAGCTCCGCTTAGCCATTAAATCCTGTTTGGAATTTAGTGATCAGCACGCCAGGAGACCCGTGGACTTCAGTCTTAACGCAGGGCAAAGGAATAATATATTAATAAGCTTCTCTTCCAGTTGTCCAAACTCTGTACTGCAAATAGATTAAAGTATTCCATCAATTTTGCTTCTTCCTATTTAATAACTAACATCTGGTTAGAGCTAACTGGTTGCAAAATAAATATTGGGTCTGTAACACTTGCTCACCAAACCAACTGTGAACGAAACATGTCAGATCATAGTGTCATTCCATTTCAAGGGCAGCGAAATTACCTTCTTTGTGCACAACAGCTTTTATATTTTGCCATCAAGAATTCCGAGACATCAGCTCAAGCTTTAGTACCTTGTATGTTTTTAGTTTTTAATCAGCGAGTACATTTATTCAGGATACAGGTGGGTAATGGATGAAATCTCAGTTGAATTGTCTCAGCTGAATTAAATTCATTTAGCTGTTCTGGTTATTGGACACCTCTATGGTATCAATATAATATTTATCCTTTTCAGTATTCTCCTAGGGCAATACAAGCACACAGATTAATAGAAAGAAGAGCAGGTTTTTGGGGAGTTATGGAAAAAGATGCAGCTAAAGTCTGTGAGAGCCTACAGCCCCTGGCCTACATTCTTTGTATTTGTGTTGGCCTTTAGGCCATTTTTGTGAAGATTGGCAAGGAAGAGCATTCTGAGACTTCACGTCTTACATACCAGTGCAGGAACTTGGAAGATCCTCCCAGAAGGGAGAAATCTTCATAAGCTAAGATTTAGCTGTAGAGGAAAACTTTGCTATTTAGGTAAAACCCATGGAATCCATTACTCCCAGAAAAGATGTCTTGATCCATCCATACTGATGCCTTTATTCATGTTTAACTCTCCAAGAATAATCCATCAGCAACACCAGCTCCAGCTTAGCCATTAAATCCTGTTTGGAATTTAGTGATCACACCAGGAAAACCATGAATGGTGCTTAAAGGACAAGCCAGTTGTAAGGAAATGTGTTACCATTCTCTGTAGCAGTGAGCTGATGAAGGTCACTTCCTAAAAAGCAGCAACGTGATAGTTGACGTGGTTAGCGATTGTTACAGACCAGGTTTTTATTTTTCACCCAGTTAGCTCTAACCAGATGTTAGAGTTACTGAATAGGAAGGAGCAAAAGTGCTGGAATATTTCAACCTAAAAGAATAATTTAATGTAGAAGCATTCTAAATATGAATGTGGTTTAATGAGACGAACTTAAGCAGTTCTGTTTTGTGTATCCCGCTAATAATGTTATTTTCTTTACAGGAATGTAGTCTGTTCTACTCCAAAAGGTTCTGCCTTCCCTGCGTGAATGAAAACCTAAAGGCCTTTCCTTTGGAAATACAAGAAGATATGGATAAAAGGAAGCCCCAACAAAAATCCTTCCCCTGTAAAAAAATGGATGCAAGAACATAAATACTGAAGGACCAAGAGAGACAGTTCTTTGGCTGGGGTTTCTCCTCTCTCCTTTTGGAGACTATCATGTTGCTCCTTTTAAAGAAGTGACCTTCATCGGCTCACTACTACGGAACACAGTAACACATTTCCTTACAATTGGCTTGGCTTCAAACATCATCATGCAGCGATTGCAGTGCCAGCAGTATGGCCTTAAGGTGTTGAAGAGCCAGAAAGAAAGGCAGACGAGCCTGTTGTCACCACGTAAAACGCGTGTAGTAAAAAACTAAACAGTGTATAGCATAGGAACCATGCCCAAATTTTCACATTTGTTATTTTAATGTTTTGTGTTGTTCTTGACACTCCTACAGTGTTATGAAAATCCGAGACAGATTTATCTGGCTTAATTCAGTATACATCCATGAAAGTCAGTATACACCAACTGTTAACCTGACAGCGCTGTCCTGATAAGATTACAGTAGGCAAGGAATTCAAAGCTTTATTTTTAAGTCTAAAATAAAACTGTTATGAGAAAATGTCACAGATACCCCCAGAAATATCTAGATTCTTCAAGATTATAATCTCAATACTATCACAGCATTAAGACTTCTGAAGGTAGGTGCTCTTATAATAAAAGAGACTTACAAGTCACTTACACTTGCAGTCACTTTCCACTCAATCTTCCAGTCCATGTCAATATAAAACAGAAGACCCTTAATACATCTAGTTTATGCTTTACAAGTAAAATGCCTGCCTTTTCACTTTCACATCAGTTAATCTGGAAATAGAAAAGTTTAGTTAATAAGCTCAATTCTTCCTGAACTAGGTAATTAAACTGCAGCTAGAATAGTGATTTCAGAAAAATAGTTTCAGTCAAAAAAGGGTAAAAAAAATCGTTAGGGAAACAGCAGTTTGTTTAGCTCAAAAATTAGCATCACAGTCATCAGTGTTGACTTTGTCTTAATTACAAGGAAGATTTAGGTGGCATTTATATAAAACCACTTAGTCACACACCTTAAGGGTATGTCTAGAATGCTCCCTGATCACCAAATCACGTTATTTGCTCAAGGTTTTGTTGGTCATTGGTTCAGACCGTGTTAATGCCTTGGTTAACATCTCCTCTTTTCTCAACTCTTCCATCCATATCATTTGTCATATGTCAACATCTAAACTAGATCATTTTAGTAGAATGAACCATGTGTCTGTTAAAAGAAATCAGTATTATTTTAATGAGTTATTTTTAGTTCTTAGGACATTTGAGTGTCCTAAAAATCTTTCTTTTTTTTTTTTTCCTCTGAACCTAGTATATTAGTGTCCTCTGTTGAGGACTGGAATTTCTTGCAGTTACTAGAGGAGCAATAATGGACTTATTAGTACCCTTTTCAAGCTCTAGGTGCTTTAAGACATAAAATACGTACACATCTTTAATTTTGGAAAAAAAGATACATGTTAGAAGTCAACATTTCAGATTCCTTTTTGCAGTAACAAGACTACACTTTCAAAGAAAGTGGTATTAAACTTACTTTAAGTGAGTGGTATTAAATTTCAGTTTCATGTTAGACACACCAGCTTTAAAAGTTGTAGTGTATCTGTCTGCTCTGTACAAATAACAGAGGCGTGTCCTGTGCTAAAACCACAACTGGAAAGAGAATGAGAGATGCTAGAAAGCGAATCACTGCACTTTTCCATCTTAAAATTGTAGTCTTATAATCAAGCTGACAAAAAGCAACATAGTTATGTGAGATCACATAATATGTTTATACCAGCAAACGTCTTTCTAAAACACTTTGTTTCCTGTATTTCATGATGTTTGCAACAGGTTGTATCTTAACTCTTGGCTTGAAAGTAGGTTTTAAAAGCCTGGCTAGTGCAGTTCCCATATAAATGAGAAGGTGCCTTTTGGTTGTATGACACGCAAGTCTGTCTTGGGACTGGGAGATGCACCCACTAATGTGCTGGGAAGGATGTAGTGTCTCTGAGCTGTTTTCCCTCCTGTTCAGCCTCCTCTGTGCCCTTTAAGAAAAATGCAGTTAGCTCATTTGTTCGTAATCATTATCTTTGCCATCATGATATGATAGAAGAATCATTTAAAACTCTCAGAAATGACCCTACCTTTAAGTACTTGTTAAGTTGAACCAGAGTGGGAGTAGACTCAGCATTAAAAGGGAGCAGAATCTATAACTACAAAATTTTTAATTTGGCCCAGTACAGCTCATTTATTTATCTCAAGTACAACAAAGCCAAGTTAAGGACTGCTTCACAGTTACCTGGTTACGGATATCTTTTAGGTGAGGAAAAGCATGCTTCCAGCAAGTACCACAAAGTGTTTTAGTAGCCCAGGGCCGTCAGATACGTTCTGTCATCTCCGCTCCATGCTTTAGAAAGAAGGCTGACCTACACACAGTTTGCTATTTCCTGGAGTGACAAAGGATTATTATCTGTGCCCAGCTGTTAAAACTTACGTATTCCACATTCTCACATTCCCATTCACTGAACATGAGCATTATGATCTCTGTATCATAATGTTTTGGTACATATGTGATTTCACAGACCAATGCCATCATGCCCAAACTTACCAGCCATGAGGCCTACTCTTCAAGATATGCACAGCCTTTACAGTTTGGTTTCATCAAGGTTCTCCGAGTACTTTCTGCTGCTCAAAATCAGGCCTTCAACACTCCTGAGCACAGCTGATGAAGAAATGTGATTCTTGCATCCTCTGCTGTAATTTTCACTTCAGCACTCTTACCAGCTTGAGAAATCCTGATTCTTGAAGGAAAACAATTATCTGTGACATATCCTCCCAACCAATTTAATTGAAGCCATGCCTATAAAATTAGTTAGTATGCTACACTTCACGTAGAAGTGCATTCAATATTTGTTGAATTCAACAAATGTCTCAAGCTGGTCATACAGTCAGTGAGAACGGAAGGGCACAGCAGGACAGTGGGTCAGCAGATAAACCGATGAAATATATATATAAAAAAAATATATATGCAATGTATATATATGTACGTTACACACACATTCTAATTTAAAAGGCGTGTCTAACAGGAAATCTGTAAGCATAAGCACTTTAAAGATGCTTCAAATATCATTCCGCCTTTAAAATATCCTTGCAATACACACATCTTATTATGTAGTAAACATACTTAATACAATTTGTTAACAGATATTTGATGCTAACCCAAAAAAATCTTGGCACCAATCCCACCAAAGGTTGTTTATCCACTCTTGTTCACTACTAAAAATCAGCATGATTACTCCCTGGTATCAAGTTAGGCAGCTAGTAAGTGTTTTCTGAAGCAGGGCTTTGTATACCAAATTAAGGCAAATCAGGTTAAGGCAAAATCATTCAAGTTCTTAATTACAGCAGAGCAGCACAAAACACGCATTCATGCCACTGGTACTATCACAGATGGAGCAACGGGTGTCGCCATCCCCAGGTGTGCCACCACCCTGCACTCCCCAGGTCCTGATTCTGCAAACATTTACACAGGCTATCAGTTGAGATTGTAAGTGGTTGTACAAGAGCCCAGAACAGAACTACTTTCGTGTACCTAAAAGTTACTCATGCATACACGGTCATTGAATGAGGGACTCAGTTAAGACTTGGCAGCTGCTTTGGATAACATACAAGAGGCAGCCAGCAGAGAGTAACAAGTATGTTTGTTTTAAAACCATGACATTACAGTGAATTACTTTCCTGGAAATAAAAGATCAGCACAAGTCAGTAAATTCACTTTTAAAAATACTTTATTTTTTTTTTTAACAACCATTAAGGCAAAACCGTATTTCAAATTAACTGCATTTACATTCAGTCTTAAAGGATGACCTTTTTTTTTTTTTTTTTTAAAAAGCACATAGGTTCCTACCAGTCTCTATACAAACACCGTGAATTCAACCTCTTATTTTCAAAGGAGACTGAAAAAAAAAAATCAGAATGTAAAAAAGAAGAAAAATGTTTAGTTCAAGTTTTTTCATCCTAGATCAGTAGGCTGGTAACATTTGAGAAAGCATCATATTTAGCTATATGTAATTTTTACATTCACAAGTGCAAGAGACTCATCTTTCCTATAAATCCCTGTGAGACCAGGCCTTCCATTCTTTCCTGAAAGTGTCATTTGCATTGTTCTGACAGAAACAAACTTGAGAACTTGGCTTGAATTAGTGGTATTTTACTGGGAAACAAGCATTCCATGAGAATTAGGTTTCACTACTCCCTGCAAGAAATGTCTGCTCTTTCTAAGTTCCGTATTCGCTGTAATAAAAACGTACCCAAAGACTCCTAAAAACATAGGTGACTAGAAACAATGATCTGATTTTTTTTTCCCCTCTAATATTGATATCGTGATTTAATTAAACACTTGTTAGCTGTAGTGATTAGGGTTTGGCAACGTTAACAAAAATGTGCTTTTTTGTGTCATATCAGGTAACAGACAATTTAAGATGTGATAAAGGGTTTTAACATCATGATGTGATTGAACTCTTGTGTTACATTCCTGAAGAAAATTCAGAGCAATTGTTTGTAAAAGCTGTGAAATAGCAGGAGCAATATGAAATGCGGCTCATCCGAGCAGCTGATAAAACAGACTTCGTCAAACAGTTCAGAGGGGTGTTCTTGTTAAAATCCGTAATATTAAAACCTTGATTAGATTTGTTATTACTAGGGAAATAGCTAAAGCCATAAATGTTCTTCCACTTCTGAAACCAGAGGAAGCAATGATTTGATCAGGAGCAGCTCCCTCCCAGTAACCATCTGCCGGCGAGCGCCCGTAGATAACGCGCCTGGAGAGGCGCGGGGCACCGCCGTCGGCTCTGTTGCTAACAGGAGGGCAAAGGCACTGTGTCTCCATGAAGGCAACCCGACGCTACCGTGTGGCAAAATATACCTAGAGTATCCCAATGTGCCAGAGGTAACGAAGTGTGGATTTGAACAGCACTCTGCGTGGTTATTTGCATATGAATCATCCAGCAGAAGATTGGCCAACCTTCTTACAGCTCCTGTTGCGCATCACAAACAGATTTTGAATGATTATACTGTATACTGCTCTCCTACGCAGTAGGAGTAGAATGCAGTACTTGCATGTTGCCAATATTTTGGTCGGTTAGTATTTTCCCATACCACCAATTTTTTTTTTTTTTCTTTCAAGTGTAAAGAATGCCATGAAACTTCTTGCATTGATCATAAGGCTGGTGGTGTCTTTTCCACAGTAGGGATTACTGTACCTGCACATCCAACCTGAGAAAATATACCAAAATACTTAAAAACAACTTTAAAAGTACCTTACGCTTGATCTTGCAGTCCTTATTTAAGGCCCAGCCTGTAATCGGATTAATCTCTTTTGTGCATGCAGCCTATCCCCTTGGCAGGGGCAACTCATCTGAACTTGAGGTCCTTGCAATAGGAATTTTGTTTTGAAATATCCTTGCAATGGAATCTGACAAGATTGACTAACACAATAAAGGAAAAAAAACAGCTTCAGAAGCCAAAAAAGATTTAAAACCTGTAAGCACATTAGAGAAAACAAAAGAGGAAAACACCCTTGCCCTAGGATGGGTTTAGTTAGCAATGCTTTTTTATCACATATTTACAGTGTAAAGTGACACATCTGTTAGTACCTTTTACAGGTTTTTTTCATTGCTGCCTATGAAATTGAGAAAAGTAGCTGCTGTAGGTTACCACAAGAAAGTCCAGTAGAGCTTTTACAAATATGACACAAACATCTTAGTAGACGATATACCTGTATGGTGGCACTGATCGAGTTGCAGCAATTTGGGGAAATAAAATTTTACCTATTACAGATAAATATGCAGTAAGTATAAATCATTGCTGGAACATTTGTAATACACTGTGCCTGTACTAGATGCTATGTTTTGACTACAGCAAAATAAAAGGCATACCTTTAAAAGGTAACTTTGTTCCTACATCAGGATTCGTTAGCGGGAACGCTGTAGGCAAAGATTGTCACGCCTGAATCACAGGACACAGAATCCCTATGAACATATTCTGAATTCACCTCTACTCAAAATCACAAAGTGAACACTCCTATAGAAAAGCCAATAATGGTACTTCCACATTCTGTTTTGCACTGCCAAATCACATATTTTAAAATACATCTATAAAAACTACAGATCAACCTCAGTGCAGGTAGCAGGAAATAATCCTGAATACACATTGTTACTTCTAGTAAGCCACAAATCAGTTCCTCAGAAGATGGAGTACTAACAGAATCTAGCTCTTTTTAGCTCTCTTTTCAAACTTGGAAGGAAAGTGAACTACCATGCTGTAAAGCAAAGATGAACTTAGTTCTATAAACTATCTTTCATGTTGGTGAACTTGAGTTAAAACGTCAAAAATATTAACTCCATTTTGGGGTTGCAGCTCTTCCTCACCTAGCCTTACTTTTATTAAAATTAAATTAAAGGAAGTCTATGTTCTATGTGAAAATATATTTTAAAATTTTGTTAGTTGTCAGTACCAAACACTGATAAGTTGCAGAATCTGTGATACTTCTTCACAAATGATACAGTAATAAAGACAAGACAGGAATAAATAGCAGTTTGTCCTTGACTTTAGGCCCATCATCCTCACCCCATAAAAGTAAATCTTTCCTCGCTGTACAAAAGGGTTCACAAGATAAAGTATGAAACAAATATTTAAATTAAATAATTTACATATTTTTCTTAAAGCACCTCTGTAATATAATTTAGTGAAAGTTTATACCTTGCAATTATATTCTTGTATCTTACAAATTGAAACATGAATGGTATTACATTAAATTAAAAAAAATCCCACAATACATAACAATATCAATAATCTTAGATCAAATCCACATATAATTTAAATCTCTAGTAAAAGAAGGATAATAAAGCTGATTAAACCTAGATAAAAAAATTATTTGCAACTGATTATCAAGAAGGTACTTGCGATATAAGCAAGCACCAGGTACCCCACTACACCTTACATTTCAACACTTGTTAAAGGATTAGGGTTTTCAGGGAAGGACCATTATTTGTAAGACTTTATGCTTAAGCAATATCACAACAGCTGCAAATGCATTTGTTAAACGTAGTTGCGGATTTTCAGCTAAGTAACAGGGATGCTTTTAAGGAGAGACAGAGCTGAAATTGTTCCTCTTCAGACACAGTACAGGCAGCTACAGTGTGATCTTCTCCAACTGCTTTGTCTCAGATGGTGTGTTAAGTCATCCAGGCTTTCCATTAGAAATAAGGAGAAAATTCAAATTTCATAGTATGTGACCCAGCTCTCACAATGAATAAATCTCCCCAAGTTTTAGCAGTTTGAATAAACAAACAAGTGTTTAGATGCTCATTATAAGTTCTTTGATTTGCAAACTTGTGCTAGCTCTCTCATGAGAACAGACTTAGTGCAACTGCTGGTATTTCCTAAATCTGCACGGGCCAGAAATAATGCAAAAATATGCTCTTTGGCAACACTTCAGCATTCTAGCAGCTGGCTAGAACCAAAGCACAAAGGCACATGGAAATGGCAATTAAATAAAAAAAAGACGATTTCTTTAAATGCAAAGAAAGAGTCTATTTCTGCAAGTGGAAAACATTCCTATCTATTGTCTGACAATTTGTGTTTAAAATAAAAGTGGGATTCTGAAATTTAAAAAGGTACAAAGTAACTGATTTTTTTTAAATGGCTGTTGTGTGCTGTTACACTGAGGACAGCACCCCTTTAAAGAAAATATTTAAGAAGGAGATAAAAATGAACATCAGACTTCCCTAACACTTGACACAAAACCTTCCTTTTGTTTTTTCCTTTTTGGTCAAAGTACCCTTTGTCAAGGTACCTAGGCCATCCCAATAAATAAATTAAAAAAACCCAAACAACTCTCAAAAATGACTAAGCTGTAGGTCTGTTGAAAACTTAAGTCATACCATTGTTGCCTAGGATTTTTCCCTATCCATCTGTTGTCTCTTGACTTAAGCTGTTTGTGGATACCCGGTTGCTAACCAGAGGTCTTCGGTGCTATGATAGAAGAATAAGTTGATAAGAATCAGATCAAAACTATACCTAACAATTCAGTAAATCTTTAATAGTTTTTTAATCCTAAAATCCGATTACTTTATTTCCCTCCATAGAGTGGGTATTTTAAAACATTAGATGATCTGTACAAGGTGGAGATGCTGAAGGCTCCTCAGTAATACATCTCAAACTAGTTCAGATTGCAAACTTAAAAAAAAAAACCCCAAAAAAACCCAACAATAAAACACAGTCAGAGTCATTTTGAAATCTAATTGGCAAAAGCCTGCTGCAGTCACCTACTGAAGTAGCTAATGTACTTCATTAAAAGTATAATGTAGAAATTAAGAACTTCTTTTGCCCATTAACACTCGGGAAGTGAATTTTCTGCCCTGTGTCGTTCTTCGAAGAGACTGTGGGTATGTGCACGGTGCAGCAGCGCGGGCAGTGGAATCTATCCAGAATTTTAGGCTATGTTAACATCTTGTTCATATTTCTGTGATTCAGAGATGCGTTCTTTCCATTTTTTTTTTTTTTCATTAAAGGTCTGCAATTTAATTTAAAACAGAAATCAAACTTCAGTGTCCAAGGAACTAGTCAAAAAAATGCTTGCTGGTTTTCAAATAACAAAACAAAACGGATCTCAACAGGAAAAATGCAAATTATGCACTTTCCTACTGTCAATAATGGGAACCAGTTACAAGCAACTGCTAATATAGCTAAACGTTATACCTTCCACTGAATGATGCTGTTTTCAATTCTTTATAGTTTTGCTGAGAATTTAAGTATTTATTCTTAAATTTTCCATGATTTTTAGAAGCTTCAGTGAAGAGTTTTAGCCGCTTTTGAGAACAAGAGCGAGAAAAATAGTTTTTGCCCACACTGAGTGTGTCCGGTTTTCCTGCAAAACTTCAGCACACCCAAACTATGGAACACAACTTTGAAATTTGCCCTTTGCATAAATCTGAGCTTTGGGGGAAAAAAAAATTTCAGCTTATACTTTTTTTTTTAGGAGATAAACTCAAAACAGTTGGCTATTAGAGTTTCAGTATGCATCACAGAATGACTGGTATTTTGACAATTTTTCTGAGTCAGCAATATTGTGTATCAATTATTTCAGTGCTCAATGTCTTATGCCTAAACCCCACAGTTCCTTAGTGAAACACAGCTGACTGGAAGAATAAAGCAGCATCATTGTAAAATCCTCTTGTTATTTCTGAGGGCATACTATGTACTGCTGTAAGACACAAAAGACAACCTATTTCTCATCTGCTGTCTCCTGGTAAGACCAACAATCTTCTCAAGTCTTAGAAGTAGCTGTAACATAAGGCCTGTTCTTCCTGTTGCTGACTGGCGACAGGGAAGGGGAGAGAGTTTTGTGCACATGCGTTTATTGTTTCTTTCCTGTCCCAGCTGGTCACCAAGTTTGAGGCCTATGCTTCAATATTTTACACTAAATATATCTGACACTAAAACCTCTGCTAATGACCATTGCCTGGATAAATACCAAATTGCTTTTAAACCTGTAATTTATCCAGTGTCTAGCCATGCCAGCGGGCCTGTAAAGAAACAAATGTTGTGACTAAACTAAGAATCATAGTGTGATGTTCTCACTTTATCAATCTTACTTAATTTTTGCTGTGAAGGTTTAAGATTCTGAAGTCTTCAAAAGTGCTACAATAAAACAAGTACAAAGTGTCCTCCTGTGCCACTGAAAACTTAACTTGTGAAAATGCTAAGACTGGCTCCTGAGATCTTTGTGTTACGAAACAAATAGTAAAATAAGGAAATAATACTGTGAAATTACCATATTAAAAAAACTAAATGAAAAAGAAATAGCACAGTGTCTTGCATGCAACTAGCACTTTTGTGTAGTACTCTGATAAAAGATCCTGTAAAATGGCAAAGGCAAGCAGTTTCCTTATGGCTTATTTTGCATCAGGAGTACGTACTATTGTAAAATCATAGTTTGCTCTCAGGAACATGATAAACTTACTCTCAGCTGCACTCTTTTTCATATTACACAATCGACACCTACAAACGCTGTTCTTTGTAATATTGTCACCTTATCCACTATCAGTGTATGGACAAGAACAAAATTTGGTGAAATGATATAGCTAATACTTCTGTCAACAAGGCCTAAGAAGGAATACAAAGAAATATATTCAAGTGGATAACTGGCAAAAAAGGAAACAGTGTACTCATCAGAAAAGTAAACAAGTTCAAACAACTCTATAGTCAAGAAAGAAGGTGCCTTTCCTATACAATCATTTCTTCAGAGTAACCTATCGCTGCACTAGAATGCTGTGCAGTTGAAATTCTTTTTTTCTGGGCTAGGATCAGATTTTCCAGTCTCTCCAAAACTCTTGCTAATTCAAAATAGTATTTTTAAATTCAAAACTGCATTTTTGAGCTATTATAAGTTCTCCAAAATACATATGGTATGATGTATTTTTCCTCAGAGATGCTTTCCTATTTCCTTATAACACTTCCGAAAAAAGGGTTCCATCGCTTTATCACATTTACTCTTCAAGAAACACCTGAATGGAGCATCTCTGCTGTATTTTAGATAACTCTTTGGGTTTTATTTCATTTCATAAAAGAACCATCCTTTATACATGCTAATCCTAAGTTATACTAATGTAATACTATATGAAGCTGTGCTGCATTTCATGGAATTAAAGCAGCAGCAGATCAAAGGTCTTTCAAATTTTTTAGAAGGGTATGTACAGCAATGTCCAACCTTTTGATACACCTAGACTGACTGCTGTAAGAAAAAGTGTTAGCTGGTTCTCAGTAATTACCATTAGCCAAAAGTGCATAATCTTTATGATTGTGCATATACCTGGAGAGAATTTGCTGATTTTGTTATATTAATTCTAAAATGACTAAGCCAAGAGGAAATACAATTTTGTTCATGTCTGTAACTTAACGTTCTGATTTATTATACAAATACGTATTCCTTACCAATCTTCAAATTCCCCAATAAAAGAACCACTGTAAGACACTTCATGAGCACTATGATCAGTATTTTTCTGCAGAACTCTTTCAAAAGAAGACAAAAGATCTCAAACCAAAAGAAGTGTAACACTCCAGTTACCCAGCTTTTTTCATGGTCTGGACTGAGTGAACAGCAGATAACTGTGCAAGTAGTTTTGCTCCCATCTGTTATTAGTATTGCTCTTGTCTTTAAATACTGTGGAAAAAACTAATAAAAGTCCTTAATACATATCCCTGTAGATTTCCTGTAGTAAAGGGTGTAAATGTGCATCAGATTCAGTCTTCTTAATTATCTGAACAAGTTGAGCATGCTCTGTGACAAGTTGTCGGAGGTCAGCCATTTTTTGGAGAAGTTTTGGGAAGAGGAAGATGTCATCAGGATGGTTGGTTTGCAAGTGAAGTTTCAGTACATGCACAATGCTCTCCTGCATTTTTTCAATGTGTCCTACATTTACAAGACCAGGACGATCTGTTCTCAAAACAAACAAAAGAATACATGTCATAATTTTATAATTATTGTTTAAAGTAGGCTACTTTATAGATCTATATTGTAGGCTACAGTGTACATTTACATTATACACTGAGGGCAATGAGGAGCAAATGAGCAAAATACAGGATCAAGACTGTTAACAGTTACACAGCATCTTCCATGAAACACACTAAAAGGGAAGATGACACCGTTAGTGGTAGAATTGAATCTTCAAGGAATATATAAGCTTTTCCATTAAAATTATTAATTCACGTAAATAAAATTCTAAAATTTACTACCTTAAAGAACAAATATGTAGTGCTTACCTCCACAGCAAATGATGGCAGCAACAAAAAGGGATATATCGCTATCATCCAATTCCAGTGCATTGAATTTCATTGCAAAATCAAATTTTGGCTCCATTATATCACAGAATGGCTTTCTCAGGCTTTTCAGGAACTCCCGGGTTATAAAACCGTTTCCATAGGCTACCAGCATCCCATCCTTGTTCATCACAGATGCTAACATTGCAAATATGGCTTCATAAACTCCGTATTTTAACAGTGTCACTTGATCATTCAAGTCAAGATTGGAGAAGCCAGGGATAGATTTGGCAAATTCAGTAAGTTCTGTGACAGTCTCTACAGATGTACACTGGCAGCAGTGGAAGATTCGAACTTCTGCTTCCTTGTTCTGAATTCCATTGGCTACCAATTTTGCCACCAGGGTCTTCTCTGCCATACACAAGGTATCCATATCATGTATAACAAATGGCTACAGAGAAAAAAAAAAAACCAAACCCTAATTCAGTTACAAAATAATGGTTATTAATCATTGGTTTCCTAAATAGGAATTTTGATAAATTTTAACTTTCATACTACCAGTCTTCAACTGTCAATAAACCATGAGTTCTTTTATATTTCTGCATAAAGACAAACCACGTATTACAGAACTACAAACTGCGGTATTTAAGAACAAGTCTGCTCTGCAAACAACAATGCAAATAGTAAAATACATATGACATCTCTTTAATCTAGTTTTATGCAGGAGTTATACTGAAGATCTAGAAGTACTGTGCTTAGTATGCATATATCCATCTCAGAGCAAATCCCAGAAGGTTCACAAAAGACTTGTATTACCTTCTCCAGAAGTCCAGGTTATTCTGCCTACACTCCTATCGATTCCTAAACTAACTACACTTGATGCACATCATGATGCTTTCCTGAAGTATCCTAGGGGGAATACAGACAGTCATTTAAATATAGGACAGCATATTTGCACAAGTATGTGAACCCTGTACTACTCTTGTGGTTTATTATCAGTTTTTCATAGACTATGTCCCAGCTGATCTTCCACAGAAATTCAGCTCATCTGTCTAGCTACAATTAGTGTAGATCATCTCTAAACCCAGAATCCCACTAGAATGTCAGACAACACAAAATTTCAGTCTTGACCATGGTCTTTTCCATGAGCCCCTTAGTTTAAAAAGGTACGTGCATTACAAGCTGATGAGCCGGTCTCTTAAAACATCATATTAAGAAAAAGCATTCAGACTTTCTTAAGAACAATCAGAACTCAAAAGTTTTTTGATACATATCTGAAGAGCAGTGATCAAAACAGAGGACAATCCACTGAAGAAAAAGAACAAAACCCAATGCTTCCCAGCGTACCAAAGTCATGGCAATTGAGTTTGAACATAAATCTAGTTCCACAAATACTAAGCAAAACACCTTCCCTGTGCTGTTTTGCTCTTTCAGAGTCAATGTCATGAGGAACACTTGGTGTTCTGTTAGAAACTCACAGAATTCACTTATTTCATTCAGAAAACTGTCAAACATGCTACTTTCCCACAGTTGTCCACTTTTTAAATATTTATGGCAACTACACATTGCATCTCACTTCAGTACTTAGAGTTATACAGAACAGAACTTTCTATGTGCCTGTGGATATGAGAGGGAAGTGGCAAAGCAATAAACCCACCACATTTCTAAACCCTTTAAAAGATGTAGACTGTCTTGCAAATGTTTTTGGAATTTATGATCATTTCACTATGCAGAAAATAGGTATGGCAAGGACTTAGGAGCTAAATTTAAAAATCACACCTTGTCATCACAAAAAATGCTAGTTCATTCTGAAATGAATTACAGTGGTGCCAAGAATTAGGATTCACTGAAATAAGCTGTTAATGAACTGTTCAGAAACAGGTGGATTACTAATTGCCAACACCAAACCCCTCTTTTTTTCTTTTATTTTTCTGTTAAGAAGTCAAAAGAAAATTAAAATGTCTGTTTTCCCAAGAGATGAGGAAGTGGCTTGAAAAGCCTCTCCTCTTCCCTGCATATTGGAGAATGAGGAAGCAGCCAGTTTATAACTTACTAGGTCTGATTCCTCATTAATTTTTACTTGTAAATTCACCAAGACACATGCAAGCCACTATTAGCTAGCCAATCAGATGACTCTAATTTGAGAGCCTTGGTCGCATAAATACAAACACAAAAATTAGGATGCAGTGATCTAGAATCCCTGCATGTACGATGCATATTGTAACTTATGATTCTGACATCTGGTAACAAACTTGAAAAGGACTTTATGCAGATACCTACTTGGTAAGGTGGCAAAGCATAGTATTTACTATAGGCTTATGTCAGCTTGCACCCCCCAAAAAGTTTAAGCCTTTGCTTAATTTTATGCATCTCTTTAACCCAGTGAAAAAGACGGGGATTATTCATATGTCTGTCTTTTAACGTAGAAGCCTGTATGCTTGGCTAGACTAGACTATAATATGCCAAATTCCAGAATTTAGAAAACAGTTTGCTTACAATTTTTGTAACACTCATCCGCACAGTTACATGGTTTTTATTACAGCATATGTGAAAGCTCTTCCCTGCAAATTTTTACTGAAATTAAAATTGTTGGTAAAATAAGATACTTATTTTCTAAATATAGTTAACATAAATCACAACAGAATTTAAAAAAAATATGCATAAAGTGAAACAACTCAGCCGGTACAATAGTTATATAAACTTATGTGCTACAAAACAAAAAGCAGTTGATAGCATTAGGTAGATCTCGGCTAAATTATCCTGAAAGAAAAATAACCTCTACAGCATACGTGTCTTCACAACCTTGCCTGCTTCTCCCTTTCAAAGTAACCATACAGTAAAGCCCAGGAAGGCTGGGAGAGGAAATGGCCAGAACTGTAAACAAAGAATTACAAACTCAAGTTTTCTTTCCCCTCCTGCCGTTAATATTGTTGTGATTAAAACAAAAGTCATACAGAGGTCCTGTACACCCTAAAAGATAACAGTATTTATCCTGGCATTTGTGGCAGAAAAACGTGTTTGTTTGGGTTTTTTTCAGTCATAATATAAAATTAATTTTGAACCATTTCCCCCACCCATACCAAGAGGTATTCACATTCAGATGTCACTTTTTTTTTTTTTATTAAGAACTAATTTGCTTTCCCCTGTGTGTCTACTATAATTTGAGGTTATGAGCTTCCATTTACAAGTTAATCACCTGATTTTCCTAAAGCATCCTATTATTCTGATAGCGGCTAAAAGCAACCGTATTTACTACAGGTATTGTTTTTGCATATTTCATGTCTCTATTAGCATGATATTTATTTTCTAAAAGATTTGTTTAAGAGTTTAACAAATTATTATAATCACCTTATGTACATGCCAGCTTTACTTTAAAGTTACAGCAAAAGTACTTACTGGATTGTTATTAGTTTTCCCTGCAAGGATGATTCGGGCTTTAACCTTGTTCATATTGAAGTTTTTCAGGTAAGCGTCATGAATTCTTTTGGCAAGTGATTTAAGATCAGCCATTTCTGAATCTTCTACATAATTTTCACCTGTTAGAATTTCTGCTTTCAACTTGGCCTTCTCAGACCTTGGCATTCGTCCAAAACGTATTGCTGATGGGAAGACATAATCGTAAAACAAATGTAAGTTATACAAAAACCTATGCCTTTTACCATTGCTGATTAGAGCAGTAAGACTTTCTGTCTAGAAAATCTGGAGCAGTATCTTTATTATGATAAATGAGTGAAAAAATCTCATCCTTTCCAACATAGTCAGTGACTAATTATCAAGACAGTATGCTAAACTGAATGTAATCAGATGTCTCAAAACACAAACTGGTATCTGCAATGAGTTAGAACGCGTGCCTTTTTCCTTCTACATTACCTAAGTAGTTGTACTTTCTTTTCTCTGTATTGTGTTCTACAACTCCCAGTGTGAAACTCAAAGTCCACCTTGGGAATTCTAAAAAAACCTGAGTAAACTCATGTCCAGAGCTTGTCAGAGAGCACACATGCCAGCTGGAAAGCTACCTGGGGAGTTACTCCACAGGGAACACTGCAACAGTCGGGCCCGAAACCCACTGCTGATTCTGAACCTGCTGTGGCATTCAGTTCTTTATGCATGTTCAGTTTAACATATCTGTACTGTCTAGTGAGAACAAAGCAGACCAGAGACCTGGATTTATGCTCAAGGGCTATAGTCAACAAAAATCTCCTCCTAAACCCAGCTTTTTATGCTTCTTTTTTCCCTTCAAGACTGGAGAGGATGAGAATAGAGTTTGAGTATCCAATCTAGTCATTAGGATATTCTTTTGAGAGGCAGGAGATGCAAGTTTGAAACATCACCGGATACGGAGGTCTCCCAGTTCTTGGGCAAGTGGTCTTGCCATTTAGCGATAAAATATGTCCACATCCTTCTTCAGTTTCAGTTTCAAACTAAAACAGCTCCATTTTAAAAGGGGCCTTACCCTCTGATGGTGTGCGAGGTTTTGAGATGGGTAATATAGCTGGTTACTCATCACATTTCAGCATCTAACCAGTGAGAGGACAGAACCTCACTGTTTAGACTGAGCATTTCAGAGCATGTGCAGAATTAGCCCTTTAATATGCCCAAGGAATTTTCCCATGACATAAGGAGATGTCTCATGACATAAGGAAGTGACTACAAGCATGACCTGAAATACCATTTTGGACTTCAAAGGAAGTCCAGCATGGAAGGCCTGTTTGGAATCTCGCCATGGGTCTACTAGAAAAGTGGAAGAATATCTGCTCTAAACTGAAACTTACGGTTTTAAGGTCATGGCTGTCAATCTAGTTCTAGCTCTTTTCCTGAGAAGTACTGATGGCAAGTTAGCAGTCATCTCCTTCGCCCACTGCCTCCCATGTATTTGCTGCAGTAAAACTGCTGCTACTCCCTTCAGCTGGAGCACAGGTGCCCACAGCGTTTTAGTAGGATGAAACAGCTTCAACTGAATGTTAATTCCTGCCAACCAGCACAGCTCCCTGTTCAACTCCTGCCCCTGAGATGTTACGTTGCTGGCACGCTCTTCCCAAGTCTGCTGCTTCAGGAAGGTTATCACCTGTCTTGCAGACACAATCAACCCTCTCCCAATGGGCCTTAGTCTCAGTCAAGGCTCACCACAAGTGAGCCAGGCTTCCCCAGAACCAGAAAGTCAGCTCTCCCAATGTTTCTTGCTAGGAATCTAGACTACAATGTCATAGGCAGCTTCCCCAACCATGTTCCCACCCCAGCTATCTTGACTGCATAGTTTCCTTAGGAAGTTCATCTCCTAACCCACAGCTTTGCACCTAGCCTGGCATTTTCACCTACTTTTCACCCAGTCCCAAATTGCACCTGCTCCCAAGTTCAGCCTTGACACTATCAGACCTACACAGGGAAAGCAAACTACTGTCATCTGGCCAACCAAAATGTGCTTTCTCATGGCTTGGCCTCTCCCTCTTTACCAAAGCTGCTTAGCAAGCTGCATACTGTGCATAAACCTGCCTTGTGGGTTGAAATTGGCCTGTAAGCCACAGGCTTACCAGCCTTATCTTAAATCATGAACACAAACAAGAACATAATTTTTAAACTGGATATCTAAACTCTCTGAATTTTTACCATTCCATTTAACAAGCAACCTACCAGTTTCCTGTTCCACAGTCAGTACAGATCTTCGCCCTCCCCCCACACTCCCTAAACCATCTGCCCAAGAGCTGTTGCACTGTAACCTGAAAAATAATGAAGTCTGGTTTCCTACAGATTTCTATCCTACGTCATTCCTTCCCACAATGAGCTAGTTGTTCTCCTCCTACTCCTCTACAATGCCCTTGATCAGAATTCTTCCCATATTGAAATGTTTCAATGGGAATAATGGTGCCAAAGTTCTGGGTGAAAAAAGCAACTAAATGAACATTCATACGGACAAACAGACATCCAGCACAACTGTGTAAAGTTCATAACAGTACATTTGGCAGCCGTGTATCAATTACATTAACTACTCATTAGTGAAACTGATATCCCCTGCCATGATCTATACTGTAAAAATCTGAGGTTCAACCCATATACGTGAGTAAAAATGCTATCCAAGTGCCTGCTTGCAGAAGCAGACTCTTGGTAGGAACAAACAAATTATTGCGGGCACTCTTACCTACCATTATGTGACATTCCAACTGAAAGGCACTTTTGAAAACGACAGTATTGGCACTTATTACGATTTTTTTTCTGAATTTTGCAGTTGCGATCACATTTATCATAGATGAGTTTTAAACGAATTGTTCTTCTAAAAAAACCCTATAAAAGTTTGAGAAAACAATATGCAATGTTAAAGAATGTTGACTACTGAACTTCAATCATACAGGTAAATTTTTTTTCTTTTATCGTTTATTGATGTCACTAGCAATGCAATACACAAAGTATAAGCTGTCGAAAGGTAAGAATCTGTGCAGTGAAGTGGTGTGTATGAAAGCAGAATGGAAAACACAAAAGGAAGGAGTAGCTCTCAGCCCTCTTTCTTGAGAGAGAACCAAGATCCCAGAGTACCCGAGCAGATTTGCTCTTAAGGATTAAGCAAAACAGTCACACATTGCTTTTGTACACATTCTCTCAGTGTCCTCTGTCAGAAATAACCTCCATCTTTCATATGTGCAAGTTGCACAAACACACAGATTTAACACATCTTTTCTTCATCCAGCAAATGTGAGGGGTATGACAACACAGCACAGTGTATAGCAAAAGCCAAGGACACAACAATGAGCATTACAGAAATGCCTATAACTCAACAGATCTTACCGTGATGTCTTGATACTGCAATGTAAGGTTAGTCTCATACTACAAAATCATAGGGTTAGCAAATTTAGAGACATTGCGCCATTTTGCTTCACATGACGTAACATGTCATTCAGACCATGGGACACAACTGACTGTGAACAGGCTCCCCATCTCCAATAGGTATTCTAGCATTATTCCATAAGATTTATATTGGAATTATCATATTCTGACATTGTGCATGGAAGAAAAATGTACACATATACAATTATTTCTCTCACCTTACGTTATAATTTAGAAAAAAATGGAAAACTAAAACAGTAGAAGGAAAAAGAAAAGAATCTTCTAATTCATGGGCCATATCATCCCAAAAATTATACGTTAATGGTAACGTTAATTTTCCCCAGAGATGTGCACTGGCCCCAAAAACTACAAGAGATACAATACTAAGTGATTCAGGCAGAATGTGGTGGAGATGAAAAATTCAGGATTTGTTACTGTTATAACGGAAACGTGGCAAACTGGCATGCTTCTCACAGCCATACTCCCAACACAAATAAAACACTAGTGGAGCAAGTAGGCTTTGATTTTTGGTCACAGTTTAGTGTTTTAAGTTGTTTTAGTGTTTAACTAACTACATCCAGCAAAGCAGCATTAAAATTATAATTGTAAATTGCCCCTGCTTGATGAAGGTCTGGTATTGAGTTATGGTATCCAGTTATGGTATCTGAACAATTTATTTCAGAAAAAAGATCACAGATATGTTTATTATTTAAATAATTGTAATGGCTAGAATTGTATTAATTAAACGTTTATGTAACAAATGTTTATCTTCATATAACCCTGTAAATAAAGCAACATGATTTAGGTTCTTAAAAAGAAAATTATGACTGTACCTTACAACCTTCACAAGCATGTACTCCGTAATGGTAGCCTGAGGCTTTATCCCCACAAATTCTACATTCAATGTTTAATGCTCCACTGGGTGATTCATCTATGCTACCTGGAGCTGTGGCAAAATTAATGGATGAAGGACTGGATGCTGGTGAAAGGCTGTCTAAAAGAAAAAGGAACACTTCATAAATACTATACTATCAAGACTGATACCATTTCTATACTAAAACCATACAAAAAATCAGCTTATTCTAAAAAATAATCATGAGTTAATAATCATTAATTTGGCCATAAGTGTTTGAAAAATAATTAATCTTTATATTAACAGTGCAAACACACACAAAATACAGGGTGTACCTTGCCAATTTTGATGAAACATACAATGTCAACAAACAAAAAGCCTTACTGAAGTAACTCTGATAACAAGAACTAGAAGGGTGATAATGGTTCTTGAGGATTCAATAAACATGCACCACACAAAATAAAGAAAACCAAGCTTTTTTCATTTTCCTGCATTCCATTTTTTTACTTTGAATTTTTCAAATGTTTTTCAGTTTGATATCAGTTTGATATGAACATGAAAATTTTTTAATCCCACAACTTAAAATAAGTAACTAAAACCACCTGAATTAATACTTCATTTAAATCAAGGAAATTTTCATAACCATAAAAATGCACATATACCATCTTCACAAATAACAGAAATTTGAAACTGAAAAGCAGTATTCAACATGTATCTACTGCTCAAGACAAACAGTACAAAATACAAAAAGAACCCACAGTGAAATAGAACCCCCCATGACTTCAAGTTTGTATCACAATATCTGTTCAACCTGTCAGTCACTCTTTCCAGAAAGGTTATTAATGCCTCATCTTGCCATTACATCTTCCATCTCTTGTGCTGTAGCATTGAGCATCAGATCTACTGCTGTGGTGTGACAAGGGACATATTCCTAGCTCATGCTGAGCTACACTTAAGATACACTTAAGGTCTCCCTGACTTTCGAAGAGCTACTCATACTTTTAAATTATGATCTAAACTGAGGCCTAAAAAGCAGTTAGAGAAACTGCTTTTCTCTTTCTCTTTCTCAAGAGATTTTCTCAAAGTGAAAGCATGCTCCTGCACATCAGTAAAAAGGTTGAACAGTTATTAGAAAGGAAGCAGATGTCTGCCTCTAAGATAATCTAGTAATAGAAACCTTGCTCAGATATTTTACATTTTGACTATAATGGGAAAAGCATTTCTGAATTGTTGTATAATGAAATAAACTCCAGACATTTTACTACTAGATGAACATGCTACAAAACTAACACATTCCAACCTTCATTATTTCAATTAGTATTTCCACTTTGTTTGAGGAAAATATTTTCTGAGACCAGAATTTCTTTTGTCTTCCATCTTGCAGCTTGCACTACAAGACTTTAGCAAATTAATGGGTGTGTTATTTTAACAGAAAGATTAAGAAACACTCATGAATGTAGGTCAGCAAGTATTATGTTGGAAAAAAAACTTGGCATAGAACTCAGAGTCTGCATTGCCAGCACTGCCAAGCCCACAGGCATCAAAGTCATCAAGAACAGCCTAAAACCCAGGATTTTTTTAAAGTGTGATTTTCATTTCTTTTTACTTGCCTAATGGAATTTGAGCCTTGAAAGTTTACATTTTCCATCTTTTCTAACAGCAAAACTAGAATGTTTTGCCATGAACACTGAATACTCAAATTAGGAGGTGACACTAGAAGCTGATCTAAATTATTGTAGGACTTGTACACACATACACACAAATAATTAAAAAAACCTCATGTCTCAGAAGGACTACGCTATAAACCCAGCACATAATAACTTTTCCTGTAGAAAAAGGCACCTCTCTAATGTGAAGGTCTGCAACCAAAAGGCACCCAAATCATATTTCTACAAACATTCCTTTGGGCAATAGTGCCAACAGGCAGCTCTCCCTTCTGCCTTCAACATTCACACTATTCATTTCAACCACTTCAGCACAGAGGCACACCTCAGTTGTATTAGTGCCATTTTTGTAAGGTAAAATAGTGATCACAGCCTGGGAATTGATTTAAAGTAAGAAACCCCCAAAACAAAACCAACCAGAAAGTTAATAATAAACTGCTTAAAATGGCTCTACTGCTAAAAGATTTGTAAAACCACAGTTTCAAAAGGAATACCTTACTGACATTATTGCAGTGTCCCATACCACTTCAAAGATTTCCATTTTGGTCTCTTAAAGCCTTTCACAAAGATCTTTTGACTAAAGACTATGTAATGTATCAGCACTCTGAGACTGTTACTTTAACCAAGGTAGAAGTCATTAGCTGAAAAATGCTACTCTTGAGAAGGGGAAGAAAACAGCATCTTCAAAACATTAGTACACTAAAATATACCGGAATTCTAGGTGAGCTTTTAGGGGTTAGATTATAAATTTTTGGCAAACATTTCACAATACTTTTCAAATATATGTGATTTGAAGAAACTTTAAAAAATGGGGAATTCTTTTAGTGCAATATTGTGACTTTCTATATGACTACAATACACAGTAACTTCTTTGCTACTAATAGTGATTTTTAAAAGTAATTTTGAAAAAGGTGTTGATACTAATGTTAATTTAAAACAGCAACTTTATGTTACAGTCATTTTTTTCAGTGACATTTGTCTAATAAATTAACTTTAGCCTTAAATATTTTAAGACCATGCTATAATCAGCTTATATATTCCTAGTGTCATAGTCATAAACAACAATTATTGCATTCAAAAAGTCTTTACCTTCTATCACTATGTATTTGTAAAAGAAAGTTTTATGGTAAACCAAAACTCTCTTACCTGTTATAACTGATCCATCAGATCCTGGACCATTTCCCAGTGACTGGAACTCTGTTAAACTTAAAGCTCCAGAGCTATCATCACCTAGAGACTGAGAGAGGTCTTGAATGTTCTCCATATCTTGTAGGAACTCTCCAGATAAAGGGCTGCCTATGTCATCCTCCTCCAAGGGAGTAAGGGGATAGAGCTGGTTTTCAGTGTCCACCATTTTGATCAAGCAGAGCAGTCACTTAAACTTCTTTACACTGGTCAAAGAATAATTAAAAAAAGCCTGTACTTACAATATCAGAATTTTTTTTTTAATATTTGAATCAGTTACAGCACACTGAATACATGAATTCTAATCCAATAGTGAAATACTATACAACATTCTGTTGCTCCAGAAGTTTTATGCAACATGAATCATCAACAGGAAAGGGAAACAAAAGTCCCCCAGATACTTCAATATGAATTAGAGTTATGACAAGATCAATCTGTAGATTTTTTTTTTCCTCTCCTTTGCTGATAAAAGTTACATATTGTGTTTCTGTAGCAGGCATTATGCACTTCACACCAAAATTTATAGAAAAATAACAAATATCAATATGCATATATATTATGTTTAAACAGTCTTTTCTCACCTTATCTAACAGGTTTAGACATGTTGTTTTGGTCCTCTGTTTTCACCTCTTTTAAATTTGTTTGATAAGTCTTATGACACTGCAGAGAACAAAATAGTGTCTTGTACTAAAGTCTTTGTAGAAGTGGGCCAAACTAATACTTTTTGACCTACTTCAGTCAAAGAACACCTTCAGTAAGAGTGCTCCAGCACATACAATCCAATATATCTGTAATTCCTGGAGTTAGCTTTATTTCCTACAGTGAAATAAGTTTTTAAAGTTGCCTTCAAAACTAGCCACTAGTGTCATCAACTTTGATTAACAGCACAGATTCCTAAGAAAATGTCACAAATTTTAATTCTTCTTCTATTCACTTGTCAGGTAAGGAATTAGTAAATCTGCTGCAGAATGTTACTGCTGGTGCATAGATATACTTCTGCTGAAAGAAACTCATCTTTTACACCAAGTAACTTGCATTATACTCAGTATGTGTACAAAGACATACTGCTGCAGTCTCGTCCATGCTATGAATACGCACGGGCAGTTAGAAAAGCTCTGATTGTTACTGTGGTTACTGCTCAACACTGGCCTTCGCAAAGAACATGTGTTCACTGCAGTTTATTGTGAAGCTTGAAACTGCCAATAACTGGCTATAGGGGGATATACAATTGCTGATTTTACAATAAAAGTGCTATGTTATGATAAAAAAAACCCCAAACTTCCTTGATGTTATTTAAAGTTTCAAATATCAACTAGTTTGATTCCTATGACACTAGACACTAAATATTTTATATTAAGAAATCAATCCTTTTCTTCGATAATCTGTGACAGATTCACCCTACGAAAATCAGGCATTTATTCTGGAGAAAAAACTTAATTTTTTTGGCTATGTAATTGACCAAAAGAGTACAGTTAAAAGTAATACAAAGTGCTGACTACTGCTTTACATACTAATGACAAAAGACAGCCATCACTTGTATTCAGTTATATATAAAAAAAAACTTCAAAATGTTTTGAAGCAAGATATCTACAATCAAGCCTTTTATCCCCAGGCTGATGGCAACAGTCTGCCTTCAATTATATTTGCATAACTTTACAAGGTATTACACAGATGTAACCGAGGGCAGAATGACCTACTCTAAAGATGACTAAAGGTTATGCCTGTAACAACCTGCAATGCACACACAGTTTTTAAATGATTTATTTTTCAGGTGCACTTATCAGTGTATACTCCTTTTTCTTTCTGCTATTTCATGAAAAACCACTGGTGCATATATAGGACTCCTATAGTGTTTTCCAATGTGTCCATTACATGACTGTAAGGCAAAGCAAACAATTTAAAAAAAAAAAAAAAAAAATCTGTATTACATGACGCTTTCTATTCTACAATTTGCAGCCTTCCAGCTAATCAATGTTATTTAAAGTATATGCATTAGACTTGGCAAAACTTCCCTTTGATTTTCAGAGTACCCAATTTTTTTTAATTGTGATAGCAAATGGCTGTGGTGGTACATCCTATGTACCCGTTGTTCATTTTTAGCCAAGTGAATAGACATAAAAATGTTAACCCCTCAGGTACAAGGGGAGATTGAAATTGTAGTGTAATCATAAACTCTGATGATTAGAACAAAACAGTAAGTTTTATATATCCTTGGGCAATTTATTAGAGCTCTCTGCACCATTGTACCTGTTTTTGAAAGAAGCTATATTGAGGCTCAAGAAAGAGTTTACTTAAACAGTGTCTAGTTAGATTATCTTTCCTGCAATTCATGAAAATAATACTGTTATAGTATTTAGCTTGTGGCACATTTTTTTCCAACCCAAATACCATTGTAGAGCAAAGATACAGATTTATTTTTTTTTTCCCCAGTGTAATAGCTTAACACATAGCTGGAAGGACAGAACTAAAGGAGTAGCAGACAAACACATAGCAAAATCCAGAGCTTCCACTCATTTTACTCAGTTCACACACTGAAATGGAGTTTATATGAAAGTAAACCCTGAAGATTTCAGGATCTGTCCAGCATAACTGAGATAACAAAGTTTTCAGAAGGTTCATTGTATTTTGACTATTAAAATTAAGCCAAATACAATAGACAGTTCTGAAGGCGGAAGACTGAGAGGAATCACAAATTATAACAATCAGATCTCTAAATAACTGATTTTATAAACCAAACGAGATAGAATTCCACTCTCCCTTGAGTAGGAGAAACCCCAGATGCTGTCACTATTACTAACTTGCCATCTCATACTACAAAGACCCTTAGTAAAGATCTATTTGCCCAATTTCTTTGAAACAGGATAGTATTATCTAGAAAAGGAAAATATGTTCTATATCACATGGTGTAGCAAATAAGAATATCTTGGAGACTAAGAATGGGAATTTATCCACAATTTCAAACACCAGTTACAGACAACAGATTACGTTACTGTTGATTTTTCTTGGACATGTCACATCGCTACTCTATCGCTATGCACAGCTTGGCTGTATTTAAAAATAACAGTCAAATTAAGATTTCCAATTTGATATATTAAATACTCATTAGGACATTGTGCCAGATTGTCAGCACTGTAATAGAACATTTATAAGCAATGCAAGAGTTTTTATGCACATCTCAACTTCTTTCTGAAGGGATCAGTTGAAAGGCTGGTGCAGGTTTTATTTTAAGAGCATCCAAGCAATACTGATTGTGATGCCTAGTTACTTTACAATGTAATGGAACATTATATTGGAAAGCTGAAACAGAATAACCTCTTTCACATAGAGGAGTGAAGTGTAATTGCTATCAGTTAGAGTCTCTGCAGAATTGCCATAATCTGAAACTACTTAGGAAAATAAATTTCCATTGTCACTTGGTTTTAAAGCTCAACAGTTATCCTGTCTGCAAGAACCACCTTTGTTTCTCTTATAAATCCTACCAGCTTGTAACCTGACAAAGTATTAAGAAATATCTACATTTGACACTCATAAGCCTGTCAGAAGACATAAAATAGAAATTAAAATGATTGTAACATACACGACCATAGTTACTGAAGAAAAAAAAAAATCAGAAATTATATGAATGAGGACTCTAAATAAAAGGCTACTTAAAAATAAAATAATTAGCCTAATGCTTTAGGAATGTATGATCCTACGGCACAAATTTGACAAAGATTTTATTGCTAAACCATCTGCATTTATTCAGAGTAACGCTTCCAATCTCATGAAGACTCAAGATGCAGAGTAATTTTGCAGATGCAGAGTGCATTTACAAAACATTACTTTCACAAAGTAAGAAAAAAAATCAACTGCAAACATTTCTGGTTAACATCATCTGCTATTCTCTGCCAATACTTTCAATCTTTAATATCTTTGTACAGTTCCTCTGTTGAGGCAGCATGAACCAGCTCAGTAACACCTGGAACTAACTGCTGTTTGCTGTTACTTATCTAAGAGTCCAAAACATTACATTATGCACCTGATATCCCTGATATAACTGGAAGATAATATACTCCAGTTGAGAAATGAGAAATCAATTTTATGTATTTTATTTGTGAAAACGAAGTTAAATTGCTATCCCTGTGATAGGGCTATTTTGCAGTGAGGGAAAAGAGTAAAGAAACCTTGATGCAAGTTGTTCTTGTAATGACAGCTGAGAATAGTAACAACTGTTCTCCCGCAATCCAGAGGAGACTACCAAATTTCTCTCCCTAAGGAGCCACCAACAATAAAGGAAGAAAGGAAAGGCAGAGCATATGATCAGCCTTGCTCACTGGAGAGTGTGCTCTTCATGAAGTTCTCCCAGGCTAAAACAGTTGTTCACGGCACAGAAACATTATATTCCTCTGCAGATATTTAGCAAGAGTACTCTGCCACAGGATAACTGGGGAGGTTCCAGGTGGCACCAGGCTCCTTGTACCCAACGTTACTTCAAGTTCCCTACTGAATCACGTACATGTCTCCAAGTATGACTTCTTCGTCCAGCACAAGTATTTTTAAAAGATTAAGTGAACACTGAAGTCTACCTTGAAACAAAACAGGCATTATTTGACAGGAAAACAAAGGAAAGGCTCGAAAGCTGAACTCTGAACATGGCAACAGTTCTTTCACCAGTGAGCCCAGTATTGCCCAAATTGCACCACACTTTTCCACATTTACAGTAAATATTTAAAATTCAGCAGTCTTTTTAGCTGAATTAATATAAGAACAACCTAACAGCTAGTGAAACATAAATGAAGTGCTTATTGTTTTAACTATTAAATTACACACCTTTTTGTACTTTCAAACACTACTAGTAAATTACAGCTGCTTAATTATGGCTCTTGTCAATGATTAACTAGCTACCTTAGCAAGCACAGGCATTACATAACCATTTCTGAAGGCTGTCAAAATATACTAATGTTTTCATTACTGAAAAAGTTATAATTATTTTTCTTTCATAAGCACAGAAAACCTTTAAGAAAATGCCTAGTATTCATGCAATAAACCATTTGCCTTCTGTCTTCTCTGTATTTTGTGTATATTTACACATGTATGCTTTCATTGGCAGGTTTCACTTAATATGCATTGATCCTTTTTTTTATGAAAATAAAGCTTCTAAAATAAAAAGGGGAATGAGTATGAAGTTCCTTTAAGTAGTATTCACACAGAGTATTTTGCTTTACAAAAAAAGCTGTACATGTTGCAACAGTAGATGTGGTAGCTGCAGCATGATAATTCCACTCAAGCATTCGTATAAGTCAACATTTCTTCTTACTCTTAAGACTTTAGAAAAATTTTGTGCCACAAAGACATTGGCAGAGGTTTTTCTCAGTTTCCTATACAATATTTTAGTCTCCATACCCCCTTTCCTACACCCACATGCAAACACACACAAAATAAGCTAAAAACAAGGGAGTATGACATAAAAAAAATAAGAACACAATTTCATGAAATTCTGGTTTTAAGGATAAACAGGTTTTACTGGTGTGCTCTCACAGCCTGTTGTCTCTGAAGTATGTCTATTTTCAGAAGTCCTCCTCCTTTCCCACCACCACACTGCAAATACCCAATGAGTAACTTACCTATAAACTTGAAACAGGCCTTAAAGAAATCACAGTCAGATTATCAAAGAAAAATACCTAATCATGCAGCGATCGGTTATTTGCTTCATTTTTGAAAAGGGACGGTGGGAGACTAAACTCCTGGCCCCTCCACATTTAATAGTTGCCACACTAGGGATAATCCCTGTAAGGAAACAGGTCTCTGAGATGAAAGGTCTCTGAGAAGCAGTAACAAAGTCTGAATTTACTGCATAAACAGATTGATCGTGTAAAGGGCTTGCTTGCAAATATCAAGGTTAAAGTTGAAACAATCATTACCTCTAGGTCACTTTGAGAACATTGTGGCTGAACACAGCACATTTAAAACTGGTGGCTGCAGTAGATAATTTTAGAGAACTTAGGTGAATAGGAAGAGCCTGAAATATGTAAGCCACAGGATATTTCCAATATCCTGACTCAACACATAAAAAACCAACTGAAAATAAACTTTGGCACCTATAAATATGAAGCCCAGTCTCCTATCTGGGAAAGGATGCATGTTTTCTTCTCTATCCTGTGACATTTCATTCAGTTTTCATACTTTGTAACCTTACATACTAGTAATATTTTATAATTACAAAGTATTAAGAACCTAAGACAATTTACTATGCACGAGATGAAAAATTTTCATGAGCCACTTCTTCATCCAGACTGCCAGTTGCACCCCCCCAAAAAACCCATAAAACTTTTTATTTTTTTCCTCTACACAGTTGTACTCCAAGATATCATATATAACTTGTAAGCATCCTTGCCTTTAAAACAAATCAGAATTCATGTACCCCAATTTTGAAAAATGATGCTAAAATTGCAAAGTTAAGCTTTTAGAAGTTACATAATGAAAAATTCTATGCAACCTTGATTATTCTACCTTATTTTTTTATGCACTAAGGTAGAATGTACATATATACTGCACAATGTTCTTTCCCCAAACCACTGCCCTTATAATTGGGCAGTGAATTAATCAGAAGTGGAATTACCCAGCTTGTAAGGCAACCTGGTCTATATTAGTCTGCAGCAGGAAAAAATTTATTGGTTGATCAAAAAGGAAGAACTTTCTTTGCCTAAGAAAAAAAAAGGGAGAAAAGACAATCCTCTTTCTCTGATCCGTAAGTATTTGCAGAACTGGAGGAACACTAGAGAGTTTCTTGAAAGAAGAATACAGGCCACAGAGGCAAGTCGACTGGCTTCAGAAAGTGGGGACCATGATGAGTTTTACTTTCCTCTCCTGAACACGTTTCTCTAATTGCATCAGCAGTTGCAGAGATAATACACTTCTAATCTCACATGGGAAGAGTTGATAAACCTTTGAAACACTGCAAATATTTTGCTGATTGATATTAAAAGTGGTAAAAACAATATGGGAATATTTTTTTGGCTTTATATTACTCAGACAAACCCAAGCAGAACTTACAGGGCCAGGCTGCAGCATTTCTTTGGTCCCAGGATTTTCTGTCCAATTGGATTTTAAAAGGCATGAGCCAAAAAGAGAGGAAAGGCAAGATTTCCTTATTGAAAATTAACAATTTTTATCAACTTTTCCATACAAGTAATTAGCCAACACCATAAGCAAGTACTTTTAAAGACAGGACTAAACCAGATGAATTAACAATCTGTACAAGTAAGTCAGCAATACGAAGATGCACACAAGAGCAGTACTGATTAATGACAGGTCAGGTGTGAACAGTACCACATGAGCAACTGACTTTGTATGTTACACTAAGCAGAAGTATTCTTCAGCTAGATGTACTCTGTCAGACTGTCAGGAGCACATACGATTCTTCTATGTTGTACCACCAGCTCCTATTAGCCCACCACGGGTCGAAGAAAATGTAATGGTAAGGCCCGTGTGGCTTATTTAGGCAAAGTGTTGAAATTTTAAAATTAAGTTTATTTTGTGGCATATTCAGAACAGATGTTTTCCAGCTATATAGAAAGATACAATGATGTTGCCGGAAACTCTGGTATTTGGCATGCAGGTTCCCACTATTTTAGCAAAAATCTCAGTTCTTAGGATGTCACTGTTTTGTTAGTTTTTCAGTTATTTTTACTTTGAAAAAATATGGAATGACTTAATAAAATTATAAAAATGTAATTTACAAGTCAGCACTAAAAATCCACACTCTTCCTGGTACAAACCACTTTTAAAAGTAAGAAGATACATAAGGCAATACTAACATAAGCAACACCTGTTATGTGTCAATAAGAGTATTACCAACAGTAAAACATAAGGATACAAATTCTGTAGAGAAAACAAACAAGGGTTGTCAAAGAGGAGGTAGCCATACTAAACATGGAAGATTCCTTACATATTATTATAGTGCGAAGCAGCCATAATGCAGAATCTGCATTAATAGAAATGTAAGGCTCTAGGAACATCTGTTTAACATTCATGTCCCTCCCAAGCAAATATCTAAAACCTCAATCTGTACGATTATAAAAACACTCAGTTAAAGGCAAGACATACAAAGTCATCTTGGATTGCTAGACAAAATGCTACCATATCTCCTTATGAAAGAGAACTTTGAGTTGCTTATAATGGCAATATATACAAAGACACAGTTAAAAATTTAGCATTTGCACCAATATCACAACCTACAAAGACCAAAAAAGCCCAAAATACCTTTTGAAATGATTGCTTAACACTGCTCAGCTGCAAAAATTTGGGCAGACCCTATACAGAAACAGACAGAAAAGGACAGCAAAAAAGCAACTGGGGGGAAAGCACAGACTGAAAAAATACAGAGAACAATGACATAATCACTAACAGTCACTATTCAACTACTTTGCAGTTACTGAGCCAGCTTCAATCCCTGTTGGCATCTCCCTGTAGCTTCTTTCCAAGATTGAGTGGCACAGGGTAGAAGCTACTTATGGGTCCTGACTCTCTGAAGCGGAGTCTCATTGCCTAGAATATATTGAAGATAAATGCCTCTGAACAGGGCCACTCGTCCCTCTTAAATGCAACATTTCTGCTTTAAAACTATTCAGCTGCTTTCTATACCTTCATGATTATATACTCACGATTTCCTCCAATGTTTTCTTTCAATTATGTAACACATTCATTATACTCTAAGTAGTTCTAAAAATTGTTTGTTTTGCCAAGATTACTGTCTAAGAAGTAACTAATAATAGGACAGCAATGAAACTATTCAGGAGGTAATTAAACTATTTATCCCAAATATCATACCCTCTCACTTTCACACAACAGATGCAATTACTAATGGAGAAAAAAATTACAAAGTAGAAATCAATTTTCAGCAAACAGACATAAAAGGGGTATTCGTCTCACCTAACATCAATCACCTCAGTTGCATGTTTGGGTTGAGCAGAACTCAATGGACTTTCCAGAGCCATGACTGATCTGTGAGGCCACAATTACAAATTAAAAAGCGGTACTTTTTGATCAGCTTGCTTCCCTGATCCAGTTAACTGCAAAGCCTTACAAATATTTGTGCTGGCTCAATGGAGGGAGCAATAATGAGTGGCTGGGGAGAGGGATATATGTGCTGCACAACAAATACATGTGCTCTGAAGAATCCAGTGATTGTGTCAACAGGATGGACCTGTAAACCAGGCACTTACGTTGCCTGAAGTAAAGCAGCCATGCCTCTTAAATCTCTGATGAGAGCTGAAAACTGCTCTACAGATAAGATAGCATCTCTGTTCGATTAAGCAGTATCATCTTTTGACAGGGCCATGGAACTGTCATATAGGCTGGGGAGATCATGCACATCCCACAGTTCTTCATCATCCTTCCATCAGTAAAACTCCCACAGAAATCCAGTAAATGGAAGATACAGGCATTAACTCTGAGATGAAACAACATGCTCCAATAAATAAATAAAATAATAATTCCAATGCTGGAAACTCAAGCTGAGAGTAGAATCTAGCTCAAAGAAAGACTTCAGCTGCTTGTAAAGAATAAAACAACATCCTCACATCAAATGGCTTTCTCATGGGAATTTTTAAATTCAACAAGCCCCTCCAGAACTTGGTAACTAGGAACTCCGATGAGAACAATTTACATTTACATACATGACTTTTACACTGACTTTATATTAGACCAGAAAATATGTTTCATCATATTTGATCCACAACATTAGACTAGTCAACCTCTAGCAGACAGAGCTCAACTTAAGATGTAAGGAAATACCACAGTTCTAGGTTATCAGAACAAAGAGATCTGAAGCCTGTCTTTAAATTAGCCACTGCTAACCCCTTTAACAACAGGAGCCAGATTTGACTTCATCAGCAATAGGACATAAAGGTTTTGCAACCTTTGCCTTCAGGCTCCAGAGACAAGACTTACAGGTCTATCACCTCAAGTTTATCTGAAGTCATGCTTGCCGCCTTCCACATAAGTGGACATCAGATGTGACATTACTCAAATTGGCAGCAAGGTCCTGCTGATAAAAGAAAAATCTATTTTTCCTACCTCATTTCTGTAAAGAGTGGAGATTGGGTTGCTGCTTGAACTGACATCAAGCTCAAATAGATTCAAGTCTGCATAGAATACCAATGTGACATTGAGATTTTTTTGGTTTGGTTTTTTTGTCCTCTAAATGCGAGTTTTCATATCCAAAAAGTGAATACTTCCGTGGTTTCTGTAATTTGCAATAGGAAGACCTGCATTTCTTTGTAGTGAAAGCCAAATTGAAGCTAAAGTCAGAAGTACCTATATGTCAAAGTAAAGCTTTCAAATGTCTCTTTCAAATCTATGTCTGCTGAATCATTTAAATTCTTGTAAGAGTTGACTAGTCAGGACTTCAGTATCAGTCAATAGTAATATTAGTTAACAAACTATATAATATTATACTAGGGTTATTGGTAACCTATAATGTTGTCCTTCATTTTACTATTTTCTTCAAGAAGTGTTTTAGGTGGGGCCTTTTCTTTGTTGGGTTTTTTTTGGTTGGTTGGTTGGTTTAGCCTCTTGGGGTTCTGGGGGGTTTGTTTGTTTTTAACTATATTATAATCCAGTCTGATGTCTAGATGATTCCTGACTCTAAACCAAGCAAGCACTGTCAAAGACTTAAGTGGAAAACTTTGTGTTAAAGTCTTTAGTCTTGCTTCAACTTTTATTGTCAAGATGCCTGGAAATCTTGAAAAACTGGCAATTTCTAATTTTTTTTTTCTTTCTCTATTTATCCTGTCTCTGTTTCCACTTTTATAGTAAATAATGAGCTCTGACACATGGTTAAGAATTGACTACAAGCTTAACCTATAAAATAAGCATACTATTATTAACATGACATTTAAAAAAAAAAAAAAATCAGCCTGGACAACAGTGTGAGGGAGGTTTATTCAATTTACTACATTAGTTATTAATGCATGTAAAGCAAATATTCAGATTGGAGTTAATAATATCCAGTATTTTTGAGGCATGACCAATGAAGCAAGTATATTTTATTAAAAAGAGATTCAAAAGAACAATAGGATTTTTTCTTTCTGCAAGAAACTAAGCCATGGCAACATCTTAGTAACCACTATGTTATAGAGTACTCTGTGTTCTCTGATACGTGCTCTATTTCAAGTTCAAATACAGTTCCACAAGTACTACTTACAGCTCACCACAGTTTCTAATAAAAACCCCACTTCAGTGTTATATATACCTTTATGCTTGCAACACACTCTTCCTTTTCCTGTCTCCAAAGAATCTCCAGGTTTTGCTCTTTATCCAATGCACTTCAATGTCAGTATCTCTTCAAGTCACTGTTATATTCCACTCAAATTATTCCATACTTGACCAAGATTCAAACAATTGCATGTTAATCATAGCAGCCATAGCAATTTGTGCTTCAAACTTTTACAGATTCTAAATCATTCATGACAACACCTTGTAGGCGATGAAGATAAAAGAATATAGTGTTTAGCACACAGATGCTCCGTGTGTTTGGTGAACACTTACATGTGAAGACCACAACTACTGAGAAACAAAGATCTGATGCATCATTTAAGAGGCTGTTTTCTTTACATGTACGTTAAAAGCTAGGATTTGATTTATGATTGATATTTGAACCATGTCACATTCAGACAAACATGACATTTATGTATTTGTTATTTGATCCAAGATCACGTTCACACAAATGTGTCATCGGAGTATTTGCTATATTTTTATTACCACGTTAATGAACTCAAAGCTCTCTTACTTTCCCCGTGTGTCCCCAAACTCCTTACTCATTTATTTGGAAGTCATCTGGTTTTTCTAAGTTTTGCAATACTGTACAAATATCTGACAAGCTAATTACATAAGCCAAGATTTTAAATTGATTAACAGTTAGGGATACCTCAACTTCAGAAATCAGTGCTCAGATTGAGGCTAAATCTGGTTGCACAGTATGCCCAGAATTAAGAGAATTTTAAAAAAAGGAACAAACCAAAAATCCCACAAAAACTGTGTCTTATAAACTGCATGCACATATTAGATGTCCTAAACCATTATCCATTTTTTTTTCTAAAGATAATATGTAAAAATATGTTGGAGTGGTGAAGTCAAAGTTGATTCTGATGTGTACAGCATTTACAAACAGCCTACACATCTGTCCTAACATGCTGCTCACTGGAAACTAGATCCTCAAGACTAAATTGGAATGTTGCAATTGTTTCCTTACACATGTGATCACGGCATCTCAAATTATGCAAAGTGGCTTCTCAACAATTTTCTAACTATACCCTGATATTCTACAGAGACTTCATTTGTTGAAGGATAAAGATATCTGAGGGTAAAAGGCAAATACAAATTGCATTTTAGTGTGGTGACTAAATGATTATCTCCAATATAATCAATTTTTGAAGTAGATAAAATGTAAGCCCCTTGCTAAGTCTCCTGCAGAGTACACTTTCACTACATATGGTAAAAATAAACTTCAGAGGGTAACAAATTAAAGACATCTGTGCAACTAAAATTGTCAATTAAAATTATAATCTAATATATACAGAGGCAGTGCCAGGCAAAATTTTTGGCCATTTTCCATTACACATATTGACTGTGCTATTACATAAACCTCTGTAACTCAGAAGTTTTACTTGCTCACGTGCTTGATTTTTAAAAAAAAAAAAAAAAAAAAAAAAGGAAAACAACCAACCAAAAACCCACCAAAAAAACCCCCACAACATAACATACATGACTTCTATCCAAAAAGACATCATAACTTTTACAAGCAAAGCTGTCTAGTAACTTTTACTAACAAATGTGAAGTTTTAGACATACTATATTTATGAAAAGAAATAAAAACCAATTGCCACTAACTTACAGAGTCAAGCAAAGACTTTGATGCACTTTCTAAAACTCTGATAATATTGCAACAATCTTTAGGGTTCATCTATATGTATGGATACCTTAAAATGTGTTCTTATAAACTAGGATAAAAGAATTCCTTTTGTTTATATCCACAGACCTTTATGTGTGATAGCAATTGGTATATATTGTCAATAATTCCTTATTGGCAGGACTAGTAGCAACACACTCTTTAGAACTTAGAATCCTTGTTGTGTTATAAATAAAAATACCTGCCTTAAGTTTAAATTTATAGTAAAATGAAGGATAAGAAATAATTAACTAATCTTTTGTTCTGTGAACATATGCATTATTCCCATATGATTTCAACCTTGCTTACTCTTTGACAAAAGAGCAAAGGAATGCTCCTGTGACATAATTACTTCAACTGAATACAACCTAATTCAAGGCCACATATTATATATAACAATAATGTATTCTGCCACATGATATAATAGTTTACTGATACCAAGTAGTTTTGAGTCTGTTGACTGGTAATGAAATTTCTGAAGTTGTATATAATTTTCTGAGTTTAAACAACATGATAAAAGCTTGAGAGCATTAAGTCGTGACAGTACGCAAATTTGAGAGGTAGAATTCATATCAGTTTTTACTATTACCAGCATTAAAATACTAAGAAAAGGGCAGCTTTGGGGAGAAGAAATAAAAAAGCTGTAATTTCTATTGATTTGCTCCCAAAGACATAAAATTTTCATACCATTGTCACCCCACATTGTCCTATCATGTCTCCCTGCTCTTTCCCTTCTCACTACACTTAACAGTACCCCCTCCCCACACAATGTCCCTGAACTACTGACTATGCAAACAGCAAACATGCTGTAGCTGGTTCAGAGCTACATGTTGCAACTGGCTCGCTAGTGCTCCTATGCTGATTGGCAAGCGGCAGGCCAAACAGAAGAGATAATTGTTGAATTCATATTGCATCATTTCCTCAGTAGGGTCAATAATGTGTTTTCCTTTCTTCTTTCCAGTTACCAACTTTCATAAACATTACCGAACTTTAATGCCTTTGCAACCACTACTCCTCTGTAAAATTTGACAAGACTTGCAGGTTCGCAGTTACTGGGTGAGGGGAGAGGACAGCAAACTGTACTGCATGTATCTGACCTTCTTAGGTAATTAGACTAAAAGAGATGAGAAAACAATCCTGAAAACAGTTTTCAGTATAGCAGTTTTGGAGCATAACTCTCTTCCATGATAGATCTGGACTTCTGCCCCCTCTTTTTTGTTTTTTTTTCAGTTTGTTTTTAGTATTTGTTTTATATTTACCGAGGTTTGTAGAACACGCAATGGGTGCCTGAAGTTATGTCAGTACTTGGAGTATTCTATAGTTTTCCAGGGTCCCTCACTTTGACTTCTAATTGCATACTTTATTAAGAAAAAGATAATTGGCTGTCCTTGAAATAGTGGTTAAATATTCACTTTGGCTGAGGATTTCTGACCTATGGGCAAAAATACTAGTTCTTACAGGCACCTTAATTGGCAACATTCTTCCTGAATAAAGAGCCACTGTTTTGGAACTATACTGTTTGTCTAAAAAGAAAGAGAAGGAAAAAAAAAAAGAAAAAGATATCTTAAATTAAAATTACTTAATGCAAAAAGGTGAAAGATGATTCGGGCTTTTTAGTATATTGGTTTAAGATCATGAAAAGCTTCACTTGAATCTTACCCGCCCTTCAACCATAACCTAGGCCTTGCAATCTCCCTTGTTTATAACACCTAGTCAGATACAACTTCTCCACCTGGTTAACTCCCAAATTTTGCCACCCCGATCTCATTACACAGGTCCTGCTCAGAACAATTGAAATAAAAAAAACCCACAACTTTGCATCTGTATCTGTTACTACAATAGCTTTCCTACTTATGACCAGCATTCCTTTAAAAGGAACATGAAGCCTCTATGTTTTCTCTTTTCATTACAGCTTAAACTTCCACATCTAAGCTCAGTCTCCTTCATGTTTTGGCTTGGGAGAAAAGTCCAATTACTTTGGCATTTGATGCTGCAACTTTTGCTTCAAAGATCAACAATAACAAAAAAATACCTTTCTGCCTCAAGTATACCTCCTTTTCAGTCTCCAGGACTCCCCCCACCCCCAAATCTCAGGTTCCAGTTTCAGCTTTACTCTGGCACACTCAGCTTCAATACTCTTTCAGCTGTCTTATCCCTCTCTTTCATAAGCCATGTCAACCCATCCTCAAATCACCTCCTTCACCCCTTTGGGTCCTCTAGTCTTCTATCTCCGCCCCTCTAGCATCTGCACAGCTGCACTCTTCTCACCATCTGCAACCCCTTGCATGATTCATCACCAAACGTAACAGACCATGATTATTCACTATTTGAAAAGCTACAGTGGAATTTACATCTGTTTCTGGAAGAGATTCAAGAAGCCTGAATTCGCCTTCTTAGCAGAGAACACCACCACTGTGTTACTTTTGGTGGTTTTATTTCACTGATAAACTTTATTCCCTTACCCAAACATACTAACAAGACATATTTGATAATCTAAATTCAGCTTAACAGAAGGATCTGTAGCCTATAAAAGGCAGTGACCCTCAGACAAGGTATTACAGATTTAGGCCCCTTCTGCTTGCAAATGTCTTTCTGAAAAATGGAGTAATCCCAATGGGCTAGCTTTCATACTCGTCTACCAGTAGATAAAATCTAATGTCTTCTATAAACAGCACCTGGGGTTGTGTAGTTTACTTATTCTTCAGTGCACTACAATTCTACTCAGTTTTATATGCTCCTGTTACTCAGCTACTACGTTTAAATAAATAAATAAATTAAAACTGCTAAAAATAAACCTCCTTTGATTTAATGGCATGCCAGAGTGGAATGTGAAACAAAATTCTTTCACTTTCTGTTGTTGTTAGGTTTTTTTTGTTAAGAAAAAGGTCTTCAGTTTTGTTCTGGTAATTTAGAAATTCCTACTTTGAAAAGTTTTTCTTTGTGATAAATGTATCGCACAAAAACAAAGTTTAAACTGAATTAGCATTGCTGACAGGAGTCTTGGCAACAGGCATGAATGTAATGAATCTACATTTTTTGGCAAATGGACATCAAGTACTTGTACTTCCAAGCTACTGACATGTCAGATAGAGGATATACTTAGGACACATGACCTCACAGTTCTAAATCAGGTCATTTGCTACAGTATAGAGATCACAAGCCTCACACTCCTGCGCGATCAAAAAATGTCAAAATATAACCAATTATTTTCCTGACATCTCAGCTCTCTGTTCATCCTTCATATGACATAAAGGGTGTCTACTTATGAGTTTAACAGCCCCATATGGACAATAGTATCACCATTGCTGCCTGCCTGCCACCCCACTTCTTTTAACTAAGGAAGCACCTGAATTACAGAAAGGCGGAAGAAAAACAACAGTCCAATGAAACAGCCAGGATAAGAAAATCTGTTTAAAAAGTCATATATGTACTTTCACATACCAGTTTTAATTCACTTCATAAGGCATTTTAGCTGACTGAATCAGACTTTGAAAAAGCAGTTAAAGGGACACAGCACTCACAGCCCCCTGCAGAGCCAAACTGAAGTTGGTTGCAAAATAAAGTTACGTTAAGGATACAGTTAGACAAGCCAGCTTAAGTAATGGAATAGCTCCCTGACATCAAAAGGATATGCCTTCCATAGCTCCCTGACATTGTCAGCCCTGCACCTTCCCTCTCCCTTCCTCATTTCCAGCTCCATCCCGCCTGTGCTGGCTTTCACACTTGTCTGACCTCTCTGGCCATAACTATAATAGTAAATAAAACAGGGCCAGAGCACAGGCTCAAGTCATGCTGTTAGCGTCCTCTCTGACACCATTTTGGCCCATACCAACCTGGCACTCTCCCAGACAAATGCGCAGGCATGCTTAAGGGGACAGCAAATGCAGAGCAGCGAACATGCTCTCCACTGGCAGTTTGGATGCAACCGTGCTGTTTTGGGAGGAAGACTGTTAGGTGTGTGCAATCTTGCCACTTTGTTCCAGGTCCAGAGAACAGTCCCTGGCATATTTTATTCCCTAGTGCAGACACCGCCTCATTGAAACAATTCAGCTCATTAAGCCAGTAGAAACGTAACACAGGAAAAACATAGCTAGAGATAGCTGAACAGACTCGCTAAGGGACAGCAAAAAGGAAGGACAGAAACACATGGATGGTAGCAAAGGCAAGAAGCATGAAGGGGGAGCCTGACTGATCTTTAACAACAGTTGCTAGATCAAATCAGGCCAGGCTGTGTAACCACACCTCTCGCCATAAGCCTCATATTTGCAGGGCTATCAGGAACAACACAGAGAGGGGACATACTATTCTTTTTTTTTTTTTTCATATTTAAGCGTTCATATATATATATATACACACACACACGCATACCACATAGAAGAGAAATGAAAGATAGCTGCAAACTGAACAATTCTATATTCTTAAAGGATTATCACTATTACATTTCCACAGGATTTATTACAGGATGTATAATCTTAAGAAAAATGCCACTCCTTGTAAATTTGGTTAGAATTGTGGCAACTCAATATGCTGAAAATCAGGTGTCCAAAACATACATTTAAGTTGAACATTTGACAGCTGTTTGAAAATATTGGCATATTTATGTACGGTCCCATCTCTGTGGAAGCACAGTACACAAAATGTACAGCTGCTCCCTTTTTCAAAAGCAGTATCCTGTGCTGCTTGTCTCTTAGTTACATCTATTCTTAAAGCTGCTACCTGATTTGCTTCTAATCAGACTGGCCTGCTTAACTGCACACAGCAGCCTTTTGTCCTGAGGTGGATCAGAATAAATAAATAAATAAATTTCAGAAGTAAAAACCAGTTCAAATTTCTTATGTGCTTTTCTCTGTGGGCAGCTATGTGGAATATGAATACACACATTACACCATTTTTAAATTTCACATATATACGGCTAACAACATAAGTCTACCTTATGCCCACAGAGCAGAATTTCCAAAAACCAACTGGTCGGAAACGACCACAAATCGAACATTCTCCTGTTTACATAGCTCCCTTACAGTGAAACTGCATCCATATAGCATCTTACACTGACAGTAAACCCACTCAAAACCCCCTCACAATGCAGAACACTTACCTCCAAACTGAATGTTTACCTACAGACTAAGAAAAAAGATTTGACAAGCCACACAACCATTTTGAACTTTGCTGAGTAAACTTCAATGTCCAATATTCTGTGCATACCTACATTGGCTAGTTTTTCAAATTATTCTTAGGACTCCTAACCTTCATCAATAATCTATTCTAGCCTCCATTAGAAACATAATTTTTATGCTAGTAATGCATAGTTCTTATAATCTTCCCCTGAAAATTACCAAACAAGCCAACAATATTCACTACGACCTGTGGGTTGCCATTAATTTTATTTTATTTTATTTTAACATCAGAGCAGGTGAATTCATCGACCGTTGACAATGGAGCATTCATCAGCCCTATTGTACAGAATACTGTCAAGCACTGCCTGCTAATAAACCCAGGAGTCTCCAAAGCAGTATCTTGACACAACACCCACCTTCTCCCTCTTCCTCCCCCTCAAATCCAACTGGTTCTGTATTACATTTTTCAGCCTTACTACTCTAGGGAACATTTTCCACACATGTTGAATAAAGATGTGAGAAGGTTTTGTTTTGTTAAATAATGAGCCTGCCCTGTGATTCCAATGCCATGTACTTAATAACATTCTTGCTGAAGCAGTAACACTAACAGGAGGCTAGGAAATGTCAACAGTAATTCAAGTCTTCACTTTCAAATAGATTTTGCAAATAGACAAAAGTTCTTCTAGCCATTTGAACACTCACATTCTGGTTTAAATTCAGTTTTTTCTTCTGTGAATTGTTATACCAATCATTTCCAGCAAATAATTATTTAAAACAAAACAGGCATGTAGCACTCTTATTTGTGTAACAAAAAAATGAATGGCAATACAAGCCTATATGCAGATAATAGAACTTAGACAGCATAACTGTGCTGGGTGCGTGGATACATACAACAGGACAGTTAGCCCTCCCTCCAAACCTTAATCATAGGCTGTAGAATAGTTTCAAATGATGCATTTTTTTGTTAAATCTAAGTAACATTAGAACAGACTGTGATATCATTTTTTCATGCAAAATACATCAAACTCTAAACTACTCACAATAATAAACACTCTCAGCTCCAGGATTTTATACACTCATAGATGAGTAAGAAGTTACTCAACCAGCAGTTAATTTGCACACTGAACAGCAGCTCTGGTTTCCTTTTACATACTTATCAACAAACTGAAAATGGACTAATGAGACACGAAAATATGACATACAAAAATATTGGACTAACTCACTTTCACATGTATGTCAGCTACCTGGAATCAAATGCCAAAGAATCTTACAACTTCAGTAGCTGCTAACTACTCTGAGTTCCTCAAGGCAGACAGACTTATGAACAAGTTTCTTTTACTATTTGGAAAGATTAAGTGAATAATCTCTTAGTTTACAATTTCTTAAAAAAACATGATAGTATATCAGCATTTCTAGAAAGGGATAGGTAATTTGGCAAATGCTTGCAATTTTATCTCATACTGTTAGTGTTTCCACAGGCATGAGACATCCTGAACTTAAAACAATAAATTTAGATTAATATAGTACCCCAGAACAAACTATGCCTGTTTGGTAGTTCTCATCTTTCAACCTGCAAAGTAAAAAAAGCTTCTACAGCTTATGCTTACAGCATTTTAAAACACAGCAAACAACCACACAAACCAGTCACATAACAACTTAAGCCTAAATCAGGATTAGAATACCAACGAATTGCATTTTATAATTTGTATTAATCTGTGCACGAGAAGCCCTTCACTAGACAACAGAAATTATACTTCCTAGATACTTAAAAGACACATGCAATGCACTTATAAATAAATAGTGTTTCATAAGCAGAAACTATTAGAACTGGTATGAGGAAGTGGAATCAGACTTGACAACATCTCAATGCCACATGCAATCTGGACACACAGCAATCTGCTCATATCAATTTAATGTTTTTAAAACATGCCAAATATCATACTCTTTAAGATTGAGATATTTTAATTTTATTTTGAGGATAGTGATGATTTAGAGCCTAACCTTACTGGATAAGCACTTTTTCATTCAGTGAATATTCAGCATTCTACTTCATCAAAAGTCATTCAATATGTAATTTCACAGAGCTGGTCCTGTGAAATGCTGAGCGCTCTACTTCTAAAATATTAGGATTTCAGAATTCTACTGGATAACGCCTTTATGCAGCTTCTACATAGTAGCCTAACACAGCAATAGATACTGGAACATAAGGAAATTTTACTCTGTTCTCCTGATTGTGCTACTAGTTTCCGTTTACCAACTATTTGTTTGCACTAACTGCTCAGATTTCTTTCCTTGTCAGTTGACTACACATTAATCACTCTTTACACAAATTCTACCTCAACTGTTTTTTCTTCTCTAGTCGTTCAAACATAATGCCAAGATCGTTCCCAGTGCACATATGTACTCACCACTTCATGCAGCATCTTGCAAGGTTGAAACAGAAGTTGTTTGCCAGAATCTGTTTCCTTTCCATTTCATGTGCACATTGGTGATAACAAGTGGCTCTTCATTAATATAAAGCTGCTGACATTCTTTCTTAAAAAAAAAAAAAAATTTAAAAAAGAGTCAACAAAATTTCCCAAAGCTTACTATTCTAATTTTATATTAATATCATGTAATATAATGCTTTTTAATATTTCTTTACGCTTCTTCAGAAAAAAACACTGTTGTTTCACTTGGGCTAAAACTATTTTTTAAATGACTGAGGCTTTTAATACAACACCTAGTTTTACAGCAGGACTACACTGACATCTAGCTAACTAGGGTATATGTCTGGTATACCGCAATATCATTCTGATCCTTTTTTCTTCATACTAGAAAAATTCAAAAGCACTCAACTAAGACCACTACATTGAAATCCTCATGCTATTTTAATTATCTGTTATAAAGGAAAATCCTTTTACTCACAAAATATTTTTGTGAGCATTCTCACAAACGTACAAGTCTTTATATGGACAACTGTTAGAGTAGTTACAGCTTCCAAGGTGCGTGCACGCGCACACACATGCACACGTCCTACAGGATGTCTTTGCAATTGGCCTTTTAAGTACCATTTACACCCTAGAGATTTTACTTTTATATACTTTGTAATGCCTGTTGAAAAAATTACAAAAAAAAGTGCATACATAGCTATAAAAATAAATAATGGTTTGATTAAATTGACTCCTCTGCCCACTCAACTGAAAAACAAACAAATTAAAGATTCAGGGAGATTTTGCAAAGGCAGTCAGATTACATTAAAAATGTTAAAATTCAAAAACTCTGCAAGAAAATGTATTTGTATTTATAATAAATATGAATTCAACCTCATTTATGTTCCAAGACAAGTATGGTTTTCTCTTCCCCCCTCCCCCTTGCAACAAATATGCCGTGTGCAAGAAAAACAGAACTCAGAACTTAAAGCTCAGCAGGTGAGCTAAAGCAAAGCAGAGAGAAAAAAAAGTGCTATTTGCAATTTTGAAGTAAGAGCTGCTTCTAAAAAAAATACTAAGAAAACTTACATTGCCCTCCTTGACTACTTTGGGTCAACAGTGAGCACTACAGTCCGTCTTCTAGAACAAGATTAATATCCTAGGCCATGTATCCTGCTCTCCTGTAGGTCACTATCTTCTCTAATATTTTTATAACACTCAACTATTAAAAGCATAATGATACAAAATCGCAACAGAAATGCAACCCTTTCTCCATGGTTTAAAATTCATAATGCTCTTTAAGAAGACTACAGTATTGAGGGGTGTGAATAGAAAATGAAGACATTAAAGAACTACTGAAAAGCAAGTGAGAAAACCACAAGGTTTTCAGGATGTACAGGTTTGTAATAGGTAGCCAAAACTCCCTATGCCACCTGATTGTAGAGGATGGCAGTCAATATAAGGCATCAGCAGATGGATAACAACTTTTTTTGGACTATGCCAAGTGTTCCTTCCAAACATGGGAAAAGAAAGGGAGTGTGCTGGCCACACAGTTCTACAACCCCCTGATAAGTTCTGCACACACTCTCATCCTTCTGAAACACTACATTGCACTACTTAAAATCCAGAAAGTTGCCACTAAATGTACCTAAGAGCCAATGGCTGCTTAACAGCTCATGCCAAATAACAAAGGTTATGATACTGGTTTAGCTTTGACTAGACTTGTGACCACATCACATGAACCACAACTGCCGTCAGTTTCAGCATGAGACCAGGTAGCCTCGATATTAAGTCAGTGATTCAGAATTTAGAAAGGAAACATTTTTTATAGCTTATCAGTTTTGCTAGCTGCAAAAAACACACAAATTTCAACGCAGTAATCAGTGGTAGATGCCAATAAGAAAGTCTGTTCTACAATACAAGTACAGTTTGATTAAAACTTTCCTTCCCAACAAAACTTATGCAATATCTTTATTCATGCAGTACTACTAAGACATCCAATGCCACCGAAGTGCCAAACATCATTATTCCAGATAAACCTGTCAGATGAATCCTGTACTCATTCCATCAGAGGCCTCAGGAATAGCTACTCTGTCAGTGAGGCTGTGCTAATCTTAATATGAATACAAGGCTTTTAGCACTCCTTGCCATTACTTTTTGAATGCTATCTATCTTTTCCACTTGCTTTTCAGAAAGCAAGTGGACAATCCCGTAGGGACAATCAAGAACACGTTTTTCTCATGAGACCACGAAAGCAAATCGAGGGGGAGCTCCCACTGACCCATTCCTCACTCCAAGGATATAGGACTCTCCTCTGACCAACCGACTGGTAAAAGTACAACCTGCCTGGCCCAGCCAAGCCAATAAAGCTAACCTCCAAGCACATATTTTCTGCCTAGTGCCCAAGTTCATTCCTCAGAGCTGGTTAAGGACAATTCAGATGTGCTGCATTTAAGAGACATGGCAGTTGCAAAACAGCACCTTATAGGACAGGACGTTGCCTTCTCCTCTGCTCCCCGTCCCCCCCCCCCCCCCGCCCCGCACCCTGAAGTCTCCCCGCAAAGTTTCCAAGATCGCTCTTTACCTACAAAGGCCAGCCTCCGCCGGCGCCGGCTCTTGCTCGTCCTTTTAGCCCCTCTGAGCCCGGGCTGCCGCCCCGCACGGCGGGCAGCAGGCGCGAAGCCCGAGCGCGGCAGCAGGAAGAGCTAAAGCATCTCCCCGGGCCAGCTAGCTCCTTCTCCTCGTCGCCTTTGCCACCGCCGGAGTACCGCAGAGGGCTTGAAAACGCGGCGCCGAGATGAATAAATAAATAAAATGAAAAGAGAGGGGGAGGAGAAGAAAGGACAGGTCGTTAGCAAAACCGCCACCGCGTTGGCGAGGCGGGGGCGTCACCCAGCCGCGCTCCTACCGCCCCCGCCCCCTCCCCGTGCCCGCCTCGGCCGCCGGAGCCCCGGCCGGGATAGAGGCAGGGGGCGGGGGGGCCCCTAAGCCAATACCGTGCATTACTGCCGGCCCGCAGGCAGGCGGAGCGGCGCGGCGCGGCCGCCGGCGGGCGCTGGGCGCCCACGGGCGCAGGGGGCTGGCCGGGCAGGGTCAGGTCGGGTCGGGCAAGCACCGCCGCCTCCCCAGCCGCGATCCGCCGTCGGTCCCGCCGGGGCTCTCGGCACACAACGCCTCCCAGCCGCCGCTGCCGGGGCGCGAAAGCGCCCTCGCCGCCAGCCCGGGCCAGGGGCAGCGGCCGCCCGGCGCTGTCAGCCCGGCGGGGCGGGGGCGGCAGGAGGCGCGCAGGGGCAGCCCGCGGTGCCCGCCTGACGGACGGCGGCTGGCAGCCTGACAGCTACCGGAAGTGAGGTCGCGGCACACACCTCCCGCCATGCCCGCGCCCGATTGGCTGGGCGGGGAGGGACCTGCGCGAGGCGGGCGCAGCGCGGGGGCACGCGCGCTCCTCCCCCTCATCCCCTCCCTCCCCCCCCCCCACCCCCTCGCCACAGTCCATCCGCGCGCGTCGGCGGTTAACCGCCCGGGACCGGCGGCGGGAGAGCGGGGCGGGGCTGAGGCGCCCAGGCTTTCCGTCAAGGGCGAATAAAGCCCCGCCGGGCGGAGGGGCGGGCCGGCTACCGGCAAGCAAAGGCTTCGCTGGCCTCCCCTGACCCGCCAGCCCGCGGCCGGAGAGGCTGCGGCCGGGACAGGCTGCGGGGGGGACGAGCGGCGGTGCCTGGGCCCTGAGGGGGGGGTGTGGAGGAGCCGTGCGGACCGTGGCGCGGGGGCTTCTCCTTGGGGGCGGCCGGCTAAGAAAAGCTTTGTCCTGTTTAGAGACTTAACCGCGGGTCACGTCTACAAAGCAAAGCCCGAAATCCTGACTAAAACCCAGCAAACCCCTGAGCAAGACTTCGTGAAGGGCTTTGGCTTCTCGAGGCTCTTCAGTCTTGGAATGGCAACCAGAAGCATAAATACAGTGGCTTTAAAAGGGGGATCAAACCTGTGTCCGTCCGTTCCCCCCCCCCCCCGGCTCTCCAGTTTCTGCTTTTTGGCTGCTTCATCTATATTACATTTCTTGATGATCCTCATGATTGTGGTCATCGCTTTACAAAAAAAATATCACTAGCTTTTTTGAATAGTGTAATTACATTGTCACTTTCACATTCTCACTCTGTTTGGAAAAGACCACCACTTTATTACTGACCTGAGTTGTCAATAACATAGGTGCCAGGAGAAGAAAATGTGACTCATTTCAGATGTTTCCAATGGGAAGTTATTTTACAGGTACCAAGTACACACATGCAGCATCTGCTTGTTTTTACTCCATGGAAACGTGGCAGTTCAGAAAACAGAAATGCAGGCCCAGAAGGGAAGGAAGGAGAGCGCTGTCCTGGAGGCTCGGCCCCTGCAGCAGTGAGCACCATATTTAATTCCATAAATGTCTCATAAATTCGGGTTAAGCACATGGACCTGGACACCAGAGCACTCAGTACAGGAACAACAGTAATGGTAGAGGCTGAAAAACCATCAGAAAGCATGCCTCAATACCAACCAATAAAATGCAGCATTAACTGTGGAAAATAGAAGCTAACAAAAGCCCTCACATTTATTTAAGGCTTTTTCAGATTATTTCAAGATGGTTCTGGTCACAGCCCAACTTTTCAACCATTAGTGTGGCTCCAAGGTCTGTCCCAAGCCTGGCCAACACCCAATGCTGCAAGAATCAGTTGACTTACTAATTCCCCATTTTAACACATACGTATTTCCCCACAGTCTGTGTGTAACAGAGCTCAGCTGATAACAAGGATCAAGAACTATTTCCATAAAAGATGTTATCCAAGCAGACGAGTTTTCTATTCAGTTTGGGTTTCTTTCTTTGTTTTTTTCCCCCCTGAACTATACACAAACAGAATAAGCTTCTGTGCAGTTACAAATACACATTGGTTTTCTTTGGGTGATCAGCTCTTAAAACTGTTTCCCCTCTTGTTTTGGCAAGGAAGCTGTGGAGAGCGAGGACACTTGTGTTTGAGTTTCCATATCGAACTTTCAGGCTGGATTTAGGAGGTCTGTTTGCATGCGTACTTGTATTGCTGGTCCCTGAAGTGACATTGTACAAGCGCTGCAGTACAGTTCTCAAAAGTAAGATCTTGGTATGGTTGTGGCCTTTTGCCCCAGGAATATACACATTTTTGAGGGATTCACCACATCAGGGCTTCGCTGTTGCCAGTGAGAGTCATGCCAGGCAGTCTAGGCTTTATCCTAGCTGTTGAGTTCAGCTAGCTTTTCCGAGGGGCAAATAGATGTTCCGTAAATCTTTTCCTGGCTCACACACTAACACTGTCCCAAAAAATATTTATTGGAATTCAAAATGAGTTGTGAGCTGTTTCCTGTTTATCAGCTGTGGGCTCACCCATCCCACACTTACTGATAACCAAACTCGTGGCAACCTCTGTCTACACCATCGTCAGTGGACTGTGTTATCCCAGACATGGAGAAGAGCTCTCTTAATCTCTGTTTTGGAAGTGTTTTCTTCTAAAAAAGTTCCATACATTTTGTCCATAAAAATGGCTGGTGTTGCAGAAAGCATCTGTAGTGAAGGAGGAGAATGTATCCCACATTTAAAATATTTACCCAGGAGATCGTAATAATTCCTTTTGTACCAAAAGCGCTTTTTAAGTGTAGATTACTGACTAGATTGTCTAATTTTGTATTGCAGTTCAAATCTTAATAACATACTAAATATCATAAACATCTATTAGCTATTTAAATGTGCAAGCTTTTAGAAATCAGAAATTAGGTTATTTACTAGGCTTTTAGCTGGAATAAGCTTTAATTAGTGTTATATTCTATTAATATGCAATAACCACATTACTATTGCCTAACAGCTCGACAGTTGTGAAACAAGAAGCCAGACTTGTGCATTCGTTGATTTTCCATCTTTCCAGTAGCCAGCTGGCTTTGTCAGAGGTCTCCACGGTCATGCGCAGCATTTCTGTCACAAAATGTTCTCATTTGCAAAACAAAAACGCCTTTCCATTTATTTAAAGGCCAGATACGGAGTCTCTCGTAACAGCAATGTGGAAGCAGATGAACAGATCCAAGTCAGCACAGACTCATTCACAAGTTTGGGAAACAGACTATACCAGCAAAAATTGGCAGCGCCTTCACCACCTCCTCCAACTACTGGTAAAACGCAGGAAGTGGGCTGACCCCAAGCTCAAATATTTGCTGTGGTTTCTCTTGCTGATCTGATGATGGACGTTTGCACAGACAATGTGCCTCGTTTCTGCTGAGTCATCATGAAAGACTTTCCTGACAAAGTCGATATAGTAAGTAAAACAGAGTGTTCCCATTTAGGTATTTATTTGAATGGGAACTGCAGAGACCAAGCATCACAGTCAGCGTTTTATAAGCTGAAATAGCATACGTACGTTTCTGTTTCTCTTTGTGTGACTACTGAAGTTTTACTGAACTAACATGTACTAAATGAAAATTATTTTAATACTATTGAATTACTCTTCTTAAAAGAATAGAAGTGGCTGGACCATCACAAGACAACAAGTTGTATGAACAGGTCACTAACAGAAGTACAGGAAACTATTTGAGTGTAATTTAAGACTTTTTGTATATAATTTTTGTGCATGCTCATTTGTGCCTGGTCAAAATAAGTTGAAGCCAAAAGCCCCATGTGATAATGAACAGGAGATGATTACATCTGATTTATTTAAGTTAATACGTGGGTTACGTGCATTACACAGTATGCAAAGTATTGTTAAAAGAACAGTTCTCGCTCACCAAATCAACCCCCTTAAAAAACCCCAACAACCAAGCAAACTGGTGAAACAGAGAACACCAGTGAGATTTATCTGTCCTGACCTTTCATTATGAAGCTCTGTCCCAGCATAGCAGTCTTGTTATGGACATGTCTGTGCTACTTTGCTTTGTTGGTGGTTTTGAGGCTTGGTTGTTTTTAGATGCAAGTCTCTCTGCTGGATTAGAACAAATCTCTAAGACTAAAGGTGAAAAATGAAAACATTTAAAGATAAATCAGATGACGCTTATCTGCCTCATTTTTATATGACAGGTTTTGGATTGAACCAGGATGCAAGTTACAGGTTCACACAAGTCTAATGTTCCAGAAAACTATTTAGACATTGGATTTTTTTTTTTTTAATCTAAGCTGCGCTTTTATTTCCCAACAAAATCAGCAACTGAAGTTGTTACTTATATTTAATTTTCATTTGTTTACCATGCCATCACACCAATGTAAGGTATGGACTCAGTCATTCAGATCACTTCTATCCATATTCAAAAGTTATTTTGGTCATTACTCTTTACTTACTAGTGAAATAATTAATTATTTGTCTGAGTGTCAAGATCAAACATTCCAGATGTCTGTACATCTCTTCCTGTGTCAAAAAGACTAAGAACAGTTGCATGTAAGATGATGGTGCTTTAAATTTATCAATTAACCCTTCTTAACCCAAAATATTTAGAATTTCTCTAATAACCGATATTCTTTTTATGCTGGTGCTGTCATCATCGCTATGGATAGCTATATTATTGGCAGCAATGTTTAGAGTTGTTGAATTAATCTTTTTTTAATGTGACGGTTCTCCCCCTCCCCCATTATTAATGTCAGTCTGTTTAATTTCTTCATTTTAATAAAAAAGTTCTTTAAAGAAAAACTATTAGCAGTGATCGAGCACCTTTCTAACAGTAATGCAGGATGCACATATTAAGGGTGAACTGAAAGAAAGGGGGAAAACAGTACCCCCCAAGCTTTTTCTGAGGTGAAGGCCACATTTCAGCCTTCTGCAGGATGTGAAGGAACCATAGGGGAAACTCTCAACTTGAAAACAGTTTATGGGAATAAGCAGTTACTCTTAAAACTCAACTGTGCGGTTCTTTGCCAAGTCCCCCCTACCTTCTCATCTGAATCATTTCTTCCTCCAGTGTAAGATTCCTTTTCTATACATTTCTTTTTGTACTGGACACTGTATTACCAGACTCAGCAGGATTTAGCAGGTTTGTTTATGGTTTTATTGTCTCCGAGATCCACTAAAAAATCAGTTAGACTTAGTATAATAAAATTACACAATTTTAGAAAACAAATCACTGCTTGGTATCTTGAACTAGGGATAAGTTTTGTTATTCTGTTACTGGGGTTTTTTGCTCCTTCCTTTGATGCACATGGTACTTGCCATGATGTGTCACTGAAGGGATAGCAGTTTCCTCCCATATGTAAGGTTTTTTCCTATTATCCTTGGAAATAGATGTACTCTTATTTTAATGAATTCTTTGCTTAATGCCTTTTAATTTATCGATCCCTGTATTTTTTATTGAAATACTATTTCTACTGAAATACTATTTCTCCTGAATACTCTTTGAATGTTTCCTATTTCAAAGAAAGAGTTTCTTTTCTTAGCCAGGCTTCTCAATTCTTCCTGCTTTTGCTCTGTTGGCTCAATGAAGTCTTTGTTGCCCCTTTTTCCCCAGTCTCAGTTTCACATTCGGTGTTTTATCTGTCTCACTGAGGTTCTCTTCCTGGGCGACATCTTTAAAATCTCTCCCTGTCATCACCACTGTAACTGTGATTCATATCTTATTCATTAGTTGACTATTGCAACATCTTTTCCAGCCTCCGTTCTTCCTCCTCTCCAGCTAAAGCTATCTTTTACTGTCCCTCTCAAGTGTCTTTCTTTACTATTTACGTCAACTCCGTACGCCTCTCTGACGTCTGCTTCCAATTCCAAACCCTTCTTTCCTGCATACCCCGTGCTCTCCCTACTGTCCTTTAATAATCATGCAGAAAATCTGCCCTTTCCCTGAAGAACTTGTATATGAAAGAGCAATGACCAATGAAAGAGTAATGACCAAATGAAGAGCAAGAATTGTTTTCTAAGAATTGTTTTTCTAGGAAGAAAAAGCAAGAAAGAATGTATGGTGGAACATGTTTCTTAATGCAATTATTAGCAACTTCTGCTTGGTTGTCTTTAGAATGTGTCCTCCTGTATACTTGTGCAGCCTCTATGTACTCCCTTGCATGCCTAGATGAGCTTACACTGAACTGGTAAATTCGCCCAGCATACTTCGATCAATACTTAGTTATTCTTGTCTGGCTTTAGTTGCAGCCTTAATCTAAGCTTCAGTAGTTTCTGCACCTTTACTCATGTTTTATGCAGATTTCAAGAAGGAGTTACCATGTAAATGTCAGCTTGCCGTGATCTCATCTCTTTGTAAATAATTCAGTCCAAGTGCAGAAACTAAAACTGCAGTTGGAACTTATGTTTGCCTCCATACTAAATATGTACACTTCAGACCAAGTTCTTCATACACCAAAAGTGTAAGCACATTTGCAAACACATGTAAGCAAGCAGATGCAGTGATTTTCAAAGTTGTGTTATTGCCAGAGCACCCAAGGAGAGTCAGTGTGAATCATATGCATATATATTTGTTTTGGTGCAAAGTCCAGTGTCTTTTGAAGGTGAGTTTAAAGCTAAGCTGGTTTGGTTTTTTTTACTGAGGCAATTAAAGGGAAAGTACAGGTTGCGTGCTGCTTTCAGAGTGGTTAGCACGTGGCGGGCAGGTAGGATATGCACCATGCAGCACTGGTACTTTCTGTCCACTCCAGTGCACTTTCCAGAGCTCATCTAATCACAGTTTTGCAGTCCTCCAAGATCCTCAAAGCAAGCAGTTCCTTCTCCTGTTCACTTGCACTACTGCAAATGCAGTTTTAGAAAGCCCCTGAGATACACACACACCCTCCCCCCCCATCCCCCACCCCCCGGCCCCAGAGAACGGGCAAGTATTCGTCTCATACTATCAAGTACAAATTTTGAGTTTGGGTTCTAGGGTGTGTAAATCTAAGACTTACCCAAAGCAATTAGCTGAGTAACTATTCAGCTTAAATTGTTTTCCTACCCTGTTTTCAGGCCATGACTAACGCTCACTGTGCTACACCCAGTATTTTCTAGCATTCACACTGATATACTGAGTGTATGCGAGAGCTGCCTTGTATGAAGAACAATCATATATTTCATTTCTGGGCTCTTTGCTCAGTCATTGCATATCGACAAGTCAGATTTTTAAACAAAAGCAACACACGTATAGTTGGGCTGATGCTTTGCAGGTACGAGTTTTTCCTTCACACTTCGACTGTCCATGTTCTCATTCAGGTCTTTCTCACTGTTCTTTACACTGGTCAGCTCTGCTGTGTGAATAGGAACTGCTCATAACTAAATCCTAGATAGATTTTTTTTTAAAGCAAGACTGTACTTCTAAAGTTGTTTTAAAGTGTTTGATAAAATAATTTGCAAACAAGACATTAAATAACATAGAAAGTAAACAGAAGAGAGAGGTCAAATGAGATTTGAAAACACGTGCAGATTTACTGTGCTATAAGACATATTAACAAGCTTTTTACTTGCTAGAAAAGGAAGGTTCATCTTGGGCCAGTAGCAGAAAGGCCAGTTTTCTGATCCCGTGGTCTCAGAAACATCCTGACACCCAGTTTCACCCTTTTTGTCCTCGTGCAATACTGCACCACTCCTCAATTTTCCCAACTCCAGCTCTTTGCAGTGCCATGCTGTGAACCAGATCAGGGGACCTGTTCTACTGAAAAATAATAAAAAAGAGCAGCAGGAAATAAAAATGATTTCCCAATCTAATTCCTGGCACACCCCCCCATGCTCTGGAGAGGTGGTATGCTGTGATGAAGGCGTGCTGGCTGAATTCCTTCCATCTGCCTTACCTCTGAAATCAGCCTGGCATCAAACCACAGTCAAGCCTGACCAAAGAAACAGAGAAGACGACTGTAGCGGGTGATTTGAGGGGTAAGGAAAGAGAGTAAAGAGCTTATTTTAGTTAGAAGGCAGCTATAGGGAATCCTGGAAAAGGAGGTGATTTTCAACTGGATCATGAGGACCAAAGCCAGAAGATGTCTGTAGGACTGGAGTGCGGGCATGTCCCGGCTGTTTGGACATGAGGAACGTAAGCAGCGGCAGGAGCTGTATCATTGAAAGCCGCCTGAGCTTGGAGAATGATGTCATTTCAGCAACACGAAAGCATCAACTACTAACACTGTATTTATCCAAACCGTAAAGAACAATTTTTAATAAGAAGTGGTTTCAGAGCTGTGTTTAGCTGGAAGACCTGTGTGGGACAGGGGTGGATGCCTTTGGACCTTGTTAATAATTAAGTGGAGAAGTGTGTTAAAGCCTATGGAATGGATAGCATGGTAGTAAAAATAGCGTGACTCACTGAAGCTGGAGTTTAGCAAACAGGCAGAAGTAAACAAAATCGCACATGACAGATCCTTGTGCAGCTAGACCTGTCTCTAGCGAAACTGCGCCTGAAATGCTCCATTCACTTCTGGAACCCTCAGATACTGAACCTGCAAGAAATAAAAATTGCTGCATTCAGAGCTGGATGCAAATCTAGCATGTTTTCCAAAGCTTTTCTATAATATTTGCAATATTGAGCATATTTTCCAAACAGTTTTTTTTTCTCATAATAATCCCTGAGCTAATGTCTTGCCAGGTAAAAAAAAACGCACAAAGAAACCATCTTTTCTCAGATCATTTCACTCATTCCAAATGCAGCAAGAGCCCGAATAAAAATCTGGGTATGTAGTTTAAAAAAAGACAACAACAAGGACTTCTATAAGCAGCAAGCCTTTGAAGTCTGCTTTTGTGCATACTAGTATCACCAGATGTTTAGTTTTTAACTGAGTTCCTTTAAAGGGCTTCCCCCATTTATTTTTTAAAATTGTTATTAACTTTTGCATATATTAATATAATTCTCTTCCTTTCTCCCTTTTTACCTCCTGTTTATGTCTTGAGGTACATTTGACTCTAGTAACTGGCAAACAAAATTCATAATGTTTGAACATAAAGGAGCAGATACTCAAAAGCTGGTCTCCTGCCAGCTGCCTACTTCTCAGGGTTCGCATATGCTTGTTGTCTGGGTTCCCTGTTTCAACAGCCACAGCTGGAGACCCCAAAGGTTCGAAGCCACTGGAAAATGCTGACAACAGGACAGGCAAACGTACCAGGTGGATCACCGATGCCATTCCAGAAGCAGCTAAGTACAAGAAGCATCGTACAAGACTGTTTAATTAGAGCTATGTCAGAGTTTTGCATCCATTTTGAGTTGTGCTGCCTGATTCCAGTTTCTTTGATTACCTAATTCATCTGTAACTCTGCAAATATTTGCTAAAGAACACAAAATATTTGCTGTTTATCCTGCAGCTCAGCATTACAAATGTTTGTTTAATGTCCAGACTGGGATTTTCAAATGTACCCAATAGTTCAGTATTTCTCCAATTTATTTTTCTATTCCATCTAGAAAGAAAAAACCCTTGTCTGTATACCTACCCTATATGTCTCATCTTGAAATGTTTACATTCTGGGAGTTTACCTGTTGAAGCTATGTAGAAGATAAAGTGCCCTGTCACTCTCCCACATATCAGCAGGTTTGTCATCACACACACAAACACACACAAAAAGCCTTTAATGCAACATACATAGAGCAAGCTACCTATGCCACTGAAAAAATGGGGTGAAGGCAAGGCACTGTTATGTTATTATAGGGTAAATGAGGCTAGATTAACCAAGGGTGTGAGTGTGCTGACATCACCTAATTACTTGGTGGTAGAATTACAAGTGCTGTCTCTCCACTTCAGATTTTACAGTTAGATTAACTATTACATATTACTGTGCCCTAAGACAAGAGCTTTGGTGTAAGTAAAAACAAACCCAAGCCTTTTTTTCCAACCCAGTAAAGTTCTAATTACAAGACAAAGAGAAAATGCATCTTTTTTCTTATTAAAGGTAATGCCATAGGCTAATTTTAGGCCTGGAAAGTGAGTCAGGAAGCAGTCCTTGAACCAGGGTGTCACAGGCTACGGAACTGTGTTTTATGGTGTTCTGGCAGCAGAGTAGTCTTTTGGGATAATGTCAATGTATCCGCTCAGCAGTGCTGAAAACAGAAAATCCCATTTCCTCCTCTTATCCCTTCCTTCAGGCACGGGCTCCACCATTTACCTTCTTTGGGCTTTGGTATTTTTCAAACCCCTTAGTGAGTCAAAATTTGACTCACTAACCTGCCAAAAAGACTGGATAGTTTTCTGTAGGTTAGTGAGTTGAGTTGACTCAGCCAGCAGCCACTGAACACCAGAGCAGGCACAAGGCCGAGGAGAGGACCTCAGAAGAGGGCAGGAGGAAGTGAGATCTTCCCCCTTGCAGCTGTAAGGTATTACATCAGTTCAGTTGTTTGTCAAACCACACCTTGGAAGAAGGTGGTAAAGGCCGCTCGCTTTGGATATTTAAAAGTAGATCAAGGAGTGGTTGAAATCACTACTGGGTCATTTGGTTTCCCATAGCACCAATATTAATTTTATTCCTCTTTTCTTCCCCCCTATCTTGAAACCCCTCGACTGGGACAATGTCCCCTCTTAACAAGCACCCACTGTCCTTTCCTGTCATCTTTATATCAGTCCTTAAAGCCCTATTTCTTTTGCAAACCTTTTTTTTTTTAATTAGTCAACTCTTCATTGACTGCTATCAATATAATTATACTAGAATTCTTGCTCCTGTTTACCTGAGTATTCAGTTGTCTGGGGCAAATCTTACCATTTCACTTAATTTTGTAGAGTGCTCTTTGCCTATATATAGCTTAAGATCCTAAGACAGTTTAACAACTTCCATTTGCTCTTAGAGAAAAGACAAAGACTTGAATCGGTCATTACCCCACTATCAATCCCGTGAACTATACAGAGGAAAATATGCATTACTAAGTAAATAAAGGTGAACTGTACATTTGAAAAAATCAGAGTGGAATACTGGAATCAAAATGTACTTAACCCAAACCCAATTAATCTCTGATTAAAAATAAAATATTAATACAATGCTGATTTTTTTTTAAACTCTGTAATTCCTAGAAGAGCCCAGTTGGAACAACTAACCCTTTTTCATTATTTTTTCTCTTTCTAGATCTTACATTGGTGTTTTCACTCCAGAAACAGAAACTTTACAGCCGGTATATATATTACACTAATGATCCTTTGATTTAGAAATATACCTACAGATGTTAAATTAATCTAGTCAGATTTTAGTTACCTTTGAGACCTAGCTACAATGTTTTCTTCTGGAAGGTATTCACATTTTATTTGTCCCCATGGTTCATGAAAGTAAGGCTGTCTTTGGATAAATTATGGTTGATTTCATGTTTTTCTCCGATATCCACTCATGTCCATAAATTTGAAAGATGTGTACTGTATGACCAGAGAATGTACTTTGAAATCAGTTTTAGATTTGGTTGCTAATCTAGTGGCCCTGCCTTTCTCTTCTGCAAACAATGTTAAATAGTGTCCAATGGGCCTGAGTCCAGCAAGGCTGTTCACTAAATAGCCTCCAGGTAGAGTTACTCTGTAGTGAAGGGACAAAGCCTACATTAAAAGAGAAGTTTGATAACACAAACGCATGAAAAATCTATGCTGAATGCTCTTGCAATATACACCTGTTTGCAGCTTTCTGAATTTGGATAGCTGACTGGATACCGTTCCAGCAAGAAACAACAAGCTGTACCCAGAGCAGCCTGTACCTGATACGAGGTTTCTGATAAGCTCCTGGATACCAAAAAGATTATTGAGCAAATATGCTTGATACAGTGGTCTATGATTTCATATTGTTTTTCCATTCCTGATCACAAGTCATCATAGGGCTAGTAAAAATTAGGTAATTCCATTCTAAGTCTTTGTTGCTCCAGCAGAATTAAAACTTACTTTTAAAGAATATTCATGTGCCTTAGGAAAACCTCCCCCCACATTTATTCGCTGGATTAATCACTTGGAGCAATGTGCTAAATACACTGAGCAGTTCTTTTTGTGAAACACGAGGATCAAGCCTTAGTTCTTGGCAGCCACGTCCTTCATGCCGTGCATACTATAACCCACCGTTGTTATTTTTTATTCATCACGGGAGACCAGAGTGCTTTACAGCAAAGAAAGGGATAGCTCCTCCCGGAGGTGCTTATGCTACAGCAGGAGATAACACCCAGGAAGAGCAGGGGAACACAAGGGTCACTATAAAGGTAATGATGAAAGTCTGATGTGGCACATATGTTTTTTTAACGCTGCTTTGGACTTAGCATGCTTCATCGATTTTTATGGGTGGTATTCAGATTGAGGCTCGGGAGTGTGAAGCTGATATTAAAAAAAAAAGAAAATAATGGACTGCTGAGACGTACCAGGTGCAGAGACACTGTGGAGGAAAGAAATGGAGACCTTCAAGTTGTACTTTGTTGACAGTGAAGAACTTTGAGTGGAGCCCGCAGGCAGGACAGCTATCGACACTTCTGCCCTTCCGTCTGTATTAGTACCTGTCCATCCCATACCCTGTGAGCAGGTTTTATCTCTTTTTTGGGGGGGTTCTGTGAGATAAAAGCATAGTGATTATTTTTGCCTTGCCAGATTCACCAGTGTAGAAGAGAGACAAAACCATAAAGTTGTTTAAAAAAACCCCAACAATCAGCAAAATTACATTCTTGTCTTCCTCCCATATCATTACCAAAAAGTAACAGTGGTCAACACAGCAAAACTACAGCCTGTAAGACAGCTGGTGGGAGGTCAGTTCTCATGCAGACCACGTAACAAAGACAAAGTCATAACCTCTGCCTCAGCGGTAACATATATGGATGCATATATTTCTTGTATATATTCAAGTTTTATCGACACGTCTCCAAAAACTGTGCCAGAACTTATAGAGAGATGAGGGCAGAAGCTGAGAACACATTGCTTTATACTAACCTTTCTAGCATTAAATGGATTTAGAAAGCATTGCTTTTCAGTAAAAAAAAAAAAAAAAAGAAGAACTATCTGCAGTGGCTTAGCTTTACGAGGTGCAATCATTTAGTGTTAACAAAGTTGATCTTCTTTGCCAGCATGCACAGAAATCTTCCACTGCTCACACTCAGAAGTCTATTGTCAGTGTGTAGTCATCATCATAAAATTATTTTTAAGAATTCAGCCCTGCAGAAAACAGCAGAGCTCACCGAGAATGTGGACAGGTCATACTCAGGAGTCATTCAAGCCATTCCTCTAGATTATTAGTCAAAATGAATTTAGCTACTACAGGCTTTACAAGGACTGTATGTATGGGATAATTAAAAAAAAAATCCAAAACCTTCTGTGTTAACCTCGGGCAAAACACATCCTCAGACCCCCGCATGAGACAGCGGACACTGAAGCCCCAGTGGGTCCGTAAGCACGTCTTTTTCAGTCCTACAGGACAAATGGAAAATACACCTATAGCGCACCAAAAGAAACTGTACTGTAAGACACTGCTGTTAAGCATGTTGCCGTACTCTCCACAGCACCTAGCAGCTGCACGAAACAGGAGCTATGAATGCTCTATTAATTAGGATATGTAGCTTCTCTTTACCTGATATTCACAAGGCTTTACCTTCTGCTGCTATTCAGAAACTCACAATTTTTAGGTATGCCTCTTTCCAGTTGAATTTGTCATGCTTATCTATTGCATGGACTGGATTTAACTGTGGTGTAACAGCTGCAGTTCTTTCACATTCTTCTGTGTATTATTTCTATTTTCCTTGTCTTGGCACCATAAATGAGGTGGCTTTTCAACAAGTCCATAGTACAGAAAGAAAAGTGACTTTCTCTTCCTTACGGCTCTTCTGCTTGGATACAGAGAAGATGTTGGTACTGTTAAGAAACAAATGGAAAAGTTGTCCATGAGGATAAGCATTTCTTGCTATAACAGTTTAGGATATACTGAGGTGCTTGTGAAGCTAGGAAAATTTACTATTTTTAAACAAAATTAAAGATCATGCACGGTATGTATTGTAGAGATTTCAGGCCTGATGACAAACTAGTGGGAGTTTGATATAACAGGTGATATTTTAGAACAACTTTTTAACATTCAACATATTTACATGACTTTTCTGCAGGCACCATCTACACAAAATGAAAACGAATGCCTGCTTACCAAAATTACATTCAGATTTGTTGGAAAGCACACCATGACTTTTAGATGTAATAGAACCAGTTTTCTCTCATTTAAAAATATTTCTCCTTGCATTTGTCTTACAGCATTACATGAACACAAATAGGTGATTTCCCTTAAACTATTTTTTTATTCCTTATTCCTAATAAAATTTTGTCTCTACAAATAACAAAGAATACCCCCCTGGAAATTATTTAAAACTAAAAAAGAAACATTTCCTGTTTAAATTACTCTCTGATAGGATCAAAACATTGTGGTCCCTCTTCTGAGGACATTTTCAGAAGCAGACAAAGCTTTATGGCACAGACAGCAGAATCTGAGCAACTCAGCCATCAAAACCACTAAAGTAAACCCTAAATCCAGTTTTAGCAAACCATAAAGTAGTATTCTACAGTACTCTGTGAATAGTTTTGTATTACCAGCAGCTGGTTTAAAATAGTAACAGGACAATTATGCCATCCTCTAAATTAATGATTCTATCATAACAAAAATATTTGCATGAAGTAAATGGACATTGAGTAACTGCAGACTTTTGTACTGGTGATTACGTTGCATCAAGCCATGTTAAAAACAAGGTGGAGAGACTAGAAAAAACCTGGACATAAACCAGCTTGCATCATTTTCCCATTCTGCTGCCTATAAGAATATCCATTTGTCCTTTCAACAAGGACAAAAAGACTTACTTCTAACTGCCAAAAATCCCCACCAACAAACCCCAGCCTCTCAAAACCCCAAATAAACTTGTAGCACCACAGTTCTTTCTTATTCCTAAACCATTTGACTGGTACTCAAAGCTTTGCAATTTTTATTCTTTCTTCTGAAATCATCAGAGAGACTTTTGTAGCAGAGAAAGCAACAATCTACCTCTGATATTGTCTGAAGTTCTTCATTTGGGCCAGATCCTGAAAGATGTTATGAGCCTACGGTGCACTTCCCTGAATCATAACCCTTAGAAGAAAACTTGAGCTTATCTGTCTCTCGAAGAGAGTGGAGACTGACATGCCCCAACACAAAGAAATTTAGGATAATCTCCCCATGTTTAGGCCCTGAAGTTGGAGCCACGTGAATTTGATGTCTTGATTCAGTTTCTGCAATGTAAAAATCACAGTTACATTCATTTCTGGGATTATAACTCCAGGAAATTGCCATCTCCAGGTGGTGGTTTTTTTGTTTGGTTTTTTTTTTTTTTAACGAAAAAGGCTTAAATTCTCTAGCAAAATTCACAATTCACCTGTGAATATGGTTGGTTTTACAGCTGTCTCCAAAGCTCACTGACTGCAGAAACTTGGTGACTATCAAGGCTCTCTGAATATTCACAGTATTGTTTCTTTTAAATGTGTCATTCCATGTAAAGTTCAAAAAGAAAAGCCAGACTTTCTCATAGGTGCAGTATTGAATCAAATAAGCACAGCAGACCTTATCTTTTTGCAGAGCCATGATCTTATAATGCTTTTTTTCCTCAGTGTAAAACACTAATGAAGTTACACGAATCCTTTTACCGGGTGAAAAGCAAGTTTTAAAATATAATCAGGTAAATTAGAAGAGACTTGAGCTGTCAAGGGAAATGGACTTCAGCTTCTGTATGTTCCCTTGTGTCATGATGCCTAACAGCACGATTACACATTTACCTTTTAACTACTGGAAACCTGAAAGATGTATCGCAGTGCTCCCCTGAGCTCTAGAGCAGCCGTGAGGTTAGTCAGGTACTGTGATGAGGGTTTAAAAAAAAAATACATATAATGGGTTTACAAATAGATTTTGAAGGGGCCTGCATTTCTGAGAAGTGCAATTTTTGGAATTATGGTCTTGAAAATGATAAAGGTTTCTTTTAATTTCTGGCCTATGACTTTCCACAGTAATTTCAGTATGTCTTTCATTGTTCTGGAGCTTGATTCTCTATTGATTAAAATGAACATAAATTCGGAGAAAGTCTAGGAAAGAGAAGAGGGAAACTGCCTTGAGAAGAGAGTAAGGCCCTTTAAAAGTTGGCTGCCAGGTGTTTAATCAATTATTGTGTTTATCTAATTGATAACAAAGTTTAATCTCTCTGAAATTTGGAATCGGCACGCTTTGAGTTTTTCAGTGATCATCCCTCAAGCTGGCAGGATTCTAAAACACTGCACCGCAGGTCCCCTGCAGTTTTGCATAGAGGTACAGAGTGTGCCACAAATTCAAATTATGTATTGCAAACACACCTGGAAAATATTTTTAAAACATAGTGATGACAATGAATAAAAGGCTGTGCTCTGGTACATACATAATGATTGCTGTTCCCATCACAGAAATCTTTGTAAGAGAATTTACTGCATTCTGAAAGAGGTAGCGAAGGAAAGAGTAGGCTTTGAAGATTGTGCGGTTTACATGAGATTTTCCACATATCAGGTGGAATACATTTTAAAGAGAAGCTGGATTCTCTCCAGATTTTCCAAGGGAAAAGTGTCTCCAGTGAAAAGCTAGCTAGCAAAACCAGCAGTTGAAAGTGCTGGAATGGCAGCGATGCTTGAGGCTGATTAGCACACACCCAAAGGGCTGCATCCGGATAGCCTAGAGCTCTTTTTTAACTCCTGGATGGTTTCTGACAAAATATCAAACCCAACTGTTTATTTAACAAGGGAAGGATAGCAAAGACAATTTTTTATCTCTTCTATAAAAAACAAAACAACCTACTCTTGCTTAGATCTGTGGAACAGGGGCACATCATGAAAACAGTTTCATGAAAGAGAAGGTTAGGTGAGGAGTTCCTTTCCTTTGCTGGTCCTTTAAGAAACACCATTAATCAGTTGGATGTAGTCTGCATGTGTTTCCACGTGACTGTAAGGCTGCATATTAAATACCTGTTGCACAGGCTATCACATGCCATTGGCCTATAGGTGGCATCACCATAAGATCTTTTAATGAGTATTCCTATGGAGACCTGGTGTTGGGAGTGCAACAGCATAGGTGGAGTTCTGCAGAGCTAGATACAATTGCAGTGATGTCACCGTCATGTGCTGTTTTAGTTAATTGATTTGAATAACCTCTTATTTTAACAAGTTAACTTCTTGATTTTTCTTAGGCACTTGTGAGCAATTGACATGCTCAGCAAATCATTATGTTACGATCCTGTATAAAAACATATACGTGTTCATTCATGATCTGTGAAAAGGTTCTGTATTTGGACCTGGAATGATTGTTCTATTTGTGTTAGTCTGTATGAATATTCACTGCATTCATTGGGAAAGACCAAACCCAATAAACTCTTTACATTCTTTGGATTTTTATACAAGGTAGTATTACTGATTGTGTAGTTAATAAAGGGCTTTGGAACAAGCTGGAAAAATGAAGGACTGACTTACTTTAGTAGAACTGTTTCTATACATACATGTTGTAAGTGTGCTGGAAAACAAACAAAGCCTGATTTCCCATCCATTTTTTGTGACGGGAACATCAGCTGGCCACCTCCTCTCCCCTAGTTCTTTTAGCTCCGTGTCCTTTGTTTTCAGCCCTATACTGAACAGTACTTCTCCAGCATCCTTCATTTTGGGGCAATGTAGCTGGTTTGTTCCTATGCTCATGCTGCCTGCCTGGCTGGCTGGCTACTTGCTTTTGCAGTGGTAAGAGACCACATCACTAGGCAAACACTAATCTGTGTTTATTTTGACTATTCAGTTGCCAATTTCTACATAATTTGTGAGGACTTGATTTCTTTAAATCTACCATCCCTCTGGCAATTTTGGTTTAAGTCAGACTGTGGGGTCTACGTTGCTAGGTCCTCATCATCTCACTGTTCACCTACCAGAACCCAGTCTAAATGCAAAGGACAGGAGTATCCATCACCAAATGAGAAGCATATTCATCTACTTTGGGCTGGTACAAATTACTGTAAAAAAACATTATTCAAAAAGTACAAATCCCGTATCTAATAATTGTTTTTATCACCATTACTAATCTGCAAACTATAGCTTCTCTATTATTTTTGGTACAGCAATAACTCAAATCAATGAATGTTGCTTTGTGTGTTGGGAAATTTCATCTTTGTACAGAGCACACTAAAACCTACAAATTTCTTACAAGAAATTCTGCCTAAATTTTAAGTGTTCTGATTTCTAAAGAACACATAAGTGCGGTGTAAATTCTCAATTCATCTTTGCTCTGCTTTCTAATTTGTATTTGTATCTACATATAAATAAATAAGAAAGAATAATTTTAGGCAGTTTGCAGTGATGTTATTTTTAAACTGTACCGCGCCAATGGTTATTAACGACACTAAAGAGAATGATAAACATCTGACCTCTAGTGGCAGCTATCTCCCAAATAACTGTAAAGCATACTCGATGTGGAAGAAGTGAAGGAGTTGGAAAGGAGGGGGAAAAGCGTTTAGAGAGTAAGCTGGAATTGTGACGTGGAGCCTGAACTTTCATTATTTGCTTTGTTAGTTTTTGTTTAATTATCTTTTCCATCGAGATTCCGGTTCAGAATCCAGGATATTTTTGCTTCTGAAACTTTTTTTCTTGAATCTTCACAGTTTATTACTATGCTTAAGAAGCTTGCGCATGGTCTTCCAAAAAGAGGTTTTCCAAAAGAAATACAGCAATATTCTAACAGGTTTTATATCTTCATATAGGAAGTTTTTGGTAAGTTTGTCGCTTTGGTTGTTTCCCTTCCATGCACACATGGTTATTCAACAAGCACACTGGGATCCTCATTAGACTTCATTCCTTCTCCTCAACTGACACATAACATTTCCCCAGTGAAAATACATACTTCATTATCAGCACTCTGTACATCAAAGCTTTCATTCCTATTGGGCTAAAAATACAGAAGCCATTCCATAAACAAAGGTCATAACCTTTCTAATCAAGTGGTTAATCCAAATATTAAATCCCCTCCATGAGAAACAACAGTCTTGTTTTTAACCCCCATAAGATTAAATTTCAAAGCGCTGGTTTACACAAACTTTCTCCTAAGCCAAAAACATTATCTGCAAGCTAAGGTTAAACCTACTTCTCATTACAGCTTTGTGAAGTCTTCAGACCACGGCTATGGTCTTTTTAACATGATGGTGGCAAATCTGCAGGAGGACTGGAGCAATATCAATTTCAAAGGGTCATTATTTTTTGAGTTGGAGTTAGAATAACTTACACTTATTTCCTGAAGCCAGTATGAAAATGAAATTACACACGACTCAAGTAATTTTGTACATTAAAAACAAGTTGATACAGCTATATGAAGATACGATTTCTGTAAAAACAGCCCTGACAGCAAATATTTTAGCCCATTTAAATGATCAGATTAATTGGGACATAATAGGGGGAAATTTGTGTTTTCCTTATGGCTGACAAGCGCTGATTTGAGAAGGGCATAGACCAAGTACTATATTGTTTAATGTTTCTCATAAAAACCCATTAAATCATCATAGTTATATTTAAACATCTTTTTATATTTGAGCCATTTATATGTTTTCTATTTAATAGAAAAATTTCTGTAATATTTTCCATCTAGAAGCCTCTGAGAATCAGATTTTTCTTCTGTCTGTTGAGACTAGTTGAAAATCTCCTTGCTTATCTTCAGGGTGCTTTGGCATGAGCCCCAGATACGCAATGGCTTGTCCTATACAAGTTGTCATAGAATCATAGAATGGGTTGGAAGGGACCTTAAAGATCATCTAGTTCCAACCCCCTTGCTATGGGCAGGGACACCTTCCACTAGACCAGGCTGCTCAAAGCCCCATCCAACCTGGCCTTGAGCACTTCCAGGGATGGGGCATCCACAACTTCTCTGGGCAGCCTCTTCCAGTGTCTCACCACCCTCACAGTAAAGAATTTCTTCCTAATATCTAACCTAAATCTACCGTCTTTCAGTTTAAAGACATTACTCCTTGTCTTATCACTACATGCCCTTGTAAAAAGTCGCTCTCCTGTTTTTTTGTAGGCCCCCTTCAGGTACTGGAAGGCTGCTATAAGGTCTTCCCAGAGCCTTCTCTTCTCCAGCCTGACTAACTCCAACTCTCTCAGCCTGTCTTCAGAAGAGAGGTGCTCCAGCCCTCTGATCATCTTCATGGCCCTCCTCTGGGCTCGCTCCAACAGGCCCATGTCCTTCTTATGTTGAGGGCTCCAGAGCTGAATGCAGTACTCCAGGTGGGGTCTCACGAGAATGGAGTAGAGGGGGAGAATCACCTCTCTCAACCCGCTGGCCACGCTTCTTTTGATGCAGCCCAGGATACGGTTGGCTTTCTGGGCTGCAAGCGCACATTGCTGGGTCATGTTGAGCTTCTCATCAACCAACACCCCCAAGTCCTTCTCCTCAGGGCTGCTCTCAATCCATTCTCTGCCCAGCCTGTATTTGCGCTTGGGATTGCCCCAACCCACGTGCAGGACCTTGCACTTGGCTTTGTTGAACTTCATGAAGTTCACATGGGCCAACCTCTCAAGCCTGTCAAGGTCCCACTGGATGGCATCCCTTCCTTTCAGCGTGTTGACTGCACCACACAGCTTGGTGTTGTCGGCAAATTTGCTGAGGGTGCACTCAATCCCACTGTCCGTGTTGCTGACAAAGATGTTAAACAGCTCCAGTCCCAATACCAACCCCTGAGGAACGCCACTCGTCACTGGTCTCCACTTGGACATCGAGCCATTGACCACAACCCTTTGAGTACAACCATCCAGCCAATTCCCTATCCACCAAGTGGTCCATCCATCAAATCCATGTCTCTCTCAATTAGAGACAAGGATGTCGTGCAGCACAGTGTCAAATGCTTTGCAGAAGTCCAGGTAGATGACGTCAGTTGCTCTTCCCTTATCCACCAATGCTGTTGACAACACCAATTCATGTCAAAGTGAATTAACAAAAAAAGATGTGAATTTAAAATGAATATAACTCAACTATGTGTAATTTCTCTGTGGATGCTCATTTAGGAGTCAGCTGGCCATAATTACCTTAACTTAATTCACGCTCAAAGTGAATTAAACTGACGTGAACTAATGGTTTATCAACATGGGAGAGACACTGTACAATAAGCTCCGTGTAAATTCACAATTCATCAGCTACTTTGCTCTGACTTCCCTTGTGGAAATACAGCGTGCCCTCAAGGTGTCTTTGTATGAGGTAACTTAATTTTTTTAGGGAAAAAAACCTACATATGGAAGTGTAGGCTGATTGATAGCAGGTGCAGAAGTGATTGTATTTCAATGGTGCTATGTGTAGAAAGAAGGTCAGTGTATATCATCCGTGCAGTTGAAGTTTCTCTACCGTTTTGTGACCATAATGGCACTTTCTGTGCTACAGGGTCTATTCTGAACTGGAGAAAGCCAAACAGCATTTTTGGTGTTTCCATAGCAGGGGAACAGGCAGCAGATTAGTACCAAGTACCTGGTGTACCATCAATTCATACTTTTATTCATCGTTCAGTAACTTCACTGTGTAGGAGTGTAGGGAAGCCTTAACCGTTTCTGAATGAAAACATCCAAAAGCAGTTACATGCTTTAAATTTACACCATTACCCAACTTGGTTTAACTTTACTGAATAGCTCGGTATTAATTTTTCCCTAAATGATTTCCCACATTTCTTTATTCATTAGATTCAACAGCATTTTCTGTTAGCATAAACAACACAAAGCAGTAAGGAATATGGAGAAATATCCCTACTTGCAGTACCCCCTTTAAATTTAATCAGCATCGTCAGGCAGTCTCTGACATTATTATCCAGTTATGAAAACATCCCCGGCCCTATTCATTCAGCCATTTCTGCTCATTTTTCCAGGCACAGAAAGTTTGCGCTGTAGCATGCCTTGTCAGATTTGGAGCCCTTCCAGTACCTGATGAGCATGTTAACAGTGCTCCCATTCATAGACGAGAGCCTGCCAGTTCTATCTAATTTTAGTTAAGTTGCTATTTATAGTTAGATTGCTGTGTTTTCTCTTGTGAAAGCCTTGCAACTGCTAGGCACGGAGGGAATATATTTTTGTGCTGTTTTAGTTGGCATACAAAAAGTTCACGGTTGTAATTTACCTAAGTCCAAGATACTCTGCAGTCCTCCTGAAGTAACAGCAATGCTCCACGTAATGATTTACACCAAAAATATTGTGACACTGTTGGCTATTAATTTCTCAATCCACCGAGATGCTTACTGTGTAAATACTATAGGCAACCCAGAAGTCAGACGATAGCACAAAATCATAGTCTTTGCTAAATATTACTATATGCAGAAAGGTTTCAAGGTCCAAAGGATGGGGGAGAGGGGGCAAAAGGAGAATTTTGGGTCCGATCTCTCTGTGCTGTAACACCTGTAATACGGGTCAATTGAACCAAATTCTTTCTGCCTTGTGTCACTGTATAAGAAAGAGCATATTAATAACAGTAGTAATAACACCTTTTCACCACTGTATTTTGTGAGAGTTTATTCACTAACTTTGCAGTTAGTGTTAAATGCCAAGTAATGTTATGGGGAAGAGATTGTCTGCTTTAGACTTGGTGGTCAAATTTATATATATGGGTTGTTACAACTTGGGCATTTCATTAACGTACCAAGAATTGATGCTCCCCTATGAACAAATATTCCTATGAACATAAATACATGCCTATGCGTATATGTACATATGTGCATATTTGTATATATGGGAAATTGAGAGACAGCTGAGAGGAAATCAACATTACAGTTAATTTTATCTTGCAGCAAAACATGCATATGAAAAGTGAGCACTTCAAAACTATTTAATTTAGAAGTACAGTGTTCAAATCATATATAGTCTAGTGCTGCAAAGTTGTATAATGATCCTTGGGCAAAAGCAAGTTGGCCTCTTCCAGTTAAAAAGAGATGCCATTACACGGTTTAGTAATTAATAATTTGTTCCCAGTTTTGTTGACATGACAGGATGGTGGTTGAAAAATTAAATTTATTTTTTGTAAGCTGAAATTAGGGTTCATCTCATCTTGGAATTTCAAAATTAGTTCTGACCTTGGTAGACGGAGGTTTGGGTCACAGAGTTTCAGTCCAGATTCGAGCGTTTTGGCTTCAAAACACCCAAAGTTCATAGAGCCTACTCTTGTTTTGTCTCTACGTAGACCTCTGATACTGCTACTGTATGTCCCCCTTATTTGTAAATGGTGCTTGCAGGGGTTGTTTAGTGCCTTTCTGACATCATGTTTTGCTTACATAGAATTCATATTCTGACCATCCCCCATTCTTGCTCCGACAGCCATGAAGACTTAGAGATTGGAACAGATACAACTGTGAGAGCCACAAAAAGACAGAAAATAATCTTTGTACTCAGCAATGTTAATTGCATTCTGATTCCTAGATAATACATGTATCACAACAAGAAAGAGGCATTGAACCAGCAGAGATTTTGGTTCAGCTGAAATTCACATTCAGCTTGGCTGGGATTATGCCGAAGCAGAGTTGAACTGGAACTGAACCAGAAAAGTAGTTGAAGAAAGAAATAATGGCATAAGTCTGTGGATAACATAGTTCACACAACAAAGAATAATTTTTTCTCTTCTAATTAGTAGCTGACCGGTCCACGTGATAAAGTCCGTACCCACTGATCCAGAGGTCATGGGCTGGCAGAGGACTGTCGTTTCTCTAACTAGAGGCAGAAACGTGTTTTAGCTGCATAGTTACATCAGTAAGACTGTACGTCTCCCTCCCTCCTCCTCCTCCAGCTGAGCACAGATGTTCCAGGAAAATGACTGGTTTAGATGTTATTGCAGATACAAGCTGCAGTGTTGCCTAATGAGAATTACAGGTAAAGCTGTAACACAGCTTTAAAAGGGCCCTAGGTTAACAAATATTTATATTAGTTTGAGCATGATTTATGGCCGATGAGGATGTTCCTTGTGTGTTACTGGCAGGATAAAATTGAGAAACCCTTGCAGCTGCAGGCGTATTTGGTTCTTTTCTTTTAGGAGATGTAGAAAGAGAGGTGATGCAGCACGCAGTAAGTATAGGTGATGGCATCAGCTGAGGGCTGGGAGTCCAGAGGGTTTTGAGCTCTTGTGTCACTGGCAGACCCTAACATCTGCACCGTGGGTAAAGCACATACATGTGTGTGTGCTTGGCCAGCCTGCGGTTGGCCATCGTACCTGTCTCACTGAAGTCCTCAAAATCTTAAATGGGACCAAGAGGTAAGTAGCCCTTCTGCCAGATGCCCGCACCATAGATTTCCCCTTGTGCAGTCTGGCAAAATCGCCAGCCCCTCACGCCTCAGTCAGACCATGGTTCTGGCTGCTTTGGCAGAAACCTACCCCTCCTCGCAGCGCGTGTGCTCCTCTGAAGGCTGATTCCTGGGCACATACACTGCTTTCCCCTCACCCCGTAGCTCATTGCAATAGATTACTAACCCTGTTCTATAATCAGAAATCTTTTTTTTTTTTTTTTTTTAACAGACTTATTTCCTAATGCTTTGATTTAGTCACTTCTGAGAACCTCCTCTAAGCATAGCTTTTCACAAAGCTTTTCACCAGAATTTGAGAGACTCATTCTTACCGCACAGGCTGTGAAATCTCCCTCCTTGCACCACATCAAGCTCTCTTGTTTGCTTATCTTGTGTTGCTTTGTGGCGTCTATTAAGCAAGTTAATTATACTGTCCTTCTTGTTTGCATTACTGTGTTTTACATGTCTTTGCAGCCCTCCCAGAAAAAGCTGTGTCATGGTTTAACCCTCACCAGCAACTAAGCACCACTGCTTATATACTGAGCATGACATCATATGGTATGGAATAGCCCTTTGGTCAGTTTGGGTCAACTGTCCTGGCTGTGCCCCCTCCCAGCTTCTTGCTGCCAGGGCATGAGAAGCTGAAAAGTCCTTGACTAGTGTAAGCACTACTTAGCAACACCTAAAACATCAGTGTGTTATCAGCATTATTCTCATCCTAAATCCAAAACACAGCACTGTGCCAGCTACTAGGAAGAAAATTAACTCTATCCCAGCTGAAACCAGGATAAACTGTCCCATTAGTGCTGCTTCCATGTATGGTACTTTCTTCCATGTTTTCTTGTGCCCCATGGAGACGTGATGCTATTTTTCATTGTTAGATTCAGGCCCAATGTGATTTCTCTTCATAAGTGCCTCTAATGAAACCTAATACATCATCACCTGTTGCTGTACACCCTGTAAGAGAGAGTAAAAAAATTGTACGCGGTGACCAGCTGTGGAAGCTTCTCCTGCCACCACCTGGTGGGTCAGGGCTGGGTTTTACAAGCATGGAAACGCAACATCTCCGTCCTTCTTGGATTTTATCTGGCATCAGTACTCCTACTCATCTCAGGCATTTACAGCACTGATGAGCTTAATTACATTGACTTTATGGAACGATTTTGAAATAATCACCCAATATAAAACTGGTGAGGTTTTTCATACACCTGCAGTACTCGAACTGCTGGTGAATTTTCCTTTATGGAGAAGATCTGGCTGACAGCGAGGCAGGGCTTAGAACTTCAGGGAAGGTTTTTACTTTTGTGCTGAAATAAGACATTTGCTCTACAGCTAATATTTGCCTTTTCTAGTTATTTAAGGTAAAGCTTCCATCCTTCCTATTTCCACCCCAACTCCTTATGTTTTAGGTCTATTTGAGTTTATTGTTCCCAAACCAAGAGCAGCAGAATCATCCTTGCAGAGTCTTGACTGATGCAGTGTCCCTTGCAAATTTAGACTTTCATAGTAATAACCTTCCACTCTCTCTTACGGCACTCATTTTGGGGTCTATAAACACTAGCATCTGTATCCAAAGTAAAAGAAAATTTGAAATACTGGAAGGACCCATGGCTCCATATCAAGGAATCTTGACAGCTTTTCTAGACAATTTCTAGACAATCTTTTAATTTCCTTTTGCAAGTTCCTTGCTGCTGTAGTTCCTTTCTGCTGGTATGAGCCAAAGCTGTTGAGTTTTTTTGTTCTTCCACACTTCTTAGGACATTTTCTGATCAGTGGCAGCCAGCTCACTGGTGGCTTTATCTATCCATCTTGCCTTTCTGAGCTGGCAGCATTGCAGCTGGGCTTCCTAATTTGCCCAGGCACTGTGTGGCTGCCCTGAAGGTTTTATGCCCTCAATTCTATGTTACCTGTAAGCTCACCTCGCGAAGCTACCTGCTGTTACTGTAAACCTTTTTAGAAAACATCCAGCTCTTATTTAAGATTATTTTGGTCTTTCTGGTTTTTGAGAGACTGTCAGAGTTTATTCTTTAGCCCCAGCAGTTAATCAGCTTTCCATGTCTTGCATGTTGTTTCCATTGGGAAGACTAACCGATGATGGTCAACCTCTATGTAATTTCTTTTATGTAATCCTGTTTATTTACAAAGAACATACTCAAAGTGCTGTTTTCCCCAAAACACCTCTCTGCTTGCACTTCTGCTTCTGGGTTTTATATTGGACACACCCAGCTCTGCCACAACAGTGCCTGGCTCCCACATCTGCTTTTAGAGTCAGGAGATCTCTTTTTGAGGCTTAGCTCATGACCTCCCCCAGTACTGCCATGCTGATTTGCAACTGTTGTAGTAGCATCTACGATTTCAGCTTTCATTAGACAAAATGGATGAAAGGAGCTGTGATGTCTACAAGTTTCAGTGAGGTTTGTGGCTTCCTAAGGATCAAAGACACACTGCTTGTGGGAGCTACCCAGCCTCAAGCATAACAATTCATTACTGCTCTAAAATATGATGCACACTATTGGTACTAAACAAATGACCACAGAGAGTTAAAAGACATGACAAAAATTAACTGTAACGCTTATAAGGTATTCAGTATCTTGCTCCTGTGCAGAGCATTGCTAAACATCCCAAAAGCAAGGTGGCCAGTTCAGCAGACTATGTTCTGGCCGTGTTATTTGGAAATCAGGAATTTTTGTTCTCCCTGTGCAGCATTTCTCATTCCAGTCTGCACGTGCAGTTCACCTAATGAGCACATTAAATGTCACTCTGCATCCCTTTCCTTGTCGGTGTTGAAGCGTGTCTGTTCCATCTTGCCGGCTCTCTCTTCGTGAAAGCACATTGTCTTTTTAGACAAGGGGAATATCAGTTCTGTAATATTTTTCCCAACCAAGCTCATTATGCATTTTTCCATGAGCATCTAACTGCAGCTTTTAAGATTTCATGCTGTGTAATTCATTTGTGAATAAACTCTTCCCCTGAAAAGTTAAAATCAAACCAAGCAGCTTACTGCTTACATCAAAGCCAATACAAATAGGCCTCCACCGGGGACTGAAGGAAGCAGCTCTGCAACTCAGATCTTGGGGGAAAAGGAGCACAAATTTGAAACAGAAATATTTAGAAGTGCCAAAAGGGAAAGTAACTCTTCTTTCAAAGAGCAGCTTTATATTAAGTCAGTAACACTTGCTGCAAGAGAGTTGAAACTTCATATAAAGGCACTATTGTACATGGAAAGTATGTTAAATAAGTATGAAGCAAGGAAGGAAGATGTTAAGACAGATTTGTATTGGGAATTTGTGAGCCATAACTAAAGTTTCAATGCTTTTCTTTTATAATTTCTACTGCTTCTTTACGGATTTTCTTAAATAAAGTTTCCTAATATTTTAGGTGTCTCAGTTTCTGTCTTTTGCCAGGGAGTTTCACGTGCATCTCCCAGAATCTCAGATGAGTCTAGCAGCTGAAGCTCTAACCCAGATTCCCAATGTTTGGAAGTTGAAGTCCTCATTTTATATTTCTAAGCATCTGTAGATACAATACTCTGCATCCCTGCTGTGATCACTGATGACCTGCTCTGATCTTTCTCCAGCCTCTCTTCAGTTTATTTCAACTTGATGCGTTATATTAATCCAGTATTTCATTTTTCATCCTTGCCATCTTTAATACACACACTGACAATTCTGACAGTGTTGAAAATTATCTGTCTTGGCAGCTTCTGTGTTTCTCTCCAAGTCCTGTCTGCCAGTTCCCCCATATTTGCTTCAGTCTTCAGTGGACATTTACACCTGCAAGTCAATAACAGTGCTTCTAAAATCTCTTTTCCCTCGACTCTTTTTTCCATGACCCCCTCTTGCACATTAGGAACTTAAAAGCTTCAACAGCTGCTGAATATTGAATTGCAGGAGATCCTTCTGGCTCTTGCTTGGCTTGCAGAATCTCACACGCTCGAGAATTCAGCTATTGTCTGAGACAAACTCTCAGTTTGAAGACCAGTTCAAATGGAGTTATTTTAAGCTAATATATACTCCGTTCACTAGATGATGTTCTGTTGAGCAGGAGGAATTTGCATTTTGAAAAACTCAAATTGGATTGATCAGGCTCAACTTCAGACTCTCTCCAGCATCAGATTTCTATCTCCTGACTAAACTGACTTCTACTACAGATTCATTTTGCCTCCCAGCTCAACTAATTATTTTTCCAACCCGATCAGGTTGCACATATGCAATCTCAGTTGCATTTTCATCACTTGTTGAGTCACTCCCTATGTCCTCCCTTCTTCCTGCTTCTAATTTTCCATTTTCAGGATTCCCTCCTCCTTTAGGGGAAAATGGACAAGTATCATCATATTGGATTTCAACTTTATCTTGGCTTGCAGTACTTTTAGCCCACTGAACATTTGATTTAGCATCAGGCTGGACACATTTCAGGGCATTAATTACGAACAACAATCCATTAGTGCATATCCAGACCTTATCCTGCTTTTCAGGAACTCCTGTTATGTAGTTAGTCTATGTTAGGTAATACAAACTTAAAAAAAAATATAGACTTTAGTACATTGACTCTATTGTTCAATCAGAAGAAATGTAAGAAAAGACAGGTAGAATTTTCTCCCACAAATTTCCATTAAACGTTGTATTTTACAGCATATTACTGTGCTTTGAATATTGTGATTTCTTATGACATAGTTTGAAACTCATTTCTGTCTGCTTTACTCTCCATGTCACCCTACCCATGGCAGGACAACTGCCATGAATAAGATGAAATAGGCAAAATAAGTTAAGATGGAAAAGGGAAATTTTGCTTTAAGGCCTAAGTTTTGATGAAATGACTGCTATTCAGGTTTTTTTGTTTTGCTTTGGTTTGGGTTTTTTTTGAGGTCTCATCTTTCCATTAGCATCTTGCAACAGAAGTGAGTTCATCTATAGTTCTGAACTGTTTTGGTACAGAAATAAATTCATTCTGTGTTTCAAAACTGAGTTTTAGATGTTTTAAGATGAAGTGTTTTATTCTTTTATTCTGCGCATTTGGAATTTTACTATTCCATATAAACACAAACTTGAAGCACAGGTGAAGATAAATCTTTTAACTGCAGGCTGTATCTTCGGTTGCTTTCATCTGCGTGATCACTACTGCAGTAAACAGAGCCTCAAATTCTAGGGGCTTTGTTTTGTGCGTTTTTGTTCTAAGAACCTCCCCTTGCAAAATGCAGGTGTCTCTTTTGGTTTAACAATAGCTGATTAGGAATATCCCTAATTCAGTAATCTTCTGAAGGTCTCCTAATACATCCATGAATGCAAGATTTATTTTTATTGATCTAGCTGGTACACATTGGCATCAGATACATTACTGTGTCGCCTCAAGAACACAAGAAACGTTTTGGCTATGAAGACTTCATAGTTTGCTTTCATTTAGCAATGCATCAATAGAGTGCATACCAGCTGAAACACTACATGGATGTAAGTAAGTCAACAAAGACCGCTACAAATAAAATGAGATGAGTAGATTAATTTTTGCTCAAAGATATAAGGCATTGTGATTTGGTCCTTAATATACATGACGTCTAATTTTTGAGAGCTAGTTAGAATTGTTTATTTCATATTGTGTCAGAAGCTGTTTTGCCCCTGGAATATAGTTTTAACGTATTTTATGCCAGAACTCATTAGTATCATATATACTCTTTACAAATTTTTTATTTTCTGAGAAAGCAAAAGCAACTAACCCTTGTATTATTCCCAAGTCCCATACCAGTTGTCATTCTCCTCCTTTTCCAGGTTCAGAAAAATCAGCATGAAAATATTGTTGGTCCAAAGTCACACAAACCACCAGTGTCTGCATGAACATACTAATTAGGCCAGCCGATGTATACGTAACTCTACTCAGGACTTGTTAGGCTACACCTGGAATTTAATGTCCACTTTTGCCCCCGCCCCCAGCTCAAGACATTGAAAGACATTGAAAAACTGGAGAGGGTCCATTGGAGGGCTGCCAAGGTGATTAGAGGGTTGGAGAACCTGGCATACGAAGAAAGGCTAAAGGAAGTGGATTTGTTCAGCCTAGAGAAGAAAAGACTCAGGATGGATCTAGTCATTGTCTCTAACACCCAAAGAAAGCAGTTGTAGAGCAGATGGAGATACACTCTTCAAAACGATTCCTGGTGGCAGGACAAGAGGCCGTGAGCACAAGCTGCTTTGGGGGAAATTCTTTTTGGATATAAGAAAAAATTAATTCTTCAGCCAGAGAACAATTGAGCATTGCAACAGGTTTCAAAGAGAAGTGTTGGGACCTTTCTTGATGTACATATTCAAGACTTTGCTTGACAATGTCCTGGATAACCTAATCTAAGGCACTGCTTTCAACAGCAGTTTGGACCAGATGATCTCCAGAGGTGCCATCTAACCCAGACTTTTCTGTGAATCAACTACGAGGCATGCAGTGTCATTTCCAGCAAACAGCTACAGTGCACGGGTGTATGGAGGGAGAAGGGGCTAGTTCAGGCTGAAGTGTGTAGTGCTAGGACGGACTTAAGGACAGAAATCAACAGGAAACTGCATTTCGTTAAATGTTTATAGAACAGCTTGTCAAGTGTTGCTAACATGAGCAGAGCTTGTCTGGTGCTAAAGCATCAGCGAGACATTTCCTCAAAGTTGCCAAGCTTACTTATAGCCAAAATATAATCTGTTGCACTAGTGCTGTTGTACCCATTAACTGCCAAATGTAGTTCCTTCTGAAAGTTCAGAGATGCCTGGCTATTTAGAGCACAGGAAAACATTGCCGAGTCTCTTAAATTAGGCAAATAACTCAACAGCTGATATACTAGGCATGTAAAGCAATGGGAGATCAATGCATTTAGTTAACAGAAAGTCTTTATGTAGTGTGTGCACAGACACTCGCTGGATAGTACTAGTTGAGAGGCTTCTTAAGTGAAATTGAAGTCTAAATCATCCACTGTCTCCAGGAAGAGGCCTATATATACTTCAGATGCAAGAGTGAGAGATTGCGTCAGCAGATTTATATATATATATCTGTTTGCTTTTAATTAAACTTTTTGCTTGGCTCTGGAGTCTGCAGCATTTATTGCAGCTAGGGAATTGTGGTTTACTACAGCCCCTGGTTGAGATTAAGTACGCTATAGAGCCAGAAGAGTGTTTACAGGCCTTCATTGTTGATTCATGGGTATATTCTGCTTGTAGTTATGAAGTAGAAAACTAAAGCTATATTTAGGAGTTTTTGTTTTTTTCCACATATAGAAGCTGGATCTAGATTTGCCACCAAAAGAAGAATGAACATTTTCAAAGTTTAGAACTGATCAGTAATTTCTGTTATTACTTTATCAGCAGTGTGGTCCATATTTGAACCTTCAGTTGTGTAGGAAACAAGAGGCTGCATTCATCTGAAACTGTTAAGCATAAGGCAACAGGAAGTGTAAAAGGTTCAGTCCCTTCAACTGCTGTTTGAGAGTTAACCGGTATCTGACAGTTGTTACGACATATCCTAGCTATGCCAAATAAGAACTTCAGGTTTTGTGCCCTTGAACTTACAGTAAGTCTTGGTATATAAGCATACAGTATTATCCCTGTTCTACAGATAAAGACATCATGTGCCCCTTTCTGTGGTGGTGCAGTATTTTGACCTTTCTTTATTTAAATATGCATAGCACAGCCCAGCAAGAAGTGCGATACAGTTTAAGCTATGACTTTATATTTTCATTCTATCATAAAATCTGAGTTATGTGTCCCACTGGAATGGTTATAATTGAGCGCACAAATCAAGTGCGAGGGCAAGAGGCGCCTGACAGGAAGAACAGAATCTGAGGAACATCTTCATGACTCTTGCATAAGCCAAGTACGTTACATTATAAGGGTACTGAAACATAATGCAAAAATGGCTAACTTTCACCCCTAGCAGAGTCTGCTACCAACTCGAGACTGCTTTCAGCTGGAAGTCTACCCCTGGCCAAAGTGGGGGACCTGTACAAATACAGCAGCTTTGAGATTTATCTTCACCACGTTTATCTCCACAATCTTCTTTTCAAGCCAAGTCACTATTGCAAAACAAGCATATCAAAGGGAAAACCATCTAAATGAAAGCAAGTTTAGTATTATGGCAGCTTCTTGCTGAAAATCTTTTGAGCCAGTGCTCCTGCCGTAAGAAAAGCCTTTCACAACTTTTAAGCTTAAGTGAAAAAAGCCCCTTCCTAAAATTAGACTCTGTCCTTCCAAGGTCCTTAGCTGAGACAGGAGTGCTACATCTGCTGTGGTCACCCACATATGCCTCTCACTCTTACGGCTCTTTGAGCTGCCAATGGCACCATGGTGCACTCAACAGAAAAGATCTCCACTGTTTAACCATACAGCTTGGGAAAAAGCATTTCTTTTTGATCATTTTGATTGTGCCATTCCCTAGGTCTCTTACTGCATGAGGCAGGATGCAGGTGTTCCCTGCTTACCTTCTCCACATCATCAGTAATCAAAGCAAATACATAGGATCTTCTGATGAGGTAAGTCATCAAAACAACATTGAAAATAAAAAAAAAAAGGAGGTAGCATGTTCTTATTGTATGAGGTCTTGCCATATGTCATTAGTGATATAGCATATTGAAAATACACAAGGACTGATTTAGATACTACACTTAAACAGGTACTGTAGTGTTAATGTTTCAAAAAGAGATTGGTTTTGATGTCATTCATAAACAGCACATACTGTGAGGAAATAAGCATGAGAAATTCAGTAATCAGTTGGAAAATAGACAGCTGGAGAACACAAGGATCCCAAGGTTAGTGAGAAGGCACCATCTCCCCTTCTGGCAAAGTTACATCACTCACCCTTCTTTGGAAGCCATTTTGGAGGAGACCATGTATCTCAGGAGAAGATCCACAGCTGCGACCTTCTAGGGCAAAGCCCCAGGCTTTGAGGTACTGCACCTGGGGAAGAAATGGCAGTGGCGGTGGGTAACTGAGCAGTATAACAAACCTCATGCAAATTATTTCTAACAACTGGTTTACTTGTCTTTAAAGATATTCTGTGTTAAAAACTAAAGAGGTGCTGCTAACTTTATAAACCTCTGGACTCAGGTAAACAAATTTGTCTGCCGAAGACCCCAGGGAGGCAGTTTTGTGTTGACCATTAGTTCTGATGTCTATCTTACATCTCATGAGAGTCCAGACTTCCAAAGAAAAGGTTGCTTCAGATGTGGACTACTGGCCAGTGAAATTACCAAAGAGTAATCCGAGGCACAACCTATTTTAACTTTCCGTGCTTCAGAAAGGTCTTACAGCATGACCGGCATCAAGCAGCTGGACAATTGGAGAGTATGTTGCTCTGGAAGCTTAGAAGAGCAGGTGGACTATTATTTGGACTGTTGGGTGCCTTTAAAAAAAAAAAAAGAAAAGAAAAAAACAAACAAAAACCCCACCAAAACCCACTTGCCATGGGAGCCTTGCTATAGCCCTAGGCTGTAACCAGAAGGGAGACAAATTTCTTTCCTCAGATAGAGAAATAATGATAATAAATCTGAGTGAAGGGGAGCACACCAGAGTTTGTCTTATTAATGAAGGGAATGATACTGTAGCTGGAGGGGATTGTGGCACTCACCTAGGAGAAGAAAAAGCTCCTGTTCCTGGCTTCTGTTTCATGACCAGGGCCTCAGCAGTAGGTGTTAGCTCAGGAGTCATTTGTTGGCTGTAATTACAGCTTTCCTCCCTCTTGCCAGCTGTTTCACTTTGCACCTTGACATAGAGTCTTTAATACAGGCCGTGGTCCTGCAGGTGACTCTGTGCAGCTCTGCCCCTGTGCTCGTGTCATCCTGCCTGTGCTGCAAGGTCTCACGTTATCCACCTGCAGAGTAAGGGCAGTGCCCGTATTTTTCCTGTGCACTACAGTTTTGGAATAATTGATGAATGTGTGTAAATAATGCTATAAAGTAGAATTGCTTACAGCATTGCTTTTCTCATCACACCATCATATCAATGAAATCAGGCATAGCTTTTGCTCCACTTCTCTATGAAAGACTATGACAAAATATTCTCCTTCAGCACCAAAAGCAGAGGAGCTCTGCCGGACATCATTAACCTGGACAAGCGTAGGTTGGTGCCACAGTAAGAGATGGCACGAGACAGAAAGCCTGTTCAGATGAATGTGGGATGCCTACCTACCCTGATGCTATGCATCTTTCTGGCACTCGGTGTCTAAAATTCATTTAATTCAGCAATGGTATTTTGGGATTTCCTACGTGTGCTAAATCGTAATAAAAGATATCCGCTGATGGCGAAACGTCTCGGCTCAGTGGATTACAGACTCCTCCCCAGCCATTGGGTAAGGCTGCCTGAGACAGCCGAAATCCACTTGAGATTGAAAAGGTGTGAGCAGTGAGTAAAAGGAAATCCTGGATCACCGTATAGTGTTCAGCTCCCACACTTTGACCTCCTTTGGTCCCTTCTATATTTTGTTAAGATCATATTTCTTTACGTGCTGCCTGGCTTAAAAGCCGTCATAAATCTGTGGCGTGCAGTAAGAATAACAGAGAAGGCACCGTGTAATACAAGGGGCTATAACTCCATCCCAGGCACTCGGAGGGAGTCGTAAATCAGCACGGCGAAGCTTTAGCTGGGAGAAGCTGGGGCCGAGGCCGGGACAGCAGCAGCAGCCTGGCCCCTGCCCGCCGCACGGCAGCCACCGGACCCCGGCCTCCCTCGGGCTGAGGTGAGGAGCCCACCCGCCTCGGTGCTTCCTTACCGGGGCAGGGGGGAACAGCCTTTCCCTCCCGTGTTGCAGGGGAGGGGCTCGCCCCATTAGCGGAGAGCTGTGCCCAAAAGCCCTCGGCCTCTGCCAGCACGCATCCCCGCAGGCAGCCCTGGCCCCTCCTGGGCTCCTGCTCCTCTCCCTCCCTCAGCCATCAGGCTATCAGAATTAAGGTAGGAACTTAAGTATCTAATGAGCAACACATCGTCCGTGTTTCTGACGATTCAAAGCATGGTCTGCAATTAACAAAGAGCACAAAAAAAAAGGGGGGAAAAAAAAAAAGTTCATAGGATTCTCCAGGCTTGGGCAGTGATAAAAATGCTTTTTTGGGAAAAAGTGGACCTTACTACCTTTGAGGGAAATAACCTGCTGAATGCGACATACAGCTGCAGGCTTGTGTATCGGCAGGTTGGAGCAAAGCCCAGACGCCGCTCACGTCGTGCGCGCTGAGGTGTTTACCTCCACTTGGCATCATCTAAAAACGAAGTCATCACGTGTTTTGGCTCACGTAAGGTCAAACCACATCTCGTCTTCCAGCTGCAGACGCTGAGCATGGTTCAAGTAGCTGTAGGCAGGAATACGCCATCATCAGCTGAGGGAGGTTTCCTTTCATAGGTGTTTTAGCTTTATGTGAGCAGTGACCGTTTCTTATTGTGTGTTCATGCACTTACCCAAACTAATGTAGATGTAGCTCCTCCGTTAGAAATTTGGGAACAGCTTGAGCTATGGATCTGCTACCATATACTGGATAATACAACCTCTTTTTCCTTGCTCTAGTGTGAAAAATCTTCTTTTAAGCATGGAAACTTTCTGAGGGAGTTTTTCCTAACTCTCGTTTTGCTCAAAATTTAATAGAATTTGGGAATGTGATCATTTTCCTTTTGTCTGTCAGCTAGTACAATCTGATGAATGTCTGAAACGTAATGTATTAATAAGGTTTCTTTTTGCCACAGTTAAAACTTCTTAAGCTTTGGAAAAGCTGCTGAATTGCAAAGGGGAACAAAATGGAAACTCATTTGCCCATTCGAACTTCCCAACTCAGACTCTCAGTTTTGATAAGACGGGGAAATAGAAGGTAAATCATTAAATCCTGGGCCATCAATCCTTTTATTTTACCTGTGGTAAATAGCAGAAAAGGGGAGAGAAAAAGAAAATTTAACCAAAGTTCTGGACATGTTGAAAGTTTAGAGGAAAAAAGAAGTTTTTACATTGTAACCACACGTATCATTGCCTAACCTCAGTGGAGGTCACTGGAATGAGCCGGCAAGCCAAGCCTAAATAAAAATAGGACCTATGGGATTCCCCACCTGATTTTCAAATAGTCACTGCTGCAACACCAGGTGTCAAGCTCGCAGGGTAGCTTTTTAACAGATGCAAGAGAGACAGTACCAAATTCAGGTTAAATCCAGAGAGGAGAGAGTGTGTGTGTCCACATGGGAATAACCTGCTCAGGGAGGACTGTAAAAACGGAGATTAGGCTGAAACCTCACGGACCCTGCAGTGCTGCACCCTGTTTTGCTCTTAACAGTTCCACAGAAAGTGAGATGTTTTCATGACCAAAAGTGAGATATTGGAAAGACCCATCTTGCTGTGTAAAGGAAGGATTAAGCTGCCATTTTTCACAAAAGGTAAATGCCAATTTACCTTACCAGGAATTATTTTATTTTCGGTTTAGTTGTTTACACTGAGAAACATGTAGGAAAGGTACTTTTATTCGTGCTAGTTCTAAGTGCATCAAGTGTTTCTCGCTCTCTTCCAAGTGTTAATTAAAAACATGTACTAATATGTAAAATGCTGCACACTTTCATCTGACTGTGAGACCTTTCTAACACACTAATGCCTTTGTTTGCATTATAAAGTCTCACTTGGGCTCCTCAAGGATGGAAATATTATCATTTACATTTGCATATGCAAGCTGGACAGGGAAAATCTCGGGTAAGAGCCTCAGGCCCTGGCTGGAATACAGCCATAAGCCACATCAGGGGACTTAGTTACAACTTGGTTGTCTCTTAACCTGGTTACTCATATGGTTTTGATTTGTGCCGGAGACTAGGCATGAACTGTAATCCACAACCAGACAAAAGCCTTTATACCATCAAATGCTCAGCGTGACTGGTAATCATTACTGTTAATTGTAAAGCAATTAAAAGTGCCAAAGTGACTTAGGAACACAGATCTATTTGAAAATCAGTGGGTATTTTGGCCTAGGTTTTTTTATGTCTTTGTCTTGCTCTGTTAAGCAGTGCTGGCGCTGATTTTTTTGCTGAGATCTGGGCATCCAAGTCACTGAATCCCAGATCCTCATAGACATCTTCAAAGACTCCCATCTCCCATAGTTTCTGTAATGGAAGTTAATACCTGGATACCTTCATGGATGGTTTTGAGCCGCACGGATCAGAGCCACGCCACTATAGCTTTAAAATGTTTTGTTAATACTCATGTCATTCAAGTTTGGTGTGTTGCTCTTAGGGCTGGGCTAAGTTTGACTTTTTCCCCACTGATTCCACTTCTTGCACCTGCATTGCAGCAACAAAGATGTCTGCAGCTCAGCTGCTCACAGCTCTCCCAGTTCTGCAAAGCCCATGGTGCTAAAGGCTTTTTAGCGGGAGCCCAGATTTGCTTCCTTGATGTTGCCTTGGTCAAACTCCAGTAGCGCGCAAGTAGAATAAGCCAGGCACACACGACTGTGCGCTTCAACATCGCTGCAAGCAGGTGTATCTATGAGCTATATCTAAGTGTGTATATATATATATAAAAACAGGAGCTCAGCTGTGCTACAGCCCAAACCTGAACACAACTTTGGGTTCAAGCGCTGTGGAAGACAGCTGAGGTTGCATTTAATCAGGGCTGGAGGCTGTGCTTGAAGGCCCCGGAGCATATCCTGGGTGGTTCTAAGGGAAATCCCTCTCTGCCAAGAAGAGGTATGCAACTGTACTAAAGGCCTGGCTGGGCTGGGGCTCTGAGAGAGGGGATATGAGCAGACACGGCCCTTAAGCTGATCTTACACGTAGTTCAACAGCCTTTTCCAGTGTGAGCTACACCCCCCACCCCAAGTTGCACCGGTGTAAAATCAATGGCATCAGCAGGATTTCCTGGGTGCAGCCAGACAGGTTGTTGCTGCCTTAGCGCTGACATCCTTGTGAAGTCTCTGAACCTCAAGAGCAAATTGTCTGGACTTTTTCCTAGTAAATTTTTGTAAAGTTGGTGCCATTCTTTCTGCTTCAAAAAACCTTCCAAACACTGCCAGCAAGTGGGGCACAATTTGGTGCATCCTGTTATTGACTGGCCCCTGTACGCACCTAGGCAGGCTTCAGCTCTTGCACTTCCATTAAGTGTATTAATTAACGTAGTAATTCAGACCAACGCCGAGAGCGACAGGGGACAAGCCCGGCAGAGCAAACACCTCTCACGCAGAGAGGGACTTGGAGATACCAACACTTGTTGCCGTCTGGAACTCTCGCAGTGCTTTGACGTCACTCTGCTCCGCCTGCATTGACGCAGCACATGCGGGGAGCTGCTTCTCGCGCTCCCGCCATGCAAAAGCACTTGGTGGACTCACAGCTGGACCGCTTCTGCCCATCTGCCTGCCTGGTGGAAAAGTGAATTCAGTGCAAGAGGCGGCATCTTCCTGCTTGGATGATCATTTGTTGGTATTCCTGGGGTTTTTTTTGTTTGTTTTTTTTCCCTAAGCATATGTAGTTTAACCATGGAGTCCCGGTCAAATTCCAGTTTGTGTAACCACCACCCTACTTTTACCAGTCCCTTTTGCAGTTTTAGTCCAATTCTGTACCCTTCCTCCCTCCCCTCCTTCAATTTGCTGTTGTATTTCCTGACAGAAATGACTTTATTTCATCAGTAATCCTGGTAACTTATTACTCCCATAACTGGTATGCATTCATGTTGTGAGAACTGCATAGCATTAGGTACAAAACCCCCTCCCAGCCCGGACAGGTTTTAGCCACGCCATCTCTAGGTAACTGCTGTGCACAATCACATGCATGGCAATTAGCAATATGCTCAGAGCTCCAATTCTCTGAATGGTGCATGTTGGTTTACCCCAGATGACTTCTGCTAACATTTTATTTTGCTCTTGTTTGTCTCCCAGTATGAGCATAATCCTGGGACCAGGCCCTGTGTGGGGAATCTCTCCAAGCACAAGGGAAGGCAGGCATTTTTTCTTTCCTGAGCTTCTTTCCAGAGCTCGCTCTCTGCAACCGTAAGTGCCACTCTTGTTTAGCAATATACGGTGTGTCACGTTGAATCTGTACCAGCACAGACTGTCATGCCAGCTCTGGTCTTACTGCATTTTTGGATTCTCTCCCAGTATAAATCCCCCTTTGTAATTTGCCCTTTCAGCGGAGTGCCCAGGAACCATCTTTGTGTTCAAGGTCTTTGCCCTCTCAAGAGCAGCCACAGAGGAACAGCCCCGGGAGCTGGCATGTCGTGGTACCTATGCAAAGGTGCAATGCCAGATTTTCACAAGTGGGGCTGGTACAACAGCCTGTTATTAAGGTTATCTATCTGGATTGTCTAAAACATTTACCTTTGCTTTAGTGTTTTGCCAAACAAGAGTCAAAATTTTCATGCTGGGCATCTGGTTTTAGAGAATATGGAGGTTTGCTCACATTAAAAAAACCCAACAAAAACAGAACAGGCTTGAGCAGGATCACGGAAGAAGAGGTATAATGCTCCACGCATCCATACAGCAGAGATGTAAAATTCAGCAACAGTGGCTTTAATGTCGGGGATCTGCTTGACGTCTTTTTCGTAACTTGTCTCAAAACACTGCATACTTTCTCCAGGGCACAGAATGGAACCTAACAACTGAAACCCGGACCTCACAGAAAACCCCAAGCCCAGCAATTTTCACCTGGTCTGTTATAAGCAAATGTACAGGCTTTGTTCCAGCAAGACGTATTAAGCTTCTGCTCATCGATTAATGCTGTTGCTATGCTTAAAAAAAAAAAAGATGTTTAAGCAGACACAGATTATCACGAAGTGTATGTTATGATATACACTTATCATATGTTATGAGTACTCACGCTCACACCTACCGTGTGCCATACAACAGTGCATGACCTGAAGAAGAAGTAATGCTGACTTGAGTTTTAAGAAACCAGCTTGGTTTTCATCACGATTCCAGCAGCCCAAGCTACTACTTAACATTTTGATACAAACATTTTCAGTATACAGTTCTGGAAAATATGTGGTACCACAGAGTTGTGCTTTAAAGTTTCTATTGGAGTTCCCATTAGCTGTAATGACACCTACTGCTAAGGGCAGAGCTGATTAACTGCAGGCTTGCACACTGCTAAATATAGGCACATGTTTTTGCATTTACTGTAGATCCTAGTGAAGAGAACACTATGGATTTTTTTGGCCCTTTGTTTTAATGGGATTGCCAGAATGACTAGAATCTGAAAACTCACAGCTCATTACCAAGAACAAAATGCTGACCCAGGCGGAGCCAAAAGATTTTAAAACAACTTCAGAGACAAGCTCTAACAGGCTGTTATAGAATGTGGAGAGTGTTTTCCCTCTTGTCACCCCTTTCTCCCATACAGAACATTTGCTATGTATTTACTGAACGCAAGACTAAGCTAGAAATTTCCAGCCAATTTTGTATCCTGGAGAGGAGCCGGATGTTTTAAGCTACACACAATGCAATGACTACTCACGCTCATCTAAGATGTTTACACTGCAGCTGTGAGTCTGCATTTTCAGCAGAAGAAAAAGAGTTCAGAATCTGCAATGCATGTCCCACAGCCCTTGAACATGGCCGGCATGGTAAGTATCCTTACAGCAGTTTTAAATTAAGAGATCCTCTTTAAACAGCAAGAAGAAAAGAGATTAAAACCAGCCACAGTATCGCCTATTCTCCTGTTTTTCAGACACGCAGCGATTTTTCCTTTTCTACCAAAGGCCTTTATCCCTCTCTATGAACACGAGTCAAATAACATTCCTAACCTTTCATTAAAGGTATTAACAAAAGGCCCTGTTTTGAGGTGTTGAATGACCTCAAATACCATCCGAGTCCAGATCCATCTGATATTTTTGGACCAGAGAAGCAATAAAATATCCAGTTTTGCTGTTGAATGTAACATCAGTTTTTTCATTTGCTCTCACCATGGATGTCTCAGCTTGCCTAGCTGCAGATACAAGGGCAATGCTTTTTACGTGAGCAAGGCTTTCTTTTGTGTAGCATGTGAGACAGGAATAGAGGATTATGACTAACTTAAATTTTCACTCCAATCTACAGTAATGAGATGCTGTATAATCTAATGGTTATACATAACCAGTTCAATACCCCTGGTCTTAAAGTAACCCCAAGTTTTACATGATTCCTATTTCCTAGTATGTTTTGCATGTGGGAGAATGATTTCTATGTATGCAACCAAAACCAGCACCTTGTTGTTATATTCCCTTTTTTCCACAGTTTTTTGGTGTAAGACTCTATGATTAGGATTCTCAAAATGTCTTTAATGTACTTAACATTTCCTGTCCACGTTTTTCCAGGTGCAATTTGTGTCTTTTAGATAGCAGAGAATTCTCTTTTGGGGGCATTTAAATGTCATTAAATGAGCCTACTTATGAGAAACTGAGGGTACAGAATGAATGTCTGGTTTGGTTTTGGGGTTTGTTTTTTTTTTTTTTAAATCTGGGACTTGATTTTCATTGTTACAGCTTTTTACTTGTAATATAAAGTTGACCTGCTGAAGAATGTTGTGTGACTTAATCCGGTATTATTTGTAAAACACTGGAAGATTCCTGAGGGGGAGGTAAGGTTGAACAAAACCAGTGCATTGCTAGTAAAATCTGTTGCACTCAAACTTAGATGTCAAGGAAATATGAACATCTTGCATGCAAGTTCACAGCATTTTTGGAATCATTTCCCCTGATAACTTCATTCCACTGAAATGAACCAGAAACGAAACACATCAAGAGCAGACAAACTTTGAAATAAGCAAAACTTCTTTAATTCAAATTCTCAAGATAAAGACTTTTAAAAAGATAATTATTTTGTAGGAAGTTATTAAAAATAATGCAAGACACTAAATTTAGAGCTATTAGGGACAGGGTAACAACAACTGTATGGAGACTTACTTTGCTGGTCACAGAAGTATATTCTAGCCCTTGTTTTTTCTGCACATTAAGACACTGATGTTATGCTGCTTATCAGGGAAGGCAGTAGGTTGTATAGTTATCTCCTGATTGGGGCAAAATCACTACCCTGAAACCACACAACCTACTACCTCATCCTGTTAGAGCATCGAGTGCATCTTCCGAAGAAAACTAACATTTCACCATTTGCAAGTAAGATTCTCTTAATGTTTTCTAGCCCACACATTTCTTAGCCTTAAAAAGACCATAATTATGTCCTGTTGGCCCTCCCTCACAGTTCTTCCTGGAAGTCAGTCAGAATTGGTGGGGTGACTCCAGAGACATAAGAACCGCACTGTCCCTCCCAAATTAGCATTATGTAATAAAAAAGCAAGTTAAATCAGCATACAAAAACTGATTAAAGAAACCTCTTTACTTAGGGCTCAAGCATTTACCAGTTCCAGGGCAGAACATGAGCAACTAGAAGACATCCTCTTTGTTTTTTGTCCAACTCGTCACTTCATAGTTTCTCAAACAGCCTACGCACAGAGGATTTAAATAGCTGCTGAATCAGAAGTGGCATTTTCCATTGAATATAAACACAAATGCCACAAAGTAATGGAGAAATGGGTTGGCTGTTTCCAAAGGGCCACTCTCATGGCAGTCCGAGAAAGCTGAGCGTGAGCAAGCCCATTGCAGACTGGGTCGTACCCCTGTGCCCTGTCACTTACATTCCACCTTTGCTGAGGAAATGACAAAAAGGAAATTGCTTTGGAACCTGCATGAGAAATACAGGAATCTAAAGACTCTAAGGACATTTGTGTTCTTTTGTAACCCTGCTACAAGAGCCAAGTCCAACATGTAGACAGAGCCAGAGAACGTTACAGTTGAAAAATATTTGCTTTGTCTTTTGAAGACATATCCAGCGATGATATCACAGCCACTTCAGGAAAGACAGTAGATTGTATAGTTATCTGACAGGCAGGGCATAACCCTAAAACTATACAACCTACTACCTCACCCCAAAGGACAGTCAGACTCTGATCAGATGAAACACCAGCTGTATTCCCAGACAGCTGGATTGCTTGGTGACAACCTAGAAGACAAAAAACTCTGGAGACAAATATTAACAGTCTTGAGTCTGAAACAGTTTGCTATATACCAGTCGACATTTTGCTTAATGAGCTCTAGCTTCATGTTTGAAACGTTTAATAGATTTGCAACTTGTGAAGTCATGTCAGTGACAAGATACACGAGGGGAAAGAGGATACAACATTCATTTTTAATAAATGCACTTTTGTACTTCCAGCTCTGACATGACTGCATCTTATCAAACCAGTTTTGTCACTTCAAGAAAGGCATCGCTACAACTTAAGAGAGTGGTTGCTGACTTGGAGGGATCGTTTAACATGCTTCTAGATATTCCTCTATTATCCTAATAAGGAAGAGCTGAGTTTCTCTAACTGAACTTCCCAAGTTCTGCATGGGTAAATCCACAAGACTGAACAAAGAATTTGTCAAGACTGTGAGGAAATGTTATGGCCTACTTAAACAATATGCTACTCCTCAATGAACAGTAACCCAGATCTCAATGAATGGCCAAACTAAACATAGCCTACCATACTTCACAGGCTTTGGTTAATATGACTAGCAAAATTGCCACTATAGTATAATCTACTCTAACCTCACACTTACGCTAGAGTTTGAGGGGGTTGTTATTCCTCACCACCTGGTTTGATGGACCACAACACTTCTCATTCAGGGCAGATCTGAAGAAGTGGAAACAACTGAGATGCCAGTCCACAGTGTAATACAAATACTGCTTTAATAAATAAGCACACTTTTAAAGCAAATACGCTAACTTAATCAGCTACCTTACTTTTTGTTAACAGTTAACTAAAGAAAACAATAAATGATACATACATCAGCCACACAGGGATAAACTAAAGCGGTGTTTCGCTGTAAAGCAGATCTCACCCCAAAGGTGGTAGGTCACTTTTCAGAGCAACTGAAGTGATCTGCCACTGCTTTCAGCATAATTGATACAGGCACCTAAAAAGAGAGGAGCAAGAGAAAACACATACGTATCAATTTCATTTCCCTGCATACTGAAACAATTGTAAGGTGCGTAAGAGCATGTGCAAAAGCAGAGAGCAGCTTCTCTGTACATTTTCTCAAGGAGAACCACGCACAGCACCAGCCTTCTCAATTCAGTTGTTAGCACCACAATTATACCATGGCCCATGGGGACCCCAATTTGAAAGAGACGGGCAAGAGACAAAGTATAGTAAAAAAAAGAAAAGGTATTTTTTTACATTGACTTAAATGTTAAGAGCATTGCAGAGACAGGCAGAGAGAGGTATCAGCTACTTCACCTTCAAGGAACAAACACTTTCAAATGAAGCAGAGAAGGAAGGAGAACGCAACAGTCTAACCAAATTAGATAGCAATGTGCTAATCCGTAAAAGGCAATGTTATAGCATCAACTTCAAAGACCATTTCACTGTTGTGGACTCAGACCACATGTAGAAGGAGGTTACTGGTTGTGGTGAGCCGTACATGGTACAAATTTGTTGCACAAACCCGGAATGGTGCAAGTCCATCCATTCTGAGACCACTGTATTGGAGGAAATACTGTACAACCCCAGATTTCACATCTTGTAACATCAATGCCCTTGTAGGCCAAAAAGGATATAAAATATTCTCTGTGTACTATGCATAAAGAGTAGCATGAGAGATTTCAACATCTCATTAATGTAAATGGTGAAAACTGGTAGCAGAAGCTGCTCTCTAACCAGTATCAAAGAAAACCATTTGGAAAGCTCTGCAGCAGAAAGCATGACAGTTTTCTCTACGTACTTAAGGGTTTTAAATGTCTGCATTTTCTGAGTGCCAGCTTTTTGGCAAGGTCAATTACTCTCTGAATAATTCTCTGGAAAAAAACCTACCCTGTACCTCTGTTTTTAAGATAAAATATTTAAAAACAAACATCTTCTTTATGCATGCAGTCAGAGATCTCAGTTCTTCCTAAGAGCCAAGAATTTGTACTGGAGCTTTGGCTAAAATTCCGTGCAGAAGGTGGTGAATTTTAGCAGTGCTGCGTGGGTACCTGTGTATTGTGCAGTCACCTCACAGAAAGTGCCTTCAGTGTAAAATAAACCCTATCCTTATATAAATATAATAGCGTTACATAACATAATTGGAGGAAAGCTGTGTATTGTGTGATTTACTTCAAAGTGAGGCTTTTGTATAAGCATTTGCTTTATAGCAGAAGAATAAAAACAATGTAGCCTTTCAGTGTAGCAGCTCTTCACGCTGGATGGTCGAGTGAAAACAGTTCAAAGGACCAATACAGAATTAAAAGGATGTGTCCACGGTAGTGAAAAGCCCGAAACACCCCACAGACCCAAACACCCACTAGAAATTTTGCATGAAGATCCTACACTTACAGCTGATTCCAGTGACTCTAAGAGACAGAAGTGAAAATAGAGATGCAAACAATGGCAACATTCTGGAAAGCCTGAAGATGTTCTAGGGATTTACACTGCCTGCCTATGTTCAATATATCTTGACTTCACTTTCACTTTTAAGTGCAATGCTAAGTAGGAGACTGGAAGTGTTCACCCTTGTTGAAAAAATGGTGAGTTTTTATTACCCATTTCAAAAGGATTCTCTTATTTTCTGCAATGTTAAACATTCTTTTCTCTATGTGTAATTCTGATATAATGTTGCCTTTATGTATATTTTCCCACAAAAATAAGAGTAGTTTGTTAATTCGCAAAGATATAGAGATAACTATGTGTAAAGTACCATAAACTTCGTGTAATACTATTTTCTATAAGATCTGTTATTATGGGTGTTAGTAGTGCTCATTAGCAGACAAAGATGGAAAAGAATGTGCTTTATCCAACACCTAAAATTGATTAGTCTTCTGCTCTCACAAGCTGCTCATAAACTTATTTTAATTGACTAGATCACCAAACAAGGATGAACTTTAAAATACTTAATGAAAGAAAAATGCATGTTCTTTTTCCTTCTATGAAGAAGACATGCATACAAAATAACTATCTGGCAAGAGTTATGTTTTTAGTTTAACAACTGTTTAATACTAGGAAAAATATGACATTTCCATATTCCAACTCTCACTGCTCACTGAAAAATGTCTTGGAACTGATGTTAATAAATACCTCAGCAGTCACTTTTAAGAAGGCAAAGGGCCAAGTCTGCTATTTCTATGATGTAATAGGAAAAAGGACAGTTTTAAAGTACGGTTGTTATATAATTAAAAGCCTTACTAATTAACAGATGCTGGGACAACACAGACCAAGCGTTTTGTGATTTGAGAGCACCTTCTACCCAAAAACTCAGAATGATTTACAAATGCAAAACCTCACTGGGCTCCCAGGAGGAAGGTAAATGCCCCGGGTGCAGGCCTGAGGTGGTGCACCGTGACTGCACCGGGGAAGGAGATGGCTCAGAGGCTAGTGACAAAGTAAGGATATTCCCCAGGAAGGTTGAGGGTCTGGATGCAGGCCAGATCAGCAGTTTCCAACATGGCTCCATATAATGATTATCTTCTGGCTTCCGAAGTCGTGTACAGTCACGGCTCTGCTCCTACAGACTATGTATTCACTATAAAAAATGTCACAAACATTTGCTCACAAGAGCAGTTGTGGGGTAAATGGCTGAGGTTCTGCTATGGTGGATGCTGAGGCCAAGGAAAGCTTTCCGACTGAATTCAACAGGCCCTGAGCAGGAATTTGAACTGCTACATCATCCTTCCAGGACAGCGTTGTGACAGAGCAGTACCATGGCAGGTAACTTTTCTGGAGAATTCAGACAGAAATTATTTGGTGGAGGGAAGGACTCAGTTTCCTGGGACCTACATATGACAAACTTGACACACAATATTTTCAAATATATTTTTAAATAAACAAAAATGACACACTGCCTTGATACAGCTTGCACCCTTCAAGAAGTAAAAACTATTCTACAAACACAGATTCTGTGACTCCTGTGAAGTACAATGTATATCGTGACCTTACCCACCACCGAAATACAGCTGCTTCTGCAATGGCAAATGACAGCTCCTTCCCCAGTTGTGAATCTTTACTGTAATTTACTAATACAGGACAGATTCTGCCAGAACTTCAGGCAGGCACAAGGGAAAATACTCACAGGACCAACCCTCCACAGCCGCCTCCTACATTCAGTGGACAGGCACAGGCTTTTCTAAAATTTGATTCAGTTAGGCTCCTGCTCTAGACAGTTCTCTGTACAAGTGTTTGTCTTTCTCAGCTGGCTACAGAAGAACATTAGCCTGCGTACACTAACTTTATAATATCTTTAACTAGGCATTGGTATAGCCAGACTGTGACCAGGAGATCGAATTTATCATTCTCTACCTTTGTGATAACACCCAAACGGGTGATCAACTTCGTTTGTGATGTTTGCTTATCAACGAGGTTACTTGGTGCTGTAACATTCAGGTGTGCTGTTCTGGTTTCTACAAACCCTGTTCACAGTTTTGCATGGAAACATTTTCCTCAAAGTCATCAGGAGACTTCTTTTAAGAAGGGGAGCAACTCACATGCTATTGAAATCAATGGTACGCCTTCACTTGGCCTCAGTGGCTTTGAAGAAAGTCCTGATGATCCAATACAGAACAAATTATGGGGCACAGAAGTTAAAGTGAACAATTCTGGATCCTTAGAAATCTTACACATCAGAAAAGAATTTAGGAGCCAATGACAACTTGTATTGAGCAGTAATTCTATTAAAATCAGTTATATAATTTCTGTTCACCTTTTTCTACTTTTTAATTACATCATAGGTACTGTAACATGGTTCTATTTAATAAATAATTTTACATATTCACTGAAACCATTGTCTTTATCTAACTGTTTGCAAATATTTGGGAAAAAGGAGCAGCTGTGAAATGAGTCAGAACTCTGTGGCTAAATGTCTCTGAGCTCTGCAATAGTTTATGCATGTTCCTAAAATCTTGAACATTTTATGTATGAGAAAAAAAAAAAGGCAACGGAATGTAAAAACATACAAATACATTAGCTTAAATAATTCCACCTCACACACCGTAGCCTGACTACCAGCCTAGACCTGCACAGGAGCTTCCTCACTCTCATGTGGATTCACGCAAAAATGAAGGAAATTCCTCCATAGAAATGACCGCTCACGTAGCATGTTTCATAAAAGGTTTACAATAGTATCAAAAAATGGGATGTGCTTAATCATAGCTGCTTTAATCTATTGAATGGGTGTATGGAGATCTGACTAGGAGTAAAGACAAGGAGCTGGGGCTGGGTATACATCAAAGGCATTCTGCACCTCCACAGACATGTTCTATACATACATGTTAGGCATTTCATAGCTTTGCTGCTGTAGTATGCCTTGAATGTTAAACGGATGCTTCAAAATGGAATGCATTAGAAAAAAGACAGTTTTCCATGAAAACACCACCTCATTTTTCTTGGATGTGGGATCATGTCTTCTGCTTACGCACACTGCAGTACCTACACTGACAAAACTTCTATTTTTCTATTGCATTTATTTCTGAGTTTTGCTTATGTAATACTCTGAACGCTAAAAAGCCGTAAAAGATAGTATTCAAGAGAATGATGAAAACACTCAGAATCTCTCAGCTTCCAGAAAAAGAGAAATTAAACCAGGGCTAATCACTGGCTGCTCTGTATGTTGCACTTGTATGCTTAAGCAAATAAGTATTTAAGGAGATACATTTTTTTAAAATAAATTCCAAAAGGAACGCAGAACCGTTCAGTGTATTACGAGCTATTTGTTTTGTAGGACTTAAATATTTATCTTCCGTGTTTTCCTAGCATAATCTTTCCGTCTACTTACTTCCCAGCCGAGTTGTCGTGTTTGCCCCGATGGGCTTTCTGCCCAGGTCTAAGATGGCTGCCAGGCATGACACGGACGGCTGCGAGAGCAGCGGCAGCAGGAACTCACGCTGGGCTGCCTTTCTGAGCTCTCCATGGCAGAAATGACGATTACCAGATCCTAATGCCCAGAAATCAGGGTGAGGCAGGCGTCCAGGGGAGACGAAACCTGTGTGGAGATCCACCGGGGGCAAGTGAGGTACATCTTATGAAAAAGAAATGTTACAGGTACTCTTGATATCTTACCATGCCTAAAAGCAAAAAAGCAAGGGCTGGATTATCTGGGAGACGGGCGTCTGCAGTGAGAGGAGATGAAGCTGTGACAAATTAGGGATTGTTTCTTGTTAAGAAAATAGCTAAGAAAACATGTCAGTTTTATTTTCTCTTGTCAGAGATAGCTAAGAATAAAAGGGGCATATAACACCTTTCTTACAGTAAGCATTTCCTAAACATTCATAATTTATCTCCACGCTCTAATGCAGATTGTATTCATGCAGATGACACAAAAATGAAATATTAATGACACCCCCTCAAATATGCACTTATTTTAGGATGTTGAACGTTGGACCTCATTTTTGGAAGAGTTGAACTTGCGTAACTCAGCTGACATTCCCTGGATTTGCTTAACATCTTTGAATGCAAAATTGGACACTTAAGTTGAGCACCCTTATCTTTGATTGGATGTGTGATGGCCAACTCTTCAAAACCGTGTCTTTCCTGCTTCACCTCAAGCCCCGTGAAAATAAAAAGTACAACTAGGCACACTGACTGATGCAGAGAACAGTCAGGATCACAGTCTTCCAGTCTCTCTAGCTAAATACTCAGCCATCCCACAAGCAATTATTTGAGTAATGTTTTTAAGCATTTTTGGGTGGAAAACCCCCTTACAACACAGAAAATCTTAAATAAGCCATTTGACTTTTAAGTCAACCAGATTTGGCTTTTTAATATGTGCTATTCATACAGTATCACGCCTAACCTATGTAATACCGCTGATAGGAAGTGTTATTTATTTCAGTTCCTTACGTAAGCTAGGAAAATAACATTAACCAGAGTCACAAGATTCTGAAAACAATATTCATCTGACATTTTCTTAAAAACCGCCATCTCCAATCTCAACCCACAAATTCCTTTTATGGAAAATTGAATTTTCGCTCTGAAATGGATTTAAATCCTTGGAAATTGTTTTCCTTTTTAAAAGACATGCAATAAACCAGTATGTGCAAGTCCTAACTTAATTAAGCACCAAGAGGGCATGTCTGTCAGGGTATGTTCTAAGCCTCAACTAGAAACTAAAATTCATTTTGCAGAAATGCAGCTGTGCCAATAATTCTACTTGGTAGAAAAATGTCTTCGGCCCTTTACCCCACAAGGCTTTCATTTTAAATTTTAGCCTTTAGTGAGACCAAGCAGCTGACAAGTAGGAGTGAGGAAATTGGTAGTCTGGGACCCAGGATTAGACCAAGGGTCCGAATAACCCAGCGTTACATGGATTTAGCCTAAAATTCTGTATTTACATCAATGCACAGTTACATTTGCCATCACCACAAACAGGATAAAGTTACTCGAGTGCTAACAAAGAATAAGCTTTGTATTACAGCAGACAAGCAAAATCCATCCTTTACAAACTGTTACATTTGTCATGATCACTTTAGACCCCATAGCATTCGAAATCGTTCATAGCATTATAAGAAAAGCTGGCATAAAATCACCAGCCTATGTAAGATGTTTGTTTTAAAATATTGTTAAAAGCTTAAAATTCATTTCCATTTCAGAATGATATTCTGAGGTCTGGACTGTATTTTGGCTCAAGCCACTGGGCTTGGTTCAACCTGACAGTCAAGAAGCAGAAGCCTGGAAATTCACATACATTAACACAGGGAAAATACTTGTACAGACCTTGCAAACCAAAACTGCAGCGGGCTGTTTATTTCTGGTTACTGGTTACTTTTTTTTTTTTGGCGGGTGGGGGGAGGCATGGGAGGCTATAGACCTGCTCAAAAAAGCCCTTTTGCAAGAGCAAGTATTTTCAGTGACTCTGCTAATTATTGAGAACCCTTTTTTCTTTTAGTTATTGTTTTTCTTTGGTTACCAGCAGATGATGTCTGTGCACAGTAACAGCTTTGTTACCACCCTTTGGTACTGTCTCAAGTTGTGTTATGATTAAAAAAAATAGACACATGTGCTTTTGTCACGATTACTTTGCCTCTGCTCTGATCAGTTATTTTCCATTCGGAGTACTCCACGCTGCTGGCGCAACAAAGACACGGAAAAGAAGGCTATACACACGTTCGCTGCACGAGCTAATGAGATTACCAGCCTCATTAGCCATCCAATGCAAAGCCCAGTCTGACACCTAGACCAGGTTGACACAACGCAAGTCTTAAAGAAGCAAGGCGGGGAACTACCACAAGTTGCCGTTTTCACCACAAGGGCCCGATTTGACCATGTGCACCCAGGCACCGAGGGGGGTGAAGGCTTTTGGAGTGCCGGGGGTGACCGGGGCGGTGACACCGATCCGGCACTGACTGGCACAGGCAGCGCTCCTCATGAATTACAGGAGAGGAGCTCGGGTGGCCAGACACACAGCGCTGCCTGTTTTGGCTCCCGCTGTACAGCCTTTTGTTTTCTCAGGTGACAGGGGCTCTCCACAGATTTTACTCTAGTCTAAGTCTTTCTACCTGAGACTAAAGCTCTCACTGGTTAAACATTCATTAACGGACTTAAAGCAGGGCTTCAGGTGGTAGAGAGTGAGCAGATCTTTGCCAGAGCTCGACAGTGTGTTAGACTCTTTGTGTCCATTATTCATGATGCTGTTGCTACAGGCCCTAATTTTACATAAATGAAAGTCACAAGAGAACTGTTAGGATGAGCAACTATGAAGGGCACAGGAAAAGAGTGCCTCGTCAGTCGGTATTAAAGACAGAGTTTAGTATTACATTTTCTGATTTAGAAGCCTCTTGGGAGTGGAAATATGCAACGCGTTTTCTCTGAAGAGTGACAAGCTGAAACCTAAAATCTTGAAGATGGTCTTTAAAATCAATTTCTTCATGTCCTCTGCACAACTCCATTCCAATTCCCCACATATGAAAAATACATAACCTCTTATCTCCAAATTCATGTGCCTTACAGTTCCTTTTAGCTCCTATTTAAAAACTACTAAAATCTTATCTTAGCTATCACGTAAGCTATTGTTCTGCGCCTGCTCTGGGATGCTGGAAGATTTCAGAACTTAAAATCTGCCGGGCAAGGAGTATATTATACCTTCTCTGAAGACAGAAACATGCACACTAATAGTATCAACCCAGCAATACAGCAAGCAGACTTGGTGCAACTGGAATTATTAATTCCCCTCCGGTTATCAACATAAAAAAAGAGAGTAATGTAAAAATACCTACTTTTCAATCTCACAGCATTTATAGTAAACATACTGGACAGTATTTCAACATTTTCCTGTAGGAGAAATGACTTTGAAATAAGCTTAAGGCACAGAGCCCATGACATGTAAATTAAGATATACTTCACAAGATATATCTTAGTTGTGAAAGTAGGTGATGCATTTAAGGCGTTTCTAGATTCTGTTTCTTGATGTAAATACTCTGAAAACATTCTTGTGTCTATAGAATAATATTTTAATTATTTATCAGATTTCATTCTCTAAGAGCAGGAAAGGAACGGGTATTTCTAAGAGTCCTCATAAGGTAGTAAGTATAAGTACTTCTTTGTGACCTTTTATAACTTTATGTAGTGTATACTCAATCCCTAAGGGAATTGCATGTTTGAAGCACACTACAGAAAAGTTCATGCAGTAGAAAAAGTTGGTGTGTGAAGATCACATGCTCCACATGCAGGGATCCTGACTAAACAATATCAGGAAATATTCATTTGTTTACTACCTTGTATTATTTTGGGACTCCTGGAATTTCCTCAAGACTGGTGTTCACCTGGCTATAAGCAAGTTATTCCATGAGCAAAGTTAAAGACAAAAAAAAAACGGAGAGAGAAAGTAAGAAAGGAAGATAGTCTATGTGTTTGTAATGTGGTCCGAGTTTCCAGGCCAGAATGTCTATCAAGAGAATCTAAAAAAACCAAGGAAATTCAAATCGGCACAACTATCAATTTATCCACTAGGTGTCACAAAATAATCATACAACCAGATGAAAAGCAATTATACCTAAAATGTGTCAGTGTACTACATCAATGAAGTGCTGCTTTGAAACGAAATCTGTTATAAGAGCAGATGCAGGAAAATGTCATGAATCTCATGAATATACATACTGTCAGGAGTGTATGGGAACCTGAGCCATGATACACAAAAGCTGTTGCTAACCACGGTGTATGTCATGTAATGGATTCACATACAAGCATATAAATGTTCCATTAAAAAAAAAACCAACCACCCTTCTTAAATCCTAAAAGCGGTATTACCACTTCTCAGAACTGCAAGTCTTATGTTTCTTTTTATTCTTTCTTTTTAATGCTCCAGGTACTGGGCTAATGTATTATGTCAGATGCTCTACAAATACGTAAAAATCCCTCATAACTGCAGGGAAAACGCTGCAAAGAAAACAAGTTCTGAAGGCTAAAATGTATGAGGAAAAGAAACAAAAATATATTATTAATATTACTATAAAATCACAACAAATGCCAAACATTGGAATCGGCAATAACATGCTGATAGACACTCCTTAGATCCCGACTGTTCTTATGGAAGGGTATATTATGATGGTTAGGGTAGAAAATTACAAAACTGTTCTATAGCCATTATTCACAAGAAATTAACCTCTACATTGGAGGTACTTTTGTCCTTAAATATTCCTGGACCATTCTAAATTCATAATTACACGTACACCTACACTCGTCTAAAACACTGACTGCATTAAATGATCAAGGCTGGGCCCTTGAAACAGGCACTTTGGTTTCCAAAATGGTTCTTTAATATCAGTAAGTTTTCCTGCACTATATGTTTATACTGCATTTTATATGTTTTATCATGGATGTAAAAAGCAAGCATTTTCAGGGTGTAATTAAGCTCACAATGTAAGTTTTGGACTTTTTACATAGTCTTTCTTCATAAGATGTACTTTCAAAATGTCAGAGCTGGCCAACAGTTTCCAAAGCTTGGAAATACTTTCTAACTTGGGGATCATAGGAAGGAAGCTTTTCTTCCCTCCAGTCTTCCCTCCTTTTTTGAGCAACTCAATTAAATACTTGTGCTTACAGGAACACAGGTACAAAGCTGAGAGAGAAATACTGGTTTTTTGCTTCCAATACTAGCATAACTTTATCCGTATATGCTGAAGGAATCTGGTGGTTATGAAATACACTTTCAGAAAAACTATTCTGTGAAGTTCTCCCCACATTAAAACCATTATCTGACTTTAAAGATATGATCCTCCTATGACCCCCATTTAAGCTGACAGAATTCAGGGCCTCATGAAGACAATGAGAATTTTGTTATCTGACTTCAGTGAAGCTGTGATTTCCCTTTAGGCAGAACCATACAGAAGAAATGCTGAGGTAACTGTTCATTGTTTAGTGGTGGACTTGGTAGTGTTAGGTTAATGGTTGGACTTGATGGTCTTAGAGGTCTTTTCCAACCTAAACGATTCTATGATTCAATGATTACACAACCCCCGACTCTTTTGATGCCAGAAGGCGAATTGACCAGATGTACAACATTATTAATTCCACTCTGATTTTCTACAAGTTGTTCCTTTTTGATCTTCCAGTGGTCCAAGTCTGCAATATTGTTCTTGTTTTAGTCCTTGTTATGATAGAATCAAAGAACCACAGAATAATTCAGGTTGGAAGGGACCTCTAGAAGCCTCTAGTCCAACCTCCTGCTCAAAGCAGGTCTAATTAGATCAGGTTGCTCAGGCATGTATCCAATTGAATCTCGGACACCTGCAAGAATGGAGAACCCACAGCCTCTCCGGGCACCTGTTCCAGTGTTTGATCATTCTTTGGTAAAAAGATTTTCCTTGTATCTGACTGGAATTTCTCATGTTCCAACTTGCGGCTGTTGGCCCTCGTTCTATTGCTGCGCACCTCCAAGAAGATTCGGGCTCCGTCGTCTCCTTACCCTTGATCAGCTAGTTGCAGATAGCAATAAGGTCTCCCCTTTGCCTTTCTTTTTCCAGCCTGGACAGACCCAGCTCTCTTAGCTTCTCCTTGCATACCATGTGCTCCAGCCCTGACTAGACTGGTGGCCCTCCACTGGGCTCATGCTAGTATGGCAGTATCTTTCTTGTACTAGGGTGCCCAAAATTGGACACAGTACTCTATAAACCCAGTCTCACAAGTGCTATAAAGAGGGGAGGATTACTTCTCTACAGCTGCTGGCTGTAGTTGTGCTAATGCAGCCCTGGACGCAGTTGGCTCTTTGCCAGAAGGGCACAATATTGAATCAATATTAAATCAATATTAAAACTTTTTTTTTAATTTGAAAGCTCATCTATCCTAGGCCTCACTTGGCCTTGAAGTGCCATGAGTAAAACAGCTTAGGAATGTGAATGTACAGCAAATGTGCTTCCCATTAGCTCTTAATGCCATAAATCTAAAATCCTTGATACTACTGCTAGAGCATTGCTTCCACTCACATCTTAAAGAAGCTTTAGACATGACAGTAGGTCTCAACAGCAGCATACAAGACACTTACTTTTGCGTAGGACAGGCTTGTAAATGCATGTGGTTCAGAGGTCCTGCCCTTGTGCATCAGTATTTTACTTACAATGGAATAATTTTAAATTACATTAAGAACTATAATCATATTCTATTATCATTTACTTTTTCATATCCTCTGCCACTAGAAATAAGCTTGAAGAAAGACATTCAGCCCCAAGTGCACTATTCTGGGAAAGTTTAGATTTAGATGAGAACATTTATGCTCATAACTACGTGATTTTTTTTTTTTTTTTTAGGCTTAATTCAATATGAATAACTGGTTCAACTTGGTTTCTGCTCATTAGTGAGTGGTTGGAAGGAACTGGTTAATCATTGTTTGCCATCTGCTTTGGAGAATCAACACTGTAGAGAACCTTTTCTGCAGCCAATGTAAAACCACAATGCACAAAAAGCACTAAAGGAAAATCCTGGTTTCAGCTATGGTTTTTTTTTTTTTTTCCAGTGCACACTAAAATGGTAAATATTTTGTGGTTAACCCCCTCTCACTATTTGACAGCACTTTCCTCTGGACAGTGGTCTCTGTGGTACATACCACATCATTTAGCAGTCCTATAAAGGTACAGCAATAGTGCTGTGGAGAAGCATTAGTGGTCTGCTCAATAACGACTTACTCATGGAGAGCCAACCTATCAAACCACAAGGTCACCTTTCAGAAGGAGGTCAGAAGGCTGCAGGCCACATACAAGATGCCACCTGTGGACTTTGCTGTAATTTCCATTGTTAGAACACAAACCTAGAGAAATATTAGCAACATTATTAGTTGCAGATTTTCACCTCCATCCCCCCAATCTTTCTTCACATATGAACAGCAAACTGCTCCTGTGCACTCCCCATCAGATTTCCTGGTCAAAAAAGAAGGCAGCCCCTTTCAGATATTTGCAGTTCTCTCAGAAAGGCTCAGAATTCCCTAAACCTCTGCAGCCTGTTTTATTAAAACCAGCTCTAAGTTCTTTTAAACATACAGGCTGGGACTTAAAATGCCGTACTGAGTCAAAAAAAGCATTTGCCTCCTCACGGAAAAAGTGAAAATGAAAGAATAAAATTGGTTGACTATCCATGCTACTTTCTGGCTCATCTTCCCCATCTGGTGGGACTGACAAGAGCTGTGTCATAATTACAGAGGGAAGGAAGTTTCCATTTTTAGATTAGTTTTAGAACCCAGACTCTTCCTCAAAAAAATGCGTTTTCTTCAAAATGAGGAAAAATATATGTGAATGATGTAAAAACATTCCACTTAAACATAGAAAGATTGCTCGGAAAAGGCACTTCATAAACTGAGGTTTTATTAAAATATACATTGCTAACAAGTGGCAAAAATATAAGAAATGCTGAGCATGAGAAAATCAATACTGCTAGGCTCACTCTCCTATCAAAGATCTAGCACTGCAGGCCATAATTCAGGTTATTAAAGTCTTTTTTCAAGATTGATTAAAGTTCATTTTAGTAACATCAGCAGGGAACCCTGGCTCCAATGATCTTAATATTGAGAGTGCTAAAGACTGCAGTCTTCCAGCAGAAAATAAAAGTGTGTTCCTCTAGGCCTTCTTGCAAATACAGAACTCACAGTGTACTCAATCATTAGAAAGGCCTGTCAGTGAAAAATATTTTTCCTTTAAAAAACCTCATAAAAAGAACACTGGGAAATGTTCCCTCTGACTTCTTCTTGCTCAAGCCATAAACTTTAATCATCCTCCTTTTCTTTGCAGATCTCCTGGGATATATAACAACTGGGGAGACCTACTCTTGCAGATTTCTGAGACCTGCCAATGGTTTGTAATTTGAGATAACTGGTACCAACAGAGGTCTTAAAAGGAGATCATCTAGTAAGCCTTTGGAGACTTTAGGGTTCAGGACCCAGTATTGTCTAATGTGCACTACGAGACTTTCTGAGAGTACTGTTGGGAGTCCCCCTCTATTACAGCTTGCAGCAAGAGAAAGAAAGATTTAATGAGAACAGTTCACAGAAGAGCTGCATTGTTTTCCAAAAGCTCAGCAAAAGAAGTCTTTGGAACGGTGAAGAGAGTAAGGTGGGAGGGAGGAAGGTCCTTTGGGTATGCAGAAATTTGAGCGAGCTGGATTCATTTCTCAACTGTACTACATATTTGCTTCATGATCTTGGGCAAATACTTGGGTCAGGTTTTCAGAAAAGTAAGTTCAGTTCTCCTGGCTTCTTTGGATGCTAAAATAACTAGTCAGACTTTCAAAGGCAAACTACAACCCGGCTGTTGGTCTCCCTGAAAACGTTACAAGATGAGCTGACCCACGCTGAATGCTTTTAAATATCCGGCCTCAACTGTTGAGGCTATACATCTTAAAGTATTCACATCTGTGCTTCACTTCCACAATGTGAAATCTTACGTTCCTACCTCTATGAGCTGAGGAGAACAAATTTGTAATGTTCATGAACCAGCTTTGAGAATCTTTAGTGATAAGATCATACAAGTACGTAGACTGATACAGAGAATTTGTTTCCTGGGGACCCATCTCCTACTTCTGGCTTTGACAAGAAGGAAACTGTGACTCTACAAACCCCAAACTCATGATCATGAGATGCCACAGATGCCAGGGTAGGTTGCTCTAAACTCTGCAGGGAGTCTGGCCTTCAGGCCAGTCACTGGAATGAGGAGGGCATTTTTCACTCCTTTAAGCAAGTGCCCCCTCTAACATGTCTGTGTTGAGTTCAACTGTTCACTGCGCAGGTTATTATTATACAGTATCTCATTATAAAGCAGAGATATTTAGACCAAGATCTGACTTCCCTTCCTAAACTCAGCAATGTTCTCTGACAGCAACAGGATACTTAACCAAACAATTTGGATCCTGTTTTTGAGAGATTAACACTATGTCAATATGGACATCTTAACATATCTTCAAACTCCTAAAGGTATCTTAAAATACCCTGCATCTACCATAACGGTCTCCAGCTTGCTTAAAATTTAACTAAAACATTTGGACTTGCATGTGTTAGGATTAATGGACTCACTTCCAACACCAAATTCCTGGCATTCCAGATCACCCTTGTAGCATTCCCTCAGAAGAAACACAGTGTTTCTTGAACTTATTTTTCCAGAACAATTTGGAAACACTTTAATTCACTGCTCATTAGGGTGAGACTTGCACAGGTAATGACCTGAAATACCTGCAAAAGTTCTTTCATCCCTCAGCTGGGTCCAGCAGAAGCTGCAAGTCAAAGGCCTTGCCAGCAGCAATTTCACACCAAATGACCCCACATTCTACAGCCATTTTTTCTAATAAATTGTTACATTTGGTAAGTTTGATTTAAAAGACCCATCAGGAAGATGTATCAATAGTTTTGTGCAGACATGTAAGAGTAGAGAGAAAGCAGATTATTAATGCTAGACTATCACCCTTAAGCTGGGCAGGAATCAGGTACAATAAAACATAAGGTGTGGGCAAGTACTTTCAGTCTTTATCTATGCCAAGACACAGCTATATAGGGCTGCGCTTTTGTAGACACAACCCAGGATAGATATAAGAAATCTATACTCTGATTTTTTCCTATGGATATATCCACATGAACGTCTTTGGTTGAGGATCATGCATTTTTTATATACATTGTCCATAAAAATCAACAGCCTTTCCCTAGCATTCATTATCCATATTCCCCACATCACCACATCACCATTTTATATGAAGTATCAGTGATAACAGCCCATTAACATTTAATAGCCACTTTCTATAACTGAAGGGTATTAACTTTTGGTTTCACCTATCCCAAGGTTTATCCTTCTCCTTCTTTCAAAATTCTAATTATATTAAAAATAAAATATCTTTCTACAGCATGAGTCAGAAATGCATAATATCCCTTTCTTCAACTCATGATAAAGGAAACACATACAAGTAAAGGCAAAATAATTCTCTATTCCAGTCTATAGCTTTATACTGAATCTTGAGTGCCAAATGAACAGGGCTTTTAAGGAAAATGTCAACAACTGTAACAGTTACATAAGATATAGTTAGAAAAATATTTTGCAAGGAAAAATGACAGTTTCTGTCACTAGAGAAGATGATTTATACTTCAGTTTTAGAATGCAAGCAGCCAACATGTGACCTGACACTTACTAAAGGAAATCAAAGAGACGTTCAGCAAGATTACAAAAGGAAAAGCATTAATTGTCCTATACCAGCAGTTCCTCTCTGTACTACAGAAAGATCTGCATAGTCTTCCTCTCAACATTATGCAAAAAAATAGAAAGAGAGGTCACAATAACAGATCTCTCTTTTGGCATTTTGTGCTAACTTGCTCAATTTATGAAGGCCATCTGGTGCTGTTTATGCTGGCCTTTTTGCATTGTGTCTCATGTTGTTCTTTATGGACGAGCATGATTCACGGTTCACATTAACTGTGTGTTTTAAGTTACTCTGCAAGAGAATTCGATGGTTAAAACTGTGCATAAAGAATGTACAGCTGTTGATGTACACATTCCACCCATGACAGAACATAGTGAAAAGGATACCAAATGTGGGGACGTCCAAATAGGAAGGATGGCAGGTCAGGTGAGCTGGCTTTCATGGCTGGCTCTATTATACTTCCTGTATGACTTGAAATGATTACACGAGCCCTCTGGGGCTCAGTTTTATCACTTGTTAAATGGAGATCATAATTCCCTATCTCACAGTGATACTGTGAGGCTTATTCATTAATGGGTTCAATTCAATGCTGGGCAGATGGTCAATACAAATTTTATGCATCACTGAAGTAACGTTTAACCTCAGAACTTAAGTGGCATATAGCCTTGTGCCAGTCTCTTAGCAGTCACTGTATAAATATTATACATTCACATTACTGAAAATATTTGAGACACATGAGTTGTTAGTAGTGCTGATTTTGCATTCCTCAAGTGACAAATCTACAGGATGACAAATGTAAAAGAACGTATTCTTTAAATGCAGTGCAAAACAGGTACTAGCACATCTCCTTGTAATGGTTATAAATGACAAAGAAAAGAGAAAATGGTACAACTCCTGCACTGAGTGCACAGTGATTTAAATGAATCCATGAAATGATTTTTTTTAAAGTCTCAAGAATGACCATTGATAGTGTCTGGAGGGATTTCAGTTTGGTGTTGGGAGAAGGGTTGTTTTTACTGGCCTCTGCCAAAAGAACAATTCATGAATGTGACTGCCATTTACCTGTAGAAATACAGCTACAATTCAGAATAGTAACGAGTTTAAAGGTGTATCTTAAAAGATATTTATAAAGATATAAATACTTACTTTGCTTACTCTGGCAATCAAACTGAAGAAAAACGTTCTTTTCAAAACATCTTTTTCAAGGTTTATGAGGACTATTTTTAAACTTTATTGCCAGAAGTAATCTACCATGAAGACCTAAGCACCAGCAAGAAATGAATCTCCAGTGTGATTGCTATGCATACCTTGTCATTTCCTCTGCATAGATTACCAATCTTCACTTCTTTCCCCTTCTAACTTGGTTCCCCAGTAAGCCATTCTTTCTGTTTCAAAAAAGAAAGAAGAAAAAATAATAAAATTTATATGTTATCATTATGAGGGAAAAAAGTGAGAAACAGACATACAGATATTAAATGCAGGCTTTCCAAAGTCTTTTCTGCAGGTGAGGAATGTGCTTCAGAAGGCGGCCAGTGTCCCACTTCAAACTTATTTTGAAAGCCTTAATCGAGGGTAAGTGGGGCATGAATGGCACTTTGTAGAGGCACGACTTTACCCTCAGGGAAGTCTTAAGATGACTTAAGATTTCTGAGACTACTCAATTCAGCTGCCAAAAACCTTGAAAGCTTCAAGTAAAAAAGTCTCCTCTACTTTCACAGCCAAGCAATTTTAAAGAAAAGTTACCAGATAAAAATATCTCAACCTTTACTCCTGAGTATCAGCCTTGTTTTCAGTCCTTTAAAATTACTATACTGATTGGTAGTAGAAAGATTAACTGTGCTCAGACTAATCAGCAAGTATGGACATCAATACATCAGGTATAAATTATTCATAAAATGTAGTATTCAGCAGTTTAGTCTCAGTAGCCAGTGATACTAACGTATTTTGATAATGCGTTTGTGTCAGTAATACCTTTGCATATGCTTTGCAATCATAGTCAAATACAGAAACCACTAATTACATATAAAAATATATACAGTATGGTGAAATAACAATTTTTGTTTTCTTGTATTGTGATAGTGATAGAACTATGGGGAATGTGAAATAACACTCTAGATGTATTATTCTGGGTCTTCCCAAAGAAGAGATGCTATGACTGTTCTGTGCCTATTCATCAGACTGCACGCTAAATCTATTCACTTCTTATTGCTCCTACTTTTCTTCAGCTAATTCTGCTGCTGTTTTTTGAAGAAAGGTTACTTCTCTCCATAATGTCCTTAAAATTTGTATATATGCAACAGCCCATCAAATGTCCTTGGAATACCGTTTTCCCCCAACAAAGGACACCTCCCATTTTGGCATGTCTCAATCTGCGACGACCATAATATGCAAGTGCTTCACAACTCCTGTTGAATGCTACCCTCACAACCTCACAGTAGAAAAATTACTGCTTGCATTTATAGAATAGGAAGATAAAGAGACAAAGAGAGGATACAGCTTACTTTAACTGTCTAAATTCAGATGACACAACCATATATAGTGTCAGTGGATACAGGGTCCTTCAGAGTGAAATCTGTAGTACACATCTAACATAGCCACCCTGAACCAACCCCTTAGGAGCCTCCCTCTTTTTCTCTCTCCATAGCAGCAGCCTAGGAATAACAATTACCTATAAACACACCTAAATTAAATCTAAATGCGAGTGAATATTATCTGTACTGACAAGTCTAAGAGCAAATTCCTATACTGACTTAAGCATCCTAAAAATTAGGTTTGGGTTACCCACTGTGAGATACTTGGCCTTGGAATGAAATACAGTAAGGCATCAGAGTTCCCCACACAATCTACAAGGAGAGCTAAAGACTTCAGACTGGTATTCCCATGCTTGGATATCAGACAGGTCTTCATACCAATGCCTATTCACTCCTCATTCCAATCCTCTCTTTCTGTGAAGATATCAATCATGTTAATGTTATGGCTTTTATAAGGCCTGCCCCCCCTTTTTTGCTTTATGTCCTGAACTGATTTTCTATTTTTTTCCCACCTGTTTCAGTATTGCTCTTTCACTCCACAGTACACCTTTATACTTTTCCCACATTTTTCCTTTAGTAAGACTTTTCTCTCTTTTGTTCCTGCTTCCATAGTTCACCTAAGTACCAGAATAATCTGGCTTATTTTTCTCAAAGGCACCATCTTAGCACTGCTTTGCAACTGTTTTGCTTTAGTGGTCAGAGATCAGCTCCTCTTCTCCTGCCCCTTTGGTGACATAATACTTCGCTCTCTATTTAACTTACTCTGAAATGTGCCGGTACATCTGTGTACCATTCTGAACAGCTGAAAGAATTTATTTTAAATTGTCACTCAGTTTATTAACAAAAAGAAAAATGCATGTGTATATTTTTCCTTAAAATAGAATATAGGTACTGTACAAAAATGTACACAAAAATAATCTTTAGCCTCAGTCAGACATGTGGCCAATGGGAACCCACAGGCAGAAAAAAGCCCAGACACAAGACGGGATAGAAATGCTACAGATGAAGAAACTCTTCAAACTTGACTGCCTTAAAGCTGTATAAAGAATATGTGTTGATACAGTGCCATATTGAGATTTTATAGACATGGCTTTCAGACTATTCCATTATTACAGTAGGCTACAATCCTGCAGATGTTTAGACATGAAGAACTTTACTCAGTCATGTCAGTGTTTTCATTACTGGGTCTTAAATTCCTTCTCCAGAGAGTTAATAAGAAAACCCTCACTCCTAGATTTATCATGGAAGAGCAGTAGTTGCCAGATACATTTCTGTTTAAACATGAGAATGTACAAGAAACACCGTATTAAACTTGCATCCGTTTTCTGAAATGCACTATGCCCATGCTTCAAGGACTTAAATATGGAACTCAAATTAAAGATGTGTTTATGTATTGTTCTGAATTGGGACATTACTGAACATCAGATATATTGTTCCCCGAGCAACAAATATGACCTTCTTTAGCAAGAACTGTATTTTAACATTGTGAGTAAAAGCAAGAAGAGAAGGCAAACAGCAGGAGTGTGTTAATTACAGTATGTGAGACAGGAAAGTGATAGAGCCTGAGAGCCAAAGAACTAATGATAATGCATCTCTAGAAAAGAGAGTAAAATTGTCCTTTGTACTTAATATCTACACACTGAGATAGTAAGCAAGTCTATATCTGGTTTTAGCCAGTCACAGAGCTGGTGGTTCCTCACTAATCCAACGCACCAAAAAAGGGTGCTAAAGATAACCTCAAGGATTATGGCTGACAGTGAAAATCAATGTACCTGTTTCAGTTTAACATGAGTATGTATTTTTGAAGAGCAACGGTGTAAGTCACCCTTTTACCATGGCAGGTTTTGATACAACAGGATTGCTGTTTTAACTTGTGATTTTTAAAATGTAATTCTGACACATAATGACAGTAGTGCAATGTAAAACGCCAAACATTGTACAACTGACATGTAACATCCACTAAAATGGAAAAGCCACAGTTCACTGTACAGCAATGCAAGATGTTTACTTTATGGAAAGAAAAGAGAAATCCTTCTAATAGATTAAAACCCCCCAAAACAACGTGACCGACTGGAATCCCATTGCTGGGTTTTTTTGACCACTTGAACAGTAACATGCAAGTATTTTCTTGAGGACTTGCCACCAAGAGCAGTAGGTTTGAATCTACATTAGCTCTTAGCTGACTTCCAGAAAGTGGAACTCCACTGCCCCACTTCTACATGAATTATTTCCTCTATGCAGCAAAACATTAGTGAGCTGTAATTTACAGCAAGTCTTAGCTAGACTATTGTGCTAATGTTCACAACTTTTACAGGTTCTCCTTCCCTCCTTCTCCTTCCTGTACCGGTCAGACTGCTGACTAATCTTTCTTGAGGAGTTTTAACATTTTTCCTCTCCAATATTCAAGGATCCCTGTGTACGCCACCTGATTCATAGATTGAAAATATTTGCTTTTCTTAACTGGAAAATCTGAGATCTGAATCTAGCAGCAAATTCCTATGAAGAATTAAAAGCACTTGCTCTGAGTGGTTCTTTTTAGGGAAATGTTCCCTTTCAGAAATGTACAATACTAATATAGCTTATAGCAACTAGGTTTCAATAATATAATATATCACATGAAACTTTCAAAGAGTCACTACCTCATTGATTGTCTTCCCACAGAAAAAGTCTTGCTCCAATTAACTTCTACTAAGAATACTAAAAAAAATTCCTGAACTTACCCAACTAACAGCACTCATGTAAAAGAATCAAACGCTCATTTCTGTTTCATGCAGACTAAAGCATTTGTTCACTGAGACATACTGTTAAAAAGCAACCTGACCACAACTGGAAGTATAGGCCTATGCTGCCGGTTACGGAGATATTATGTCTACCATCATGACCAGACTAGAGTTTTATTCCTTGAAAATGGTTAACCAATACTTGCTATCTTGAAATAGGAATCTGATTTAAGAAAAACTGTTTTGAGCTCTAAATGGTCCTTGAACAACTTAGTGTCCTCAGTGTTAGCTTGCTGGGTCTGTGTCCTGGTTTCAGCTGGGATAAAGTTAATTTTCTTCCTAGTAGCTGGCACAGTGCTGTGTTTTGGATTTAGTAGGAGAAGAATGTTGATAACACGCTGATGTTTTAGTTGTTGCTAAGTAGTCCTTACACTAGTCAAGGACTTTTCAGCTTCCCCTGCTCTGCCAGGTGCACAAGAAGCTGGGAGGGAGCAGAGCCAGGACAGCTGACCCAAACTGACCAAAGGGCTATTCCATACCATGTGACGTCATGTTCAGTATAGAAACTGGGGGGGGTTGGTCAGGGGGCAGCGACTGCTGCTCGGGAACTGGCTGGGCATCAGTCAGCAGGTGGTGAGCAATTGCATGGTGCATCACTTGTTTTGTATATTCTTTTATCATTACTATTATTATTATTATTTTCTCTTCCTCTGCTGTCCTATTAAACTGCCTTTATTTCAATGTATGGGGTTTACTTTTTTTTTTCCAGATTCTCTCCCCCATCCCACCGGGGGGGGGGGGGCAGGGTAAGCAAGAGGCTGTGTGGTGCTTAGTTGCCGACGGGGGTTAAACCACAACAGTCTAATACGGAACTTTATTCAACTTTCAAGAAGAGAAGTGAGTATCTCCTAAATATATCCTGGAAGACTGTAACTCATTCCTGCTTCACCTGTTCAAGATAATCTTGGTGGAAGTAAGAGAACATATGAAAATCATAAAATAGCATTTGTGGTCAAATGCAATTACATGACTGACACTTCAGAGGGGAACCCTACTAAAACACAATGGATAAGGCTGAAATAGGATCTCCCATGAAGTGGCACCACTAACGTCATTTTAGGAAAGTGTTGGCTATGAATCTTTTTTGGAATAATTTCATATTTGCCAAAAGACATCCTAGGCATGGTAACTACAGCTATTTCCTGTGCCCATAAGCTCCACAGCCTGACTGTGCAACTTTACTAAAACAATTCTATGCAACATGCAAATTTTTGTGACATGATCCCACTTCAACCAACTCAAAACACCTGCAAAGACTAAAAGAATGGGGTTTATGCTGAAGTAATATGGAAACAATCAAGGCATATCAAAACCATTATATAAAGAAGCAGGTTACTAAAAATTATTAAGAGTTAGTTATTGATTTTACTTGAACAATCGTGTATTTACTGCCATTGAAGATGAATGCTCATACAATTAGATCTTTTGCAAATGGCTGAAATACATGGAATTAACCCCAGACTTGTCTGGTGTTTGACATGATGCACTGTGCGGGCCCGTATACTAAAATATGTTATTGTAAATCAAATCATACAAATTGCAGGTTTTAGCATAAGAATGCTCTGGCCTATGACAACTATAGTCCAGGGTGATTTTCCACATGCAGTGTGACTAACTTGAATAACTACAGCACTTCTGCTTATTTATTCCATATACATACCACCCGTATTTTGTCCATAACTACAGTCTACTAATCAGTGCTGGAAACAAGACCCTTGGTCTGGTCCAGACTGTTCATTCTTAAGTTCTTGGGATTTGTAACTAAGGATACCACGTTTCTCAAAGTTTTGTTTAATATACATGCATACTGAAATTGCCACATACTTCTCAGGCTATAATAATTCACAATCAAATGCTGCCACATAGCATGAGCAGGAAGAACATCACTGCAGGTGGAGAAGTGCTGAAACTGAAGTATAGCTAATTCAGTTCCTCCAGTGTCTCTCTGATTCACTGCACCACATTTCACAGTAGAACTGCTGGCTACTGTCAGCCGTCAATATCTAGTGCTAGAATTAATACCTTACTGAAAATTTCCGTGGAAAAAGCTTTGGAAACAAAAATAAAACACAGACATTATCAACTGTGAATTGTTAAAAAAATTATGAAAACTGTGAATGCGATAGCAGATGTGCCTGCTTACAGAAATTTCGCTCCACACATGACGTAACGGGAGCCACGCAACTAGCAGAAGGCTGTCCCCCGGGGACTGACCTGTGTGCCACTAAGAGCGTATTGCCAGCCTCTGGGCGAGAGCCTCAGAACATCACTGCTTTGCAGCATCTTTGGACCTGCTCAGGGGAACAATATACTTTCCTTGAGAGCTATGTGAAGCAAACTTACTGCTCTTTTATGCAAAATATGGCAAGGGCCTAGGAGAAGTACTGACACACATGATTCCCAATGCATTGGTCAGGAAAACCAAGCCAGGTAGCCAAAAAGTACACGGCTCAGTGGGTATGCTAAGGTTTTGTTCCTCTGCTGAATCAGCAGTTGTATCTGATACTGCTTTTGATCCTTTTTTTGTCTTTAACAAAGACGACATGTAACTTTTGAGGTAAACGCATATTCTGGAATGTGCCGAACAAATATGTCATAAAACAGGAAAAGTTTATCTTAGAGTCATTTTGCTGTCAAATGATTTATTAGAACTCAGAGCCAAAACAGGTAAAAGCCCTAAGGAAGTGCTATATCTTTCAAATAATTCAACTCTAACAGCAGTTACACTCCACACACGAACAGGAGGGTTGGGGTTTGGGAGGAAGGTGAGGAGCAGAGTTTTGCCAATGAAATAAAGATTTCCCACACATATGTCAATGCAATTTTCTGCATCAATACCTGAAAAAGAAGCAGGCATTAAAGAGGCTACTAATGAGGTTAACTTCTGTATCACAAAGTCTGGATTGGCCAATGAATCTTTCAAACTATCTAACTTGAAAAATAGCGTTTGGCAAAGTCCACTGACATCTGCCACAACTTTATTTAGCCTTCTACATTCCCTGGAGGTACTGCATACGAGTTGCTCTGCAGTACCACACTAGAGCAACTGCAGACAGGAGGGAATGTAGACAGACATGCAAACTGTTTAAAATAGGAAACACAGGCTCTGTGCTGGGGGCTAGTATAACAGGTGTATATATATTGGGAGCTTATATTAATGAGGCTTCTGTTACACATGTACAAGGCTGCCGGCAGCCTTTTCAGAAGTAGATGGGTATTTTGGTTAAAGTCAGACAGAGTAACCTCGTAGTAACCTCTAGTCTGGCTCACAGCCACTAGGGAGGGCTCTGAAGGACTGTCCCTTGGTGCTGCATTGATTAGATTTCTTCCCATAATACATCCAGTGTTTTTGCTCAGTAAACCTTACTAACAATTGAATCAAGAATAAAGAGTGAGAGGGGAAATAAAAGCTGATCTCCATGTGAAACTGGGCCATAAAATTAACAAGGTTCTCAACATCAAGTAATTCTGTCTGCTCTATTGTGGCCAGAAAATCAGAGCCTGTAAAACACATAAGCAAGCAAGGAGAAAAAAACAAACAAAAAAATCCAGAATCTATACAACATCGAAGTCAAATATTTAAACACACAACACCTAAGAAATCTAAAAGCTTAACTTTCCCTACTAACATTTAAATACTTCCTTGTCCATACATCATACATGCATCATTTTTGGACACTAGTTATACTGGCAAACACACATTTTCCATAATCTTTTATGGTGCTGTGGAAATGTTAATATAGAAGTTTCCTAATTTCCATGTCTTGCAGCATCAACAGTGCATAGAAAGCACCTTTACAAAAACAAACAAAAAAGCCACACACTCTTAAATAAAATGTGCATGATAAACTGGGACATCACAAGTCTACAGTGAAGCTATTTTTCTCCTAAGAACATTAGCATCAACGCACTGGGGTACTATAATCCCAGAACACACTCTAATCTAGTTGCCGGGTACAAGTGCACTGTTGTCAATTGGACTGTGTGGCTGATTTATTTCAGTGAGGGCAGACTGAGCCTGTCCAGTAGGAGACATTTTGAATGTACAATACTTTAATTACAATTGTAAACAAATGTTCACAGAAAATTTTCACGCGAATGAGAATTTGCAAATGCAAAGATTCAGCACAAAAGTCTCTCAGACTTGCTGAATTCTTTAATGACATTTCAGTCTTTTGCCTTTTGCAGCATGCTAATCTGCCTTCTCCAAATATAGCTGATATTGTCTATACAAAAGGTTGGGCTGGTAGAAAACCAGGAACCTGCAAAGTTTGGTGGTGGATTACCAGTATTTTTTTTCTAGAATGATCCTTATTTGCTAAAAAAGAAACCAAACCCCAAATCATCATCACTGGAAAGACAACTCTAACACTGAACGTTCCAAATAAACAGCCCATTCATTTAAGAAAGGAACACTGCTTTCTATCAATAATGAATCATCTAAGCTCTGAATAACAATTATAACACTCACCTACTTGGTAATTCATGTAAGAAAAACTATGATCTTTCTAACGTAAACATAACCTACTACCAAGTATTGAAGTAGGAAGGATGAATAGGATTGTCATGACTTCAACTATCCACACTGCGTGATAAAAGATAAAGTAAGTAAACTAAGTATTTTGCAGTATCTAGAGATGGGAACATAATACATAGGATTGCTTCAATAAGGCATATAAGAATACACAAATAATTCGTTTATATCTTCTCTAATAACACAAGTGCTCTCAGAATGGTCTGTTATCCAAAAATGATCAATATAGATAGGAAGACCGGTATAGTATGCGATGTAATTTTTAAAGGTTTATAGCTGTATCTGGATACCAGACTAGTCTATCTACTCAAGTGACACATGTTATCATAAGTGGGACCTGATAAAGTAAAAGCAAAAAAAGCTTCTTGCTACAGGAAGACCGGTGTCTAATATCAAAGGGAAACAATGGTAATGACCTTTAAATATCGGCATTTATTTGAGGTCTTCTCCCTGAGATCTTTTAAATGAATGACTCTGGTAAAGTAATGTCAAGAATCAATAATCAGACAAAAAATACCCAAGTAAAATGTCACCACCACAAGAAGCCTAACACAGCTTATGCTGAATGTTAGCAAGCTTCTTCACTTCTGGAAACGTGGGCACTGCAATTTTTACAATTTTGTTTGAAAAACTGATCTGATAATTTCTGACCCTTTGACATTAACTATGGGAAAGGAATGAAAGTTGGCCATTCACCTGGCACTAGCTTACACGCCTAGCCACTGCTGATCTGTAAAGTCCTTCTGAGTGTTCAAACACTGGGCAAACTAATTGCTTGCAAACTACTTGCAAAAACTTGCAATCCACAAAGGAGAAAGGTCTTATTTAAAAATAAAAAATCAATTACAAAATAAGTCCAAGCATCTTCATGAAAGAAAATGAGATTTTTCATGGAGGTTCTTTATGTGTTTTGGAGCTTAAAAACAATTGTGTGGTAAATATATGATACACTTCGCACAAATGGCACTTCAAATATTCATATACAACTTAAGTTTGAGTGCCATGCCCTTCCTATATCCAACATCTCCTTTCCAGAAAAGGCTCAGAGAAGAATCAGACGTTTGATATACTCCACCGCGACAGTCTGTCCTCTACCATTCAAACAAGCAACACATGGAACTGTAGGATGAATTCAAAAACATACACTAACAACATACCCTACTAAGAGGCCTATTAAGTCTTCCACTTACGCCATAGGTATTTAAGTATGATGAACTAAACCCACATATGCTTATAAATTTATCTGACGTATAAATGTGCAGTAAGTTACAAAAGCACGAGTATCAACATCACTGAAAACAAGCTGCTTCTGCAAACCTCTGAGAAAGGCAGTTTCATACAGAAATGGAGACTGCAAAATTTTGCAGGGCATCTACACAGTTTTTATCCTCTGCCCTAGCATTTAGGGAAACTCTAGGCCCTTCCCTGGCTTTGGGCAGAACAACAGTCAACAGCCCTTCTTAGAATTATTCGAAAGCTGCAGACCTCAGCTGAGAGATCCCAAAAGAGAGTTATTAATCTATTCAGTCGTAGGATGCATCGTTTATATGTGTGCTCTGCTGGTGGAGTACATCATGTCAGGTGTTTTAGAACTAGAGTATTCTGGCCACCATTCGTTACATGCTCCCATGTGCTATGAGGATAACAGAAAGGACAGTGCAAGTCCCACTTTCCTTTCAGTTTTTTTATCAACTCTGAATACAGTTTGTGACATTCTACGAATGAGATGGAGGCAGGTGATGGGAGGTACGTGCACATAACTCACCCCCAAGCACTTTAACTACCACACAGAGAAGTCTTCCTTTCTTCTTGGAGCATCTGTCTACAAGCCGCACTCTTGCGGCTCACACACCGTAATCTGATGTATAAGAGTTCAACTAAAAATAGATGGCAATAAAGTTCTGCCAAAAGAGGTGTGTGCTCTGAATCGTTCCACCAGCAAATGGTGTTTCCAAAAACTATGTGTGGAACCCCGTATGGCTGCTTTCCAGATGTCAGCAATGCAGATGCATCTCAAGGAAGCAACGGAACATGCTTGCTGCCTGTTAAAATGAAACATGTAATGGGAAGGGACCTAGCGGACCAGACAAACACAAAATATAAGCCCTCATTATTGCTACTTTAAAAAAAATCCTTTGAGATATTGCCTAAGTTATGGCTTATCAAAGCAGCAAACATTTTAAAGAAGTCTTGGCATGAATGTTTGTATTCTGCTTGCTGGGGCAGCTGTCCCTAGGAAGGATGCATTTATACGTAAAAATCACAAAAATACGCTATTACAGTTATGAATGCGTAAGGCTAGGAATTACTATCATAAGCTGCCTTGTATTTCAAAGGTGGTTATTTTGAATTAATGGAAAAACACTTATTAATCCCACAAGGAACCTAGATTTCAGACACTGAGTAAAAAATGCTCTTCTGTAAGGGGAAATCAAACCTTATTAACTCCTAGTTACACCTTCAGAGAATTGACTGGAAATCCAGATGTCTTATCTCTGTAACCAGAGTCCAGATCATTTGTGGCTCTCCAATTTCACCTCAACTAAACTTGCTTCGCATTGAGTTATTTTTTGTTACATAAATACCTATTTGTGGAGGCTACCGTTCAACTGAAACTGAAAATCTCTTTCAGAACTTTCCTCTTTATTTATTGTTGGGGCAACTAGAATGCTTGAAATTAATTCATAATTCACATGAGATGATTTTGGGCATTTTTTGGTCCAATGCGATGTTCCTACCAGTTTGATAGGTGAAAAGATCACGGTTTCTTGCTGATCCTTTATAAAAAGCAAAGCCTTTGATCAATACAATGGGTGAGGGTCAGTCTCAGAAAATGAGTGACCGAAGAAAAAGCTCACTCGTGAGAAAATCCACACAGAAGTGAAAATATAGGTAATATAGAGTTAAGCTCTTACTGTAGTTGGTTATTTGCTGGAATATGGTGCTGATACTTTTATATTCAAGTTGTGTTAAAAATTCTCCCAGTTAATACACCGTTAACACGACTGAGTCATGTAGTTCACATTTTTATCACTAACAACAGTGGTAGGTGTATTTGCAGCATATTGGAGGAAATTCAAAGTAATTTATAAGCACTAACAATAAGGAAGCATTAATACTTTTTTTGCAGGTGAAGAACATATGTACAAGACACTTCTGTGCTTTTGTGTGAATCACTGCAGCAGAGGCAGAAACTGAACTTGAATTACGTACAACCTCTATCACATCTATTTGAACAGCTTTCTGAAAGAGCATGGTAGACAAAGGAAGCTGTCCTGAGAAGAAAACAGAAAGAAGCAATTTTCAGTGTAATCCTCTTAAAATAAAGTCTAGCATCCATATGCAACTCCCTCCTCAAAAGCCAAAACCAAAACCCAACAAAACCCAAGAACAAAACAGCACATGCTGTATTACTAGAGAGAACTTCAGTCAGGTGTGGCAATTTCTCTGTCCCTCCTCGCTCAGTCCATAACAGCAATCCCCACCTGGCAATTGGTCTTGTTCAGAGGACTTACTCCCTGTTATGTAATTCCGGATTTTTTCTGCAGCTTTGAGATTTCGCTGTGCATGTATGGGTGAGAAAGAAAGGAAGAACGACTCTACAGAAGGATTTTCAGATGCTTTATTTTTACTGCCATACGCACCGTTTTCTGAGGTGTTTGGCACTAAGGGCGCAATGTATTAAAATGATTGATTGATTGCATTTTAAAAATAGAAGTACTGTTCTGATACCGGGATTAACTATTATCATTAAGATATGGCAGAATTTTAAACATCTTTGAAGTTGCACCCTACTGTGAATGTAAAGCGCCCTTCCCCATCCCCCCTCGCCCAAGTTACACACACAAAATGGAGCTTTTCATAACGGAAGCAAGCAAATGCCACTAACTTCACTCCTCACACAGTGAGTACTGTATCCATAGGACCACAGTAACAACTCCATAGTCCTTTCAATCCCCGTTGTGCACTTTTAGTTTGCTTTCAACAAACTTGTAGCCTCCCTCGCTTTTTTTCTGAGCAGCATTATGTGTTGCTCTATGGGAGAAGCTTGATCATAGCTATTTTGAAGATTCTTATTTTTAAATATCCTATATATTCTACATCAAATCTTGGTTATCAAAGGGACGGCAAATAATAAGTAGAATAAATGGTGAAATTTGGTGGCCCAGTACAGTGTAAGCAGGTTCTGATTCAGAGCTGGGTGAGTGACTGCAGCTACAGGGAGACCCTGCCAGCAGCACGTTCGTGCCAATAGAAAAGAACAGTTGATGGCATCTACCCAAGGTCAGCTCCTCAAATTCGGGAGCTGGTTTTCTTCCAGGCACTGTAAAGTCGCTTGTTTAAATGCAGCCAGTCGGCAACAATTAAGCGTCTAAATAAAACATGCAGATTTTGTACTCCTTTTGAAATCTCCACCATGCCACGCTGTTTATTTTCTATTTCTCACAGTCTTCATTATCCAACAATCAGGCTACAAAATGGCGGTCAGAGTGAGGCAGACATTTTGTAACTGTCTCATTAAAAGCCTAACAGAACAATGAAAATGCGCCGAATGAAAAGCAGCAATCCGAGGAGCGAAAAGGAGCATGTAGAATTGCGACGACAGAGCTTTTAAGCAAATCCTTTATCTTATTTTGTAACATAGTTAACATAAAGCCACACCGAGAAGCAACCTGACTGTATTTTACCCCCGTGCAGGCAAAATATAGTCTACCACGGCCCTTTTCAAAGACTTTCGCTTTGGCGAGTGCAGCTCGTCACCTATCTGAGCAAAGGCTCTTCTGTGCCCCTGTCTACTGTGTGCCATATGGACTCAAGACCACCCATTGACAGTGACTCAGTCACTATAATCCTAACCACATTCTTCCCTTGAAAGTCCAGACACTAATGTTTTCTATTACAGCTCCAGGAACTTTACAGTCTTCAGCACAGCTTTTAAAGCACTTGCAACAAAATCAGCAAACAAACATTTAAAGAATGGAGCCTACCTCCATCCCTGCAGATAACTTTTCATTCAGATTTAACTAGCTAATGTGAAATAAGCTAGGGACAGTAAAAGCAGAGCGAAGTAACGCTGTAGCTGGTAAAAGCAAAAAACCCCAAGACTTAATAAGCTTGTTCCTTTTTTTTAATTGTGTGCCCACCAGACTGCTCCTAGAAGTACTAGCAACTGAGGTATCCGAAGAAGCAAATATGTAAATCTTTAGAAAAAACTGCAAAGCACATACTACTCATTAAAGATTCAGGTACCTGCCAAATTTCAGGTTTAAAGATTCAGACATTTTTACACTGTTCCCTGAGGGAAAAAAAAAACCAAAAACAAAAACACAGAACCCAAACCTACAACTTTCAACATGGAAAAACTATGGTTTTGTTACCCTCCTATAAATAAAAAATGGCTGAGGGAATTTTGCTTACATTTTTTTAATGATACAAAATGACCAAAGAGGCTGAGCTAATGTTATATTCGAAAAGGGGGACATAGGTTTAAAAAAAACCACCCTGGAATTATATAATGAAAAAAATAATAATTACTAATTTTAATGCGTCTCTCATTTTGAGGGACTTGTAATATAGAACTTAAACCAAGAAACCAGGTCAGGAATAATTACATAGGCATGCTGAAAACACAGGCATTACACAGATACATTGATGTTGGATGAGATTAGGCTAAAGCAATGCATCTCTGTTCTCACTTCTCTTTTCTTAAGAGGACTCACACTCCAGTGTGATGCTGCTACTTGATACTCAATGAACCAGGTCATGAAACAGGCAACCGAATGGGAAGAAATGGCTGGCACTCAAAAGCCAAAGTTAGGTAACACTTCCCAGAGTGCAGGTGGCAGAGCAAACCAGCTACCTGGAAAAACAGCCTGGAGAAGCTTATTTTGAAACTCTATCTCTTGGTGGTAAATGGAAGAAAGCTGGTGTGCCTGACTGTGTTGAAAGAAAACTACCCTGAGCCCCCAGAGAGAGCAAGGTAAAATGTTCTCAGAAAAGGGAAGAACCTAGCCTATAGTTTACATATGACTGTGACACATTTGCCAGTAACACTGTACCCCTCTGTGCACTTACATGTGAGAAATTTCTAAGCCACACACTGACCCTTCCCTTACAAGCAAGAGATACAGCCGAGTGAGAGGTGATTTGTTTGGGCCACCTAGACCTGTAGGATATATAAAAGGACAGGAGGATAATTATTACCACAGCCTGTACCCTCAGCGGAGCCAAAGCTGCCCGGGACAGGCACATGTGCGATGCTGTTAACATATGGTGGAGGTTCCACTCCAGACTGTGCTACAGCAAGCCCTGAGAGAGACGCGTCTGAAGAGTCCAGCTGCTAAACGACCCCCTCCAGCGCTCGCGGGAAGGCTGTCTCTTACAACACAATATAGCCCTCTGTGTTTTATGGGAGATGTTATTTCTCCGAGACATATTTTGCAGCGTCCCGTATCTTTGCGGCGGGGATAGCAATCTGCCGCACTGCTGTGGCAACAGGTGGGACAGCTCTTTCAAATCTTGAACAAACCTGCCAAAATCCGGATGCCTGCCAAGCTTACTACACAGACGCTATGTTCAAAGGTTACGACCGATCTCTAAAAACCACCGACTTAAAAGCAACATTGATTACAGTTGTCCTTTGCTTTTGTTACAAAACCCCAAAATCGTGGAAAGAATTCTGAGTTTTCTTACAAACTTGAAAACAGGCCCAAGTTCATTAAGAAGTTCCCTAAGGGTCGTGACCCTTCAGAGTTAAGCTAACTCCAGTCCAAGCTGGGAGAAGAAAAGCTCTGAGTTAACACGGGGTTTCACACTGGAAGTGTGGGAAACTCGTGGTTTGACAAGATTTCCTTGCAAAGCCAGGTGAAGTTCAGTGGTTTCTGTGATATTTCACAAAGAGTGTCTGCGTGCCTTTGAACTTGAAACTCAAAGCAGAATCCAGCTGCAAACTTAAACACAGCAAGACAAAGATTAAGAAAAAAATGTTTGCATGAGCTCCTGGGAAGAATATACTGAGTTTCACCTGCTGACGTTTGAAAAAGCAAAAGTCTACACACCTTACTGTTCAATTTAAATAAAAACATTAGGGAGGTATGGTAGAGGCACAGTTGCATTACACTTTTGACTTACCTAAGTGAGGTGCCTGTGGGTGGACTGCAGAGCCCCTGTTAACACTGCTGTCCACTGCCATTTTTGTGACTGCTCACATTGATTTCTAGAAGTTATGCAGTGCCATCCCCACAGGCTGTATCACAGCCCCTTTTCTAGAACCACCAAAGCTACCAAGGCTTACTTTCAACAGTCAGGAGGGAATGAAAGAGAAGTTGTTTCTAGCCCCTGAATTTGGAGAACTGGAATTAAAAAGACAAAACAATCATGTGGGTTTAAGGTTTGAAGCAGTATTTTTCTTCAAATAGCACTTTTCAGTCACCTCCTCTACAACTGCAATTTTTCAAGGCTGATGAAACAAATGGCTTGGAGTCACTTCCATGAGGGGTATTGTATTAGTTCATGACAGTGTGAATCTCTGTGCTATTTGGCGTCTGTTAGCTAGCTGATGCAGAATACTTTGAGCAGCCCCAGTCTTCTGGTCACAATAAAGAGCAGCCTGTAAGCAAGAGAGGGATGGAAGAATACCATTCACAAGGGCACCAGTGGTCTACAGCCACTACAACTTATCAGCTTTGGTTTGCGGTATGTTAGGAATAATCATATCCTGTAGGGATTTATAATATTTTATATTTTGAAAGGGTTTTTCTTAATAGCATTGAGAACAGGAGAATCTACATGCAGTGCATACGGTTGGTAAGGGAAAAAGTGGAAACTAATTTAGGCAGGTAGGAAACAACAGAAGAGTAAAGGACTGTAAGCAGAAAAAAGAGAAAGGTAAAACAGGAAAGGAAAAGCAAGATTATTACAGACAAATGAGAACAAAGATTAAAAAACAACCAGCAACAACTGGGAGAAAGGTTTAGAAATCATACTGAAAATCAGGTAATGGGGATAAAAAGACTAAGCATGTTAATTATGGCACATTTATTTGACACAGATTTTTCTTAAGTGTAGAAAATTTTTTGAGCATAAAGGAATATTTGTCTTGTTTAATTCTACTGTTAAATCAAAGAGAAAAAAACCCTAAATTTTGTCAGCACAGTTTTGGTCTTTGGGGCTCTACTTCTTTGGTGAACCATTCCTTAACCACTTGTAAATGCTGGAAATTACATATGATGACCCTAGAATCATATCCCCTGCCCACCCCCCCACCCCCCCCGCCCCAAGTCTCCAATTATCCTTTAACACAGCAAAACTGTAAGAAAATTAACAACTTGTATTAAATGATTAATCAGATCACCTCAGGGACATTCTCCCTTATGTTGTAGTTTCTATCTATCTGACTGAATGAAGTTTTAGAAAAGAAGGGCAGAAAAATATTTTGCAGAGAATCACAAAGTATCACATCTGGCTTTTTATTATGTAGTTCTGTGTCCATTTTTGACAAATCTATTTCCTAATGGAGGAGCTTAATAGTTACATAGACAAAAGAGAGTCAAATTGATACAGCTGTGAGCATACAAGTGCTGTGGTTTTTAATTGTGAACCTGGATAATAATAAAGTTGTAAAAATCATCTGGAATAAAATGAACCGCAGCAAGAACAAACCCCAGAGTGCTTTCCTGTTAGTTTAAGAAGTACTGGATTTACCATTATGACCTAATGTATCTCTTTATATACATTCCTATTCTCTTCATCATTTATGTAAGACCAGTTGCCGTGACAACTAAAAGAATTGTTTTAATAAAGCAATGTCCCCCTATATTTTAAATACTGCAGGTTCCTGAGACAAAGAAATCCACCCCACAACTCTGAAGATACAAAAACAATACAACACAAAAAGAAGACAAGGAAAAAAACAGGAGAACCCTGCACACCAAATGAATTTTGCATGGAAGTGGTATTTCTGGACCACAACTCCAAGCACAAGCTTACTGCTTATTATAAGCTTTATTACTGATACCTCCTACATCCATAACTTCCTTCCGTGTCCCCATGGCAAACCGATCAAAACCTGTGTCTCTTAATTGGACTCCAATAAAATAAGCATAATACAATGCACAATGCAAGTATTGCGAGGATACAGTCTTAAATGCTAAAAGCTCTATACCTACTGAGACCCAGGCATCAGTTAAAATCTGATGTGAGGTACTGATGAAAGGCTCATGAAGTGCCAAGGGAGAGCAGATCCTGTACATCTGAGCAAACAGCCTTCAAACAAGAATACACAGATGGCCCAAAGGAGGTATTTCTTTGCAGGATCAGGCCCTTGCAGTCTAAGTAGCAATCCTAAAATTTACTCTTAATTACAGAGACATGGGAGTGTATTGTTCAGTAGAAATAACCAGAGCCTGGTGGGAAATTCTGGGAAGGAAAATGCGAACATCTTCGTTCACTGGAGTGAAATGCTAACTCTCTAAGTTCTCCCTGCATGTTGGCATTCTTCAGATAGGGACTTCTGTGTGCTTTGTGCTGGCCTGGAGTGACTTCTACTTTTTTCACAAAGTTATCCAGACGAGTAATAGTTAACAGAAAATGTACAAAAGAGAACAATCACACATTGTCAAGGGAGATGAAATTAAATATCCCAACAGACATTTCTGTTCATACGACATTCTGGCCAACAGGCTTCCTCAGATACTACAGTGATAACAATACAATTAGTTTCATTATTAATGCTAATTCAATGGGAATTTAATGGAGTAAATAGTTCAAATTAGCAATTTCTTTTAGGAACTCTGGGCTGGCAACAGTAACGTCTGTCTCTCTGTAAAGCGACAACAGACAGCTTAAACTTCAGGTTTGCCTCCTCTGCAACATTAGGCATCGCATTACTAACCCGGAGCTAGGTAATCATTCTCCTGCCAACCTTAGTGAGTTTTCAGCTACCTAAGAGGGCTTCAAACAGGCACAGGTAGTATTAGCAGCAGTGTAGCCACTGCAGCATGGTGTTTCCAGCGGACTGGTTTACCTGCCTTCGAAGCTGATCTCTTGTACTGCCGCATGTAGACAGTGCCTCGGACCCAGACCAGCCAGCCAGAAGCTGGTTTGGGTATGCTCTGCCAAGATATAGTTCTGGCACGGGCTTCAACCTAGTTCTTACTTACATGACAGTGACTACACTGAAAACCAGCACTTGGACTACAGGATGATTTGATTAGCGGCACAGCACAACTGGATTAGCAGCTGATGCACTGCGTTAACGCAAGTTTGAAGTCTCTCGCCACTTCTCTATTGCATTACCAATTTAAAAATTGGTAGCACTTGTTCTTCAAAACAGGCTCCCTCCCAATGGACTAGCTGACTCAAGCAAAAAGCACCACTCCACAAAACTAGAGGTTTTTGTGGGTGAATGAAGTTAAGGTTCCAGTTACACTTGAGTTGGGTCTGTAGTTAACACTTCAGTGAAGATATGTCTTTATTTTACACAGGCACACTCAGACTTTATAAGATTTTTATGCTTTTTTTTCCATAAAGGATTTATTTTCTGAAATACTTTTAGAACTGTGTAATTAACACCATGTTTCTGATTTTACATGGGAGGCTGATTTCTAAAAATATTTTGAAGCATAAATTCTGCACAAAATATTCCATATACTCCTTTTACTTATAAAAGCTTCCCTCTGCCTACATTCTGAGTAGGAATCACACACAGATCACCTAGTTTAGAATCATTGTTTACAGGAGTTTTACATTGAAAGTTTCCATCTTCTATTCCTTCACAACTGTGAAAGAGTTAATCTCACGTCTTAATGGGAGTTTGCCCTTAATAAGAACGCATTAAAGCAAGCCAACAATAACAAGCTAAATGAAGGCCATTCTTTTGCCTTTTGTCAATATTTTCATAGCGACAAATAGATCAAACACAAGATATTTTTTAAGGCTTTTCTTTTTTCCCCTCTTTGTAAATCATAAATGCTTTGGTATATTTAATTTCAAAATTAGTTCCCTGTGGATTAGGCTAACACGATGAATTAAAAAAACCTTCCCAAACCCTGCAATATCTTAGATGGAAAAGTACACAGAATGTTCTTTTGCTATTTCCCCCTGCTCATTTTCTAGCTGTTCCTCTTTCCCTTACACCTAAAGACCAAGCTGTCTGCATTAATCAGAAAAGTTTCACAGTCCTATTCTGAGACTTCAAAACACTATAACACATTTTCCTAAATAAATGAAGGATTTTAGACTATATTCAGAGGAAAATACTCAAGTGCCTAAATATTTGCTACACCACACAGATAGAGCTGGCACATTCATGTGGGAAGAGGTAGAAAATCCCCTCCCCCTGCAATATGAACTCAGCCTTTGAAAAGCAGAGGGAATACCTGCATTTTGTGGCAGTCTGCGCAGGCACTACTTGGTGTCTGTTTGTGGGAGAAGGGTTTGAAATGTGTTTGAAGACCCAGCGGACTGTTACTCTTGAATCTGTACCAGTTTCAAACCTTCCTAAGCAAGGTCAGAAGGCACTTCTGCCCAGTGAGAGGTATTTGTAAGACCTAATTTTTCCATGCAAGGGCATTGGTCAGACTCTGAAAATATTCCTGTGCAATACTTGCTTGTCAGCGGACTTGAATGTCCTTTTTCCTGTCCTTCTGTCCGTACTTGTTATATACGACCAAGGGCTCCTCAATGAAATGCAGAATACAGCTGTTAACAACCACTTTAACATATGGACACAAGCTTTCCGTTAATGTAACGGGTTGGGGCTTGGTTCTCCCCCCATTAAATCTGTTTGATGATAAGTCCTTTTCCTGGAAAAAAGTTTTTGTATGAACTGTGAACTCCGGTCCACTTGTGGATGGGAGTAAAGGCAGCAGTGGCAGTGGTGGCAGTAAGACAGCCTATGGATGGAGTTATACCATGGCCTCAATCCAGAGGGCTGGCCCACCTCCTCCTTCACGCAGCTGAATCAAAGAATGGAGTCTTAAAACTAGAAGCCAAAGTGACAGAACAAGCTTTCTGTTCGATAAATCATCAACTCTTCCAGCTGGCCCCGGGCAGCTGTGATGTCTACCAGCACAAAAAGAGCCCATGAGGAGAACGCCATGAAAACAGCCTGGGATCACAACTTCCTTAGGTGTTTGGTGCCCTGCCTGGCCTCTGTCCAAAGTGAAAATGTCCCCTCTAAAAATTTTGCAAGTGTGGTAAAAGTAGTGACAAATTACTTACAAATGACATCCTAACTTTTAACAAATTTCTTTGGAGAGAGAGGCAGGCATGCAGAATGAACACAAAATAATGAACGCTAACTCTCAGAGAAACAAAAGTCCCAGTTGTAGCTCCAAAAGATTATGAATCTCAGCTTTAGCACGGACACAATTTTGGTTACTTACCATGTATCTGAAACAATTGAAGTGGGTTTTTTTCTGTGTTTATTTTGGAGCTGGCTATTTTTAAGGTCACAGTCCCTGCTAAGGGAGGAAACTGTGTCTCTTGGGTATTGGGAATTAGACAGAGGAAAAAAAGAGGCACAGAGAAAGTAGCTGCCTTACAGAGAGAACTCAAATGTTTTGTTTCCTTCCTTGTTCAGTCTGTAGTCAAAAAAGAACTTTACAGTAAACATTGACTCATGGGGTTTTTTTTAAAAATGAACTTAATTCTGAATTTCACAGGAATTCTTTTTTAACTTTTTCCCTCCTGGAATCCCTTCTGATGAACTGCAATATAAAGGGACATTACCACTTGTCAGCTGGCTTTTACAGCTTCAGAGGTTAGGCTTACCACCCTCCTGTCTGTGGTGACTTTTGTCGTGGCACTTGCCTCAAGCCAAATATTTTGTGCAGGCAGTGTTCTGCCTTGGAGATACGAATGAGGCAGTGCAGGGAAGGCAGCAAATGTTTTGAGAGCCTTGGAAAAGCCAATCGAGACACAGATCAGCTACTGCAGAGGGCACATATTGCACTGAGACCACAGACTTCTGTGCCAGGAACCAGAGGAAGCCAGTGCTGAAGGAATGGTGCAGGAAAGGACAGGAGCGAGCAAACAGAGAGGCTGTGAAGACAGCCAAAGCAATTCCACCACAGGGAAGTGCAGAACCTACTGCTATCAGCCTGCACTCTGCTCTGTCCCTGCTCGAGGAGGTCAGGCGAGATGTTACCACAGCAAAGCTACACTCCATATCTGACAAAAGGAATTCACTCTGGAGTCTTAGGTGTTAAATAATGCAAAGAAGGATCAAAGCCAGCAGCTATGTGAAAAGAGGCTTCTTTCACAACTTAATTGCTCATTTGCAAAATACCAATATTATTTATTTAAGCAACTATGACCTTTTTTTCATGCACTGGTAATGTAAATGCTCATGTGCTGGTGTCAGAAGAGTATCGTGATAATACCTTAGATCAGAATTTACCCAATTTATTTTGCTGGGATAGCATCCCTATAGAAATAGAGCTGTATTATACCTTGCTGAGGCAGGGGTTACAGCTGTTTCCAATTCTGTCCCAGGCTCTGCATTTGCAGAAGAGAAATGCATTTGGATGCATTTTTCAGATGTCTTTTTCTCATGTGTGTACCATGAGAAATACACCAAGATTTTGGGAATCCCTCCTTTTAGCTAGTCTCTGCTCTCCTGGTCGTAACCCAGATTATGCTAGATGTCAGGGATGTTCCTCCAGCTGTAGTGCCAAGAAGCATTATTTTGAGGTGCACAAGATGTCTTCCATGGCTCTAATTAAACAGATAAAGCACGTACAGGCAGGGAACGGCATATGCACAGCAGTCCAGAGGACATGTAACGTCAACTAGAATTGGTTAGGGAACAGTGTGACTAGAGCAACATCAAGAAGGCTAGAAAGTGAAGGAAGACACTCCCATGCCTTAACAGTGGTACAACACTAGACATAATCTGTTCCTTACTTACAAAGATGTCAGCAGTAAGATAAAATGATTAAGGGAAAGTCTCTAGTCTCTACTTACTACTTGGGCCCAACTGGGATAAAGAACACGAAGAAAGTGCAGTAGTTATTGAAACAGCAGATTATAAGAAACTCCAGGGAAAAAATGGTGGTGGTGGGGTAGATAAAAGAGTGCTACAGAGTGGAAAAATAAGGAAGAATTTATCCAAATTATTCTTAGACAGTGTTATTTTGCTTCAGAAAGGGCACTCTCTCATGCCCAGACATTATAGTAAGAAACTATCTTTTGTTTCAGTTAGGATTCTCAAATTTGGGACATCAATAAAAATGGGACAGGAGCCCATGACAATATAAAATACGTTTCTCTTCAGAAATTGTCTTGTAGATGTATATGCAATTTATCTTCAGGTGATATCTATGTATTCATATGCAGTCTGAACTGAGCAGGGTACATATCTGTACCCTACTTTCCAGTGACACAGAAGAGCTACACAGCTTTTTCTTTTAATCACCTGCATAGATATCCTGTAATAGACTTTAATGTAAGCATGCAAAAATACAGATCAGAACTGACTGCTACTGGTGTGAAGGGAAACTGTGTGACCTCTGTATCCCATTTAAACACATTAGTAGGCCTTAATAAATTCAAGCAATATTGTTAGCTATATTAGTACAACTAAACAGTCCTTGAGGTATAAGAGAACTGTACATGGTAGAATGAGAGTATCGGTAAATTTAAGAACTAATAGTATTAAAGCCATATGGTTACCACATTAAAAACCAGCCTTTTAAGAGTTCAGGAAGGAGATTAAAAGCCTCTAAAGCATATTTAGATAGCAAATACACAAGAATTAGGTGTGTGTTTTGGGACTTGTTTTATTTAAATTCTGCTGTAATCAATACATATTTTGGAAGGCAATGAGAAACTCCTGAAGCAGATGATGTTATTCAATGGAGTCTGAATATGAGAATATTCCTTCTGACATGCTGAGGGAATGTAGGCTTACCAAGAAAGATGTTCTAACTGAAACATGCAAATAATTAACTCTGAAAGAATGTGGAAGCTGCACAGATAGGAAGAGCACTGCGTTACACTTGACCAAAACCAGAACGCAATGCTGAGGAACTGCAAAGTTTTCCAGAAGTTTAGGCTGTGGCCGAATATTCTAACTAAGCATACCTTGCAGGAAGGTACCAGTTTTGATGTGCTAGCCTTCTGAAAGAATAAACACTTCCCAAATGTGAACTACTGTGTTTTTAGCAATGTTTCTTAAAAGCATGCTTTAACTACAAAGGAGCAAAAAAAAAAAAAAAAAAAATCTGTTCGAGTGAAAGATCACTGTCTCAACGTCTTAATGCACATTAGATAACTGACTTACCAAAATACTTCTTTTTTGAGTCACACTACTTCTCAGTCTCCCTTGTTTGCTTTGACATTGTATCTGGAACAGAGAACTGTAAGCAGACTCTGGTTTGCATATTATCAGTGAATCTGAAATAAAGAAAAGAATTTTGTTCAGAATTACTTTTATTCTCCATGCCTAAAGGAACACAAGTGGTGTCAAACTTCACTACCGACATATCTGAAAATCCCATTGAGCTGTCAAAGACAACATCCCAACTCATCAGAAGCCAGTACCAGATGATTCCACACAAGATGGATTTAAGTGAAGGCAATTTTAAAATAAGGTCTCATCTCATCTACAAAAGCTTCTTACCCAAAACACTTAGAATTCAGCTGATGTCCAGGAAAAAGCAAGAAGCTCACTTAATTTTTTCCTGTTAGGCCCGTTTTCAGTGGCACGCTCTTCAAAATACGACCACTGCTTAAACAAACTGGAAAATTTTCTGAGTCTCAGATTTTCACTGTGACTATTTTGAAAACTCTCCCTTACAAAAGAATGCCACATTAGTATTTCTGAACAGCATGGCTCATGCACTTTCATATTGACTGGAATACTTCAATAAACCCCCAAAGCTTTAGCTTTTTGTAGCTGAATCTGATGAGCATGCAATGCAGCAACCCAAAGTATCAAGCTAATTAAGCTCCGTGGCCTTGATTTTACACATTAATAATCTGATCACTATTTTTATCAAAATCAAGAAAGAATCCATGTGAGTTCATATGGAATAATGAATCTCTGTCACTGCACAGCAATGTCAGACTGTATAGAAAGAATACAATATTCTCATGATCTCTGCAACAATTATGTAACTTATACTTTCTGGTTTTCACCATCAACTGTCTTCTCAGTTGCCAGATCCAGCAAAAGTATGTGAAGCGAAGAAATGCTGTTGCATTGAATGTGAGAAACTAACTGGTGGGAAAAAATCATCTACCTTTTACACTATGCTTTGTTATCTAGGAATAATCCCAAATTGCCCCTCAGGACCGTTCAAGGGTTCTACCAGAACTGTTCAGTGCATTTAACATTATATCACTGAGCTGCAAAATCCTATTCACGGAGATAATAATGTTTGTTATGTTTGTAATTACTCCAAGCATCTTGATACCAAAAGCGAAAATACATCGTCTTCCTCTGTTAGAAAGTTGTTGAGAAGGTAGTTCTAACTTCAGGAAACTAGGAGCACTCTTGTTAAGTAGGATACATTATAATCACGGTCTTTTCTGTCATCTTCCACAAATCTTGCTTTAAGGAAGACCTGGTGCCAAAATCTACACTGAAAAATTCTAAACATCTTCTGTACAGATTTAGTTATATTCAGGACATGATACCTTCCTTTTTTCAGTGACTGAACTCTCACTTTATACCTCTTCAGAACATTACACAGAAATATGTTTCCTCATTCTTCCCGTGTGAAAGCTGTGCAAAAATCTACTGCTGACACAAGCAGCAGCATATCCAACCCTGAAAAATCCAGTAAAAGTAATTGCCAAAATATATTTTAATTAAGAAGGTAAGCACACCCATGATGGAATCTGATTTGTGATTTACTGCTTTTAAAACTTCACAACTTTCTAATTGCAAGTAATGATGTGCCTACCATTTTGGTAAGGAAGTGCAGCTTTTTAACATATCATCAGCTAGCTGCTGTATTATCAGGAGTAGTTGCTGTATTACTCACATATTCTTTCACCTTTCCCAAAGTATGGCTCATTAAAAAGGAGTTTTGATGGGGCTTGCTGTCTTGAAGAAAAAGGTTTAAATAACACTACATGTATTGTGCTTCATATTTCTATTTCTCAGATTTCTGCATTTCTAAAGACGTAAGGTAGTATTAGTAAAATACGCCAAATAGCAGCTGCTGTAATAATTATTCACCAGAAAAAAAAAAATGTTCTTATACAGCTTAAAATGTATTAAACCCATTCACAATTAGCCTGATTGTGACTGTCAAGTCAAAGGAAGTAAACCAGAAAGCTGAGTTCTGAGGTATAATTCATGATATAGTTTCCATTAAGCACCTGCTGCCGCAGGTACTGAATAGGCCCAACATTTGTTATTCCTCAAAGCACTGCACCGAAAATGCACATATGAGTTAAATAATCATACAAAGTTGTGTGCATGCCTAACTAGGCTTGCCCCCATGCAGAGAGAGACTAGTATATTCCTTGCCTGGACTCTTGACAGTTGCCTATGCGCGGTTACGATTTGGCTACAAAGAGCAAAATTCTCGGCAGGGTGCTTTACTGTGATTTTATTTTCAAGGGAGGAGTCCTATTTAGTCTTGCTAATGACATTTTCCAGAAACTGCTTTGGATACATTCTTTCCCTCCCCAAAATTATTTTTATGATCATCAGTACAAATTAGGCTCGCAAGAACAGACTGTTTTCTTACGCATACAATGTCAAATTGAACAGATCAAAATCTAATCTATTTTCTTTTCTTCACAGATTTTTTTCTGCAATGGATATATACATATTTGCGTATATCTGTACTGCAAATATTATTATTTAAATAATATTTTTAAAATATAATGTAAAATAAAATAAATAACAACTACTTTCTAAATTATAAATAATAAATTAAAAAGAAAACCAATACTCAGCTTCCACTGTCAAACCTATCACTTCAAACTGCTCTGCTTCTATAAGGAAATTAAAGTTTTATGTCACCAGTACTGAGAATCCAATATGAACCCGATCCTTTGCACATAAAATCCCTTGCCTTTGCTCCAAACTCTCAAAGCCAGCTATGTTCTGGTTATCTCCTGGTTAAGTACCACAACTTCTTGCCTCCCCTAGAAAAGGCGGTGCCAGCACTTACATCGTATTTTGCACGCCTACAAACAGCAAGTACTAATTTCACAGATTAAACAGGTTTTCTCTAACTGCAACCACAACCTATATATTGCAATACCACTAGGGATTTCTTTCCGCCTTACTCGATCCAGAGCTTTACTGTATCGCTATCCATTATAACTAATGTACATTTATCTATGCACATACATATCCATAAAACAGGATAATATGTTCTATGTTTTCATCCTCTTAAATGTGAATTAAGGAATTGTCTTTGGTGACAGTCTGCTCTTTTGTCTGTGCATTACCAGCAAAAGAATAACAATGCTCAATGGATTTCAATCAAGAATTAACAAGAGGAATGAAAAATATTTTATGTAATTCCCTTTCTTTGTATGCACAACTAAATCAGGCGGGCTTCTTGGTATTCGTGCAGATAGACACTGTTTTCATACACTTATAAATAATCACTGAGATTATCATCACAGAAAGAAGTTAGTGGGGAACAAACACATAAAAAGCCTTTCTGTTTTTGTTTATTTATACACTGTATTTCACAGCACTTTTTCCTATCATAAGTCAAGCAGTTAGACATAGCTGAAAGAAGCCTTGTCCAACAACAGCAGGAAAAGAAAAGAAGCCTTGGAATTATTTTCTCAAAGAAACTAAAAGCAAACCAAAACAGGGCACGATATTCAAACGACATTATATTAGAAATGATATACCAAATTTTACCAGCTGGGGGAAAACCAGCAAGCTAAGCACATCCCTTCAGCTCTCCCATTTTGTTAATTCTTCACTAGTGCATGTACCTACAAAAGACTTCAGCTGAATTCCAGTTTAATCTCTCCCTAGACTATCCTGGAGACATTCTATTTAAATATGTTCTCATTTTCTTCATGTCATGTTATGTGTTTCTTCCCTGGAAGTGCAGCGTGTTGTCCTGAGAGGGTAATACAGGTAACATTTAATATATAATTGTAAAATAATAGTAGCATTTATCAACTCTGAATTCCACCGGCACTATTAATTCTCACCGAATATACCCACATAACTGAGGCCACAAGCTCTGGGACGCCAAAATGCTGCAAACCATTTTTAGCTCCAGCAGCAGAGAAGGAGGGAAGACATGAGAAGCCAATTTGCATGAAGAGCAGTGACTAAACCAAGTCTGTCCTGTTTCAGAGACTTGCTCTTAGAACTTTATCTTACTCTCTCAAAAATACAGTGTTTGTGTAATCACAAGGAAGCAAGAAAAACAAACTACCCATAAAACGTATTTGAGTTTCCCTTTCAATGGCATCTAAGTTTTCAGTTGCAGTTTTGCATCGAGCGTTCATTGATTCAACAGCAAAACAATGGAAGAACCACAAAGTCTAAGAGGAAGTCTTTAATTTAAATTTTCTTTGCCTAATCGTTGATAAAAATATCCTCAGAGTAGACGGTTAGTAGACACTAACAGACCTGTATCTAGCTCCAAGCATGTAGATGAAATATGTAAACTAAATGATGTACCAACTAATATGTACCACTAATGTAGGCATAACCTTAAAAAACACCAATTCTGTCTAAAATCCAGGAAAAGTCACTTTATGAAAAAGATCACCATCTTTGCTTTTTACTAGCTACTGGTATATGCTGCTTTCACCGGAAATATTGTTGCATTTTCCAGAGTTGAATTAAGTGGCTGCTTTACCATATGCACTCTAACTAGTATTATTTCAGCAAGTGTCACTGGAGTAGCGCAACGCAAATAGAACTTGTGTTCTCATCTCTACTTCTAAATTGTACTCATGCCCTGAAAAAGTGGAACGCATGTGACAAAGTCAATGCACTTTGTACTTTTCACCAGTAACACAATAAGCTAAGAAGGTTAGGCATATGACTAAAATTACGCACGTGAGCGGTTCTCCACATCTCAGAGAAGCCTACGCTGACCAGTCACCAAAAAACCACCAAAGCCTACTTAAAAGAAAAACAAACGTCCTTGCAAGGAGTGTGTCTGTCGCCCAAATCCAGCTTCCATTTCCACCACCAAGAAAAGCTAGCTGTGGTGGCCTATGTGCTGGTCTGTATGTAAGAGCCCAGAAAACCACATCCTCTGTTTCTCTCAAAGGCTGCGGATTATCAGCACTCTGCTTAAAAAGCCGGGTGGTGCGAGATCTGCACCTCACAAGCTGCGCTGGGTGGCCCGAGGAGGACACAGAAATTAACTCCACAGCAGGTGGCTCAGAGAGCAAGTTCATACATGCTGGAAAGAAACCCAATCTTTCTAAAGACTTAACAGGATCTAAGTATCCACTCTTCTTTTGGAATTTGTTTAGCAGTCACAAACCTAAAAAGTCTGAAAACCACCCCTTTACACTAAAGCTAATCCACTGGCACGAGCTCAGGTTTGCTCACTTCGTACTCACAGGCTAAACAGCTTACTTGAGCCCTGGCACCTAACAAAAAGCCTTAAGAAAGCCTTCCTATAGTTGGATGCATATTTTCTTCCAATATTAATATGTTAATCCCAAATAATGCAACATGGATGAACGTCTGAAAACAGTACGGCTATGTGAAAATGGTATGCCTGCGTTTTACACTTTTTTTTTTTCATTTTTTCATTTTAATTATCAAAGCAAATAAGCACCAAAGGTTACAAGTTTAAGTTCCTTAAACTTTTAAGTTTATTTATCTAAGCAGAGAAAAATCAGCAAACAAAAATATTTTCAGTAACCGAAATGAAGTAACTGACATAAAGTAGGGAAGGCAAATTTGTAGTTTATTTTAATGTGCAATTTTAATATAACACCTACTTAGGATGGTATTTGAGAGGTCACATAAATACTTTAACATTCTAAATTGCATCTTTGCTGAACTGTACATAATCACATTTATTATTATCATTGTCACTGAAACAGAAACCTAGTAAACATATATTAATTTCAGTACCTTAAAGCAATAACAGAGCTGTACCTTTGCGTGCACTCTATGTCCATCTTTGCTGTGCCCAGGACTATTTTCAACTGCAAATGATTCCTTAAGCTATAAATGCACAGTAAGATACATAACTGGCTGCATGATTGAACTGGCCTCCGGAAGGAGGATGCAAAATCTGAACTGTCACCTCCAACTCTGTTTCTCAGTGACACGGAGGCAGAGTTCCACAAATAGCTGGGAAGTTATATTAAGAGGTTGTGTGATGTCCTGCCAGGGTCTTTACTAGGCTTCTAGAGTACAAAGGTCATATATTACTTATTTATAGAGAAGGAGGATACTGTACAAACCATATGAGGTTTTAGGAAGCTTGTACTTCCAACCTAAACAATCCCGTGATTCTGTGAAATAATGCAATGTACACCACATTTTGAGAAATGGCATTAAAGTACGCCTATAATTGAAAGGTGTCCTCTTTAACTAATATAAGGTCTTGATTCAAGAAGAAAATCAAGATACATGCTTAAATCTTTCTCAGTTGGGACAGAGCTTACCTTGTCTTATGGTTTAAAAGAAATTTACAGGAGATTTCTGTCTCTTTTAGATAGTTAGACGGAACAGTGCTGAGATGAGGATTCCTCTTACTATGTGTTTGTAGAGCATTTAGCACAGCTCTACCTTTTTTCTCTACACACAAAATTACTTTCTCTTCTGCATTTGCGTAGCACGCTGTACGAGATGTTGTCAGTATAAGCACCATGAGTCCATCCTCCTCAGCCATAACATACATCACTTTATCATAAAGGGGTTGCTTAAGATTTGATTCTCACCCCAGTTCTGCCATCAGGTAACTGCAGTCGCTTGGTCAAATCACTCCTGCCTTGCCTCTGCTCCCCTGGGACCAGGTAGTAGAGCACTAATGTTTGCCAGACAGCTGTTGCGTGGCTTAATTATCTCCACAAAGGAAAACAGAATTACTGCAAATTGTTGTTCAATGACTTGAAATGCATGCCATGTCTGTCAATAATATGAGCAAATCAATCAGTATGTTGAGTATGTACAAACGCAGGCTGTTCTCTAAAAAATAAACACCTTTCTCCCCCTTTTCAGTTAAAGAAGGGACTAAAGTAGCCTTCAGTCCTGTGGTGAACCCTGCCTTCCCTCCCACTCTTCACTTATTAACAGGCTGGAAAACTAAAGCATATTGTGCCTCTCTCTCTAGACACTGTTTTTATTTTAACATTGCTGATTTTCAAACTTGACAGAGCCTTTAATAAGACATAATAGGAAAGCTGAATGTCAGTCCCAAGAGTCAGAAAAACACTCCATTTTAACCTGTCTGAAATGCAGCAAACAGCTTCAAGAAAGAAAATGAACAGACAGAATTACTTAAGTATTCTGTGCTAAGATACTTCTATCAGTACAAACCTTGAGTATACACGAGATATATGCCCTCTGGAAGCTGTATAAAGTCACTGATTTTTGAAGTTTGTATTTGAGATTTTTTGCTTAGGCTGCATTTATTTTGATTATAAACAGTATTCTGCCAATTCAATTTAGAAATAAACTCATTTCCTACCTTATCTGAAAAATACAGCTATTAGCGATCTTCCTAACACAACAACGTTGCCAGGCCACACCAATCCCATAATGGTGGGGTTTATGGTGTCTTTTTATGATGTCTTGATGGGCAGTACTGTTTTCTGAATGTACTGATCTTCACAGTTTCCTTCTGATTTCTGCTCAACAGGAACACATTGCAGGAATAATTCCCATTTTCTACCTCTTCTGGCATCTCAAGCTACTTTTGACGGGTTCCATCTTTCACTGCCAGCAATGTACTGCCCATAGTCTTTTCTTACATCTTCTCTCCTATTGTCTTTATTCCTCTCCATCGTTATGACGGGTTTTTATTCTTTCTGTTTCCTTCCCCTTTACTGTCTGCCTCTTAAAAAAAATCTACCAAAACCCAGAAACTTGTTTTCTTTAAAGCTTGAGCATCCAGGTTTATTTCCTGCACTGAAACAGATTTTCAAAACAGCTTCTCTATTTTCCAGTGCTAAAAGCCCACCACTGATGTCAGATTTTCAAGCAAGCTCAGCATCAACTAGTTCCTGCTTCAATTCTTATGATCAGATATTTGGAATAGCTCAGGGCCAATACAGCTGAGCATTTTTGAAAGTCCAGCCTCTGTTCTGCTGTCTAAATAGGACTTCACAATTTTTGACATTCTGGCCCTAATCTTTCAGTGCCTCAGTATGTCATATGAAAAGAAGGAAGGAAAATAAAGAAAGAAAAAAAAAAAGGTATTTGTCTTCTCCCATGCTTTATCTTTGCATAAAAAGCTATACATGATTAATTATTGTACTATACACAGCTTGTCTTGAATTTTAACCTGGAACTCTACTGTAAGACTCATTTAAGAATACCACTGTTATGTAATGTAAATGTCATACATTATATTTACTATAATAATTTGCCAAAAAAGAAGATTTGACATTTAAGACAGCTCAGTTTCAGTGGACTAAAACATGCGAAGTCTGTTGCACTAAAAAACCTTCTCAAAAGGAAATCTAGTAGGGAAAAACTCCCACAGGCAGCAAGACTTTATGGTCATTTAGTTAAAATCAGTCTCTCAATATCATGATTTTGTACGTTCGTTCGGCTGGTCGTTTGGTTTTGCAGGAGTAATCTTAGCAGTCTGCAAAACTTGGTGAGTAAATAGTAATTTTAATACTTTGCTCTTTCCATTGCTTTCCATTTGAAGCTCTTAATGTGTTTTACAAACACAGCAGAAAGCTCTTTTTATGTAACAGAAGAGGGTACAAAGGGGTGACCACACCTGAGGACAGAGAACAGCTCAGGCAGTTGTAACTTCCTCATTCCCAACTCTGTGCTATGCCTGTTCTGAAAGATAGATAAATCTGCTCACTCTTCATCCCATAGCCTGAGGGTTTGGTGATGGGCAGAGACTACATGCAACCTGTAGTACATTATATATGTTCTATTGTTATGCCCAAAAGAGTTTAAGCAGAGTCTAACTTTAAACACACCTTGTAACTTCTGGCAATGTCCTAATTCATTAACCACAGGTGTGTTATAAAACACTGGTTCTACCAGGAAAGAAACCGTACCATCAAACTCTTACAACGTAGAAAATTTGACAATTTAACTCTTAAAGTCTTTCCAATCTCCTTTGCCTATTTAAGTAGTGTTTAAGCATTTATTAGCTCATTCCAAGGAGATCTTGTGTCTCAGTATGTAACAGACTGATGATTCCTGTTCTTTCTGTCTTCTTTAAATGATAGGGTTCATCACACACCTTTCCTCTCCTCTTCCCACTTCTCTCTACCATTCATCTCTCTTAGCACTGGAAAGCCGAAAAATCACTGAAAACATTGATCTCAATGAGATTCCAATCAGGATCAGTGCTCTACACAAAATGAAGGATATCCAAGACACATCAAATGATAGCAAAGTCAAAAGCTTATGGTGATTATCACACAAATATTAAAAAAAAAAACAAACCAAAAAACAAAACCATGTTCCAGCAGCGTTACATTCTAGAAATAGAGAGGTACCTCAAGAATGACACCCAGACTCAGTAAAGTACCCTAGCATATACTTAGTCTGAAACATCGCAGTAGATTTAAACACATACTTAAATGCTTCCTTTAACTGGAACCTATCACGAGTTTTTCTGCTGTTACCAAATATGCCCATGCTTGTAATTGATATGGCTGCTAAGACATAATTTCTGTTGAAGTGTGGACCTTTTGGGTTAGTAGTTACTTCATTTACAAGGCTACCCTGTCCTGTATTACTTAACTGTGTTCTGCCTACCACACTAATCTAACTTCCAAAAATGAATCACATTTCAAAAATATAATCTCAATAATCCTTTACCAGCTTCGCTGTCAGATTCCATAAAGCATCCTTCCATCATGAACTAGCAGGAGGTCGTTTCAAAACAAACAAAAAGGAAGTGGCTCTTCATAGCACACATGTTAAGCTGTGGGACTCCTTGCTACAGAATAATGTGGGTGCTCGGAGTTTGCAGGGCTCAGGAGGAGACCATGCAAGTTTACAGAGTAGAAATCCACTGTGGTTACTAAATTGAAATAAACTATGCCTGGCTGCATACATCTCTGGGATGGCTGAACACCAGGGGATTACTTAGTCGAGATATGATATACAATTTCCTTGTTCTTACACACTTCCTTAGGCATTTGGTTTTGGCCAGTGCTGAGGACAGGTGACAGCCTGAGTGGCTGGACAATCTACCCGCTGCTGGATGAGTCCCAGCACTAAGCTCACGTGCTCATTCTTATGCTCAGATGTTCCAGCCCTTCCTAAAGGGAACTCCTACTCCTTACACACTGCTGTTGAGTGAATGATCAGCCATAGTTAAATAAAATGTAAAATACTACAGACCGAGGCTTAACCAAATCCTGTTTCAGCCTACTGGCTCAAATTGAGCATTTTTTAATTTTCCTGTTTTAAGGAAGGAAAACTACCGATGTTTTTCAGTTCCACCCAAAACTAATCACTCCAGATACAGTTTTAGAATAACAGAGGTTTCATGAATTTTTAATGTAGTTCACTCGTATTCAAAATTAAATTTCAAACAAAAAGTTAATGACATTCAAGAAAATCAAAACTGCTTTACTGATTACCTCAAGTTCTTCCCATCAGTTACCAAGTTTAATGGCTTTTAATTCATTCTGACCAGTAGCACAAATGTCCCGTAGTATCCTTAGATAAGACACGGAGCAAAAACGATTGAATCTGTGAGAAACACTCTTTTGCCTCTTTGCTATTCCTATCTATTCCTATCAGAATCAGATGTAAGAAGAAATTCCACCAGAAAAGTTTTTCTCATGAGACTGCCAACTGATTCTGCAGATTCAGCTAAATAACAGACTTCTGTGCACTTCTCTCAACAGATCCTCCTAATCACTCTTTACAGGTTACAAGAACAAAATTAGAAAAGGAGCAAGGGACGCAACTAAAGTAACACAGAAACTTCACAGATCTGTATGTACCATTTAATACTTTGTGAACAGCCAAGTATTTATTTGCATCTTTCAGGTGGAAATTTTAAGATGCTGAATCTTGAAATAGATTATAATTGTGCCAACTGAAATTTCATTCAAATAGACTTGGCAATCAGTTCCACCACTTATAATCCATAAGAAATGCTTCGGCTGCAGTGTAGCACAAAGGATGTAGTTACTTGGAAACATGCTTTCAGTTTCAGGAATGAAAGGCAAATTTAACATTTTAAGAAAACTACTGCATTGTTTAGATTGAAGGCAAGAATTTTGCCTCCTGCGTTTATTCTAAGCAATGCAGTAGTTTCCTTAAAACGCTGAAAATTGCCTTGCATTACCAAAATTGAAAGCATGTTTATGGAATTTTAGCTAGGTGGCGTTACCATCAAGGTGCGTGGTCTCCACGTACTGTCGGAGGCGCAGGGTCATCCTAACTGTTGTTTCTTTGTTTTCTGAAGTGTAGTGAGAGAAAAATCAAGCCCCTCTGAGGTTTGGGATCGAACCCATTGTTATATCATTTTTAATACTAGTTTTCCTGTGGCTTAAATCAATCCTCCCACTATCTGCAAGAGGCTACTGGGATCTGTCCTGTGAACCCCCTCCTTTTCCCCTAGCATACTTCTTTGTGATGATCTCATTCTCCACTCATATATCTTCATGTTCCATCTGTAGGCCGATAACTCATAAATCTGCCCCTTCTTTCATGGCTTGTCTCATTTCATCTCATCCTGTCTCGTGTCTCTTCTTGGGTGTTTTGTTGTCAGTTATGAGTCATTGTAACTCAGGCTTAATTCACACCTGAAACCCTCTTCCTTCCCCACATTACTGTTCAATATATGCTCCTTAGGTCCAACGAATGCCCTGCCTCCAGGAAAAGAAAAGAAAAAGGGGAAAAAAAACCCCAAAACCCAAACAATTCATGTTTTTGAACATTACCAAGGAAACCAAACTTTTAGACAACAAGTTCAGGAACTTCCAACATGAAGGCTGTCAACTAAATCATCATTATGTTTTAACTCTTTATTTTCTTCCTCCCCAGTGTCTTCATTGCATTTAGATTTCACAGCTGACATTCAACTAACCACTGCTACCTAGTCTTCATTTTGCAGTAAGAGCAGCTCATGCCTGGGCTGCACAATAGGTGCAAAGCTGTCATTCTGAAACAAAGGCATCCAAACATCACCATCAACTGAACAGCACCCAGACATCACTGTCACCACTTAACGCAGAATCAATGTTCAAAAAAAGTAACCGATACTCCTGCACTTTCTGAAACCATTGCCTTGGTTACAAGATGCAGCAAACAGGAATGAAAGAAGCAGTTAACACAATTAACTAGAATAATCCTGTAACACTTTCTCTATTAGTATTTTGATACTAATTCTTCCTATAGTCAGTGCAGAGTGTTTTGGAATGGGAAGGACTAGGGTTTTGAGAGTTTCGCAAAATTTTCCAATTAGGAAAAGTTCCTTGTAAAATGCTATCATCTTCTAGAAATACTGACTGTGATAATATATTGATTTCAAGTTTCTCAGGTCCCAAAATTACAGAAAATTTGTGAAATAGAAGTACTCTTCCTTTGAAAACCAAAATCGATTAAAATCTGCTTTTCTCGAATGCAGCAACACTTGTAAGTACTTTTGGTGTATTATAATCACAATTTATTTAGAAAATAGTGTATTGTGGTAGTGTTAGAAGCAGAAAGGTTTGCAATGAGTATTAAGTGTCATTTTTTCCCCAAAGAAGGAAAAAAAATCTTCCTTTCTAAAGTAGCTTGTTACAGTTATTCAAATCACATATAGTTTGAAATTTCTAAGACGAAAATCTGACTCTTAGATTTTTCTTATTTTGAGGGAATTAGAAGTACTGGAACGATCACAACCTGGAATTTGAAGTTAAGCTTATTTTCCCATAACTATGAGCTTTCAGAACATTAAGAAAGGTCAGTAATTCATATGTAAAATACTGGATGTTTGATGTGACCACCACCTTTGGGTACAGAATTAGTGCTTAATTTCAGGTTATAGAATGTTCTCAGGCACAATTCGTCCTATCTATTGTCAATAAAATTTGTATAAGGCTCATTTCTCCTGTCTTAGAGTGGTAACTCTTCTGAAGGAACTGCATAACTGAGTAGTTAAACACTTTTTAATCTCAAGCATACTTACTTTCAAAAGGCTTAAAAGTTAAAATGATTTAGATACAATTAATCTTCTTATAGGAAAATAGTATCACTCTTCAAAGTTGAAGAGAAACCTTTTCTAAATCTACATTAGGAGATTCTGACAGCAGTTTCCCGTTCTTACAGAGAAACCGGTAGCTCTGAAGAGAGACTGAGGCTGTATCTGAAGGCCAATGATCTGACTCAAGGTTCAAAAATACTTGGAAGAAAACCAAGAGTTTTCACCACTGACATTACATTTTGTGATGCTGCTGTTAGCAACTACCTGCACTGGAGGACCAATGTTACAATAAAAACAGCCAGTGAAGACAAAACAGTGAAATGAAAAGTACTACTAATGCTACACCAACATTCACTGGTCCCATATATTACATCTGTACTACATGTAGCAAAACCTGGTGCGCTGGGATTTAATATCAGTTTTGTGTATGAGTTGTCTGAGGCTCACACAGATGAAGCGAACTGCACAAAGTCAAAGAAGCAGTTTGGTAGCAAAGTCCAAAAAAGCACATCAATACCGTCTATGAACACACCGCCAAAACCACGGGAATGCACACATAACAAAATATGAACTTGAATAAATATCTGGAAGCTAATACAGTGTGTAGTTCAGGAATATAAAAAATATTGAGTGACTTTGCTGTTTACTCATACTGCTTTTCAGACAGTCACATATGGTATAACATTTAACAAGAGTGATTTTTCACATATTAGTGACATAGCTGTTAAATATATACCCTTAGGAGGTACCTCTGCTTTTGCAGTTTTGTTTAAAATATTTAATTATGAACAATAGTTTGCAACATTAATTATAACAATTTAATGATCGTAACAAGAGAATATAAGCTTGTAATGACTATACAAGTAAAATATTTTCTCTGAATGCACTTTGTATTGATGCATTCTGCAAACACAACTCTTACCTTTACGCCTGTTAGCGATCCCATTTGCTTCACTGAATTAATCAGCCATAAAGAGACATAGCTGTGTACAGTCAATATCTCTACACTACCATCATAATACAAAAATGTATGTAATTACTTGTTGCTATTAAGTTATCAGTTTGCACATCTACAGCACATTTGACATCACCTGCTCAGAAGGAGCTTTGAAAAGTAATCACACAATTGTTCTCCTTGCTTCAGCGACACATAAGACTAACCAGACCTGTACTACTTTTCCCTGTATGTACTTGTAAAACAAAAATCTATTTTCCTATAATTCAGAAATTTACAACCTTTCTCTAGATTGCCCTTGCTATCCAACTAGAAAGTCCCATTTCTGCAGTGGGAAGAACTGCAAATGCCTTATTTCCTTTCAACTGTATAGGGAACATATACACAATTTACATCTCACTAAAATCCTTGAGGCCTGGCAAGAGGTACACAGGACCTTCTGTCACCTCTAGGAACCAGAATGAATTTCACCCTCACTGTAGGCTTAACCCAGGGCTTACACAGTTCCCAGGATCTAATTCCTGAGGTCACTAGGAGCTTTATAGTGCCTTAGCCCATCAGTAGAGGGGAGCCCATTCACTTTGCTCCAGTGAACATCAGAAAGGAATCTGCTTTCTCCACCATTCCTCAGATGGCCATCAATGCTCTGGGTAGTAACAGATGGTAAAATCTGACTTAGCTAACAGATGGGGTGGAGTATCCAGAAGCATCAATGCGTGTTGAACTTTGAGCTGCAACTCTGACACACTACCTTTTCAACCCTAACTTCATCTTTAAGTTACGTGATGGTATTCTGACTAAGCAGCTTTAATCCTCCTTGTGACTTTTTCATTTATTTTATGTCATTTTATCACCACCTTGGGTGAGACAACAAGAACATTTTCCTTCAAGTGCATGAACTGCAGAGTACCCCACATTGTGCACCAATTACTGATATACATAACGAAAGTGCAAATACCTGAACACCTTGCAGATTAGTCTCGAATGTCTTCTCTTTGTGTGTCTTGAATTCATTTTGCCAGATTGCTACTTCATCTTTTTAGGGGCAGCCTGAGACAGATATGCTGTAACAGCAGAAGAAAAAGATATCTGAGTATGAATTTAGTCAGAAAATGCAGAATAAACACAGCAAAAGCCAAAACATCATAAAATAAACATTTAAGTACTGTTACCCCCTACAGTCTGTTTTACTGATAAATGTGACATATCATGCAGAGCAGATAAACAAGAAACAGTAAACAAACCATGCCATTTCATAGAAAAGGATGGAAAATATTTGCACTGTTCCCAAACCCAAGCAGTGGGTTTGAACTTTTTGAACTGAGCTGCGCTCACAACTATTGGCAGTGCTCAAAGCTTTGCTGGATTTAGCGGCTTCTTTGCCAACCCCTCTCTTTCTCGCCTTCTTCAGTTCAACCAGAAAAGCATATTAGCTTGAGTACAACATCTCTGTTATGATATACAGACACCTCACTGGCTTGGGACTACTCACCCAGAGTATACGCATTATAGCAAAACTACTCCCCAAACCTAATGAAAACTTTCCCTCTATTGGTTACTCAAGAATTGGGAGAATGAGAAAAAAAACCATTTGTTGTACACCGAAGCCAAATCATCTGCCACATAAACTGGCATAAGCTTGCATTGAGTAGAGTGATGCTGTGCCAGTTCATACAAGCAGAGAATTTGCTCGCTGCGCGTGTAAAAAATCTCTGTGAAATATCTTTAAATTCATTAGAATAAACACCAGAGAACCGTTTTCTCTCCAGGCCAGTAATAAAATGTTTGTTCTATTTCTGTGAGTCAGTTCACTGACAGTAACATAAAGATAAATGAACTCACGCAAAAATCACATACATATAAATCTGGATGAGAATGAAAATGTTACAGAATGTCCAAAGTGTACCTCAGTCGTTGTTCTGTATTTTCCTTGATTCCCCTCATCTTTCAAAAACCCAGTCCAAAACCCTGTCTTCCCCTCCAACATCCTTAGACCTTAGGCCACCGTGAGCCTTTCTCTGGCTGAAGCAACTTGGATACAGCCTTCTCAAAACAAAATTTTGCACATCAAATAAAAACCTTTCTCCTTCTCACTGCTTCTTCCAAATCCTGCTAGCCGGTGGTACAGAGTACGCAGTAGACATACCTGGTGCAGGACTGAAACACTCTGTCACTGGAGGTCATCTGGCTAGTCCAGTTATCCTACGTGTATCATAACTGCTTCTACGCTGGTTGCATCAATTTACCTACATCAGCAGTTATTGCTGACATGCTGTCTCAATTCAAGGTTCAGGTCTATCTTAAAAAATAACTATCTGTGTGATTTGAGTTTTAACACTCCTTACTCTCATATCTACTGCAAGCGACTGCATCATTAAAAAAAATACATATTCTACATTACAATTAGTAGTTGTGTACAACACTTAGGTTCTTCTACCTTCAAAAGACACCTGGATGAAAGTCAGTGGTCACCGAAGATGAGCAGCCCTACCAGCGAGACACTATCATGGGCCTGTAACAGGCACAAGTCCAAGCCTCCACTACCCGCTGCTTCTTTCATCATCACCATCATCATACCTCTCCTCATCATTCGATACCAATTACAGTACATGGCAGGCTGATGTGTTACATGGTCAAAGGTCACACAGCAGCACATAGGTCTAATTCAAATCCAGTGCCAGTAGCAGAAGACTGACACATTAGTTCCCAGTTTCAAATGCTTCTGTTTGCTTAGTTCTGCCTTTCTGGTAACATCAGGATCTACACATATGCTTCAAATGGGTTCTAAAATGAATCTATTGTGCACGTAAAGTACTTTCCATAAAGGTTTTCTTTCATTAAGTATCGCTGAGCTTGGATCTCTCATGAATATTGATGCAAGCCTGAAATTTTTTAAAACTTGGGGCACCGTGATTTTAGAAGATACAATCTTCCCAGACAGCAATTTGTGAAGATTTTGGGTCCCTTTGAAGATTCCTGAAGCTGACCACCCAAAATCACTAATTATTTTCAAATCTTAAGGCAAGGTATATTGTGAAAAGTGATGGAGTGGCCACTACTTGGAAGACATCAGATGATATACACATCAGTAACATCCCACAGAGTTCCTTTCCTGGTAGCCAAATTCTACCATTAGCAGAAAGTATATAATCTCATTAAAGTAAACTGTAAGGCTAGAGTGGAAAGGGATAAATAAAGACGACTCTGTGCACTGAATAACTGCAGGGAGTCTAAAGCTGAGGATCTAATAATTAGTCTTATCTCTATCAAGGTGCAACAGAATAAGCTGAGAAGTGCAAGAATGCCTGACAAGGCCCTAGGGCTCTTCACAGCTGCACAGAAGCCTCATCGTTCTGGAGAATTTTAAGGACCGTCTCACGTGGAGAGAACATGAGAAATTTCTTTCTCCTGCCACGGTGCTGATGTAAGTATCTGGAAGGTCCATTTATCTACACACTTTTCCCTTCGTACAAGCCACAGCGATGCCAAAGGTTCACTGTTGGGTTCCCCTTTGCACGTCTGCTCAGGCATAGTCAGCAATAGGAGCACAAAGAACAGCCTCTGGGGCAGCAAAACTTCTGCCATCTTGTGGCAGGGAAGCCCAAGGGAAAACTCACTTTAAAGAGGGAGACCTCTTCCTTGAAGTTCTTACATTTCAACCTCTGTTTTGCACAAGCCTTATTCAGGATACATTATCTCATTAGGGCAAGTATTTAGATTCTGAAATTTATTGGTGATTATTACACATTCAAACAGTAGCTGACACTTCACCTTCCAAATTGAAGGAAACGCCCAGGAAAAGAAGGTGGTCCTTCCTTCCCTACGCTCTAATACAAACTCAAACAAAATACTAGCAGGTAGGAATGCGGTCACACACTTCATGTCTTTCTCTGGATGGCATGAAAGTGCCCAAGTTAACAGGTTTATGGGACTCTTCCTCCAAAACCAGAGCAGTTTTTCTCTGAAACGTGCAAATGATATGACACCAAGTTGATAGGGATCATATATCTCTACCTGTAAAATTTAAGTTTCATTGTCCTTCTATTTTAAGACATGGTGGTAACTAGAATAGGTATGATATGATTGCTTCTTCCTAATGTTCACAGTTACTCCCCTTTTGCATCAATGTTTTGCTGAACAGGCAGTGCAAATGCTTTATCAGCGAGTCCTGACTGCAATGTCCTACGCAGCCATTAGGCTAGTCTTCTGCAGACAGCAAATTCTTGTTTTATGGGCCATCCCTTCAGCTGTCTGCAAGAATAGGGGTGTTTCAGCAATCCTTGTTACAGCTATTTTCAGTGACCAACCACTTCCATATTCTCTGAAGAAAATAATCAAAGAATTAGTGACACTAAAACCAAAAGGCAATGTACGCATTTTACATTTGCATGGTACTATGGACTCACAGCTTGCTTCTACTCTGGCAGAAACTGCACCATGAATCTTTTGCAAATTCTGATTGAAAGCAAGTGGAATTTTGCCACTGGTGTCAAGGAGAGCTTGAATGGCTTTTGTGTTATTTTAAAGTGCAGCAAACAATACCCTTTTCCTTGGGCAGCATAAAATACTGCACTTGGGATATAAAAATTTGTTTTACTATGAAAAAAGATCCAAAGCTTCTATTTTTAATGCCCCAGCCCCTTCAATGCCTACAGCCCTCCAGCCAGCTGCACTACTTTAACAGAACAGTGGTGGAAGAGAAACTGGAAAAAACACCGTAACTGAAATATAAGCAAATGACCTAATCTACAAGATGGATCTGTAGCAAGCCTGATTCCACTGCCAGTGAAGTCCAAGACAAGTTTCATCCTCAAGGAAAGCAGCAGAAGATCTTTACTCAGTATAATAAAGCGTGAGCAGTTTATAATTTCATATAGTTAAAACATGTTGACCGTAGTTGGGTCAAGTGAGTGGTTATGCCACATGATTTTTTTTTTTCAAGTTTCTTAATGCTCTCACAAGGTCCAGAGCCTTCTTTTTGTGTTTTCTGAGAGAGACCAAAAAGAAACGGGGTCAGAGGGAAAGTAAATGGGAGGTTTGGATTGCCCTACACCTTCCTTTCTCAAGCAGATGACAAATTCTATCATTCTTACTTCATGATTAAGTTTTATTACCTGGGATATTGTTGAGGCTTTCAAGTCTAACTTAAATCAGCCCAACATCAACTGACAAAGCAAAATCAGACCTTTATTTACATAGACTGCAAAAAAGTATTACCAGCAGGCTGAAGCACACAGACAAAAGCGAATACCTTTATTTCTTTCATGATTTGTACAAACACACCCTTTGCAGCCTGTAGTGCACACCTAGCAATTCTGAAAATCCAACAGCTGCACAGTATCACTGATATTTACACTAGACTGGATGATGAAATCCACAAGGAATACCATTTAAACAGAAATTCTGACCCATAAAGTGACTATCATACTCCACAGATCTGTTCTCTGCCAAACGCAACTAGTTCAAGTCTGCCATCATGCGTCCCATCTGGCTTTTCAATGATCCTGTACTGGCAACCTCATGCAGATAAATCACCCAAGGAGCCTGTTCCAGGAAGGGCCTCTAACACTGCATGTGGAGAGGGCAGATGGGGTTTGCAGCAAGCCACAGCTTGATCATCCTGAGAAAACACCACTCCTTAGCCAGCCCCTTGCCTGTAACTGTAACGCATACAAGCGACCTAACCTTGGCCATTTGTCTCCAGTCCATAAAACAGAATAACAGTACTGCTCTACCTCACAGCATACTTTCAATGGTTGAAATGAGTGAGGCTTTAAAGGCTGTGAAAAACTCAAATGCTACATTAATAACATCCAAGAGCCACAGGCACAGTCTTTATTAGTGCTGAATGCAATTATGATGATGATTTGAAAAAGCCGAATGTAACATTTAGAGTCTGACCGAAGGGATTCGGACCTGACCAGAAACTGTAAGTTAGAAGATGTACCTTACAATAACCCAGTCTAGTTCAATGAGACTGTCTATATCAAATCCGTATTGCTATTTTTATTTCCACAGTGCAACTGCACTACCAAAAATATGGACTTGAGATGGCCACAAAGAAAACATGCTAGCAAAAATTATTCAGAAATAATTTTAGCCACGTAAAACACGTATGCTGCTCTGGCACGTTCCATCAAGAAATAGTTCACAAGATTCTACCTTGAAGGTTACATTTACTACTCACATGTACAGAAAACAGGACTTAGGGCAAACTGTCTGGATTTTAAATACACGGGACTGAGGCATGGAAGAAGTATAATGTTCATCCTCTCCTAAGAAATAGTGCAAAAGACTATCCAAAGTAAATAAATAATTTAAAATAAAAAAAAGACAATTATGCATAGGATTTTTTTTTTTTTTCATTTAAACATTTCTTTCCTAATCCTTTTAGGACTAGAATATCATTAGTCTAATTCAAGACTATGCGCCTTATTTCCTCCTTCCCCCTCAGAACAAGGCCACACCAATCGGCGTGTGTTAATCTTGCAAATCAGTTTCTCCGAACGGCTTGCTTTTCTCAGCAGCTGTATGCTGGCTTCATCATGGAGCTGAAGTCAGCTGCTCTGGTACTTGCCACTAAAATGCAGAATGTCAATCACTTACACTACTCATGAGAATTAGCACAACACAAGTCTAATTAGAAACTAAACACTGTGTTATCTGCAATGATTCGGAGATGGAGTAAGTCGATGCATGTTTTAGAAACCTTTCTTGCTGCACAGTAGTTCATGATAACACCCACCTCACAGCTCATTAGCGAATCATAATATTATACTGTATAAATACTACTTTGCTCTTTTACATTTTACAGAAGCCCCAGGTCTCAGAAGCCTCCATTACAGAGTATATGTGATTTAGTTATATTGGAACATTGTAGGAAATGGAAAGCAGCCCTGACTGTCCAAAAACAGCAAAATGGAAGCCAATATACTGTATATTTTGGTCCTCTCTCTATAGAAATAGTCCCAACCAGCCTCAAGACATTTTAAACTGAAATACATATTGGCAGAACACAAAGAAATTATATACTGTATGACGCTGAACATGAATTCTCAGTACTTCTGCACTGGATTTCTTTCTTTCTCTTGCTCTTTTCTGAAGAAAACAATGTAACCCACTATAAATCTAGACGGCACTGCTGCTAGCTGGAACCAGAAATCCAAATGCAAGGAGGGGGAAACCTGGCAAAGAACTGAAATCAAAGATGTAAATGTTTAAGAGCAAAAGAAGGACATGAAAGGATATGCAGCTGGGTTTCTGCATGGTTTCTCAAAATGGGAATTGGAGAGCACAAACTTAGACCACATTCTCACTTCTAGTTGAGATAAACATTTACAAGCTATTCATTTTAAACAGGAAGACATAACACTAGGACACGACCTTTAATTTCACTGAGTCTGTGAAGGCAAACCACCACGGCTCTACTGCAAGGCAGTTAAACATCCAGGAAGAGATGCATACTATTCCACTGCTTTGTTATTACAGGTGTACTTGATTTTATATTCAACGAGAAAGGTGCAATTTTATGGCTGTGTGGAAAAATCTTTAAAATGCTTGCGGGTGGATGTCTAATGATGCCAGACTGGTGTTGCAAAACATAATATGAAGATAAAGCATCGAAGAAATTGTCTACGTGCCAATGAACGAGCGTTTAGGTAAATAGTATTAAACCATACATGCACAGATTTGGTGTCATTACACTATTATTACAGATGTGTACCCTGCTTTTGTTCTTTTAAAAGGGTGCAATTCTGATGCGTTATCATTAGCTTTCTAACTGGAAGCCGACAGAACTCAAAAGACACCAACAAAAGAGCAGAAGATTAATCTACAGAGAAAAACTGCAGATTTTGAAAAGCCACAATCTACTTGTAGCTTGAAAGATGAAACACATTTCTTGTTTGTACAACATTCCCCACGTTTCCAATACAGAAATACGTGCAGACTATTTTTTACTGTGGGAAACTATTAAATCTAAAGACATCGCTCTGTATTAACGGGCAAGTATGTATCTATAGCATTTTCTTATAAAAACTGAAGTAGGTCAAAGGCTGAAAGGTGACAAGTTTGGACTTTTGTATCCCAACCTGAGACACCTTATAGGTGGATCTCCTGTGCACAGCTGAATGCCTTGAAACCTTTGGAAAGGGTATTGGCAAGGTCTCGAGTTTGGTTCTGCAACACTGACATTTCCAGTATTACTAGTCATTTTTAAACCTTGGTTCGCAATCTTTAAAAAAAAAAAGTTTTGTAATACCCATACAATCCATAATAGAATCTGGTAATTCTGTAGGGAAAAAAATACTGTACACATATATTAAGGGCAAAATTCTTCCCCATTGTATAACTGGTTTCTCATCATTAAGGGCCTTAAATAGACCCTCTGCTTTAGCTTACTATTACTTTCCATGAGGAGAAGACCAAGGATCCCTTCAAGAGGTTTATTTCAGGCTTGGAAAACAGTTAGTTCCAACATGGGCTGCAACAAAGTACCAAAGCTCTGGAACATGCAATTCTGAAAGCTTGAGAAAGTCTTTTTTAAAGAAGCACTAAACACAACCATGACTTGGAAATACAAACTAACCGCACTGAACAAGTCTTTTGCATTACTTAATAACCTGGCAAAATGCTAATGCTGTATTTTGTTTTTAAAAATTATAAATACTATTTATTGAAAGGCAAGCATACTATTTTCTATGAGACAAATACACAGTGCTTTGTAAGGTTCTATAATTTTCAGATAGGTCACCTGTATAAACCCGATTTTTACTAGAAAGTTTTTTTCCATTCTAGAATACTTTTAGTGCCATTTAGTTTTCCTCAATAATAACACGTACAAAACAAATATTGCTTGTGACTCTAGGAACTGGTCTGGACATTGAGACCAGGATTGCAATCCACAACCATAACACACTGGACTGCAATCTCAGATCCTAAAGCATACGTTAACTTGATGAAAATCAAAACTAGTACTTCTATCTCAGGAGATAAAATGCAAACGGCCTTCTTGCACATGATTTCTTAATGCACTGCAGGCAGCAAAGAACATTTAGGAATGGTATTTTGTATTTCTATCGTCTTCCACCTGAAAGGTCTGTGTGCTCAACAAATATGACCAAAGAGACCCTTCACAAGGTAGCAGTATTATGTAATGGTGAAAGGAAGGTACAGAGCGGTAAGTGCCCTACAGAGGCTGTGCAGGAAGGCTGTGGCACAGCTGAGAGCAGAGCCCTCACCGTCCCAGCCCAAGCCCTCTGCTTTGAGCACAAGGTCAGTTTTCCTGGTTGGAGAAGCACGTAGGAGGTGTGACAGAGAAGTCTTCTACCCCACCTTTTAGGAGGACAACTGTTTGAAATCTTATGAAGAGAAAACCACGTTCAGCTGTTACCAGGTTTGCTTGCCAATATAAAAGTCAACAAGCTGGTTGAGAATCAGGAACGTGTTTTAGAGTACCTGGACAGCACCTCATTGAAAGCTGGGGTACAGATTCCTAACTTCAAATAAAATTCAGTTTTACACAATTCTAAGCAGGCACAGGAATTATCTGAAAGCTTCTGCTAATTTTCAGTTGACTTCCAACTGAGAACATGCAATAACTGAAATTACCTAGCTTACCTCTGAACAGTTGAAGAGAGTAGGTTTCTTTGACCCGGCTCTATTAAGGGACAAAAATGAAGAAAAGAATCCAAATGTAAAGCAACACCCAAGTGCTGGGAACACCCAAGTGTTGGTAGTGTTAGGTTAATGGTTGGACTGGATGATCTTAAAGGTCTTTTCCAACCTAAATAATTCTACGATTCTATGATTCTATTTGTAAGCATTATGACAGCAAATATATCAGCCTTCATTTATGATTAAAAATTCAGGAAAAAGGTGAAAAGAAGGAAAAAAAAGACTTTGGGAAACACATAAAAGTCACCAACTTTGCCATTTCTCTAATTAAAGAATGGTACTGGCTAGCATTTCCGGGCTCTGTAATGGCACTGGCATGTCTGATTTTGCTGTAAAATTCTGTTTTTATTTTTGTTTCATGAAATTTACTGTCCTTGGCTAAAAGGGGTTTTATCATAAGAGATTCACCTTCGATTTATATGCAGATGAAAATGATCTAACTTGAGATGGATCAGTCTTATGAATAGGGCCTGGAGACGTTAAAAAAGGGGGGGTCTGTTTTGTGGAGAAAAACTAGTACAGTCCATTTGCAGTTTAACAAAACACTAGGATCTTGTTGCAAGGTGTATAAAGCTAGATGTTCTTCTTTTAGTTCTAGGACTGCTTTCAGGTTATAAACATTATGAGCTGTTTTTTCTGAAAATTAATTGCTATGGATCCAGGCCAGTGTGGTCAGGTGAAAAGCAGCACAGGGCAGGACTGAGTAATGAGAATTTCAGTTAAGCCTCGAAACACATTAATAAAGGCAACATCTTAAACAATATGTACATACATACATAATGTATATATGTATGTTTTAGATAGTTCTGTATTTCTGGAAATAACTGTGGTTATTGCACAGAGAACAGTAATTTGTCCAAACCAAACCATAAATAATTAAGGCCAGGATTTTGAAATCGGATCTGTGTGGGTGGATTTTTGCACCCCCGCGGATTCAATGGCAGGATCAAAGATTAGGAAAGCCAGAAATACACTCAGAATCTGAATATTGCTGAAGTACAGCACCTGGCATTTCCAGTGCGGGGAAGGGTCTGTTTTCACTGCCACCCTCCTACCCGAATGCCTGACGAACAAACACTTTCAAAGCAGCAAACAATCATATTCTTGTCCCACCCTCCCCACAGGAGCCAATTCCTATCGCATGCATTTCTTTGAGCTATGAGTTAGTGCTAAGGAAACAACAGAGCTGGCATTTCAAGTTTCACTTATTATTCTAGTTAAAATAAGTTTAGTTTAAACCCCTCTTCCCAAGCTATATATCAAACACTGATTTTTTTTTTTCCTTTCTAAAAAACAGTTTATTTTTATTTCAGCTGTTCTGAAAGTCATCAGAGAAAAACTACACCCATTACTAGGAGATAGTAGGGAGCAGGAGCAGATCTGTTGGCTCCTGCTGAGGAAGTTGTTGACAGCTGTCGCACAAGAAGTCACTTGATGCTGACAACTGGACAATAACTGCCCACAGACTGAACTTCCACTTTTGGACAAAATTACCGAGAATGCTGTCAGGTTCAAGCATCTTAACAGAGCAGCTCTATTTGCCCAAGTTGATCAAAGGACAGACACGGAGAGATCACAGCACTCTGTTATTACCCTGCTATCCTCCTGAGAACTTGTGATGGTCAGGTATTATGTGACTGCAATACATCTATGAGCTTTTAACACTCGTCATCAAGAGACACTGCAGACACTGTCCCGTGTCTACAAATCTTAAGAGTTGTTGACTTGCTTTTTCTTTTCTAGAAATCTGGAAAAAAAAAAAAAAAATCTGCTATTCTCTTCAACAACTCTTGGTCGCAGTTTGCTTTTCCTCCTGCTCAATATGTCCAGAAGGTAATGAGAGAGGTTTATGTCCAGCAGGCATTTATGGGGATGACGCTTAGTCCCTTTCAACTCAAACATGTCTGTCAAATACCCTAGCAGCAACTGGAGGAGAAACAGGCTATGAATAAAGGCTATGTAGCTGCAACTCAACCTCACTAAAAATGAGGTGGATTGGTTGTAGAAACGTAAAAGGCAATCGTGACGATGACTGCAGTAGTCCCTGGGGTTTTTTTGAGTGCGTGTGTGTTGCCAGGGTGTCAAGCACGTGTGTACATGTCATACTATTTTTTTTGTATTTTTGGTAAATTTGTGTTTCTCTCGATACAAGAGAATTTGTTACAGTTACATTTGGGAATCTTGACTTAAATCATCACTGGAATACAGCTCCTGTTCATATGGGATAAAAGGGAAAAAACTATGGCCAACATTATGGACAGAATCAGCCTAGGTGATGTCCCCCAGTTGCCTTAATTTGTGGGAGAAATTCAAAGCTGATCAACAATTCAGCTGATTTCCATGGAAACAGGATTTCAACTCATGAATCAAAATTGCATGAGGGCCAAAAATGCCAAACACAGATTATAAAAATATTTTTCCACACTGGGATTCTCAAAATAAAAGGCAAATAGTTAAGCAGAATAGGAATAATAAATTCAGAAGAGACTCGTGTTTCATCGTGCACACTATCTTTGTTTTGTACAGTGCATATCTACCTTGTATTTACACACCTACATTCCTGGAAGATTTCATTAAATGCCCTAAATATCAACACATTTTCATGGTTTTAATATCTTTAATAACTAAAAAGCTGAAAGCACCTATATGTGGAGAAGGCACATCAGTGTTTAGTTCAGCGCCTCGCCACAGGCCACCTCAAGATCTGGACTTAAAACTTCGCTGGTTTAGGGGAATGGCTAAACACATTTTTACTGTGTTTCCCAGTGGAAACATTATCAATAGCATTCTCTGCTTCAGAATTATCACTTCTCTTGAATACCCACAAAAAAATATATGATTATTTCTCTGGAACACATTTGGTGTATATGATTTCTCTAAGCAAACAGGGCTCACTGTTATACTTTTCATAGAATCATAGAATCGTTTAGGTTGGAAAAGACCTTTAAGACCATCGAGTCCAACTGTTAACCTAGCACTGCCAAATCCACCACTAAACCATGTCCCTAAGCACCACATCTACACGTCTTTTAAATACCTCCAGGGATAGTGACTCAACCACTTCCCCAGGCAGCCTGTTCCAGTGCTTAATGACCCTTTCGGTGAAGAAATTTTTCCTAATACCCCATCTAAACGTCCCCTGGTGCAACTTGGGGCCATTTCCTCTCATCCTATCACTTGTTACTTGGGTGAAAAAAATGACACCCACCTTGCTACAACCTCCCTTCAGGCAGTTGTAGAGAGCAATAAGGTCTCCCCTGAGTCTCCTTTTCTCCAGGCTAAACAACCCCAGGTCCCTCAGCTGCTCCTCACATGACTTGTTCTCTAGACCCTTCATCAGCTTCATTGCTCTTCTTTGGAAATGCTCCAGCACCTCAATGTCCTTCTTGTAGTGAGGGGCCCAAAACTGGACACAGTATTCCAGGTGTGGCCTCACCAGTGCCGAGTACAGGGGGACAATCACCTCCCTGCTCCTGCTGGCCACAGCATTCCTGATACAAGCCAGGATGCTGTTGGCCTTCTTGGCCACCTGGGCACACTGCTGGCTCATGTTCAGCCGGCTGTCAACCAACACCCCCAGATCCTTTTCAGCCAGGCAGCTTTCCAGCCACTCTTCCCCAAGCCTGTAGCGTTGCATGGGGTTGTTGTGACCAAAGTGCAGGACCCGGCACTTGGCCTTGTTGAATGTCATACAATTGGCCTCGGCCCATTGATCCAGCCTGTCCACATCCCTCTGCAGGGCCATCCTACCCTCCAGCAGATCAACACTCCCACCCCACTTGGTGTCATCTGCAAACTTACTGAGGGTGCACTTGATCCCCTTGTCCAGATCATTGATAAAGACACTAAACAGAACTGACCCCAATACTGAGCCCTGGGGAACGCCACTTGTGACCGGCTGCCAACTGGATTTAACTCCATTCACCACAACACTTTGGGCCCGGCCATCCAGTCAGTTTTTTACCCAGCAAAGAGTACGCCCGTCAAGCCACAAGCAGCCAGTTTCTCCAAGAGAATGCTGTGGGAGACGGTGTCAAATGCTTTACTAAAGTCTAGGTAGACAACATCCACAGCCTTTCCCTCATCCACTAAGCAGGTCACCTTGCCATAGAAGATCAGGTTGGTCAAGCAGGACCTGCCTTTCATAAACCCATGCTGACTGGGCCTGATCACCTGGTTGTCATATATGCGCCGCACGATGGCGCTCAAAATGATCTGCTCCATAACCTTCCCTGGCAACGAGGTCAGACTGACAGGCCTGTAGTTCCCCAGATACTCCTTCCGGCCCTTCCTGTAGATGGGAGTCACATTTGCTAACCTCCAGTCAACTGGGAACTCCCCAGTTAGCCAGGACTGCTGATAAGTGATGGAAAGTGGCTTGGTGAGCACTTCCGCATCTTCCTCAGTACCCTTGGGTGGATCCCATCCAGCCCCACAGATTTGTCTAAGTGGTGTAGCAGGTCGCTAACCTTTTCCCCTTGGATTATGGGGGCTTCATTCTGCTCCCTGTCCCCGTCTTCCAGCTCAAAGGGCTGGGTACCTGGAGAACAACTGGTCTTACTATTAAAGACTGAAGCAAAGAAGACATTAAGTACCTCAGCCTTCTCCTCATCCTTTGTCAGTATGTTTCCCCCCACATCCAATAAAGGATGGAGATTCTCCTTAGCCCTCCTTTCATTACTATTGTGTTTATAGAAACCTTTTTTATTGTCTTTTATGACATGTCTTTTATGTCTTTTATGTCTATTTGGTCTTTGCCCCTTCTAATTTTCTCCCTGCATAACCTCATGACATCTTTGTAGTCCTCCTGAGTTGCCTGCCCCTTCTTCCAAAGGTCATAAACTCTCCTTTTTTTCCTGAATTCCAGCCAAAGCTCTCTGTTCAGTCAGGTCTGTCTCCTTCCCTGTTGGCTCGTCTTTCAGTACATGGGGACAGCCTGCTCCTGCGCCTTTAAGAGTTCCTTCTTGAAGAACATCCAGCCTTTCTGGACTCTTTTGCCCCTCAGGACTGCAATAAATACTTGCAGTAATGTTTAACATTGGCAGTAACAAAGCTATGTAAGAATTAGGTTATTTCATAAATTTCAGTATTTCACTGAAGGAGGTTTTACAGTCCTCTTTCAGTTTACATCATTTCTCATAATCTACAGAATAAAAATAAATCTGCAAATATCCAGTTCAGCTCCAAGGACACAGAACAGCGTGTGGTATTCTGCATTATACCAAAACTGCTTAATTTGTTAACATCTTACTGTCTAGGAAGAACTTTTTCAGATCACATAACTTGGGAGAAATTTTAAAACCTCTATAAAGATTGTGCAGTGTTAAGGACATGACATAGCTCAGATGTTAAATATATGAAAATAAGACAATAAGTTTAGCAAATTTCTTTTTCAGCTCTTAAAATAATGAACAGATTCCCTTCCAAATTGAAGAATAGGAAAAAAAAAAAAAAGGAATTAATTCAATAGCTTTAACTGAAATTACTGGGAGTCCTTCCATTCCATTCAATGAAAATTTTACCCGGCACATAGCTAGTGGTTTGTTCATTTGTTTTTTCTTGCAAATATCTTTATTATTTGGTCAGATCTTTAAGATGGTTGAATATTTTTCCATTAACTTTTCACTTTTATGCCCAATTTTCTTTTTGAATAAACCACATGTATTGCAGATATATTATGAAACCTAGCAGAATACTTCAGAACTGTGTATTTGTTCTGCTATGGTTTATTTATTCTGTCTACATATTCCTGGATTTAAGAAACCTTCAAAGCGCTATCCAAAATAAAACAGCAATGTTACATGTAACTTTTTAACTGAAGGAATCAAGGCTTCCTAAAGATAGCTTCTAACGAAAGTCAGGGTTGGGTTTTTTTTTTTTTTTTTTTTACACTACCTTTACTGATGCAATTATATTTAATCACTGTTAACCGTCAAGATTTTTAGCAACTAGATGAAGTATACTGCATTAGCCTAATAGCCCTATCTTTCTCAGACTTTTTAAAACCTGTTTTTCTTTTCTATTGGAGCAGAGAGCTAGGGGATTGGAAACTTCCAGTGATTCTTTTGTAGACTGAAGTGGTTTAACTGTTAGAGAAGGTAACTCTAATTCTCCCGGGTCAAGAAAGAGAACAAACAAAAACTACATTACCTGTCTACCTTAGCCAGAAGCACATATTCTCAGAAAGGAAACAGGACAGAAAACATCAGCTGCTGTACCAAAAACCCACAGGCATAAAATAAAATAATTCAGGAAATTTGAGACCCAAACCTCTTCAAAGTTTTATGAAAAAGAAAGCCCATGCACTTAGAGCTAAACTGGATGAATCCATCACTTGACTCAATACCCCAAAGAAAATGTGGCACATAGTATATTAAGCTAATAAAAACCAAACAAATGTACAGCTAATAAGTCTGAAAATTCAAACCTTAAGTTCCTCATTATAAAAGCCACAAGTGACTTTCTAAGCAGAACTACCCAAACCACTATGCTGGTTCCCCTGGGACAATCAGTTTTCCTTCTCATCTTCTTTGCTGCTTTTGTACTGATGTATAAAAGTTTAGCTGTCTGGGGCCCAACCATCTACAGGCAGCTTTGAGCAGTCACTAGTCTAGTGATGAGATGATCATGCGTGATGAAAGGACAAGGTTAACTCACAATTTCTGAGTTAGTGTTAGTGTTTCATGTACCACGTGATGAACAACAACATGAGAGGCCCCTATTCTTCTAAAATATAATCAGCTTTTCTTTAGAGAACCGTGTACAGAATCACAAAAAATGGGGGTAACATCCAGGTTACGCTCAGATAGATCAACTTCCTGATGCCTCTTTCAAACACTGCCTTCCTACTTATCCTCCTCTCTCCGAACTGCAGACAGGTCACCACAACCTTCCTTTTGACAGCTGTTGTGCTTTTCATGCAAACATTTGGTAGCTAACTAGAGGTTGCTAACCCAAAGACACCTAAAGGCTGGCCTTCACCATCAGCCCACTTGGACCAGTTTGATTTCATATTCCTTCACACATGTTGAGCTCCAGAACAGCCTCTTGTTTCCTGTTCTGCTGAAACAGGACTTGCTTTCACCTTGCCGACGCCCCGTCGTACTGCCTGTTGGTTTGCTTCCACCTCCTCTATCTCTGGCCAAGGACGGGAGAGCCCACGAGGCGCCAGCCAGACACACACTGCACAGTCCCGCTGCTCACTACCGAATTATACTCTTGTGACTCCGTTCCTACCAGCCCCTAATGTTACTTTGCTTTCATACATTGCTCACAGCCTGCATTTCACCACTGTCCCGGATGGCTGCCTCCCCACAACCCGGTCGCACTGGTCCTGCCCTCTGCTTCCCAGCAGTGCCTTGCTGTCACTCCCCGCTGCTCACTGGCTCCACGTCCCCACCGCCATCCCTGTGGCAGCTGATCCACAAATGTAGTGCAAGTACAGTTGTTGCAATCAGTAGCTGAAAACATATGTGGCGACCACTTTCTGCAGTGGACATGTGCTACAAGATGTTGAATTTGCTGTAAATTTCCTCCTGTACCTTGGAAATTTCTCTGTAAGTACAGCTGCTTTCTCACAAAAGAGGCTGCATGCAGCACTGAGACCTCAGTAATGATGATTTCCACACTCCTTCCAGAATGTGTTCAGAGGAGCGTACCAGCACACTACCACAGCGGCATCCTTCATGAGCCTATCTCTGCTCTGTTTCCTGGATTCATTTTAAGCATAGCTTATGTATTGCAAGAGCAGCCGTCATTTTGCTCCTTCTCCTGGACAGTTCAGCTGCTCTTGTTCTTTGATTCATTCCTTTACAGTTAGATGCCTTTTTCTCAGCAATTCCTCCTATAAACTGGAATCACATGTCCCACAAATGATCCTGTCTCTAATTAGGAGATCTTTTATGTCTCTAAAATACATGTGCATGCCAGAATTCTCAGCAACACGATGCAAGCATCTATCCTCTTCCCTGCTTCTTGCTTTTAGGATTTAGAGAAAAGTATCCCTCTGATACCTTTTGTATATTTTCCTCAGCTCTTCCAGAGTTTGTCTATTCATTCCTGGCAATTTTATTTTATTCTTTTATTTTGTCCTGTGAAGATGTAAAAAAGCTGTACCTTCACTTTGTCATTTTTATTCCCTTTGTCAGGTTCATATACAGACACAATTCTTCCACTTAGGCATGAAATCTTCTTGGCCTGGAAGTTTTGCATTCCTAGAGGTCTGGTTCCTTGCAGGGGATTAATTTGCCCATTTATAGGTGCTGTTAATCAGATTTTTTCCCCTCTCTGTGGGTCTCTCTCAGCCTGCCTGATACTAACCATGTTTCCATGCACAGTATGCTAGGTAAATAACATGAGGGCTCCATATTTTTGCAGCCAACTTTAATACCAGTATTCGAAGAGCTTTACTACATATAATGCGTGGATATTTCAGTCAGGTGCAATGAGAATAAAATATCCAGTTTTTCAAACTGACAAACTACACTCCTCTTTCCAAGTTCCAGTTGGGTTGCCACAGCCACAGTGACAGGAGGTTGTTCCAACAAGCTTGGCAGACACCTCCAAGCCTTCTGAAGTATTCTCCCTCACCTCCCTCCTGCCTAAGTATTACATTTCTTTTCCTAGACTTCTAATGACCACGTTTAAGAAAACTACAACATTCTTTAATGGAGAGTTTCCTAAGAAGTAGTGACGGTGTCAGTCAGTCCCAATTGCAGATAAACATTCTTGCTTGAAAATTTCTGGAGGCACTGCTTGAACCTAACAAATCACCTAGCAGAATGATTTTTCTCTTCTGCAGCACAGCTCCTCGACTCTATAGCAGACACAACCTGTCTCCCCATTAATTCACGCCTCTAAGAGCTTCTCAGCTCCATAAGCTGAAGGCAAATTATATTTTAATCAGGTACATAAGTTCTGAAAAACAGTCAGAGGCTCTGCTCTGGGAAGATGCTAAAACCCGTAGGAACAGAGCTCCCCCTCAGTCCCTCCTGCTGGGCTGAGTTACTTTGCAGGTGCAAAGCACCTCGCTGCCTCGGGTTGAGAAGCTCCACTGAGTCACCACCAAGGGTGCTCCTGCCTGAGGCACGGAATCAAAGTGCTCTCCAACCATCCACCCTCCTTTCAGAGGTGGAGGTGGCCATTAGCATTCACATGACAGCCAGCACTTCAAAATGGGTCATACACAACCACCCCCAGAAGGGCTGACACTGTAAAACAGCCACAGCATCCTTAGGTCAAGTACACGAGCCAAACAACGCTACACACCTCAAAGAAGTAAAAATATTGTTTAATGTACTTCAGGACAGTAAGTGAAAATACTGCAAACAAATATGCTTAATTCGACTTAGCCACAGAGATACAGCATCAAGCCACACCACCAAACAACGCTTCACATCCAACTGCTCTTCCCTCGGGAGAACAAAGGTGCCAGAATTTAATCTTCCAGTGCCTCTCTTGGAAGCATAAGTGACAGCAAATTTTAAGGGCTAAGATCAGGGATTGGTGTAGTCCCTTCTTTTTGCAAATGCGATTTTAAGGCTCAGTGTAATTGTTACTAAAAATAAGGTAACAGAAGGGTTCCGGTCTTGCACTATAAGGAACTTCAGGCTCAACTGCTTGAAGAAGTAAAACAGCATTGATGAGACCAGATCAAAGACAAACAAAAGATCAGGTATTTCCTCTTGAGGGTAAAAACTTTAGGAGGGTCATGCTTGGAAAATCAAGCAGCCCTTACTGCAGTTTAAAGGCAGAGAGGTCTTGTAGTCAGATTTAATTTATTATCAAAACAACAACAAAAAAAAGAAGTGGGCATATGAAAATGCCAGTGCCAGAAAACGCTCAAAGAAAACCAAACGTAGCAGTTCTGTTACCAAGTGTAATGGGTGACCAGTCTTGCTTTGTTTTAGAAATTAGCTGCAACACAGACAACAGAATGGCAGCATTAGTAACAGCTACAACTGCCTACTATCCCCAGGCAGTAAACCTCCTGCAAAACTTCACAGGCACCACCATTTTTAATTCCTTGCCAACATATACACTTGTCATGATTGTTGGGATGCCAACCATTTCATGATAGAATCCAAACAGCACGAATTTTTAATCCAGGCAATACTCAGAGCAACTTATGTCAGTCCCAGCACCTCATTCCAGAGTCTGAGAATAATATATGGCACAGCTGCTACAATTAAATCTAATATACACTTAAAATTATTTATTCTTTCATGCTTTTATTTATAAATAATTGTTTATTGTGGCCAGTTTACTAAATCTGAATTTTGTAGACACACAATTTCATTGTCTAATAATACTCAAGAGAACTGAGGTTAAAAAAAAAAGAGCAGAAAGGCCAGATAATTGCTTGAACCCAGGTTGCACAAAAACAGTTTTATAGATGTACCTTCTGATTGTGTCAATCATCTTAGTAGACCTAGACTCACTCACAATTTGTGGAGCCCGTCCACAGAGAGCTGAGTGGTCAAATGGCATCGATTAATTTCATTTCTAGCTGCTAAACCATATCTAAAATTAAGAAAAGGCCACATTGCACTTTCTTTACACTGTTATCCTATAATCAGTATTTGTAGTCAGAGCAGTAGTGCTGCATGAACCTATGAATTTAGAGCAGCCTGTGCGCCCATGACCACAGCAGTTCCACATTTACATTAGAAATAACATGCCCTTAAATTTACTTTTCACCAACAGCATGCACTCTGGAGCCTTCATATAGCAGAAGCAGTTATCTCCCGTAAAAAGAGAATTCATTTACAATAACCCCAACAAAACAGAAGAATCATATCCTGTATATCACATGTTTAGATTTAATGAAAGAATACCCGATATCACCTGTAAAAGAGCTCCAATATCTTCAATGTAATGCCGCCTTCTATTCTGCTATCAGTCTCAAGAGTTGCTACAGACCCCTGATAGGCAACATATCAGGATGAAACTGTCTAAAGTCTTCAAAAACATAAGACAAGAGAGATAATTACCTCAAAACCGGTAGAGTTTTACCAACCATCTAAACCTCGTTTCTTAAAAGCATACCCAAAACGTCCCTCCTCTCAGGTCACCTGAAGAGAGAGATTCTTCTTCATTCAAGGTCCAACATAAAGGAAAAATCAGAGACTAGGCTCTAAGCAGTTATTATGGGCCAGACTGTCAGAAGCAAGTGCCAGTGCTAGGCACCGACTGGTAAAGGAGAGCAAAGATAAGGTTCCTAATCAAACGCCTCCATGGCTGTGTTACAGGCCGTCTGCGCACTACGTCCACACTGACCAGCCTGGGGGCTGCTCTTGTAGTGCTAAGGGACTATCTGAGAGCACTATTTTAGACCTCTAGGAAGCAGTGAAACTCAGTGGTGAGTTTTCAATCTGCTTTAATAATTCACCTGATTTGTGTTCTGCAGCAGTAAGACCAAAGCTGGGATCTGGTTTCATACCTGTTACTTGTTGACAGAAAAGAAAACTTGCCATATCACCCAGCCATATCACTGAGCATGCCTATAAACTACTGGGGCATGGGTGGGAAAAACCTTGGGAGCCATTAGAATCGTTAGATGAGAGACTAAACTGTCAGTGGAAGTTGTGCAGTCCATTCGACTGGATGGACCTGCAGTTGGTTTAGCACTCATGCAATACTACGTCTCAAGGCAAGGTAGAAGTCACTTTGAGCTACACGACAGCAGAACCCACAGCGTGTCAAACACCTAACAGAGGAATTCCTCACCACAGAGCTAAGTCCAGGATGACTGTATTTAAAATTGTGGCTACTTCTTAGGGGAGAAGACAGCATGCACCTTTAAGATCCACTTATCGTTGATTCTCTGATGTGTGTTTAATTTACTAAAAGGGGCATGCTTCTCAAATCCATTTTCCTGAAAGTATCAAAACCACACGGAAGCCCAAAGACTGAGTAACATAATGGCTGATACAATAAAAAGGCAGAACTATATTAACAGATTCATCTGTCACTGATGAACTGCAATGTCATGCTAACATTTCAAATGAGAATACTGGCACTTTTTTCACATTCCCTTTCTAGCCCGATTATGACCACTCTCTGTAAAGAAATAAATACACTAACTCATATGCATGAGAAAGAAAAACTACGATGTTAACACATGATGATACTTCTTAAAAAGAGACAACTGACTTCCAGTGTTTAATGAGCTTTTTTAGCAGAGACAATTTAAAAAATAAAAAAAATTGCAACAGGAGTCAATCTGCCATCCTGCTATTTCAAGACGTGCTCCAACAGGAATAAGCTGAAATACCAATGTGTCTAATTTAGAAATCAGATAGATGTCCATGACGAAAGAGCTTTAGGTTCCAAAACACAAGAAGGACCCTATGCTTTGGATTTATACAGCTCTGCTTCCACTAGTTCATTGAGATGCTAGATGCTTTGCCATCAATTGCATACACAGGTACAAAACATTATTAGCAATCACCTAAGTAATCTGATCTCCAGTGTGGCATCTGTCAGGAATAGCCATATGTTGCTAATGCTCTTCTGAAATGTAGTGATTAGGCTGCTGGTGTAAATAAAAATACAAAGCTTCGACACAGAGACTCTTCAAAATTCAGCACTGAATGATGTATCTGGAGTATATGACGACTTAATTTGATTTCCTTCAATGTCAACATTCTTAGTAAAACCTCACTGATAAGGTTTAATTTTGATTTTCTGCTTGTATATAATAGTTTTTAACAACTAGGCCATTCTTATTTCTGACAGTGAAATGAAGAAACTTCTTTGTATTAGAAATAATAATTCTTGATGCATTTTGCAAAGCAAGAACACAGAATACACTTATGCATGTGACAGATATCCTGAATTCTCCTGTCAAAAGCAGCACATCTCTTCCCAGTCAATTTAACAGGCACCGATTCCAGTCCCAAGCAATATGGGCGTGCGGGTCATCTCCTGTGACTTCAACCTGCTGGACTTTGAGTTCCCAGGAGCAGGCACTCACCATACCTGATGAACAGGATGTAGGCACTCACAGAAACAACCCTTCCATCCAGAGCAGGTTTTTAAAGCGGGTGGGAAAAGTCACCTATCTCACTTCATCACCTACAGAGAAATTATGCTCCTAGTGCTTTAATGTAGGAACTATCAACTCATTTGACGTCTATTTGTCTCAGATTTCGCTTTAGCTGGGTATGTAGCATTCAATGATGAGAATTCATACATGCTAATCATTGTTTCTTTAAAATTCAGTTTCACTGATTACTAATATAAGCAAGTTATTGGAAGTACTCAAGTGATATTATGAGACTATGAAAATATTTGGTAACCTGTTTGGCAATTTGTAAAAATATATGTATGGAAAATATAGAATATGACTTATACCAAAATAATAGAAAGATTATGACTTGCCCAAAATACTCTAAAGTAACGTTACTGCCTTTCTACCTTTCTCCTGGTTACCCAGGGAGTTTAATTACCTTCTTAAGCTATTCCTTGCAAGCTCCTTTTGTTCCTTGAATCTTCAAAATACAATTTCTTTTTTCAGTCTTAGCTAGAGCTTAGCCACTTTTTCTTACAGGACCTCTTCACAGGAATTATGTACAAAGAGCTACATCCTGAAGATCACAGCCATATTTATTTAAGCCTGTAGACATTTTTCAGAACATATCACAAAAAGTTTTGAATTACAAGGAATATATACTCATCTCACAATCACTTTTCAGCTGAAGATTCAATCAGCCAACCGAGTGTACAAACAAGGATTTGTATTTAGAGATTGAAGAGAAAGTGTTGCAGTTAAAGCATAAAGTCCTCAAAATTTAGAAAACGCCAAAGGTAAGACCACTGTCTTCTCAGAAAAAGCTAACTGTTTTGACTGAAATTGTCCTGATTGTCCTGTCACAGTAAGTATGAATAACAGGCTTAGCACTGAAAGTTCATCCCAAATATTTTAAGTTTGCCAGTGTTCTAAGCAACTGAAAACAATGCAAATATGAGGCAACCAGCTTCTCCTACAACTAGCTTTCCCTACTTTTACCACTGTCATTTTAGTTGGAGGGAGAAAGTCAATACCCTTCCAATGAATTAACTAACTTGAGGATGTGTCTTAATCTTTATGTTACATACTGTATTTCTATTCCAACACATTCCTCCTCTGAAAAAAATAGGATTATCAGTCATTTCCTGTGGACTGGAAAGAAATCCAGACTTGAAAGGCTTGCAAGAGCAATTTGATATTGGAGCAACTGCACTGTCCATTTTCCGTATTCATTTCTCACCAGCCGGGTTAAGAGCTCTTGTGTACAAGGGAATCTGCTTTTCACAAGTGGGTCTAAAGCTTTTGGTAGGAAAAGTCCAAATTATTCAATTTCTTGTGGAATTACAAAGAAAACTGCAGCTGGGGGGAAAAAAAAAAACCACCACACAACCAGACTTCTTTCTTCATCTGAACACACGTAAATTAACTTTCAAGAAATGTAACAAGCACCAGGTCAGCCTTTCCCCTTTGCTGGTTTGAGGATTTGAGAACACCATGCTCCCTGGGCCAGAAACTGAGAAATTAGACATAAGCAAACTTAATCTGAATCTGTGTTTGCATCTGTTTTCAAAATGCCTCATTTCTCACTTTGCAACAGGTGAGACAAGAACAGATTTACTGATTCCTCTTTCTATTTCTGTCTGGAGCAATGCAGCATGAGTAGTGCTGCTGACAAGAGTCAGCTGCACCTATCCAGGACATGGGAATTACGATAGAACAGCTTCTCCTCCCCCTGAGAGTATCCAGAGCAAGCATAGTTGAAGGAACGTTTACTGGGCATTAAAAAACTTTTGAGGTATGTTCCAAAAAATCCTCCTACAAATACATGAGAGAGAACCAACAGAATGAGAAAATAGTAAGAAGAGTATTGAATGTTAGTTAGCCCAAGACATAAAGGTTAGTTTTTACAAAAGAAATCGTATTATTACTGAGAAAATTGTGAAACAAAATAGCAGTAAAAAGAAAGTGTTACTCTACTACTCAACAGGTTAGTTTTGTTGTACAGATTGCAGATGTTCTGCCTACAAATTTATTTTAATTAACTATTTGTGACAATATCATTGGGAATTACTTGGTTTTATTGTTAGCTGGGTTTCTTCTTCAAAAAATGAACTTCAACCTGCAGAGACTTTAACCTTAACAAGACTTCATACACTAGAGTTCTTGGAATAGACCACTTCCTTCAAAGTACATGAGGATCAGGTTCTAGAATATTTTTTAATTTAGTCTCTGATCTTGCAATTTATTCTGAGGTCTAGTCCAAAAGAGATATATGTGTTACTGAACTTAACGTACATCAGAGGTAGTAATAACAACTCATTATTTTTTTAATAAGAACAACCACTTCTTAACCAGACTTATTTTTCCTCTCTCTCCATTTTTTATAAGAAGATTCTTATGGTGAGCTATTTACGTTTTAAAGTCAGTGTAAAATATATGAACACCCAAATCTCAGCTTTTTAACACCACGGGCACGTAATTCAAGACATAAACCAAGATAAAAATCAGCAAAGTGGTAACACTTCATCAATGCAAGTCATTACTTAATATAATTATTTTAAGGCCTTGAAACTCACAACCCCCCCAGTACCTTTCCAGCAGATATGCACAGCCCCAAACAAATGTCCCTAGTTGTTGCAGAGACAAGTGAGCTTCACAGCCAACAAATACACGCTATTTTGGACCAAGCTGCGAGAGGAATCAAATCGTAGACTCAAAGGGCCCTTAGAGAAACCGTGTTGCTGGCAACTGTCTTTCTTACACACCAGCGACTCTCCAGGACTGATATTTCAGCTGATCTCAACTGTTTCAGAACTGACACAAAAGATGCATGACCCCTTAAGTTAAAAGGTCCATCACATATAAGGTTTATCTTCAGACACAGTAAAGCCAAAACACTTTATACATTTATACACATGTATGCATGAACACACACATGTTCACCCACATGTATGTTTCCTATGCAAAACAAGGTCTTATGCCAGGATTCCTATTCAGCTTTATCATGTTCTTGATTTAATCCATAGGTGGACCACGCAGGCTACAGATCAGTGCAATGGATTCATCAGCAAAAGGGTGATGTACAGTAGCCATTTCTAGAAATAAGACACTTATGTAATGGTTTTATAAGTCTTTGCACATTTTCATTAATATCTCTGGTGGTCTGGGGAATGCACAGAATGTGGTACCACTGTATGCTATCATATTTATCTACAACATTTGGAATAATAACAAAAAAAAAGTATGCATGCTTTTCCTTTATTGCAGATAGACAGACAATAGGAGGATAGGGGATAACCAGATTAAAAAAAAAAAAAAAAAATCTGCATGCTATTGATTCTCCCACAGTTATTACCGACTGCTATGTTTTCTACCACAAATATTCTCTTTGATGTTAACAAGAAAGACGAGACGCAAAGGCTTCAAGAATGCTTATGCCCGTTACTGTCTTAATTACGAACTTGTCTGACTATGAACAAATGAAAAATAAATTGTTTGTATGCCCTGGCCAAATTCCTAAGGCTATTATGTGAACATTCCATAATTTGTCATAAGCAGCATTTTATATTGTCATGAATGTAAACACCTGCAATATTAAGAACTGTACCCGATATACATTTAGACAACAAGGTCTTTGACATGAATTTTAGTTAAATCTATATGACCTGAAACAGAAGCAGGAGAAAAAAGATTCACATATACGAGAAAGTACTGCTATCCCTTGGAAAATGCTGTTTATATGAAATACTATGACTACAGTCACAGAGGAGGTATCCTGATGACACCCCAGCTACCTGTGTTAAATTGATATAGCAATAAGGAAATAAACAGGAAGAATTTAATTCACCAAATGTAAGATAATGGATACCGCTACTGAATACAAAACAAAACCACTAAGCACAAGGCAACGACATTTAACCCTGTACAGTGCAAATATTTCAGCTATTTCTCAGGAGCTAAGCAAGCCAAAATATATTGTATTACTCAGCAATTCATACTTTCCATACTCACACTAAAGATTATTCTTCATAGTTAAACATTTCTGTATTTTGGCATATATTACCAAAAAATAAAGAAAACATAATACATGCTTTCATTTTTGAATAGCAAACAATTTCTTAAAATATATATGTATTTAATCCTGGTAGTAAATTTGGGCTTATTGTTGTTTCTGTTTTCATTATTTTAACAAGTATTCCATTGAAATTTTCTTACATGGAACTGCTCCTATAGACATTTCAGCATAGAGGTCAATGCACAAACAGTATCTTCTCTGCCCTAGAATTATACCTTCATGCTTCATATCAGCTTCTATTTTGCAACTAAGTTGTTTGTTCTTTTTTTTTAATCTTACCCCAAGTTTCAGAAGAATCTTCTAGGAGTCCTGAAGAAGTGATAGAAAACTTCTATCCGGCTACTTTCATCCTGTGTTTTGAATGACGGTTCAGATGAGGAAGAGCTTTTTCAGTGTTAAACTGTAATTCTTCTGCTTTAAATTTCACACTCCTTACAGGAAGACTACATCCAGTCTGATACACTGAAAAAATAATTAAAAAAGGGAAAAAAATCTTTCACCACGCATAAACATGTACATATGTATCAACTGAAGCAGCAAATGTCTGTAAGGATTTTCTTTTTTCTGCTTTTGTAACTCTTGGGCAGGATCACCAATATTAGCTGTACAAAAAAGGATGCCTGAACACTGCATTTAGATCGCAAACATACAAAGAGGTATGTACAGAAGTGTGAGTCTAAAAATCAAAGTTTTACAGAGACATCCGTTTTTAAAAATTGGGTCCTATATCAGAGTGTATGCAGGGAAGGATAAGACATTTTTAGTGCACACATTTTAACTTTGCAAGGGCAGCAATTCTCAAACAACTCCCCATACAATGATTTTATTCTTTTTGTGTCCTTTTTATCAACATGCTGCTAGATACTTCTCTATCCTAATCCATTAGCTTCATGACTGCACTGCACAGAACAACACTCTTAGTCAGGAGACTGCACTGTACCATGAGGAAAAAGCCACAGATCGAGTAGCGTGCACATACATTTACAACTGCTCTCTATACAGTGAGACAAATTGTAGAAGAAAAGAAGTTATCTGCATTGTAAAGCAGGACAGCAGTATTGTTTTGAACTGTACAACACATGCATTTCAGCAATGTGAAAAGGACAGACACCTGCTTTTTGACTTACAAGTCACGTAGTCCGTAAAATAACAGAGTAAACCTGATCGGATGAATTGTCCAGTACAGCAGTAACAGAGCCATTCCTCAAACATCTTGCGGATTATTTATTACAAGGGTTTTCTGGTATGAAGAGTAACCGTGTTACTGACAGCAGCAGTACCTCACTTTGTAACTGTACAGCTTGTAAATACACACTGGAGATTTCCTAAGGACACTGCATAGTGTCCAGGAAGCCAGGGATTGAATCAACATCGCAAGCTTAAATCTAAGATAAAACTAATTAATGGCTGAAGAATTATCACGCTTTTTAACTGGAGAAGGGCCTCCTCCACAAAGCTCATCTGCTGGTAAAAATCCATTCTGCAGTTTGCGAGAGAGGGGCCAAGCCTGGTGTGCTGTGAGAGATTCATCCCCATCTGCAGTGTGTATGTGCAAACTAGTCATCTCCGATGATTCAAATCTTGCAGAGACAGGAATTCCTGTTGCCCTGCTCACACAGATGCTTGTGGACAATTCAAAGACTCCTTGAGCAATATCCGAGTATCTTGACAATTTAATCTTTAGCGGTTATTACCGTGCAAGATCTTAAAAGACCTTTAAAAACACTTGTCCCAGAGAGGTTAAATATGTGATAAACCCCCACATATATTTAATAAAATTAAATATATGAAATATTAAATTTAACTGTACCTGTGTAGAATACACAAACATACAACTTTCTGTAGAAACGTATACACTGTTGTATTCGGCAAGCAATTTATTCGGTGTCAGGGTGATTAATTTCAATCCATACTTCTAAATGCGTGTCTTAAAGTATTAATGTATACTTTAATTACTGTGCAGATGAGCGCATAATAGCAGCTGTCATTTTAGAACTTTACAGACATGGTTCACTATTTGAAAAAACCCTTCTTAGATGAACATTTGCTTTACAAAAGCGACAGACTCTTGATCTTATCAATGGTGCTTAATTTTAAAATCAAATCACAAATTTCGTGATAGTCAGTATTGTTCTTAAAGCCTTGGCTCCCGCAGTTATGCAATTACAAGACGTTTAATTTTGAAGACTAAGTATATCTCTAACCTTTGTGTTTTATGCTTAAAATGTGTATCTCGGCACCTCAAAAACCACCCAGCAACGTAAAAGAAACTCTACAGCACTTTAACGTCTTACAGCATTTAAACTATGTCATGATTTTTTAATCCAGGCTAGTACTTTTCTAAATTAATACCTGAAATTAGTAATGCCACACCATTAACCCAGGAAGCTGCTGTGAAGGCCAAGGCCAGGTCAGCCAATGGCACGAGCTCCTGGCAGTGCTTCTAGCTGACGATCAGCAAAAATATCCATATACCTTAGACGAGCTTGGAGAGAGCAGTACGGCTCATGTCCAGCCACCAAGCCTGTCCTGGCTGCAGCCATCACATGGACCTACACGCAATAGCCCCAGCAACGTCCAGATAGGCCTCCTGTGTCACTCATCAGCTTGCTGAGCGTTACCGCAACGTAGACAGATTAAGGAGGAGGACCCCCAAGACGGTCGGGGGCTGAAGCGTTAGCCCTGTGAGAAGAGGCTAAGGGAACTCAGCTGGCTCAGCCTGGAGAAGAGAAGGCTTTGGTGATAGCCTTTCCATGCCTGAGGGTGGGTGATTGAGAAGTCAGAGCCAGGTTGTTCACAGTGGGGCGTGGTGGGGAAACAAGAGACAACAGACATAAGTTGAAATACGAGAGGTTCAGGCTGGAAATAAGGAAAAACTCTTCTGCCACGAAAAGTTTTGCCACTTTCCATAGTCAAGCAATGGAAGAGGCTGCACAGAGAGGTTGTGCAGTCTCCATGCTTGGAGGCTTTCACGACTGGATGAAACCCTGAGCAAGCTGGTCTGATCTCACAGCTGACCCTGCTCTGAGCAGGAGGTTGGAATAGGCACCTCCTGAGGACATCCCCCTTCCAACCTGAAGGATGATCCTGTGACCATTCTGTGTTGCTGATCATTGCTGCCTAACTGGCATGTTTTCTGAAGCTCGTCTCTTCCCACAAGATTTTATTTGCTGTGTTCACTCCTTAGAACCCTTACACCCTTCAGGCCCCAAAAGAGTGTCTTATCTGACACCAGGGGGGGGGGTTTCCCCTCTAAGAGCCAACTATTCTTTCAGGCACTTGAATCCCAAAGTATTTTAGCAAATACTCTGAAATCCATTAATGGATTCTGGACTGTAATTGTCACTATCTAATGAGTAACCCTCCTACAGTATCAACATGCAAAACAGAGAAGGAAGGAAATACCTGCAAAAATTTTTCCTCATCGTGAACAAAATCCAACTTAGTTCAGGACATTTTTCCCTTATCTTCTCAAAAAATACAACCCCATATCTGACCTTGACATATCCTTTCTCATGGGGGTCAAATCAGCTGCTAAAACTGCTGGTATAAATGTATTTCCATTATTTTTTTCCTGCATTATGTTCTACATTTTCAGCTCCCAAAGCATACTGCTGATATCAAGAAACAGCCCTGTGCAGGCAGGCAGCTTCCACATATAACAGAAAATCAAAGCACGTACACAGCAAGACCCATGAAATAGATCTCCACACGTGTACCTGTTTTTATGACTACTGTAACACAGAGCGTAAAAATGTAAATACAACAATATACAAATGAACTGGGAAGCAACAGTGTTGAGCTACCTAGAACTTCAACCATTTGACATTTGAAAATGCTCATTTGGCTCTTACATGAGGTCCTGGGTACATTTTGGTACACAGAGTTTATTATTCAAGTCTAACAATAGTGCAGAGTGAACTCATTGAAAAAAACTTAGTAGGAGTAGTAAGAAATACACAGTTATAACAGGCCACCCCAAAGTACTTCTAAACACAGTTAGCCCAAACCTGCTATACTTTTATTAGAAGTCCACCTTCCTAAAGCAACTGACTATCATCACTTCCTGGAGTGCTTTTGCTTAACTTCTTTTTTTCTCGTCCAGCTGTGCCCTAACTTCATTTCGCTAATGCATATAATTTTCCTGAAGAAAAGATCAGGTGGACAAATCAGGTTCCTACCTTGGGGACCAAGATATTACTGAGCTCCGTAAGCTATTAAGGAGTTCCAAACTATGGCAAACAAGTCCCCCAAGGCTCACTTAGAAAAAATATAAAAACACAGGTCTAAGCTTGCCAGAGCGTCTGCCTCTTACATTCACAGAAACCTCCCTCAGAAGAGGGGAAAAAAAAAAAAAAAAAAAAAAAAATCTTTATTATGTATGCGGTACCGACCATCTGCAGTGGGCTCTGAGAGCCAACTTAAAAAAGGGGGGGAGGGGGCAGTGTTCCCAGCTGCATTCACAATCAGCGAAGAGCCTGAGACTCAGAAACTGTTTGTGAGTAGGAAAGAAATGGTGGATTAGGATGAAGAAGGATGTACAAGACCTGTCATCGTAAAGGACGGAAAAAAATGTTTTTATGTATCTAGTGTGTATAGGGGTTCTATGGAGAAGATCAACAAAGAAACCATGTTGAAGACAAAAAGATCAGCCCATAAAAGAAATGTTTTCTAGATGAGCTCTAGCCCTGTCACTGTGGTAGAAGGAGCATACAGAAGGTAAGAAGGGATGATAACGTTATTAGTCTCCTTGTAATAGGGACCACTGAACTCTTCATGATGTAGGAAGTAAGAACGGCAATGGCAGTAAACTGGTAGCAATGAAAAATTTGGGGAGGCTTTCTGTTTCACTCTTTCTTTTAAAGAATTAAACACATCTTTCCATATTAGTATTATAAATTTCCTTAGTTCTCTTGACACCTTTTCACAACTGCCACTACACATATCCATATTAGCTATTTACCATTACGCATGCCATACAGCTCAATAATGTTTCATTTCTGAAAAGGAAAAAATAACCTTGTTTTTTTTAATTTAACCACTGAAACTTGAGTTACATTTAACCCTCCCACCAAAAAAACCCCCATGAGAACATTTTCTAACTTCTAGCAGCTTGCAATGCATTTATGTGTTTGCAGTTCAATAAACAGGAGATAGTTACATTAGCTGTAAATGAACTGTGACTAGGTAAATATGAGTAAACCTTTCGAAGTGACTGTTGCTGATTCTGACAGTAAGCAAATCTATTTACACCTCTATTCAAGCCAAAATCATCACAAGTATTTGTCCTGTTATGTAAAAATATGCTGCTTTTTTAAACACTCCAAATTAAACCCTGGCTAAAAGTCCGCTCCTATCTCTGGGGCCAGGGTTTCACCTAGAACTTCAGCCTGTCTATGTGTATGATATTGTAAATACTTACCCATGATGGAAGGGGCACTGACATTTGAGCTCTGGTGAATCCTGCCGTCACACAGCTAAGTCCCTTTTCCCAGCGGTCTGCTCCACCTAGCTGCTGGAGATTACGGCTCTCCGTGCTGAATCAGCAAACCCAGACCTAAGGCACGCTCCGGCAGCTTAGCAGAAAGCGATGCATTTCGAAGGGTTTGAGCTGAACCTGTGGGTTTTGCAACGAAGCAGCTAAGGTGTGGGCACGCGTTCCCTTCTGCAAATTCTGCTGAGGAAGGACTAATCCCCAGTAAAAGGGTGGAGCAGGGAGTTTGGGGCAGTAGCAACTTAAACCACTTCAAGGAGGTTTGCCAGAGCTTGTCTGTCAGCGCTCGAGCTTTACTCTTGTAAAGAATCCTATCGACTTCAAAGGGACTGTGTGAACCGGTGCCACCAGTGACATCCACGCTTGCAAGGAAGACTGAAGCCTAATTAAAGTATGTATTTTTTTTTTAATGTGCACAATGACATCACTTTCACTTTGCTGAAGTACTACAAATACTGGGAGAAATGGCGCGAGATTATTGTGCTTAAATTTGCTTATTTTTCTAAAATAAGGCCAATTTTGCATATGCCGATATCCACAGAAAACTTACTAACTGCACCCCTGCAAATCTCTGCTGATCTGGATACGCTAGCATAAATTAAGACAAGCCCTTGCTATAAAAATGCCTTTTTATCCACGTATCTAGGAATATGCTTATGCCTAGGCAGGGAATTTTAAGTTGTTTCCCAGACTGTTCCTGTATCCAACTGCAACCTGTTTATTTTGACCTCAGTTCTTAGAAACTGTTGATGCCACGGTAGAAATATGCTGTGTGTTCCAACAGGCAACAAACAGTCCTAATGACAGAATACTCCATCTGTGCTGCCAGAGCGTACAGCCTCAGTCTATAGCTCGTATATGCTCTAGCTGAGCAGGAATCCTCAAAACGCGGAGAGAGCAGGAGCGTAACCTGCGCTGCAGCTCACGTTGCAAGGTATGTTCTGACATGACAAAACTACCCAAAACAGGCCTTTGCAGAGCGTCTGACGTTAGCCAGTTTACGTCAATATAATCCGAAGGCACCAGCAGCACTTTTATTCTACCCTCCCTGTTCCGATTATATTACGTACAGGCTTTTTACGGGTTTTTTTTCTAATGTTTCAAAACTACAAAGTAAAGAAAACCGACTTAAAAACTGTCCAGTGCTATCAAAAGGTAAGAGTTAAAGCATGCAGAACATATGGCACTACTTACAGCAGGCTAACACACTGAATTCAAGGGAATTTTCCATCAACCTCGTACTCTGGAAAAGGTATATTAAAGAAAAATGCATGTGGGGATCCTTTAATTTTTCTTGCATCGTCTCTTCTTATATGATGCAGCTGTGGAGCAACACCCACTGGTATTGGTAGCATGAAACGGCAATCCTTTCCTTTTACCAAGGTCTGGGACCAATTACCATGGATTTAGAGGCACTATATAAAAGACAGTGCTTATTTGTTTCTAAATTTGTATCTTGATTAAACTGTCAGACTACAGCACAAAAGCAGAGCTTACCTGAATTTAAAATGCTACTACAATAAATTATCCAAGCAGCGCAGTACAATTTGAAAATGCTTATAAATGGATCAATACTACACTTTAAGTTTAGATTTTAAATTTTGCTCATGCCAAATCAAATGGAATAGAAGCAGCATTTTATATTCAAACTGCAAACTGAGTACGTTCCAAGTAAAAACTGTATGTGAGGAGAGACTGTGAAGCAGAATTTTAAAAATCACCAAGTTGGCCAAGAGAATAACAGCATTATTATTTTCAAAATTACTTCTAATTGTATTTTGGTACCCAAAAAAGCAAATACGAAAGGCCAAAACTCATATTCTCAGGAACACTGATGTAAAATAAACCTCCATGGGTCAGAATAGTGTTTTTCAGCATTTACCCCTGTAAACAGAGCAGAATTTGGTCTCACCCTGTTAAAGCAAAGTTGTCTCCCCCAGAAAAGCTTCAATGATACTGAATGTATTTTAACTATCTAGAATTTCAACATCTAGGATTAGTGCTGTAAACATACATAGCGATTGCGGTCTAATGAAAGAACAAGTCAACATAAACATGGTGAAGCAAAAGCAAGATCAGCCGTGCAGAACTTCCAAAAAGGAGTTTAGGAATTAAACTACTGTTATTAAAGCTACTGTTACTAAACTACAGTTATTAAAGCTTTAACAGTATACTGAACCATTCTGTATAATGCAAATATTATCAAAAAAATAGATTTGTTTTCAGTCACGATTACAAGCCATCGCTTATCCTAAAGCTTCTGCTGTTTTTGCCAATGTTCTAGTATGTCCTAACATATTTTTTCTACTTACTTTTACATGGTATTCATAAGAAAAATAGCTATTCTTAATTAATTAATTAATTAGCATGCACCCTTCCAGAGAGGGAATATGTAATAAAAGTATTACATAGTGAAGTTCAGGCATATTTTTATACCCTCAAAAGAGGGTAATTGATCCTCCCCTCTCCCAATTTCAAATGTGGAACTTGGCTGCTATGGGTTCTTTCCCACACAAATCAAGCCTTAGCTCTTTTGAATTGAAACAATATGGGATGATTATTGTGGGAAATTTTTTACTGTTACTGTAATTTAAAACTTTCTGTACCCAATTTTGCATTTTCTATAAATCAAAAACCCATTTCACTTAGGGCTACAATTAAACAGAGGAAATCAAAGACTAACTTCTAAGCAAGTCTTGCTATTAATCATAGGATGAACTAGTAGTACAACTACTTTTACTGCAGTTTCTTTCTGCCTGAGAACTGCATTTTAATCTAAAGCTTGAGCTCTTTAGAAGAGACTGTGTCACAGATGAGACGAATTAAATAAAGGTATACTAAATGGTATAGCATTGCATGCTATTTAAGATGGAAGAAAAATAACCCAAACCATACCAACTTCTGTAGTAAGTAAAAAAAAAAAATCACTAGCTACAATACAATCAATCACGGTTATTTATAGAAGCTTCTCCCACCTTTTGACACAACAGAAGCCTGCTAAAAAGTACAGCGCCGGCAATGTTTGCACTAATGCAATGCTACTACAGAGACAACTACTCAGGGTCTGATGCTGCAATTACAGAAGGTGTCGTGCTTTTTCTTTCACCAGAAGCAGCCACGGAGTCATGTCATTTACTTTATGTATCTGAACTGAAATATATCTTTTTCTCCTTTTAAAAGAATAATTTACAAGAGCAATTGATTTCAACCAAAACTGAAGTTTAGAATATGACATACAAATGCAAAATTAAAATAATTAGTGAAAAATGAAACCGTGTGGAATATGTAAGCTTAGGGCTTCTGGTTTTTTTCAAATTGAAAGTCAAAATGATGCATTTTTATTTCCTAAAAAGAAAAAAAGCATCTTGATTGCTAGACAAAATAAAAAATGAACACTTAAATCAACAAAGACATGTTTCACACAGCTGTCTTGATTTTTTTTTTCCTCTGTTTCTCAAAAAAAAAAAAAAATTTCAACAGTCATTACTGTTTTTCAGTGCCCAGATATTTTTAGGGAGAGATTTAATGCCTCATGGTGTTACTCTTTGCAAAACCCCTACAGAGGTACAAGTCACCGCATTATTTGCGGCAGTACATCCAGAGTAAGAATAAGCAATAATGGTAACTTACCCATAAAATATAAATGCAAATAAAAATTGGTTAAACACAGTTTGTGATGTGTATATTCCATGCTAAAGAGGAACCTTTTACTGATTGTGGGATAAAATTAAAACGTAACTTGTAAAAATTCCTTTTTTTTTTTTTTTTTTTTTAAATCAGAGACAAAGAAAATAGCTGTGAAGAGTTTGGGGAGTTATTGGAAGGGCTTCTTACAAAAACAGAACAAAAATCTTCCCAACACTGACTTACTATTCAAATACCGTGTTTCAACAGAACACCAACAGAAAAGTTTTCACCTCTGAGAAGGTGAAAAAAAACTTTAAAAAGTAAATGACTTACTGAGACTATGGATTGAAACACTGTTTTACTATTGATTTTCTTCCTGATGAAGATTTCTAATGTACTTGCAGATCTCATTAACTCTGACAATGAACTCCTGGAGCAATCAACACCTCTGTTTCTCAAGAAGTGCATTCAAAACATGTCAGTTTGTCTGTGACACAATGAGTTCCCAGGTCTTTGCTTCAGTGTGCTGAAACTTGCTCACTGTTTTGAGCATACCATTTACCGAGTTGAAGGAAAGGGGAATTTCTCATTTTGTCTTCCTCTCTGATCTGAGCACCAGGCAAAGGCAGGTGCTGACTACACAGGAGATGCACAAGCCAAAACAACTGTTGGAACCATAGCCTTGCCCACCAGTAATTTTGGAAAGACTGGATGTGAATTGACCTAAAGTGTAGAGAAAGAAAAAGTGGTGAAAACCCAAAAATCAAACACAGAAGTTTTGAAATCTTGTGCAAACACCATGAAAGAGAAAAATGGAGCACTTACTCCACTTGGATAGTTACAAACCCTGCCCAACTTAACAGTCCAAACTAGAACGTTGGTCCTGTCTCTTTTTTTTTTCCTTAGGTTTATCACACTAATTTCTCCCATTTGATCTCAAACGATACTGTAAACTGAAGGGGGAAACCGCCTACCCTGGCTAGCTTACACTCCTTGGTGCTCAGGATGCCTACACACAGCTTGGATTGGAAGTGTTCTCACACCACAGGTAATGGGAATGTAAAAACACAGGTTACCAGAAGCACTCACGAGCCAGCTGGAGACACCTAAATGCAAGCACTGGCACATACCTGGGGCCCAGCAGCACTCACCCAAAGATTTTCAGCACTGTTGATAATCAGGCTATAAAGCTCTCAAATTGGGCAGAGAATTACTAGGAAACATTTCAGAAAACTCTGGCTGTAGGTATCCTGGATTTTCACTTTTGGTTCAAAACACTGTTTTTCACACAGCCCTTACCAGCTGCAGATGAGAAGAGAGGGGAAGCGGTGGTAGGAGGGAGAGAGGACATGGAAGCAACACAGTCTGGGACTACCAGTGGGTGCAAAAGTAAGTCCTATGCATGAGCATCTGCAGGATTTGATTGTCACAGGCACACTTACTAAAAATGTAGGGGGGAGGGCGGGGGGGAAACCCAGTTTTTACAGTATTCATAAAAACACAGTTGGCCTTCTGCAGTAACTGAAGCAGTACAGCTTTAGCTGGCTTGAAGCTGTCCACATGGTGGAACCAGTGTGGCTCTCTGCGCTCAGTCAAATCCTCGCCTGCTTCCCAACTCTGTGCATCACGTGTGTGTCTGGGGCACTCTCCAGTGTAGCTGTGCCCTTGATGAGAAAGAAAATTGTAGACAGGGTGACTGACAAAGCCTGCTCACTTGAGCTGACTGTAATTTGCTACACAATGCCAATGCTGCACAAACCAGGCACACTTGCCTGTCTTCTAGAAACTAAACTCTTAGTACAAACAGAGGATAGTTTGCTGTAAAAAGAAATAAATCCTAAACTCAACTACACTCAGGCAAGCAGTAGGATAAAAAGAATGGAATTATCAGAGAAAAAAAAAAGAGTCAGCAAACAAAAGATTTTTAAAATATGCCAGTGTCTTTATTTTAAAAAGTTCCCTCCCAGTCTTCTATTCTGCAGGGAACACATAAAATGTTACGATTTGTAAGTTTTAGTTTCCATGGTCATTGTTTAGTATTCTGTAAAGGTTTGGGGGTTTGCCTTTTCTTTTTTTTTAAGTCAATGATGTCATTAACTTCCCCATACAAACTTAAGATGCTATCAGCACACTGGAGTTTAATTACTTGTACAGCAGAACCCTGAACTGGAAGGGTAACAGACCAGGCAGTTTCACAGCATCCTTCTATTCAGCGGTGCTGATCAGACTTAGGTTTTGATTTGGAGTATACCCATGCATCTGCTGTGCGTGTTGCAATCTCTTCTATTACTTATGAATGCATAAAACAGAGCGACTAATTTACAAGATGGTGGTGATGAAAGAAACCTCAGGGCAAGTAAGCAAGAGAGCGCACAGCCTTCCACTTTGGAAGAGATTACTACCGAATTTTGGGAGGCAGAGGAGTCACCTCCTAAAGCTATGAGTGAAAGTCTCCATTCAAAAGGAAGTCTAGGACTAGAATAGCAGCTGCGACACAGATCTAGACTATGAGATGCCGCCTTGTGCAAAGCGGTATTTAACCCCTTGAATTCTGCAGGCGCTGCATTTCAAACCTGTTCACAAATTCTCCCTTCTCAGCTCAGTGTTCTCCACGTGTACGTTGTTTATTCAGACATCAGCTGTTTCTCACGGAAGAAATCTCGTGGGCAACGTCAGAGTTATCTCCATCTCACAAGGGGAGGCGCTGAGGCAGAGAAGGAGGAAGAAACTTGAAGAGGTTCTTACTGTTACACCCAAGGCTGAGTGTAAACGAATCTCCCAACTTCTTACTTATTTTTCCAGACGAGGACACCACAACTCCCACATACGAACACTTCATCAAGGCCTAATTTCTGGACCATAGCATACCTAAGATACATAATTTACAGATTAAAGGCTATTATATTAAAGGATAGAAGAGTAACTAGACAAACTCCTGGGACTGCGGATTATATTGATCAGAAAGAGTTAACACCATTGATTTCAATGGCACAATAAAAATTTTTCTTTGTACCCAGTATTTCTCCCAGTGGCTTCTACAGCAGTAGCTCACAGTACATAAAGGACATAAAAAAAGCTGTGTGCTATCTGAAGTGGTCTGAGTGGGACTGAAACTCTATGCAAGCCTTGAACTAGTCACCTGCAGAGAGGTGAAATTCACTCTGTGACGAACGGCTTTACTGTTTTTAATTGCCATTAGGAGTAATACCCACTAGACAGCGATGTGAAATACAGCCACTGATCACCTGGACAGACCTCTTCACTACAAGCGTTTTTCAAAAATATTCATACAGAGCTGTAACAAAGTCTGCAAGTGCACTGGCAAAGTAATTTTTCAGCTTGATCTCTCCACGTTAATTGAATTGTGATACTTTCCATTTGTTCTTCCACTATTTGCAACTTTGAAACTAATATACACGGTTAAGGCGTAGGCCTGGTTTTTCATAGACTGAAAAGCTTGCTAGCTCTCCCTGCTGAACCTTCCATTAATCTGTATTTTAGGTTAGATTGTATCTCAGGAAGAACCTACGGATGACAAGAAAAGTTACAAAATTCAGGGATTTGATACTGGCTCGCTCACCCCGCCTTTTCCACGTGAAGTTCAATCCACCACCAGGCAGGTGTGTACTCTTCCACCTATTCAGCTCTGCAGGCATCGAAGTCAAAAGGCTTGCAGCAATTATTTTGACAATAACGGAATTTTAGTGCTTCTGTGTCCAACCCAGAACCTTATATGGGTGCAAATCTCCCATATCCAACCGACAGTGTAAAGAAATCTATTTTGGGAACAGAATTATGCTCATACTTCAAGTTCCTTCAACTTGCTAAAACTGATGGCAAGATGTGGACTGCAGCGTCGCAAACGGAAGAAATATTCACCAGCAAGTACATATATGTGCATAGAGTACCTTCCATAAGCATGGAAGTAGCTCCATAAAGTTACAACTACTTTGTTGTCACTCCTGACTTCCACACCGACCCGCTCTTTACAACAGGCACAACCACGTTTCAGTTTGCTTTTCTCTTCCAAATCAGTCCTCTTTTTTCTAGAAACTCCAGACCACCTTGTTCCCTGCTGGCTGTATCTGCAGCCAAGTGCTATTCCTTAACCTGCTTGCCTTAAGCAACACTGTAAGTTTTGACTCCTGAAAACACTTTGGGGCAAAAAATACAAGCACCTGATGCATACCATCTTTATCCTGTTAAACACAACCCCCTGAGAGCATTTTATGTTATAGAGAAGAAAGTAATTGCCACTCTAAATAAAGTACTAAATAGCATCTTAAACGTGTACACATGAATATTACATGTTCAACTTCATTTTTATTTACACCAAATAGGAGTGCATCCATACAAAAAATACTCTGATCTCACACGTGAAATATATATATTGTAGAGTGGCTTATACTTTAAATGAAATAATTTTATAGAGACATTCAGAAGGCACCAAGGAGACAGTAGAAATAATTGTTTTAGTATAATTTAAAATGTAAATGTCATGTAATATGTAATTTAAATGTAAATCTGCACCTTAAACCTTCAATCCATCAATGTAAATCTCCATTTAAGAAACAAAATTTCCATGTGATCATGTTAATTCCTCCTTCTATAATAATTATAGAATGAGAAATGTATAACCTTCCATTAAAAAACTGGTAACTAACTATCTTCATAACAGACTGAGTTGGAAAACTATTGAAAAAATGGTTACTAATAAAAATAGATTTAAAGATGTAAATGGTTTATGCACATAATAACTAAGCAACAACCCCCTCCTATATTTCACACTGCATTAAAACCAAAACCAAACCCAATGATGAACCCCCGCAGCAAAATTTATATGTGCATGCCCTTTGGGCCTGTAACAGAGTTTCCACCCATTTTGGTATAATATGATCAATTCCTTCCCATGCATCCTGCAATTCATAAATGCATGCTGGAGTAGGAAGAATACCAATACTGTGTTCCTTAAAAAGCAAGAAAGCAAGGCTCTGACAACCCTTGGTTTAAATTAGACAAAGTAAGAAGGTAAAAAAGCTAACTGCCTAAGTCCATAAGGTCATGCAGAATATAGTGTTCTTTAAATGCACTTTAAGAGTCATTCGAGTTCAGGCTTCCTGTATCAGGTTTTTAAATTAGTGTTACTTTGGTTTGAGAGTATAACCCAAAACTCCCTGATATCTGTGGGAGACTTTCCACTGACTCAGGACTGGATATACTATTTTGTTTCCTATAGACAAATAAGAAAATACATCTCATCTGCCAAAGGTAACAAAAATATCGTGAGAACTGTCCTTTCTTTTTTAAAAAAAAAAAAAAAATCTGCAACCAGAGAGAAAAATAAATACCAAAAAAAAAAAGAATGATTTATCAAAGAGTAAAATCTTTTGAAAATAATGCTTGTTGTATATACAAATGTAGAAGTAAATATACCAGAGCTCTTTGTGTATGGGTAGCAAAACAAATACAGTGATCAAAATCTCTTGGATGCAATCAAATAGCTTTCCTACCCTTTTGCACACTGAATTCCAGTAAAAAGCAAGACTAATTCTGAAAAGATTGCCAATGCATTTAAAAGTCCATGTCAAAGCTTTGTGTTCACGAACTCAGAACTTCCTGAACTGAAACAAGTAACTGTCCATCTAAAACACTGTAAATATTTATAACTTCTTTATGGTTATTACATCTTGCAGATGAAAGCATAAATGAATTCTTCTACAGCTTTAACTTCTGGTCAGAACAAGTCTTTTGTATCACCTATCCTATTGCGATTCTGTAAGACCAGTTACTGCGAGCAATGTATTAGAAAGAATAATGTAACTGGTGTCGAAAAATCAGTATTAAGTGTATCACCTCTACAGAGACCCCAAACTGACCTCTCTCTCTGATAAATTAACTTAGGTGTGAAGTATCTTGGCCTACCATGGTTGTAAACCACAAAAACACTATCACGTATTTCTCTAAGCTACGCAGTGCCACCGCCTGTCCCCCCAGCATTAAAATAAATTTACTTGATGGTGCTGCTTCTTGTTTTCTAGCTCCTGAGATCAACCGTTTCCAGTGTACTTTTCTATTTTTTAAATTATCTAAAAAAAGAAAAAATAAAATAGACAAAAAATAAAGAAACCAAGAGCACTTTCTAATAATGCTATTTTTTCTAATTTGGCGTTCTAAAAATATTTGTATCTGTAGTTATAAAAGTACGTAAACTCTTTTATTATCAAAATCGAAGCTGCCTTCTCCCTCTGGAAATATCCGTGTACATTGACAAAAGAATTTCAGCAGCTGAATGAATGCCACAGTAAACATATCTGTATGCAGGTATCTGAATACATGGGCAACATGCTAAGTGTACCTCAGATTTAAAGTGTTACAAAATATCAGTCAGCAATTCCAACACAATCAATCAAAAGCTATAGAAAATGACGACTTAATTAATATTTAATAAAGTTATATTGGTTATTATAATAATAAATTCATTTTTCCTTAGAGCCTCTTCCTTCCCCTTTGCAAAATCTTCAATCGGTATCCAAAGCAATTTACTTTTCTATTTGTGTTTTAACAAGTTTGAAAAGAGCAAATCACTTTGAAACTCCGGAGAGATTGGACAGGAGCTAAATGTTTTCCTTGGCAGATAACAGCATATGACGGTTGAGGTTAATTTAAACTTACGTGTATAAAAATAAATAAGTAGTACACTGCCATCTTAAATCTACAGACTCCTTCCAAAAAGGCCGCCTAATTTAAATAAGGAATGCATAAGGTAATGCATCAACTGCATACCAAATATGGAACCAACATTCACTCTTTTTTTATTCATAAAACTCTCATTTGGAGCATCAGTGAGAGGAAGCTCTTTTGAGCCCCCCCCCCCCTTTTTTTTAAAAAAAAAAAAAAAAACAACCTAAACAACAAAACATGATCAATGCTTAGACATGCATTTTGGAGTATCATGCCTGGACAATTTTTATGAGAGTTTTGAAAAGTTTTGTGGAAGACCCTGAAAACCACTATAGCAGTCAGACCATTATTGCAAACTATTATGTATATAGGCTTAATCCAAATCCCATTTGAAGTCGATGGAAAACCCCCCGTCGCCTTCAGAAGCCTTCGGATCAGATCCTTTGTTTCCAGAGGTACGGCATAGCAAATTTCAAACGTATGCAAGAGGGAACAGTGTACAACTACTAAACAACTGGTAACACTAATCTTCCATGAAAAAAGACTGGTTTTGCAAAGGGCAACTCAAAAAGATGAGATCTTATATTTGACAGTACATAATTTTAAAAGACAGGCTGCAAAGAGCCTGATTCTGGGCATTTTATTCCTGCATATCCACCTACGAATCAAGGCATCTTAAACAGAATTATGTTCTATTTTGGAGATTATAAGCCAAATTTTAATTAAATCCTACTAGTGTACTGGGGTCACTAGGAGATTTAACATATTCTCCGTGAGTGCAAGAATAGCTGCGGACCGAGTTCTGCATCGTTCGTTGGAAAATCACAAATCATTTTGCTCGCTAGTGAGAAGTTATAGGCCAGATTTATTAGTGATTCCACACATGTGCATATACACTGCATTAGTGAATATCTGGGTAGAGGGGGATTGCTCCAAAGCCCATCAAACTCAACAGAATTCATCCGATCGTGGATCAGGCACGGAGTCAAATGCATAAACAAGGACAGATTTGCACAGCCAGTACAGTTTACAGTAGTATAAACTCAGGACTCGCAAAAGTGCGTGTGCACTTGAGAACATCCACCCCGCCATTTTATATCTACTGGGATCACTCTGCTTATGAATGTCTATTGTGCTGGCTACAGGGATTTCAACTTTTTGTCTTCTGGCTGCAATCATAAGTCTAGCTAACTGCATGCATACTGAATAAATGAATACCTATCTTTGCAAAAATCGAACGCATTGTACAAGCACACACATATGAACACGTACGTAGCTATGAAGAAACACGTTCTACAGTATATCTTACTTGAGAAACAAAGACATGCAATCATATTTCTAATTTTTTTTTCCCCCTTCTCAGACAGGTACGGGCACCATAAATCAAAATTAAAACTGTATGGCAGTACTGCTTTGTTATAGATATTAGACCTCCGCGACAACCAGCATTGCGGGGGGAGGAGGAGGAGGGAGGGCTGATTACCTGCACCTGTTTCAAGCTGAGAGCAACTGATGCAGTTAGTAGGAAAAATGCCTAATTAGAGCGCTTTTCCATTTTCTTGAGGGAAGGTGTCACGACCACAGGCCTGCCCATGCCCTGAGCACCCATGTGCGCAGGAGACTTGGAACGCTGCCGTACGAGGTAGAAGGCCCTGCCGAGGTTTATCACGCCACTGGAATATGTAGCACATGGACGAAGGCTGGTTACAGTGAAACCATTCTGCCTGCAAGCGAGCTGCTGAAACACTGAGTGGATGTGAATTACACCCTCCCTCCCCAAAAAATTTTTTTTCAAAAGAAATCTGGATGAAACAAGGCATTCCTGCTACTCCTCCTTTTATTTCTCCTTAGCTGCTACAAAATGTTTATGCATTCTTGGCACGTACTAGGAGAAGGCAGTGCTGTACCAACACAGCCATACGAAATATAACATAAGACTCTAAGGCTGCATCATTATCTTCTATACTCAACGAAGACGAGAACTCCAGACTGCACCCACATCTGAAAGTGGCAACTCCTGCTCCATTCCCTTTCCCTTTCTTCTCTCCACCTCCACCCTTTTCCCTCTCCTTTACCCACAATAAAATCTCCCTTAACCTGATCCAAACCTGGCAGCATTCATCCAGGCAAAATTCCAATTCATTTCAAAAAGTTTAGGCTGAATAAGGACGCCACACGTCCCATTTATTATCTGTGAAAGGAACGACCACGTCGTAACCCACCTATCTGTGTTAAATGCTGTGGACTACGCTCCTCGTTTCACTGCAAGCTGCTCGCTGCCTCGCACGTAACAGTGCTCTCTGTTGAGCACTCTGTATTACTCACAGGCCTAGAACATATGTACCTTTCCCTCGTGTTCCCTGCTTTCCCTGCGTTAGGATCATTCGGTAAAAGCCATATTTTTAGTCAGGATAGGTGGGAGTTTAAGAATAGACTGTTCATTTATCAGCAACACCTTAATTATCCTTTTGGAGGATAAAAATCCATTTGGAGGGAGAGGGTGGGGGAGAAAGACCGAGTTTGGAGCAAAACCAGTGCATCCTAGATTATTTTCACTGCGTTTCACTCAATTGTTATCTGAAAATATGCAAAACTCCATCCTAGCCAGCGATTAAAAAAAAAAAAAAAAATCTTTTAATTAAGCAAAGTATTGTCTATGCTTTTAATTTTTCATTCCATGCACCGAACATTTTGTATGAAAATCTTGGCAGTCCAACACAAAACACTTTCAAAATGTAAATGGTCTAGCTCATGTGCATAATTCCTGAAGGCATTCATCTGAGGGGCTGAATATTTCTATCAGCAATTATATTTCAAGTTACAGACCAAAAATAATTTTAAATTTAAAACCTGGAATTCACCAATCTAATGAACAGATTTTAATCCTCCTTCAATTAACATACACGTGATCTTTATGCACTGCTATGTTCATTTTCAGCATGCTTCCAGAAATCCTCCCTGTGAAATAAACCACTAATAAGGCAATTCTGCTTCTTTTACTTTCACAGAGATCATTTCTAGCAAGCCACCACAAAATAATGAACTAATACACCAGAAGCAATTTTATATTCCTTTAAGTGCTAGTCCTCCGCAACAAAACAACCTATTACAACCTAAGAAAAAGAAATCCTCTTTAGATAAACAGGATCATTAGGAGCAATATCGTTGAGTACTCCGAAATTTCTCGGTGAGGAGTGTTCAGCAGTTTGTGATTTTGTGACAATGACTACAAGTTAAAACCCTCAACTAATATTTTATTTGCATTATACTGCGCAGCTACTACAGGCCTCTAAAAAGTACTTTGAAGAAATTCATTTTGGCTCTCACCAAGCCATAGGTTCCTAAATTCCTTTCTTAATCTCCACAGTTCACTAAAACATTCTCTACTTACTTTGAGCTTGATCAGCCAATAAATACTGCTTTACTACTTAAAGTTATGAGTTGGTTTTCAGTTTATGTTGCCATAAAACAGTTCAAATGCAATGCCAATACGGAGATGGGTTTGATACAAATGCTGTCAATGGCCTGAATTAAAACTGGTTTTGTACAAGTCACTAAGTATTTTCTAATTATTTTGTGGGTCTTTTTTGTGGAGGAAAAAACCCCCAAACTTACTTGGATTTGTTTTGTTATTTACTTTAATTCCTGGACATAAATAAAATCAAAGGGAAAAGATTAAAATATTTTACATAAGCATCTCATTTTTTCAGTGTAGAGGAAAGCATTTTGTTTTACAGATATGTATGAAAGGACTAGTTTTCTCCTAAAGCGTCTTTAAAATATATTTATTTCCAGATACTCTAATTTGCACATGCACTTGTCTATATAAAGAATACAAAGTAAGTATTATAATAGGTCTGGCAATTTCATAGTAGTAATAAATCTTATGCGTATAACCATCTGCCAAATCGTGCCTAACTCAGTACATCTATATCCACATGCTACTTTGATCTATAAATGGCATTACTCTAATATTTAAGTACTGTACTTAAAATAAATTCCTTCATTAACACCCGAAGAGCAAGAGAAAGAGAGTGGGAGTGTGCACGAGCATGTGCCCGTGTGCGCACGTAGAAGATAAAGAAGAAAATACACTTACGGCACTTACGGACCTTTAAAGGCCATCAAAACCAGTATTTTTAAAATATACGATAAAAATGATAATTATAAACTAATCCTGAACAATTCCAGGCATTATAAAAATCTAAATACAAACCCTGAAATTATTTACGTCCGAATTCACGTTGCTAAGACAATCAGGAAGCGTAATTGTCATGAGATACAATTACTGAAGATCATCACACAGTTACCTTAAAAAATACTAGTTGAGAAACGCGAACGTGTACCCTCGTGTATACGCACACAAATGGCATAAAACCCTACGTACTTGTTAGCAGCTGCGTTGGAACTGCTCTGCACATGGATGTTTAGCAACGTTTCAAACACACTGAAATATTAAATAAATATAAAAACTTGCACCGCCCAACTTTGTTTGTTTCTTTTCTTGAGCTTCCTTCTATTTAAAAAAACAAAACAAAACAAAAAAAAACCGGGGGGCGTGCGTGTGGAATGCCATTCAAGAAAGAAGCTATATTGTAATCAATGAAGGCAAGACTGGCACAAGTCCTAGAACATTTGCATTCAGAAATAAAAGCTGTGATCGACCTTTGTCTGCTAAGAAAATGAAGCTTGCTGGTTTTAAACAGGCTAGCGAAGGGAGGGGCACGCTTGATAGAGAGGAAGAAGAGAACCTAAAAAATAGCAACAATAGCAAATATTAGTATACCACATCCCTAATAGCCAGCAAGCGATCATCCTGACCGAGCCTAAACCTCGCCGGGCTGATAACGTACTACTGGCTAATAATAAATTAATAGGCAGACGCGAGCCAATTTGCCGATACCCACGTAGTTTCCGAAACTTAATTTTCCTACTTGGTAACGACTCGCCTGCCGCTCACGCCATCGTAGGGCTACATAAACACGAAATGCTGGTGCACGTCAAGGGGGAGCAGGGCAAGCGGTGGGAAAGCAGCTTACCCTGGCGCAGGGCGAGAAGCCAGCCTCGGGGAGCCGCCGATGGTGGTGGTGGTGGTGATGATGATGGTGTGGTGGTGGTGGTGGTGGTGTTCACCTTGCAGCTCTGCAGTCTCTGGAAAAGCAGGCAGAAGGCACTGAGCGAGCTCTGTGGCATTTCTCGCCCTTGCAAGTGCACGCAGGCCTGGGAGAGGAGGGGAAGGCGGTCCTTACCTAGCAACCGGCGCCGGCTTCTCCGCCGCCCGCTCCCTGCCACAACTGCCCCCGGCTGCCAGCGCCCGGCAGCAACAATGGGCGGCTGCGAGGGGTGGCATGAAAGGGAGGGAAGCGAAGGGGAGGCAGAAGTGAGGGGAGGGAGGGAGGGAGCGAGGGAGGGAGGGAAGGCAGGCAGGGAGGGAAGGAGGGAGGGAGAGACGGAGGGAGAGAGGAGGGGAGGGGAAAAAGAGAAGCGTGTTAAGCTTGTCTGGTAGTTAACAAGTCTTGAATGAAGAATGTTAGCAAACAGACAAACAGCATGTCTGATGCATGCTAATAGTCCTGGCTTCACCGCTGACACTATGAATAATTCAGTAGAAAGGAGGGAAAAGAAGGAGGGGGGAAAAAAAATAAAAAGAGAAAGAAAAAAGGCACCCTCCACCCTCCCTTCACGCTTTCAAACGTCTGCAGAGAAGACGAGAATAAAAACTATGCCGCAACTTTCGCCTTTCCACCCATCGCTAAGAAAATATTCGGCAAAAAGGCCAGTTAGGCACCATCACTTTCGCCAGTGCTGCCTCTCGGAGATTTTCGATTCCTATTTTTGTTGGCTATTAATTCTTTCCCCCCCCCCTCCCCCCCCCCACCCCGCTCCCTCTTTACCGCCTATTTTACTTCTTTTGTCTAGGAGCTGGCACCTGTCCCAGAGACGGCATTTTACTGCACATCCCCTTTTCCCTCCTCAGCAGAGAAAGAGTGGGGAGAGGTTTGCAAGGACCAAACAGCCTGTGCACCCCCTGCCCCCCCAGCCCCCCCCGATATTTCCATTTCAGCCACGGTCAAATTACAAAGGGGGTTTGGAGGGATATCATCCGCCCTATTTCACATGGCACAGCTACCTAAAGCCATTAAAAATATATTTCTGTTAAAGAGAAAGAGAAAGCCAGCGAGAGCCTCGTTCCATAACAGCACTGTGCGCTGATACTCGAGGGAGAAAAAGCGCAAATAAAAGCCTTCATTCTCACAGCATACAAACTAGCAAAGCCCGATTCATTGCTCAGTCAAAGAAATCAATTTCTTTAACGGAGGAAAAAGAGAGGGAGAGAGGAGAGAGAGAGAAAAGGATCAGCGGAGGGGAAAATACTCGGAGCTTTAACCTCAGCATTGCGATATACAGTACAGCCGAGCACAGCGCAGGAGAGATGGAAAACGAGCCCCGTTCTTAAACGGTGGAAGAAGAGGGTTAAAGAAAGCAGAGGAAAAAGAAGATCCTATTTGCAGCGTTTTTAAAAGTTCTGCTCTGGCAAAGGCCGTCTGAAGGGGAGGCCCTTGCAGCAGGAATGCGAGCAGCAGCAGCAGCAGCAGCAGCAACCTTTTTTTCAGAGTCCAGCCTCCCCCTTGTGAGCGACTGGAGCAATCTGGCTAAGGAAGAGGAGGAGGAGGAGGAGGACGTGAGCTAGCGAAACGCAGAGGGCTAGAGCTGATGATGAAAGAGAGGCACGGCCCTGCGTGAGCAGGCTCGTTTTCATCACAGGCAAGACAGAGGCACACAGAGACACGCACCCCGCGCCGCGCCAAGCGCCCGGCCCGGCAGCGGCGGCGGCCCCGGTCCCGGTCCCGGTCCCGGTCCCGGCGGGGACTGGCTGCCTCCCCGGCCCCGCAGCCCGGGGGTGAGGATGGGGACGGCCCTGCCGCGGGGAGCGGGAAAAAGAGCGACTGGGAGGAAAGGCGCTGCTGTGCTGGAATGCAAATGCACCCACGCTACGGCGATGTGCTTGACAGTGCGGCGCGGCTGATGGAGCTTTTAATTGGGGGGGGGGGGGGGCGGAAGGTCCTACGGAAATATCTTCCGGGATTAAAACGGAGAGAGGAGGGCTCCTCTCGGTATTTACACATACCTAGGCGCCTCTCCGTAGCAAAGCGCTCCGCAAGGACCACGAAAACTGCGAGACGCACGCACGCACACACACACACAAAAAAATAAAACCCCACCCAAACCCACAGAGCTGAAAACGGCAATTTGAAAAAGCAAATACCGCGTGTGACAAAAAAACTTCGTGATTTTTGTTTTCTCATGCCCTGACTCCTAAACCAGCTGCACAGCCAAGCGCAGGCTGCTTGGCCCTTCTAACTATCTTGGCACCGAGTCAAAAGCTGATAAGCATTTGGGCGAGACAGCTCAACTGCTGTGCTGGAAGAAAAACAGCTGCCATGATTGCTGTTTGATTGAGAGCGCTTACACACACTCACAAAAAAACATATCGGACTGCAAAGACGGGCCACAAATGCCTGAGGATTCAGCTTCAGAGGATCAACACACATTTCCTTTATAAAAAAAAAAAAAAAAAAAAAAAAAAAGTTTTATATAGTTTCTCCTCCATTTCCCCCTCCCCTCTTTTAAAGAAAACGTACTGTGTCGACTTGCTTTTCTTCTTCCCATCCCCCCTCCATAACCTCAAGCAAACTCAAGGAATTGTGCCAAAAGTCCCGTTGCTAGTTACCAAGTGCATTTTTTTAAACGTCCCTTTGATACTTCTTTCCCTCGTGCTTGCCATGGAATATGCAAGTAAGATAATCTTTCCATTACTTACAAGAAGTAATTAAAAAAGGAAAAGAACTTCTAGCTCAACGTTCCTTTCTCTTTTTCCCTCTTAAGGGGCAAAAGGAGGGAAGCGAGGGGGAGAAGGATATTTTTTCTCTTTGCCGAGTCCAACATTTGGCTTTTTCCATTTGTGGCAGATCACTGTAACGCTATTGTAAAACAACTTCCTGCCCCTTTTGGCTCACGTTCCAGAAGCTGCTAGGCTAAGTTCATAGCACAAACTTTTTTCCCCCTTGCCGAAGAAGAGGCACAAAAAAAAATTTCCTGCAAATTATTTTCCCCCTTTTCTGGCTAATGGACTCACAAGGTGAATTTATTGCAGCTCTTTAAGAATGTTACACAAGAGACGTCGGTATCCCAGCTGGATAATTCATAAGCTGAAAAGGTGCGGTCATTATAAATATATGTCTGTCTGTGTGTGTATGTGCATTTTAATTTTGTAATTTTGAATTTTAAGTCTTAATACCATCAGGTGGATAATGAGCTAAGCTGCTTCATCTGTCGTACTAATTTGTGTATCTATCATAGCACAGATCATTGGCTTAGTATATACAGCCTCCTACTTTCCAATTGCTTTTGTACTCTAAGGTGACCTGCAGCGCTCTCGTCTTCCTCCCCTCCTCTAAACGCTCAGTCTGATGAAAATACCCACCGAAAGCTCCTCAGCCCTCCCTGCTAGAAACTGGAGATGTTGCAGTCTCTCTGCTATAAGCCAAAAAGGAAAAAATAAGGCCTCCACAACTTGCTCTCTCACAATCTCCCTCTCCCTCTCTCTCCCTCTGTTTCTCTCATAGCAACAGCATTTCTTGGTACGCCTGCTTTGGCATACATCAGCATTTCTACCCGTCCAAGTGTCCTTTTGCGTCACATCTCGCCATTTCACTCAACCAATGAAATCTCCTTGTTGCAATAAAAATATATGTACTTTTTCTGTTATTGGTATATTCAAAAATTTTTTTTTACGTGCCTTCCTAACAAAAAACGTTGTCAAGCATTTGATCTGCCCTACATGGGGGGGGTGGGGGGGGAGGAGGGAGGGGAAAAAAAAAAAAGGAGACTGTACAGGATTCAACCTTGAAGAGTCGTCTTTGTGGAAAATACGTTACCATAAGAAAAAAGGGACTACATGGTTACTTCAGGAAAGTCATAGTTGTCCCTCTCATTTAATATCTATTTTGCTTATGCTATCATTGCTTTCCTGATGTACTTTTAAAACAGCTAGGCAGTTTCAGCTAATTGGAAAAGTCAATACCATGCATTTCTAAGACTTTGTAAAATATTCCTCAAGAAAAGAGATACTAATTGATATTTTATTCCTCTAAATATTGATCGTGAGGTGACAGAAAAAAATGCAATGGAAAAAGAAAACCGGTAGATGTGAGTTGCTATCCCTTGCAACTCTCAGATCCCATCCAAAGAGGCTGCTCTCCAACCTTCTGCTTAAAAACGCACTATCCTGCAAAATGGAGCAGAGGTCTTTAGAGTCCTAAGATTTTTTCCAACGTGCATTTCCTTCTTACATAAATTCACATGATTTTTAAAAACGCAGTATTTAAATGATCAGCTGAGGTAATGATAGTGGCAAAGACTTAATACTGTTTACAATATATTATAGCTTGTAATAGAGCCATTCCAAGAGCTGTACATACTCTGCCGAACTGGTGAGACTGGCAAAAGCAAGCACTACTAAGAACAGTGTATACTGTATTTGATGGAAAATACTTTCTACCTATACATCATCGAGTATACGAAAACCCACCTCGTCGTTTTCAGGCCTGACTTCTAATTCCATTTGCTCTATTAAAATGCCCAATATTAGCCAAGTCTAGAAAGTATAGGGTGGCACATGTGGGTTTCTCGGAACTGGCTGGCTGTGCCACATCTTGAACGACTACTGCAGTGGCATATTTAAGGAACCTCTGTTACGCATTTTTATCCAGCCTCAAATCTCAAGAAAATGCTCAACCACTGGCATTCTGAGGAGAATAAACATTTCTTTTGTAAGCCAAATATATGTTTTATGGTTTACCCTTACCAACTTTTCTTTTTTTTTTTAATGGTGTGAAACCACAAAATGTTTTTAATATTTATTTTTAGGCAATTACAGTAAAAGCATACTAGAGATTATCAGGACATAGCTGACAAGATATTTAAACAGTAACTTTCCCACAAATTTTTATTTCGGTAAAATGACACCTAGTAATTCTGACCTCTTCTAATAACTTTGGTATCTATTGCATAAAGACTGTGGATGCACAGGATGCATATGCATAAATTCTGTGTGGTTAAAAAGTAAAAGCAAGCAAAATTTCTGGCTAACAGACTTCGCAGCAGACAGCCACAATGTCCAGCTAAAACTCTTATCATTTTTGTCTAAAAATAATGGCATGACATTCACGGTAGTATTTATTTCAACAGAACATGCACAGATGAGCCTCTTAACCCTACAGAGAAAAAAAGAGATTATATGCGATAGTGTATTCAACAACTTTTAATGCCCATGTAATATAAAAGACAGACCTGTTTTTTAGGGAAGGATCAGACTCAAGTATATGAATAGCTCAGCTGATAGTGTTTTACTTGCACTTAATGGGTTTTCTGAATTACTTTCCCCCTTTTTTCTCAGACACCGTTTTTAGCTCCTTATTTATTTTTGTACTTTCTATATAAAAATACAGATCTCCTTGTTCTTTACTCTCCATACCTATCCCTTTCTTTCTCACTTTTTGTATAAATGTGAAAACAGCTGAGTTTCATCTCTGATTTTTGCCTGTCTCATAACTGGGATAATTCTGGTGCATTTGGAGGGTTAAAAGTGCATCGCCTTTACACAATTATGGCTCAGATTCATTCACTGAAAGTTATATATCTCCTTGAAGAAGGATAAATGGATTGTATCTGTCACCATAGTTGTAAAATAAGATTGAAAGTCATCTAACTTTAGGTTACCGCAGTACTAAAAAATAAGGATTCAGGAAAGAGGAAAACAATTAAGTCCAACTCGTAAGCTGCACTTAATAGAAATGGAATTCCAAAAAGGGAAGTGCAGGAATTATTTTAAGATTCATCATGCCTGACTAAGTTCAAATTATGTAAATAGTAATAAGCCAATATTTTCACACCGCAGTTTATACTATTACTTAATTTTATAACCTCCCTCTTTCCCCTTATCACAAGTTCTGCCTGTTGGAAACTTGTTATAGATACTCCTGCTATACGCTAATTCATTTGCTTATATTTTAGCTGAGTGGCATCTCTTATTCTTTCCTCTCAGTTTTACGTGATACAGTCATCAACACTAAGATCAGCTCTAAACAGATTTGTGATTTTTTTCTTTCTAAATAATACAGCTCATTTTCAATAATGGGGTGTTTCTAATCTAACAACCTCCAGAAATGTTTAATAAAAAATGATCAGGTCCATGATTATTTAAAAAATAATCCAATCAAATATATTTCTTTTTTAGGATTAAGCTATCCAGAAAAGTGTAAATTCACTTTTTTTTTTTAATCGTATCATTAAAATAATTCCAGTACATGTTATAAAAAAACATCACCAAGAACAGCTTTACTTAATATTTAGAGAGCTTTTCTTTTTAAAGACACTCTCCAGGGATTAAAAATAATAATAATTATTGTTACTATTTTTTAAAAAAATATATAAAAGCAAAACAGTCTTGTCCATCATTCCCTAAAGGGACTGAAGGTGCTCTGTGAGATTATAGCTGGTGTAGACTTCATAGAAAGGACAGTAATTACACATTGTAGAGGTTACTTGGGAAAGTTCTATTCTACTGTTGAATAACTTGCATTAATTGCTAGGTATTAAATCATGGAGAAAAAAAAAAAAAAAAACTTTAAAATACCAAATAAAGGCAATTTTGAAGTAAGTGATTCTGAACTGTAAAGGCAAGCTACACGAGGATATATACTTCCACATTCTTCCCTTCAAAACATAATGAAGCATTTTGCAAAAACACTTCCTTCAGTACACTGTATTTTAACAGTAATGTTTTATAGCAAACTTGGCATTAAACTGGTATCAACACAAATGAAACTCTGGCAGTGGGACAAGTGTTTTGTTTTTTAATTTTTTTTTTTTTTTTAAAAAGAAAGGAGGCATTAAACAGTGCATTGCATTAGCAGTTTTTTAAAGGGTGTTACCGACACAATTTTGTTTATCTTGCGACTATTTTTTTTTCTTTTTTTACTGTACAGAACTGTACACTTGAAACTGATGGTCTTAATATTTTGCTTATATACCAGCAGGCTTACTGATGAAAATTTCCATCAGCAGCTGCAAATCAAAGCCCAACACAAGATTTTATTTACTGGCTTCGTATTTATTTACCATAAATACGCTACAAAGTTCCTGGAGGCTAACTGAACTGCAAACACGTATTTGCAAAGGAGGTGCAAGCCGGAACCTAAGCGATGGCACAGTCACGTCTAGTTTTATGGCCAGATAAGCAGCCAGCTCCTCAGCTGTAAAACACCACAATTTTATTTTACTGAAAACGTAACTCAACTGCACAGTGCAGCCACTTTCCCCTGGCACTGTTAAGTCATGCTCTGACAGACTGTAATTTATTCTTCACGCTGAGAGCAGACAATACAGCTCCACGCTCTGGACCACTCTCTCTTGTTCTTCGCTGCTAGCCCACGCCGCTGCCCCGGCCCGGCCCGCCCCGCCGCCCGGCACACACAGGTGGTGCCGCCGCCCCCGCCCCGGCCCCGGCCCCGGCCCCGGCCCCGCTCCTACCAGCTGCAGGTGAGCGGCGGCCCCGCCGGCCCCGGCCCCCCCAGGAGGCAGGCAGCACCTTCTCAGCTGCAGCAGCTGCAGCAGCAGCCGGCTGCAGGGCCGGGCACGGCCCTGAGCGCTGCACAAACACGCACGCACACACACAACGACCCCCGCCAAAGCTGCGCCTTTTCCCTCCTCGGCAGCGCTTCCACCTCTGCCTGCAGACGCGGGGCGGGGGGCGGGGGGGCGGCACCCACCCGGGGAAACGCTGCGCTTCGCAGGCGAACTTCACCAGCTCCAATACGAAGAGGTTTTTTAACCCCTCCGGTATTTCGGTACCTTCAGCAGGGGCTGGCATTTCTACTTCTCCTCCTGGCACTACTCCGTCCTGGCAATACTTTTTTCTCCTGGTATCACTAGGAGCTCAGAGTTAAAAGAAGCTATTGGATTATAAAAACACAGCCCTCCGTTTACTTAAATGGACACGTCTACTTAAAATCAGATGCCCTGCAGAAAGAGCTACTGAAGGAAAAAAAAAGTGAGAGAATTTAAAAAAAAAAAAAAAAAAAAAGAAAAAGAAAGGTGAATAACACGTTGTAAAAAAAGAAAATGTTAATTTTTAGAGAATGATAAGCTGCAAAAAGTAAGCAAATGTACACGATGAATCCTGTAATGAAAACTTAAAATTTCTTATGTCTAAAAGGGGATTAAAATACCTTTATATTGTAAATTACTTAAAGGCTTTTAAGCTAGTCAGGAGTTGTCCAGTGACCAAGTTCTGTGATATTAAGAGTATCTTTTTTAATTACAACAGAGTGCTACAATCCTGAACAAAAGTAAATTGCAAAGGGAACAAAAAATTACACACAACAGAAATTCCTTAGTGGTTTTTTGGTCGTGAAATGTTCGTAAGGATGAAAAATTCACACAAATTGTAAGAAAATAAAAAGGAATCTCCATTATGGCATCACATTCATAGCATAGTTGCAATTATTTAGTACACACAGAGATACTTAATCCAAAATGGTTGCAGATACAGAATTCACAGGGACACAATCTGTTTATGAGCTGAATATTAGTATTGTATCTATTTTATATAGCCAACTTCAGTTTTACAGTTCAAGTTAATATTTCTCTTTAGCCCATTAAAACTAAAATATACGGTACATAAGGTGCATCTTAGATTGATCTGTCTAGCTTGGCTATCTAAAATACCACTGGAATCTCACACTGTAACAGTATATTGGCACTGGTAAATTTAAATCCCTCTTCTTGAAAAAAAAAAAAATCCTAACATGAACAATATCGACACATTATTGTTATTATCAAAAAATAGAATGTCGAGAGAATAATGAACCTACTGCAAGTATTCACTAATTATCTGGACAAGTAATACAGGATTCTACATTCTTTCTATCAGTTGCAGGTATAAATTATAGTTGTGAAAAAAGAACACCATCTTCAACTCAACACTTCATAGAATTTGTGTTCCATGAATTGTCTTCCTGGGAATCATTTGGGTTTTTTCTTCCCGTCTGTCATGTTATACTTACTAAAGTTGTCACACTTGCATTATTAATTTCTTACATTTTGAAGGGATGCCTAAATTTACACACTCAGCTTGAACAGTATTCTGCTACTTTTCAGTTTTAGTAAACAAAATGTCACACACACATGTGATTCTGTATTTCCTTTGTCCAGAAAGATGTATTCCCACAGAGAGATACATTTAAGCATTCCATAATCTATACACACGCATTTCCCATTTACCAAAAAAGACAGAATACATGGAAAGGACGTTAGAAAATTTGAAGGGGCAACTGCCCCGCTCCCAAGTACAGGCTGCGAACAACGCACGGCGTTAGGTAGCGTGCATCAGTAGAAGTTCAAACTCGCTCCACTACCAGCAGCTGCAGTGGTGGAGTGACGGCTCTGGGACTCCAAAGCAGATGCAGCAGCAAGGCCTCAACTCAGAGCACCACGCTTTGAAAGGAACCGTGTTTCTGTTCGTATGGAAAGAAAAGACCTTTACATTACATTACCTTTACATTACATGGCATGTAAAATGGTTTTTAAAAAGAGAGCGTCATTTGCGTGTTGCCAGCAAACCAGAAGTTTATTGCAAAAAATCTTTTTTTTATAATTTCTCATTTTGCTTTGTAAGAGACGAATCAGCATCTATGCAGATTAAATGTATGCCATAATTTAATAAAGGTTATTTTAATGAAGCTTATTACAACCTGACAAAACCTATACAAACACTCTTATAAGGAAAACATTCGATGAAGTTTTTACTGTGCTACCTACACTACTAAAGTACAATATGAATGGTAACACTGGCATCACACACACAAAAAAAAAAAGGGGGGAAAAAAAAAAAAAGAGGAGAATTGTGAAAAGCCGCTTCCAGACTTAACTCAGTGAACTATGTTTTCCAGTTGTTTTAAAACACTTCCTTTTCAGAATACTGAAAATTCCCAGGGGATATCAGTGACTAATCCATGGAAATTTCAAGTTTCAAATTTAACCATTTTTTCCTAGGGCATAAATGCATTTTACTGCAGATTTTAGATGGATGATAAAAGCACTAAAATGTTAAAAGGACAGCTCTTAAATTTATATTCCCAGAAAATGTTATCAACAGAAATGTAATGCAATGAATTTTTCTTGCTCCACCAAAAATTTCAGGAAAACTGCACAGTGTTTTTTCTAGTGCAAACAAGTAACTGAAGAAAATTGTGCGGGGGGGGAACGGGGGACGGACAAAGAGACTTTCTGCCGCTTGGCAACAGGACAGTGAGACTTGGTTCAAAATAGAGAACTCTCCCTGACTCAATTAGAAATACATCTGCTTTTCAAAAACTTTTGAAGCCAAATACCAAAATCAAAGTTGTCATCTAAAGCCCATATTACTTCCGTCACTTATTTGTAAGAAAATTAAACAATTCTCCCTTCCCCCAACAACCGTTTTAACAAAATCACATACTTCATCTCTTCTGCATGCGTGTGCCCACACACGCATGTGTGCTGTGTACAATACGGTAGACCTATACACGAGACAGATACGTATGTGTATGTATGCATTTATGGTCTCGTGTTACAACAGCCCAGTAAGTATGAATACTATTAGAGTAAGACTGTAAATTAATATTCAGTTTACATAATACTGCTCAATAGAAATCACAGTATTTTAATAATGCAGCCTAAAGATTACTAACAAAGGGTTACATTTGAATTATAACAGGAAAATCATAGAAGACATGGTTCAGGACTAATTTTTTTTTTTTCTAGTTATACAAATAAACATGTCATTTAAAAATGTTAATAATCTAAAATAGAGCGTAAGAACTATACAAAAGAAGTCGGCCGTAACAGCACTACATCAGCAGTTATGTTTATCCCTTCAACATTATCCTAACCACTCATCACTACACTCAGAGAACATGTACAACTAACTGACTGCTCTGTGACTACCTGAATGTAAGACCTCGCTCCTGTACTAGACCTGAAACAATCAGGGAGACTGACATCAAGATCAGGGATTTCATCTTATAAAGCACTGTACACACAGACTAAAATGCTGTTCCAGCACTCAGCTGGCAGTGCTCTGAGTTTTCAGCACAGAGGGGAAAGCAAAACAGATACTTAAGATTCATTGTGGGGACTTGCAAAACACAATTTTGCTTTAATACTGTACTTGCCCACATGCTCGTAGAGCAAAGGGGGATCCCGTACATGCAGGGGAAGATTTTTATAGGAATATCAGATTTGATGTATTAGCATTCAGCTTTTACTGGCCAGTTAATGGCCAAAACCTTAATCAGTCTAAGAAATTTATTGGAAATCTACTGGAAAAGGCCATTTTGTGCTGGAACTACTATGTTATTCCAGCTTTCGTCTTTGCCTTCCCCTAACAGAGAACGCCATTTTGAGGCTGTCATGCATTTTTCTTTCCAAAGCGGATAATGCCAGTGGAAAACATAAGGATGGTATCCTGTACCGCAGAAAAATATAGCAATGCAGCTTCACAGAGAAGTAGCATTTTCATTTTTACAGGTGCAACTGAAGTCTGTCTTGTATTTTCTGCTCACCCTAATATTAATTTAAAAACCATACAGAGAAATGTATCATATGCAGCTATCTGTATCCATGGAGCATTTTGAAACTTTCACATATTTCTTTTTAGTCAAGTATCCAATGGAAAGAGGCAGAAGAAAATATTTTACCAGAAGACAAATCTGGCAAATAAGCATTTACTGCAAATTTTGCTGAGTTACACGGGGCCTAAATACATATCTGGCAGTCCAGTGTTTCAAAAAATGTTTATCTTCAAAAAGTAAAGAATAGGCTCAGTAATTTCCATAGTACATCTGAAGCCTGACTGAACCCATGTTCTACAAGACTATTTTTTAATTTTTCATTTTTTTTCTCTCCTTAGATAAACTTATATATTGCAAATCATTGTCCAAAGGATCAAGGAAATCAACGGGGTAATAGAAATGGCTTAATATTAAAAGTGGAACAGACAGGTGTACAACAGTCACTTAACAGAGGAGGCTGTTAAATATGAATGGTTCTTACTTAGTTTTCACTGCAGGGGTCACATTTGGAAACAATTTTGATAAAGCAAATTTAGAAAAATAATATGAGAGCTCGTATTTCTAATTTCAGTAATGTCTTTGTCTAGGAATGGAGAAAAGTCTTAACCACCATTAAGCTTTACCAGGTACACTAGCTGGAGAAATCACTGCCAGAAATAGTAATGCTAAGGGAATCAAGTTCACACAGTAAAACAGACTATTCTCTACCCATTCTATTAATACAAACTTTGCCAAGAATAAAGCTCTTTTTTAAACAGTAAAACAGAAAAGAAAAAAAAAAAAAAAAAGTCCTGAGAGGCTTGAGTCAGGAACATTCAAAGCAAAAAAATCTCCAAAAGGCTCCACTCAATAATCAGCTTTCAGAACAGGCACTTCTACTATGATATCTTAGATTATCATATTGCATATTGAAATACTTAACACATACTGAGAAAAATTAGTTGTCCTTTCAAGCAGGAACTTACTACAGTTATTGTAAGGTTCCAACGTCTTTTTGAGGAAAAATAAATATTTCAAAATTTGAATATTGGCTGAATGTTTTCTTTTTTTTTTTTAATTACTCTAAGCAGCTATCCACATTTTAAATTTTTCCTACAGCTCATTACCTCTAAACAAAGCACAAGCGTATCAGTGCTTTAAGGCAAAAAAACCAAAAACATAAATGCAACTGACACTGCCTTGACACCCTCTTTAGTCTTTAAAATACCACAGATAACAGAAAAGCAATACTAGTACTGAAGAACACATGGTGGAAGGGGAGGGACCTTGTCTTTTCCTTATTAAACATATTAATTATAACTAAGTAACACAAGTGAGGAATATACGAATGCTAACCTGACAATATTAGTTTTATTGGATAATGGGTACAGTAAATATACCTTTCCTGTCTGGTTCCACTAAAATCTAAAGCTAGCGGACTTTGGGAATTTAAAGTAACAAATAAAGGACACAGAAGAGTGGGTTTCAGTATTACTGTAGTCAGCGTCACTTGCTGCTCACATACTAATTCTCTGCTGTTCACGTTTGGCTCAGCTTTTAATGAAAAGTCGCATTCAAAGGGTATGATGTTTCAGTTGCTTGGCCACTTCTTTTGTTTAAAGAGCTTATTTTGCTGTATTACAGAATGCACTTTTAAATCTAAGAGTAGATTATTAGAAGTGTTTTTAAGTAATACAACTTCAAGAAAACTAAGGGAAGAACGTAACGTTTTACTTGAAATGACTGGAATGCAAAGAAAACAAATTAAAATGAAGAAAGAGAAAGGAAGAGAGAACCAGAGAAAATTTTGCTGTCTTACACAAAAGAGAGTTACAGTATTCTCTAACAGGCAAATCCGTATTACGGCACATAATCTGGAGGAGGAAAAAAAAGGCTTGGAAGCCTGCAACAGTTAAAAGCAGTGGCATGCTCTCTTCTCCAGAAAGAGTCTGGTACAGAAGGCAAATCTGTGTAGCAAATGCAGCCGCACTACCCCAGGCTCTCTGTCCAGCCCTGCCCCGCGCCTCGGAAAAGCCTGGGTAGAAGGATGCTCTGGGCAAGGCGGAGGCACTGGCCATCTCCTGCCCGCGCGCTCCTCCCAGCCCCCGGGCAGGACTGAGCCACTTCCAGCGTGGTTAAGCCTCCCACTCCACGAGGGTGGACTGAACGCGAGGGGTGCCCACAACTGTACAGAAGGCACAGACTGAGAAGCATCTCTTGGATGGCTTACTGCCTATTACTAGAGCAGCCTAAAACGAGTCGAGACAAACGCAACTGCAAACACCGCAGCAGCTAGCATTTGTGGGATTGTATCCTAAGCCAGCAGTAACATCAGGTAAACCCACCCTGCACTCCATTATGCCAATACGGTGAAGTCTTCCAGGAATTTATAGTGGTATGAAACATAAAAAAAACCCCCAAAAAACCCAGTAAGCCCAGAAATACCCAAGTCTGAGAGCTAAAATTTACTGTCATACACATTTTTACCTTGATCCTATTCACGTCGACAGCCACAGAAGCCTCGAAGCTTATTATCGTAGTATTACTTATTTTTGTGATGGCAACGTTATCAGCTCCCCCCAATACACACACATCCCTTGTGCTCAGTTTTAACCCTGCTGTGTTTTACACAACTTGGCTGTCATCAGCAATTAAGGATTTTTTTTTTTTTGATAGAAGGAAGAAAAGTCAAAAAGCAGTACTTTGACTGAAGATATGCAGTTTAATTTACAGTTTAATTATTTTATGATCTATCATTGTATTTCACAGATTGTACTGCTGAGCAAAGAACAGCATATTGATGAAAAATTATAAACATCTTTCAGTGAAAGGTGATGGTTTCCTATATGCAAGCGTTTCAGATAATTTATCTCAGCTTCCATGTTTATATATGTTCCCTGGTCACAGCAACTAAAAATGAGATGCATCACATTCTGCCACCAGTTACTTTTGAAGCCAAAAAAAAAAAAAAAAATCAGCATTTTTGCATAAAATTAGTGGTAAACATGAGGAAGTTCTAGTTCACGTTGGCTTAGTACCCCATGCTTACCATGCTCCGCTCCACAGGGCTCTGCGTGCGTGCATGTGTATTTACTTGGTGCAACACAAAGAAAATGTTATGAAAAAGGTGATGAATACAATCTGCTGGGACACAGCATCACGTTTCTTTACAGGCTGAGAAACAATGTTTATTTTGAGACCTTAGAGGCCCAAGTTTAATGCTGCAGTTGCCACGCGGTTTCTTTCTTTCTTTCAAGGGAAAAATTCTCTAATTTTCACTAGTCTAATGCCTCTTCATTTGGAAGAGTCCAGTCGGGGGCCGGGGGGGGGTGGGAGTTTAAAGGCTAAAACCAGAGAAACGGAATTACTGGCAGCATGGGAAGGAGACCCAAGCAATATATTTAGTTCAACGAGGGATTAAGCGCCAGAGCCATTGGTAAGTAAAGAGCTAATACGTCCTCTTTGAAACAGTTTGACTTTTACTCTCTCCGTGACTGCTGCACGCTCGGAGGTTCGGGTGAGGCAAACCTGATACTCTGCCATTCTCTGCCAGCACGTGCCTAAATTAGTTCTCCATTTTGTGGTGGCCCTCTGAGAGCAATTCCCATTGAGAAGTGAACAAAGGCCGCGACCCCGGGGTCAGAGTGTAATGCAGGAAGCATGACCTCCCCTTTGTTCAGAACAGCACTGTTTACTCTGCCTAAGTAAAGATCACCAATACATTAACTAAAGAGGATTAAAAAGGTCATATCCCTAGGGATGGAGCTCACGCAAGTGGCAACTCTCTTCAGTCACTAAATCATTTGACTTCCCCCCTACTCCCCCTTCAAAATAGAGACACCTTAAGCTGCCAAGGCTCAATGGCACATTATTTCCAGAGCAGAAGTCCATGCAAACTTCAAGTGGTCTTCCAGGTTAATTTCTGCACAGCTAGACAGCTGTTTTGAAGTTATTTTTAGAGTTATGAAAATATTTTAAGTGAAAACTATCACCTCAATTTTTTTTTTCTTTTCTATCTCCCTTTGAAAAGTTAATTTATAAAATTGTTTGGGTCGTAAAATGGTTATTAAAAAGTGTTATCTTTTGTACCTATTGTAAATGTGAATCTAAAATATCCTGTAGTATGTGGATAAGCAGGAAAGTTGTCTGTTGCTGTAGACAATTGCTAAATCCAGGATGGTTCACTTGCAAAAAAGAAACCAAGGAAAATAAAGCGAAAATATGCTGCCTATGAGAATTCACGTATGCTGATAGCTAGGCTTAATCAGGCTAAATGAGCACTTCTTGTGGCCGTTAAGCTTTCTGTTACAACTGTTTTACAGTATCTTGGACCATCATTATTAATATGAAATATATTAAACAGAAGCATCTCTTGAAACGGCTAAATTAATGCTGCATTGGTAACATACGGGAGGCAACGTGGCCAATTAGACAGCATGCCGGATTGTCTCCTTTCCATTCTCGCCTCTAATCCACTGGCCTGCTGGATGATCCCAACTTTTGCTTTGTCCCTTGGTTTCCTCATCTGTGGTGATACCGCTCACTGGGATGCAGATGTTACCATCAGTTACTTGGCCAGGTTGGAAGAAAAAAAGAGCATGTGGAAGGGAGTGGTCTAGACTAAGATATTTTCCCCTCTCTACCCTCAGGCAGAAGCACTTCTGATGAAGCTGAACATTGCTAGAGGTTCCAGAAGAAAATAACAGGAATAAGGCCAGGCAGGGGGTCCAAGCTGATCAAAGTCTTTGGCGCAGGGAGCTCAGCACCCAGACAAACCCCACAGGGCCTAAATGCAGTTGAAATCAGCACTAGATCACCCATCATGCCAGCAACTTTGAAAGGAGGACCAGGAGCGCCAGACTCCAAAAACCAGGGTCCTAGAGCAGCACTGTACGGGCATTAGCTGTATGGATTGTATGGGGGGAGGCGCAAAAGGGTGTCCTTCAATTCTTAGATACTTTGTGCAAAATAGCTATTTTTGTATCCACAACAATACATGCAGCTTCCTAGTCTCAAGCAACATGAATTAATGCATGAAGTGTGGCAAGCTGGGGTCTCATTATACCCAGCCTGCGTGCACACTGCTGGTACGCTCTGCTCTGCCCCTTCCTGTCTCTTCTGCTAGCCCTGCATCCTCAAGCAGCAAGCAGGACGAGGAAGGAAGATTCTTTGCACTCCTCTTCAGGATATTTGAGAAGTCACTTTCCCTATTCGCAGGCTTCTTCATAGCAGGAAGGCATGCATTTCAAATGTTTTTAAAAGGATCCGAACAGATAAACAAAATCAAGACTCCAATAAAAATAGCATTACATTTGCCTTATTATGTTCTCTCTGTGAAAAGAATCACTTCCTTCTTCACCCACCACTGCTGTTCCTTGCTCCTATGGTTTCTGATCTTTCCTCACCCCAGCAGAAGAGAGGGAAACTTACTGTCATCAGGAAAACCAAAACGAGAAAGCCTTCTTAGCATACACGTCCCACTGGGGAGCACAGGGCTTAGCCCAGATGGCTCACAACAGATTCCAACATGGCCAAGCGTAAAGAAGAAACTTCCAAACCATGTGTTTGCACCATGATGGGCAGTATTCCCACTGCAGGTGGGTGAAAGACTGGCATTCAGTATAACTCTCTTCTACGTTTTCTCACCTGTCCACTTCTGTGCCTGGAACAATCAAATCTAATAATACTGCTTCCAGTGATTGCTGTTCCCCAAAATCCAATATAAAAGTGTTGGGCTTTTTATTATATACCAGGAGTCAAAGGAAGAACAGTGGAGTCAGAAAACCTTGACAGACAACAAGTTTAGAAAAACCTGTGTCCAGAGCAAAACAAGCACCTAGGGAAAAACAAAAATGTACAGCAGGTATTTAAAATAAGCTACCTGGAAATATGGTACCATATTGTCATGTTGTGTAAACACATCAGATCTTGCCATTGACTTCAATGGGAACACTCTGCTTTTATGCATGAAAGATTACATAGGCACAGCATATACACCGGTGGCGGGGGGGGGGGGGGGGAGCGGAAATAAAAGGGGTAACAAAATCTCTAGACACAGAAGTAGGTGGACAAGGGCAATCCTCAGATTGAGGATTGAGAAAACCCTGACAAAACCCTTGTAATAGGTTGAGGCAAAGAGGTACCTTTTCTGAAAAACAGAAGCACTGAACTGAAACAACTAGAACAAAGAATATACTTAGAAAGTAATATCTTAAAATGGAGATTAGGAGCATAAGGACTGAACCAAAGACATAAGGACAATTTATTGACATACATTAGAAGCAAGAAGACTGCATAGCAATTGTCTGGCAAGTCTGAAACAGTACTGGGAGTGAATAAAGAGGAGGAAAAACACGTAGAAAAGATAACATCTGATTATGACCTTGAGATATTTAGTCATGCAAAAAAGTAAACTCACCCTTTCTCACCCTGTATGACCATATTAGCATTTTTTATTAGCTGGGTTCCTGATCTGGGGTATTTAAAAAAAAAAAACAAAAGAAGCAGGGGGGGGGAGCAAAAAGAAAAAGCTGTATACCCACAATTTCTTTCAGTGGAAACTGAAGATTATACCTCCTAGTCTTTCACTTTCCAGTTCTTTCACCTTCACACCAGCCAACAGCATTCTCCCTCCAAGATGCGAAGTAAAAACCACACTTTAGAAAGTGATGGAATAAGATGTCCCTTCTCTTGAACAGGAAAACAGAGGAAACATGGCTTTGCGACAAAATTCTTGCATAGTCCATTTTTGGGGGGGGCTGGAGCAGTATTGACCCTACCTCATATTCCTGGATACACCTCTTATCTCCTGATGCCCAGAAATCCAGACAGACCCAAAGGTACCTTTTAGCTTAAAAAGAAGTTATCAGGCTTAATACAGGTGGAAAAATCTATGATATTCAAGTGATCAAAACGTCTCCTCTGGTCCCTCTAGACAGCAAATCCCATTAATCAATTCTTCTGCAAGTGAAGGGTGAAAAAGCAGCAGATACCAAAACAAAAAGTGGTGAAGTAACTGGATAAATCAAAAGGCAAGCCATTCTGAGGACTAGATACACATGCAGGAGTTCTGAAGCAGCTCAAGGTTGGAGGCTGGGTTTCCGACAAAAATATGCACTCCCCTGTCAGGAATGAAAGAGTAGCACTCCTTAAAAATAGACACAAATGATGATGCAGATTACGTGCCAATGAATTCTAGTATTTAGTAAATCGTCTGGAAGGCCACTTTAAAAGATTATAACTTTAATGCCTAAGAAGAGATTACACAATGGAGAGAAAAACATTGCTAACATAATGAAAAATATGTCTTTTTTATCTTGGAGTGCATCCGCAGAAGAAATTATTATTTATTTGGCCTTTCAAAAGGGCTTTGATAATGTGACTCATAAAGACCATAAAGAAAACAGAGTAATGATGACTGCAAGTTGGAGTCACAATTAAAAATGAGCGAAGCAGCCAAAAGTAAAATGTAGGAATAAAAAGACATTTTAAAAAGAAAAAGGTTAATAATTGTTGCATGCATTGGCCATGCTGGTATCAGCTTTTAACTTCAGTTAGCAGTCTGGAAAGATCAGCTGTAAAACAGAGTAGCAAAACTGACAAGAGAGGGGAGTGTATTTGGGTTACTGAAGGGTTTAAGAAAGTTGAGTGAATGTGGAACACGATAAATATTTTTTTGATAATTGCAAAGGAAATCATACTGCAACATTCTCAGCAAAGGGAAAAGACCTGGGTGTGTGTCATCAGAACAAGTCGGCGAAAGCTTTCATGTATATGCAGCAATGTCAAATAAGCCAAGTTTAACGATACAGAATACCGTATTGAAAACATTACCCTTCTAATATATACCAGCCAAGGAAATACCTGCATGGAGAACACTATCTACAGTTCTTTTTACCTTACCTCACTAAAACTACAGGAGTAACAAGAGTGCAAGGGCAGTTGACTAAAATTGTTTCACTTATAAAAAGACTGCCATATACGAAGACATAAAGTGACTGAACTAGTATATGTTAGCGAGCACATGAGCAACAGGGAATACAAGAGAGATACATACTTTGAAAGTCAGGAGTTGTAGTCTGACTTTCTTGCCTACTTCCAGTCTTGAATGGGAGATTATTCAGTTAAATTAAATCAGCAGTAAATTCAAACTATGGGAATATATTATTTTTACAAAGTGCAGCCTAAGCATGTGAAAAACAGCACCACAGTCCATCATTAAGGGACATCAGTGGGATTCTGAAAGAATACGGTTCTATTCATAGCCTACAGAAATATAGCGTTCAATGGGATTGTTTGCTGGAAAGACCATAAAGACCTTTGCGCAAAGACATGATAAAGGCATTGGCCAAGGGATCTAGCTGGCCCGCTTTCTGACAAGGACAGGATATTCCAAAAGGATCAAATGTTGGTCGTCTTCACCCTCCGTTCTCTTACCAGTCAACCCTTTGTAAGAACTGTCAGGGTAGACTTAGCATTAATTAGACCGTGGATCTAATCCAATGCAGTAATTTCTACTTTTAAATGTTTCCTATGGCCAAAAGCAATGGCAAAAAAGCCAGACAAGTTCACTTTAACTCAAGTGAAATCATTCGTGCTCTAAGCTAGCTACTGTGCCTGATACGATGCTATCAATGCATTGCTCAAACTTCACAAAAATATTTAAAACCATGTATGTTTACTTTTCCACCTGCTCTTCCCCTCCCTGCAAATAATTAGCAACAACCTAAATTATAAGATATTGTTTTACTATACAAATGTGTTTCCTTGGGTTTTTTTATTATCTTTTTCCCCATCCACATATCATTATTTGCAAAAACCATTTAATAGTTACAAGAGATTCCAAGATGTGTGTCAGATGCTGGGATATTGCCACTCGTATGGTGGTTTGCTACACTTAGCCTTCAGTCTTGTGGCTAACAATTCACCCAGACTGTGATAATACCTCACCACAACCCACACACTCTTCAAAGGAAAACAAGGATACATAATTAAGAGATGATGAGCTCAAATAGAAGGCAGGAGATGAGGGAGCAGATTTTGCAACCACACCTGTGAGCGGTTATACTACTGAAGAAGTTTCTTCAGCTCCATCTTCACTCATGGTATCAGTAAAAGTCACCCATTTTCAAAATACAGTTGCAGCAGCAACATTTGCAGCAGCAGCAGAGGAAAAAATAGCTTTAACATCAATTATTCAGAATTAAGATTGTAAATAAGCATTACTAACAAACAGACCCTGTAACAAGTGTGGGCTATGTCTTAAAAAAAAAAAAACAAACCCATAGAGTTTTACCAGAAATAGTCCAAATTCTCATCCCACAAGACCTGTTACCTGAAAATACTCTCAACGTCTCATTCCAACTTTCTGTGATTCTGTAATTGCTGTCACATAAAGAACTATAGATGAAAATATCTGTGTGTATATGTGCCAGTTCAGGGCCTAACGCTGCAGCATACTGCATGGAAATAAAAATTAAGACGTGGGTACAGATACATTCTAGAGTCTACAGAATCATTCCCTCGTTGGATATTCAGAATAAACAAAACAAACCACTTTCCTTATTACTCTACAAAGTTGGAACCAGTTTTTGTGGTTTTTGTCATGATTAGTGAAAGAGTTGAGAAATCTGGGGCAAAACACAATGTGAATAAAGCCACCAAACTCAAGTGAGGACAACTGACCATCCTTCAGAAATGTGCATTAAGAAATAATAGGATTACATGCTTACTTGATTTCTGATTAAAAAATAAATATTTTTGGTTTACCTAAAAGAAGTCTTCATTTTGTCATGATGAAGGACCGCATCTCCACAAGCTAGTGCCTGTTTGCAGGGCCAGATCCTCTAAGCAGCAGCCACACCTTCTTCTTCCTCATTTTTTTCCACTGACCATCAAATACTTTCTAAGCCAGGCCCTGAAAAAAAAAACCCAAACCATTTTTAATGGACACCAGATACCACATTGCTGATTTAATTAGGCAGATTAGAAACAAATAAATATATTTGCACACATATATTTGTATTTTCTGTTTCATTTCAAACAGATTTGGTAGGCCTGATTTGACTCTCTATTCAAATTACAGGAAACATTAAAAAGTGTTCTATATTGACATCAGAATCAAGCCCTCTCTCTCTTTTTAAAATTTAATGTAATGCATTTTCCATTGGTACTGGAATAATTCACAAATCAGAGGCTTTTCAGAGTATCTTCGGACAAGCCTATGTATTTTGTAACAGTAATAGATCCCAACACAAGACAAGCTTAGAAAGACGTTCCAGAGGTTCTCTCTTCAGTGGGGTTCTATGGATTTGAAACTCAGTGGGGTTCTATGGATTTGAAACTCAGGCAGATCTGTTTAACTCTGAGTTTTTTTTAAAATAAAGATAAAAAAAACAACCCAAACTTTCCCAGCTTATGTATTGTATCACTCATAACCTCAGCGAGACTATCAAATGATTTGGATCACAGTATCTTTAGCACAGTTAATAACGATACTGCATAGAGAGTATCACCTAACATGTCCTCATTCTTATTATATTTCATACAATTTATTTTATCAGTAATTCGGCAGCACATAGAACCATATGGAAATTCATTGTTGCTCTAAACTCTTTTGCATATTGTATCATCTGCTGGCTTTAATTCATTATTTAAATGACACTGTAATTATACTACATTTCATATTCTATTTAACCAGAGAATATTGAATATGAATACAAAGTGATAAAAACAACTTTTTCCCAGTATCTCAAAAAACACCCACTTATTTTCAAATAACCAGCTCCAGCATTCAACAACAAAGTAAAAATACAGTATTTGGAGGTCAGCAACTTAAGCTCAATTTTTTTGCAAACAACTGCACAAAGATACTATTGCTCAGCTATCATTAGGACTGTGAAATTAATATTAAAATAAGCTGCTTGTTTATTTAAATTTAGAACTAAACATGTAACCTGAATCCACAGCTTCACGCTATTATGTTTGCTGAAAGAACAAACTGATATTAAAATAAAAACGTTACGGTTACATTGAGATGTGTGTTAGGGGATGACAACGTATATTACAGGTAGTATATTAAATAATGCCAAATCCAAAATAATATTGTAATCCCAGCACCTACTACATATTTTTTCATGTACGATTCCATACCCACAGAAAAATGCTCTTATAAACAAATGATACACTTTCACTATTAGTAGGGGTGTTCACAGTTTCATGTAGCCCTACATCCTAATAGGTATCCAATATACCATTTTGAATTCTCAAAGCCTGCATAATGCAGGGTTAGATAAAGCACGCGTGCTGTATTTTGCACATACAGTAAAATACAATTAACTTGCAGAATCATATCAATACTATATTTGCATTGGTAGACACGTTTAATCATGCAGAAATGTTTTTTCTCTAACCCGCAGAATATTAGGTGATACGTGTACCTTTCACCATACTGGAGTGCTCCAATACACAACACTGACTTCTACACCCAAATACGTAGTAGGGGAAAATGTTAGCACATTAGTATTTTACTGGTCTACAACAGTCACCCTGCAAAACCCTCCCATCCACATATGCCATGTCAGAAAAGCACACTTACTCCGGACTGTTTGCATTCCTATTTCGAAGGTACTCTGCAAGAAGGGGAGCAAACATAAATCCAAGGGTTAATAGAAGAAAAAAACAAAACAAAACAAAACAACAAACCTCAACACCAAAACCCCCAGCCATACTGAAGACCTTGCAAGAAAAGGAGAATGTTCAGCAGATAACAGCCTAACAAAAAGCGAACAGAGAATTTAGTGTCTCAGTAGCCTGGATACCAGCTTGGGATTTAGGCAGCCTTGGAGTACAAGGACTATTCCCTTGAAAATCTAGCCCACAGTTCCTGCACTGTTTTCTACCAATACCGCATCCAAACTGTGACTAAACACCTCATTATGCTTCTCTGGCACTATCTGAAGCAAACATATTGTACAATTTTATGTGGCACCTAAAAGCAGAGGGGGAAAAAAAAAGAGGCTATTTTCTCTACCGAACGGTAATGAAATGACAAACAGCAAGTTCCGTGCAAAAGCCTGCATGATCAGTAAATCGTTTTTCCCCCTTTTTCTTTCTGTGGTAGGCAACAGGTGACAAAATACAGACCCCAACCTTCAGCTTTAAAAATAAAAAAAATTTACTTAGTCTACAAGACATCTATAATATAGTCCTCCCCCCCCCCTTAAACTAAAATTGAATGAAGAGGTTTAACTGGGCCTCTACATTGGCTTCAGAAAGTAAATGCCTTTCTTAACACACATTTGTAGATGTTTCATTTAAAGAAAATACAGCCTTCCAGTTACAAATAGTAACCGGTGGCTTTAGGTAACAATCTACTATTGACAGATCTTAAAAGAGAAAACCCAAACTGCATTTTCCAAGGAACTGCATGCCTGAAACACTTCACTACAATCTCTCTTTCCAATAACTTGCTAATTGATCTTAAATACATAGATGAATTATGAGGCAATAACCTCCAATTTTCTTAGCTCTTACTCCAGATAAACATTATATTCTGATTTATGAATATCTGAAATATTTCATTTGCTGTTCACAGCGCTCAAACAGTTATTCTAATTTATGAGAAGTAAGAACACCACATTAAAGATTCCTGCTCTTTTCTTCTTTAAGCTTCACCACTTCAAAAGCATTTTTCCCATCTATCATTATTTAGAAATATTCTTCCTTTGTGCACTGGACATATTACTGTAGTTCAGGAGGCCGTATCAGCGACACGATTCTTTTGCCAATCTCCATGCTACTCATTAAATAATTTCACTCCCATACGCACATACGCAGCTGGTCAAGTGCAAGAAACGACTATGCTGCATTCAGCTCTAACTCACGGACTTCCACGGCAAGCCTTGAAAAAAAACCATAAGGCTACAAAAATTATTAGCTTCTAGCACCGTCCATTTCTTGGGTCTTACGTTGCTCACATAAATTTCTAAAGCGGTGATACGCTGTGCTGTAGCAGTACACCTGTGTCCCTTTTAGCAAAAACCCCAGTCACAACAGAGCAAAACCATTTCAATTCTGTTACTACCCATTTCTCAATTCACAATTAAAAAGAACCTTTCTTTAAAGACACTGCTTCCTGAAATATTTAAATGCTTAAAAACCAGTTTGCTATTTGGAAAGCTTTGCAATTTCTTCCCTTTACAAAAATACAGCTTTGCAGCACCAGCGAAGAGTACCCGGTGCAGCAGATGGTTAAAATTCTGCATCATTTTTAACAGCCTTCAGAGAAAGCACTGCCTTTTTTCGGGGGAGGGCGGGGGGGGGGGGGGGGGGGGGGTAGTGGAGCAGAGGAGAGGGAAAAAAAAAGCTGAGAACAGCAATTTGCAGCCTTTTTTTTTTTTTTTTTTTTCCTTGACAGCAGCTAGCCACGCCTCAGTCTGGCCCTTCCTCCAACCTCTGCTAACCTAAAAACCAGCGCCAACCTGGCAGCAGACCATATATTCAAAAGTAAACATTATTCTCCTGCCATTTTTCAGTGGTGTTTATCATATCCTGATCTTCTCCGCCCCCCCTCGCCCCCCTCACCCCCCCTGCAGCTGAAATCCCTGTCTTTGCCCCGCTTTGCAACTACATCAAGACATCAAAGTCACGCTCTTATCTAACATGGCAAACTTGCAAGAACGCGTTAGAGGGATTTTACCTTCACCCAGTGAAGCAGCAGACTATTTTGGAGCGGGAAAACCAAAGTCAGACGTATCTTTTTACGTATTGCTGTCCCGCAGAACTGGATGGTACGTTCTTCTCCATCACTACAGGAACGGGCTCTGATACAATGCATACGCTTCTTTGAAAGCCTGTAGCTGCCGTTTAGAAACCTGGCTTTTGCTTCCACAGCTTTTCCGCTTTCTCATTTAATTGCTACAGGACTGCTCAAAAAAAAAAATAAACCCATCTATGAGCAACCGTGAGGACGCACGTACAGCATTGCACCTGACTCTTTGTTATCCCTCACCATTCATTCCCATCCCCTGTCCCTTCCGCTCCTCGCTTCCTCCTCCCACCTTAGACTGCTCCTCGTTTATAAAGGCACTGGGGAAAAGAAAGAAAGAAAAAAAAAAACAACAAACCCACCCCAGACTAATTAAACTAGTTGCCCACTACTGATTTTTACCTAGGCGTACACTGCATTGAATGGACAGTTGACATACCGGCAGAAAAAGGAAGGGGGGGGGGGGGGGGGGGGGGAGGGTGCTCAAAAATAAATAATAAATAAATAGGGAGGGAGGGAGGGATGCTGCCGCTTGAATCCTCCGAGCCATCCCCTCCGGCTGGCTGCCGGCGCTGGGGAGGAGAAGAGAAGGAGAGAAGAGGCGAGGCGAGGCGAGGCGAGCTGAACCGCTCCGCTCCGCTCCGCTCCGCTCCGCTCCGTCCCGCCGCGGGCCGGGGAGCGGCGACCGAACATCGGCCATGTTGTCCGCGCCGCCCGCCACCTCCTGCCCCGTCTTATCGGGTGAAGGAGCTGGCAGCGCGCCAGGCCGCCTGCCGCAGGGCGGGTGCCGGGGCGAGGGGCAAAGTTTATTGTTCGGCGCTGCTCTTTGCATCGCGTAGGGTGGGGGGTAGTGGGGGGTATTTTGGGGTTTCCCCCCCCCCGGCCCGGTCCAGCGGGAGGCAGCGGCGGCGGCGCGCCCGCCCGGGAGCAGGTAGCGCAGGCTCGGGGACTTCGCCCCTCACCCCCGCCTCCTCCTCCTCCTCCTCTTCCCCTTCCCCCCCCCCCCCCCCTTCTCTCTAGGCACTGTAAAGTACAAATAACGTGGAGTGGTTTAGTCAAAACAGTCATGTGCAAGTAGCCTGGCAAACAAAAGCCTTTATTTATTTATTTAGCTCGCGCACAGATAAGGAGGAGCCTTTATGCACATAAATTTCACACACATCAGAAAGGAGATGCCACGCTGCTTTCCGCGGGCTGACACAGCTTGTCTTGAAACGCCACAGGCCAGCCCGGAGGCTCATTAATAATTGCGAATGGCTCGCCATTTCCATATTTAAATTGTGAAGCGGCGTATGATTAATTAAGAAGGAAAAAAAAAAAAAAAAAAAAAAAAAAGGCGCAAGAGGCAAGGCCTGCGCCGGCTGCCCGCGCCGGCTCGCCGGAGAGGCTCTGCCCGCTTTAACTCCTTCTTTCCCAGGCGCTTCGGGGTCCGCCCGGGGCCCGCGGGATGCCTCCCCCCGGCTGGTGCCTGGGAACTCGGAGGGAATATTAATTCTGCTATTTTTGTGTAGTTAGGCAACCACGTGAGGTCTTTTGCAAGGCTCTGAATAGCCACGAACTAATGAAGAGAATTTGCTGCAATCCACTCATCATTAGCTTTTCATTTGGGGGAAAAAAAAAAAAAAAAAATCGCTTATAAATTTTAGCGTGATTGTAAATTAATGCATTTTCATGCAGCGGGGTTAAAAGAGTATTTACGAAGTTATTTATGTAAAGAAATATTGCAATTAAAACCCAGTAAAATGTGTAATTTGAACTCATCCGAGTGCTCCAAACTATGAAAATATTTCGCATTGAAATGCTGTGATTAACTTGCACACAGAATCTCAGATCCTCCAACATAAATGAAGACGAGTAATAAATATGCTGTATGCGGTAATCAAAATATTTAACAATAATTTACCAGAGAGCTTAAACTCCAGATTATTCTGTTTCTCCCAAGCACTTAGCTTTCACATCTAACTGTAGCAGATGCCGGATTTTTTTTTTTTTTAAATTTTTTTTTTTTTTTTTGTCTCAAAGGGAGAGGCTGTATTTCCCACTACTGTTTAGTTACCGAAACACTCCGTAAGGTTTGCTGGGTGGAAATTCAAGCCGTGAAACCCCCGTACAGCTGCCAGCTCCCCCCGCCGCCCCCGGCACCCCTCCCCAAGCGAGGAAGGGCATGCGAGCTCTGCGGGCGATGAGCTCTCCGGGGGCTCCCACCGCCGCCCGGCCTTCCCGCACCTGCCCCGCCCGGGCCCGGGCCGCCTGCTCGGGGCAGGGCGGCCGGGCCCGGGGCGGGGGCGGGGGCGGGAGCGGGAGCGGGGCCGCGGCGCTGAGGGCAGCCGCGCGGCGGCCCACGTGACCGGGGTGATTCAGCAGCGCAGCCGGCAGCCAGCGCCGGGAAGCGCCGGGCGGCCCGGGCCGGGCTCAGCCCTTCTCTCCGTGCAGTCCTGCCCCCCTCCTAAACCCAGCTATTGCGGCCTCCCATCTGTAACCGGCTGGTTATTTATCCCCGTTTCATCTCCAGTTCCCTTCGTTGATATTTAGTATGCCACAGCGGAAGCAGAGAAGTACGTTTTTTTCTGCAGATGAGCACTTTATTTGGCTGGGGGATGTGTAAAATAGAGGGTCCACGCGCTCAACTAAAGCCGTCGCTTTTGTTAAGCCAAGGACATACTCCTTTGACTTACTAAAAGCCTTTTTCGCAGAATACAAATTCTGGATGTTACTTCCCAGGCGGCCCCAGCAAGCTGAGCTGATCCAGGTATGAAGCAGGCTAGTTAGCTTTATCCCTTAGTATGGTCAATTCGCAAGCTGGTACCAAGTTTGTCCTGAAGAGCTGTAATCCCACTGGTAGTATTCAACATATTAATTAACGTTCTGAGCAAGGCCAGAAAGGAGAGACTGCAAAATGAAACAAATTCATTTACAGGGCCCCAGTTTCAGGACCCTAACACCATCCACTAGGTGCTTGAATTTAGCAAGGAATTTCCCCTATCTCATGTTAATATATGCATGTCTAGCAGAGTCCCTCGGTTTCTCCTAAAGCCTTTGGTGACCGCTCCAGTGACAGAGCTTAGGAAGAGAGCTGAAACACCAGAGGTCTGCTCAGGGATGACAAATTTTTGTGCTTTCCTTCCTGCTACCAACATTCTATGAAAGTTTTTACTGGGTGTAATCTGTTTATCCTTGTAATACCTGAAGCCACACTGGGCAACTTACCAAAATCATTCTGTAACTACCACCATCAAGAAAATGTTCATCCCCTTCACAGATCAGAATAAAGTATATTCTGCCATGCAATATGAAGAACAAGTTGTTATACCCACATGTTTTGCATTTGAGTTGGCATCTAAAAGTAAACAAACAAACAAACAAACAAAAAGCATACCAAGCAAATCCTAGCCCCTAAAGGCTTACGAAGGCAGGCCTAAACTATGTAGATAGTATGTGTTGTTAGAGGCTATAGAATTCTTTGGAGGATACAATCTTTTAGCTATAAAAATGTTAATAAATACTTGGTAAAATTAATGAAAAGCTTGCTGTTCTCTCTTACGAGTTTGCTAAGTGTAGTCACAAGAACAAATACCAAACACTTTGTTAAAACAAGTGAAAGTTGCATGTCAAAATGTTCTTTATCATCAGCATTCTTCTTGTTCCTTGCTTTTCTCTTGTTTAAAGTAGCGTGACATTGCCAGAGCTAATACTAACCAAATAGTCAGACACGCATGGATGCAACACAGGACTTTAATTTCTCATTTCTAAAATAATTTTTAGAACATGTGAAAATATATTTAAAAAATAATTAAAGGTACACCTAGGGTGTTAAAACTGGAAAAGTCAGTAACAGTTTTAGTATATTTTTTCTCATTTCTTACAGACATGTTCAATTACAGATTTCCCAGTATTATGAAGCTTATGGGAATTGGCTAGTGATTCCAAACTCGACACGCTTGCTTAAAATGACCTCTCTATGCTTTGTAGCTCAAAGGAGTATGCGGAAGCTGCACAATTGTATCTTACTAAATTCTAATGGAAAAAATACCCCCTTAAAAATCCTCAGTACATTATTAAATGATCCAAAAATATTATAGGTGGGGCTAGCACAACTGCCAACTGTTATGATTGCCAGACACCTCCTATTATAAGACTGCATTTTCAGTTGCTTAAAAACTTTGCCAAACTTAAACTGTTTGGCTGAAAATTTCCCTCACCAGGTGTGTGCCTCTCTGATAACTTCTTTGAAAATCTGCCATCAAACGGCTTAGACCTTTCCAAGGGCGAGCCTATCGAAGCATCACTTGTTTGGCCCATGCTGCCAGATTAGAGAAACCTTTTCTTTGAGGAGCTCCTGCATCCCCACATTTGGAGCAGAGATTAGGACGGGAAGTAGCCTGTTAAGGAAGTGGATTTTGCCGCATCGTTCTGGCCAGGCTGTAAACGTTTGAAAACTTCAGATCACATACACTTGCTAGGGACTTGCTGAAGTTTAGTAGGGGAAATTCCCAAAGATCCCACCTTCGCTAAACATGCTGCTTCCTCTCACAGCAGTCCAGGTTGACGAGATGCTCTACACCAGATGCTCTGCACCAGAATGATGTAATTCAGCCCTGTAATGGCTGAACTAGGCTCAATCAGAAGCACTGGTCTGGGTGCCACAAAACCAGCGTCTTTGGCTCTTAATACTTCTCCTGCTTGCATCCAGACAGCCTAGTGGAAGTTGTTTGATTTAAATACGGAACAACTGAAGATACCAAACCAGAATACAAGAAAAAGAAGGGAGAAGGACATCAGTAAACTGATGGAGCCTGGCAGAGCAAGGGAGGCAGGTTGGGTGCAGAAGGTGGGAGTAGACTCTCAGTCTGAGCGGGGAAGCTAAAACTATTTGCAAAAAGAAACCAGACTCGTTGGCTGGGAAATCAAATGGGAGCAGGTAGAAAAGAGGCAGCGCTGAGAAGCCAGGACATTGTCAAGAGCAAACAGGGAACCCCCAACAACTCTGTGTTGTTTCTCTATGGAGGTGCTTTAAATAGGGAATTATCTTCTCATTGCCATCAGTTGGCTCAAGGAGCAGGGCACTGTGGGATGGCTCAGAATATTCCACTCCTTCTGATGACTCATTTGGATGTTAGCAGACTGCTACAAGATAAAATCTCTGTTTATGCAATTTGCTTTTAAACCCCCCCCAACTTGCAAAAAATGACGTGCACAAGCATGTGCATTCACACACACATACACATGCATACACGTGTTAAAATTGTATTAAAACAAGGGTTAATCTGTTCAAACAGGATCAAAGCGTGCAGAATCAAACAGAAAAAATAGGAATAAAATCTACTGTGCAGCAACACTTCTTGTATACAGCCCTTGTATGATACAATTGTCACTTACAGGCCTGTATTCTGTCTTTTCTGCTGGGTCCCAGCTTCATTTAATGCATGGAACAAAACAATGCCAATATTAGCAGCTACTCAGTATTTTGTATTCTCCTCACTGAATAATGTGCAGTTCCACGTCTTATTTACTGGATGCTTCTCAAACTACCCACTGGAGCCTGAATGCCAAGGTTTTCCTGTGGCACTTCTTATTGTTGTCCTTGAACGCTTCTCAGAGATCCACTAATTTATCTTCACGAAAATCCCATGAGCTGAAGGAGAGATACTACCCACATTTTTAAAGAGTAAGAATATGGCGCAAGTATCCCACCCATTCTGGATGCCCAAACTGAGAGATGAAGCAGCTGGCTTTTCAAGTTACTCCGCTTTTATAAAGTACCCCATATATTGGCATTGTATGCTGAAAGCACCTTTCCCCTAGATTTCACTTGCAGTGGCAAATGCTTGCCATAGTTCACAACCAAATGAGAATACGAGGAACCAAAATTAACAGACTTATAATTTGTGTGTGTTAAAAAACAAAAGTAAAATACTTAACCTAATGTATTTCCGCCAAATACACACACCTCCTTCTTTACAAGGCTAAGTCTTAAAGCAAGTAATACCATGCGCTAGGGGGTTATGTAACATTTCCCATTATCCCAGTTTAATAAAACTTGTTTTCTTAGCATTATAGTGTCAGAATACAATATAAAGTAGAATCAGTTCTAAAAGCTATTTTCTGCTCTTTAATATCCTCGTTTTAAGTACATATTAAGATTTGGGGGAGGTATGACTCATAACTTTTGAACTGTGGAGTTGGCAATACCAGTAATGCCTTAGCGGGAGGTGTAATGGGTTGCTTAGCCTTCCTTTTTTTGTGTTTGAGCAGAATACAGTACGCATGGGTTATGATTCACAGTTGCTGTAACTGATGACTGCTCAGTGGTCCACATGGACTGATCAGGTGTTCTGAACCAAGGGCAAGTGCTCACACTACCAAGTGACCATCAAAAATACTTGTCAGGCCAAAGTGCCATCAACTTCCCTAGTCATTTCTCACAAACGGAAGACTGAAAGAGCGCAGAAAATGCACATTTCTTTTACACTACCAGAGGCAGGAGGATACGTGGTCAGGGCAGCAGGGGGAAGGCCATAGTGCTCTTACTGGAAAGTGTCGATATCAGAGTTCCTTGTTGTTTTGGATGACTGTTACTCTAGTAGTGCTTTGTTCAGTTTATTCTGCATCTTCTGAATTTTCATCCATGTTTCTTGAATATTTTAAGTGTTTTGAAGAGTGCCTAGAGCTGAAAATCATTACTCAAAGAAACCTGTATTAACATGAATGCCAACATTAACTTTTACAGGCGTCTTTGAGACACTCCAACTGCAGTACTGCCTTAACCCGGCGATGGAAGCAAAACTCTTAAGTTTTGGATAAGTCCAAAAATCACGGGAAACATGAGTTGTGAAGTTAAATGTGAGGGTATTTGGAAAAAAAAATTGCTTTTCAAGGTGAATGATTTTGTAAGAACTCACTGCAAAGATATCTAACCATAAATACCTTTTTCATAGCAACAGGAAACCTTGAGCACCAAAAGGCAGGCTGCGTTTTTGGAAGAATAAGCTTCTACATCATAGCATAACAATGCAAACAGCAAAGATCTTGAACTAAAGTGTGGTCAGACGACAGTTTCCAACAGGAAATGCAGTATGCTTTAGTGAAGCAGCAACCAGTTGCCTGAAGATATGCTAGACACAAATTACTCTCAAACGATGATGATAATGGGCAAAATGTTGATAACGTGGCTTCCAATACAAGGACCGGCATCTTTCTCAACAGAATAGTGATGACTCTGTGGGGTGAAATGTTCTTAGCACAGTGCTATAATCTGAAACCAACCTTGGTCAGGGCAAGCTTGACCAAGGCTGAAAAAATGATTCCAGGAGAGAAACAGTTCAAATAGTCCAAACAGAATTTGTAAAGGACTCAAGTATAATTTTGAAGGCGCTCTTCTGATCTGGAGAAATGAAGATTCAAGTTCTTCCCTACAAAATACCTTTTAAATTCTTGCCTCATCTCAGGACTGCTATACAACTTCTCAAGAAATGCACTCATAAAAAATTATGCTAAACTCACATTCTGAATCCTAGCAGTCATAGGTCAGAACATCTGACTTACATGGAAGAAACATCCCAAACCGACCCAAATTGTTAGCTAGTGTGTGAACATTTTCAATGAAAAAAAACCCCAAACAACCTGAATGTGAAAGCAGCGCTCTCATTTTCTTACAGAATGTTAGGTTACTTCTGATAAAACTTTTCATTTTTAAAAATCTGTTTCTTTGGAAAAGGTACAACTTGCCTCCCTGCACTCTCATTTAGGGAAAAATTAATCTCGTAAGTGATCTAATGAAGAAAAAGTAGGAAAATAAAGAGTTGAAGTTGCTATGTTTACAATGTACAGTGTTAATTTTGAAAGGTGAAAAGGCAAGTGCAAAAAAAGTGCGTAGGACATGAGAAAGTACTGGAGCTTCCTTCTTAATGTGGTTCCCAACCACTCAACTGCGGTTTATACTCTAAATAAAAGTCATATTATTCTTATCTAAACCATCTAAGAGCAGCATTCGCATATTCTGGAACAAGACATACACTCCTGGGAAGTAAGGCCGATACCTAAGTAGAAAACTAGTAGAAGAACTGGAAAAAAACCCTGACCAGTCCTCTGTTCAAAGAATTAAAAAAGTCAAAATCAACCAACCAGAAATTTAAACTGATCTCGCTAAGTGTTAACTTACTTCCTAGCTCTTGTTTCTTTTTCTCACATTCATTGTTATTGAAACATAGCTTTTTGTTTATGAGTTTACTTCTAGCTTAGGACTGCTTGACAAACAATGTTTATGCATTTTGTCGTATGTCATTAGTTTCTTCCACATAACTATGCATGCTGACACTAAAAGACACCTTCCACATTCTTTTTAGTCTAAATAGATTAATTTTTGAATTATTTTAGAATAAAATAAATAATGAAAAATGGGGTGAAGTAGTGAAATCAATGTTAATTCAATTGCATTTTTAAGGTTATTTTGACATTTGAAAAAGCGGCCAGGTACATTCTGCCTGCTGTTTCTTAGACACAGATACATCTGTCAGAAATTCATGCACAAGTTTGTATGTGACTCCTAGTATTGTGTGTTGTAAAATAAATCTGTATTGGTCTGCTCCCAACCTAAATGTACTTGTGACTAAAGCTCTCACATGCAGATACACATCTAGCAAATCAAAATCTGTTTCCAGGAGCTGTAACTTATTGAATTTACATACAAAACCTAACAGGTGATGAAAAAAAATACATCAAAGATTACCTTAACTCTACCATAATACACTTCTACCACTAGATCTTATTCTGTTGAATGATTCGTGCCTTATTGGCTTTTCTAGATTTGCTTTTATATTTCTGCCTCGCTATTTTAAGATGTATTTATTATCTTTAATCCAAAAACTGCCATCCTGCCTAAACCTACTTAGAATTTCCTATGATGAAATCTCATTGAATGAAGATTAGTGAGAATTACGGATCTTTCACAGTGCAGTCTGGGGGAACATACCAACCACAGCACAGCATAACCTAAAAATGTCTCACCTTCAAATTTTATAGTATCAAGATTTAAAGCTACAAAATATGAGGGATTTTTTTCTTCACTGAGCAAAAATAATGGAAGACACACTGGTTTGTGTTCAGCTTGTAGTTCACAGCAGAAAGCCACACAGCTTTCATATATTCATGTATTATTTGTACGATGGGCAGAACCTATGAAATGGTGTGTTGTTTCTGTAGGAAGATGCTACCAAGGATTCAAATCTCAGAGTGGAAGGGAGCTTAAAACAGGACAAAACTCATCTGGAACTTGACTGCTTTGTAGGAAATTCTCCTATTTAGAGCCACCACAGATGTTTTGCCTGAATCTGTCTGCACATGCAATTAGAAAATGAACAGAAAATTGCTATTATTTGGGAAAGACCAGGGCAATTATTTTAAAAAGTTGGAATTTTTATATCCAGGTCTTTCTGTTCACTTGAGATACAACAGCACTCCTCAGCTGAGAAGTTATTTTCCTCATCATTTAAAGGAAACTGGAGTGTACTGTGCAGTTTGAAGCTATGAGAATTACTGAACATTCATACTGCTGTAGTGTGCAAGGACTGTAACTTTGGGCCCGACTGTGTTGAGTGCTCAGCAAAGACAAAGACTTTGATTCTCAAGCCTTCAGGGCAATGGCTCTTTTTACAAAATAGCTTAAAAAGCTATCTTACATGTTCCTAATATACAATCTCAATTTTTAGTTGAAGAAATAACATTTTAAGGGTATGCTCTGCAGTTTGGAGTAGTTAACAGCAGCTACAAAAAATTAAGTATTAATAAAAAAACCCACTCTAACTTCAGCACCTTATTGACTAAATTAAACATTTTCTGTTTTAAAAATACATATAATAGGTTACTCTGAAATTCCCCCCCCGAATTCTGAGTTAGTGCATGATTATTTTTTAATGGAAAATCTCAATATGCCTTTTCTGCAATAAAAACATTTAAAAGATAAAATTCTGTAAAAGTATGTTTTCTTACATTGGTAACTGCAGAAAATTAAAAAAAGAACAAGATACTTCAGTTTTGTGCTTGTATTTTGTATTCTCACACTCACCATACTGAGTTCAGCATTTTTTAAATAGAAAAACTTAAGATTAAAAAAAAACTACGTGTGAGGTTTGTTTACAAAAAAATAATCCAGTTACTACTCAGTTATTCTTTATACATGTAGATGGGGAGCAAGTTCATGTTACTTTGAAACAATAGCTTTTGTTCTTGAGATACATTTTACAGGCAGAAAAATACTAGTTGCTGCAGCACTATGAGTTCTTGATATATTGAACAGTAGAGGAAATAGTCTCAGAAACTATGTAAACTGCTTCCAGCCTGAACTTAGCAGGCTGCTTTTTTGCCAGTATTTCAAAACATGTTTAGCTGAATAAGCATATTTTCAACATTACAACAGGGTGTAATCACTTTTTCATCTGATCTGCTCTTCATGTACACTTTATTACAAAAAGGTGGAAAGTTATACATGGTGAAAAAACAGGCATAAAGAAATTTAAAATAAAAAATTACTCGCAAACATTTTCCATTTCCCCCCAGCACCCTCCCCAGTAAAATGCATGAAAAAAACCTCATGTAGATGATGAGTGTATGACTCACATGGGAGTTTCATATAGCTTCCTCTTCTACTGTAAGCCTCGCTGGGATTCTCCCTCTCACTGGTACTAGCTACCGCATGGTGTATGGATGTTGTTTAAGACGTTTTCTTTCACCCAAAGTGAGCTAAATGGCTTAAGCAGCACTTGAGAAATCATTCCTTTCCCTCTGCCACACCACTCCAGCGCCAGGGAGTGGGCGTGTGAAAGCTCTGGCTTCCTAGCAGAGAGGAGAGAGAGGTGCTGGCACCGAGCTCTCCATGAGGAGGCCTCCTGCCAAAACAGCCCAAACACTCAGCCAGAAGTAGCTAACCTCAGAGGACACCGCACGGACCATTTACCTACTGAGGCTCAGAAGAATGTTGAAGGTTGCAAATGGGATACAAAGCAAATGTATGCCAGTATATGACTGTCACAGGACTACAGGTCTGATTCTCTTCTCCTGTCAATGGCCTTACTCCTTAGGACTTAAAAGGACTCAGGATTTCACACAATGAAACACTTGTTCAGCTGCAAAGGGGAAGGCTACTAAAATGACAAAGCAGAACCCGTATGAAGCGAAATACAGAAAGCAGCTTCCCCACTCTTCTCTTTCCAGGCTTCAGAGGAGATCCCTTGCTTGGCTTGCGTAAACACCTGTAACTCAACCAGAGTAAGACTGTTTCACATCAGCCTGGGACCTGGGCTGGGCACAGACAAGGCTGGAGGCAAATATCACTGTGAGGGCAGGTTTGATGTAGTTCGGTTACCTTGCTGGAGAAAGACAGTCTGGGCTCGAGATGTCATTCAGTTTAGTCACCTGGTGTGGAAGAGCACAGCATGTGGTTCAGGAATGCAAGCTCATACTTGTTTCTAAGTCATCTCTGGCTAATACCTGGATTCAAGCTCCGTGATGAACATTTGAACACTTACACAGACTTTGTGCAAAAGAAGGGAACTGTTTAATGAAAAAATAGCTGTGTGTGTAAATTGTGGGTTAAACATTTTCAGATTGTGTCACTATTTATAAATACAAACCTGGCAAAGGGAGTGGTATGACAGGCAGGACTGCAAAGTGCAGTACATTATAGAGCTTTTCAACTGCTGGTCATTTTTTTGGGGGGGGGGGGGGAGGGGGGAAGAAGGGTTTAGTTGACATTAATTATCTGTTACCTGCTCTCCAGAATTTACCATTCATACTAACTAGGACTACAGGAGTACTTCAGATCCCTTCTTAATTTTAGGGCACTGCTATGGTAGAGTATGCTTTGGAAAACTTACAGGAATATAGATATCAATGAGGAGAAATACAATGCAGGGAAAGGCTGGGAGCAAGAATGGTGGTTTGGGGATGTGTCACAATTCGTGCTCGGTCCCAGGATGCACTAACAGCTGCACGTGGGACTAGAACCCTGTCCCTGCAGAGTATGGGGCAGGGGTGAAAAGAGGAAGGAAAACCTGGATTGTCATTGTGCATCAGGTCAGAGAAGGTAATCCATTCATTCTCAAAGCAGGACTCATGTAAAAAGCTGTTCACATAGATACTAAAAAGTATAATCATAATTTGCTGTGGCTTTACCACCTTTGTGTAGCATCTGATGAGAAGGTGGGAGACCTCTATGGCCTCGGTCAGGTATTTAAATGCATGGGTGTAGGGCAAACGGGAACACTTGCTCATGTATTACCAGTAATAATGGTATAATCTTGATCTGTGAGATGAAGAATATGGTCATCCAGTGCTACATACCTGCATACCTGTCGGGCAATACACTCAACTTTGCAGACAGATAGTCATCTTCCCTCTTGTTTTCTCAGAACATATTTAGTGCCAATGGACATAATAGGACAGAGGGGTACAACTGCCTTTGCTCTGATGGAGCAATACCTGTCCAGTTGCGTTTATGTTTATACATAGATTCAATTTATTGTACTTATTTGTCTGCGTTACTGCAGCTGTTTTGCATTTTTTCATGCTCACACTAGTAAATACCAGGGACAACAGCCTGATTAATGATGACAAGACTGAATTAAGGATGTGACTAAGGGCTGTGTGATCGTACAGATTCAGTCATTTTGCACAAGCAAAATGGGGAAGAAAGACAGACTAAGAGGTAAACAAATGAAAATGCTGTCTTTAAAATAAGATCAGTAGTCCAGCAACACAATAGGGAAATAAAGTAGTATTGCTGACTTCAGGGCTCCCTTTAATTCCAGAGCCGTACGTTATGATTTAGTGTCATGTGTTGTTATTTCAACCTTAAGGTACCCAAATATTGGTAAATACAAATAAAAATGGGGGAGGAAGGAAAGCAGAGTTAAAAACCATGCAGGTAATCAAAGAGTGCTCCCCCAAAATAATGGAGCCTTTTCTTTATAAAATTTACGTCAGAACTAATCATGAGACCATGACATACAGCACTTTCAGCACAGTTGGGCAAATAATGCCCTTTAACATTGATTGTGCGAGGACAAGTGATATCAATGTTGTGATTTGCAACCATCACCGCAACAATTGAGTTTGCTTGGGATTAACAGGAGTAACTAAGAATGTTTCATTTGAAAGAAAACTCATGCAACTCTTTATTTATTATTTAACTAATGGGAGGGGCTGCTGATCTATAAATGTTCATCTATTATTTAGAAAGGAAAATGCACTACAGTGTTTTCCGTCCGTGTATCAGACTATTCCCTTATCTTTAAGGGCTGAATACAACTGCTGGACAAAAATAGCTTCTGAGAGATACCACAGTATTTTCCAAGTTACAGAATGTCTCTGAAAAATGCATTATGCCATCAAACATACATAAATAACACTACTTCACACGGGGAAGTCAGGATGTTGAACCTGCGAACACCTCCATCTTCTGCCTATAAATATGCTACACAGAAGACCTGTCCCGAATCACCAGCTTTCCCCACTTCCTTGGGACTGTTACAGCTAAGGAGGCCTTGCCTAAGATTATCTTTAGCCAGAAGAACTAGACTGTCAGTATAAAATGCTTTACCCTGATAATAATGTTATAAGATGTTTGCTCTGGAAAGGTCTGCTTTTCTCCTAGACCACCTGGCTACTAATTAAGCCTGGCTACTAATTGAGACTCACTCTCTTAGCTCTCCGATGCACCCACAACTATGGAACTAAAGTAAATTTCTATGCTAGTTCTTCTGTTCAAATACTGTCACCCATTACTTTAACATGGGTTATGTCTTGTCTAGGTTACAACTTACCTACAGTGTCTATCTGCATAATTTTACAGCAGAAGAGTCCCTCCTGAGATGGCCCTAATCTCCACAAAACAAGGAGTTCTGCAAGTCTCAGGTTTCTTTAACTTACTTGGAGGCTGAACCCAGGGTGATGTCTCTATAGTTGAGTCATTTTTTCCTCATTTTCCACCTGTCCTTTGCTAAGCAGAACTCAAACATGCTGAAGGATGGCAACCTGCGTGCCCGATTCACCTGGAGCTTTTGCAGAGCAGCCTGGTAGCAAAGCACCCATCAAACATTCCCTCTGAAGAGACTTAGTGGCTCTGAGTCCTCCCTGCCAACTACTAGTTGTAAGGCAGAAATTAGCCAAGATACAGAAGTTTTAAGGCGCATCGGAAGGCTAAAAGCATACCGTTATATTTATAACTTTCCATACAGGGGGTTGATTTGCCAATTTTGAAGTGCCTAAGGCTGTTTTATTGTGTGCATTCCCTATAAAATGACATACTAGAGCATCTTCTGCTTTAGAAGGCTGCAAAGGCCGGTACACACCATCAACAGAGTCCAGCCCACTTCTGTAAAGATTGCCTTTATAAATCCATAAAGATTTATAGTACAGACATTTTCAATACAGTCGTTGGTGATTTTGCCTGAACTCCAATATATTATTATATGCAAAGACAGTAGCCAGCAGCTATTCAGAAGCACTCAGAGAATGTGTTAGCAGTTAGTAAGTGAATTCATTTTTCTGTTTTAAAATCCTTTCAAGAAATGAATAAACTACAGTAACAATAGAATCTTTAACAGTATTACTCAGACAAATGTTTGGACATCTGACATGCTAGAGTGAAGTGTGATAGCATCTATCATCAGCCGATGCTGTACAATTATACAGCATTGCCCTGCAATCAGGAACTGCGTCAGATTAAAATGCTGTGCTGTAGAGGCAGGCAAAGAACTTCCTTGCAGAAACAGAATCACACAGTTCTTACAGTTTTCCCCTACCGACACCAGGAATGCACACTAAACAGAGGAATTTCAGGTGTGTAACTGGCGGCCACCAGGCACCTGGCCCTCACTGACTATCAGTGGGAGTTATACCTGTGAAATAATCTTTCAGATACTTAAAACCACAGTATATTTAACTACAAGACATTTGTGGCATAACCAAATTTATGGATATGAGTATCCTTAAGTGAGTCATGCAATCCCGACAGAAATGCTGATACAAACTAACATAAAACCATATCTTCCTAATATGCAGAAAGAAACCTATTTTAAGAATCCATTAGGACATTCAGCATTTTTACTGGGCACTACTTTAGTCTCTGCATTTTAAAGCCAGTTACTTTAGTTACCAAAAGTTTTGCAAAGATCAGAGTGCTAGTAACTGTTAAACTCCCTAAAAATATTTTAAATGTTTCTTACGCAATGGAATGCTACAATTTTCCAAAGTCTGATATTTTGAGACTTTTATAGGCTTGAAGTCATAATCTGCACTCAAGTGAGTGGCACTTGAGGAATAAAACTCCCTGTTTCTATTCCGCCAAATTATCGGACCCTAAAACTGTGCCACTGACCTGAGACTACACACTGAAACTACTATAATTCTTCATTTAGGTATGTTCTTTTTTTTCTACCTATTTAGGTAATAAAACATATTTGTGGTAGATGTTGATTTTTCTGTTAGATTTCTGCCTTTCCGAGGTAACAGAAAATTTTGCATGTTAGAGAAAGTAATGAAAGAGCTGGATTAATGATGAAAATGCATGAAAAGTAGTTTATCTGGTCGGTACCACCATCCTGCTAGACAGGATAGTATGCAATAAATCCATGGCATTCATATAACACCAATATGTATACCTGGAAGCTTATATAATTTATACATTAAAAAATCACATGCAGCAGAAAAGAGCTAACTACATTTGGTTCTGGCTTTTTTTGTTCATTTTCGCTTGGTTTAGAAGTACACTTTTTTAGGTGAAGCATTATAAAATGCCTTTGAGAGTAAACTGTTTAGTTCACTTATATCTCAGGCAATTTAAAATTTTCTAGCAATGAATGCATACACAGAAAGAAAGAAAATGGTGTGGAATTAGACTCACCATCATTAAAGTAATTAAAATGCAGTATTAATCTTTAATGGTAATTATTCTTTTAATAACCCCTCCAAATTAAAAGAAGTGGATAGCTACAGCTTTCCCTCCAGCAACAGTACTCTAATCCCACCAAGGGAAGAAAAGCACTCCTTGCGAGGCATGCCAGAAGGAGCCCCAACCAAGCATTGCATCTTCCCTTTCACAGACACCCAAAATTTACACAAAGCGGTCAGAACTGGCCACATTCCAGGCCAACATTCCCTGTAAAGTGAAAATCTTTTGGTTATGTCAAACAAAATCCCAGAGGTACTATATACAATACCTAACTCAGTTTCATGTCTGGCAAATACAAGTCTGCTAAATGCAACAAGTGCAAATCCCTCTTTTTGTGAAGAAAAAAAAAAAAAAAGAAAAAAGAAAAAAGAAATGCAATTTATATGGCTGGCAATGCCCTCCCTGACTTTCAGCCTACTTCTACACCACATTTTTATTTACTCTTTCTCAGTCTGTGCTTGCATCTTCTCACAAGCTACTTAAAAGTATTGAAGCTGGTATTAACGTGATGACAAGAAGAAGGTCAAGGAGGGATCAGGTTGGTACAGACCTTGATACAAGGAAAGCAACAATTTTTCTCCTCTGCGTCAACAGTTTCCTACCCTGGGTTCTCTCCTCCAGGCCTTACCTTGACTAAGCCTCCGGTATGCCACCCCATCCACTCCCCAGTGGCTCTTTCACACAATCCTGCCCCCATTCAGACCTGAGTGCCACAAAACACTGCACTGGGACAGGAGGATCATCTTCACAATTAAAACTCATTACATTTCCTTATTACAGGAGGAAATTTGGTGTGAAATACTGCACAGCAATAATACTAGCAAGGGAGGAACTTCTTAAATGGGACAGGCTCAGGGCTCCAGTGCTCCCTTTCATTACCTCTGTCATGGCCAGGTAATTCAAAATGTCCTTTTTGGAGATTTAACTGTTATTGTATACGCTTTAGGCTTGAACTTCATCAAAAGGGACAACAAATGGAGGTCACATATATGGGCAATCAAAAGGAGACTGTTCTCCACATGAATTTCTCAAAGAACCCTTGCATTTAATTACTTGTGTCTACACAAGAAATATCCTTAAACTTCTACTGTATGTAGCAGTAATAAAAAAGGATGATCAAGCAGTGCCATGATTACTGCTTTAATATAATTAAATACATTTAAAGCAGTGTTAAGTACCCTATCTACTTAGAGGTTGCATTTCATTATGCAAGTGGGCCACATAGACATGCACCAAACAGTAAAGTGCTATGACAAGTTCTACAAAAGTTTAGGTTTTAGATTGCTAAAAATTGAGATTAACACTTACATTCTTAAAAACTTTAATTGCAAAAAACTAAAATCAGTATCCACTTCCTTGAGCATTTGAATTCAGTGAGAGCAAGTGTTCAGGATCAACAGATCAACAAAAAAATACTGAGATAAAATAATAGCGTGGGGTTAAGATGAGGAGTGAAACTATGCTTAGCTGTACAGTACATTTTTGTGCTGAGGCCCACATGCACAGAAAGCATAACCAAAACTTTTCATAATGAAAAATGGTCACCATTAAAACTAGAATCTTCACTAACTTCCATCATGTTCCTTGCTTATTCAACATAATTTTCCCAGTATTATGAGTGAAGAGGATTACTTTCAGTGTGTCCTGAAGCAGGGTATGTAAGAGGGTACACTAAAGTTAATCAGAGCAAGAGTTTTTTCTGATCTTTCAAACATTTGACAGGAGGAGAATATGTCTCCTTTGCAGGGATCCAAGTTCTGTTTGTCAACTGAATTTGTCCTTTAAGTTTCCCACTGTGCCTTAGTCATAGCAAGAGGTGAATGGAGAAGAAGAGATTTTCTGACAATTCTTCTGTCTAAGAACTGACAGCTAAAATCTGTCATTAGTTCCTCTACCATCCACCACAGAAAAAATTCTAGCAATGACCAGCCTCTGCAGACTCTTATCCCTGGTCATGACCCATACTGTTCAGTTTTGGACTTGAGTTGGGGAGGAAACGCAAGGAGAACAGAGTGAAAAAGAGATCTTGGGATCAGCCAGCATCCCTGTGAGCAAATTGCCACTGTAATATCCAGGGAGGTAGACAATGACAGGCTGTCACAGCTCTATAGGGAAACTGGGGAGGGGTCACATACACAGCTGAGGAAGGAGGACAAGCTGTGGTGGGGATGAGGGCCTCTCCTGAGACAGGGCTAACATGCCTGGAGAAAATGAAGCTCAGTAGGCTGTTGGCAGTATCAGGGCATGTAAATACTTGTCATGTTCACTGGCTTTTCTTAATGTCTATAAATTGCATAATGACACAATGAGGAAAATAGCCATTTGTTCTAATGGTAAAATATCAAAAGCATCCTACCTCTTCAAAGCAAGGGTATGCATATTTCTGGAGTCTGAACGCAGCCATCAACCCCATTGCAGAGCTAACAGGAGAAAAAAAAAGACAACGTGAGAGATTCTCAGAGATAAAATCAGTGTCAAAAAAAAAAAAAAGAAAAAAGAACAAAGAACAAGTAGAAGAAAACCAAAGAACCACATAAAAAAATCCCATCTCCTTTTCCCACCTTAATATAAAGCAACTCTCAAAGGTTGATTTTTAAGATTTTTTAATTTTTCTCTCTGGAAAACTGAAAGCTCACAACCTTAACTATGGGATCTCTGCAAAAGTCGTCACACTGCACATACCTAATGAAAGGATTTGTCTTCATCCAAAACTACTGCGATATGTCAGTAGTCTTCTTGTTCCTTTTCTGTGGCACAGAAACATCAATAAGCAATTTCTGTCTTTTCCCTCTCCTATTCACAACAAATTCCATAAAAACAAACAAACAAAAAAATCCCTCTACTGGTCAGGGCTGCAACCCTCAAAGAATCCGCTACAGTCCAGGATACCCAATGGCATCCAAACTGCCTGCAACTTTTGCTTTCACTTACGAGTAATCCAAGGGGTTTAGGAGCTGATGGAACCCACCTGAATAAAAGCATGAACTAACATAACAGCTCCTTTTCCTACATTACCATTTGTAGAAATAAAGTATCTTTCACACTAGACCAGAAAGCAGTTTGTATTTTTGTAAAAATAGATCTCTGTTCTACAGTGAGTGAACCATTACAGAATATAAAACTATTCAGTCTGCGTGCTTCTCACCTCCTTAAAATTCCAGAAACAGTGAAAGAGCACATACGTATGTATACACACACACACGCACGTGTGAATTAAAAAATAATGCCAAGAAATTATTAATTTGGTAAATCTGATGCACTGTGAAAGAATTACTGAGTTTTAAGAGTAAAATAACTGCCAAAAAGAAAGCTACTCTGAAAGTGTATACTGTACCATTACACTCAATAGGATTTGAGAGAAACATAGAAGACAATTTTTTCTTAATCTAAAATCAGAATGTATTTACATGTCTGTAATGTAGTTTGTTGATCTCCGTCTGTTTTCAGAGCTAGCTACAAGGAGCTTCCCACATGCTCAGTTGCATCCATGATTATGAAAATATTTAAAACCACAGAAAGGATATATGACTGTGCAGACATGCTATCTGACTTACCAAATTACCTTTTGATTACACTGAATGCTTTACAGATAGGTCACTACTTGCATGCATCCAGAAGTTAATGCTAAATGAAATAATTAGTGAATGAAAGAACTGTTTTGTCACATGCAAAGTGCTTTATGCCTTGCAAATTGTTGGGAAAAAAAAGAGAAGTGTAGTAACAAAAAAAAAAAAAACAAAACCAAAAAACCACTGTTATAATTACAATATGATTTAATACAGCTACTAACAAACGTACTATGTATGTATCGAATAGAGTCATAACTGAGATGCTTGTAAGTATGAAGCACATGAGCAAGTTAGAAAAAATGTTTCATCAGGATAAAGGGCTGCAGATAAAAACTTCAGAATTGGATTTACTTGTTCCTTTGTCCATACGCAAATCTTAGCAGTGACTGGAGTTGGCAGGATTCAGCCTATGCTTTCACTGTGTGGACAGTAGTCACCCCCATCACTGTACTAAATGTTTATTTGTCCATTTTGAAGCTAAGATTCAAATTTAATTTCAAAGCATGACTACATTTGCAGCTAGCTTATTATTGCTCCTTTACTAAATATTAAAGCCATGAGCAATATGTATCTAATTGCTGAAAACATTCTTAATAAATCAATCATGGTTGTGTTTTAAAAATTAATTTCTATGTGTGGTAAAATATTTTGCCTATCAAAATAGTCAAAACTGACTGAAATAATTATTTATTAAAGCAATCTTGTGACAGAACTGATTTTTTAAGAGTTAAAAATAAAAAAACCAAATTATGAAATGTTCTTCCTAGATGAATTACCAACTACTGACAATTTTATGCTGTTCGCACCAGATTAGTAGTTGTGTAGGTTAAGAAAGGAGGTTCATAAACAGAATTTTTTTTTGTGCTTATTAGTATTATTCTAACTGTGGAATCTTTTTCAATGGCTTATCTGTTAAACACTGTATCTTCCCATTAATACATTACATGATTTTTTAAATGTTTATTTTACGAGATGGTTTTTCACAGTAAGGTTTAATATTTGTAAACATTTCCATTTGAAACACGCTTTTGCTATTTGCATGTGTCTTACCCAATATGGCATTTTAAAATAACGTTCTCAACTGTATTTCTAAAGGGTCAGATGCAACTTGGCATGGGCAAGACAATGAACTGATTATACCTAAGCATTTGTTTTGGGGTAATTGTTTGCAGCTAGTGCAGCTGAAGAGTTAAAGCCATGTGCTGAATTTAAATCTATAAACATGAAAGATGGTGCCAACTTGGCAGCGAATTGTGCATTCAAAAGTAAACGGGTCTCCCTGGCTGCTTCAAATGGAGGCATCAATATGAGGTTTAGCTGCTGCCTCTCTAGTTTACAGATGCAACCTTCCTTGCCTATGTCGCCTTTTGCTCAAAACAGTCCATATTTTGCAGAAAGGCTCTTTAAAATAGACCAAGAAAGGTCACAGTTTGCATTTCAATGAGCATATTAAAAGGAGATCTGGCATATTTTATTACTTCTATAAGAAAAATCTCAGATCTCGAGATACAACTACAAAGACAAACAATTTTTGTAACTGAGTTTTAAATAAATCAAACTCAAGAAGGGCTTACTGCTTCAGAGTAATGGGGCTACAGTAAGCTAGCTTGGAAATGAGATGTCAGCTCCTAACAAACCTGCAATAGTATCCCTCGCAATGTATTCAGACTCACCATTTAAAATTCAAAATGCAGTTTGGAGGGAATCAAATTACAGTGGATAAATCTATACTTAATTTTCAGAACTGCAAAAGGCCAAACCTCTTCTAAAACTGGAGGATGAAAAACAAAGCTAAGGAAATGCTTTCTTTGGGAAAGACATTCTTTTTTATATTTATTTTAAGCTTCGCATGCAAGTTGTCAAAAGATCAGGTTATTGGTGATATCCCAAGATGGTTTTCATTAGATATCTTTATATGTGACCATGAAAGCTATATGAATGGCTTCTGAAGTCTTGGATTCTAAAAGATGCCTATTCTTTGTCAGTCCACGCATAAATGAAGATCTCCACGTAGTCTTTGCATGCAGCTAAGCAGGAAACATTTCAGGATGCAACCCAAATGTATCTAAATAAAAACTGGAAAAAAAGAAAACCCAAACCAGAGGGGAGATTAAGCTAATGCAATGTTTTCTATGAAAGGACAAATGTCATCTTTTATTCAGCCGGACTCTTTTTCATGGAAGAGAAACAAATAGCAGCAATACAGTGCACTGGTGAGCACTGCCCTCTCACTGCCTCCAGATGTACTGACATTTGATTTGCTGCTGATTAGTATGGGCAAAAGAAGGGGGGGGGGGGGGGGGGGGGGGGGGAAGCTGGCATCAAGTCACGTCCTCCATCTTAGTCCCAGCTGGTACCAAGCTCCAAAGAAACAAAGCGACTTCAGACTGTGCTATCATATATTCATGACCAAGAAGAAATATAAAAACCAGCACGTTTGAATTCCTGACAACCATAGAAGAATAGTGCATTGGCATGTTGAATTTTTCCAGCCAGCCTTTGCTGACCTATAAACCTTTGTGACTGGAACAAATGCAAATAGAGCTGACTTGCCTCACAAACTACTGAAGGGTATTCAAACCGAGTTGTGTCTAACAGGCTAACAATAACCCACTGTCCCACCCATGCAAAACACACAGTCTGGGAAAAACAGCTTTAGAAAAGCACTTGACGGAGACATAAAATGCAGACCACGCCAGAAAAAAAGCCATCTTTCTTCCTACTTCTTCACCTAAAATACCATAATAAAAAAGTAATTTGGAGTAAAATCATCTAACTGTTAAAATGAAGAGTGCACAATTTTAAAAACAAGCTGGGAATTAGCTACTGAAAAAATCAGGGACTGCATCGTCTGAAGTCAGATCGGGCTTCAGCCATCAAATTTCATGCCCTAAACGCAAACCTACAGTAAATAACAAAGTCAAAAAAATGGTTGTGTGCTAATGAATTACATACTAGCACTGAACTAAATTACACTTCAGGAAAGAGCGTATCCAGAGTAAAAGGTCTGCTCAACTACAAAAATCCCTGGATTACATTTCTTTTTGAATGATCACTATCCTTCCATTTTTACTCGGGGAAGGGAGATATCTGAAGGTATTGACCTTACCATCTTTCATATAGCCCCAAAAATAGCTACAGACGAGGAAGATCAAACTCATACAGTAATTCAGCAAAATCCTTTTCGACCAGAGAAAGGAACTAAGGCACCACTGTCGGGCATTTATTCTGTGAAACAAATAATTTCTTTTTGTGAGTGAGTTAAAATAGGAAAGTGGATGGCTCTTTTCTGGAGTATCTGCATGCCCTCGCTATCCTTTTATTTGACTTTGCATAGGCCGGTGATTGAATGGGCCCAAGTAGCCATCCCTGGGTCTGCTTCCATCAAAGGCCAATTAAAGCAGCCTCACTCCCTGTGCAGAAAGAAAGGGATGAACGAGAGCAAAGTAACAGGGGAAAATGTGGTGCTATCTCAGTGCTCCTGCTGTTTGTTAGGCAGAGTCATTAGTGATTAAGTCTGACCCTAGACTTCATCCTGTGCTTGCACTGCTTGAACATTCATTAGGTAAGCCATATAATTTTCATCTTCAAGACTATCAGATAAATTCAGGTATCTAATTTGTCCCACCTCAATTCAGGTATCCAGACATCTAATTTTCTGAAGCTGTGTATGTAAGCAATGAAGAAAAAGGGGCACCTCTTGATGAGCATCCAGATCATCGACTGACTGTGCTGGAAGCCTGGACTGAGCAAACTCCTAATCTGGTACTTTCATTGAGTCCCCAAATCTAATCTCCCTAAAGCAGAAAGAATCCAGGCCAGGGCACTAGTCCTACAAGCAGCTGCCATTAGTCTTTTTGCATTCAGCAAACTGCTCGCGTGTATAAAATTGATTGTGTGCAAGCTCTTAGATTCTGAGCATGGCAGATACATTTTTGAAACCTTTTCAACATCTGGCCTTTAAGGACGGAGTGTTAAGGAAAGTTGAGAAGATTTGTCTCAAGTTTCCATTAAAGCGCATATGATATACAACCATTTCATAAACATTACCCCATGTTCATAAAAAATGCAGAGGCAACTAGCACTCAGAAGAGCTTAAAAGAGAGCGCAGAAAGAGAAGTTCGCATTTCTATCACCTAATAGCAAAGGGTAAGGCATAACCCTTGTAAGAGGCTACTGAATTTGAACAGGAAGGGGGAAGTCCCTTCTGGACCAAACTGCTATGTAAGCATACACTAGGAGGTTTAAAATGGACTTAAGCCACATGTGGAATCACTTCAGAATAACTGATTTATATGCAGTGACAGATGCAAAAAATGACCAAAAAAAGTAACATATCTGTGAGAAATTCCCAGTGATGAACTAAAAATCTGCCATTATGTGATGTTCTTTAAGAAAGGAGATACATATCCTCCACTCTCTTGAACATTTGGGAGATTTGGGCCTGTAGCAGCCTACAGGGTATTTAGGCTGGAATTCATCCCACAAGTTGCAGCTGCTTATGTTAGGTACCAAGTGTGACTTGCTTTTTGGGCTGCCTGTACAGCCAGGAGAACAAGGCAAGACGATAGAATTTGTCGTCTGACGTGACAGAATGCCTTCTCTACCTCTACAGTTATTATAAGAGGATCCTTGCTGACCCTGAGACGTTTAACATCTAGAGGCTGAAGTCTTCTCTCCTTAGTCTTCTGTTATAAAGCAACAATGCTTCCCCAAAATAAATTCCACTATGCTGAAATTACAAATGCTTAAACAAAAGCAGGTATGTCATTACAACTCACTGATACTCGCCTCTTCATTGTACTTTTACATAAATTTTGTATCTTCTAATTTTATTTTGTTTTTAAATTTTTTCAGTGGCATTAGTATTGATTCTAACTTGTTTGGATTTGCAGTGTTTATAGTCATTGCGTGGCTAAAGCGTGTAGAAACGCAAATATGAGAATAGGAAAGACACTGACTATGTTCCTTTGGCTTCTTTAGATCAATGTTCGCTAAAGGTGTTAGTGTTGCAGAGGGTCTGCAATATTCTGCCACATGATGAAATTAAGGATGAAGAATGAAGCCAAATTACCAATATTCTATCTTAGAAACAACTAGCAGATAGTTTTGCAGAATTATAAAGGTGCATAAAAGGTCTATTTTAGATTTAATGTAATGCAGCAAATTTATTCTATGGATTAAAAGAAGTTTACATTTAAAGTGTACATTAAAATGCACAGAGTTAAATTTTATGGACTTGTTTCAATGTGAAAAACAAGAGTGGGTTTGTTTTTTTTAAAATCTTTGCTTGCTAAAGTTCAAGAACTTAAAGGGTCAGATGGGTTTTAAAAGCATATAACTTCTCTAAAACTTTAAAGCAGGCAAAACATGTACATAACTGAAAGCTGAGCTCCCAACTCTGGTCTCTAGCTATGATACTGCCCTGGTACACAGGGCTGTATGATGTCTCACACATTTGTTAAATGCCTATCGTAAGCACACAGACCCTGTCTATCCAAAACAATCAAATGGGATACAGAAAAGCCTGCCTTAGTCTTCCTCGGTTCAGGGTACTGCTCAGTTAATGTAACATACACCCTACTGGTTTTAAGCTCACATAACCTCCAGCTATTTATTCATATTATAGTTTACTATAAACTGTAGCATACAATATATTTTCCAAAAGGTCTGCTACATTTAACAGCTCCATCAGCCAGCTAATTACAACTAAAAGTGCTAATTTGGTAGTTGTAAACAACACAAGTCTCTTTGCTCTATTTTTGCTGTCATTGTTCTTTTTAAAAAACACTGAAAATTCTTACTGCTGGCAAAGAAAGATATGACACATCCATTTAGGCTTTCATGAATGGTGATAAGATAGACATGTGCACCCACAGTGGATGCTAAGAACACCCAGCCAGAGGAGTATAACTTACATGACACTTCACACATGTCACGTCTTACATAAAGCTCAAGAGAGGGGAAAAAAAGAGTTTCATAGCATTTTTGGAAACAGCACATTTTTTTCAGTGATCCCATTTGCCATTCTAAAAGAATACTTGAGTAGGTGTTTCAGTCAATTTAACTTTGAATCCAGACTTAAATGGCCTTTTCAGTCCAAGGGTTCTTAAATAAATTGCTTCATATCAGATGGAGAAATCATCAACAGCAGAGATTAGATATAATATAAAAAGGTATTAATCAGAATGCTTTGAATGCTATTAAAACCTCAGCAAGCTAAGAAGGCCACAGATGGGACAAAAGCAAAAATACAGCACTTGCAGAAGGACACTCATGTACAAGGTGAGCTTATGTACCTGTAAGCTTAAGAATGAACTCCAGAAAGCTTACCTTTTAGATCTGCTGTCCTGAAATTCTTGGCTAGTGGTTTTCTATTTCTAGCAGGCTGTCGCCTTTTTTAAACACAAAAGTGGCACAGATTTTACACCCATAGCTGTATGAAAATGGCACAGGGTTTGCTTCAGCCGGCTCCCTCGTGCAGTGATGTGCAATGCTGAAACAGGGCACAGAATCATGGAACCAGCATCGATTGCTGCTTTCCTGAAAAGCACTTCGTATTAGAAATGCTGAAGTACAGAGGCTTGAAAAAGATCATTTCCAGAGAATGAAGAAGTTTGTTGTTGGCAAGGCAAGGCAAGATTGTTTTGGACTAATATACCAAACAGTTAACAGGAAAAAAACAAACGACAAGCTTTTTGGCATATAAGCTCTTTTCCTGGCTTCACAGCTACAACAATACTACCATTTCTTGGTTAAAGACAGTTGAATGGGCCTTAAGACCTTAATTCAGCTCCTGGCCTTGATTCAGATCAAGTGCATGATCCTTGAAAACTGAGGTAACTGTTCCTAAGATCTAAAATGGGGATGATGCTGCTTCCATTTTCCAAGCCTGTTCATTGACACCAACTCCAGCCTGTAATGGTCTCTCAGTGCATAGATGGCTGTGCCACCCAAAATGGATCCTGACTATAGCTGGCCCTGCTGTTACACGGTTAGCGCTGAAATGATCCCATGTAACCAGATACACCGGTCAAAGCCCCATTTGTCAGGGGCTCAAAGCACAGACCTGGAGGGGTCGGCCTACAAATGTACTGCCAAGTGGGAGAGCTTCTTCAGATTTTCTGAAGCAAGAGGAGCTGCCAGCCCTGATGTGCCTGTACTTCTCTGGAGTAATATGTCCAGCTCTGGGGTCCCCAGTACATGAAAGAGATGGACCTGCTCAGGCAGGTCCAGAGGAAGGCCACGAAATGGTCAGAGGGCCGGAGCACCTCTCCTCTGAAGACAGGCTGAGAGAGTTGGGGTTGTTCAGCCTGGAGAAGAGAAGGCTCCGGGGAGACCTTATTGCGGCCTTTCAATATATAAAGGGGGCTTACATGAAAACAGAGAGAGAGACTTTTTACCAGGGCCTGTAGGGACAGAACAGGACAAGGGGCAACAGTTTTAAACTAAAAGTGGGTAGATTTAGACTGGACATAAGGAAGAAATTTTTTATGATGAGGGTGGTGAGACACTGAAGAGGTTGCCCAGAGAAGTTGCTCCATCCCTGGAAGTGTTCAAGGCCAGGTTGCATGGGGGTTTGAGCAACCTAGTCTAGCAGAAAATGACCCTGCCTATGGCAGGGTGTTAGACTAGATGGTATTTAAAGGTCCCTTCCATCCCCAACTGTCCTAATGGCTCTGTAGTCTTTAACCTCTTTTAGGCAATCGCAATCCGTATCAGTAAGGCAGACAATGCTGTGTGATCTCTACTGCCAAGGCAGATTTCACACAAATGGCAGTAAGCTTCTCTATATTTTCCCTAAAACAGCTAGGCGCAATTTAGCCCTTATTATGTATTTTCTGATCGCTAGGTTTTTGTACCTTAGTATAATCAGAATCAGGACAGATTATGCACACACTTGCTTTTAAACCACCTACCTCCTCATCTCCATCTTTGTATTTTACTATCTTGCCCTTCTCACACCATTAAGGTAATACATAACACACGGTAGGTATGCACTGATACTTCCTTTTAGAATTTTCTGGGCTGCGGGTGTAGAAGTACCCTTTCTTTACAAAGAAAGTTATCACTGCTAGACAATTTAAGTATGCCTCATTCGGTAATGTGAGAAAATATCCCTGTTCTTGTGTTGCTGTGAGCTGGCAGATTTCTCATGCACTGTTCAGTTTTAGTTTAACTCATCATTATTTGAGCAGAGGAGCATTACCCCACATTCGGACAGAAGGAGCCAATCTTGCTCTCAACACAGTATTTTATTCCAGGATAAAAAGTTCAAATAATGCATCTCTGAAGTCAGGAAGTAATATACTGATATTTCTGCTTACAACAAATAAGATATGAATTCTGCATCTAAATCTGTGCAGACGGGCTTGTTAAGACAAGTTGTAAAGAACAAAATAAACAAACAAGGACTGTAGAGAGGATTTTGTCCAAACTCAGCCCCAGAAATTGCCCAGAATTCGGAGAGAATGCTTTCGATTGGGTTCTTAGCACTAACGTGGTTTGGTTTCACTTCCCAATCTAAAAACTGTAGGCTATTTGTACAAATTCATCCTGGAGAATGGTCACCTCCCCATATAAAATTGTGTACCTTTGGTAAATCTTTCTTAAGATTTACATGAAAAGATGCATTTACAAGAAAATCTTTTGCATAAAAGCTACAACTCATTGACATTACGTTTCTCAGGATATTATAAACAAACAATAGATAGAAGTATAAGAAGTGACTGATTAATTTTAGAAGTATAGTGAGAGAAGGTATTCTTTCAGGATGAGCGCCACAGAAGGCTTTTGCTACGGGATTTGGGATGTGCAGGCGTTCTGCAGCAAGCAGTGTCTGAAGTTCTGTCAGATCAAGTCACACATGGTTACAGACATAAAAACATGGATCTACATATAAAAAATAGATGTTTATCAGGTGCAGCTAACTTAAAAGCAGTGATTTCCCATGGATTTAAACAATAAAACTTGGGGGGACAATATTAACATTAATAGTCCTGATCAGATCATCAAAATTTAAACCTTTGACAGTTCTAATACATTTTAGTAAAAACTCTGGTTTGGACTTCTTTTTGTTTTGCATTTGATGCAACTTCTATGGCTTTTGCTGTGTCATAGTCAATATTGTCTTTGAGGAAAAATTAAATTAGTCAATTTTTAGTTTAGTTTAGTGTATTAATTTCCAGGAAACGCTTTTCCCAGTTACATTTGCTAGTATTTTTCTAAGACTATGTTTATTCTTCATTGTATTATACACAGTGTTTCCCTTGGGCTGTTTGTCCTTATTTTGTAAGGCAAAGGGGACAATATAATTCTTTGGGGAAAAATGAATTGCTGCATCTACCCAGAGCCATTTTACAGTTCATTTTCTTATTTTCAACACAGCAGCATGGGCAGTAGCACAGAAATCCTATGCCACTTCAATCAGATCACAGAAGATCTAAAGATCTTCCTCTTGACTATACTTTCTTCCGCTCCAAATACAACCTACGCATCCTTAATTAGTCAACCCAAAGGTCAAATTCGGGAATGGTAATGCAGTGTAGACTTGTGAGTGCTGGACCTAGGATCCATGCAGGCCCCAGACCTATTACAACAGCTTACCAAAATGTATTTAACTATTAATATTACACTAGTGCCACCACTGCTACAGTTTACTACCTGTATCACATGATGTTGGGAGAGAAGATACGAAAAATGGTTTATGCTGAAAAAACTGATGGATCTTGAGGAACAGCGTGTTGTCCTACTACAGTGAAGCTGGTTCAAGTTTTGCTGTTGCCTTCGATGAAAGTAGGATCCATCTGCTTAATTTCTGGTCTTTGCTGTAAATCAGGTTGTTGTCATGAATTATAGATCAGAGCTTTAGGAACTTATGGGTAAATGTTAAGAGATTTGCACAATTAGCATGAGACTCACAGATGTGTGACTAGGGAGACAAGTCTTTCTGATTATTCATTCTGTTAATTTAAGATGCTTTCTTGTGTTCAGATACTTTCCCTAATATTCCCGTAAGTAAGTTCACAAATGAGGTAAAAGCATACTCCCTCTTATTTTTAGAAATACAGTCAAAACCAGCATAACAAGGATACTATCTGTAATACCACAAAATGGGAAGCAACACAGGGTTATATACCCAGTTGTACAAAAGGGTTGCCTGGCCAAAACATTTGGAATGGATCATTAGGAAGTCTCCAAATGCTGAACTGAACAGCCAAGCAATACAATTACATCAATTGTTCTTGCACTGAGGCAGTCTGTAGCATGCCTGTGAAGTGGGAGGCATTTCCCACGCCTGCTTTAGGCTGCGGTAAATCACCTAGGTTGTTTCACAACATTGTGAGCTTACAGTTTGTCACAGTGTACTGTAGATGTCAAGATGGGAGAGGGGGGAGGGAGCGTGCCTTTGATATGCCTCATTTCCCTGACAGAGATGGCCATTAACAAAATACTGTAAATTAATCTCACATTTAAGAGAAGCATTTTCATTTTTAGGCTGTTCATTCACAGATGATAATGTAGAATAAATTTAAGTTACTTTCTCTGAGATTGTGGCAGACCACACTAGAAACAACTGAATCAGGAGAAAAGAAAAAGAATTCACATACGGTCTCAAATAAATAGTAAATACATGAAGTTACACTCTTACTTATTCCAAGAATTAATTTATTTAGTTATTGCCATGACTAGGAGATGGCACAATATGATGAGCACAATAATATGCTCATGCTCCAGACAATCATCTTAATTGTTTTACTTGCAGACATTCATACCCTTATTTATTCAAAAAATGAATCTACCTACATATTTCCTTTATTTGGGAAACTAAAACAATGGTATGCTCTTGCTGTAGACAATCTTCTGGATGGTTTCAACTGCTGACTTCTACCCACCTTTTAAATTAATATTTCTGTATACTGCATGAAGACCATGTTAAAAGGGCCATTAGTTAAGCTAGGAACTACAGGAATGATCAGAGATCTATGTTAAATACTCCAATACTCTCAAAAACTGCAGTAGTCTCAAAAATCATTCTACATTGATGTGATCATATCCTCTTCAACAACTTTCTGTTCTAGAAAGTTTATTCATTCTTTCTTTGCTTATTTTTTGTGTAACATAATAGCAACACAGCACTGCCTTCTCTCTGAGGCCTGATTATTTCAGTTTAACTATCCACTCTGCTTTTTGTGGGTTGATTTCATACTACTACGTTTATTTTTTGTCATGTTTTCATTTCTAGCACAAATATAAAGAAAAAAAAAAAAAGGCTATATGAGAAAATTCAAAGTTGTGCTTCAGGAACATCAAAATGGGTTTTGGACCAGACTCTTTGTTTATATATCTGAAATCACTGCATACGGATATCATGTCCATGCACGCTGGTGAGAGTTTTCCGGACGTAGTCTCTCTCACTTATCTAGACTGCATATCAGATACCCAGATAACAACAGTTTAATAGTGAAAGCCTACAGAAAGCAGAATTAATTCTGTTCACTGCGAAAGTGAACATTCTATGATTCTATGAAAGTAAGAGTGTTTATAATAAACTGCCACAATATTCTACCTTCATTCATGCACAGCGGCATCCTTTGTGTTGGAATGCTCATGGTATTGATCTGAGAGAATGAAGGATGGTTAACTTCACCTCATATAAGAATATTACGGTAAGTGTGTCACAGGGCAAATACTATTTCGTTATATTCTATTCGTGAATTACAGGTTCAATCTGAAGGCATTATAATAGCCCTATATTCCATAGATATATCTCATGCTACTTGTGAACTTCATTCTTTGGTCTAAAATAGATGAGAAAAAGCAACACAAACAAGGTAAATGTCTAACATCCTTCTACAGCATAATTTCTTCCAGCAAAAACCAGCATTAATTTATGCTAGAAATATTTCTATCTGCCCTTTTTTGGATCATGGAATGCACTTTATTTTTATTATCTCAATGCTCTTTTTGTCAGGCCACACTCCCTTGGGTAGGAGGGGCTGTTTCCCAACACAAGAACAGACAACTCAAGAATTTGGAGCTCTATGCTATAAGTGGAATAGATATTGCCAAGCCCTTCAGGGTCACATTTTTTGAAGGAGATCATCTTTCTTAGTCAAGGCCTGCTTTGCAGAAGCACCCAGCTCTCACACACACACACGAAATAAAGTGGCCAAATTTTTAAAAGCACTGATCTTCTGGGTGTTGATCTATTTTGCAAATCTTGCTCTAGCTCCAGGTTTTGAATACTGTAGATACTTAGCTCTAGGTTTTTTGGTCTTAGCATACAAATGCTGTCAAATTTCAGAAAGCTGTAATGTAGATGAGGGCAGATCATGTAGGACTACACACACCAGTGGAAAAAACCTAAGGAACTGAGCCTTTGGTGAGCTAAGGTGTCAAGGCTATAGCCATTACTGTCAGATGAGCATACATCTACATGCTACACAGTACACAAACTATTTTTGTAGTGGCACAAAATTATTTACAAGTTTTGTACAATCCTCCAAGGACAACTTCTGTATTGCCTGATGCAAAGGAGAATACTGTATTTCATATAACAACAGCCTTCTTAGCCACACATTTCTTTGTATTTATTACTCTCATACAAAGAAATACTATTTTTTTAATAAGTCATAAAGCAGATTTCAAGGATCTGTATTAATCTGTGACTTCTGTTTCAGTTTTCATAAGCAGCCACAACAAATACCTGCACTATATTTAAGTAACAAGCATTAACATATTTAACAGACTGTCACTGGAACTTACTGAAATGGGTTTTGACATGGGGAAGAAAGCTCACAACTGAAACACTTCTAACATTTAAAATATTTTGTAAAAGACACCATCAAATGCCAAAAACATTTGATGCATGGCGAGTTATTCAGTACTTACATGGGATTTCTGTTCAGGCCAACAGTAAGAAAGCACAAGAAAATTTAGATAGTGCAAGTACTCATGGGGTCTTGGGAAAAAAAAAAGAAGATTGTGTACTCTTATGAGAAAAGACAAATTTTTCATATTTATTCCTCTGAAATTGCCTCTTATAAAATAACTCATATACAGAACAAAAGGTATCAAAGTTCATCTGGCACAGTATATGTGCTCTAGTGTTTATATCACAATATTTGTATTCTGATATTTGACTTCAGCAGCCACTTCTTAAATGTCACTACATGACTGTCCCTTTATTTCACTTACACTTCTTGGGTTTTTCTCCCCAGTTTTAAAATGCAGACATCTGAGGATGGTGGAAAACATTGTTTCATATTTTATTTAATGAACAGTTGGTTTCATGACCTTCCTAGTTTTATACAGGCTTTAATACAGGACTATTTCACTACAGGCAGAGTTCACTTAATATAATAAAATGACAAGATTGTTACTTCTCTAATGGCAGTTCCCTTCGTATAGACCACCTTCATGCAGCCCTTGTGCTGTATGATTGTAATTTTAAGGTAGAGACATCAGAGGGTTTTACTGTTCATTAAAAGTTTGGGACAGTTTTCAGTGCACTTCTAAAACAAGTTCCATAGGCTAAAATCCTCTGCTGTGCAGCAAGGAAGAAAAGCTGCTACAAGACACAGACACTTACAAGAAAAGCTTTCTCATTCCTGCCTTGTTAGTATAAAACTCCACATACAATTGACTGCTTAGTTAAGGCATTTAGGAAAACAATCACCATCTGCATTGGATTGTCATCCATATTTCAGTTATTAATTTTTATCCCTTTACTTCCAATTAAGTGGGTAAAAAACCTGCCTTCCTGAAAAATGTTGTGCATACTTATAATCCAGTTTATAAATAAATCTTTTTCATTGCTCTTTGTGCTTAGAGATGGAAGAGATGTAATTTATACAGTAAATTCTATCCACACACTGTAAATAGACTGCGGAAGTTACAAAGAATGGAAATGCTGCGGTATAGCGGCTTTATCTCTACTATTCTGCTAACCACAAGACCCCTAAACTGTAAAGCCAAAAGCAATAAAGATCATCAGAAATGAATGGTGATAAAACGTTAGCACTACACACAAGATCATTATATATTCAGCATATACAGTGAAAATACAATTGATGTTATTTTTTCTGTTTTCCTACAATATGGTATGTCTGCCTCTAAAATCTTCAGATGTGAAAGGAAGGAAAAATAGAAATAATATATTAAAAAAATCACTAAGTATAACCCAGTATAGCTCTTTTTAATGTGCAAAGCTCATGATTTTAAGACTGTTTCTCTAGAGAGTACTAGTAACAAGTGCCATGTGTCCCAAAAACTGTGACTTTCTCCTTTCCAACAGCATAAAGACTTGTTTCATGTAGATATTAAACATGCCACTGAGCCATGGATTGCTGTGGACTCCTGGGCATTGGGCCAAAATATTTTTGGGGAGAAATTCCACATATGCAAGGGGGGAAAAAATGAAATAGCACCCTGGCAGAGAGATATGTGTGTCTATGCATGCATGTTTTGTTAAGAGTAGCTTTAAGTTAGTAGAAGAGATTACGAAAGCTCTTCCAGAGATCATGTATTGATGAACCAGCTACACAGTCCAAGGTTCATGACCAGTAATGGTTTGTTTATGGATATTGTCCAAAGGTGTGTACATATATGTACATGAGGACGTTACACGCCCACACATGAGAATAAACTGTCATTCAAGAACTACTGAGAAAAATAGATGATTCCCTTACTATGGCTCAGGAAATAAATGCTTCCTTCTCCTGACAGTGAAAGCCTTAACTTCAAACAAAGCAAGCCTGATGATAGCGAGAGAGTTATCCTCCAAGAGACTTAGCTGCCAAAAAGCAGCAGTGCGGAGACTGAAAATCATAGGCAACTTTCCTAGATGTAGCTGGTCAGTCTCATACTCTCTGTTCATAGAGAGACAGCCCTGGTTTCCTGATCATCCAAGCCCAAGGAACACTGCTGATGTGCTCTGCAGCTCCCTCTCCACTTGTATGCCCAGGGTTTTCATCAGAAGGAAAGCAAGGTCTGCCAGGATTATGGTCATGACAAGCGGTAAGCTTGCAAGATACACAACTGGGAACCAAGACTCTGGGATACAAAGCAAAGGACATGTGCCCTTAAATAGATAACCTGTGAAGATCTGTTGGCAGCAGCTGACAACAAGACTCAGCTGCAGTGGTGCTAGACATCTCCAACTTACATTTCTTAATTAACTCCTACCATCTCCATGCCCATACCATCTACTTCCACATAGGATAGCGTGAGCTAGCCAGACAAACCAAATTAGTTTCTTCTCCTATACGGTAAGAGGAAGATTCAGTCAAAATCATGATCACCAGGGAATACCATGTGAATTTGCCATAAGCATCATACCAATCACAAAACTTAGACCAGTACCAGTGGGGAAAAAATATAAGAGTTTTAAAGCAGTGATCATCTTTTTTTTCCATTTGTACACTACCTACAATAAAATAATGGCTTTAGTTAGCTGTATGACAAATATAGAAATAGCTCTGAAATCTCCATTGGACTACGATGGGAAGTTCTGCTTCTGAACATTACGCTGCATTATAGTAACATAACAGAATACACATAACATTATGAATGGTGTTGTTTCCCATGTTTCTTTAGAAATGTTTAAATTAGAAGAACATAAGGGAAATGCAGAAGGAATGATTTTGAAATCAAATAAATTTTCATTTTAACTTTCTGAACGTCTACGAAGTAGTACTACTGTCACACCTGATTTTCAAAGGCAATCTAACAAGTGATGCCATAGGTGATATAATTAATTAATTTATCATCAACACCATCAGGGATGGTAGTTTTCTGTTAGATGAGCAGAAGATCACACAGTGCTAATACTCGCTCCAAGTGGGTATCAGAAAACACTTCTCTGGCTCCTAATACTCTGCAAGGCTAACCAAATTCTTCTATGGTTATGAAAAGTTTACACAGCTCTGATTTTGCAAAAGCTACCCTTAGACTCCATTCCGAGACTGGAAAAGTTTACATACTAAGAACAGAGAGTGAGAAAATGCTGCCTTAATGTACTGATCCTTGTCTGTTTCTGAGTAGTGTGGTTGATCAAAACATCCTGCCCCTAGCACTTACACTCTCAGGACCAAAAAAGTCTGAATGCACATATCTGACATCGTCTGAGTCAGAAAATGCAGTCCTTTGACATTAAAATATAAGAAAATAGCAATGTTCTACACCAGATAGCGGGTGAGAGAGAAAAAGTTGACAAAATACTCAAATTGAGTAAAATGACTAACATATTTGCTATGTACTCTCAGCTCCACATACGCTTAGGACCACATGTTTAAACTGAATAGCCTTCACTGTTATGAAAAAAGGAAGATGCCAGAAAAGACCTATGAAATCAGTTACAGAAAGAATTATATACACAGAAAGGGACAATCAAATGTTAAAACACACACAAAAAAATGCATCAGTTACCTAATTCAAATCTACCTCTGCAAAAATTTCCTTACTTCCAGTGTATGAGGAAGAACGACAATCCCATTCGTGCCTTCCTGTCTTGTGTTTGTTATATATGCTTGCGCACAGCTTGCTTTACTTCTGGAAGACATCAGACCGTGTAAAAAGTCAATGCTTTGATTTCCTGACTTGCCTGATACTGTGGCAAATTGTTCTCCTGTCCTAATCAAATTCAAAAACATTTCCTAATACTGAAAAAATATGTTGACTCTTTTTGATTATCATCACAACGGTTAAGTATGTACCAAATACAAAATATATATATTAGCTATATATAAGTTGAAAAAAGAGGAGCTTTTGTAATCTTTAGTTTAAATAGGTTCTGAAAATGGATTTTGTTTGTTAAAGTCCTATAGAACGTACTTAACTTAAAAAATAGTGATAAAAAATAATTTGCCTTAGGCTGAAAGTTCTTTCTTACATTATTTTTCTCATTAACATCAGTTTAATAACCACTCACACAAGAAAGGCTTTGCCAGACTAGGTCTGCCTACATTTGGCACAGAATATTGCACTGAAGAATCTAAAAGATGGAAAGCATAGAAACACCAGGAGGTAGATTAACTAAAGATTTTTCATTTGGGACTCTGGTTGAATAAATACATTTTCTGTGAGTCAGAAGCACCCTTTGAGAGCTTGACCTTGTCCAACATCTTCTGGTAGTTTGCTGCAGGAGGAGCTAAGAAACGGGAGGATAATGATTGGGAGGCAAGGCTACAGGAGAGAGGAAAAGTTTAAGCCTGTCTATTCTGGCAGCTACTAAACAAGGGCAGAAGTCAGGCAGGTACATCTGGAGAGCTCAGTATTTTTGTGCACAGGTGACAGGGCAGCTGTGCCAATGCAATGCTGTGACTTCTGATTTAGTGGTCTGTATAATACAGTTTCAAAAACAGTTGAATCTCATACAGATTAAATAAACAAACCAGATTTCTTCAAATGTGCTCTGAAATCCAATTGGCAGGTCTCAACGTTTTGCTCAGAAAGACGTATTTTATCAAACAAGTGAGAAAGTCTAATTTAAATGTTTTTTTTTAAAATTACCATAATGTCAAATAAAAGCAGTTCTGTTTGTGCAGCACTCCGAACATGCCATATTCCAAATACAGGCACGCCTCATTTGGGAGGCTTGTTCATTCAGGTCAGGTAGGTGCAGGTGCATGCACTGGATGTGAGAGCTGCTACTTTGCTTCACTCTCAGGAGGGAGCAGCACCTCTGTCTCTCTGCAAGCACTCTCCTTATTGCCACTGTGCTGCGTGTTGTCAGATTCCCAGAGGGAACACATCTCTCTGGAAAACTTCATAAAGGGCTGCCTCACAGCTCAGCCTTTATAAGACGAACTATGTTCAACAGTACTAGGTTTGCACAAAACCCAAGTAGGTTCAAACAGGAATCATTTAAAAAAAAAAAATCCAGTGTAGCTACAAATTTAATTTCCCTCTTAGCTAAAACATAAGACACTCAGATTAAAAGGTCATGAGCCCTGCTAGCTCTTCTTCGTATCACTCTTGCAGAACAGAAGAGAGATGAAGTGGCCTCAGGCTTTGGCCAGAACTTGAGGGGAGAGACAGAAAGGGGGAGAGAGACTTACTTTTTCAAATGCACCATTTATCATGCTTTAATTAAATACAGCTCAGGAATCTCCCCAGCGTTGTAGAGGGAGGAGCACAGAGCTTGTGACAGACACTTAGGACTCACAACCACAGTACTGTCTCTTCCTATTGGCACAACATTCTGTAAACAGGCCACTCTTAATTAAGCCAGGTGCTAACCATGACTGTTGTTTCACCCAGGTTTACAGCATCCTGCTCTGTCCCACCTAATGGTCTCAGTCTATAAAACTGTATATGCTCTGCCCTGGACTACTTAGTACTTTAAGTTGTCCTCAAGCCGCTTATTGCCTAAATTTTCATCTTTATGAAACACAGAGAAAATATTCTCTGTCAAAAAGACTTGTAAACCCTGCAAATTTCTACTTTGAAATACTCATATGCTAAGGTCATGTATAGTTGCAAAGACTCTGATGATGCTCATTCATGTTTAATTGTAGCCAGCAGCTCAACAGGACTGACTGCTCGTATGAGTAAAGTGAGGCAGGAGTGAGGGTTGGCAAGATCAAAGGCCTGTGAAACTATTCTCTTCTTTCTCATTTATAGCAAAGGCAGAGGGACTGGCTTCTAACACTCGTTGAGATCTTTTCTTGAAGAAACAGATTAATCATATTCTATCCAACAAATGCCACCAGGAAAGTTGAGAGCTGTGGCTGCTGCAAACTCCACTGATTTTCTCAGACTCTGCTCCTCAAGCTGTCCATGCTTACTTCTGTTGGCTTACATTTGCCTGGACCTTTTTCATGTACCAGCTGGTATTTACCCCCAGTGTGACACGTTGTAGATAAACTGACACAGACTATGCCCTCTCCCCAGTTTTACACAGATTACAGACACTTATTACAAATAAACAAACAAAACCATGCTATGCAACTGATGTTCATCTTTTTTAAGGACTGCATTTCCAGGGAAAAGGACCATTTAAAAAAAAAACACAAGAGGATTTTTTAAAAAACATTTCTTTCAATAGTTAGTCAATTTATTCAATAACATGTTTTTAATATGCTTTTTTACATACATTTGTGATGTCATTCCAGTTTCTGTCTCAATAATGTTCTGTTTCCATACTTCAGGTTAAATTTCTCCTGAAGTTAATAGGAGTCTTTCCTTAGCAAGGAAGTGAGGTACAGCCTAAGTCCCCTGTGCTCCTGAATGATATGAATAGCAGTATTCAGTGACCTCCAGTTTTGCCTCAGCATCTTATTCTTACTGCCTTCTGCAATCTTCTCCTCCCTTTAGCAAGAATGTTTTTAAACTTGAGCTCTTCATTTCCAGTTCCAGTGTCGAGGGACTAAATTTGAAAGAGCTTTGGCTTTCATTAGCAAATCGTCAGTACCAACAAAACCACAAGCAACAAAAAAAGCACATCAGCATGCTTTTCAGCACTGTTGCTAACTGACATCTTCTCCTTCCCTGAGCTTTTTGTGTTTTGGGGGATTTTTTGTTGTTGGCTTTTTTAATCAGTGAAACTAGACTATTGAGCTTTGAGAAGGAAAAGAGAGCCGGTCCTTTCATTTTATAATTAGTGGAAATTCAGTAGTAGCATTAACAGCTGTCTCTTTCAAAGAAACGCTTAGCATCATCTATGCACGAGTTATAGCACAGACTGGGAAGAAATACTAGCAAAAACATGTTTCACATCCATATTGGTGACACACTAGCAATTGGTTTTGACTAAAGGACAGTCCAAAGTTGTTGTGCAGCCAGGCTAATGGCTTTGTTTAGCTCTTTGCGAGAACGGAACTTTTCATTTTTTACTTTTTGATTAACAATGTGGAGGAAAGAACGCACAAGAGAAGCAGACAGAAAGACAGACAGAGTGTCCCACATGATGAGATCAATTAGGCAATCATTTTGGACATGTTCAGACAAAGAAGGTGGTCTCCTTGGAAACTGCAATCACATGCACACACACTCAGAATAACTTCTCCCACATTCTATTCTCTGCTCGGTACAACAAACTTGGATGTAAGCTCCGAGGGACAATCGCACATCCAGTGTCGACAGACTTGTCAGCATTTCAAATTCCGCAAAACAGGCCCCCTAGTCTCCTCTCTGACAAATTTACCACATATTGAAGTATCAAAAGGTGTATCAGGAGGGTGACAAGGAGGGGGCTGGCATAGCTCCCAATGTTTAAAGACAAAAATTATGGCTTTCTGGAAAGTAAGATGGTGTAAAAATACCTCTTAAAATCTCAAAAAGCTTCAGAAAACTCTCAGACAAAAAGCAAAACAGTTGGAGAATGTTACATCCCGAAAATGAAATAGTAAGTTTACTACTGGGACCAGGAAAGACCCAGATACTTATTAGATACATTTTTTTTCAATTTGAAAAATAAGGGAAACAACATTTTATATCCACATTTGCAAAAAATTCTTCAGACCACAGTGTTCTTATTTACCAAAAGTATTTTACTACCAAAACAAAAAAACCCACCCCTTTCAAGACTGTGATATTATCTTTAATGTTATGAGTGATAAAGTCAGACATTACAAAAATTGGCATTAACTGTATTAACTATTATACTGACAAAAGGTGGCCATTTAAAACAGATAGAGCGAGATTAAAGTCTTTTTTCAAGAATACAATTATGTAAGGTTAGACTCCTTAAAAATAAAATGTTTCTGAGTTCTATAACATTAGCATACATACTGGAGTTTTTACCATATTTAATAGCCTTCATTGTATTCATTTCTTTGCATTAGAAATGCATCTCATGAGAGTGCAGTATAGCTTAATTAATATGAGAGACTTGGTACACAGTACTCAGACAAAACACAAACTGGAACATAGTTTTGTGTAACAATAGGTGAAATACCTTCCTTAGCAAGCTATATATAGGGTTCAATTAATCTTAAAATGAACTTCACTTTTTCAGGCAAAAAGACAAAATTTTCTAATTGGAATCTTTCATAACCAAACAGTGCCAACATAAGCACTGAAAGAGCCAACTAACCCTGGAAGAAAAAAGATAATTTAACAGAGCTCCCATTTCACCCTGTACAGAAGTACAGGAACTCCCTGGAACTCCTACGACAGCAACTTGGAAGTTAAAGTAACATGGCATGAGACACGTATCGGGACTGTGACTGTCAGTGGAGCCCATACTGCTTGAGTAACTGTGAACTCCTCAGCTGTTCAATGACAGAGGCCTTACTAGTATTGGGACTAAACAATAAAGGAAGATGAATTAGTCCCACATACTACGCCAGTAATTAGACTGGTAAGGACATTCCTTTTTCAAATGGACCTCCAGATGCCGTAGTAAGTTTCTCCTTTGCCATCTGAAAGCAGATGCAAATTGGAGCACAAAATAAATAATCACAAATGCCTAAAAAAGGATAAAATATAGACAAATGTGATCCAAATTTAAACTTTGAGCTAAACCCGTGTTTTAGAATTAGTAGGTCTAATGGAAAAGTTTACATAGGATTCTCCTCCCATTTTGCTTCCCAAAGGAAGCATTAAAAAGGAAGGAGCATACTTGTCCTCTCCTTCTGCCGAACCACTTTTTGCAAAAGGTACATGTCGCAATGTATTTTTTAAACATAGCTTAAGACTCAACACAAGCATGTTTTTCTTGCAATAAACTGAATCAAACTGCAAAAGCTCTACTTGCCTGAAGATTCAGCTTCATGGCTTCATCTAGTTTTGCACCTACAACACATCCTGCCTCTAAACTATAAGTGGATAAGTGGACAGGATTAAAAGCATAAATTCCTAAATTCATAAAACTACAAAGAAAGCTTTTTCATTAAAGTAAAAAAAGCCAAAGATAGAGAGCTCCTGTTGACTTCAACGTGAGCCTTACGGGCTTCTGAGATACCCCATTTCTGCAACAGTCCCTGAACCAGCCTTGGCATATACTCAGTACGTGTTATTTGTAGTCTCAGATTAAGTACAGGGCATTACTGTGTAAGGATACACAGAAGGGGATTCTTGGACCCATTTTCAAAGTTACGTAGCTAGCCCTGCCAGCAGAAGGTAAAATTGATTTGTGGATCTTGCAAATCAGATCTCTGTGTGTTTTTAATAACAAAAATTTCAGAAGGTGAACTACTAAATTCTTATTTTCAAAATTCAGAATTTTTTGCATTTTATTCTTTTGTCCTGATTTCACTGAAACATACATACAAAATGGTGGAAATAAAAACTAAAAATTACAGCAGTCCCCCTTAAATCTCTCCAGTACAATTGGTCATATGAAGTAGCTGAAGTTTGCACAAGGGTGGCCCACCCATTTTAGAGATCCTTCAGTTCAATCTACTGCTTAGAAGTGCTCCCAAGCCGAGTCAGACAGTTAGTCAAAAGCATCTAGGCCATTTTAAGAGTTGTTCTTGGCAATCTGCTACCTTACATTAATACAGGATGTTAACATCTTGGTTCTAAATCCTTGCATAAGGGTGATCCCACACTGAAAGCAAGTGTCTCTTTTTCAGGGACTGATGCAGACCCAGAACAGTTTTCTCTGCCACTGCCTGTTACATGGAAGTCTGTTCTGCCAGGCTTTCTTGGGGAGATCTGTTGGCCAGGTGAAACAGTAAAATTGTAACAAGCTGGTTGAGTGCCTGCAGAAGTCAGGCATTCTTCCACAGACCTCATCTTTCCCTCATCGCAGATTCACAGAACTTCACTGCTGCGAGAGTAAGGGAAGGAGGTTGGCTGGTGAGAATGAAGAATTCCGTTCCAGTTCCTTTTTCCTCACTCTTTCCACTTTCCTAGACATCCTGAGCACTCCCTGCTGAGATAGGTGTTTTGGCTTTTCCCTGCTGAAATCTCACCATCCTAATCCATATCAAGAGGGATATGTTTGTTGTTGTCATTGTCTGAAAAGACTTCCAACTTGAATACAATTTTTTTTTTAATGTTTAATGTGTTAAATAATCACACTACATTCATTTCTACTTCCAGTTACTAGAAAGGACAAATGATACACCAGTTGCAAACCGAAATACTGTCCAGTCTCTTTTTAAACATCAATATGGTTTTCTTTTTAGAACTAGGTACTGACCTCAAATCCAAGGACTCCATAGATAATCTTGTGACACTACCAGTTTTACTTTACCACGTGCAGCCAGGAGAGGCTGCCACTTGCTAATCCAAGATGCAAAGTCCCACAACAAAAACAATTAATTCTGCTTGATATAGTATTTGACAGGTTTTTTATTTATCAAAAACTTAGAAATCTCATCTTTTAATTTCTTCTTCCATAGCATAGAAAACCACCATTATGGAAATACTGATAAAGACCAGACTGGCACTTGCAGTAGCATGGACAGTACTTCTGTCCACTCTTTAGTATTCCTTGCTGGTTACCACCAAAGTCCTGCCTATGCTCAACAGTGTTCCTCTGGAGGAATTATTTACCAAAGCAAGTAATACTTTGTGCCTTTCTATCTAAAGTAGATGTAGCCCCACTCTGAGTAGGAGACAGCATGCATGGGACCACATAAACCATGCTGGGGAGTGTTGGTGGAGAGTGGCAGATTCCAGAACAGGCTTTAATTCTGCACCAGAATACTTATATGCCTTACAAAGGGCTTCATACATGTTTTACAGATTAGGAAAGTGATCTACAGATAAGTAATTTCATTGGTGTTATGCACACAGATATGTGACAAAGCTGGGAATGGAATTATTTCCTCTTACTGCCTTAAACTCCGGTCCTTCAGTCATCACAGTCTCCCAAAGACCAGTTCGGCCTTACCTAAATGTGTATAACTCCTTCAAAATGCACCTTCAGGTATGATTTGGTGCATTTCTAATGTTGTAGCTTACAGACATGGCATAAAAAGAAATTTTAAGAATACCACTCTTTCTACCGTAAAAGGCAAACTTTTAATACAATTAGTTAAGATATTAGAAATTCACCCTCAATATTCCTGGCTGAAAGAATTAAATAGCTAGTAGGCAAGAACATGCAATATTATGTTTTCAATTAGGTAAACACTGTCACCTAGAAGCTTGTACGGAACCAGTAATCCTATGATAGAAAATCACTGTTGCTGTTCAACACAGAAAAAGAGGTTCAATAAAAAGGTGAAAATTGCTCCTTCTTTACAACTTATATATGTGTTACTGTACTGACTCGTTCAGAAAAGCTCTTAGGCAAAGGAAATCAGACCAAAACCAAACTACAAGCAATTGGCATAATGTAAGCTTTGCTGTAAATTCAGTAAAAGCAATGAAAAAAAATTCATTGGTCAAATCATAATATTAACAGCTTCACGTCTACTACCTAGGAAGTTACAATATTATCACATATTCTCTCATGACCCTAGACCCATATGTTTAGGCACTCTAGTTCTGTACATATGGAACAAATAAAGAACTCCTTTTTTACTGCCACAAATTTCTATACACTTTCCATTCTCTTCTAAATGGCTGACTCGCACAGATGAAAAGATGACACAGATACTGTGGTGGGATCACTGCTGTTTCTAACCACATCACAGACACATGGAGAAATGCTAAATTGGGCTTGACAGTCTCTTGGTGTTGCCAAACAGTCAATCAGATGCTTGCTTGGACAACCACCTATAGAGTTTGTGATGAGTCTCTGATGAGTCATCTGGACATGGTTCCACTCCCATCCTCTAGCATAAGCCTGCTAAGAACTTGGCAACACTGGCCCAAGTAACCTGACCAGGTTGCTTTCTGCTACTTTCATTTTCTTGGATAGAAAAAAGGAAGACTATCCTGATTTATGTCCAAAAAATATTTTGCGTTTCTTCCCACAGAAGAAAAATTGAAGGTGCTTCATTCTGGATTGCTGAGCTTGTGTTCACTGAAGTCAACAAAAAAAATAAATTCAAAAGGTTTCCCTGAGCCTTGGATCAGGCACTAGAGGCCTTCCAAAGTGGCATATGGAACCAGAAACACGAGGTGGTATTTTTCTTGTAAAAAAGGTAAGCTGTCAGTTAAATAACACACTGACAACTTTTAGTTACAGAAAGCCACTTAACAATGCACTTGAACAAATAAAAAGATGGAAGCTGAACCCCAGAAGAGCTGTGTACCTTTCATTTTAAACAGATACAGGAAAAAAAAAAGTACACCTGAAATTCAGGAAACTACATCTGAACTAAAACAAATTGTACCCACTACTAAACTTTAGAATCATCACAGTAATTTCACATGCCAAACACGCTGTCATTTTCCATTCTATATTGGCAAAAGGGCATTTTTTTTCTGCATTTTTCTAGCCATCAAAAGATACGTATGAATTTCTAAATTTAGAAATATTTAACATTATAAAAAGAGGCATATTTTGAAAAAGAAACACAAGTCAAAATACACAAATCAGGAGAGCAATTCAGGTATTGAAAGGGAGACAGGAAATGGCTTGAAAGCTGACATGCTCTTTGACCCAGCTCCGTAAGATCGTATCATAACATGGTAGCATATACCCAGAGCTGAAAGTGCAGCCTTAGCTGGTGCTCTTTGCAGTGTCAGCTGCCTTTCATGCACCTGAATTTGGGACTCTTGTTCAAAAAGCCTATCTCTTCAGCCCAATGTCAGGCATTTTACAGTGTCCTGAGAACAGATGGAATAGCTGAGGACAGACTGGGTCACAGCCCCTGCAGCTTTACTGGAAGGAAGGATGCTCCTTGGCCTCATGGCAAGATGGGCTCAATTTTTCTACCCCGTGAGAAAGTTGCTGAAGCTTGTGCCCAAAGTATGGATTTGTACTGAACTTGCAATGTGGTGTAGAACTAGGCTCCAGGTTTTAAATTTTTTTTATATTTTTAAATATTTAACCTTTTTGTTAAGGCATTCTTAGTAAGCTCATATACTAAGCAACAACTCAGAAGGCTTCAGAAGCAACATCTCTCCAGCACAGAGAAGGAATGATAAAGTAGAATTCCTCTCCAGCTGTGTACAGCTGTGCATACTTCAACCAGTTATTACAGAATCAAAGAATAATTGAGTTTGGAAGGGCCCTCAGGAGGTCTCAAGTCCCACCTTCTGCTCAATGTAAGGACAACTATTAGGTTACGCCAGGTTGCTCAGGGCTTCATCCAGCTGGGTCTTGAAATCCTCCAAATGTCAGAACTCCACAACTGCTCTGGGTAACCTGTTCCATTGCTCAACTGACCTCATGGTGAAAAAGTTTTTCCTTACATCCAGTCTGAACCTCTCATTTCAATTTATGTTTGTTGTCTCTGTATCCTCTCATGATTCACTGCTGGGACTCCATCATCTCAATAACCTCCTTGTGGGTACTGGAAGGCTGTTAGATCCCCCTGCCTCCCAAAGTTTCTCTTGTCTGGGGTTAACAGACCCAGTTTCCTCAGCCTCCCTTTCTAGGACAAAAGCTGTAGCCCCCTGACCATCATGGTGGCCCTTCGCTGAACCCTCTAACATTTATCAATGCCTTTCTCATACTGAAGGGCCCTAAACTAGATGGAGTTTTCTAGATGAGGTCTAAAGAGTAGTGTGCAAGGGGGATAATCGCTTCCCTCAACCTACTGACTGGGGTCCTGTTAATACAACCAAGGATGCCATTAGCTGTCATCACTGCCAGGGCACAGGGCTGGCTCATGCTCAGCTTGCTGTCTGCCAAGACCCCCAGGGCCCTTGCTGCAGAGCTGCTCCTCCCCCCCAACCTGTATCACTGCAGGGGGAGTCTTCCCCTCCCAAGTACAGGACAATAAATTGCACTTATTCCTGTTGAATTTTGTAGGGTTCCTGTTGTCCCACTCCTCCAGCCTGTCTAGGTCATTCTGGATGATATTTCTGCCCTCAAGACTGGTCCCTACCATTTGGTGTCATCTGCAAACTTCATACACATGCAATCCATCACCTCCTCCAGGTCATTGCTGAAAGTGTTAAACTGGACAGGTCCCAGAAGAACCCCCTTGTCATTGACCTCCTGCTAGAGTACGACCCATTAATCACTACCTTCTAAGCCCAACCATCCAACCATTTTTTTATGCATTTATTTGTCCACCCATCCAGATCATAACATTCTAAATTGGACACAAGACTATTTGGAGGCATTGTCCAAAAAGTCTTGCTGAAGTTAAGATAAATGACATCTACTGCTCTCCCTCATCCACAGCCTTATCCAGCTGTTTTATCATAGAGGCAATCAGTATAACCTTGGTAAATCCACACTAATTGTTTCCCGTCACCACCTTCTCCCTCCGGATGATGTATTTATGTTTATTATTTACTCAGTGCCCCAAAGTGCTACCCGTAAGCTGTATGTATGTAGAAGATATCAGCCCACAGGCTTTGTTGCTGAAACTAGCAGCATAGAGGTTGCTTCAAGAAATATTATTGCTCCTGTACACACTGTGAACAAAGCCAGTTCCTTGCACCATATAAAGCTTCACTGCACAGCATTTACTACAGCATTCAACTTCAGTCACGAAGAAGAGTGTGTATGCATACGTATATATGTATATGCACGTATGCATGTATTTGTAGACGTATATATCAAGATAAACCAATCGGTCCTTTTTTATCCTCCATTTTCTTCTTAAAGAGTTGTCAATATTCAGTATTCACTCATGTGCCTTTTAGATTGCTGGTACGTTCTGATTAGCTGAGGTATTTTAAAAATACTACTGCACTATGAAATCTAACTGAAAAAAAGACATACAAACTGTTTCTTATTGCTTCCAAAATAATAATAATTACTAATAACTGAGTCTAACATGTATATACTACATACTACAATACATACTGCAACTCTTATGAAAATATTCCATGGCATTTAATATGATGTTAACAACCAACAGTTAAATACAGTGGTCCTGCTACAGAATTACAGATGATCAATTAAATCTCTCTCTCAAAAAAAAGCATGGTAATGAAATATATATGCTTTTAGAATAATTTCTATAGAAAAACACACATTTATTTAATCCAAACGAATTTCTACAGCCCTTTTCCACAGAGGGATATTGCCTGAGATGAAAAATAACACATTCAACCTTCTTTTAGCAAGTCTCATACCTGCATGCTCTTGAGACTACATTCTTGTTTCTGCTGGTAGGTGTTATATAAATTTGTAATACAGACCATCTGATAAGCATTTTCCAACACTGCTTCTTCCACATGAACAGAAATAAATTCTCAGCACCTGGATGTCACAGCATGAAGACGGTAATTGAAAACCATGCTTAGATGTACAGTAAAGTATCTAGAAGCAGCATAAACATAATGGAAATCTTAGGCAGAAGCATAAAACTCTACAGGGTCCCATACCGCATCTGACTAGGATAAGAATTGCTGCCAAGAGTGATAAACTGACCATACTATGAGAAATGTAATATAAAGCAAGAGAAAGCTGACTTTACTAAACACACAAAGTTTTTCCAAATGTCTGACACTATCAGTAGGGTTTAGGTTGCCTTCTTCCAGTTTACATTTATAAAATCATTGTTGCATTGATAAACAAATAATTAAGATAATTCATTTGCCTAACTGTATCACAATTGTGAAAATCCCAAATTTTGCACCCTTAAATACTGGGGAAATTAGAAGCCCTACTTTTTGAGACATTCACCATGGTTTCTGCTCTACTGACTTGAAGGAAAACATATCCAAGAGTGAATTGTCTTGAAGTCCCATTTTAAATTACAGTCATAGTAATGAAATTATTGATAAACAGATAAATGTTAGTTACTTTTGATGCTGCAAAACTATAAAACACTGAGCTTAAGTTTATTCTTCCTTTCTACCTTATCTACCTTTCCTACTATGTATAATCTTATTTAAAATACACTAGTGACATTGGCTGCATCCTGATTAATGGCTATGGTTTGATTTTCAAATTTTAGATTGCCTTTGCACTCAAAAGAAAAAAATAGTTCCCTGTTGATGTATAACATAAAAGATTTTATGAAGTGATTGAAGGAGTTAATAGAGAGTCTGAATGAGATACAGCAGTATAAACTGTTTGTTTGCCCAGTTCTTCTAAAGCTTTTTAAAAAAAAAAAAAAAAAAGTGTAGTGTAGGTATGTTTACATTGAATTCACAGAAATTTGTGATAGGAAGATCTGGAAAAAACTACATGAGGTAGTATTTTCTGTCTATAACTTTAAGCAAAATTTTTAATACTCAAATTTGACAAGAATGCCTTTCACAAGTTTGGTTGTTAGCAGACCCCAGTAAAAAGTTTTCTTTCAAAAATGACATAAAGTATTTCAGTTCATAAGCTTTTCAAACATTTATTTAATGTTTGAGAAACTTAGAAAAACGGGAAGTAAAAGCAACTGATAGATAAAGAATGGTGGGATTTAGTGGGTTTTTTTTGAAGTACAGTTCAAATGACACACAAACAAAAGCAACTTAACAGGAGCCCTTCTATTTACATGGCACAAGACCGTTTCAACAACCAGTACTTTTTGTTAGTTGCCTACATTCTCAAAAAAAAGCCATCCATTCCAATGCGGAGGAAATTTCTGAGATCCTAAATTGCTAAAGTATCTCCATGGATAGCTTTCTGATCAAAATTTCACAGAAACCTGCAGTAACATCTCCCAAACTTTGCTGAGAATGAGGGAGAAGAGCTAAAACAGACCATAAAAGACCATCTTCCAAAGCAATCTATTACACTAAAGTAAGTTGCATATCACACAGCACGCTCAGTTTTAAAAGCATGGGGTACGGCCAAGAGCTTATTACATAAAATACTTCTTTTCTGAAGTCAAACATCTCTTAAAAAATAAACCTCTTTTTTGTAGGCACACCTCCTACTTGCAGCATTGTTTCCAAGTAACTGGTATTTTTTCTCCTTTCTAAAGTCAAAAGTAAACTGGTCAGAAGAGAGAAGTCTGCAAAACAGGTAAGTGAAAGGCACAATATGAACTGCATTCCAGTAGCACAAAGAGCTGGAAGGAAGGATTAGCAACAGAAGAGCAATGCAGAACAGCAGCATGTAGGAAGAACAGAAAGAAGACTGGAAACAATACTATAGGTATAGGTACAACAGCATCAAACCTGTATCCATTAAGTAACTACAATTACATAGTGTAAAATTAAGAAACATGTTGTCATTCTCTCAGGACTGTAATTTCTCCTTCTGATGTAACAATCTTTGTTTCTACTTCACACAGAATTCTTCAGTTAAATAGAGCTACTCTATTTACAACTGAAATTATGCCCGTTCCCTGTGAAACACCGTCAACTCCATTTCAGTGACTCTACACGTTTACTGACCAGATTCATAACAGGACCATTGAGAAGGAAACACACTTAAGTGAATTTTCAAAGCTTTTACCCATGGCGACATGAAATCTCCTTCACACGCCAGGAAAGCCAAGATACTGTTTAACTCCCAGGACACTGCAGAAGCCCCTGCTTATCCTGACAAGACCACATTTTTTGTCAGAAAAGGGTATGAGTTTATTGAATGGATTCTGGTTTCAGATTGGCAGTGATTTTGGATTAAGAATTGCCTTTAGCCTCACAGAAGAGGTTAATGATGTTGATAAATCACAATTTATATATAGCCTTAAGATACCACATTTAACTGTAAAATGCTTACAACCCAAAGCAAACTTCATAGTCACTCTGAATTAGAAGGCCTATTCTTGTTAGTCATCTACAGTAGAAAGAGGACCATCAGACCACGTTCACTTCAACTGAATGTAGGCAGTATTCTCACAATTGCAGCTGCTACATCCATGTTCTTCACAAGCAGTAATTTGCTTCATGTCTTTATTAATTACTAGTGCTGCTTAAAAATCTTATTCTAACACCGCATAGCTTGTCTTCTATTCTTCCAGCTATATCGTATCCTGAAGTGAATTCATATGATTTATTTTCTAACATAACATAGTTATAGTTTCCCCTCAAGTGCTAATACACGCTTTAGCACAAAAGATGTAGACACAGGTTCCAGATTAAAATTCACAGGTTCCAGATTAAAATTACATACAGGATTAAACAAACAGCAGGTAAATTAATTTGAAAATCCTGATAACTGCCTGCATATACCTAAAAACACTTACTAGAGCCAATGTTGAAGATAGCACAGGTCTGGGAAAAGTCCTTTTTGTCCATGGGGCATTCAAATGAGACACGGAGAGTCAGATGTAGCACCGTCATGTAATACTGTAACTTCATCCTAAACTGCCTGAGAACTTCTAGCCACAAGGTTCAAATGGAAGTAACTGGTTATTAAAAAATACTCTTCCTGTTGAGACAGCTCTAACAGTGGCTTCATTTAGTGCCTCTCATGTGAAAATAGCCACCACAAAGAAATCATTGGGTATTTTTGAAACCTGGAACTGTAAAATTTTGAATTTGGGAGAAAAAGTGTATAAGCATACAGACAAGAGACTGACTGCAGGTCAACTAACTTCCCACTGATCAGAATTCAGGCCTGCTCTGAGTGTAAACGACTATCAGCTAATGACATACAGCGTAAGTTTGAATATGAAACATTCTAATACACATATTTACAATCATGGCATTTTAAAGTACAGAATAGTTGGAAATGTCATAGCTCACAGTTTAACTTAAAATTTCCAACGCTGGTTTCCAACATGCCATATACGCCACATAAATAGATACTTAAACATGCAACTTACCGGGCCAGTGGTCTTCTACAACTCCTCGAACTAGAAATGCTAACTATAGAGGTTTGTCCCAAGTGAACAGGAAAACTCCAAGTCCCTTTGCAGAAACGTTTCACTAGCAAGTTTTGGCACTATGTATCTAGCAACTTGCATATTTCCAAAAGATATGGTGTTCTATGCTGCCAGGATGCAATTACTTAGGAGGACAGGACTATGTATTTCAGCAAAGCATGCGTTCAGCTGAAATTAACATTACCTTTTAACTCTACAGCAGAATTGTGTACACTTAGTTCCGCTTAGTATCACTTCCTTAATAACACGAGGGACTGTTTCAAAGAGTAAGAAGTGAAGAGCTTTAGCTTTGTCTTTTCAGAGGTGAGTGTTTTTATTCTACATTGCTGTATTTATTCAAACATTGTCAGGCAGCCACTGTAAGAAACTCCAGCCATAAATATTAGATCTAAAACCTCCGTTACAGTATGTATTTTGAATGGTATCCCATGTTGGAAGCAATTTTCTGTCTCAGAAATTCATCCTAATTTTCTGTATTACAGAATCGTATACACCTACAAGAATGTGCGAGTAGAATTGAACAATTTTTCTTTCACCCTTTATTATCATACCTTTAATATGATGTTTTCCTCACATCTTTACTAATAACTAAAATCTATTCCACAAAGAGCACTCAGGATGTAAAGTTCCTTTTTGATATTGCTTAGAGGTTCAAGTCTAGGAGTAGAATTTCAAAAACTTATGCTTACATCTTAATATCAATAGTCCCATAAACATCATCTTTTCTGCTCATGTATTTATTTATATTTCTGGATTTTTTATTCTTCCCAGAATCACCACCACTTCGGCTGAGGAGATTATCTTAGCTCTTATGTTTAAAGTAGGAATCCATGAGGTAGCCAATTCATGCAGCAGTGTTCACTGCACACGTTGAGTTCAGCATGAAACACAACAGCCTCACTTATTACCACTAATAAACAAGATCTGTGGTGCCACACATCTTTACATAGTATGTTAGGACCTAACTCTGTTCGCACAAACTGGGAAAGCAGGTTCTGTCCTCTCCTCAGCTTGAACTGCGCTACATTGTATCTACCAGTACAGCAACTTCAACCAGGATACCAGCATACTAGCAATGTTGTTGAAGTCATCCTACTATTCAGAAGGAGATAGGAGATTCATTGAAGAGAGCATAGAGAGATTACTACGAAAACATGAGATCGATGCCCAGTGACTAAGAAACTCTCCAAGAGGAAATTATTCTAGCAGTTCTTGTCCTCATTCCTTACCTTAAGTCCCCTCTACATACGTAGGCATTTAATTCTATCATTCAAGGACTTACTGGAGAAAGTGAAAGTGAAATAGGAAACAGTTTGGGGACTGCAGAATGTACAGAATATGAATGAGTCCTAAAACTCTTTGACAAACATGAACTGTAAGATTACCTTTTAATTTCCTGCACTAAACATATTATACACTGGCAAAAAACTCATGGAATAAATGAAAGACATTTTGTTTTTAAAAACATAGCCCACTTGGTGAGGGACTGCAAAATCATAACTCATTTTTGTCTTGTCCTTAAACATGGTATTTAACTGAGTAATTATTCAAGTCCCATAGACTGCATGTGGACAAGGAGTTGGATAGACTTTTTTGTTGATTAAATCATAAATTTCCCCATACAAACATTGCTTTACTAGAGCAACAGAAGTATAAACTCCACTTTGGGGTGGGGGGCAAGGCGAACTCTTGCTTCCTGTTATGTTTCATGTAATCTTTCAAAAGTTCAGCAGCTAAGAGCTACCATGAAAGCCGCCAGAGTATTTAATGAGAAACTGGCAAATAATGCTTTTCATGGGACCAAGTTGTACTTCTTCTTCAAGCTAGTCAATAAATTATATTTAATGCAAGAAAAGTACTGCCTATAGCTCTTTGAATAAATATTAAAGGACTGGTAAAAAGCAGGAATGTATTCATTTGGGAGAAACCTTTACTGCTTATGCCTCAGAAATTACTTTAAAAACTAAAGTAGTTGGAACAAAGAGACTCTCTGCACTTCAGCTGAAAGGTAAGGGTAATTTGATGAACTAGTATCTATATGAAATATATCCTACACTGTTTTAGGTAACTGCTATTGCAGTTCGGTTTTAAACAGAGTAAAGCCATTAAAAATCTGTTCCTATCATTTAAAAATTGTTTATTTAGTATCTGAGAGATTTTTCATTTGAATATCAAAAAGGATTGTTCTCCCTGTATTTCTGCATCAAATTCTCTTCTGATAATGGTGTCATTGAACACCCCCCCAGCTTCTTTCTTTCTTCTTTATACCTCAGCATTCCTATCTACTGCCTCAACTTCTGTTAATCTTTGTATTACTGGTTCACAAACTTGTAGCTGTCCATACCTTCCCCCTACAGTCTTCATTCAGTTCTGTATTACTGTCCTGGTTTCAGCTGGGATAGAGTTAATTTTCTTCCTAGTAGCAGGCACAGTGGTGTGGTTTGGATTTAGTAAGAGAATAATGTTGATAACACACTGATGTTTTAGTTGTTGATGAGTACTGCTTATGCTAGTCAAGGACTTTTCAGCTTCCCATACTCTGCCAGGTGCACAAGAAACTGGGAGGGGGCACAGCCAGAATAGTTGATCCAAACTGACCAAAGGGCTATTCCATACCATATGACGTCATGCTCAGTATATAAACTGGGGGGGGGGGGGGGGGAGGTTGGCCGGGGAGCAGCGATCGCTGCTCAGGAACTGGCTGGGTATCGGTCGGCGGGTGGTGAGCAATTGCATTGTGCATCACTTGCTTTGTATATTATTATTATTTTTATTTTATTGTTACTATTATCATTACTATTTTACTTTATTTCAATTATTAAACTGTTCTTATCTTACCCCAGGAGTGTTTCTCACTCTTACTCCTCCGATTCTCTCCCCCATCCCATCGGGGCAGGGGGAGTGAGCAAGCGGCTGCGTGGTGCTTAGTAGCTGGCTGGGGCTAAACCACGATAATTACTTAATGCCTTTCCACCGTATCACCTTGGATGCTCATGTAAGCTCTACATGGTAAAAAACGACTCAATGTGGTGAGTTCACCTGCATCAATATTCTTCTCTTCCAGTGATGCCACCAAACTGACATTTCAGTCCCACATTTGGTTCCTTCTTCATCCTCCCCCAGCATATAACGGATCTCAGTAATGTGGCTTCTTTTCTAGGCTTTTCCACGTAATTCCAATTTTACATTTGTGTCTTACAACCTAAAATACATGCCTGTGTTTTATCAAGTTGCTCCTCAGGAAATCATGATATAGCATCTCACCCCCTGCATTGCAGTCCCTGTGCACAGAGCAGCAAAAAGTTATCTTTCCTTCCCCTCCCTCAACTCAGATTTCAGTCCTTTCTGCGCAATCTTTTGGCCCAAGGTACATTCAGTCTTGGGTTCAAGCCACTGAATAAATTCACCACAGGGTAACATGAAAGGCATGTCTTTAATCAAATTCTTAATTCTTAAAACTACCTTGGAATTTTTGCTTGCATTTTATTATTATATTTGTGTAAAATGGAAAAAAAACCCTATGTATCTTTTTTTCTACAAATGTTCCTGTTACTATATTCATATGTCAGGTATTTTCTTACTGGTATTTCTACTTGCAGCAAAAACAAACACATTGCTATTTGCCACTCTACAAGACCATTAAGGTTTATCTAGAAAGAAATATACTTTTAAAAATAAATAAAAGCAAATATTGTATAATCTCTGCCCAGACTGATAAGTAGTCATCCACTCTAATCTATTAGCATTTTACCATCAATTTTAACCCAATCAATAGTATTGTATCTAAGAGAAAAGAGGGACTACCTAAGAAGTCATCCACAAAAGAAAACTGTAGACTAATAATTCTGTTAGTCTTTTAAGCCACCCAAAGTCCTGGGCTATTAGTTACACAGTGCTGAAAACAAAAGAGGAAAATGCTGTCCAGGAAGACTAAAACTGAACAATTGTGTAGTTCTCTGTGCACAGTGAAGATCCTCAAGGAAGAAAGTACGTGTGCAAATGACAGAAAAGAGATTTTAAGAGCACTCATACAAGCTGACACCTTTTGCTCAGATGTTGTACCACTGATCACTGGGGAAGTGTTCCACAAAAGTTCTGACGTCTCCAATTGTGTACAAATCATCTGCAATAATTCAAGAAAAGCAAATCCCAAATAGCTTCTAGGTCACACAGCAGTATATAAACTTATAGTTTTGGAGGAGGAGAAAATAAATGCTGCACAAGGCAAGTATCTTGTAATGCAAAAGGAAGTGGTGAGAGGAATATCTTTTTCTCAAGCCTCTTAGGTTTTGTTTTGATTCTTCTTTAGTTTTATGGTTTGGGGTTGGTTTATTATTTTTATGTACTTTTATTCTTTTTTTCTTTTTCTCTCTAAATACTGAACCTCCTAGATTCTCTTGCTCTTCAAGCTGAGCACTGAAAAAAATCTGTCAAGCAAGAATGAACCTGCCCCTGGACAAATTATTCTTGCAAATTCAGAGGTTGTATCCAGAAACTTTTCCCTTTGGCCACTGAAAGCTGAGTGAGCGATTCTGCCCCTGGGAAGGTGTGGTCTCAGCAGTCACATAATATTAGCATTCAACATATCCATGAGTGATCTCATCTTTCTACAACCCCAGGGTATCATTGTTTTTCCACTTTTCCAGCACTCTTCTCTGTCTGAATTGGCACTACAGTCATTACCAGTGTTAGCCAAGAATTTAAACCTTCAGAAATTTTGTACACATATACAGAAAAAATCACCTAATACAGCCTCTGTGGGAAGGCAGTCACGGAGGTCTTATGTCTCTAGACATCTTCATGTATATATAACACAGCTCAAACAGACACCTAGATAGAGTCTGTGTCTGGTTTGATTGGTTTTCAAAATATGAACAAGCAGTTTTAGCTTTACTGAAGAAGCGTTTACCATGGACTCCCTGTTACAAATTTGTTTCACTCAAACATCCGTGCTGACTATTGAAAACCACTAACAAATGTCCAACTAAGATCAAAGGAAAACTTTTAAATGAGATCTGAAGTAACAAATGCTAATTTTCAAAAGTTAGTGCACATGCATGTGAGACGTGCTCATACAGCCACACCAGCTGCATGAGTATCTATATTCTTTCTTAATGTCATTCATGTTATAAGTAGGTATGAGTTTGGGATCTCTGGACTCGCAATTTATGCTGTTAACTTCTAAAGTGGAATGTAACTTTTGCTTTGGCATTGGACAGTTCATGCCACAGAAACCGTTCAAGTCCAACTGCAACAAAAAGCAGAAAGACGGACGTTAGATGATGATTGCTGCAGTAGCAATAGTCTTGCTTTTATGGCTTTGCTTATCCACATGCTATCAAACTACACCAAGGAGTTCCACAGACAACAAGGTGCCCCATCACCATGCTTATGTGATGCATCACCACTGATATGGTTAAAAATAATGGTAAAATGCTCATCAACACAATGAAAACCATGCTGATATATGTAGAATTCCTCCATTCAATTATTGGCCCAATCACAATATGCCCATCTTGTGCCAACGGGTTCACAAAACAAAGACACTACATATGTGAGTACTGAAAAATAAACACCTTCATTTTCAAAATATCAGTATGGGGTTTCTTCCTAAATTATTTGATTAGTAGCAATTGGTCATAGGTTCTTGCACTTTTATCAGCTAAGAACTGGGCCATGATCATCTGAATTTTAATTTCACTTGTGTTTCCAGCAGAGCTTTTACAACCATTCCACGCACTGGCTGGAATGCTATGTTTTGGTTCTTTAATACCATATATTCCAGTTTGGACAGCAGTTTGAAACCAGTTCCCAGAGATGAGAAACTAGCACTGCAAAGTGCTGCAGGAAGCTGTATTTCACACATCTATCTAGGGGGATGTGTGTCTCATAAGAGCTTTATTTGTCTGATTTGCATTTATACTGCTGAACTTCATTGGCCCTCTGATGTCCTTTATCAGATTTAACCTGATTTCAACATATAAGCATATAAGAAAAAGGAAGAGGAGGATAGAAACTAGGACATCTGGAAAGTACCTGTTATAATTTATTGTGCTGCCATTTGCATTAATACCTTTTAAATCCAGTTGTAGCACTGGAAAACACAAACTGTAGCTTTACTGCTGCTAAATTGTGAAGGCAGTCATACAGAAACTGTGCTGCCTCACCAAAAATGCTTATTTCTTCCAAAGTTTCTACAAATACAGAAAGCAATTTACTTTCCTAAAGTGACCTAGACTAAATGTAAACTAAAGGAAAACATACAAGACAACTTACAAGCCTTCTACAAAGAACAAATTTCTAAATTTTAAGAGACACAAACACCAACAGCACAACAGATGGCCCGGAAATACAGATATAATTAACACCCCTGCAAACTTTTTTTTTTCCCCAAAGACCTAAGATTAAAATCATGCCTAAGGAATCAGTTTGACCAAACAGAAGCCAGTATGAACAGAGCACAAAAGCAAGGTAAGGTTCAGTGACTAATCCTAGTCCTTAGGTGGACAACTTAATGGTGCTTTTCCTCATTATGGCCTCCTTATAAAAGCATTATCCAAATCATCTAACCATACGTGCAGCCATGCTATTCTGCTACAGGCTGAAATAAGAAAATTGCAAGAAATGTAAAAAAAATGCTAATTTAATAAATTCACCCTGAGTTTCAGAGTTAGCTCAGCTACAAGAAAGCAAGTCCAAGAGCTTACCGTTCCTCTTCTTATTTTATGGCCTAAGCCAATGCACCATAACTAATTTGAGCAAACCGAAATACTTTGCTTATAGAGACAATGAAAAAACCCACCAAATTCAGTAAAGCAACAGTCCCACAGGATGAAAATAAGCAACATTAATTTTCTTCCCAATAAACTTTATAATACTTCAAAAATAAAAGAGGCAGGGAACAGTGAAGTCCCTCAATTTTGTCAGATAACACATCTGCTATGGACTCCTTATTAGAGATAGGTGTCATTGCCACTTGCTGATTGAACTATCTCTGCTGGGAGACTTGCCAAACATGTATCAAAGATGCACAGTTTTCTTAACTCAGAAATAACACTAGGGCATACAGCTGGTTCTTGAGGGCTAGTTCTTGAGGACAAACACAGCATATACCAGACAATTTTAATATACCCGAAATTTTTTCCAAGGTCTCAAAACAAAGTCAACAACAACAAAACCAAGAAAAGTTAAAACTGGTAATTCATACTGGGCAAGCAGAGGTGAATGAAAAACAAGTAGGCAGCAATTCTCCCCTTTCTTTTATTACTAAAAAGATGGTAAGTAGCACTATATGCAAAATACTTACTGATTTTTTTCTTAAACGTAAGCTTTGCAATTAGTAAATTAGACAGCAATTAGACTGGCATGACATACCAGCGGTGGGAGGAACAGCCCCTTCCCAACACCACCTTCCACTGGCTTTGTAATTCAGAGAAAAGTAGACTCGGAACTGTGCCAACAGGGGCAGCTGGATGAGGAAAATGAGGTTGCCCTTCAGATCTGAACTCTGTAAAACAGTCAGCAGAAGAGCTCCAGTAAGCTCCGACATACAGGCCAGATGGCTTTAAAGCCCACAGACTGAACTTTGGAAGGATAAATATTCTCAAGCATTGTTTAGGAGAGAGATTGCACGGACTAAAATTGTGCCAGGGAGCGCACTTAAATTTAAAAACATGGGATGAATACCCAGTGTCTGAGTCACCCACATCTTGGCCCCATTTAGTTTGCTAGAATAGATGTAAGCATTGTTTTCCAGATGCATTTGGATGTTGGGGCCTGGCTCCTCAGCACAGGAGAGTAAGTTGGTGTTGGAGAACCAGCAGCGTGCAAGCTCAGTGTCAACAGAATACCAGCCTCTGAAAATTGTCTTTATATACACAGTCATCGGTACTAAGCTCTGCTGGAGGTCACAGGGTCTATGAAGTCTCAGAGGGGAAGTGGAAAAAGAAAAGCAAAGCATTTCTTTAGGGAATCTCAAGGCAATTCAAGAGGCAATATGTGTCTGTAAACCCAGTTTCAAGAGAAAATGACTTCTTGGGTATGGCTGCTACCCTGTTCTTGCCCAAGTTATATATTCTGAGATGCACAAGAGAGTCCATGAGTTTTCTCAGGTGGAAACAGAGCTTGTTTTTCTTGTTCAGAAAGTGAAAGGCTTATAGGGAGATGTACAAGTGCCTTGCACAGGGCAAATACCATCTCTCTTCAGGGCCATGGAGATGGAAGGAAGGTAAGTAAGGCAGGTTATTGAAGCAAAACCAGAAATTTGGAGAAGTCACCTGTGCAACCTCCTAAAAACTGAGACAGCCCAATGCCACCTAATATTGTAAACTTATGTCCTTCTAGCTGTATTAAAAAGGTTATTTGACTGGGTGCTTGATGAGAACTTAGGACTTCTATCATCTCCAGGAAAAGCCTCATGGATACTCCTGGTTAGCTGAGCAGTAGAGAAGAGCCTCCTATCTATTTTCCTATAAAGTATCTACCTATGTCTGTTCAGATGTTATGCCTGAGTATATAAAAATTGGTATCTTTGTATTCAGCACTTAGGATCCTAAAGCATTTCTGTGTCACAGCTGCTTATAAATACAAAAAAAAATCCTGAATTTTCATTAGTTACCACAGTATCAACAGTAAGACTGTGAAAGCACTTGAATTGTATTCTGCTGTGTGCATTAGCCACAAGCAGTCAGCTAAATTCCAACTGGGGAATCTTACGGTTAGTGAATGCAGCACTGAAAGCACACAGAGTGGTTTTCAAATTGAACCCTTCTCTGACCTGTAAGAAAGTGAATCTGTAAGTCATTGAGAGAAAGAAACAGATAGACACAGGGAAAGGAATGAATTAAACACAAAATTCCCAGGATGCCATGTTTAGTCATTCTTCCAACTATTAACACACTTTGGAAAGAATTAGTACTCTCATGCATGGTAGAGAAACAGCCTTGTAGTTACTGCCTTGCTGCATTACATTCAGGCCAACATAACAAAAACTAAACATTCTCTTTTCCAGTTTGCCTATTCACTTAGCTAAATGCTTTAAACAATGCTGACAGTTCTCCTTACCCACTTCCCTTCTTTGTCTTTTTGGTGGCTTACCACAGATGACTATCATTTGACCTATAATGAAACTATTTGATGATGGGTTGTCATAAAATTATTCAACTATATGATGTAAGCACTTTTGTAATTTTCACAATCTCTAATTCCAACAGGTTCCTGTTTCTTGTTAAGGAAAGTGAAGATGCAAGTTGTTCTCCTAAGAATGGACTAATTTCTTCAATATGAAACAAAGTCTTCATTGAAGTTCAAGGCTGTAAACATACTAAATACAAGCCCAGGAAAACAGATAGAATGTAACACAGGCATGAGCTCTAACTGTTAAATCTAGGTGATGGTGTTTCCCAACATTCATATACCTTCTTTGTGAATGTATATTCTTCACTGTTACATTACAATCCATATTTACTAAATTCAGAGAAAACCAGTATTAGCATACAGAAAGATCAGACAGCTTGAAACAATTAGCTGTGATCGGGTTTTTTATATCCACATACTTCAGTGTTAAATTTAAATGACAGAATCGTAACCAAAATGGGATGCCCACTTACTTTCAGGAAATACAATGTAAAACCCAATCCAGCTCCTGTCAAAGTTAGCAGATGATTTGCCTTTCCATTCCGGGAGACTAGGATGAAAGCAAGCAGGCTTGTCTATGCTCCCAGTGCTACCAATTACTTAAGGTGCTTTTTGAACAATGTTAGTAAAATTCCTGCAATTGTCTGTCCAGATATTCTTGTTTTAGTTAAAACTATATTTATTAAGTTTAGATTATGTCAAGTGAACTAAACTGAACTAAAAAAGGTCCCTATTAATCTAGGGGTGAACACAGACAGCATTAAACTATTTGTTTTGTATTGTCATATAATTATACTGCTATAGTGATTCTGGCAAATACCTTTTTGTGGACAAGACCTTACCTAACCAGTATCTTTAAGTGTCTATCTCACTGCAGTAGTGCCTTTGAAGGAAAAGCCAAGGTGCAAAAGGAACAGAAGCCAATAATTTATTTACAAACCTTACTTGACTTCTCAAGTTTAATATTCAAAAAGGGCAAAAAAAATCATCTTTGTACAGAAATGCTTTGTGTTTTGTGGCTTTTACTCTCCTTGTACATACACATACATATTTAATCAAGACCCAGGACTTCACTCCGCACTTTTGAAAACCAGGATCAATACTCTGAAAAGCTATCACATGGAGTAAACTAAAATAAAGATTTAAGAGCCTAAATGGTTTGAAATTTTTTTCTCAGACTGTTGGTATACATTCAAATACTGTTCAGCTTCCTGCTATCCCTTACTCCCTCTGTAACAGTACAAGGGGCAAGTCCACTAAATTTTAAACCCAAATTAAAAATCTAAAATAATATGCACTGGATTAAGGTGCACACAGTTCTATTGCTATTTCTCTTCTAATGCTGGTATACTTATTATTTACAGATTTGTAAGCAGATCATTTTGATATTAATTACCAGTAAAGAACCGCCCGAACTATTTTCAGGAGCATGAACAGAAATTCTTGGGCAGATGCTCAACTTTTTCCTCTTCAGTCAGACAAACAAATCTGTTTGTCCTCTCCTGACTTCTGCTTTCTACAAAGCAAATGCAAAAACTCACAAACTTACTGAATTACTGTAATTGTTCAGGAGTTAGACAGTTTAGCTATTTAGTGGTCTGGTGATCTATTTTGCCATCAGAATCACTGAATGTCTTCATTTTCTCCCATCCTTTGCTTGTCACATAAATAGGCCTTCTGTCTACCAAGTGGCATTAGATATACCATGTGATGCTGATGGCTAGTTTACTGCGCTCTTAACCTCTCTTTCACAATGACCTCACAGCAATAACAGCTTTTGTTTTCACATGAGATAAGCTGACATAAAATTACTCTAGCAAAGTATTTATAATTTTTTTTTTTTATATTATGAAAATAATTACATGTGGCGTGTCTTTAAGGACTTAATTACAGAACACTTGGAATTACCTGTTATTTTGAGGGGGAGCACATACGTAAATTAGTTCTAACAAAACCGTTGATGAATGTTTAATCAGATAATACACATTCAGACTTACAATGCCTCTTACTTAAAGCAAGGGAAAGTGCACCAGGATTTTCAAGATATGAATGTGACCAGCTACATGGAGATGCCTATTTTACACACTACTGTCATGCACTTCTCCAGTCTTAATTCCCTTTAATTCTTTGTCTTTCTCCTTGACCATTCCCATCTGCCAAAGCCAGTATCAGTTATAGAATATAGCTTCTGTTCTTCACCCACATGCAATTCTAAGAGTAAAACCAGTCATTGCAAGCTACTGAAGGCTGTTTCCAATTTTCTGTTTTCCATTTTCTTTTTCCTCTTGTCTTCTTGGCCAAGAGGAAGGAAGAAGAGAGTTTCTGTTGACTGGTTGATTGGTAGGTATTTCAGCTTTGGCTCTTACCCTGAAAGATTAGGTAAGTCCTCTCCCTCTCTCTCTGGCAACAAGCAGGGTTAAAGGGGTATCAGCAGCTGCTAGGATGAAAAGAATAAGGCATGATATGTTTCATCAGAGAAGTGCATCTGGCACCTAACACCCAGGTGTAACGCTCTGGAGACATGGAAAGGAGAAGGAAAGGAAACATGCACCTAATGAATCTGTGATAAACAGCTGTGGCACAGTGTGTCAACCAGCAGCCTAAGACTCATTTTCAGTCCTATAGTTTATAGTTGTAAATAGTAAGATTACAGTTACAAAATAAAAGCTAGTTGGAAATCCAGAAATATCATCCATTAAAAGCAGGAGTTTGCCTTAAAAACTGAATCAGTTTTACCAAGTGAATCCATGAACACATGCGACCATTCACCAAATGTCTTCCTTCTTCCTTATTTCCACTCTCCTGTTACCACTACTCCACTAATCATTTCACACTTCGCATAACGGGCTCCAGCATTACCAGTGATTTTAATATTGTCTGACATCTACTTTCAAAATCGTGCTTTATATTTCAACACTGAGAGTGGGAGCATGTGTTCATACAATGAAACACATTAGATACAAAGAGAATAGTATCTGACTGAAGAATCAAATTTTTGGGAAACTAAATACTGTTACAAGAGCCACATATTAGTATTTCTTAACCTTTATGGAATTCTCCGCAACCTGAACTTCTGTCAGTAATAGCTGTTATTAACAATATATGATACTACACATATATATATATTCTTTAATCTTTTCCTTCCCTAGTTAATTTGTTACAACCAGGAAGGGTTTTGGTGGGTTTGATTTTCTTTGTTTATTTGTTTTGTTCCTAGGTATCCGAGACACTTCCAACTTGCATCCAGGGCCACAATTATGTAGCAAATCTGACCTGACATTCAGGTCTGGACTCCTGACTCTGGTCCCCTGCTCTTACCTTTGCTGCTATCCCGGAGTGGGAAGCACATTGATTAGAAACAACACTTTCTATGGAGAGATACTTTACCTATTTTCTGTGAGATACTGTAAGTACTATTGGACATACATATTCCTGGAGTACATAGCCATCTATTTTAAAAACACAAATCACACAATTTCTTTTTTACTGAAAACCACACGACCTGTGGAGAGTTGCCACTGAGTTGCTACCAGTTTCTTTTCAGCTTTCCCTGCATTTTGTAACTTCAACTCATCAGGTGGAGTACTCCATGCGCTAATGGGAATAATCCATTCAGACTCTGACTTCAAGTCAATATTGTTCTTCCTGTTCTAACTCAGTTCAGCTAGCCAAGAGGTTAGGTGACCTCATACATATTAAATGAAATGTTCAAGCCTGGCTCCACACAAAACTGTGCAAAATGTCACCTGAGTTTACACAAATCCTACATACCCAAACTATCCAAGAAATCTGTCCATTCACACCCATAGTGTTCCTTGCAGACCCACTGCCATAAAAAGACAGAGACTGATTAAGTTTCTCATTTTCACAGCACCCAAAAGGCCAAGCAATTTTGGTACTCAGACGAATGAATAACGGTGACTCTGTAATTCCCTTCCTTGTATTCCTTGGACAGCTTTTGCCTTACTCTACTGGGATGACAAAGTCTTTACCTACATACGGATTCCTTCTCTCCAATATGTACATTAGAAACATCAAAACTCTTCCAAGAACAAACCTAGAACATGAAGTAGATAATAATCTCATTCAGCTAAAAGGACTTGCTAGATCTCTTCTACCTGATCCTTTTTAGTGTATTTCAAATTATTTCTGGTAACAGTTCACAATAACCAACATGCTTATATATGTAGGAGGCTGAACAAGTGATTGTGACCTCCAGGTAGTACAGCAATATTGTACAATACGTCAGTCCCTCGCTTAGTCTGACAAACATGAGTCACTGACACCTGAGATTCCCTTTAAGAAAATGAGGGAAGAGGGTGAGACAAGTTGAAGCTCGTTTCACCTGCAAGCTAACCTAATGACTCATTGTTCATTTCAAACCTCTTCCTAAAGCAGTCCATAAATCTAAAGTTGGTGATCCAATCATATCATGTTTTTAAACTAGTATCGTCCCTGCCTCTGAAAGACCAATGTCATTTTACATAAATTACACACAAAGTAGTATCATGAATTGCCTTTTCCTCATACTGAGAGATTACTTCTGAAGAAAAATTGAGTTCACAGAACACATTGACACAATGTAGCACTACATCAATATACAGGAAAGCAGAGGTGAAAAATACCCTTTTTTTGCATCTTGAATTAAGTCCAGTCCACCTTAGTTTTAACCAATCTTTCAAGGTTCATGTAGTCAGGAAGACACATCATTGACAACACAACCCTGATTTCAATTATGCAATTAGGAGTGATTAAGAGATAAGTGACCTTATTGAATCTTTGTTGCTAGTGCATTTTCTTTATCAAAGATCTCATCAGTGATTTTACTAAATGCTTCCTCCCTTCAAAGGAGATGTCTTGCACAACATGCATTATTATAGTCTAGCAGTAAAAGTTTTCACATAAAATCGTCCAACTTTTATATAAAAGTTACTTCAAATTACACGATGGGAAAAATCAGAAAAGTTTTGGAGGGAGGAGGAGAGAGGAAGAGAAAGAAAGTGAGAATGAGTGAGAAGGAGAGAGACTATTTCTTAAACAGGAAACCACGATTCCTGAATACAAGAAAACAGCAGGTAGGGAAATTCCCTTCAAAATTTTTAATGTGATGCATTATGTGAACTGATCAACAAACTATTGCTAAACTCAGTAAAGAATCTTTAGGCAGAATCTCCTGCATAGAAAAGGCCTTTCTCTCCTCTGCCCCTTATCACAAAAGGCAAGTGATGGTACCCACTGGTGTAATTAATACTTTTTGCCTGCTCTTTCTTTCAGTGCACAAGCCAGCAGACTTGCTGAGGAACTCAAAGAGTTCCACAGTTTTGTCATGGTTTCTCCCTTTCTACATCCAAAGAGAATGTGAAATTGTACTAAATGAAATAACTGAGTCCTAGTACATGCAAAGTATTTCATATAAAGTATAATCAGACTATATAATGGGCCTTACCTTGAAGTCTGTGCTCTCATTTTGTAATTTCTAAGGTAAAGTTGAAGTGACTTAAAGAGAACTCAGTTGAACAAGGACTTTAAGAATTAGATAAGAGTATGTTATAATGCATACAATTTATTTTATTATGCAGGGTCTCAGGGTATGTGGATCCATGTAATTCAGAAATGTAGCTACAAGACTGAGAATTTTCTGGTGACACTGTTTCATTTGGAAATACCAGGTCACTCTGAAGGGTTTTCATGTACCAGGTAAAATTTCTAGCTAGAGGGAGTAATTCCCAAGACCAGAAAACAGCTCAGTCATTAGGGTACTCATCTGCACTGTGGGAGATGTGGTTTCAAAACGCTTCGTGTTCTGCCTGATATTCCTTTGTATTTATGTTATAGTTTGCATACTTAATCACATGTTCATTGGCCTGCATTTTCACAGTCTGATGACTTGGACACTTGCCTAGGAAGTAGGAGACCCAGGTGAAAGCCCCCATTCTATCCAATTCTTCAGAAAGACTTCAAGCTGGCTGAATACCTGTGTGAATGCATTGGCCAGTAAGCTCTTTACTTTCTTTTTGATTCCTGCAGAAAATTTTCATAAATTCCTTCTTACACAGAGATATTCAGACAATCCAAATACCAAAACTTGAAGCTGATTTTGGACAGAAGTCTCCTCTCCAGGCTAGTGCCATATGAAACACTGCACAGCAGCACCACCACCACCCTGGAACAGCAAAGCCACATGCAATCTTGCTTTCAGGGACCTAATTCAAGAAAGTACACAAATGATCAAGGAGTCTCAACTCTTCAGCACATCATGCATTTGGTCTAACAAATTTCCACAGCTCTACAAACCCACCTGGAACAACAAGGACACATGTTTTTCTTTTTCCTTCCACCTAGTAGATACAACGCCCTCTTGTACCTCTCTTCAAGGTAGAGGCCAGAAATTCCTCACTTCCCTTGCTTTTTCCCCATCCTTGAAAAGGAAAAGTAAGAGAGATCTTTGGGTTCCTTTGTCCCTCAGAGCATGGCTAGATGGGCTAAGACACTTTACTTTTAATACATGCCCCATGGTTTTAAAGTCCACTTTGATGCATCTTTAAGTTCATAAGAATTTCTGTTTCAGGGCTGTCAGCAGATATGGTGGAAGTACTACTGCATGTTTTAAAATTATTTTTACCTGGTTTGTGTTTTCAAGCTCATCTTTTTAAACAGAGAATAAAAACCATAATATACAGGTATTTCTAATGAAAATAGAGAACTATGTATTCACCACATGAATCGAGACACTGGCTATACAAGTATACACCTATATTATCAATGTTTAATTTGGCCTTTATTATACAGTATAAAGTCCATGTAAAATAGATGAGAATTTTGCCTGGGAAGTGAATTGAAAACTCAGGTATCTAAGGGTCCTTGCAATCCAGGAGTCAAATACAGAAAAAAATATTAACATGTTTTTTTCTAGCAGCTTGTGTCTTCTTTTCTAATTCTACAGAATTGTGTATGTCTAAAGCTGTTTGTCAAAATGTATTAATTATTACCTCCCAACTAACACATATTCACAGTTCCAATTGTAAATTGTATTTTTATTTCTAAACATTTCCCATATTTTTCAGAACACTTAGTAAGCTCTCTCCGGTGGTGGATTTTCCCCATGTATATTTTCCATTTTTTCCATATTACTGTACTGTAATAAAAATATCTATTATCTGCATTCCATGAATGCAATTAGAGGTTGAACTGGGGAAAAAAAAAAGCGCGTATTGCATATTTAGATGTCTTCTTATGCTAAATAGAGGGGAGAAATGTAAAATTCATATAGTGAAATAGTATTTTGCTACACACAAGGGAAAGACTTTTGCTAGATAAGGCTCCAATCTTGAAGAAAACGAAAAGATAAATACTTTATGTGTATCAGTTACAGTACCATTAGGCAATTTGTTTCAAGACTAAGTCCTTGTAACATAAGTTAAAGGCAAACAAGTAGATGTTCTTAGTGGGCAGAGCATTGGACAGGATAACTTTGGTTCTGCTCCTATATGCTACTGTCTTGCTGAATGACCTTGCTTCAGTTATTTCAGTTCCATGTCTCATTTTTGCCTTTACAAAATGAAACTTGGAATACAGACTACTTCTATAAAATACTACCTCTATGTACATGAGCTGCATAGATAAGGTATTTTGCAAGCATTTAAGTAAACAAGTAGTTTTGTTTATATTCACATTCACATCTCTGCATAGATATGGAATGGATCTCTCATAGTAAGAAGAAAAAAACCCAAACAGAGCAAGCGACCCTTCTGTGTAGAACAAAATTCTACATCCACATCTCTCTTGCTGCTTAGTTTGGCAGGGGTACAATGGAAAGAGACATTCACATCACCAGGAGAGCCCTGCATAATGAAGCAACAAAAAGAATTTCCACTCTTTGCTGCATGAAGTGCCAAAACCCAGTAAGGTTAGTTAGAGGAGCGCTTATTTCCCATTTCTCATGCAACTCCGATCAATACAGTTCATCCGAGGCATATGAATTTTAATGGACAATAACTTGCAGAGAAAGCATTTTCACCATGACATCCAGCTCTCATTAACTTCTTTAAAATCAGAGTGGACACCTCAATAACAAGATTTACAGATCAATATAAATTTACAGATTGCCTGTCATACTTGTCAGTCATTTTTGCCCCAATGGATGAACAACTACATGCACAGAGTTCACTTTCTAGAACCACCTTTGATACTAAAAAACTGTAATACATAGGAAGAAAACATAGGATTAAGACTTGCAACTGGATGAGATTCTTCTACAAAAGGCAGTTACATATGGTGTCTAGTTTTCAGAGGATTTGATCCCTCACAATTCTAGTAGAATGTTTCAGTATTTATACAGACAAGAATCTGTATTTTAAAAAGAACTGCACTGAAAACAGAAACAAGATGGCATAGAAAATATATCTATTTAAACCTACCACCTTAAAGAACAACCAACCAAATTATTCTCCATTAAGTCAGGCGAGTTTAGCAAGTAACAACCGAACTTAAATCAGTTTCTTCTGTCTAAGACATTGTTCTCATATGTGGTTTTAAGAACTTCAAATGGCAGCAAGTTAACCTTAATTGTTCCTTGTTTATCTTGCACCATTTAAATAACTAACACATCTGTTTTTATAGATATAACATCTTTATACATTCTCCCCCACCCTCGCACTGGGAGAAAGAAGGGCGTTTGTCTACTAATTTTGCCCTGTACATGGGAAATGTTATTCATCACATAGAACATGGATGCAATTAAGTAACCATATTGAGATCTGCTGTTCTGTCTCTTAAAGCACAAAGTTAGCTTGAGTTGACTTTGTCCTTATCAAAGTAGGAGGGCTCCTTCAACCAAGCTGGCAAAGTTCAACCGAAATGCTGTGCCTCGTAACACACACAATGACAGACAGATTTAGACAAATGAAAGAGAGAATCCACAAGATGAAAAGAGTGATAAGGACTTGACAAAACAGGACGTAAGTAGTGAACTGCATATACATTTGAAGATGGGTATTAAGACAGAAGTTGTCCAATTTTGTCATATCCATGTGGCAGGACATAGCAGGATTCTACCCCACGGGGTTAATGGGATTAATTTACAGAAAGGGAATGTTTGGTTGCTTAGGTCTTATGAAAGCTTGCTAAGCATGAAGAAAGATATGCATGAAAACAGGTTACCTAATAAGGCTGTGGAATTCACATTATTAGAATTTTTAAAAAGCAGGATAAATAAGCATCTCTCAGGAATAAAAGTGTGTGTTGTGTACTTAACATCCAGTCAGAACAGAAGGCAGGAGGAGTCAAGATGATCAGGTACAGCTGTTAATGTTTCTAGGTATTTTACTTCCTTCTAAAGGTTTGGGTTTTTTTTTTTTTTTTCCTCTTTCCCTGGTGCACCTGGGGCTTTTTTTACAGTTCAGGAATTTAAAAATACCAACTGTGGCTAAATTAAATTTCCCTCTTAGAATAGGAAAGAAATACGCATGTCCCTAGGCCATTTATTTTTCCCCTCTCAGAAGTGAATTAATTTGTCTACAAACTAAAGTAAATGTAAAATTGGTCCTTGAAGAAATCCAGCACTTTTATTCCTAAGACCCTTGGCAGAACAAAGCAGGCTCATTAGACTTATTGTGAAGTTAAAACTCATTGAAATCTCATATACAAGCTTTGCTCAAATTGTATGCGTAGGCTTTGTAGGTTTTGATACTATTCTTTAAAAATAACTGCCTTTTTTCTCATTCAGCTGAACTGTTCTTCCTTAGAGACTTTCCTTTAAAACTGTCAGCTATTGAAATGTCTGTTACTTCTATGGACTTCCAGGATATCAAGACATTACCTTCAATTAAATTATTTAAAAAAAAAAAAAAATCCTTAGTCACAGCAGAAATGGGGTGCAAACTGACAACAAATAAGCACAATCACTCGTCCCTCCCTGTGTCCTTTGCCACCTCACAACAAGTCAATCTACACAGACAACATTTTAGAGCCAATCTTTGTATGAAAAATGTCAGGGATTGATTATTTCAAAGATTTCATTCTAAGCAAAAGCAAACACCAGCATTGTTGCCATGGAGGACAATGGAAAACCTGCTGAAAGAGGCACTTCCTATGAAGAAAATGCAGTGGACAAGAAACTTTTGAAAAAATTCCAGTTAAGAGAAAAAATAACCAAAAATTATAATCATCAAGACAAAGTAACTTCAATTCCAAGTTCTTTAATGAGAAAACCAATTCTTCAAACAGATCATCACCTAGTACTGAAGAAGAATAAAAGAGAAGAGGTTATGGCTAACAGGTGGAACAATAATCCATGCTACAGAGGAAAGAACATGGAGAAATATGCTAAGAAAAGTGGGATGATAAAGGCTCTGAAGTACGTCTACCGTGAACCTTGTGTGCAGTGTTCAGAAGAACATGTACAGAACAATATGAGACAGAGGAGGCTATCTCACTGACTTTTATCTATCTTTTGTTTTGCTCAGAGTTCTTGAGAGTTTCATTGCAATTCTAAAATCCCTCAGTTTTGTAAATCCTGCTCATTGGGGTACTTAAAATAGCTCTGTAATGTTTTGTGGCCTGGAGTCATTGATATCTATTCTCAATTTTAATTCTCTTTTAATGCAGATTTTGCCAAGAATATATGCCAGCACATTAGAAAACTGTTAAACAAATCACTTCAGGGGAAGTTACTTCTTAAAATGCAGTGCTTGGCCTCAGGTAATCACAAGGTGCTGCGGCTGTCATGGCTACAGACTATTAAGGATATAACACTGGATCAACTGTTTTCATTCTTGGAGAGGCCCCAAAAGGTGGTATTAGGCAATAGCTTTTCTATCTAGAAAACTCATATGCTGGATAATGCAGAGTATTCCAGTCCTCTTTGATCCAATATGTATATGAGTCACTGTGGTTCTGTGGCCAAGTACCAGGGTAAAATCCCCAGCCCTTCCCCTGCAATTTCAATTGGATATTGCACTCCTTGCTTTCTGTCCCAGAGAGTGCAGTTTGTGCAGACTGGCTGTGTGATTTTAAACAGCTGCTGCACATCACTGTAGATTCATTGTATTTCGGTGGCAGGTGAAAGGAATTGTGCACTTCAATCTAATTGGATGTGCAAGTCATATACTATAGCTTTCTAAAGACACTGACAAGAGGTTTTTAAGGTATTCTAAGAATCTTCTGAGCAAGGAGGAAAAAGGTACTGTAAAAGTAATTCTTTGTTAATATTGCATGCTCTATATCCTTACAATATCCTTGCCACGAGTTTGAAATAAGCATAGGAATACTGTGCAAAGTCACACAGCCACTTCAAAATTTTTGAAAGGCATTCTCAGAGTCCTGCACTGTATTGCTGGAATCCCACTGTCAATGGTTTGTATCCAATGTACAATTTAAAGAAGAAAATCAAGCAATACTTTTTCTATTAAATAGTCTACTTCTGCTCAACTTTGCTGAGCTAAGTTATAAAAGCCCGTTAGAAAAGACTGATTTGCTTCCTGGATTATAACTTTGCACAACTAAGCAGTGTATCTCAAACATACTGTAAACCTGCTAGATAGTAGAAAAACTCGCCAAAGCAAAAATTGCATCGCAGATTTTCAAACTTACAGCTGGTGAATTCTATCCCACCAGTATTTTGTGGTAGGGAGTAGACAATCACATATTTAGATGTTCAGAAGATACTATAATTTATATAGTCAGGAAGACTGAGAAAAAAATGGAATATGACAGTTAATTTTTCTCCTCTGCTCCACTCCGATGACTTTAATGGCATTAGTTTGTATTTAAGCCACACTAATAGAGCAGAAAGTAGTTTACTGTCTGAGACAGACATGGATTGGATTAACTCACTTTATTTAAAAGCAAACATAGTCCTAAAATTGCTGATATTTTGTCTGTTAAACTATCATATACTGTCTCTATGGATCAGCACAAAATTAAAACAGGAAAAAAAAATTAATTCATGTTTCCAGGAGGACATATTACAAAACTTCTGATAGTTTCTTTTCTGTATTCAATTGGTATCTTCATATGAGAGAGGGGGAGAGCCTGCAGAAATAAACTGGTGCATTTTTAATAACACATCTATACTAGAAAAATGAATGCTTTTTAATAATGTGTTAACCAGTGCTTTAGAATCCAGCATGAACAAGACAGTCCATTTCTAAGTGTTAACGGGCAGAGAACAAATCTTAGACCCCAAAATCATCACACCTAAAGAAGGCCTCTGAACTAAGGGCATATTTCCCAGTGGGTTCTCTCTAATTCCTACAGACAAGAGACATAGCTGAATAACCTCCTGGTAGTGCTTACTCCTCTTCGTTGATGATACAAGCGAGCTCTTAGGTTAGTTACCTCTAGCTAGGTAGGATGTATCCTACCTTCTGCCTAACCTTCTAACTGAATTTCATCTTCACCAACCATACATATCTAAATGACAACATGCCTCATCTACACTAGAATTTGACAATGTGCTAACTGGCACGTCCACGTGGACATATACTCCACAGAACAATTCCTTCCTTTCCTCAACTACACAGAAGGTGAGGATAAGAGGAAAAAATAAAGCTCTAACGAATCTTTTCTATTTCCTAAGGAAGCTGTTGTTTTCCAGGGTGTAAGTTAGGAACTTTTGGCTTAATCAGATTTTCACAGATTGCCATATTTGGAGGAAAACAGAGCATTATCATCAGAGACTCACCATCTCAGGTCATCCAGCTGAGTCACAGTAGATCATTAAATACTACTTCTCTAGAAATGAGGCATTAGGAAGAAAAGACATTGTGTGGTGCCACGCAAATTTTCTTGGCATGAGAACAGACTTTCCATATTACCCATAAGTGATAAAATCATAGGTAGTCATACAGGTTATTTCAAACCACCGTTGATAAAATCTTGACATATCATCATGTCTTTCTGCATGAGGACTATGCCATAAAACATAAGGTACATTCTATCATGGGAAAATCCCTATCTCAAAATTACTATTTTTGCCCTTGGTAGTCCTTTCACTCAGTGTCTGATACAACTGCAATTTCTGTTCTTCTTCCATGAGGAGAAGGCAGTGGTTACCTTTGTCTTTATGAGGGCAAACTTTCACCAACTTCCCGCCCAAAACAACCCACATCTATTCCCCCCCGAACACACAAAACCCAACTGTTTAGTATTTTTAGAAGTACTTTTAAATTAGTTAGTTAATTATTCTCTTCTGTAGGTTTTAAAAAAAGCAGTTTTCTCTAAAGAGGGGGTGGGAGGTATCAATCTCAGTATCTTGTCCTCAATACTTCTGTAACGTAGGTAATTTATTGACTAATTATTTGCATGGAAACTTTCTCTGTATTACTTGTTTCTTTTGGCCAGAGATGATAGCTTGCCAGTTTTGTACTTCCTTTTTCATTAGGACACTATAGATCTTATATGCTAGCATGAATTGGTCAAGTCAAGTGAACTGAAAATTATCTCCCTATCTATGATTACAAGGTCCTGACAGTATGGTAAGAGACTAGGATAAAGGTTTTTAAACTACTGCTACCTTGAAACAGTTAACACAGCTGAGAATTTCACTGTGCCTGCTTTATGAAAGTACAGAACATAACACAATTTTGTAGTGTCCCACACCTGGCTGATCTTTGCAACCTTGATGAATCCATGAGAAAGCTGAGTAGATTTTGCAATGTTGCTATTAAAGCATGAAAGGGCTTACTGAATATTGCATTGAGACACCTCCCAAATTTTGGCAAGATTTCTGATTCGCATTTAGGAGTCATGTCCACAGGCATGAGCCACTTAAGCAATGTAGGTGTGAAGTCAGTATTTATGCTTTTGCCTGTTAATTCTGACAGCCCACAGCCCATGTCCGCCTTTTTGAGTTCTACCAAGATCGAAAGAGATACAGAACTCCAATCTCTCCCTTAATGTTCCTTTCACAGTCCTTTTACGCTGACATTTCATTGAAATACAACTCAACAGATACTGTTTCACTAATAGTCTATCACTGTAATCCACCATATTCCAGTCTACTCAAACTGTTTCAGTATTTCCCATTTGCTTTGCACCAGACTGAAATGATAATTTCTGGGGGTAAGCAAAGAAAGTCAAGAGGAAAGAGACACTTGCCAGCATGCTTATCCCATGCCTTCCTTCCTGGCCATGCTGTCTGCAGCAACTGTAATACATCTGCTCCAAAGTTTGAAAGTGTTTCTAGAACAGCAAGTTCCAGGTCATAAATCATTATCTGAACAGGGAAGGGCAGAAGACAGTATGACTAGCGACCATCTCTTGTCCTTAATATCTGTTAGTTGGCTCATAACAAGATCAGATACTTTACCTTGAAATATCTATGATCTTAAGGTAAATCCTGAATAGGGCAAACAGGGTACAGGTGCATTCTGAGCAGTTCTCCCACTCCTTAACTCTATAAAAACAGTACATTGTACTATGTTGCACTGTTATGGACCTTCTATAGCATCTAATTCTCCCACATGGTAGAAGTGAATGGTTATGAAAAATTACCTGCATATGATTAGACTGTGAAGCAGCAGGTGTACTGTTTATATTGTGGAGTTGTGGGTCAATAATTGTATAAGCCTGTTGACTGACATCAATACAGACTACTCAGCCACTGAAAAGATTGGTTTTGGGAAACAGATTTGCCTTTCAGAAACTTAGCATTTACTAGTTACTCAAGTCACTAGTTATTGAAGTTACTAGTTATTCAAGACACTGACCACTAAGAGCTACAATCCAGGACATCAAAACCCCTATTGCCAGTAACATTCAGAGAGATTACATGGCTCAGGAAACAGAACCATAATCTCCAGAATGTAAAGGAAAACACAGAGGCTATGTCTATAAGCTTGACAGCTGACATAAGTGCAATCCACAGGTCCCTTGACAAAATGCAGAACACATTGCAAAACATTTCCATAGGGGTATGCCAATGTAGCAGTGGCAATGAAGTGCATTTAGCACTGATATTGATGCCATGCAAGTCAACCAGCGGAACTAAACTGCACTCGACCAATAATTTGATTACATCATTGAGGACGCAGATGGATGAGGACACGATGTACGGTTTATCCCCTCTCTGGAGACTTCAAGTGTGAATGAGATCACTGATTACATCCAGACTAGAGACACTGAGGCAGAAGTGCAGTGTAAACATCTGTAGACTGTAAAGCCCCAGGCAAAAAATTTCTGTCTGAAACTGGGGTCCATCACCCAAAATCATATTTGGTAGGCAGTCTCATTTGGTAGGCAAATGAAGCAGGCTGCCAGGTGACCAGATACATGTCCTTAAACAACAATGTTTTACAAAGAGTGGTGTTTTTTCTGTGGTTTGACTTCTTGTGTTTTGAGGTATTTCATTTTCAAAGACTACAAATTCTTTAATAAAAAGGAATCTTTCTATACAGGTAATTAATTCATAGACTTAGCGCAGGAAGTCATTATCATTATGCCCGTTACAAGGACGGGGAAAAGGAAGCACAGAGAAGTGACTTGGTGTTTCCCCAACAAGGTAGCAATAATGCTAGGAACAGAACCAGGTCATCTGCTTTGCTGACCATGCCTACCTGCCTGCCAGATGCGGAAACTAAAAAGGTCTAGAAAGAAACAAACTACCTCACTACAGTAACAAGTAAGAACAGCTAACTGGAGGTTTAGGAAGAGGACAAACCTGTCTGAGTCAAAGAAAATTATGCCTGAATTTTTTTCTATGCAAGGATATAAAAACAACCAACCACCTACATATGATAAAAGCTTAATTTCATTGCTCTAAAGCTAGTTTGTCACATAAAGTGACCCTGTAATTTGACACATCATGGTAGTTTCACAGAAGTAAGGGTTTCTTGGTTGTATAAAAGTGCCAATTGTATTTGTGTGCATGTATTACTTAGGAATACGGAATCCTTTTGTAGCACCTCTTAGGAGACTGATGGAGAGGAGAAGAATCCTACCTATTAGGTAACACTGAATACCAAATTACTACATATGAATGAAAACTCATGCACATGAGCAATGGCTACTAGCTTTGGAAAATATTGTCAAAGTATCCGAGCCAGTCTGAAACAAAGTAGAAGGAAAAGGCAGAGAGGAGATCAATATGATTTGAGAGGTGGAAGAGACTTGAGGAAAGAGGAAAACACTAGGGATCAATGAGGGGCAGAAATAGCCAGAAAAGTCTTCAAATTTTTTCATCTGGTCTTGTTTTGCTCCGCACACATACAGCTCAGAATAGCAACACAGTCTAAATTCAGTTCAAGGATGCTCAGCTTGTTTCTGTAAAATTGTCTTCCCATGTAGTTTTAAGAGCTTTTCTTTTTTTCCTTTGCTAACAGTAAATAGCAATTGCCTATGTCACTGAGATTTAGGCAGTGAGAAGTTACCAAATAACTATAACCGATTTCCTTCATGTACTGTTTCCCCTACAACTCCCTAGAAGGAGAAAGTCAAAACAAAGCAGAAGTGGTGCAGAAAACTGAACAACAGAAACAACCGGTCCTTGTAGACCTACTGAGAGATACATGTTCAACTCAGTGCAGAAGATAAGATGATAATTATAATACCTACCACCCGGAACAGCACACCAACAAGAGCATGTTAGTGATGCAACAACATTGGTGTGTGTCCGTCCCCCCCCCCCCCCCCCCCCCCCACTTCTATTACCAACCAGATAAGGGTTGGTTTACAGACCTAGTAGCCAAATACAAGCAGTTAAAACAGCATAACTCACTTTTTAAGTGTGCCCATTCTTACAACGTTTAAAGTAACAAGCCCTGTAGTTCACCTGAATTTACTATTTTGTCCATCAAGATACATGTATTATACCAGATGCCAGTGTTTCTGCTGACAACAGCAGAGCAATCTGGACAATTGATTTGATCAAGCACAGATCAGAGGGGAAGAAACAGTAAAATTAAAAACACGTAAAACAAGTTATAAAGAGACACCATGTGATGTTTTATGCTGAAAAACTCATAACTTAAAAATACAGTACAGTGGGACTTGAAACCCAAGGGAACTGAGCAATGTTTTTTCACTGGTACAAAGTTCCTATTTGTTTCTAGCAATCAAACAGGAGGAAAAACAAAAACGAGGTTTTAAAACTCTGACACAAGTATTTATCCAAAATGTGTTACTGAACCACATACAAATTCTGCCTATCCCGGACCCTGGACACACAGAGAACAATGCAGGAAATTCCATATTCCACTGAGGGAGGATAAAACATTTTAGTATTGTTTTTTTCCCTTTCTCCCCACCCCCTTCTGTAGTAGCAACTGTTTGATGAAAATCACAAAGTTGAAATCTTAGAGTAAATGTTAGGGTGTTGAATTGTAATTGACAAAAAATGAAAAGCTGAAACACATCTTTTATCAGCTTGATTTTACCTACATGTATGTATGTGTGCATACATTCACTGACAGACAGACAACTCTGCAAAACTTCAGCTCTGCCAGCACATCAAGCAGTACCTTTTCAGTGTCTGCCCTCCTTGGGACATCTACAGTTTAAGCACCTGAGTGCCAGTATTACACTGAGAAATCAGGGTCCTGCAAAAGTATCCATTCAGGAAAAAGGATCTGCCAGCAGGGATTCAATTTCAGGATTCATCCCTTAGACTGATTTTCTTCTAAAGATAATGCTCTCTCTTTTCAGTCTCAGCTTAATCCTTTGGAGTATATGGGGAAACTCTTTGTTCTGATAAGAATGTAACAGTTTTCCTATATTTTGCCTTTTAGCAAATCGTTTTATCTCTTGTACCACAAAATGTATTGTATTGGAAATCTAAATGGCATTATATGATATGTCTAATCAATCAGCCCTGTCTTTTTCCATTAGTCTAGTTGTCTAAACATTGAAAAAATGAAAACTGGAAGGCTTTTCTATAGTCTTCAAAAAAGGTTTGAGATAAATTTCTTCATAAGCCATACCAATAGACAGTATTCTAAAAAGTATTATCTACTTGAGTAATTTCAGAAATATACTTCATAACACCTGCAGAGGTATAGGCATTTTTTGTACTGCTTATGTATTTTTAATATTGATTGTCTTCAAGATAAATACAAAGAAATAAGCAACTTTATTTCTCATTCTATTTTGATAAAAATAATGAAAATGTAACAAGCTCACTCAAGGAAAGATGAAGCTATTGAGAATGTTCAATAGATGTACATGTGATATGAGAATTATAGTTAAAACTTTTCACAACCTTTTTATATTTCAGCAAGCAGATACACTTGTAAAAATACTAGCAAGTTTTAGGAAAAGCTATCAGACACTACTGCACACACACACCCAAAAAAATCAGTAACAAAATAGTTGATTGAGCCCTTAAAAATGACAGGGTCCAAATTAAAAAAAAAAAAAAAAAAAAAAAGAAAGAAAAACCCAGACTAATTAAGATTAAATAGCAAACGAGTTGTGACAGCTTTTCCTTTCAAACTCAAAAAAATACATACTATCTCTGAAGTAGTAAATACTGTGTCAGCTGTATCCTGCTGCCTTCACTCATATGTAATCACATATTATCTTCACAAAATATTCTGGTGGAGTCAATGGCATGCCTTCTGAGGTGAGATGCTACTCAAGATGGGTACGTGTTAATTATCTGATCCTCTGGAGGTGGGAGAAAAGCCCTTGGAATGTTAATCGCAGTCTTTATAGGAAATTTTCATTTCAATCTAAATAATTGGATGCAATTCAGTAATACTTTTCTACTGTCTATATCAAGAAATTACAAATGTTAATCAACAGTCTTACATTCAAAGCCCTTACTGGACAAATATGGTTCAAGAGACACAGCTATTGTGCCAGAAACTGATACAATGCCTCGGCTGTAGTTGCATTTTACAGGGATAAACTTATAAAATAGAAACAACAGAATGTATCATAATTTTCAAAGTCTTAAATAAAACAAAGATTCTTCTAAATGCCGATCTCACAACTATGAAATTTTGTTAATGGCAATGAGTATTACTTCAAGATCTAAAAAATATCCAAGAAATATCAAAGCCTCCATTTAATTTTTAGCAAGCACTTTAAAATTCCATGTTTTATATTTCTTATCACATTGTCACCTGTTACATATACTAAAAATCTGTATTTGTACATTCATTCCTATTTTTACACAATATGTTATTTCACTGCCTCATTTCATCATATTGATATTTATGTCTATATACAGCAAAATGAATATGGATTTTAAAAAACCCCAAAAACCTCCTGGCTTGAATTTTTCAATTGTATACTTAGCCTATTATCTCTGTCACTATTTACAGGCATTATAAAAACATGCACATTAAAAAAGAATACTGCTCCAGCTCACTCATCAATGTTTGGTTTTTTTTTTTTTAAAAAAAAACACCTCCAAATATTTCTGAATTACTAATAATTCTATAAAATGTGGGGGTTTTTTCTACCTGCCTTTTCTACCACAAAATTTTCAAAATGAAGGAAAAAACAGAGATCAAGCCTGCTGGTTGCAAAATAAAAGCTGATTACTGGGAAGAACTCAAAAGAAAAGGAATTTATTCAGACTGAAAGCATTAAAAGCAATTCAAACTTTCTGGATTACATCATTGGAAGCAGTATGTAATTTGTTCCAATTGATGTCATTTGCTCACATAAAGCCATTATTTCACAAAGCACCTTAGCATATTTATACTTTGCTTCCCCCTAACACTCTGATCAGACTCACTTGCACCTGACACATGAAACACATGTGGGAAAGACAATGCAAAAGAATCAAGTCTGACAAATATATTTCACCCAAACCAAACTAAAATTAATAGATAAAATGCTGCATCATATATATTTTTAAGCATCCCCTTGTAACTGAAAATGTGAAAAGAATTGTCCACATTCTGTTCATACAATGACCTTGGATAACTTAGATCTGTTCTTGTGGGATTTGCAACTCGTTTCCTGAATGGATGCAAGATGAGGTAATGCCATTCAAAAGGGGCTGAGCAGTGAAACGTTACATGCAGAACTCAAATATTCTGGCCGCAGTTCTAACCTTGTAATTATATTTAACTGGGTCAATGGAATTTCTCAACTTCCACTACTTGTTTCTTTGCTTCTAGATTTAAAGAGTGCCAGTTCCATATGGATAATAAACTAATAGACAGTATTTCAAATTAACACTACAAAAACATTCAACTGCAAGAAACACAGATTTGTGCTGCTCATCTACACCATGGCTAATAATCTGCAGTGTGACAGTCCCTGTGCCTTGCTTACTCTATTATGGTAAGGGTAGGCCCTTACTGTTTCACCACATCAGTAAGACAGCCACCCAACTGCAAGTAATGTTTTTAATTACCAAATTATATTTCTTTTTAAAAGTGCTTTAAACAATAGAATCTGTCTGAAGCACAGGATAATAACTTGCTTAAAATTACTCTGGGGTCAATTAAAATCAAGCAACTTCATTGCATGCCTTTAGAACTGAATGAAGTTGGAAAAAATATGTTCTGTACGATTTGACCTGTCAAAAAGAAAATCTTGCATTTTAAAATCTCTAGAATAATAGTGGCACAATCAATGCAAGTGTTAATATAATACATGCAGAAGATGAGCATGTGGTAAGTAAAACAGATGGGGTTTGGTATCTGTTTCAAGCTATTTACCCCACAAATACATCATGCTAAGCTTCTAAAACCTCATAAAACTGAACTCTCAGTAAGCAAAAATTCAACAGGGCATAAGCTTGTGCTGTATTAATCAAGATATCCGTAAACAACTTGCAGAGATCTATAGATACACATAGATATATAGGTAGATAGAGGTAAGTTTCCTAATCTGTTTTCTTTGCACAAAGCAATACAGAAAAATCACCAGCTACCTAGTAGAAGGCTATACAATGCAGACTTTGTGGTTTAAAACAATTCCTGAGTCTTCGTTTACCTTTGGCAGAGTTCTTTTAAATGCATACATCTTGTTTCTAAAAAACACCATGTCAAATTTAAAAAAGGACAAATTCAAAAAGAAAAGAGAAGTAATAACATTCCCCCTTACCTTCTTCATCTTTGGTGGGTCCCTGGTATTTTTTTTTCTATGCCTCAAATCCTGTTTACAAACCATTTTTAAATGTAACTTTGGAATGGCATGCCTGGTAACACTAAAAATCACAAATATAGTACAATTAACTGTATACACGCACACCATGAAAAGGCACATACTTATGGTTTCAATCCTGTGCCTTCTTTAATAAGAATAAAAGTTCGTAGTAGAGAACACCATAAAGCATGCAGAACAATCACAGTGCTGCATATTCTCCCTAAAGTGCAGATGGTACTAAAGCAGATTTTAAGATAAAGATGAAAATTAAACCTCCCTCCTTGTTCCTCTTCTGGGAACACACACACACCCCCACACACACATCACCAAAGAAAAAGAAATACCAAACGTATTCACAGCATATAAGTTATTTGCAATTTTTCGCACTGAGTGACCAAATGTTAACTAAGATATGTGCAGAGAGAACCAGCTCAAAGGCTTTATTTCTCTTCTGAACTGTGCATAAGTTGACAGCCCTAATTAAAATTAATACTTCTCCACTTTCCTCTGCTATAATGAGTTTTTTCAACACGACATCAGAATTAAAAATTCTTCACATTACATGACTAGTGAAACGTCAGAAGTTTTATAGACAAACACTAGTGTAAATATATTCAGACATAACCTTTTCTTAAACTTGCACCAGATATCAGTGTTTACAGAAGTACAGTAGAATTCTTTGCAGTCCAAGGTCATATATCAAAAGTCAGCAGGCCTTGGACATTTCCCCTTTCCAATTAAACCTTAACTTACCTTGCATAGTCAAAACCAGCTAGTGAAACTAAGCTGTTAGAAATCCGAGTTCTTTTGTCCACTATCTCAAATTTATGTGCTTTTTTTTTTTTTTTTCCATTCTGCTGCCATCTGCTGGCAGCAAATTTATTCTACATTTGACAGTCTCCTGTTGTATCACTTACCACCGTTACAATATGAACCTTATTTTCCATGTTTCTTGGCCAACCAATCAGGTACTGATACACTTCCAAGTCAAAAATTTTCAGCATCAACGGCCTGTATTTAGAGATCAACATGACTTTTCTTGGCTCAGAAAAACTGTGCCTCTAAAATGCTATCCGTAACAATACAGCATTTAATATTAGTATCTTTTTTAAAATTACAATTATTTCCAGATCATTGAGACTGTAAAAACATTTTTGAGCACTAGTAAAACTTTCTGAATCTCTTATTTGGTCTTGTCAAAATACAATACTGTATCTTGAAGTTTATATGCAACCACTTCCTCCTGAGGTTTTTGTGCATTTTCTGATAAAATTCACAGCAGCAGTAAAACGTTATCCCATGACCAAAGGGCATAATAAATAAAATGCAATGTAATATCATTTCAAAAAAGTAACTTTAGTTAAGTTGTGCAACATGCAATATTTTCATGCTAACCACTTTTTAATTAACATTCTACTTTAAGAAAGGAATGATAAAGTATTCCATTACAGCCTACTAAATTATAAAATATCATGCTTATGCAACAGGTAAGGCATAAGCAATGCAAAAAATGGAAAATGGCTTTATGTAGGCACTTTGAAATAGTACTTGTATTCTAAAACTTAAACAGAAGTGCTAAGAAGAAAAATTAAGAGATCTTAAACTGAAAAGTTATGCTGGACTGGATTAAGCCCCTGGATTACAGTTGTACATACAGCTCACTAGTGATAGGGGATGGCATGGTTGGTTTTCTGTAAGTTCCAGGGATAAGCACAAAACAAAAAAAATATAAAAAAAAAAAGTTTTTCAAGCTTTATGCAGGCAACCTTTGCTTTGTCCCCTTGCCTGCAGATGTACATATTAATTTTTTCTATAGAAACAAGACATTCTTTCCAATAATGGCTAGCTAAAATTCAATATATGCAGATCTGCCCCAAGGATTACACTGACAGAGTTCTTCAAGGAGCCTGCATGTGTTTGTTTAGCTTTTGCTTTGCTTCTTCATTGTCAGGTCTGTCCTGCAGCAACAAGATCAAAACTTTGCAGACATAAGCTTGTTCTTTTCAAACTACAAGTGTACATAAATGAACTGCCATGCTTTTTACTGTGAAAATAATCTCACAGTTTCAAGGCATCAAACCAGCCCTTTCTTAATCTCCCTAATTTGGCTAAGCACATGAGAAACTGAGTTTTCTTATACTCTGTGGACCACAGTGAGGCATCAGGTAATTAAGCTGCAATTTTGTCCAGCTAAAATCCACAAAAGCTTTTGTTACTGACGTTTTACCCTCTCAAAAGCGGGTAGATCTTAACACAAATGGAACATCTGTACAGCTCCATATCCAAAACAAAACATACATTCTGTGACTTCTCCCAAATCAGCTGTTCCATCAGTTCTTTCCCTTCTCTAGTACATGCTGAACTACACCAGCGTGCCTGCATGGAAGTGTTTTCTGCTGCCTCAACACTGGAAACAATGTTCCACTAAAAAGTTGGGAGGCTCTTCAGAAAAGGGCCTTCAAAAGGCAAAGGGCCTTTTTTGAGTTGTGAAGCTGATAGAGACTTTGCTGAAATGGACCACCTCCAAATCTTGAGTGCACTGACTGACCTGAAGAACCAAATAAAGTGGAAATGAAAAACCACCAGAGCCCTATCAGTCCAATGTCTTTATCAGCACCAGTGAATACATTTTACTCCCATCTTAGAGTCTGTGAAAACTTTGTGTGCTCATCTGTATGCACAAAAGATACATGTTCAAGTATATGTCTTTATACATGTAGGGTGCATTGGACTACTTTTGAGTCATTTGCCTGGTAGGAGAAAGTGAGAAGGACTAATAGTATGGACAGGCAGTCAGTGCTAGAGAAGTAAAAGGAAAAAATTATGATATAATAAACAAAGAATTGTGGTGGAGTTGTGAGGCACTAAGAGCAAAAGTTATAATTTTCAAGAGTACTTTAACAGCAACAAGATTTGAACAATCTGCTCTTTGAAAAGCTGATGAAGAATGGCTATCTTTGATGTATAAGAGTCAGGGTAGGGCCAACCAAAGGATACAAAGTTCACATACAGCAGTTAATGAGGAGTCTACATCAGAACTCATAGCAAAGTCTTGATTGCATCCTCAGGTATGTTACCAGATTTTAGAGAAAAGAATTTAAATAGGGAATGCTGAATGTTTCATCTTGTTCAGTGTTTGAGCGCTTCTGCAAACTGTCATCCTGGTGCATTAGAAGTATTTCGGTACTTCAGCAAACGCTTTACAGAACAGATATCTCTAAAGAAAGTCAGGTCTTGGTTAAGGTAAGGACTGCCATCAAATTCTCAAGGCTCTGAAAAGGGATATGATAATAAAAACAAGGAAGACCCACGAAACATTCTTTTCAGTGCATTTACAGTCTCAGAGACAAGTTACTTCATACGATATTTTAATTTATATTTGTAGTTCTCCTATTTTACTTTTTAGAAATATAATAACCTGTGGGACTAAAATAAGAGAGCATCTTTTTTTTTTTTTTTTCCTTTTTAAACATAAATCAAATCAGTGTATGCAGGAGAAGCTTACATAACATGTGCCCAGTTGAACACCAAAGCAAATCCTTAACTTATATGATTACTGAGAGAAAAAACATTGTATCATCTTCATGGGAAACTAAACTCAAAAGCCCTTGACTTTGATATAGATAGGATTTCTTCTTAAACTAAAAAAAAAAAAAAAACAAACATTAATCCAATAGCATATTTGGAGTATATAACTTACCCTGATGATGTTCTGAACCACCTTTCAAGAATAACTATTTTTGTTTCCAAGACAAACATTGAAAAATATTTAAATGTGGAAATATGAAACATATACATGCAAGCATGAGCAAATACATGAACATGGACACACACCCTTTTCCGTAGTTCAGGTAGTAAAATTATTATAAGCTAGTACATGAGCTAGGTACCAACATATGATTGACACATACGCATCCCACTATACTTCAAAATTCCCTCATGTCCAGTACTGAGACAAGTAGCTTTTTAAACTGGAGCAGGGTTTATACAGACCAGATGCAACCATAAAAATACAAACCACTTGAACCTTAATAAAATACACAGTAATGAAAATGCTGTAAAACAGATACTAAAACCATAAAACCTTAACAAGCTCAATCACAATGAAACAGGGTCAAAGCCACTAAGTCCAGCCATCATTTGCAGAAAGCCAACAAACACCAGATGTATTTCGGTTTGGGGCAGGGGTAGGAAAAAAAAAAAAAAAAAACCACCAACGTATTTTGGGCATCATAATAATCTACAAGTGATACACAGACAAAATACATACAGCATTTAATATTTCACTAACTTGAAAAGTTCCAGTGTTGTACTAAAATTCATTCGGTCACAACTCATAATCTATCCTATAAAAGAGACATCTGGTACGTGTTAATAATACACAAACTGAGGGACAGTTGGAATTTCTCTCCCCTCAACCCCTTCTTTAATATTATTTTCTGAAGAACTTTGCAAAACTCTTCCGAAACAAGCAACTCCAGTTTAATGCAGATCTATGAAATCCTAAACATTACTTTTAAGTCATAGATCCCTATAACTTAGTATTTCTTACATGTATATGAGGTTATTTTATTTGTCATAAAAAGTAACATTTAAGTGGAAAAAATGTCTGAAAATTAAGTAACACTCGTATTTAAAAATAAGTGTGCAAATGTGACAAAGCAGGAAAATACCTCCCATATTCCTTCTGAAAATGAGTTTGAAAGATTTGAATGATCTGTCATATCTAACAGTTTATCTCAGTATTTTCCTTCTTGTAGCAGTTTCCTGTTCACCAAACTTTCTGAACCACTTCAACCTTCAATTCTTTTAAAGAAAACACTACACTCCTTATCATGATTTGATATTGTTATGATGCTACGTTTGCAAAGAGCATTTCCCATGGTTTCATAAAATACAGTTTATTAACCGTTAATCTTAGGCTCTACAGGACAGTGTAGTATTCAACTCAATGCTGATTCTGCAAGCAGCAGAAAGATATTTTTGCAGTTATAAATTACCAAGGTTTAGGATTCACTTCTCTGCACTGATTCCTGTGCTTGCACAGAACCCAGGCAAGTTAGCAGACCTTCACATAAGTGTGGGATCAAAACCTCTAATAATGAGCAGCCCAAGCAATTAAAAAGCCTAAAAATTTATAATGCAAACTTGAAAAAAAAATTGGTTGCCAATACCCTTGTTTGTCTTCTAGTTTTTTTTAAGCCTTTGCAAGCATTTTCGGGTAGGTGGGGGGAGCACGAATTTTTTTTTCCTTCTGCAATAAAAGTGAAGATCTGTGACTCAGTAACTGTAGCTTCAGGAAAAACACCAAGTATCATGAGACAGACATGAAAATCACAAAGAACTGGCAAGAATTTCCTATTGCAGGATTGAAGTATGAGACTGCCAAAGTAACTGAACAATTATTTAGCAGCCAAGTTGCTCATACAGTTTTCTAAAAGCAAATAGCACTGCATTCCAGATCATCACATAAAATGAATGATGTAGGGAGATTTAGGCTACTCGGGGGGGGGGGGGGGGGGGGGCGGGGGGAACGCAGGAAAAAGTACAGATGAATAGAGTGAAGCACTGCCATGGATTTTCCAGAGAGATTGTGGGATCTCACTCATTAGATGTTTTTACGAACAGGTTAGACAGACATCTGTTGGGAATGAAGTAAGTACAGTTTATCCTCTCTCCGGGCAAAGGAGTGGCCAACATAACATCTGGGGGTCTCTTTCAATCCTACTTTCTATGATGCTATACTCTGCAAATGGAGAATGGAAAAATACTTTTTCAACAATATTCAAGTTTTGCCATACTGTTAAGAAGCATGCTTTGAAAAGAAAAGCAGGGCAGTGAAAGCTCTAAAGGTTCAAGCTGGATGTTCTTTACCAGATACTGCTGTTCTCTAGCTCAATGAACATTAATTCATGGATCACTTGTTAAATCTCCAAACATGACCACTGCTGACAAATTTAAAATTCTTCCTACTCTGAATTCTCTGGAAGCTACAATCTTTTTCTTTTGTTTTTCTTTTTCCTCTTACCTGCAAAGGAAATTCCTTTACTGTCTTTAAGGATAAGCACAAACAGACAAGCACGTATTTCAAAATAGTGTATCAACCCTACACTGATCTGTCACCCACCAGAGATCACCCTGTAAATCTCCCAAAACAATTTTGCTACAGTCAGGTAATGCTCTTTATAAACACTGATCTTTAATCACTGCTGTAAGTAGTTACATCTTGAACTGGGTGGATATACACTGTCACTTGATATTTAAGACATCAATCCTAATTTTATTTATGTACACACACACGTGTACACGTATGGAAAAATCCTCTCTGGGGAGAAAGAGAAAGATTATAGCAAAGATGCCTAACATCATAGCAAAGAAGAGGGGATCAACCCAGGAGAGGTACTTACTCACTGAAATTGATAAGAGTTGTAGTCATTTACATGGGGGCTGACTCTGATCTTGATTCTGACATACCTTTCTTGAAATTTTTATTTGAAGCCTTGTTTCCCTCTGTTCAGTGAGAAAAAGAAAACAACTCAAATACAGACTTAGAGGTGGGGTGTAACAGGTCAGCCTCACACTGCATAAATGAGAAGGGAAAAAGTGGACTGCGAGAGGTTTCTGCCAGGGCCATTGTTAGACTCGAGTGATTTTTTTAGAGGCCTTGAAGTAGCCAAAGCTGAATTGGCTGCGAAACACTGAACGTGAAAACAAAAGGGCAAAACTTCTCTCAGAATCCAGTCCTGGGAAGAAGCTCACAGCCCGAGTAAATGGACTGCATGATTAGACAAATGTATTCAAAAGGCTCACCCCGCCCTGTAGGAACTGGCTTCCGTTCAGCTGCAGCTGCTATTTCTGCAAGGTACGGTGCTGCAAACAGAGCAGCAGATGTGAGCCACTGCTCTCCATTATCCCACGGGGCATGGCAGGCTGGTGCAGGCGTGTTACACCACCCGATCACCCCTTTGACCTGGCCACAGGCTGACACTTCACAGTCCGAAGTAGGAAACTGTCCCAGGCCTCAGCACTGGGGCAGGTAAGGCTAGCACTGCCTTACTCCTCCAATGCCATCCCCAACACTGGGCACCCAGTGTCTTGGAGCAAAACGCAATATCCAAACAGGGTACAATCTACTACCATTAGATTTTTTCTTTGCTCATTTTAAATCTGATTTAGACCTGCAGTAGAGAGCTTTTATACTGCATGCATCCCATACAGTTTGTTTTCTTAAGTAACTACATGTTTAAGCACTATGAGACACGTCCTCAGCTGAAGAAAATGGAGGTATGGCATTGCACAACAGTGAACCACCAGCCATCAACGTTTTCATAACTTCATTCTGTGTTTCAACACTATTCTCTGCACACCCGAATTAAAAAGTATCTTCAGTTTAACTGCAGAATATGTTAGAAGGAAAAAATACAGTATTTTGTTTGTAACATTTTATTGTGTTATGAATGTTGCTAAATTCTTATACTGAAGACAGCAGAAAAAACCTCCCAGTCCACCTTCTGTACAGCACTAATTCATTTCTGTATTTCTTATTATGTCTGTCCTTATTTACGTCCTCCCTCATATAACTAATCTTTCATTCCTATATATCTTCACTTAGGAGCTTCACTGCACTTCCAATTAACTTTTATGTTTACAAAATGAATATTTTTTTCTTTTTCTAGGTAACTTTTCTGAGAAAGTAACTACTGTAACAGAGTAGCACATATTAGATGAATCAAATGATGTACAGAACACATTAGAATATTTCTTCAAAATCCTTATGAAAAAAACAGTCGCTTTTCTTATTTCCACCTCAGCCCCAACTCTCCATTGCTGCCTCCTGTTTCAGTGTTTGGGAATAATCTCATCGTTTCCTTTCAAGTTCTACTTAGTCTACTTTCCCCTCTATCAAAGCTCGCCAGTTATGAACCTACTTGGATAACTCCTAGATTGCATTTTTTTTTTCACATGCACTTTTTAATTTATTTCCCAGGCTGTTCCAACTAATTGGTTTAATGAAATTATTTGTCGTCTCGTATTTAAAAGGTAGAGCCTGTCATGGAGGAATCTATCCTAATTTTCATGATCATCATGTACACTGAAGATGTCAAATGCAAAGAGTTTTCAAATCTGCAAACCTTTGGAAAATAATCTTCTATCTGGGCATATTAGGAGGCAATAGTCAGCTTAGTGACTTTTTCACAGAGTATTCTTTTTCTATTTAAGAGTTTCATCTGGACTTTGCAAAACTAAAAACCTTTTTATTTCTTCTAACTATAGAGCTGCTGCTGGCAAACTTTTTAAAAAAATTAACTCCTACTTTGAAGTTTAAGATCAGCTTTTAAAAATCCTGAATATAATTTTTCATCCTCATTAAGAAGCAAACTATTTAAGTGCAGAAGTATGTTCTAAAATGCAGATGTGGGCATGTAAATCTGTAAGGGAATGTGCACTGACTCTTTATTGTAACTTTAATGTAGCTGCGGTAATTAAAATAATTACTAGTTCTTCCATAAAGTTATCTGAATCTGTACTGGCTCCTTCTGTATAAAAAATGGCCAGTGACCTAATGACCACCTTCAAATGGTTTGATTAAATGTATGAAACTTTATGTAGCATCATCAAAAATAACTTCTTTCTTTGAGAAAAGGCCCCATGACTTGGGGGGGGGGGGGGGGGGGGGGGGAAGGGGGCGGGGCAGAAATTATTTTCCTACAGTGAAAACAACTGTCTATATTCTGTTTCCAGATACAGATTAATTATGCTAGAATTAACCCAAGGTAAATACTATCTTCAAAACAGTACTTCTGGATTCATCATTCTAGATCTGTAACAGTGTAACAAGGAGAATTTGGTTTAATTTCTCCTTAAAACAAACCATTCATTTCATACAGACATTATAAAAATCTGCAGTCTAAGTGTGTTTCTTTTATAAAGACAATCCTCCCATATGAGCCACAGACAGGGAAACATTTATAAATCCTTCAGGACATCTTTTTCAATTACTCTCATTTTTTACTTATTACTGCACTTATGTGAAGTTATTCTTTTAGTTTAGTTTTAAGCCATATTTCTTTTATACAGGCTCATGAGTTGCTGTGGAAAAGATCCTGCCATTCCAGAAGGAGAGTCAAATGTAAAGCAGGTATTCCTTACAGCTTCCCCCATGCAAGTAGTCATTAAATGTACGTAACTTGTATCTCTTGACAGTGAAAAAGTAACGTGACAAATAGGAAAACCGCAATGCTAGCAACAGTTGGTATCATGGAACTGGTAAGAGCACAATGAAATCCCAATGAATGTCCATACAAAATCATGCTTAGACAACCAGCACAGTACAAAACCACTTCTATCAACAGCTGTTTTAAGAGCAACTGTTAGAGTCGCAATTTTTCCACCTCAACTCACGTAAAAATGGTGGCTTATAAGCAAGTAAGAAATATTGACAATTTAAGAACATGCAATGCAAAAATAGTGTGGTCCTTCCATAAGCCTTCTCTGAATCTCAACACTTCTTGCTGTATGAAGTATGCTTTAAAAAGATAAAGTGGTCCTTTACCAGTAATGGAGTTGTTAGTACAAACACCATAATGTCAGCAAGACAGGCTGGCTTAACCAAGAATAAAAGAGATTAAGACTTAGGAAGGATCCTTTTGTTTGCTGGCCCCTTTTCATAGTGGTATTTAGGCACCTCGCAATCTTCGTCTTCATAGTATAATTGCAAAGTGAGGAATTATTATAATTGCCATTCTACAAATGAAAGAGAGACTAAGGGGCTATATTTTAAAGGTACTTAGGTGCCTAAAGACGCAGATAGGCACCTACTGGTATTTTAGCTCTTAACCTAATTAGCAGATTTAGTTGCAAATTCTAGCCTTGGGCATCAGTGTTTGATAGCTGTGCTGTCTATTAAATCACCAGGAATATCATTACAGCTGTCTTTCTGAGTTTCATGTTTAGTGTTTACATGTAACTTTAGTTAAATGGAATAAGAGAAGGAAAATATTCCAAAACAGTGGGGAATAGACTTGAAGTGAATATACACGAACAGTTTGCACCAAAATACATAACAGGCGTTGGAGTTATGCCAAGACAGGATATTAAATATCCTAATTTAGTTAGTTTAGTTGCATGGCCTTAGATGTATTAACCACATACTACTTCTGTCACACCACAGTTTCTCCTTTCATTCTGAAATTCTAGTTCATAACACTCCGTTCTAGGACAAGTAAATCTCTACATTTATTTTACTCTCAGCTTTAATGCTTAGTTATTTAAACTTCGTATATTGTGTCTTTATCTGAAGTAAAAAAAAATATAGATTTTTAACTGTATCAGGTTACACACAACAAATAGTACGTTTATACAGCTGAGAAATTCTCTGTTAACAGCTTGGGTACTATTTAGCATTAAATGGGTTAGAAACATTTGCAATACAGCTCCCAGTACAAATACTGGATGGCGGGGCTGGCAACATGGGTAGGAATTCACAAACAGGTACCTTAAATGAACCTAGAAACATTAATATTTCAAACTTCCCAAACCAAAATGAAACATTAGAAGGCTGACATTTATTTTTCTATTTTTATAGCACAGTTCGCAAATTGTACCAGATCTATATTTATGCCTCTTCAAAAATAAAAAATGGATAGCAAATGTTTCCCACCTTGGTTTGCTTCATAGCTTCTATAAGATTTAATTGTTCAATGTAACCAAACTAGTATCACTTGGACTAAATTACTATTGTGCCTCTTTTGTGACAGAAGTATTAACTAACTATAATTCTGCTATATCAGGTGACATGACAGGAAATAAACTGGCTTCAGTTTGCAGTTCTCCTTGGTGCCACATACTTGCCAGAGCTATCACCATTTTCTCTTCTGCAAGATAACCTCACAGTTCAGGAGATCTCTAGCTGCCACCATACTTCAAAATCTTATCTCTGTGGAGGTATGCATGGAGAACCACACTGTATTTCATTAATGATAGATCAGTCATTGAAATACACAAGAAAATGCGATGCTGGTTTTTATTATCAAATAAAAGCTAATATTGAATTTAATACTGAATGTAAGTATATTTTTAAATTTAGTTTCAATTTAGATTGACCAGTTGTTGGTCAATCAATTTCAACAGCCATTTAAAAAAAGACAGGTATCTTCTTTTGAAATTCACAATCCCAGTCTAATCAATTAAAATAATGCTGGTAAGAAAAAGAAAACAATACTATCATAGAGAAAAGCCATTACAAGTTTCCATTGTCATACTATTTTTAATGTGCACCTTTGGATAAGCAAACACAATGTTGTAAAGATATACTAAGACTTAGGTTTTTCTCCCTGCATCTTTTAAGTCTTATGGATGTGTAGGGCAGATGTTTAGCTTTTCAAAACTACTATATTTTCCAAAAGTTAAGCTCCATGGCTTTTGTACATAAGCCCTGGTAAAAGGGGTTCTCCTCTAAGAAAAGACATAAAGCTTCTGTTGTCCTGGGGAAATTTTCATTACTTCTCACTGTAAGACCCATTGTCTCCTTACTTTTTCTGACCTCTGCAGCCTGACAACACTGAACCAACTACCCCTAATTTATCCAGCTCTTCCCTCTGCAACTTACATGCTAGTTCAGCCTTACAAATACATAAATAGCTACGCCCTGCAGTGCCATCAATGCCAATTCTTGGACTGGACTTTAGGAGATGTAACAGGATTAGCCTAACTGCCAAGACTTTTCAGGTGATCTCAAAGCCAGGAACGCCTTTACCTGGAGTTACCTATGTCCACTCCTAGAGTTCTCATCAGACACAACCCATATCATCGCATCCTTCAAGCCTCATCTCAGCAACCCATAACCTATGCATGTCTTCAGGAACATCACAATACAGGTAAGATATCCAACCCTCTTATTTATTGGACCATGTAGGCTACTAGAGGAAAATATCATGCATAACAGAGAAATCTCATAAGATACTAGGGAAAGAAATATGGCAAATGCAACAACTGGAACTAGAGCATGCCTTATTTGTCCTATTAGAAGAGGGCTTATCAAAGTATGTAGTTACTGCACATGCACTCTCTCTCTCATGTGTGCATGAACACACATACACACAATCTCCTCTTTCTTAGGGAAACAACTACCTCGGCCTTCTTGCCTTAAAACTGCTGGCTGAACACTGAATCCAGTACTGCCATGCAAGATAATTCTGTGTGCATACCCCTATACCCTCAGAACAGGAAAAAAGCAGCTCTATGTGCTATATGAGCCAGCTTTACATGCATGTATGTGACTACATTTTGTTTCTAGCAGGTCTAAAATCCAGCTGTGCTAATTATCTGCTTGGCATGCCTCTTCTCCCATCACCTGCAAATCAGCAGAGTTCAGCATGGTTGGCACCTCTAATTTTTGAACAGGCAACAGTCCTGACCAATGTCAGTCTGTACAAAGATGGTGCTACTCCCTTTTACTGAAGCCACTCCAGTCATATCAGTGATGTTCTTTGTAAGATCAAGTTAAGTGATGTACAGAAAGAAGCCTTCCTGGCTTTCTTTAAGATAGCAGAGCACTCAAATATAGAGCATCTTGATTTACTGGTAGACTAGATTTTGAACTGACAGTGATGACATTGCCCCCCAAAAAAAAAAAAAAAATTATCTTTAACAGGAGCAATCAGAATGTGGCAGAGAATCGTCTTGAAAAAATAAAACAAATGCCAGACTAAGTCTACACAACTTGTACAGCAGACATAGTAACAGCAAAGTCTGATGTTAAATGATTTTTCTGACTCCCTTTATCTTCCCTAGTACTGAAAAGGTCATGTACGTGTCTCATACATCACTTTTCCCTCGCACAGAATCTCCAGAAGCCAGCCTGAATATACACCTTAAAGCAGGAGAACAGTGGGCAGGCTGTCAGCGCCCAGCTTTGTTAACAATATTCTGGTGAAACACTTCTACCACAGCCCCTACAGTACAGAGGAAGGGAGAGGGACTTCTTTAGACTGCTGGACTGAAGAACTTTCTCCTGTATTTGCTTCTCTGTCATTAAGTTTCTGTGTGCAACCACCTAAACTTATTTCAAGATGGGCCAAGACAGACAGTGTTCATAAAAAGTCTTGGGCAGATATCAAATGACCACAAAGGCCCTGGAATATTGCTTTTTGGGAGCGGTGTATTGAGGACAATCTTTTTACTCATGGATTTTTTGAGAATAGCAAAGATGTCTTACTCAGTAAGCTTTTCACTACTGGTAGGAATTAAAATGCACTGCAGTGCACCAACTTACTATAAACTAAAAAAAACCACCTTAGCTCCTAAAATCAGGTGATGATGATAGAGGTATCTGCTTTATTTGTTCACAATATATTGTTCATTATTGAATAGTACATTTTGGTGGAGGGGTGCAGCTGGCAGAGATAAAAATGCCTGTTTGCTTTGCGCCAGGTGCTGCAATTTGGGTCAGATGGTTACCTCTGCGGAAAGGTGGAAGGTGCAGGAATCTCTCCTTTTCTGAGAGTTGCACAGACTGTTCAACTGCTGAAAGGTTGCAGAGTGCAGGTGAAACAGGAGGGAGCATGAGAAACACAGCATGCAGATAGCCTGCAGCATAAAAAGAAACAGGAAGATATCCAGGCCTCTGAAGTGAGAGGAAGTCTGACTTTTCTCTGAGGACATAGCATGGTCAGTGTCAAAATCATTGCAACCCAAAAAGCCACTGAAAGTTGCTGGATGGAGAAAAAGACTGAAGCAAAAGATTTGTCCTTCAGTGACACACTAAGCAAAGTGGAGATTTGTTTTCAAACCATTTATTTTAACCAATCTCAACGAGGAGACCTCAGTGGTTTTGTGTTTCTATATATAAAAAAAAACTTACTGTGTAGTTTGTCTCCAAATAATACTGGATTCAGGATACAGTTTGTAAGCTGCTCTGACTTTTCTGTGAGCACATTTTGAAAGAAAGATGTAGGAAGATATACTTCAAAGCTCTGGCTGACACAAGTTTTCCTCTACATTTCCTCAAAGGAAAATGGCAGCCAGTCCCTAGGTGCTGCTCCAGGGGAATGATGAAGGCCCAGCTGCTCCACTGGCAGTCTTGTACAGCAGCAGGATGGAGGGCCTGCCTGTGGGCCAACCCTGAGACACAGATGCCCACCTGCCCTGTGCCAGCTGCCATCTCTCTTAGTATACAAGACCTGCTAGATCAGTGGAGAAGGCTGGGAGCCCCAGGTGAGGTCCAGCTCCCACTAGAGTTGCCATCCATTTTATAAAAAGTGGTCACAGATAATAGCAAGAGACAATAACAGTGTTATGTAAAAAGGATGGCAAGTGCGCTGAAGGCTTGACCAGGACATCTGGCTACCAAACTTACACAGGGTCTGTGTTAGGCTGTGTGTGAGGTTGGGGGTGTTACTGATACAGAGAACTCAAGCACACCCTGGGCTAAAAGGGGCCTTGTCAGCAGCGCTACAAATGTTTGCAAAGATTTGTGGGTTAACTTCTAGAAGCATCAGAAAGGGGAACGTGAACCTGACAGAGTGACAACAGAAGCCCAATTTCAGTTGCTGAAACATGGGTGTCTATTGACATTTTTGAAAAGCCAGTATGCTCTGCCAGACCTCCTGTAACTCTGTCATATCTGCCAGCCCTCTGCAGATGTCTCACATACCCAAGGCCATAAAAAAAGGCCATCAGGTGCTTACGTGTAAGCACCTGAGTCCCACTCTCAGTGTTTCAGAGAGAGCAATTGATTATTGGGCTTTGACTAAGCAAAATGTTCATTTAAGATAATTACAGCTAAATATGAAAACAAGTCTAATTCTGCCAGTTCAGATTGTCCCACATGGGGGGCAGCAGGGTGGGCAGGATGAAAAAAAAAAAAAAACCCAAAACCCCCAAAAACCCCAGTAATAGCCTTCTGATCAGAGCTTTCTACAGCTCTTACATCAAAGATGGGAAATGAACGACCAAAATGGAGATTTGGCTTTCTAATGCCATAATTCCAGAGACAGACAAGAAGCTTCATGATTGTGAAAAAGCTCCAAGTTCTTCTCATTTCCCATTCTGGCTCTCTGGTGGCTGAGATGAGCATAAAACCAAACGTACAAACCCGTGAGACTGACTCTCAGATATGACAGCTGGTGGTAGACAGCAACTGGGCCAGCGCAGACAGGAAATTGGTACCAGAGAGGCAGACAGGATGGCAGACGTTGCAGGCTCCATCCTAAACTTCTTTTTCTTTGGGGCATGTGGCGGATTTGGAGCTGCTTGGTAGTTACTTAGGAATACCGTGCATTAACTTAGTCATTAGAATGTTTGTTCTACAGCTATAGTGGTTTAATTCAGTCACAGGCTGTCTGGAAAAGCAGGCAGGAAGGAAAAGCATGGCAAAATATGTGCCACTTTTTCAAGAGTTAAAAGCCAGTGCCAAAAGAGGCAGTTTTGGTTTCTTTTCCAACCAACCTATAAAACCAGCTCTGACCTGGACAGGCAAAGCACGCAAATCCTGAAAAATGTAAGAATGAAGATGAAGACTAACAAAAACAGCCTCATGCTCCAAAACTGTGTTTCATTTACTAACAGGAAAGAGTCATTAGTGAGGAATATTATTTACGCAAAGTCTATGGTATCCAATTCCCTCCTTCCACTGCTGCTGTCTTACTACAACATACTTTGCTGTTAAAAGCGCCTTCTTCAAACACAATACACCATAAAGCACAGATTCCCAAAAAGAATTGCAAGTAACTCAAGTCAGAGAGACAGTGTAGTGGATCTGATGAACTAAGAAAACCGAAATTCCACTTTTCCACTATAAAATAGTCACACCTTCCCCACTGAGAATAAGACACATGCTGCTTTCAGCCAGCTCTTCTCTGCAATTAAACCTAGCTATCACGTGACTACAACACTATTGCAGCCTCAGCATTCCCTAAATCCATGTGTGAAACACAGATGGTTAGGAATCAGAGAGGCTGCCACTTGACTGTGGTGACATCAACCTGGGCCCAGCACTCAGAGAAATCCTACTAAAAAAAACCCAGTCCTTTGCTGCAGATTAGCACTGTGGTCCCTTCCCATCACTTTTCCAGAGTCCACCTTTCACATGATGGGAATGTTTTATGGAAGAGAAAAAAAAAAAACTCAGCAGAGCATGAAACGGCAGAGCTATGAATGCTAATGCATAAAGCAGTGTTCTTCAAGACTCTAGATGGGAGCCAGCAGTATTATCAGTATTCACTCCGAGGTACCAATAACCTGATTTTGTCTTCTGAAAATGCCAAGACTGTGTCTCATTTCTTTGTTCACTGTGAAATTCATCCTAATGGACTCACAAGAGTCATTCAGTTCAGAGGGTCTAGGTGTAATTTCTTCTTTTAGAGAGGAGGTTACAATGAAAATGAAGTACAGCAAGCAGTCAGCCTACTCTCCCTGTAACAAGCTTTCTTCGAAATGGTAATCAGACTTTTTTCCTCAGTCCTCATGAACCTGTAACGTTGTATGAAGCCCTACTGAACTCTTCTTCTCCTTGCTTCCCTAGGTTCATTGAAATGCAGCTCTTGGAAGCCTCTTTCTAAAGCCCCAGAGAAGAAATTTTCTTCCTCCAAACACGTAATTGAGGGCTACAATATATACTGAACGGATCACACTGAAAAAAAAAACTTTTAACCAAACTCTCAAAGATGCTATGGAAGTCACTCAGCTAGTGCAGAATGAAGAGCAGGTAAAACTGGACATAAAGTATCATTAACAGGCTACAATAAGACATTATCTTTACAATGACAGGAAGCATTGTTAGAAAGGCACTCCCTGTCTGGTGGCAATCACACACAGTATTTTATCAAAGGTTAAAGCCAAATAGAGGTGGCAAAAAATGCAATTATCTGGAACTTCCTAAGTACCAGGGACAAGGTTTCCAAAATAGCATGTATGATGTCATACTCTCACACCCAAAAATAAGAATCCTTGGTTTTAAAAATTCTGGTCATCCAAAAGATTGTACTAAAGGGTAAAGGAAGCTGACACTGGTGTTTCCTAGTGCTCTCTGAGAAAGATGTCAGTTACCTCATATACGCTTAAGTTGAGGCAGGCGCTTTAGGAAGTTTTAACAATTACAAAGCAAGATCATAGGTAATTCACTTGCTGGAATCATGAACACAACCTTTGTTTTTGCCATCAATTATTTTAATGCAGGTGCCTTTTTTTGTGGCAAGAATATGCATCATATTATCCCAGTCTACTATTTCATTCATGTTACATTTATAAATCTGTGCTACAGCAGATTTTATTGAATCTTCTGCCATTACACAAAATAGTCCCTTAGATTTGTAGCTTAAAATCAACTCCTGCTTTTCCAGGAGGTAGTCTGGTACGAGGCTTACTTTCTGATTTGCTTTGGAGCACCACAGCTGGAAAGATGTTGTCACACATTTGCTCTTTTTTACTGGTCAAGTATGTCCAGCAGTTTATACAATACATGTTTTCAGAAAGCGGTCACAGATCTCCATCATTTAACTAGGAATATTCTTTTATTATATTCACTTATGCCTCAAGACAGGATACAGTAGTTTTGTTGATTGCTGAATTCTTTTAGATGTGTTTACCTAGGCCCTCAAGAATACAGCCTGTGATACCTTTTTCACAGGTGAGATAGAAAGATGTCAAAAGAGTCCATACCACCTGAGCAAAGAACAGTAAGGAGGCCTCTCACATTCATTCTCCTCCTCCAAAGGAGCTGCAGTTTTTGAACTTTGCTAATTCCCTTTACCAGCCCAAGAAACTGACCCTTCCTCCTGGTCCCAAACTCTTACCACCACTGGCCATCAGTGAGTAGACAGCTGTGGGTTTCAGGCTGATGGACAGAACAAATGGCTTAGAGTTCATTTGAAACAGAAAAAAACAGGGAGCTAATTTTGATAAGAGAATGAGTTTAAAGGTCTCAGGAGCAGGGAAAGAATGTAAGCAAGGAGACAGGAGTGAGACAAGGAAATTATTACAAATGTGCTGAAAAAGAAAATACAAAGCTCCTCAGGAAGGGGAGGGTTATACAAGGGTGAGGACGAGGGAGTGGGAGGAAGCAAGGGAACACACTGGCAAAAAACACTGGAAAAAAAAGATATCTGAAAAAGCACAGCAAAGGAAAATTAGGCTAGGTTTAACAGTTTTCCTACTTACATAAATGTTTTATTCCCTCTACTATTAATTTTTTAACATTTTCTCATTGGCTGTAAAAGAATTCTCCAAGTTCTTTGAGCCTGCCAGTATGACATAGAGTAGGTAAGAGAGAGAATCCCTCAACAAGTGGCAGGATCAACATCATAGCTACTATCCTAGTAACTTACAATCAGATTTAATCAATAGCCTGAAAAAAGGCCATCAGAAGCATTTCCCAATCTTTGTCTTGTCTTATTAAAACAAAAAACCCAAACAAACCAACCAAAAAACACCACCTGCTCTAGAAAGGCAGAGCCTAGTAACAGCAGCAGCAGCAGACCAGTAATGTGTGGGTTGCTGAGTAAATGACCAGAGATTGAGAAAAAGCAGATAATCTTCAATTTATCAGTTCACTAGTCCCTAGGTGTCAACACTTTTGATATGTTCATTAAGTCAACAAGCAGTCCTGCAATCTATTAGCTACATCTCTTCAAATTTATACTGCTGAAACGTGTAATTAATTGTGTGTTGTTACATTATTTGTTCTGCAGTCACAAAAGCTAATCCATTTCTGTGTTCTAGCTAGTTAGCTAGCCTGGGAATCTTCATATATGTTGATCATTTAATGCTAAACAAGTGAGTTACTGACATTTAGAGTCATCACAAAAGACTCTTGTAACTCAAAAAATCTGTTCCTGTAAGTACTTTACAAACAGCTGACCTTAATGCAAGTGATTGCATGAATCCAAAAGAAAACACAGTAAGAGAAGGCTAGCTGGAAATTTCAACAATCTTTTAATCCTCTCACAATTCTTTATATTACCATAACTCTTCAGGAAATCCACCATCAAAATTAGGCAATTGCAAACAGATGTGTGGTGTATTTTAAACCCTTGTCAATATCCTGGTTACTGAGCTAGAATCCCAAACAGTACAAAAAACATGAACTCACAGGGTCACAATGCTCCCTGATTTACTCGGTTCAAGTGACAGGAACCACATACTATCAACTTTATTACCCGTGATATCATTTATGCATCAAGATGGCACTCATTCTACTTTTGTAAACAGGTTTTGTCTTCTCTTGGGATAAAAAGAATAATTTATCCTTGACGATGGAATCAGTATATGATCATCTAACCACTTCAAGAAACCCTTCGTACCAGTCAGCAATTGATAGTATAAATGCAACACTATAGTATGAACGTAACTTTGAAATCAGTTAAGGCTTGCGATACAGTTTTGAATACAACAGAGATGTCTGCACTTCAAGTCTGAATGCATACCACTAAGCTGAATATACAATCAATATGAATTACGACACCAAGGAAACTATGCACTCTTGATGTGTGAAACATGTCCAAACATTTACTTGATCTTATAAGCATACATATGTAGATTTCAAGTACAAGTAAATCTGCATTTTGTATTGCTGCTATTCTCTCAGCCGGGGAAAATGAGTAAGTATAAACCAGAAAAAACATGAGGATAAAGAGTTAAAAATAGGAGAGAATATTGTTTTCAGATTATATGATGCAAATACAAACAATTTCATTGAGATTAACATCTTATTAAAAGAAAAAAGTGAAAGCATAACCGAGAGCCTGAACCTAAAAATAGCCAGAGTGGGATTCACCTCATTACCAGGATCAGTCAAAAAGTTTGGCATATAAACTCTCCTTTATAGTTAGGCATTGATTCCAAGCCAGTCATTCCACCTCCTTCTGTAGTCAGCCATTCCAAAGGCACACTCATTCTGCCTAATGAGGGCACCTACTTTAGCATGGCATGGGTCACCATTTCCCCCTGACTTCAGAGGGAGGCACCAAACTTTCAGATAGCTAAAACCATGTGACAGAAATCTGAGGTTTTCTGTTACTATGACAGCTTATCACTACCCTAATTTCTCTAGATGACTGCAAAGACACAGTGAAAACCAACATCCAATCTGAGGTATTGGAGGTGGCTAGATTCTGAAATCCAACCTTCTGAACGCCAGACCCAGCCTTTCTTGAAAAATCTTACATTAAAAAAAATACGGAAAACACTTTTTTATTATTATTGCTCTAGGAATACGAAACACTGACCACTTTTTGTAACAAAGATGAGTAACATTTAATTAATTGATTTATATATGTTTTATTCTGGCTTAATATTAAAAATATTTTATCTTTTCCATCCAGTATAAAAATGAACAAAAAGGTATATGAGGGTCTGAAAAAAAACTCTGCACATATTCTAGAATGATAATCAAATTTGTTTGGTTTGTTGTTCAGGCACATAATTTTAGAAAGAGATATTCATGGAAAAAATCAACTCGGGGAAGAACATAACTAAAAATGTTCCGGAAAAAATGTAGTTTGTGCAAAAGATGTTTTAGGTCTTCTTTACAAAGCAAATGAACCGAACCACAAGAAAGACAGAATTTTTTATATTACATTAAATTTTATATTAAGCTACATGAGAAATATTTGTTAAATGAGGCATTAAAAAAAAAAAACCCACCACGAAAAAAAGAGATTCTCCTCATACTTCATTGCCATTCCATCAAAAGCTGGCACATAATTAGGGAAAAAGGCACAAAAAGCCATGAATTTCAAAATAAAGGCAAAAGAAGAAAATAATGCAATGAAAAAATCTGTAAACATGTCCGTGAATGTTAGACCATTCCTTCAGCTAGCTCATTTGTATTTACTTTTTACTCAAGTTTGCACAGACTCCTTTTTCTCTACAAATAAATCAAGTGTTTGAGGCACTTTTCTCTCCTTTTTATTTCCTGTATCAGTTGAATTAAATTGTAATAGATATCTTTAAAAAAAAAATCTAGATTCTCTCCTAGCTTTCTAAGTAACTAAGTACATCTTTTTGAAGATAAATTATAATGTCTTAGCAAGAAAAGTTCTGAATATAAGCAAATTAAACCAGCAACTATATAAAAGGCCATTCAGTCCAACTTCAGTGATAACCTCTGGGTAAAACTGCAGAGGTCTGCTCAGCAAGAAGCACTGCTCTGAGACTGCCAGATCGAGCAAGTACTGAAAAACTATCCTTATGGCAGAAATTCTAGTGGCATGTTGCATATGGTCTAAAAAAAAAAAAAAAAAAAAAAAAAAACACCACAGTAGAGCAAGCACTAAGAGGAGGTATGTAGGACATGTCATATACCTGCCATTGTGGTGAAATCTGGGCACAGCTTGCTTGTGTTCCAGACGGCAATCCAAGTCAGGCACCTGACAAGTCCCAGCACAAGGCCTAAGAAATAGAAGCAAAAAGTTCCATCAGTATCCACATTCACAATGTTTTAAAACAAAGATGCCTTCCACGTCATGCTACCAATCACCTTGTTCTTGCATGCTATTTATCATTTAGTTTGTACCATGACAGAAAGGGCAAAAAACATGCAGATCTCATTTAGGCTTATCCAGTTCAACAGTGAGATCTGAAGAGAAGAATTAAGTCTGCATATGATTGAAACATACTGTCATAAGCATTTTGCCAAACACTATCTATCATCCTGGCACTGTACATTGCCACATATTTTTGTATACTACTTGATAAAGAATTTCTAGCCAATATACCCATCTGTCATGCAAGTGAAAATAATCCCATACAAATAAAACAAGGAAAATATGCTTGCAAAGCTATAATAAATTTGTAACTATGAACATTTGAAGTTTTATGAATGCCTAACCTAAAAATAACCTCTTGTTATGCATTATCAATTAAAGGTAAATATTTAATGAGCAGTTGGTTGTACAAAAATTGTATCTTAAGTCTGCTTGAAGACTAGAGCAAATTGTACAAAGTTTAAGGTATTTTAAAATAAAGATATGTTGACAGTAGTTATTTAAAAAGAAAAGCAGCTTTAAAGCTGACAACTCAAAACTTGAAACAGTCTGGTATGCATTATAATTCAATCTTGATCTAGGAGATCAAAAGGCTATTGCCACAAAATTTATCTGTGGCAATAAATCTTCAGAACCAAAGTTAGAGTTGTTCACAGTCAATGGAGTAGAACAAAAGACAATATTTAGGGACTGGGCAATCTGCTCATGACAGTGGCAGAACCAATTTGCTATAGACAGCTTCCTTCCTCTGCTACTGAACATATTGGCAACTGTTTATTTTTAACTTGGACCGCATACTTCCGGAAATTTAAACAATACTCCACCAATATTTAAAAATAATGGAAAACTACTCAATTTCAGTTTACAGGGTGAACATGTAAGATGTCTATGTTCACTCAACATTTTGATATTTTACTGAATTCAAACTCTACAACAAAATGTTTTGGTTACAGAATACATTCTTGAGTTGTCAAAAAGCACTTAGTTGTAACCTATAAAAAGTACTGTGAGCCCAAATAAAGATGCTACTTTTTCTTCCAAGGAACAATGAACTTGTACTCAATTTAGAGGTGAAAAATATATACCAAAGGAATATTTTTGTATTTGGTAAAGCTATGTATCTTGTAAAATTAAATATCTAAATCCAATTCTTAAATATTGATCTTATATAATAAGAGCTTAACAGTTTATAGTAAAATGATAATACATCTGAAACCCTTGGTAAACATTTATACTATTATAAGTCATAAAAAATACATGCCCTATATTAACTTTGTACAAACTACTGAAATATTTACAGGATAATGAGTTCTTTTCAGTATAAACCACTAAAATGCAGCAGACTCTGATCTCTTTCAGATGCTATACCATACAGATCATGAGTTGTGGAATACATTTTTACTGTCCTAAAAATCTCTAAGAATCTCTCATTGTCACTTGCAGTCATTCTTCCGCACAAAGTTAATTAGGAAGTGCTAGTTTACATTTCACTTCTTTTTAATTAAAGAAAATAAATGTTATTTCCTAGGCAGGTCAACATAAAAGAAATTAAAAACCTAAAGTCATGAGCTATTACAGTTTAACCTGCCAACCAAAATTACTTTGTAACGGCACAAACCTCTTCTGATATCCATTTGATACTCCTTGACAAACTAAGACATCTATGTATCATGAATAAACCATGGGAATGCTAATGGCACTAGGATCTGCATGTCTCCAGGGTATCTGCAGAAATCCACTCTGAGTTGCTAGTGCTACACAAACTGTATAAAATGGAATTAAAAACTTGCATGGAGTTGGTAGCTGAATCCTTGCTGTCATCAGATACCTCTCTGAAACTAATGGCTGCAATTGGCATCTTCATGAAGAATCTCAGAAAAGGAAGAGGATCTGAACTACGTATGTGTGGGAATTAACTGTTTATCTGTATTTCCTACAGGTTACCATCTCAAAGAAGGAAAAATTAAATAAATAAATAAATATTTTCTGAATGCATTAGGCTCTTCTTTATCTGAACGGCAAGTGATGGGGGGGTTGGGCTAGATAAAGGTCCCTTCCAATCCAAAGCATTCTATGATTCTATATAGAGATCTCCCAAAAGAAAATATTCTCATTTTTCTTATTCATGATTTTATTAAAAAAATAAAGTGCAAAGAAATTGTTGAAAAAAAAATTATATTCTCCATGAGAAATCCTGCTCCATGCAGAGGACTGGTGAAAGGTGTTCAATACTAGCTAAAACCCTTTTGAGAAAATATTCAAAAATGTCCTGAGAGTCAGTAAGAGAAGTGCCTACAGCCTTCAACCCATTTGGAAGTAAAAGTCTGGACATTTCTCAAGAAAGAAACTATACAAAGGGCCCTATAGAAAGGGAAGGAAGTCCTCTTCATGCATTTTGAGTTCCACAATTAAACACACTACATTGAAAAAATCATTAGTGGTTCAGCTTGCTGCTATGGAAACTGTACTGGGTAGCTACTCCCCTTTGGCAGTAGAGATGCTCTGATTACAACAGTTGAAGGAAAAGTTAAATTCTATTTGTTTTCCCCTGATCTAATGAAAATTCCTACTTCAGCACTAAAAACAATCCATCGCTGTACTTCCACAAAAAGAAGTTGGAAGAGGCCTCTGTAAAACACGTCACCACTTCTTCACATTATATTTTGGTGTGAAAAGGACAGAATAAAGTAAGTTACTTCAATTAAAAAGTGACATAGGGAAAAGTGGAAGAGCAACAGAGAAGAGGAGAATTGATACTATCAAAAACATAGTACTGAAAGGTAGTGCCTAAGCTTAATAAAAGGCAATTTACACAGCCTGTTTAATTACTGAGTTTGAGGCACTAGTAACAGTTTATTATTTTAAATCAATCTGTATCTACAAATGCATGTTCAACAACACAAATTGGATATATAGTTAAAATACAAAAACATAAATCCTGGTTGGTCCTACCTTTACTTTACCATGTCTAACCATTAATGATCCAATATTAAGGAAACATTTCCTGAACTACAACCATACTTGTCTAAAAGCAGCTGTTAAATACTCAGCATTGCTATTCTTCTAGGAATATCCTCTGTCCATTCTCCAGTAGGACGAGTTACCTGTGTAGCTGTTTATCTTTCCTCAGCGCACTGAAGAGTAGCGCACGTAATGCAACAGAATACTGTTCTTGCTACATACTAACTTAAAAAAAAAAAAAAAAAAGAAAGAAAAAAAAGGCTCTCAGTAATCTCTGCTGGAGTAAAACTGGCAAAAACTGGCAGCCTTTAACAAGATTCGTGTTCATGGAGTTAAAAAAAAAAAAACAAAACCAAACCACTGTACATCCTGGCTTAGGCATTTTCTTTCATGAGACTTGAAACAACTCAATATAAATGAAAACTGGTTTCATTTGCAATGGTCACAGAAAGTTTTGCTTTAAAAAGGAAGACTCCTAGTTGTGTGTGTGTGTGCAAGTGAAGTCTCTTTGCTTCTAGTATAGTGGATAAATTGTTCAGACTCCAGTTCCCTATAGAGAAATATGACCTCTGTAATTGCTGTCAAGGTCAATGAGAACAGGGTAAGTGCTTAAGTGCTGGACATATAATTTACATCAGCCTAGAGCAATTTTAACATGCATTTTCAACTTTTTCAACCTGTTTGTTTAATGTTTATTCAAACACTACAGTTTTGAAAACATACAGTTATTTTGAAAAAATAACGTTATCGAGTGAGCCTATTTGACAACAATTTCTGCTTTCAAATACAAGCACTGCCTTTTTTGCAACCATCTATAGCAAGATTTAGAAGAACTGTGGATTTGAATAACTAAAATTAAAGCCAAATGGCATCACTTTCCCTTTTGAAATATCAACAACCCCAAGACGCTCCAGGTTGAAAAAGATAAAAAAGCAGAACCATAAATGGTAACTTTATTTCCTCACAACTTGAGGATATATTTTTTGTGCAATTAGTTAACTGCTGTTAACGTTTATTGAATTTAGCTGAAACATCTCAATTCCGATACACAATCTGCAAAGTTCAGTCTCTGGGCTACATCTGTTAACAAAATGCTGCTAAGAGAAAGCAGATTTATTTAGGTTAGACAGGAATGTGTTCCCAAAGGATTCCAGTAACAAGGTTGCATTGGTAGTGAAATGATAGATACCTACAATGACGAATTTTGACCAAAATGTAGGCTTTATTTACCATTCCTATTTAACACCTCCTTAAACCCACTTGGCGCAGTTCTAAGATGAAAAGTGACCTGGGATGTTAACAGAACAAAACTGATACACAGTTCATTAACCAAACCAGAAAACACTACTCTTTGAAAAAAAAAAAGGGGGGGGGGGGGGGGGGGGGGGGGCACCAAATTCACCTTCTTTCTTTCTTTTCCTTCACACCTGTCGTTAGGAAAACACACAGCTTTGGGACTATGCTAAGCTTATCACAAATGCAGGAAAACAAAAAGGAAGTTACTGAATGTGCCCTTTTACAGCTTTGACCTAGGAAAGCAAATGAACCCAATATTCTGAGGATATTTATTCTGCTATAGGAAAGTGTACATATTCTCTGCACATCAAAGATGACACTGTCTTCCTCAGAAAAAGATGCCTTGTCAAGCTCTTAAAGAAATGTCTCTATTTCATTTCATTTGCTTGGCTGCCTGCTAAGAACAAGATTTACTCCTCCTAAGTCACTGAAATAGCACAATATTATGTCTCTGGTAAGATCACATTTTATACAACTTTTCTGTAATTCCTAAACTCACAATTAGGAATTGGTCAGTACCACAGTTAGAAATACTTGGAAAAGTAGTGATATTACCAAGGGGCATTAGAAGTTGACATAAAAATTCTGACCAAAAGTGTTGTAATGCTAACAGACATGGTAGAGGAAGGCAAAGACAATCTAAAATGCTAAACAATGCTATTAAGGAGATGTCATATCCAACTGTGTATTTGCATGTGCTAGAAGGGAAGTCCAAAACAAGGGCCAATTCAAGAGTGACTGTTTTCTTGTTAAGGCATATCACAGAATCTTTGAGTTGGAAGGGACCTCTTGAGATCACCTAGTCCATCCCACCCTGCTCAAGCAGGGTCACCTAAAGCAGGCTACCCAGGACCATGTTAGTCAGGTTTTGACTCTCTCCACAACCTCTCTGGGCAGCCTGTTCTAGTTTTTGACCACCCTCACAAGAACAATTTTTTTTTCTTGCGTTTAGATGGAATTTCATGCATTTTATTTCGTACTCATTGCCTCCCATACTGTTGCTGGACACTACCAAGAAGAGTCTGGTGCTCTCATCTTCATCCCCTCCTGTCAGGTAGTTATACACATTGACAAATCAGAGCCCCTGCCCTCCAAACCTTCTCCAGGCTGAACAGACCCAGCTCTCTTAACCTCTCTTCATAGGAAAGATACTCCAGTGCCTTAGTGATCTTCACGGCCTCTCACTGGACTCAGCCAGTATGTCCAAGCCTCTGTTGTACTTGGGAGCCCAGGACAGCACCCAGCACGCTAGATGTCATCTCACCAGGGCTCACCAGAGAGGAAAGATCCCTCCCTCAACATGCTGGCCACGGTCTTCCTAATACATCCCAACTTGCTGTTGGCCTTTACTGCGAGGGTGTGTTCCTGGCTCATGGTCAGCTTGGTGTCCACTAGGATCCCAAGGTCCTTCTCTGCAGAGCTGCTTTCCAGATGGTCGGTCCCCAGCGTATACTGGTGCATGGGATCATTCCTTCTCAGACACAGGATTTTTTTATTTCCCTTTGTTGAAAGCCCTAAGTTTCCTCTCTGCCCATTTCTCCAGCATGTCCAGGTCCCTCTGAACAGTGGCACAACCATCTGGTGTATCAGCCACTCCGCACAGTTTCATATCATCTGAGAACTTGGAGAGGGTGCACTCTGTCCCACCACCTAGGTCATTAATGAAGATGTTAAATGGTACTGGCCCCGGTATTGATCCCTGAGGTATACCACTACTGACCTGCTCCAATTGGACTTCATGCCACTCATCACAACTCTCTGGGTCCAGCCATTCACACAGTTTTCAATCTACTTCACTGTCCACTTATCTAACCCATACTTCCTCTGCTTGTCTATTAGGATATTATAAGAAATAGCATCAAAAGCCTTACTGAAGGCAAGGTAAATGGCATCCATTGCTCTCCTCTCATCCATCAAACTAGTCACCTCATTATTGAAGGCTATCAGGTTGGTTAAGCATGATTTTCCCTTCATAAAACTGTGATGAATACTTCTAATAACCTTCCTGTCCTTCACATTCTGGGAATGGTTTCCCGGATTAGTTGTTCCGACACATTCTCACCTCCTGAGGTGAGGCTGACCAGCCCATAGCTCCCCTTCTTGAAGACAGGGGTTACATTTGCTTTATTAGTCTTCAGAAACCCACCCTGATTACCACAACCTTTCAAAGATAATCAAGAGTTGCCTTTAAGTGACATCAGCCAGATCCCACAGCACCCATGGGTGCAATCTGTTACAACCCGTGGGCTTACAGATGTTCAGTTTGTTCAAGTGTTCCCTAGCCTGACCCTCCTCCACCAAGAGCAAGTCTTTTTTGCTTCATACTTTTCCTTGGGTCTCAGGGACCTGGGATTCCTGAAAATTTGTCTCTCTATTAAGGGATATCTTAACATATTGACCAAAACCAAAGCATTTCTAGATCAAATCCTATTCCCAACTCTTCCCCACAAAAGCCTGCACATGAGCAGTAGTATTTTCTTCCAGTACTTCTCTACATGCAGTTATTTTACGTTAGCTACTGCTACTGCAGTTCATGACAATAAGATAATATATAGTAAAGAAATATCTCTGAAATCAAAGGAAAGTTTACAGAAGAGCACTTCCACTGACCAAACTACTCAAAAATAAAAACAAAACAAAAACAATTCCAGCTTAAAACACAAAGCAGAGAAACATTAGGTTAAAGGAAAACTTATATTGATTTTAGATGAGCCTTACAGTAGCTAATTACACCAGTTACTTTTAACAGTGATGAAAAGAAATACTACCCTCACACATGAGAGCTTTTTGACTTTTGTATAGGGTTCTTTCCTAATGTGGAATGAAGGCCACAAACAGATTCAGAGTAATTTAAAGACTAAAAATAGAAACATATCAAAAAATACAACTGTGGTGAGTCTCATGTGAAGCCCCCCAGAAAAAGCACTCTGTCAAACTGGCACAATAAAACTGTGCCCTTGAGGTCAATCCAGTTCAATCAAGTTCATTAATGTAAACATAATAATAAGTCAAGCCTTTACATAGGATTATTTTCATGCTGTCCTCCTCCCCTCCAAATCTGCTGAAGTTGCAGTACGGATAAAGTTGTTCCAAAAGGAGCTCTGAAATGGACAAACCTTTCTCAACCATGCGACTGCAGAACTACATGATAGATGACCTGGGTTTAAGATTGCACCTGGCAACTTTTGTTCCTCACACAGAGGACAGAAAGAGGAAATAAATACCTTAGTAAATTTGGATGAATGGGAACAATACACAGCAACAGAGTGAAGGACCGAGATTCTATCGATACTGCAAATCAATGCTTTTCACAGTGCCAGCTGGCAAACACCATTTAATGTAACATTAAGGGGAAGCATAAACATAATACACAGACATATGCACTTCCAGATTCTGTGGTTACCAAAATAATTTCTAATGAAGGTTTGGAAAATGCCTTCAGGGATAATGCCAGGTAAGATTCTGACAGAGACTCTGCAAGATCATGATAACATGCCTAATAACCATTGAGATCAGGAATCTTTGTTGTATATGCAAGAATGCTGCAGCAAATTGCATACATGCATCATAAGAACCAGAAGTGTTCTTTCACAGATGGAAAAATATTGTCTGTTGAGGACAAAAGAAAGTATGGATCCAAAATCTGGGTGCCAGACACGCTGTAAAACTGCACAAAAATATGGAGAGGGGAAGAAAAAAAAAACCAAAAACCCGAACCAAAAAACCCCAAACGCACACAGTGACCAGCTGCAACAAGCCAACAAATACCTCAATGAGAAGCAAAGTTTTTCCCCAGCAACAGCTGGAAATACAGAGTCAATTCCAGGACCTACTGTAGACAGAAGCAAAGGAGATCCCACAAATGTAACAGGCCTATTATGGAAGTGACCAGAAAATTAACTATACAAAAATGAGCACATGTAATGATATTGGTTCTCTGCATACTAAGAAACAAACTAATAAGTGCAATTTTTTTTTTTTTTTTAAAGTATTAAAGATGTTCCAATCCTCTCTTCCCCTTCCTCCCCCAGATCCCAACAATCAACACAATTCTTTCTTCAGGGAGCCCTCCAGAACATCAAGCAGTCTAGCACAACTGTCCCAGAAGTACATATGTAGTTATAAGATGTTTACCAACCAAAAGCGTCACCATTATTGTGATGCTGCAGTTAAGGAAATTAAGTTTCTTCAATGTTCTTTGCTGCCAGTTTCTACATTCAAATTTTGTGACAAGTCTTTACTTCTATGATATTAATCTAAAAATTCAGAATTATGTCATTAATCAACATAGTATCTAGAACAAGGGGAAAAAAAAAAAATCTTTCCCCCATCATAAAATAGTAACTTATCCCACACGTATGCTTTCATTTTGTATTAACTGCAAAGACAGAGTCATATATCAGCATTTGCTTGTTATCTTGACTTTTCATTTAACATTTTTTGAGTCCCAAAGACCGCTAAGAAATACCCACCCAGGTATAGGTGGATGGTCTAAATGAACCCAAATTACAAAATTCATTACAGCAGCAGTTTCTCATGACAATTTGCACATATTTCCACTATTACTCTGGATTTCTCTTGTTATCAGAAAAGACCTGCAACATATGTACATCTGTTTTGTTAGCTCTCTTTGGCAGGGTAACTCTTTAAGTTTACCGACATAATGGAAGGATTGCATTGGAGAAAGCCAGACAAACATGGCCAGAACATAATCACCAAGCAAATGGCAACAACCTCAGAGAAGGTTGTTCGCTCAAAGAGAACAGCAAATCTTGCCATGCGCATTAAGCAGGAAAGTCAACGGCAGCAAAACAGAGAAAGACCAAGGTAGCAAGGAGCTCAGCAAACCTCCAACTAGCTATAAAGATGCTCTTTTGCTATATATGGTCTATGTGTGTTTAGGAAGAATTGTTAACTCCCTACAGCATATTTGGACAGGTAATCACTTTGGGATCAAAATAATATTCCTGGCTTTCCTATGCAGCAGTAAAATACACCATCAATATGCTTTTCAACTACTATTCACATAATATGACTTATGAAGTGCTGTTTCAATACCATTCTTCCATACACATAAAGGGGGAAAAAACTAACTCCATTCCAAAATGAGAGATTGACAGCTATTCAAAGGGGGGAGGTCACATACAGACACCAATTCAGTGGTGCTGCACCTGCCCACTTTAGACCTGAATTTGACCCAAAATACCAAACTCGAAGAGAACAAATAAGCTCTTTGAAAATACCTTTATTAAAAATAGCAAATGTATTAAAGTCAAAATAAGAATCACTATTCTCCAAATACTAAGTAAGCTTCACACTTACAGTGTGTTTTTTAATTGAGGCTTACAAATCATCACAAAATAAATACACCACACATACCCCCCTATATGTACATAAATTCTCAACAGCCAGTACATCTTTGACTTCATTTTTAGCCATGGAAAAGGGAAAGGTTCAACAAAGTAAAACGCCTTGATCACAGTTTAACCTCAAACCTGTGACAAACCCAGGAATACTGAGCTCTCCATTATCATTACTTTGTTTTAATGCTGTTGCATTAAGGTAATATCTATTTTCTGAAAAAACTTAGATATGGTTCCCCCAAGCTTTGCTCACAGATTGTGAGTTAAGATCTAAGCAAAGCCCAATGATCTTATGCAATGCTTGTTTCTTGGATTGCATCAAACATTTACTTCATGAAAGATTTAGATGATTTTAAGTACAGATTTTATCTTTTCAGATCTGAGTCAGAATCAGGAGTACAAATGAGCAGGGTGTTTGGCTGCTGCTGGACTGGTTTGGTTAAGTAATAGACTTCTTTAATTGAAAGCAGGGAGTTTGTACTGGTGACACCAATAATGAAATACGATCTTTTTGTTGAAAGGTGTAGGACATAGCTGAAGCCATAAATCATTAGTCTTTCTGAATGCCGAACTCAAAATCATGCTTTGCTTTCCCTCGGCTTGCCATCAAACATCCATCCTCAGTAGGGCCAAAGCATACAGTTCTTCCAACGGATACTTCTAAAATATCTTTTTCCACAGGATCTGCTGCAGTGATTTAGGGCTGTCCCTGGATGCTGCACCATTTCCTCCTTTCCCTTTAGTTCACTGATTTTTTTTTTTTTTCCTTCTCTCCAGACTCAACACCCCACAACAGCACTACAATTACACGACCTTTCACTCTGCAAAACAGGATTTAATCGCCTCAATGGACATGTGAGTAGGGCAATGTAAAACCTCTTTGGGGGAGGACTGTACTGCCTCTAGGAAGATGGTTGGTTAGGCCCATATAGGATGCACCTTTTGACGTGCCAGACGTACCTTATTCTTCAAGAGACAATCTACACTCGTTAGAAGGAAGGCTCATTCAAATTCAGCTGCATCATCCCTGAAGAGGCTATGATGACCTCCATTTCCTAGTACCATTTTAACACTTTGGGTTAAAATGTGGAAGTAGTGGGAGAGATAAGCGAAATGAATAGCAGGGATTAGAACAGAATAAATTCTGTAACCACAAACAGGGTCAGGGCAAACGCTGTCAGTGAGCTGTCATTAAAACTACTTTTTTTTGTTGCTATTGATTGCTAGTTTTTCTAACATAAAGAATTATAAAATCAGACAGATTACGTGTGGCAGCATATAAAATGGAAAACAATTTTAGTTAAAAGTATCGTATATTTTCAAGAAAGCAGAATTTGTTGGTTTTTTTTTTTACTTAATATTACTCAAGAATACCCTTACAAAATCTGTAACTATCAGGTGGTATGAATTTAAGAAACTCCAGTAAAGTTTGTCCCTTAACAACACAGGCTATGGAACCTGGCCATAAGCATATGATCTGGAATGGAACTTGGCACAAATATATTTTAGCCAGGAGCACTTACCTTTGAAAGATACACTCAGAAAACTTAGTTTAGCAATGTGTAGCCTACAGATATAGAAAACCCACAAAAGCTGTATTGGCACCTGAGCTGAAGACACTCCATTTCTACCTGTGTTTGCAGGTGGAGTTTTTTGCCTGATGCATAGTAAGGCTGCAGGATGAACAAAGCCCTTTGCAGACACCAAAGAATCTTCAGGAGAGACAGTACATCTGTGAGGAGGATTTTTTTGGTGTCTGATAAGGGCTGAGCTCACCCATGATGAGGATAACAATGTAAGTCCTTTCCTTTATTCAGACACTTCCTTTTTCCAAACTTCTATTAAAAGCTTGCCTAACTAAAGTATATGGATAGTCCTCCAACAATTACAGTTTATCAGTGATGGACCATGCTTCTCTTCCCCTCAATACAGTATTCCCCAAATCCTTCCAATAATCCCTATGCTTACCACCACCACAAATTAATTTTGTCTTGCCTACCTGCTGGGCAAGCACCAGCCTATGTTGTAGCTGTAACATTGTGCTAATCGGTTGGTAAGGCTGCACGTGCAGAGGGGCTGACAGTTGTACCTCTCCTGAATGGGAGACCAAGCAGAGCGGTTTGCGTTTCTGATACTTCAGGGCTGCACAAGGCCTTAGACAGTATATTGAGCAGGCCTTGTGTAAAAATGCAGTATCAAAATGGCTACCTCTGTTAAAACTGCTGATCAGTTCAGAGGTTATTAACAGGGACATGAAAGACAGACATCACACAATTGAGTAATTCTCATCTCTGTAGAAAAACAGGTTAGAATAGAAGTTTGGGGTACTATTTGTTTCAAAGATGTTTTTCCCTGACATTGCAAAACTAAGTCAGAAGTCTAATACAACAGCACTGCAATTTGTAGTCTGAAAGCTTGAGTTTTAAAATAAGAGAGAGAACTACCACAAAATTTCTGTGGTGCATGGAAGATGGGACATCTTAAAACTCTGATTTTATGCATTTCTGAAAGCAGTCAAGAATCACTGGCCAAAATGGCTCTAAAGATTAAAGACAAGTCTCAGACAACAGAATGGCTAAAATGAACCTTACAGGTGAAAATGTTGTTATACCAACCTTAATGTGGAAAATCATGCATTTTATGCAAAATCATAAACATTAACCTGCATGAATGAAATTTAGAACTACCCATTTTCTAAAAAACATATTCCAAGTTACTAGTGCCATTTTCTTTGTGCTCCTTGGTTGACTCACAATCCCAGATAGGGTCTAATCCAGTAAATGTTTCCAGATGTAAAGCTCATATTTAATACTCCACCTAGAAGTAAATCTTATCCCCACTAGTTACTGTTTGTATAACCCTTCTGAGTTCAGCCTTAAAAAAATAAGAAAAAGTAAAAAACAAAGTCCATATCCATTAGAAAGTTATTAACTTCCTCATTCCCTGTCAGAGATAAAGGAACACAGGCCTAGGCCATCAATCAAGGTATGCAGATCATCCATTGTAGTCAGATAAAATTCCCACTGACTTCCATGGAACTTGGGATCTCACCCAGGTTACTGACAATCTGACTCACAACCAAGTGAAAAGGGGAGCATGGGGTAGAAAGTGACAATCTCCTAAATCTTTCCACTGCTCCACAGAAATAGCACACACTTACATGTTTAATCCATGCCACTGTGCATTACCTCCCATCCTATTGTAAATACAGTAAATAGCCCACAAGACATATTAAAGGGACAGAATAAAGCTTTTACCCAATTGTCTGTGCAACAGAAAAAGGAGAGCACCTCAGTTAACTACAGCATTCTTTCATTGGCCAACAAGCAGGGCTAGCCTTCAGTTGCATACAATACAGTAGATTGCTTTCCACGCCATCTAGCAATCTTTAGGGAATCGATTCAGTTATTTCTGGTTTTTCCTATCACTTCTAAACCTTCCTTGAAACTCAGGCCAGAAACTCAGTGAGATAACAGACGTGGTATTGCTAAACGCTACTTTCAGAAAACTACTGTAATCAGGTCTACAATGCTGACAGGTCTTCTGTGTCCCTTTGTACACCAAGATAAGAAATCAAAGGAAGCCTTTAAACATTAGCAAGAAACATGATGAGATCTCTAAGACTTAACTCTCTGTAAAAAACAATAATAATAACTTCTACTATTATCCAGAAATCCAAAGTGCCTCTCAGATAATTTACCTTTCCTAGACAAGCACAAATAAATATACACAGTGAAAACTGCCTATAAAAGGATGTCCAGGGATCTCAGTAGATTCTTATTGTGTTCTTTCCTCCATTTCCTTGCAACAGAATAACTGACTTTTTTTGAGGTACATCATTTTGCCTCTTTTGAGGAAAAGAAATCAAGTCTTTTCGCCTAAAAATTATTTTAAAGTTGCTTTATTAACATCAACTTAAGAAATTAGAAAACAAAAAAGTAAAAGCAATAGCACATTCCAGACAGTTTATTAAACAAAATGCAAAAGCACCTCTTGGGTGCTGGAAGCATTCATGCTTCAGCCGTATGCCTTTACAGCGGCCCCGTCATGTGTTAATGATTACATATATTCATTCACTACCAAAAATAGTTTCCTCTAGAATTATGCACAAAGAACATTTGTCCACAGTGAATTTCAAGCTTGGCTAGTCTGCTTGGGTTACAGTTACTCCTAATTTTACAGTGGCAAAAATCCAAAAGTCTACTTTGTGTTAGCAGTTTATCTTTTATGTCAGAATACTTTATTCATTCATTCTTAAGTTAGGAAAGTAGCAGCACCGAAAAATTGAAATCTTTACTTTACCCGTGAAACCAGTTATCACAATATACAGATTACTATAGCAAAATCCTACTTAGCTTATCTGGAAAGAGGATCTTCCCCCCTCCTTCCCCCCCCCTTCCCCCCCCCCCCCCCCCCCCCCCCACTTCTCCTCCTCTCTGGACTCCTCAGGAAACCTCAAGTAGGTTCTTCTTGATCACTTTCACATGCCTTAAGAAATTAGTATATGCTATCAATACCAAAGCATTTGCAAGCTTTGTAAGTAATGGTTACAAAACCAGTAGCAAAGGGAAACATACATTAAAAATATACATGATTTTTGTTATGTCCACTGTCTTGCAAAATACGAGTGCCTGGGGGGGGGATTGCTGCACATTTTTCCACATACACACATATATTACTTAAAGTGTAAAACATTTTACACCTATTTTAAAAGTTAGCTGCATAGAAGCCTCTTGAAGATTTCTCCTGCATTGCTTTGAAGCCCTCTATTCTTCCCCCCCCCTTTTTTTTGGATGCAGAGAAAAATTGCTCCATTCCTGCTTGGAATCCAAAGGAGAACAGGAAGTAACGTCTGAGCTCCATAGAGATTCGTTTTTATTTGCTTACAGGACGTGGCCGATTCAAAAACTGGCTTCATTTTTCAGTATCCTTAAAGGACCTAACTTTTTTTTTTCCCCTTTTTGGCAGGGAGCATGGCTGGAACTTCAAGTTCAGCCAAAATAGACAATAAAACAGTAAGAAGGCATAATGCCAAAAATGCAAAGGCATCAGCGTCCAGAGCATAATTCCACCCTTTTTTCTCTCCCCCCCGCCCCTCAATGGTTTACACAGGAAAACATAAAAAACAGAAAACTCTCTTTGTCCTAGAATGAACTCCTCATATTTTAAAACAGCCTATGAACATCTCAGATCCACTGGAGGCGAGCTAAAGAATGATATTGCTCATTTAAGCTGACAGTTGGTTTTTTTTAATCCATATGTTTTATTGTTGTGTTCTTTTGAATATCATACTTTGTTCTGCTTCTTGGGAGAAAACATTTGTATGAAGTAACAACATGTGGAATCTCTCACACAACACAATATGAAATTTGGTTCAAGAGCAGCCTTTTTTCCCTCCTCCCTCATGATACACAGTTTTAAACATTATTCTCACTGGCAGTAAGCCTGTGCTAGCCCCTAAGCCAAAAAAGTCCCAATTAATTTAAAACTCTCATTTTGTTGCAGCAAAACTGATTATTTTTTTTTTTTAAGGAGGGTCTAACCTGCGAATAATGCTATGAAAATGATGTGCAATGACCAACAAGTAAGTAAAGCTTCTCTGTGAGGATACGTGCAAATGTTTCCTCACATTTGCAACAGGAAGCCAGGCAGGATGGGTCTGGGAGAAGGTCTGGAAGCTGTATAGCAAAAGTGGAGGGAAAGACAAAAATAGATTTTAAAGAGGATATTGTCTTCCTTACTGCATTAATCCTTGTTTGGAATTAGAAGCTAACTATTCAGTGTTCCCTTTCCATCGTATAAAATTGAACCTATATAATTTGCAGAAAATATCCAGAAGCTACACAATGCTTTTTATTTATTAACAAGAATCAAAGAATTGCCTCTGCAGAAGCACGTGTCCAACTCAGCAACCAAAAAACAGCAAAATAGAGGCTATCTCCTTTATGCAAGAAGTGCAAAGTGCACCTGAAAAATATTAACTAACTTTTGCTTTCTGAAGACAGAAAATAAAGAATAACTATGACACTTGCATTAAAAACAATTAAAATGCTAATTGAAGAAAAAAAGGTAGACTTTTTGGTAGGGTACAAACTATTTTTGCAAAGCATTTGTAAGGCCAAATACTAGAAATCTGTGTAACTGTAAGGAAAAACACAGAAAAGACTATCAAATCACTGAGGATTTAAACCCATGGTTTTCAGAGGAACTGTGGTATGAACTCACTTTGAAACAGGTGGGGCAAAATGGCATACTAGTCTGAGCTAATGAAAATACAGATCATCCAGCAGGATTAGAAGGAGCCTTGTAGAAACAGCAAGGGGGAGGGTAAAAAGGGGAAAAAAAAAATTTGAGAGAAGTTTCATGCCATTGACATTTCAGGTTGCCAGGTTCAGAAAAGAAAGTGTAGCAGGTACGGTAAATTTAAATACAAAACAGATGCCATCTCCCCAGCCTTGCGCTGATCATGTGAATAAAACAAGGCTAAACAAAACAAAAAGCCAACCAATCCAAACAAAACCCCCAAAAAACTTCACACACCATGCAGACAATCAGGAAAGCAGACCCAGAAAGGATGAAACAATTGGCTGCTACAGATTATTTAACAAATCCCTGTAACTTTAAAAAGATGAATGACATTGTCTATTTGGATGCTCAATACATGAGTATCTGCATGAGAGATGCATCTTGCTGGTGTCATATCAAAAACCACATTAAGTTACAAGGGCAAAGATCATATAGCATTTTGGACTAATGTGGACTTCTAAAAGAAAAAAAAAGAAAAAAAAATCACAATGGAAGCCAATGATACAGCTGGTAAAAAGACATTCACGAGGATGCCTAGATTTCCAGAGGAAAGTTAGGCTTTTGATTACGGATGGCCTGGACACAAAGCTCTGTTTCATCTGAATCATCGTGCTATCTCGTGAAAATTCAATTTCAAGTCCCTCATGTATCCATTCTACAAAGGAAGTACTGCTTCCTGGCTGGACCGTAACTTCCCTTAAAGAACTGCAGCCGAGTTCTAATGGTATGTTACAAAAATGCACCAAGCAGCACAAGTACTGACTCTGATGTGGCCACCAGACTTGTGAGACACTGTTAGATGTGCACCAACACAGTCTTTTGCAAGCAAATGAATGCATTTTTCGCATCCAAAGAGCCTGGAGACAGGTGCTCAAAATGTGGTCTCTATTTGTAGTTTGGGTTTGATGGGGGGGGAAGTTCATTTTTGCTTTTGTTTTCAGTGATTTATTTTTTTCTTTGTTTCGCTGACTTCTAATGTACATACAAACTACAGCTGGAAAGAAATGATACCAGAATACATACACCACTTCTGTAGTAATATAAGGTGAAAGGGCTCATCTAAGTTCTAGGAGCAATAAAGTAGAAAGAGAGCTGATTCTAGTGTTGATAAATTTTCACTCTAACAGGACTCATTCAGCATTAGCAGAAACTCTCTGTGTGCTCATTTACTAGTACCACATTCTCTGTTAAAGACCTAAGAGATAAAAAAGCCCATCCCTGCATACCCTTTATCAACCTCATGAACACAGTCTCCAAATGACGGCAGAATGGTTAAATGGCCTAGAGTGCCTACAACCAAAAAAGCAAGCTAAGACCAGAGGAATGGGAACCAAGCCAATTGTCTAGACAGCAGGCAAAAAAACATGGTAGCTAAATTTAATCAGCTGCCTCCTTTATTTTGTAAAGTGAATGGGTACATTATAGCCAGGGTGACACATAATTTGTGATTGAAATTGCTTGTTTAATTGTAATTTAAAAAGAGCTGAACTTCATCCCAGTTCCATATCCATCATTCTCATACTTGCACATCAAACCAAGAGCCATCTTCAAAATAAACAGCAGCTGTTGAAAGCCTCCAACTTCAGCAGTGGCTCTGCACTCTCCCTATCTTCATCAATTCTTTTGCTGATCACCTCACTCACCCCTAACAGAGAAAAAGAAGTCCTTTTTCAGGCTACCATAAGTTCCCTGCTTTCCACAGAGGGTCTCTTAAGATCAGACTGGCAGCTTCTTTCTTGAGAAGGGGGCAAAGCTGGCAAAGGACAAACAACATGATTTATAACATCTACGGACTACAATTGGTTGCACAGACTGCAGTACAGAACAGCTGGCAGGATTGTGAAGAATAGTTCTTATTAGAGATCTGCTATTTAAACTCAGTAACTATATCCAAATTTTGATTCTAAGGCCTTAGAGGAAACATGGTGAAATTCTAAAACACTGGGGGAGGGGGGGGAAATCTGCCTCTTAACATTCAATTTACCCCATCTCTAAAATTTAAGGTGGAATTTGTGATTAAAGACCTCATGCAATACATCGCCCCATGGGAAGGAAAACAGAAAAAAAATGCAATATTAATAACAGTTACAATTAAAGCAGAGAACTACCAATCCCAGACTGAAGTAGTAATTTTTTTAAGTTGCCTCTCCCACCACCATTTCTTTGTCTTAAAGTATTGAAATTAAAAAAATCAAGACGAGTTGGTAACATTATCTCCAACCGTTTATTTTTCATCTGTAACACAGCCACTGAAAATCCCAGTGGAAATTTTAATGAACATTTGAATATTGATCAATTCTATTGCTCAAAACCTTAGCTCTTCACGTACTTTGATGCTGCTGCTTGTGGCAGTAAAAATACCTCCTAAAGGATTGTATACAGAATTGACAAATTTTTGCTTAAATCTATTAAAAAAAAAATCAAATTAAATAATGCTGAAATTGTCAACCCTGTAAAAGTAATAGCACCCTCTATTAAAAAAGAAAAAATTAAGAAAAGTAGAATTGCCTTTCATTAACTTCTCAGGTTGAAGTAAAATAGTGTATTATGATCCCTTTTTAAAAACAGAATGGTAGCAACAATAAACTCCTTACCCAATGCGAGGATACAGTACAGAAAGTTAATGGCATTACAGTTATTTTTTTTGATCTAGAAAAATATCACTAAAATATATTTATAATTAACGTGCCAGTTTAAAAAGTGTACTCACATGTATGTGCTGGGCAATGTTTTCTGAGAAATTCTGGTGAGTTATAGCAAGCTTATTTAGTCAAACAGCAATAGCTAAGTAAATATTACAGAATATACACTGAAAACATACTCAAAGTACATAATCACAAGCACTGATGTTAAAAATCCTACCTCCTGCTCTCAGACTCAGAGAACATAGACGTATCATGAAATTCACACAGCAATTCAAATAATCTATTTCACATAGTATCAGAAGAAGTGACAGACCAAGAGCTATTTACAGGCTTTTCATCAGATGTCTGCAAAAACCAAATAAACTTAAGAAAATTGCATCTGATTCACAGATAATCTTGATCAAAGAGATTACATTTACGTGAACTGCTACAATCACAGCAGGTTCCCATAATCACCTCACAGTATAAAATACTGAAAAATAAACACTTTTCTCGTCACCAAAGCAAAGCATGGATATAATTTATTAAATCAATACGTTACCTCTTAAAAATGCCTGCTAACTACAATATGCCAATAAGAACAAATAATAATACAGATATGTGTTATTTGTATATACATACAACCCACCTGGGTTAATTTTTTTTAATAGGTGCAAATATTGAAAGGAAAAAGAGACAAAAAAATCAGCAAGTGAACCTATATAGAATCAATAGACTACTACTAAGTTAACCTATAAAATACAATACTGCAGATGATTTGGGGTCAATTTGCAGGCTTTCTGTTATCTTCTGCATCAGGGTTGCATGGGGTTCCATGCACCTGCATAATGCAAGCCACCACGGATGAGAATTGCACTATAGGCAGGAGAGGCTTAAGGTGGGGGGTAATCACACATTTGCACTAGAAAAGATCCTGTTCCTCAGTGTTCTGTACAGCTTCCAAGATTGCTTCACCTCTCAGTCTGCACCAGCTACTATAGTGGATAAAACAAACTTCAGTACAGGGCATGGGTTGTCAATGTTTTACTTCATTCCATATTCAAAGCATATGGCATCTAAAATACTGTCTTCACATAGAGTGGATTTCATCTTTTGTTTACTAACATGGATGTATGGAAGAGTAGGCCAGAAAGCACACATTGTGAACACTGGAAGAGTGAAAAACAAAAAAGAAGAGGCAAAGCAAAAGTCTTACATTCATGAGAGAACTAACACCTATGCTAGCAACTTTCTAATAACCATAAATTCATGCCAATGAAACGGATGTAAAAAAGGTAAGGAAGAGAATATAAAGAAATACAAATGACCTAGTATAGCAAACTGATACATATTTGATTCCAGGGATAAAAGTTAAATGAATAGACATGCACTGGCAAAAGGCCAGCTTCTAACAGAACACAAACCTCGTAAGATTTGAGTTCTGTTTTTAATTTCAAACCCATGAACTTTAAGTGGATTTGAAATTAGGCAAAACATGTTCATCCATTCCTATTTATAATAGGAAAGACAGGCAGGCAAGCTCTAGTTTGGGAACTGGAAAGGAAGGCAGTGACACAAATCATCCTTTTGCTTCCCAACCTGAAGTCTGGTAAAGTAGAGCATGTGTACGCTGCTTTAAAGACAACACAAAGGAGCAACTCACAGCTGGCAACGCCCCTCCTGGAAAACTGCAAAATGTACAGGCCTGCTGATGGTCTCAAAAGCTCTCTTTTGTCCGTTTGTTGTTGTTGTTATTTTTAAGGTTACAAGAAAAGCTTTCTATTCAACGAGGCAAAGAAGTGGGGAGAGGGGGGAACCTCCTGTAGAATTTCAATGCAGGCAAGTCTAGTTGGACACATACACTGCACACGTTGCAGCAATAGCATTAACTGTAACCACTGTTGTCTAAGAACATAGGATAGACAAATCTGCAGAGATCAGTAACAACTCTGATTAGGCAAACAGATATAACTTGGAAAGGGAAACAGTGTTTTGGGCACACAACCGCTTCTATTTCAGACCTGAAGAAAAGCTGGTGTGTCTGAAATCTCACTTGCTTTTTTCAGTCTCAGCAGCAAGCCTACTGCAAGGTGTTATTCCTCTCAACAAATTTTTTTGAACAAAAAATTCTTTGAAATCATATGTAAAATTTCATTTACGTTTGGAAGCCCAGAACAGGCTTGAAAACTGAATGGTAAGCACGCCCTTAGTTCTGCCTCCAACACTTGTGCCATAATTTGTTGCACCGTCTTTCACTGCGATGTCTCGCCATTTACCTAAAACAGCGTATAACACATTCTCTTTGGACAGAATTATTATCAACACACTTGGAATTGACTGAGAAAAGCAGATAGAAATAGCTGCAGCTGGAACCTGCTACAGCCTGATGTCCCATGTCATCCATAGTAGGACTGTCTGGAACACTGCATCCCTCTCTGGAATAGCCAGTATTCAGTACAAGTAATGCAATAGTGCATAGTGGTTACTGCCTTAAGCAGAGAATACCACAACTGTTAATGACAAAGAGGAGCATGAAACTCATTTTTCAGCTTTCTTTTCTTTCCAGTGAGTTCAATCAGGGCAAATTCTTTGGCAAAAAAAGTTAACAAAAAGATCCAAGAAATCAAACATAAATCTGGTAATCTGCCGAGAGGGGAAGAGAATTGGCAGGCTTTATTATTAAATACACTTTGTGGATCCAACATATCCAAGATTAACATACAGAGATTGGATTCTGTACAGGAAATCTATTATACTGACTGCTCTCCAGTTATGTATATTGATGATTTCAGAAAGATCAAATGCCTAACTCTGGATGCTGCAGGAATAAACACGTGTAAGTTTCTATTTTCTTATGTTTGAGATAGACCTAGTCAAAATTTTTCCACAGAAGCTGTTCCTCAGCAGTGAAACAGGTTTTCAATAAAACTTTTTTTCTTTTTGTGAAAAGTATCTGCTTTTGGATGCTTTCCTGAGATGTAATCCAGCTATGAAACCGGGACCCTAGAGCAAGTAAACTTACCTTTATAATCAAAACCTGAAGTTTTCAGGTTTTCATTTTAAAGTTGTAATTGTCTTTGGTGGGAACTGTTTTCTGGTGAGACCTTTTTTTGGGCATTTCCATGGAGGGAATCCCTTCAGAATTCCCTAATATTGGTACATTTTAGCACTTAGATTTAGATTTTACGGGCGTAAACCATCCTTTTTTCCAGTTTTAGTCTTCCATTGAGTAGAATTTGCAGAAAAATACTGATCACATGAGATCACTGTCTATTCTGACCTTATTAAGAGCTAAGTATGCTTAGTACTTGTGAACTTGCAGCATCAGTCACTGGCCTTCCTGCTCAAAGGGAGCTCAATGACAGCTCACAACACAGTGGTTTCTGAACACAGCACCACCCTATCTTCCCCTCACAATTGGCTTCATCTCACTGCATGGTCCTCCTGTGAACCAACAAAAACCTGCAGAAAAAGAGCTTTCATTGATACACTGGTTTAGTATTTTTAACTGTAAAGACAGTTAAACACTGGAATTGATTTCCAGGAAGGCCGCAGACTTTTTACCACTAGATGTTTCAAGACCAACACTGACAAACTTACTACTGAAGCTGATCCTGCTCTGGGTGACGCTTAAATGATAGTCTAGGTGACTCCTCAGCCATGCTTTCCATAATTCTACAACAACTTGCTCCAACTGACTGTAATGGAAATTGGACAATGATTTCATACCATAATGTTTAAAAGGAGTGCACCAGAACCTCATTAAGGTTTAATTCCTTGCCAATTAAAAATAGATTATATTTAAAATAGATTATATTTAAAATAAAGAATAAACACTAATACTGACTAATCTCTCAACTTTTAAAGCAAGAACATCTTAAATTAAGGTACTTTAACCTGCAAAGCTTTTTTGTATGATTTTTAAAAGCCTACTTTTCACTATTTCAGCAGGAAACAAGTACTCCTAGACAGAAACCACAGTACCAATCTACAACCAGAATTACGTGTTTATGGAAAAAGTGATAAATCCCTGAAAAGAACTGTCAGATAAGTGAAGTGCTGCCACAAACTGCTTTGTAGCAAAATGAGTAACTTAGAACCAAGCAAATTGCTTTAGACTTGAGAAAAATCAGTGCCTAGAAAATCTGCATCTAATAAAGAAATTTTCTTTTAAACCTTTTATATAAATACAGCAAGATTCAATGCTAAATAAGAAGCAGGCCACGTTAAATTTAACAACTGACTCTTTAAAGTAATGATTTTCTATTTTTCTACATTTTTAATGAAATAAACAGCCCTTATACGCTAGACATTCTGGATTTAATTAATTTCAGAGATATTTAGATTAATTTTCTCCCTTGGAGAATACTTTCAAGAAACTGATCAACAGATTCCTAAGATTAAGTTAAGAACTTAATGGTTCATCATAACCACTTTGTATCCGTTATACACAATTTCTTTTTATATTAAAAATAAACACAGAGAGTATAAATATCTTTCTTTTTTCTTTCTCCCCTCCCCAAACTTAAAAATCGGCAAGTCTTTCCACAGTAACAACTGCAAAACAGCAATTGAAATTGTGAAACATGCCTACTATGAAATTCAGATTAGAGCATTAATTCTGCTAGTTAACTACAGCAATGTGCACTTTTAAGATTTTTCACATGTCGTCAACAGTTTTGTGCTATTTTATACAGTCACAATGCTTCAACTGGATTTTTTTTAAAGATTGTAATCTTGTTCTATGAGGCAACACTGATTAATTTCAAAAGGACTCCTTATGTGATCAGATTTACTTGGCTGTGCTACAGAAGTTAGCACCTAGAGTTCCAATGAGTACTATCTACTCAGTTTAACATGCATTATATATAATTAAAAATGGATAACCACACTGGCTCCATAGCCATAAAGCTTTAAAAACTGCCTTTTATGTCCCGAGAAGCAGATCTGTGGGTTCATAAATTTACAGCTGAGTTACTAAGGGGGATTTACAAGTAACTCACACTGTTTTGTGACCTAATGAGAAAGTGGCAGCTCTCAAGTAGTTTCAAGCATGGCATCACAATCCAAAGTGGTTTAGAATAACTGGCTCCAGCTAATGATACTCCACACTTTCTAAACCACCTGTATAATGGAATATCTATTCTAGCCCTCTCTACCCAGTAATAACCATTAGTTTGTCCATTACCTCAGGACCTTCATTCCACCCATGTAGACATCTTTTCTTCTTAAGAAATACACCGCTTCTTCCTGTCTACAAACACTCCTCCTCCTCCTTCAAATTCTACACCCTACAAAGTATCCCATGTTTTCACCTTGTTTGTAGTGTTCTCCCTCTCTTCCACTCCTCAATGCCTTTACCATGCCCTTTTCATTATTGTGTTTACACACACTTCAAGTCTAGATAAACTACAAGGAGAAAATGATTAGTGGTATAAATAAAAGTGGTAATACAAAATAAAAAAAGGCATCAGAATAGATCACAATATAAATAAGCACTACAGGGAAAGGTGAGAGAGAAACAGGGTTTGCCCAAACTGAAAACAGAAACAGATTGCCAAAAATGTCATAGTAAATCGACAACCGAAGTGGGAATACAGATTACACCTTGTAACATAAAACCAAGGCTCTACTACTCGACACCATTTCTCTTGGACAGCATGAGCAATTACTGCAGGCACAGAGAACTACAGAATTCAGTTCTTTGGTTGTATCCCAGAGTCTGGCTGCCTCACTCTCAGCTCTCCTTCAACACCAATCTGTACAATTCTTTCCATGCTTAACTGCTTCAGCCTTTTTTACTCATGCACACTAACATTTTTGCTTTTCATGGTATTTACTTAGCCATGGAATTTATATGTTTCTTCCTAGTGGAGGAAAAAGAATTAATCATCATCTTAACTATATACCTACTAATAGAGTTGAATGCCATCCTCCATACTTGAGGATTCCTTAATACATCATTTCCAGGTTATACAACATATATGCGACAGAACTGTGCAGAAATTGGAGAGTTAGAAAACCAGGTAGAAACTGTAACTAAATAACTTCATGTCATATTTCATAATCTCATAAAACCATCAAACATTCTAGCAAAAACCACAAAAAGCTATTATCTTCCCTTATGTAAAAAACCAACATTATTCCTTCTTCTGTCTTCTCAACCTCCAATATTTTATGAAAAGCACTGATCTTAGGCCAACAACAAGATGAATTTAAATTTGAACAATGCATAGGTCAAATGAGAGAGTGAAACATTCCATTTTATAACGGATTATGCCATTCAGATTGAAAAACCAGCCATATTATTTTCCCTGCATTTATTTTAAGAGAAGTAAAATACATTGCAAACATCACTCCTGCAGAAGAAAAAAATTAGGACTAATATACAAAGATTTCCTAGGGAAAGGGGTAGATGCAGGGGAATGACCAATACACATAGCTCAAAAGGCAAAGCCATTAAATCCAGCTTACGAGAATCATGTGTCTGGAATTAAAGAGCAAGTATAGGATTTCAGCATGTTTTTCGCTAAAGAGAAAAAAAAACTTCTCTCAACTTTCCCTTACTTTCCCAAACATTGAAAAAAACATACCATAGAAGACATTTGCAAAATGTATAGCCCACTGTTAGAATTGCATTCTGTATAGCTCGTGAGGAAAGTATGTGCCATATTTATAAGGTGCCACTCAAAGTATCTCACAATTTGCTGCTTTTGTACTTCAAAATTCATTATGACGTGGAAGTGTACAAACAAGTTTACACAAAGACATTATACCATACAGCTCAACTACAAGTTTTGATGCAGCATTTGGTGCCCAGGACATGCTCCTGAACGAGGTTCTGCCACCCCCCAGGAATTTTTGCATATCTATTTCATTAATTATTCTAACGACTTGTGGGTAGAGACCAGTTAAAAGAAATATAGTTCTAACTTCCCTTACACACCAGCAAAACAAATAACAGTGCTCTCTGCTATTTCAGCATCTTAACACTTCTGAAAGGTTACAGGATGACAGAAAAAATATAGAAGCTGTATTTGTGCATTCACAATGTATTCCTAAGACGCCAACACACCCCCAGCTTCTCTAAACCATTTCAACACTTCAACACTTTTGTTGTTGCAAAGCGAAAAAGGAGCCTGTGAATGGAGTACCCACTTTATCTCTCTTTGTATGCTTCTTCCTAGTATCACTGATAAAGTATAGATAACTCAGTCTCTGTCCAAGTTATCTAAGCAGAGGACAGCCTTCACTCTTGACACATTATTCAAATCCAATGTTTTTATAACCTCCATTAGCTGTCATGCTTCTTGAAAGTGAAAAATGTTATATAAATAAGACAACCGAGTGCTGGATTACAGCAGAACTTTGTCAGTATATATTGTTAAGCAATCATTCATCACTAGGCATGATATTCCTACTGAAATGATTTTTTTTTTTAGTTTATTTTAAGGGTACACAGAGAAAAGCAGAAGAGTCAAAACACTGAAATTATCAACACTGACCTCCACTGAGAAGGATGGGGCAATGACTGGTTTGCAGATCCATGATATACAATGAAAGCAACTATTTTAAGCTCACCAGGGTGACAATTCTGAAAAGTTTAAAAGAATTTTTCGTAACGTAATCCTGGAATTTAAGAACAACTTTTTCTAATGTACTGTGTGGAAACCAAGCAGTATTTGTTGCTTGTTCCTACACATACAGTGGCTTTACTAATAATAATGTGGCATCACTTCCACATATAAGCTTCAAATAACCAACATGTGCAGCCAAAGCATGCTTGCTGAACTAGCTCATGAAAAATGTCAGTACATTTCTATCCATATTTAAAATCAACTTTGAGGATAATTTTGTTGTTGCACAAGCAAAGCAGCAATAAACTAACACATCTTGGTCTCAGAAAAAAATGACAGGATTCAGGCTTAAAAACATGCATTAAAATACCATTCACTATCAAAGCACTGCAAAAGAAGGTCACTGAGTCTTGATAATGGTTAAGACTTGGTAAACTATAGGTATCTGGTTTTTAAAAAGTCTTACTAAAAACATTTAAGCTAGCCAAGACAGTTTTGACTCAACCAGGCTGGAGCATCCACACCTAGAGTTATGCTAGCAGAACTGAAGTGTGGTAGCCTTGGGCAAAGTTCAAAACAAAACAAAATGGAACAGAACAAGGCAGCTAACTGACAGTGAGTTAAGTTGGTAATCACTTAACACCAAACAGCTGTAAGCCAAGAGCATGCTTGACCATACCTTACATCACTAAGATAAACTCCATTGGGAGATCCTTCCTTTTCTCCACTACTGAAAATGTTTAGTGGAAACTCCTTAGATTTGAAAAGAAGCCTGGTGAATGAAGCTTCCCCTTTACATTTGTCCCACTACAGAAACTGCTATTTGGCTCCATTCTGAAGAAATGCTTTGGGTTGGAAGGGACCTTTAGAGATCATCTAGCTAGATAGCGACAAATCCCAGCAGGAAAATCAACACCTGCCTGTCTGATTTTTCCTCAGTTATTAGAAAATACTCAGTTCCATTCTTAATGCAGATACAGACATTTTCTTTAGCAACTAAACAAAAGGATGTATATGACCAATAAAAAGAGACTAGCAAAGCAGCAGCTGGATCTTTAATGCATATCCCACTGTATTAGTCTACTCAGAGCCTCTGTTTTTATCATAGGCAGCATGATGGAGAGCTGCCAGCAAATACAGGTGGCATTAACAGCATTTAGACTGCTGTTTTGATGTGGTCATGAATACACAGTAGCTAGGTGAATTCTTTTTATTTACAAGCCAACCAATATTCACTATTGAATTTTTTTTTTCCTAAGCTTCTGTGTACCAGCAAACGATATTAAGAAATAAAAGGACAAACAGCCATGAGAGCAAGCTTAGTTGTTTGCATTTTGAAATTTAATTTAAAAGTTTGAACTTTTAGCGTTCCCTCTTCCCTCATCACTTCAAAGTATCTTGGGTAAAAATTTTAAGGTTTAAAAATAAACCTTCCAGTAAAAACTGGAAGTATCAGGAAGTATTAGCAGACATTAAGAATTATTTACAATAGGGATCACACATCCTCCAGTCTTGTGCAGCTGTACAGATCTTCTCCCTAACAATAGAAATAACTCGTGCTAGTAGTCATGCACTCATCAATGTACACTCTTTTACTATTAAGCCAAAAAAATGGACTTGTGAATCAGTTGTTTTATGCAAGGCAAACTGTTATTTGGTAGAATAATGTAACAAGCCACAATGGAGGTTCTGGTAATGCTTCATCTGACCACAAGTTACCTTTTTTTTTGGTTTTTTTTTTTTGGAACAGAAGTAATGACCTAGACCAGTGTTTCTCATACCTGAACTGCAACTCTCCATGAAGTAACAGGAAGATTCAAAGAGTCAGGAGTCATAAATAGGTAGAGGAAAACTTAATTAAAAAATTAAGCTATTAAAGAAAATAACAAGAAAAACAATAAAACCAAATTACCCTGATTTACAGCTGGAAGCATCTCATTTCCTCCAGGGGAGTCAGAAGCAGCTATAATTATCAGCTGCACCTATTTACACTAGCTAGCAAGCCACCAGTTCCCTTAAAGCACTGGCAGCAGCTCAGTTCCTCCCAGGCAATATAGAGTATTCATACCTGCAGCTGATAATTACAGCTGATTTTCATGCCTTTTCCCCCCCCAACACTCTGAGGAACTTAGCTGCTGCCAGCAATCAAAGTAGTACAGTAGTATTTTTTCCTTGGGGTTGCATAAAAACAGATAAGCCCAGTGTTCACATTTGCCAGAAGTTTGGGAAATACTCATCTACCCTATTCACTACTTCATCAGTGAAGAAAATCTATGTTGATTAATACAATTAAATATGCCTGAAACTAGGACCATGCTATTTTTCAAGGTTTATAAAGAACTTTTCTATCTAGATATAACAGAGGCATACAGTAATGCAGGGCCAGAAATCACATAGCTATTCAAACACTAATTACAGAAGACATCAATTTCATACTGCTTTACTTTGTTCTACCTGAGCATCCAATCTAGTAAAAACATTATGTCTCACTCCTCAAGCCATCACTGGTTCCAAGAAACCCTCCAAATCACAAAGGTGGCATAATACGGCCTCACAGTAGGTACATGGGGCATTCCTGGAAGATTTCCATACAAGCACACAGGTCACAGGATTAGAAAAAAAACATTAAGCCTCTAAAAATGTGTTCTCCATCCACACTAAAATTTGGCTTAGCTTACTGAAATGGAAAAACATTCCGTGCTGGCTGCTGCCTGCTTTACCATGTAAAGTGGTAAATTTTCAGATGGTGCAGTTATGTAAGGGGTAATCCTTCCCATTTGTAAATGATAAGATCCTTACCTTAATATAATAAAAGTATATGAAGCACTAAGCCACTTTTGGGGGAGTGGGCAGTTTTATGCTGTCTGGCAATGCCATATGTCCTATTTTTATGCTATGAATTTATCAAGGTGTCACTCCAGGTAAAGGTAAATCCTTCCTCCTCTCTGCCCACCAGAACACTAATCATGAAGTTAAGTATCTTCCTTAAGAATGACATTTATTTAAAAAAAAAAAAAATTCTGATGCAGAATATGATGTTAACTATATCCTCTGATAAGCACATACATTACACAATATGCAAGATGGGGGGAAAAAAACCCCCTTCACAATAGATATATATTCATCATAATTAGCTTTAGAACATGAAATCAGAACTTTTTTTCCTCCCCAACTGTTCTGCAAGAATTGTCTCCCAATCCCATCCTTCTCATGCATTCTTTTAACTGAAATAAAGAGGCATTTTCCAGGGGATCTCATAATCATGTAGCGGGCAAAGGTGTACAGTATTATCCTATGGTTTTGGCCTTGGTTTTTTCCTATGAATGGGGAAACACAGCATTAGTCTGACAATTTCCAGTTCTTCTCTGAATTTTACGTTATTTATACACTGTAAAACAGAGCATTTAAAAGAAAGCATCACCCATGTACAGTCTCAGTATGAAAATTCTGAAAGTCTAGTCAAAAGAATAATGGCAGGGTGGTTTTCTTTTTAAAAACCACTAGTTATTTTCAGGTCATTTAATTTTACAACTTCAACTATTGCTTTTGGAAAACCTATAGATTTCAAAACACATACAACATCACATCTTTAAGGTTCTATGTACTTACAATTATATTCAGCTAGGAATGCGCATCTGTGCCAGAAATCAAATTCAAAAAAAACCCCTCATGGTCTAAGCTTTCTCCTAATTTATTTTTAAATTTAAACTAGTTCATTTCACAATTAAAATCTGCTCTGTGTTATTCTTTTTACATTATAACACACTGCATGATTATTGTACTTTCCAGTGGACAGTTGCATAGACAGAACTACTGCAGAGTGGACGCTCATGTAGCAGAGGCTGTAACCCCACATTCCTCCCAAGCAGCCCTGTCCTCCGAGCTGTCATGGGACAGGGAGGCATTCCACAGCTACTCCCCCTTAACCATTGCAGGTCTCTCAGCCCCAAGCACCATCCTTTACCTTCACTAACATGTAGTTATGTTTTTTAATAGTAATTTTGTCATAAAATCCTACATGGAGGCAAGGTTTCATTAAGCTACCTCCCAGCAGGGAGAGAGTAAGCCTTAAAACTGTCTTGTGTCCAGTGTTTTGTGAAAGGACAGATAACGTGTACTTTGTTGAAGCAGCTGTAACTTACAGGTTACAGGGGCCAATCAACTCAAATTAAAGGCATTATAGACAATAACATATTTATCTGTGATCAAGTCAGAGACAACATGCAAATTAAAATTCTAGTTAACCGAACTAGGAACGTTTTAGGAAGCTAGGAAGTTCAGAAAACATCTGCTAAGCAGCTTGAGATTACTTCTGAGTCACATTTAAGGTCATTAAAAATTCAACACTAAAGCAAAAATATTTTAAAGTTGTACACACATAACATATACATCACTACTACTAGTGAAACTCATATGAAGATAGGTTCACCAGCATTCTACACCACATTAAGGGATCCAATATTGAGAAGTTCAGAAAGTTTTACAAACTAGTAACTTGTCATTACTTTTCATTCATTTCTTCATTACATATGACTAAATAAATAAAGACTAGTCAAACATAAAGGAATAGAAACCATATAGTGTCCGCACTCAGGCTAGTTCAGCAACAGGTGTTAATAGCTTCGGAGATACATTGTTAGTGAGCCCCGCAGAACTGAATGAATCTTTCATTATTGAATCTATTCTGTGAGAAGGAAAAACAGATCAAAACCAGCCTTCAAACTGCAAAGTGAAGTCCCATTAAAAAAACAAAACAAAACAAAGAAAAATAGAAAGATTGAATGAATCAAAAAAGAATTACTCCTACACTGCTGGCAGCTACTTGGGAGTTACAAATGTGTTCAGATTTATTAATTCAAAGGGCTGCCTGAAGAGGGAGAGATTAAGAAAAAAGTGAAAGTTAAATGTCATTGACAATTAATTCCTTTCCCTCTCCCCTCTCCACCCCACCTGACCAAGTTAAAGCTCAGAAAGAAAGTCCTACTTCTGATCAACGAGTATATGACAACCTTAACTTAGCCAAAGCAGGTAACCAGGCTATCGAGAAGAGAAAAATGACTACTGGCTGTCGACCTTGTCACTCCCTAATTTGCGCAGCAAAGGATGCCACACAGATCTGTTTCCCTGCCCTTCATCACCTGGCTCAGTCAGCTTACACACCCTACATGTACCCCTTATCACAACCAGCACCTTCACGCCCTCTCAGCACCACACAGCCCTCTTCTACCAGCAAAGACCCTTCCTCAAGCCTTCCCTATCCTTCTTCGCAGTCATTTTATCCCCCTCCAACGCGGGGGGAGAGGATACCTGCGGGCGCAGTCTCCCTCCCCAGCCAGGAGGGCTGTGCCACAGTCTGCCTGCTGCTCCCTGACCCCCTGCCAGCTCCCACCTGCCAGGGGCCTCCCGCACAGCCCGGCCTGAGCTGCAGGCACCCCCTCCCTTCAGCACCTCTCCGGGGGAAAGGCACCTTCCTCCGACACCTTTATTTTGTTAGGGGGTTGGTTGAGGGGGGAGGGGGAGCGTTTTTTTGTTTGGGTCCTTGGGTTTGGGCTCTCCCAGATCCTTCTAACCCCGTGCCCGCTAGCAAGCCACCTCCACGGGCAGCTGCAGCAGGACGCCACCGACCCGCCGCGCCTCAGCCCAGCCCGTTCGCCTCTCGCCGCCCTCCGCCAGCACCGGGGCGGGTGGGGAGCTGCCCTCACCCCCGCTCCCTGCCCCGGCCTCACTCCCCACCCTCGCTGCGGGCTGGCAAGTGCCGCCATCCCCGACGCCCGGAGCCCTGAGCCGAGACTCGGGGGCTCCCGCCGCCCCCGCCGGTCTGTCAGCGCCCCGAGCAAGCACTCGCAGCCCCGCTTGTGTGTCCTGGTGTTCCCCCCCCCCCCCCCAAAAAAAAAAAAAGGTTTTCCTCACGCTCGCTACTACTTGCACAGCGAGCCCCACCGCCCTCCTTTCCCCACTTAGGAGCAGCGAACGTTTTGGCGGAGCTCGCCACCACACAGGCGGACGCACCGCCGTGCCCCGTCGCCCCCTCCTCGGCGGGGCCGGGCGGGACGAGCGCGCTCCCCTCCGCAGCGGGCAGCGGCCCCGGGGGAGCCGCCACCCCCCACCCCCCCCGCCCGCAGTAGCCCAGGGGCTGACCCTGCCCGCCCCTCACTCACCGTCGGCTGGGCGGCAGTCGCGGCGGCCGCCCGGGCGGGGGAAGGCGGCAGGTTCCGCCCGGCGGCCCGGCACCGGGCAGGCTGGCAGCCAGCAGCGCCGCCGTGCACCTGCTGCGGGCGGGCCGGCGGCGGCGCGAGAGCGGCCGTTGGGCTGGCGCGGCGGCGGCGCGAGGCGCGCGGGGGGGGGGGGGGGGGGCAACGGCCGGCGCGGCGGCGGCGAAGGTGGCGGGGGGGGGGGGGGAAGCGGTCGGGATTGAGCGGTCGGGAGCGAACGGGGGAAAGCGAAATGAGACCTGAGGGAGGTGGATGCGGCGGCTTAGCGTAACCCCCAGCGCCCTTAGCAAGAAAGTTGGCGTGCCGGCGGCGTGGCTGCCGCTGGTGGAAGCCGCGCTCCCCGCGGGCCGCGGGGCTCCCCTCACCGCGTCCACAGCCGCCTGCGAGCCGAGGGAGGGCGGGCCCGGCCCGCGGCCGTGGCGGCATGGCTTTCATCGAGGTAATTGCGGAGGTAATTTACAGACCCCGTCACCACAACAGAATACTCATTTTTGCCATTTATTTTTTTTTCCCCCCCCACTTAAAGGGTACTTTGGGGGTTTTCTTAATTTTGCTGCGCGCTGAAGAGCCTGAGAAGGGCTCTTTAATGTAGTTCCTGTTAAATAAAACTCATCTGGAAAACGATATTCTTACATTTATGCAGCACCTTTATTCCTACACCATTTTACAAGACACAGCCCTGACTTCGGGCCACTGGGTAATTCGGTGTAATTCCCTAACAGTCTTCAAGTGTTCTGGGTTTATATGTGACTACGTATGTCACCTGCAAGATAGAGCCACTTTAGGATGAAGAATGGCAGGCCAACAGGGTCAAGTGCACCCTACATTAGTGGAATGGAAGGGTTTCGGTCAGGGAGCCTTGGTCTAACTTGGAAAGACAGAATTAAAGAGAAGAAAATACTTGATACCTTAATTCTGAATGCATCATATCAAATTACTTTATTCAAAGCTCTATAAAGATGTCAAGCAATGATACTTTCCTGTGTATTTCATTCAACTTTTGCATCCAGTCCCAAAGAAGTGAAGTGATTGTCCTTTTATTTTCAAGGCAATGCATCTGTCAATAGAGTTTCCCACTCAATCTGCAAAAACTTAGGTCAGGGTCTTCATACTTGGAATTAAACCCATATAGCAATAATTAAAAAAAAAAAAATTAGACTGTAAGAATAAAAGAAAAAAGACTTAAGACTAATAGATTTTTTACAGTGATTTTTAAGATATGCTAAACTTCTAAGAGAACTCTGAAACATAAAGTGAAAAAAAAACTTTAAAAGAATGTGGATGTTATAAGTTCATAAATTGGGGCACAGTTTTAGCTTGCTGGTGTGGAACCCTTAAAATACCCTGCAGTTTTCCAAACTGTGATGTTCTGGATGAAATGTAGCTCTTGCCTCCTCTAATTGAGCTTCAGTCTCTCTTTTCAGTCAGATTCTTTTATTTCCTATTTCATTTATTAAATATATAATTTATGCAACTTCTCGCTCAATATCTAATTTGGAGTGATCAAATGCTAGGAGTAAAACCTTTCAGTGTACAGGGAAAAATTAATTCCCAGTTCACAAGGCAAAATTGTTCAAGTGGATTTAGGTGTCTACACATGGAAAGAACTGTATAAAGGAAGCTTTCACTTCTGACTGGGAAATACTGATACACTGAAAAAATTCTAAAGCATAGGTATAACTGAAATCTTACAGACTTTATAAAAAAATTGGCAATGTTTTGTGTTAAAGATACTAGTATTTACTTTTTGTTGATTAGATGCTTGTGTGTATGTTATGTGTATAGATAAAAGATAAGAATTAGTCACCACTTGCACATCAATCTGAAAACCTAAGATACCCATTGTTGTATTCTAGAACTCTCTTATCTTACCAAACAAGAAACTTGAAAGCATTAGAAATGTCAAATCAGTATGTTTTCCACACTGCCTTTTTTTAACCTAGATATCAACAGTGTGGCGTGGAAAGGCCTACTATTTTAAAAGTCACGTTCATCATCATTTGTAAAAGTGTCTCCATTCATTTATTCAAACTAAGTTTGTCTCCAGTATTTTTGCCTGTTGAAAGTAGTATGTACATAAAGCCTCTGGAAGTCTTTTCATGACATGAATCATTTGTTTGAAGAAATTAATATGGTAAACAAAAAAATTCTGCTAACAGCAATCAAATAGTGAAGTACAATCTATTTTAGCAAGAATTGTGTAGAGCCTTTAATCTTGGTTTAGCTGAATCATTATTTATTTATACCCGAAGTGTGTAGTTGGAATTTCATAGTAATGTATTAGGCTATGAGCACACATACCACCCCTCCTTGCTACTTTTTTGATACCTGTTCTATGTATTTATCCATGTATTACAGCAAATAGAAAATTATATTGTTAAAATCAAATTTCAGTTCTATTTATCATTTGCTCACTACTTTAAATTTTTTTAGCCTGACCTTTTCTGTATTTATATCCCACATAAAGGATTTCTTTTGAGTTTGTGATTTTTTTCAAATGTAAATATAGGTTCAATATAGCTTTAGTTGAATGATACACATTGGTGGCTTGCATTTTTGTATCTCAAAGTTAGATCTAATGTACATGACATGTTTTTAATCTATAGTAAGGAAGAAAAAGCCACCTCTAAGTTTGGAGAGAATTTTTTGAGTAAAACATAACTTCATAACCAATGCTGGAGTGTTCATGTTTCCACCAGTAGCTTATATGATAGCTCAAGTGGATGTGAATTTTGGGTAGCAATGATTCTCTTCAGTGTTAAGCTGTTTTCATTTATGCAAGTCCTTAAGAGCTGAGCCATGCATAGGCAGCTCAGAGATTAAGATGTGGAGCTCAAATCTGAAGAGCTGTTAAGCCTGCCTTAAACAGCCATACTGCCATTCTGTGTCATCATCAACGCCTCCTCCTGATAAGAAGTCAGAGCAAGCCAGGTAGAAGTTACGCCACACAGCAGGCCATTCTCTCAAAAACTTCCTTCAGTAACTTCCATGCCATTTTTCCTCAATTGCTGCAGGTCACTTCCAAATCAAACCTAGTCAAGAGACTCCGTATTGTATAGAAATGAATGACTAGAGAAAAACTCCTGCTTTTGTCTAACTGTGGAAACAACCATTTACCTGGTGTATCTGGCTAAGTCACCATCTCAGGAAACAGAAGGTAACAGCAATATTTCTTAAAAAATTATTTTAAATATTTCATGATGCTAACAGCTCCAAATTTTCCATTCTGAAATCACATGTAAAAAAGACCTTAAAACAGCGTCTTGTCCTTTCCCTTATTTTTAATAAAGTTACATACATGGCAGATCAACTGGAAAAAAAACCAAAACATGAACCCCAAAACTTAGAAAGCTTCTAGAATCTTGACTGTGGTGCCTGTTAAATTGGCTGTCTTTAAGCAAATCAATATTGTTTCAGATGTTTCCCAAGGTTGGAAAACCAGACCATAACTGTTGTACCAAGCTAGATAATCACGAGCTATTGGCACTGGCTTCATTGTACTTACGAAGTGGAAGCCAAGAGCAAAATTTCTTTGGAGGACAAGCTGGAAATGATGAACATAGTGGAATTTTACAAGGAGAAACATAAGAATTATGCATTGTGTCATGCCAAAACCCCATTGCCATACTTAAGGAAAACTGGCTATTGAAAAGCAATAATTTAGGCAAGAAGAATTACATAGGTGAATATATTAGGTTATCATCATTTTTCATTAATCCTTTTTCCTTCAAATTAAAAAAAAAAAGCAAAACCTAACAACATATCTAAAGTTAAAATAGATAATGTCAATGAGATCTGACACCCTGCGTCATACATGATTAATTTCTCATCACATGCGTGTAATTTTTGTTGATGAAAAGCAAATGTGTGAAAACGGACTTCAACACCTCACATTGGAATGGTAGCTGGCAACAAAAGAATAATGTAATGCAATTCTGGATTACATGCCACTTGTTTTTACTTTTTTGACACCTGGCTACACAGGAGTCTCTTAGTTGAGCAACTAAGTGCTGCACACAGTTCAGGCCGACTTAGAATGGGGCCAATAATCAGGTTCTGACTGAATAGGGGCTAGTTAAACTAGCTAATGTTAGAAATACTAACTGGAGAGGTGTGTATACTGAGGACTTAGACACCTTACAATTTGCAACAGAAGTCCCAAACTTTTTTCATGAGTATGAGCATCAACATTAAAGCCAAGAGAGAAAGACGCTTTCACCTTTTAACACAGTCCTGCAGATAACAGAGTATTTTATCCTATGTTCATTTAGAATAAAACAGAAGCTTGCTCTCTGACCACCAGCTAGAACACAGACCTCCCACTCAGTCCCTTAAACACAGTGTTATGAGGTCATTCTCAATCTTGGTTTTTCCATCTCTGGTCCAGGGAGCCCCTAATTCCCCATGTACCTGCCAGCGTTTCCAAGGAGACTAACCAAGCGAAATACTGCTAATTTCTGAAACAGCAATCAGGGCAAGTTCTACATTTGTTTTCAACTTGACCTGGTGTCACCCGACACTATGCAAAATGGCCCAGAAAACTCTTTTGGTTTCCGCCTTTTTTTCCTCCTGACTTGCTGTCTGTTTCAGAAGAAGTGAGAGAATCCTCATCAGTGCGTTTTTGGAAAGGATCAGTTCTTAATCCCCAAAATAATGAAGCAGAACAGAACACAGTCTGTTTATACCATTTCCTAACTTTCCTAAGAGTTTCTGCATTTATGTGTACGTGTGTATACGTTGCGACTCTCTTAGGGCCATTGGCAAGCTGAGCCAAGCAGGTGGATTTCTACACCTCTGTGAAAAACCACAGATACCGAGGGACTTCAGCGGGCTATGGAGCTCCACCTGAGTAGACCTGCCTGCACAGCTGGGGCTGTAGGTCCAGCCTGACTACCTAGACTTCTCCAGCGCTGCTTTCATTCAGCCTCAAAGGGTTGCATCACTTTGAAACCTACTAATGCAAATAACAGCAAAATCTCCATCTATCTTGGTAGGTTTATCATAAACCCCGTGCTCAGCCTTTTTAATCCTCCCCCCGAGTTGGCTGTGTAGATAAGCCACACAGCAAAATATCCCAATAGAGCTCACAATCTATCAAGATTCTTGGAGACAAAATCAGAACTGAAAAACTTTTGTTTAAAAACCGCCTACAATTACAAACAAGTAAATAGAACCATTAAAAAAGAAGTTACCAAAACCTGAATTTCCACAAAAATCAGAAGCATCAGTGTTCTGTGGCTGCTACAGTCATTAACTATTATTCATTTGGCATGATTCAGAACAGTCAGCACACTGCTAAACTGATTATAGCTGGATCCACTTCAGCGTACAGTGTGTCACGAGAGGGACTACAATATTGTGACCCATAGGAAGGTCACTGTTTGCGAGTGCTGAGATTAAGAATATGCCACAAGCATCAGATTTTCTAACTGCTGCATCAGTAAAGATCTGTATGATTTTCGTCAGTGCTGACGTGGAATCAAAGGGAGCCAGAAGATTAAAACCGAGGATGAGTATGATTAAAAATGTAGGCACAGAGGTTGCTGGTTTGATTTTAATGCAAGAGGACAGTAATATAGAGACCACTGGCTAATAATCGTACAGCATATATGAATATTGAAATTTCTGTATTAATTTAGTATCTTACAGGTCCAACTCCAGTACAGCTTTCAACTCTCGAGGATATCACCGATGAATAGGAAAATGATAAAATCACTACTTAGAGAACAGAATGTCAAAAACTGCAGCTAGATTAAAAAACAAACCAATGTCTACCTTTCCAGCAAATAACATACAGTTACACGTATGAAAATGGCAGTTAATTTTTTCTTCTACACCATGGCTTAAAAACAATCATCACAGGATCTGAGTCAGCCCAGAACAGAGCGTTGTACAATTCGTTAGATGTGATACAGTTAAAGCTTATCTCATAAGGCAGTATTTTTTATTTGGTAGAACAAATCTGTACCACGCTGTGGCAAATACTGTACTGTCAGTTTTCTAATTAATCGGCTCCACAAACGGAAACAGCATAAATGCAGGGATATGTATTAGATTATTTAGCATTCTTCCATTTTAACATGCCAGAACAGTGCTACTAACAGACATGCAAGAAGCTTTAAAAACATGGTATTTTTAACCTGGCAGTATTAGTTTAATGGCTGAACAACAAGGGGTGTGGGGGGGTGGGTAGAAGGAAAGGACTGACTGTACTATAATTATATAGCATCAATCAACAATATTCACCAAATTGTAACATGACTTGGCCTGCTGCACAAGACTGAATCAGCTGGAAACATATTCTAGGCATCTGTGGGAGAGATCTATAATGAGAATGATGGAAACCACAAATTTAACAGGTTTTATTTAGTGCTATCATATTTCACTGCACTAGAAAGCATGAGTGCTTTAAAAAGATGACTTTACCAGGTAAGCACATTGTCAAAACTTGTTTCAATAATATATTTGTTTTTAATAATACACTAGTCTATAATAACCTACAATAGTAACTCAAACTGACATTATCTATAAAGTGTGAGATCCAATATAATTCAATTAAATACCAATCTAACAATTTTTATGCAAATTACTTTACTCCATCTTGCACATTCCTTTATCTCTGGGGATCATTCTCAATTTCCTTTTCTGTAGCTTTTCTAGCGCTACACTGCATTTTGGTAATATCACCACTGAAGCCGAAGACAATATTTCAACTATTAAGCCTACCAGAAAATTATAGTTAGATTTATATCTGTTTTAGTCATACAACTTTGCTTTCCAATGATTTTTCAAAGTACTTTTCCATAAAGACTAGAAAGTTCAGACAGGACACCAACATTGTTTTCAGTCTATTCTGACTGTCAAACTAGTTTTCAAGTATATTAACAGCCTTTGTACAAGCATGTTCATTAGAAAGAAGGCTGTTAGCACATCCTAGATTGCCAGACTCTTCCCATTTTAAGTCCCAGTTGCTTATAACTTTGCCAGACGTTAAATGCTTGGGCTGAAATTTTCCATGCAATGTCTGTGCCTCAAGCTGAGATGTGTTGGAAAATTTCAGCTAAAAAAAATACAACTATTTCCAAGAATGAGGGTAGGGGAAAAACATTCTGTTTCACTCGTGGAAAAACAAAGAAAGAAAAAAAGAAAAGAAAAAATCAGAGATATTTTCACTGCAAAGCTCACTTGCCTCTCATGCACTGCCCTGAAATTGGCAGGAAGGAATCATTTTATTAGGAATTACACTTTTTTTACTTTCCCCATGAAAATCAACCCAGTATGGGCTACTTATAAGCCTTTGAAAAATTGTGGCCCATGTGAATTTACTACAACATGCGATTGGAAAGAACTGCCTAATGGACTGAATTCAGTCCCATGCAATCATGACAAATGTACAGTAGATGTCCGGGTCCAAGAGCTCCACAGACAATCTTGGCATGTGCTCCTGCAAGCCCTTGGCCCTAAACCACTCTATTATAATGCTCTATTACAGCACACTGAAAACATGAAGCATGAGATTAAAGCCATTATGCCAGGTTGGTACAGGAAGAAAGCAGTAGAAGCTGGAGAGAGAGGTGGGAAGGAATTGCTAATATAGTCATTGAATAAAATTTCAAGGTGACCTAAGGACCAGACTGCTGGACAAACTGCTGGCTCCAGGGGAGGGCAATGGTCCTTTGCAATTTGATGTGGGGGAAGATTCCTCTTGACCCCCAAGTCTGGCCTTCAGTTCCAGCAACAACCATCACTGGCAGTTGCATCCACACTGCAAGATTTTCATCTCTGCTCTGGGCATTACTGGGGCGTATTTGCGAACAGAAAACATGGTATCTGTCTCTCCAGTACTTTCAGTGACCCACTGCTGCTGACACAAATGAAGCTGATTAATTCTGAAATCAGAAGAACAAGACCTAGCCCTGCAGCAGCAGCTGCAATGCCTACAAAGGGAGTCGACTGGGGAGAGAAACCTGGATTGGACTGATTTTGGTTGAGTCCGTAGGGGCAAGGGAAGACTGCAGTGCTCAGCAACCCACATATGGCACACACATGGCATTTTCAACTTCGATATCCAAATGATTTCAAAGAGGCAAGGCTGTCCTGCCACCAGCCTTACAAATATACAAGCCATCACTTCTCTGCAACCACAAAATAGCAGTTTGCTGAGACTGTGACTTCCCTGGGATATTCAGCTTCATAAGCCATGACAAAAAAGACAGGCAGGATCCCCAGAATCACGATGGGCACCACAGTTCTGATAAGGGTTGTTCATAAAGAATAAACAAAATTCCAGCTTATCTGAACTTGTTTTTTGATTTGTATAACTTGTAATTGCTTCCTATTTTGGTATTCTTAGCTGATTTTGCCCCTGTGTTCCATGAAGCCCTGGTACAGTCATTATGCTTTTTAGTACCTTCTGTGGTTAACAACTTCTGGTTTCTTCGGAGAGGCAGCATAGAGACAAAATCACTCCAACTGAGTCCAGAGCATAAATCTGTTATTTTACAAAGGCACCTGATGCTAATGAAAAGCTTGTGTTGTCAGAGTATCATAAATATCTAACTGCTGTCAGCCCAACCTTTGACTTGTAAGCAACAAATGAAGTAGTTGCAGATCGGATGAAGGCTGTGAGAACCAACTTCTGAGTAGCAATCATGGCTCATTTCTGTACCAGCTTAGGTATTACAATAAATGCTGTGGTTCAAGAGGTTTGGGGTGAGTTTCTACACACATGCATGAAAACTTACTTTTGCATGCGGAAATCCTGGAACTATTGCTGGTCAAACTGAAAAATTCTGTAAACCCATTACGTTTTCTCCTCATATGCATCCTACAGAAATGTCACATGCATTTAAAGAGAGATACGATTATAGCATGAATCACATCAGCCGCATGCTTGTGTATTCTCCAGATTCAAAGCTTCACAGCGCTGCTCTGAGTGACTGCCCATCATGAAGGACAAAATGATCTGCTGATAGCTTCACAGCTGTTTCATTCTGCCACAAATAGATAAAAATGAGCATCCTGCTGAGCCATTAAAGACAGACAGTGTACCACGTATCAGTGCTTACTCACATTCAACTTCGGATGGCATTAGGACAGCTGGGATATATCCCTGCATGCTTTAGCATCACCCACAAGTATTCAGAAACTGAAGATGTCTGGTGTGTTGTGGTAACAGAAAATTGTGAATGGAGAGGGTTAGTTTGTAGGCCTTGAGTTCAGGGCAGAGCCACAGAGTTTACTTGCTGCGGAGAAGTGCTGCAGAAGTGATGGAAATTAGAGAATATAGAACTACATCTGCTTCTGCTGTAGAGGTCCTATATGGTGGTAATAAAATACTAATAATCTTTTCCACAGCTAGACACCTAATCATGTGGTGCTTCTTTTCTGCCTGGAGATTCAAGAACATGCTCTGAGGAAACTATCACAACTAGAGCTAAAGTAATTGAGAATTGCAGCAGCTTAGGCATATCAAGTGCAATAATAAAACTATGAACTCTTGAAGCTCAGAAACCTTGAATTGGGCATCTGAAATTTGTGAACGCTTTTACCCTCAGATAATTCCTGTGAAAAACAAGAAAGCTATTTGGCAGACCAAGCACTTTACAAACCATGGGAGGGTGATTGTTGTAGAGGAGGGATACCGTTTGTTACCCATAAATATGACTGTCATCCCATCTTGTTACAGTTGTGTATAGGTATGTGTATTTGTATTTAGAATCATAGAATCATAGAATCATTTAGGTTGGAAAAGACCTTTAAGATCATCCAGTCCAACCATTAACCTAACACTACCAAGTCCACCACTAAACCAATTAAGGGTAGAGTAATAATTTCATGTTTCCTGGCTTGGTGGCTATTATTTCCTAATGAAAGTAAAAACTAGGAATCATTAAGGTTGGAAAGGACCTCTAAGATCATCAGTCCAACCATCAACCCAACACTACCATGCCCACTAAACCATGTCCCCAGAGTGCCACATCTACCCATTTTTTTAACACTTCCAGGGATGGTGACCCCACCACCTTTCTGGGCAGCCTGTTCCAATGCTTGACCACTCTTTCCATGAAGAAATTTTTCCTAATATCCAATCTAAACCTCCCCTGGCACAGCTTCATGCCATTTCCTCTTGTCCTGTTGCTAACTACTTGGGACAAGAGACCAACACCCACCTCACAGCAGCCTCCTTTCAGGTAGCTGTAGAGAGCCATAAGATCTCCCCTCAGCCTCTTCTCCAGGCTAAACAACCCCAGTTCCCTCAGCCGCTCCTCATAATGTCTGTGCTCCAGGACCCTTCACCAGCTTTGTTGCCCTTCTCCGGACACACTCCAGCACCTCAATGTCTTTCTTGTAGTGAGGGGCCCAAAACTGGACACAGTATTCCAGGCGCGGCCTCACCAGTGCTGAGTACAGGGGGACAATCACTTCCCTGCTCCTGCTGGCCACACTATTCCTGATACAAGCCAGGATGCAGTTGGCCTTCTTGGCCACCTGGGCACACTGCTGGCTCATGTTCAGCCAGCTGTCAACCAACACCCCCAGGTCCTTTTCAGCCAGGCAGCTTTCCAGCCACTCTTCCCCAAGCCTGTAGCATTGCATGGGGTTGTTGTGACCCAAGTGCAGGACCCAGCACTTCACCTTGTTGAACCTCATACAATTGGCCTCAGCCCATCAATCCAGCCTGTCCAGATCCCTCTGCAGGGCCTTCCTACTCTCGAGCAGATCGATGCTCCCACCCAACTTGGTGTCATCTACAAACTTACTGAGGGCACACTCAATCCCTTCATCCAGATTGCTGATAAAGATATTAAACAAGACTGACCCCAAAATGGAGCCCTGGGGAACAGTGCTTGTGACCGGTCACCAACTGGACTTAACTCCATTCACCACAACTCTCTGGGCTCATCCACCCACCCAGTTTTTTACCCAGCGAAGAGTATGCCCATCCAAGCCATGAGCCGCCAGCTTCCTTAGGAGAATGCTGTGGGAGACAGTGTCAAAGGCTGTACTGAAGTCCAGGTAGATGACATCCACAGCCTTTCCCTCATGCACTAGGTGGGTCTCCTGGTCATAGAAGGACATCAGGTTGGTCAAGCAGGACCTGCCTTTCATGAACCCATGTTGGCTGGGCCCAATCCCCTGGTTGACCTGCACATGCCTGTTGAGCGCACTCAAGTTGAACCACTCCATAATCTTCCCTGGCACCGAGGTCAGGCTGACAGGCCTGTAGTGCCCCAGATCCTCTTTCCGGCCCTTCGTGTAGATAGGTGTCACATTGGCAAGCCTCCAGACATCAGTGGCTTGGCAAGCTCCTCCGCCAGCTCCCTCAGTACTCTTGGGTGGATCCCATCCAGCCCCATAGACTTGTGAGTGTCCAGGTGGCGTAGCAGGTCGTTAACTGCTTCCTCCTGGATTATGGGGGCTTCAATCTGCTCCCCGTCCCTGTCTTCCAGCTCAGGGGGCTGAATACCCTGGGGATAACTGGTCTGGCTATTAAAGACTGAGGCAAAGAAGGCATTAAGTCCCTCAGCCTTTTCCTCATCCTTGGTGACAATGTTCCCCCCACCCGCATCCAACAAAGGTTGGAGATTCTCCTTGGCTCTCTTTTTGCTGTTAATGTATTTGCAAAAACATTTTTTATTATCTCTCACAACAGTGGCCAGATTGAGTTCTAGCTGGGCTTTTGCCTTTCTAATTCTCTCCCTGCATGGCCTAACGAGATCTCTGTGCTCTTCTTGAGTTGCCTGCCCTTCTTCCAAAGGTGCTAAACTCTCCTTTTTTCCCTGAGTCCCAGCAAAAGCTCCCTATTCAGCCAGGCTGGTCATTTTCCCCGCCGGTTCGTCTTACGGCACACGGGGACAGCCCGCTCCTGCACCCTTAAGACTTCCTTCTTGAAGAAGGCCCAGCCTTCCTGGACCCCTTTGCCCATCAGGACTGTCTCCCAAGGGACTTTCCCAACCAGTGTCCTGAACAGGGCAAACTCTGCCCTCCAGAAGTCCATGCTAGTGGTTGTGCTGGCCCTCCTCCTTACGTCGCCAAGAATTGAAAACTCTGTCATATCATGTTCGCTAAGCCCAAGATGGCCTCCGACCATGACATCTCCCACGAGCTCTTCTCTGTTTGTAAACAGCAGGTCAAGTGAGGCACCTCCCCTGGTAGGCTCCCTTACCAGCTGTGTCAGGAAGTTATCTTCCACACACTCCAGGAACCTCCAAGACTGTTTCCTCTCTGCTGTGTTGTATTTCCAGCAGATGTCCATATTTAAATGAAACTTTTGGACCAAGTGGGTGAAAACGCATTACAAATTATCCTCTCAAAATAATGTCATATATCACAAAAAAAAACCCTGAAACAATAAATCAAAGAAAGGAGAAAAGCCATTTTACTACATTTTCCACAGAATGTTGCTTCAGAAATAATATTTTGTCCTCACTTCCTACAAAGGCTATCTGGCATAAAGAGGAAAGAGTGCAGGCTTTTTAGTTTGTGGCAACTGTTTGCAAGTGTTTGCATATACCCAAACATCTTTAAAAATCATCCCGATGCTACTTTGCATTATGGGATAGATATATTTTTTCATCTGGAAGATCCAAAAGAACTGCCAGTGAATTGTACTTGAAACTGCACTTCTGGTTTATCCATTAGGAGTAGAATCAGAATTTTTTAATTGAACAAATAGAATTCTCAGTCATGTCCAATTTGAACGCTTTAAAGAAAAGTCAAGCATAAGCTAGGGACAGCAGAATTCTCAACAGTATTTTAAAATGGTTTGCTTCATTCCTCAAGTAACTCAAAATGAATAACCAAATATTTTTATGAAACATCAACCTGAGAAGAAAATTTTCAGAGTTCCAAAAAATATAATCCCTTCATACATTCTTTAAGTTACAGATGGACAAACTGGGAGGTCTGAATGGGCACATTCATTGAATTATAGCACTGTTACCACAAAGCCATTCCTCTAGTAATACATATAACTAACATTCTCATCAGTTATCTGCATTATGCTACCATATATCAATATGATCTGTATATTTATTAAATTCTTAATGTGATTTTACTTTAAGAGTCAAGGTGTTTCATTTAGGATGGAAAGAGCGGGAGACTTCACCACAGACTTTGCTGTTATCCCCTCCAAGTCTGTTTTCTTTTGCATTCTATTTCACTCTATTCTTACCTGTACTGAACACCTAGAAATTCTAAAGAGGGTTTCATTCATGAAAGAACACTTGTAGGATGAGACCTTCATTTGGTTTGTGAACCTGCTACCAGCCACAATCTGCACTGAAACCAGAGAACATTTGAAGAGAAATCAAACTGGAGAGCAGTACAGGAATTACAAATCCTGCTCTCCTAGAGGCGAGTAATGTCTTAATTTTATTCTTTTCTTGTTTCTCTCCTCTCATAAGTGCATGAAAGATCTACACAGTTAAAGCATCACATAATCTTTGGTTTTGCATATGGACAATTTGAAATAAATTTTTACTATTAACTTAACAAAATACCCTGAACTAGAGGAGAAATGACTCAGTGCCATTGAGCAGCCTGTCCTGACTTAGGTCTCTCTCATCCAAAGGCTTCATAGTTCCTGACCTGTGTAAAAGTTAGCATATGCTTAACTCTACAGGATTAATGCTTTCATAAATTAATAAATATTTTAGTAATTTAGGTACATACATAAACATAAGAAAAACAAAACTATGGAATTCTAAGTTAAAAAATGATGGGCTTTATGGTCAGGAATTTAAAAACAAAAAATTCAACGTAATGGTAATTTATCAACACAGAAGAGTTACATCTTATGGCATACCCTGAACCACTCAATAAAGGTTTCTGTTCCACAAAGAAAATGTTATATGCAGTCATCATGCCTGAGCTAACTTTGAGGCAAACTTCACTTCTAGAATTTCTCAAGAGCTGGATCTCTCAAATCACGTTGTGCAATTCTTTGCATTGATTTTCCTTGTTTAGAAATTAAGAAGGAAATCAGGAACAACTACTGTGCATATAAGCTTTGTTAAATATTTAAGGAACCTTAGCATGATTAAGTCTTTTTAATGAGGGAAGAAATCTTAACTATGCTAAGACATTACAAATGCTTAAGTCTCCTTAGGAGTTTAGAGCAGCCCAGTCATGCTAGGATAGGAGTTTAGAGCAGCCCAGCCATGCTAGGATACCAAAGAGCTTAAAGAAATTATAATTGGTTAATAAACCATAACTTTTTAAGCAACCTTATACGAGTTAAATGCTATAATCCCAAATTTTTGATTCTTTTAGCCAGTCAAAACAATCAACGAGGTCAAAGCTGTGAGCCTCGGAAGTTCAGTATAATTTTCCTTTGTAACTCTGGACCAAAGTCAGCAACCAAAGTCTGCATCCATGTTCAACCACATCTTAACTGGTCAGTGAGATCAGCCTGCTCTGAATTAATATCTCTTTGCCATTTGGATGAATTTGAACAAAAAGCTCAGTCCTAAATACCAGCTACCTAAAATGCTACCCAAATCCTACCCTGAGCCTTCTGCGGTACTCACTAGAAGTATTTACTTAGGGTCGAGCAAAAAAGCTGCAATCAAGCACTGAGCTGCCTGCCAGTCTCCTAGTTTCCAAGCCAGTGCCTAACTAGTGACATGTCCTGTGACCCAGGAAGTCTGCAAGGAAGATTAAAAAGATGTATCGGGTATATGGTTGAAATCTATTTATAAATAAAATTGAATTATCTTGTTGGGAAAACACAAGAAATTATACTACTTACTAGGCAAAAGAATAAGAAAGTAGAAAAATGCAGCAAGCAGTTAGTGATAATTTTCAAAGTGACAGCTCCAGATATGTTGGTGAGCTGCATATCGAAAGGCTAAGATAAAGTTCCTGTGCCTTACATAGTGGAGAGTTGTAACTACCACGTAAACCCTGCATTTATAATCAAACTGCTTGTGTCCATCTCCATCCCACCCCCCACTATGGTTTTGTTAAAATGCATTTATTTAAAATTTTTTAGGTGTAGCTTAATTACTAATTTTTTTAATGATTGGCTGATAATTTTTTTTTTCTGATGGTAGTTGATACTAGTAAAAGGAATTTACTGACCCTTCCTGGTTAAATACCATCAGGCCAAAAACTCAGTTTAATGTCATTTAACAGGGCAGTCACTATAAACAGAAACCTCTGACTGTGTAGTCAGTAGGCCAAAGGGAATTTGAGGATTAAGGCAATGTTCCAAGAAAGTTTATAGAATTAAATTAGCCAGATTAATTTCAAATATTATGTCACAGTGATATACCTGAGAAAATACACATATTTATTTGAGAGCAGTGACTTTCTTGCAATTTTAAGAATTATTTCAGGAGGGCAGGAGCTTTTAAAACCACCTAATAAATTTTGGGCATACTGATGCTATACACTGCTGCTTTTAAATCTTACAGATCGCAAAAGATCCCCCTCACATTTCATTAGTGGTAATGCTATGTTTATATGTTTTCTGACTTCTCGCAGAAAACTAGTTTATGACCAATGAGAGATCCTTATGAATAGGTAGTAAATTTTTGGCCACTACTCATCGGTTGGAGTCCTACTGGCTCCTTGATATAGAAGGGCTCTATATACCAAGGCCCTAAATTTGTAGGATATAATAATCTCTCAGATAAGTATGGCTATATTGCCAGTGAAAGGTTAAACTGCATTTTTACAGCTTTGAAATGAATCAGAGGACATTACTGAAGAGCAGTTATGCCTCTTATGAACTACCAAACCTGGTTTGAAGGGTTTTTTTGGTTTTATTTGCTATGGAATCACCTTAAGCAGCAGCAGCGCATAGCTGGATGTTGTAAGGCCTGGTTCAGCTGTTTGGTGTGACATAATGCAGGGGAACAAAGAGCAAAGAGATGATGGATGAAAAAACAGGAGGTACCAAACAGTTTCTGTGGTACTGAAGGTGGAGTAGACAATTTTAAGGACTCACCAAAAAAAAAAAAAAAAAAGGATGAAAGAAGACCTTGTAACATTAGCCCTGTTTAAGGCAATTCTCAGCTAGAGAGTTGTGAGGAGCACAACCAAGCAAACAGAAGAGCGTCCAGAGAAAGGAATCTGGTTCTAGAGCCACGTCGAAGGTTCACAATGAGGAAAGAAGACAAGGAGGCCAGTAAACAAAGATTCAACACCCTGCCTGAGACATTATTGTAGTTTGCACGTTTTGGACTTACTGAAGTGGCTCCGGATGGGCTCAGAGTTTTCTGGTGTTACCAACTATAAGCACTCAAAAGTGCCAGTCAGTCTTAAAAATATGATGCCTTAAAAACAATTAGAATTGTAAAAATAAATATCTCACATGCTTTTTTTGATTACTATCTGTATGTTCAGAAACAAGTCAAAATTTGGCTCAACTGTTTTCTCTACAACCATAAAAACTAGAAATCATAATTAAAAAGACATTGTTTAAAGAGATGACATTTCTGTCTTCTCCCACATAAATTTAAGGGCAGGGACAAATATGTGACTTCCATGCCTATGAGCTGATCTGTCTAGCTTCTTCCTCTGTCAGTCAGTTTTACTGGAACAAACTGTAATTATGCCCTTCATTTAATGTTTGCTGTTGCCTGAGTGTAACTCAGCTTAATAGCGCAATTGCCATATATCTAAAAAATCACTACTGTTCGAACAAGACAAGTCTCAGGCCTACCTGAGGCAAGAGAAGAATCATTACTATTCTTTGTTATACTTATAATTCATAACTAGAATATTACTTCTTTTCATCTAGCAACTTATAATTCCTAAAAGCTATTGAAATCTAAGAAAGCATTGCAAGTTATAAATACCTACTTATTACAAGTTTCCTGGATTTTGAACAAAAACATGTAGATATTTACAAATTGCAAAGCAAATGCTATGTTAAACAGGATAAATACATTTGGAAAAAGGTTATTTGCATAAAGGCTAATTCTCTCTAAATAGTTTGTAAAGGTGCTTATTTTATCTGTCTGTAGATACTTTTGAAGGACTGTTTATGCTTTTTAGGTATGAGAATAGACTAATTTTTCCATCCTTTTTTATTGCTATAATCAGATTAAATTGTTTCCAAAACTGAAGTTACTGAAGTTATATGTATTATATATGTAAATATCACATACACGTACCTGCACAGACATATATCTACATATATTTCAAGATTCTCTTGGCTGGCGTCAGCAAAAGGATGGAGGATGGACTGGCAAAACGATTGTCTGTAGTGAGAAATTATCTGAGCTGTCAGCTACTCAGCCAGCCCTCCTAGCAAACCCAGGAAGGTTTCTGCTTAGCCTTATTCCAGCCTGTTTGGCTTCCCTTTAGGTAATTGTTTCTAACCAGTTTTGCCATGTTATGGTTTAGCTGCATGCTTGTTTTTTCCACTCAGGGATTTTTTTTTTTTTTTTTTTTTTTTTTTTTGGTGCCTCCTCATGGCATCAATTTTAAGTCACATTTCTGATTACTTTTCTTTCTATATGCTTATTACCATTACAGAGCCTAGGGCTATCGGTCTTTTGGACAGTTAGCAATTGCAGCTATTACAGTGTTTGTCCTGCAGCTTTGGGGAAAAGATATTAGAGATGAACAGATCCTGGTAGACTGGAATCTTTTCCTTTCCTGCCACCTCATTGTATCAAAGGAATAGCATCTCCCAGATATATCAGATACCTTATTTGCATACCAAACACTGATGTGTTTGGATATTTGTAGTTAATAAAAAAGGTTGTGGCCTGATATTTACTCAATCACTGTTGATGCCAAATTAGTCGTTTCATGGTAAGAGCTACTCAACAGGTGCCGAGGTTGAAACTAGTAAGAGTCTGTGAATGTGATTTTGTTAAAATAAATTGGTTACTATCTGCATTTAACAATTTCCAATTAAACATCAGAGAGTGGCTGTTGCTAGAAACCTGCTATGCATTTGTTTTCTGTTTGCACTCGGTAGGTCTCATTTAGGTCATTATTGTTGCCTGTGTTGAGTAACAAGAGACAAATAAAGAGCTTCTTTCTTTTCAAAAAAGGCCGCTGATTGTGTTTCTACTTCTGATACAAAAATTTGTACTGTGAATTCTTGATCTGTTTCATTATTTTGACAGCTTTCATACCTCCCGACAGCTATTTATAAAATAAAGGTGGGGTTTTTTTCATGGCATGGTGACTTTTCCCAGCTATTTGCTAGTTATCTGATGCCACAAGGAAAATAATTAATGCATAGTCTAGAGATCTAATGAATTTGAATGCATACTTACATTCTAATGAAGTCCGTAGGTCTTAGGCACGCAGTTGAGTACTTGGCTGTGTGTCTAAGTAAAAGAAAATCCACAATAAAAAAAAAAGAATGCAAGCTGAAAACTTAAGTATATTCACAATACACGTTTTCAGAAGTAATCTCTGGAAAGATTTATTTTTCCATCTTTACTTAATAATTGTATTTAATTCTGAACTTATCTGCTTGTGACATATTAGAGAACCACCAACATGCCTTCTTCTCTACCCCATTCTATATATGTGCGAAAAGGGAGTAATCTGTTGACAGACAAACATATATATATAATGAGGTTTGCAATACTTTCCTAGCAGCAGGCATGCTTTATAGCTTCTGTAGCATCACAACAATGCTAGCCTATTGTATTTTTTTATAGCAGACATGTTAAAGAAACAAACTTCCATTTGTGCAATTTGCACAAGCAAAAGGCAAATGGAGCTAATTCTAAAATCTTGTGCTGGTGTTAAAATAAACAAGCAGTATTGCCCCTATTCCAGGAATGCTATAGCAAATAAATCATAGCAGTACAGTGCAGTACATTGCTGTGTCCACTGGGATGTGCCCCCCTTTGCTTTCTGTCACCAGCCAACCAAGGGAGCTGCCTTTAGGTGGTCAACATGCAGAAAAATATGGTTGAAAAAAACCTGAAAAGGAATTATCTTTATTTATATGCAGTGCTGTCTGGACTCGAACCCACTTCTCTGCCTCAACCTGTTGTTGGTCTGCCCTACCTTGCCTTTCTTCTGTGGCTTGCAGCTGAGGGGCAAGATAGAACATAGCCCTATATGACCCTCAGAAAGCTGGTTTGCTGCCGCATCAGGCACCAGGTAATCAGAGCTGTACCTATACCAGAGCCAGTTCAGACCATGGATAACATGGCCCTTGTTTCTCCTCGGCAATGCCTTCCTCACAACTCACACTTCCCGCTGTGCTGCTGCCATGCCTCACATGTCCACCAAAGGTCAGAGCTCTTACATGCCTGCCTGGCTCCCGCTTGCCCTCCTTAGAGGGCAAGTCACCTGAAGCTGCTTTGAAGTTGCCTGAAGCTGCTAGCATGTATCTTCTTATGCTGTCTGTTTGGGCAGATAGCCCTCAGGCTTGGTGAGGCTGACCTAGAAGGACCAGAGTCACCCTTCTTTGGTGAGGATTTACATTCCTGGGCCATGATCATGATGAGTTTGTGCCCCATCTGTGATGCAGCGTGGGCTCTCCAGCAGCACCTGGAAGACCCACATTGTAGGCATGGACTCAAGCATCCATGTTGCGGGAGGAGAAAGAGAAGGGTAGGATCTTAGAAACATCCTATAAACCATCATCAAAGTGGCCATTAGGAATCTGTGTTACTTAAACATCAGCTATGCTGCAAATCCCTGATAGGTATCTGTTGTACATTATTTATTCATTCTGCTCCATAAGTGCTGTGAATAGCATGACCAACCAGTTAATTCATATAACGGTGCTTCTATAATCTGCTTTGTAAATACAGCCAGACAGAGACATTATCTTTCCTGGAGCTAGGGTATTTCAGGAATGATGTCAGCCGGTTCTATTTATATTACCCAGCAAAACTATTTTCTCAAAGTGCAGGAACAGGCAATGAGACACATCAACACACACAAGCCTGTGAGATGGACAGATCTGCCCATTAGGTCCCCAACCCTTAGATTGGTGAAACGCGTTTAGATTGCCTTGCTTAAGTTGCATCTTTTAACTTGTTTTTCAAGATCATTAACATTTGGAAACTATTACACAAACCGTAATCCAGATGATTATGGAACAGAGTGGCTAATCTTAGTTCCCTGAGTAAGACTCATTTATTTAACAGTAATATTGAAGGAGTTGCAGTAAAGGAAAACTGTATCTGGAAAGGAAGAAATTGCACATATGAGGACTTCAGGTGTATCACATCACACCAATTTTAACCTAAAGAAGAATTTTATATCAGGAAAATCCAAAACCCAATAATAAAACCCTAGTAGCATCCCTGTTTCGCTAAATAAACAACATTTTCACTTCTAGAAATCCAGGATTGTTCAAGTGACTTTACATAGATGTATATGAGTATGGCCTTACATTCTGTTTCACCAGTTTCCAATAGGAATATGGAGCTGGAGGCAAATGGGAGTGTCACCTCCAGTCAGGGCTGCAATAAACCGGGGGCGGGAAAGAAAAAAACCACAAAAAACTGAAAACCACCAAAACACTTTTTCAAAAGTGAGGTTGTCATGAATGTGGCAAGTCATCAGACCTTCATAGTCTTTTCAACTGCACCGGAGGTGTGGAAAACAATCCGTTTAAGACAATATCCCAAACAAAGACTTTGTGGTGACGCGGGGGTTAATTACAAACAACAGAGGTTCATTATACATTCCAGAATGTTGTTCTCTCACACAAAAGGCGCTCTCACTTGTTAAATGTCTAGCCTAGACTATCAGAAATTGCATTACACTTGCTGCCCCTCCCCTTATTCCAGGACTTTCTTACCCTGGCCTTTTTTTTTTTTTTTTTTTTTCCCCCTTCCTCCCATCTCTATTGAAAGATAGTAATTAAACACTAAAGCCTCTCAGTTTCTGCAGCACTGCAGGGGAACTCCTCCCTGTAATAAGCTCCAATTACTGGCTGCGACTGCAGCTGATGAAGGATTATCCTCTCACTCAGCTACGGCAAGCTCTAGAGTATAATCTTCAATTAGTTCAATTCATGTAGCACACTGGCAGGCAGGCCACTACGTTTCCCACGACTTACACAAACAGCCTTTCTTTGACACCCCCCAACTCTGCACAGATGGTCCCAGGACTGTCTGTTGCAAAGTTCAGTGCATCTGGCCCCTAAACCCACCTAATGCAGGCAGCAAAACAAAGACTGGGACTCAAGTGCTCTACAGTACCTATTTGTTTCAGTAACAGCAGGCTTTTTTTTTTTTTTTTTTTTTAAATAAAAGAAAGAGAAATTATTCAAGGAGTCAGAAAACAGGTGGATAAACAAAAAACAATGAACAAATCTTCTGGACTGATGCTATAAATCACTTCTAGTCATTTTAAACTATGTTTAAATTTTTAAAAATCCAATCTTACATAAATGATATGGCTGCAACAGGCAAAAGCTAAGGAGGGCAAAATTAAAACTACAAGTCTATTTTTAGTTCTTTCCCTTTGTGCTTAGGTATTGCAGATATCCTCAAGAAATAGCTGGTTTTGTTTTGTTTTGTTTTCCCAGCATGTCTGTTCAGTACTTGGAGCAAAGGCTGTTGTGAACCCAGATTTACTCTGGGCTCTGACTTCTTGCTTCTGCATCCTGATATTTTATATGGTCTATGTATCAACTTTCTTTAATTGCTGACTCTAAAAAGAAACAGTGTTACCTATTTAAAGAAAATATTTGAAAGCAAGTAAAGTTTATTTAGGTGTTGGTCTGCCTTTATCTGTGTTTTTGATACTGGAAGATTCTGCTGTATGACAGCTAAAAATAATAATTAGATAGACTAAAATAGATTAGTTGCACTGACATCATCATCTCGTACACTGTTGCCACTGCTTTCATTTCAGAGGAGCTGCCAGGACTGTAGGGAAGGCTGTACCTAAAGGCACGCTGCTTCTAACACCTGCTTTTGTGGCCTAGTATTTACATCTGTCAGATGCAATTTCTACTGCTGCCTCCATGTGGCTGCCTAAGCAGAAAGAGAAAGGGATTTGTCCAAAATGGGGGCTTGTCCACACCCGTAAAGAGGTTGTGTAACATTGCAAGATGAATTACAGCATTAGCCATATTGTGAAAAATACAGTACTGCAATGGTAACTGCATTGGTACTGCTTTCCCCTTATAGACTGGATGCAGAGGCCTCCATTTCCAAGCCTATAGGTCAAAGAAATTTAGCAATATAAAGATCTTTCAAAAAAAATCCACTCTACTGTAGTAACAAATGTCAAGTGTGCATTTTTAAAACAATTCCTTATTTCAGAGCCTCTTTTTCCAGGATCTGAAGGAGCAGCATCTTACTCCATACCTCATGCCACTGAGGAGGGGTGGGATGTCCTTGCGTAGGGACCTTGCTCAACGCATCCAAGAGCCACAGACCGCAGCAGGATGTGGCGTAAGCTGACTGCATCCATCTGAGTACCTGAACTTCTAGGACAGCTTCAGTACAGTTACATAGAGTAGAACTGAGCTTATGAACACTTGACTTTTTTTTTTTTTTTTTTTAAACCAGAGCACAGTAACTTCTTTTCCAATGTAACAGATTTTATGCTTTTATGTAGTTAAGGTACATAGGCTTTTATATGTCCTCAGACCTGGAAAAGAACTTGCATGTCTGAAAGTGTATGTTTTTTTCCCAACTGCGTTAATTGGGATTTAATAAAAGAGATTATTTTAATTCATAAAGCTTACCTCAGTCACATCCTTATACTATCATTTATATCATACTGAGGAGGATACCACTATATATACTTCAATCCAAAAAAAACCCCCAAGCCAGACAAAACCCCCACATTTGTTTTAGCTGGGCTGTTTATTTCAGACAGCATGGCAAGAAAGCCAAAAGTAAAGTGTAGGTCCCAGTTTGTGAAATGCCAAATACCTCATGCAACTTTCAAGTAAATGCTCTCTAGCCATTCTTCACTCTTCCACTGCTCTAACTTCAAATTAGACAGTGCTGTAGGTGTGTTCATGGAGAATAAAAAAAAAAAAAAGAAAAAAATCAACCATTGCCCTAAGGAAAATTTAGTGTGTTTTTCAGGACAGAAGTTGTATTTGCATTAATTCAGACTTTTAGACTTCAAGTACCCTGGCTTAGTACTGTGTAAACACACACACAACTTCCAGACAGAGGCAGAAGACTAATAAAGAGGATCTGAAAGAGAATACCCTTCTTATTTCCTATAGACCCAGGTGTTGAAGGAACCTGACTTGGAGATTTCTAATATTTAGGGGGGATCGAGGCATCCTGCCATTAAGAAAACAAGCAAACGTAAAAGAAAAATAGTCCATAAAGTTAACTTTCCTTTTTACTGAATATACATAGAAAAAACGCAGCCAGCAATGGACTGCCCTCACACGTCATGTGGGCAGTTTTCAAGTGTGCATGTTTATATCCCACATCTGGATGTTGAAATAGGCACTTAGTTTTCTTAAAATCAGAAGACTGTCTTCAGTGCTGCTACGAACACCCATCTGTAGGATCTGATCATATTAAAATGTCATATTTAAAACTGTATTTATCATGGGCCTCAGTTTAAAAGCATAGAAGATATTTTTATTTCCTAACTCAGTTGACTGATGGTGAACTGAGCCTGAGATCACACCAAGCTTACAAACCTCTTGTATCTAACCAGCTGAATTCCTGCACTGACTACCTGAGCATCCTAAGTTTAAATGTAAAATTATCTGATGAAACAAAGCTACATCTGGGAGATGAGCACTTTGGGTCTGAGCTTTCCTGACTTAGGCTGTCCCCTTTTCCTTTTCCTTCTCCTTCCATAATTTCTCTCACATTTAGCAACTTCTTTGGCTCACTACCTAGCCAAATGACATACAGCACAAAATGGGCTCATGCTCTCCTTTGTCCACTGGGCATTTTAGTCACAGAGAATCACGGAGACAATTACAAATAAGAGAAAAGTTTCCCCCAAAAATGCTATGAACTCTGAACTTTGAGCAAATAGAAAACAAACTAAACAAAATTAGTGGGAACCGTCAAGTGAGCACCTAATCACTGATCCTTGTCAGCTATAGCCAGTGACAGGCAGCAGGTCATGACCATCGCACGATGCAACTATTGCTTCGATTGCATAATGAAAGGGGTCACGGGTATTGTATCTCCATTCTCCACACAGTTTGGAAGAAAAAGTAAATAAGGAAGGCAAAAATTATCAGGCCTGTAAGGATTTAAAAAATTGTAAAGCACCAAACTGACTTTATACAGTACACAGAAAACACTGAGGGATATATCACAGAATCATAGAATATCTCAAGTTGGAAGGGACGCATAAGGATCATTGAGTCTAACATCCTGAGAACATAACCTCAGGCCTGAAAACAGTTTTCAGAATTGGATACATGGTATTTGTAAAAAAGAGAAATCAGACTATATTCACATGAAAAGAACATGACACCAGTACTTGCTGGGGACCCTTTTTTTAATTGACAATTTTCTTTGCTTAACTAGAATATAAGAAGAAAGCAGTGCAAATGTAGGCAATTGTGGTATTGCCTTAACTGAAGTATTGCATCTCAGATTAATTTTACTAAGTCATCTACCTCCTACCTTGGAACCCTGCCATTAACTGGTTATTGTTGAATGATGCTCTAATCTCTAGTTTAAGTAGAAACTTAGGCTCTAGACCCTATCAGGTGCCATTTTCAACTAGCAGTAAGATAGCTGATACAGGAACCTAACAGAAAAGTCACTTCACCTGATAAATCAACCCATAGATCTTTTTGTATGTATAAATGGATATATTTACATATGCGTGTATATATATCCGCAACCATGCTAAGAGCAAGCTCTATTGATAGTCTATGGCTACTGCCTGTGCACTAATACATGCAGCATTGGGAATGAACAGGAGGAATTGGAGGTCTGTGTGCCATTGCAGGGCTACAATCTCATTGGGATCACAAAGTTGTGGTGGGGTAGCTCAAACAGGAGTGCTGCAATGCCTGGATACAGGCTCTTTAGGAAGGGCAGGCTGGGAAGATGAGGAGGGGGAGTTGCTCAGCGTGTGAGAAAGCAGCAAGACTGCGTGGAGGTCTGCCTGGGACAGACAATGAGCCAACTGAGGGCTTAGGGGTCAAGATTAGAGGGCAGATGAATATAGATGTGGTGGTGGGTATCTGCTGTGGTCTGCCTGGTCAAGAAGCAGCCATTTTCAGACTGCTGGAAGAAGGAACCTCACATTCACATGTCCTGGTCCTTATGAGAGGCTTGAACTGCCCCAGTATCTGCTGAAAGGCAACACAGCAGGACAGGAGGTTTCTGGAATGCATCAACAACAGCTCCCTGATACATGGCACTGAGGACGCAACATGGCGAAGTGCTCTGCTGGAACTGATCCTTGCAAACAAGGAAGATCAGGTCACGAAAGACAAGATTTGGGACAGTGAACAGTGTGAAGTGTTTGGTTAAAGCACAAACTAGCAAAGAGCAAGTTTCAGGGATCTGGTCACCTGCTTAAAGTTAGGTGCATGCTTAAAAGCTTTCCTGGATCAGGGCCATTATTGGCCATTAATATATACACTGGGAAAAAAAAAAAAACATGCTAAATGGGTTGCAATGCATCTAAAGAGCAAATTGTGTCTTGAACACTGCACATACATTATTGTGCTCTGACTTGATGAAGCATACATAATTATAGTGTTTGCTTTAAACAATGTCCTATGTTTCATGTAAACATCATAAATAGGAGGCAGGCTGAACAAAGAATTATGTCATGCCTTTTAATGAGAGCAGGAGTATTTAAGCTTAAAATCTCTCTTGGTAACACCAATCATTCCCCTTTATAAACTGCTAAGTTGTAAAAAGGACAGCTTTCTCTCTAGCCCCCTAGGAAATATAAATAAAGCATGATGTGTTATTACTGAAAATATTTGTAAGACATTAACAAAGTTTGCAACCAGCATTATTAACTGCACAATAACAGGGTCTTTATTCATCAGGATGCGCAAGTAATTTATTCTATGTAAAAATTGTTATCGCAAATATCGAACATGCTGTGGATAATAAATGACAGGGCAGTAATAAAACAAAAAGATCTTTGTTTCAGGACACAAAAGCAAGTTGACCCTTTTGATTTATTTGTTTTTCTAAAGGAAGGAAATGCTCATTGAGCAGATTAAAAATGAAATAGGGAAGTTAAATGACAAAAATCTTGATGAAGATGGTACTTGATAGAACTGTATGGAAAGATAACAAGTGATTATAACAGAAAATGTGAACAGTCCAATAAAGCACGAGTATGATCAAAGCTGTGAAAAAAGCAATTAATCTGTTTTGACATTTGATTGATGTTGTGTTGTATGTGTGTGTGGATTTGAGGCATTTAAACTATGTTCATGAACAATTCTGTTTAGGGAGCACCTAGTGGTATAATTTTCTTTCATCTTGCCATATAAAGCAAGATGGAAAATATTTAGAGAACTACAGTGTCACTGGATTAATCAGATTTATTTTGCTAAACTTTTTCTTAGCACATGTGCATTTTATATTCCTCTAGGAGTGACACCTTGAAGTTACTGAATAGTTGGAAGATTTATTGCAACACAGGGTGGAAAAGTAGCTCCAGAGCTCATGTAATTTCCTTTTGGAGAAACTTCTTTAAGTAAATAACTGAGCTATTCAATATGCAAGCATATCAAGATAACTGTAAGCTTTCTTCTTTCCAGGCTACAGGGAAAAAAAAATGTAAAGAGTTTGTTCTAAATCCAAGACAAGTATTGGATCTAGAAGGCTTTTTGAATGCTGATATAATATAATTTGATACAATAGTTTAACTCAGGTTAGCATCAAATTCAATTGCATTAGACATTGAGTTGAGATGTAATATAAGAAGAACTGTAAGGTGGTAAAGGGGACAGAGTTTTTTCTAATTGTTACCACATTTTTGCTGCAAGTTCCTAAGTGCAAAAGTCAAAGGGAGTTTTTACATTGATTTCAATGAGATCAGGGTTTCATGCCTATTATCTGTACTCTCAAATACTTGAGTGTTTTTTTTTTTTTAAAGTTACTGTGCAAGGTGCTTGACAGGAAATATAAACAAATGGTAGCAAGTAAGAGCAAGACATGACTTTTTCAGTGTTTCTTTGTAGTGTGTAGATATCAGGTAGGGCTTCAACTGTAGACATTGCCAGGGAAACTTTGGACAAAACATCCTTTTCTCTAACCTTGCAAATGCAACTTGACTCAGCTGAGACCCATTACACTGAACACAGAACAGAAATACCTCTGTCACCCTAACAGGCAAGTAGAGGTTGTATTAAAGAGGTAAGGTTTTGAATACAAGATTCCTAAATACACTATCCTGGAGAGCCAGTGCTTTGAAACACATGAAGATGGCAAATGGTCCCCCAAAAAACCCACCAAACCATCAGTCAATAAAATTCATGGTGGCCCCTAGTCTCAATTGTTCATTGTTTCTGAAGGAGTGAAAAAGTGATGGAAAAATAATCTTTCCTTTGTGGAAAGCAAATGGGAAAAGGCTAGAAGGCTGGTATCCTGCCTTTTCATCTACAGCAGTGATGTCTTGCCTTCTGCTTTCATTGCAAAAGGCAAACAAAAAGAGAGACATCTCTCTCAGGCTTGTTTGTCCTGATGCCACAACAAAAAGAGACTGTGAAATGGAACAGTATGAAAGTCTTGTTTCAAGATGCTCTGGTTTTGAGTGAGGGCTTAAGTATGGTGAACTATGAAATGGTAAGATGAACACGTCTAGTATGTCCAATTTAGTTAAACACAATGATTCCAGTTAGAGGCCTACTACAGCTGAAGTCTCAGATCTTAAGAGAGGTGACTAGAGCACACTAAGCATGAAAGAAGAAAGGTAGGGGAAAAAAAAACCAGCCACAAGGAACCACTGATGCAAAAGAGTTTCTATTCCATGCAGCCTCCTACAGACACCTAAAATACCCCATCATAGCCTTGGAAATGGAGAGTTGTAGTACAAAGGTAGACTTGACATTTTGGAAGGAAACTGCTGAATTAGCCTTAGAGAAAGCTGTCAGGCTCTCCCAGCTCATGAAGCCTAAAACACTACGGGGCCTGTTCTGCTGTCATTTGTGCCACATGCAGCTTGGCTTTGGGTGTCATGTACAGTACAAGTCACCGCATCACTCCCAGTTTATGCGGAAATGAGCAAATCTCACACTATTTCTTAGTGAGGCAGGTAGGAAGTTGCCTGCCAGAGGGTTTTTTTTTTTCCAAATGAACTAATTACAGCCATTCTTGCTTTGAAAAACTTACATTCCCCCACCCCGTGCAAAACACATACCACACAGTGTGCAACTGAGAGCAATGCAAAGAGAGGCTTTACAAGACAAACTCCGAGATGATCATTTCTGTGATACCTATCACTTCACACAGCTGGCTGCCATAACTTGGGTGAATATAACTCTTCCGCACTTCACCCTTGCAGGGTAGAGAGTTGGGTTTTGCCATGTTTGCTGTCCCTCTCCCTGGTTAGTCTAGATAGGCAGCTGCTCAGTTTACTTCTCTCTCATGCTCTCCCCTCATTCATCCCCTGACAGCTCCCCTTCACATTTTCCTCTCCAGTTTCCTACACTTCATGTTTTCCTTTTGTGCCTGGTCATGTTCTTCAGCCTGCTTCTTCCTCTTCACATCCTCCAGCATGTGAGTATACATCCCTCCCCTCCAGCAGCATTTCCAGATTTCTTATAATGTCCTGGCTAACTTCTCAAAACACTACTTCTTACTGCTCCTGCCAGTATCCTAATAACTCCATGTCCGCACCACCCTGCCTGGCCCCCCATCACGAGTGGCGTGCTACCTCATTTCTCAACAGCAGCTCACCTGCATCCTTTTAAAAACAACACAGTTTTGCCAATCCTAGACATTAAGCAATCCTCACAGTATCTTGAACTACAGAGAGAGACTTTCCAGAAAACAAACAAAAAGCCACTGTGCATTTTTTTCCTCCTGTTTTTTTGAGCCTTTGTCTTGGATTTTTCAAACTTTCTCCAAAACACATAAGCCTTAGAATGCTTTTGCTTTTTAATTAAAAATGTAATTAATTTTTTTCAGACAGTGTCATAATTGGCATTGCCAATACTAATATGAAAAATAACCAACACTAATATGAAAAATAACCAACAGTGTTACAACTCCCTAACCTTTCAGGAATAGAAATTGGCTTTTTGTTCTGTTGGGATAGCACCTGAGTCCTGCCAACAGTGTTAGTACAAATGCTAACAGCCACAACACTGCCACTTGGCTTTGATTTCTTGCAGCATGCTTTAAATTGTGGTTAAATTTTTTCTCAAAGTTTAGAGGAACAATCCTGTAACTATGACTTCAGCTATTTTCATGATAACAAAGAATAGTGAACATTTTGGATTATGCTGCTTCAAAAGACCAAAAGTAGCAAGTTAGTCTCAAGAACTAATTAATGGAAAGAACTAGAGAGAACAGCTTAGGTGGGGATGCATAGTATTTTGGTCATCTTTATTGCTATCCTACTAAAATAGTTATTCTAGCACAAATCATATGCCACCAAGAGTTATCCTGCTGGGATATAGACAAATTCTTACACACTAGTAAGGATTTAGCTCTGCCTCTATACATTGATTTCTTTATGACTTTTTATTTCAGATAATTTGATAGTTGTGAGACTTGTAGCAGTCACATTAGAAGATACTCACAACAAGGATCAAATCTGTTATGTTTCACTGCCAAATACTGGCAACATGCTGAGAAATATGTAATTACATTTACTATGTGATAATCCCTTTAGATGCTGTATCTATGGTGATAGCCATTTTAATAAAGTCATGACAAGGGAAGAAACCATTTGTATGAATGAGAAGCCTACAGGAAAATGATTAAATGAACTGCCCCAGCTTTTGCCCTCATGTCCTTATTATGCAGCTCTTGAAGGAATAATCACACCTGAGGCTGAAGGGATTGCACTGTGGGTATCAGCCATGGGGCACTGCTAGCCTAGGTTCTGGTTCAGTTCTTTTTAAAGTCAACAGTAAAACTTCCCTGGGTGTCATTGAGAGCAGTAACCAGGCCTGTTAAGTTCACAGAAGACAGAAATGAAAGTAAAAAGAGGTTAGATAGCACTGTTTGCTACTCATATTTGTTGGGCTTGAAAGAAGTGAGAAGGGGCAACATTAAAAGTGAACCAGCTGAGGTTCAGACTGGAAGAGACCTGCAAAAAGTTTCGCCGAAGCAATGGGGTGGATCTGCTACTGCCAGAAGCAAGCAGAGACAGAAATGTGGAGCTGAATATTGGCAGAAAAATACATATTACTACTATTATAGAATTTGGTTCTACTAAGAATTGGGTCATGCAGGCCCTTTCTCAAACAGATAAAACTAGGAGGAAAATTCCAGTACTGCAGGTAGAATTCAGTTATTCCAGCACGTGGATACAGATGTATCTGCCAAGGAATCATTGAAACTTCAGAGCTGGCTTTGGTAAATAGTGTAAATGTGATAGAAAGATAATAGCAGGAAGATAAATTTAATGTTAACGAGTTTGACACATAGCTGCACATTTGGGAGGGGAGAAATCAAAATATACTCTGAGCTGTGTTTGGTGGCATTAGAGAAAGGGTGTGAAATACAGAGTGCTATATCATCTATAGAGAGTGTAGGGACAAGTATTTTGCATTCAAACTAGGGGCTCTTAAGGTAGAAATGAGGAGAACAGAGTCATCTGGTTTTTTAATTGACCACAAGTTGACTATGAATTGCTGATATGCAGCAGCTATGGAAAGATATATTGGGATTCATTAACGTTTCCCTGAAAAAGAATTATTAAATTTATTACAAGAGCACTCATGAGACTTCATGCAGAATATGTGTGCTGCTCTGGCCATATGAAGATGAAAAACAGAAAAACATGTTAGCAGAGGAATAGAAAGTAGACTGGAAAACAGCTTGACTTGCTTAGCCTAGGATTAAATAAGATTCAGTAAGGAGTCTACAAGACTACAATTGCTTGAGATCAATAATAGGGAAGGAGAAGGATCATTTAAATGAAAAACAACGTCAGCCCACTACAAAGTGATATAAAACAGGAATAAACTAGGCTTAAAATTAGAAAAAAGAAAGATAGATTCTGGATCAGCCAGCTTCTTGAGGCACGAAGAGCAAAATGTCTCTCTACTTTTAAGGTGGTGAGGTGAGCTTACAACAAACTGGCCTTAGGCTTGGAGATCTTTGCTAGTCACATGTTCCTAAAAGGGGTAAATTTAAAAAGAGCCAGGTTAATAAGTAATTAAAAATTGCATGGAAAACAGAATTTTATGGAAGCTACATAATGGAACAGAGGCAACGTAATACACTTGCCTTTGGCACCTCTCTGTTTTAAACCCCCTAACCATAAAACTCTGAAGTTTGGTTACAAATTTAGGCATACAGTTGAGTTTATATAGTTTTGATGAAAGACAGCAATAAACTAACTAAAAGAATACAAAAAGCACATGGGTGATTGTTTTTCTGATGGACTGAATATACAAGGTAAATTCAGACAGCAAAATGCATTTTCACTGGAGTTTAATAATGTTGTTTTGGAGTAAGGCTGAAATTCTTTATACTTCTAGTTTCATAACACTGCCCAGCTGGAATTTCCATTTCAAGTTATTATAAGACAAAGCTTTACAGTGGTATTTTAACTGTTCATTTTAGATGGTTTTCACACAGAGAAGTTTACTTGAATACCAGATATACTGTAAACATACTGAACATCTGGTAATTAAGTATAGTGCACAGTAATCTCCATAAAGCCTGTATCTGTGGTGAAATCTTTTTAATAAATAGTTGATAATGGAATGAAGCTATTAAAAGAATTACAGCACACATGGTGAAGTACAGCAATTATTAATTCCTTAGCATGAATAAAAGCTTTTAACTGTCCATTTTACCAAGAATCTCTAAGATGGGCCTGTTCTGAAATGAGTGCCAGCATAGAAATACCCCATTTGCAATAGAAAAAAAGAGTCTCCATAATTCTACTAGATCATTTCCATAACTATTCAAATAGCCAGTGAACTCTACAGTTCTCAAACTGTTCACACCCCACTTCATGACAGCATAACCCCAAGAGTCTTCTCTCATCTGGCCAGGACACCATCCTCTTTGTAAAATAGGAATGGAAGGTCACTTCTATTTTAGCCCCTTGTAAGAAAGACTGCACCATGAAGTAGTTCATGTGCATCATTTGGGGTGTCCATTTTCACCCTCAGCAGCAGCAGAGAAGTTTCCTTCTCTACGCAGAGTGAGAACACGTCTGAACAAATGTGAGCACCTACCTCTCCTTGTTTAAGGTTTCTTCAGAGGACTCTGAATACAGTGGCATGTATAGATATGGATTCATTCATCCTATTAACAAACTGGAGATCCCAACCTTTAAGCTCAATTCCCTGACACTTCACAATATCCCAAACAAGTCATTATGCCACCAGCCCTTGTTACGTGGTTGCCATCTACACTTTATTTCAAGAAACACCCATCAGGAGACAGTTAACAGAACCTATTTGTGCACTCCCTTCTACCGATGTCTGCTTTAAAAATAATAATAATTCTGACTTTTCTTTTTAATAGCAACTTTTTTTTCCCCTTGCATTTATCAGTGATTCTTATTCTTAAGTAATGCAAGGCTGAGTTCATCATCTACCTTGAGCTACCAGGTTTGAAAGGCTGCATGTCTTCAGATTCATAGAGGCAACCTATCTATACTACTGGGTATTTTTCAACCTCAGCTTTTCCAAAGACTATTTAAGGCCTTCTGTACTTTTTCCAGGAGTTCTGGCACATTGTTTAAATCCTGGTATGACTCATTAGCTTATTCTGTATTTTAGCCAGTTAAGTTCCTCTACCTTACATTCGTCTACGTTTCCATTTTCTTTTCTGCAAGAAATCAACGTCAAGACATCTTATGCAGCTAGTTGACAGTTGTCAAGCAAAATGTGAATTCATACTATCATGAAATGTCAATGCCATACACCCCAAGCTATCCACATCCATTGTCACAGAACTGCACCTGTGGCATGTCACCTCCCTGTGTACATCCTGTTCTCAGCTGCAAATAGTTTCACTGCCATTTTGTTTCACATAACTCTGGACAGGAGATTGAATGCAACCAGTGACAGCAATATTCTGCTATTGACGTTTATAAAGACACCCCCTCACAATTGTTCACCGCAGATACATACGAGATCAAACAGGAGACTCTCTTATCATTAATCTCTACTGTCCAGTTCTCTACTGACTCCATCTTTGCAATGTGTCCATAATCTGATTTCCCATTGTTATCCATATTTGATATTAACTTTTTCTGTCTATTAGGCCTTTGAGCCTCCTTAATACTTTCATGGGTGGATCTTTATGGGTCCGTGCCTGTCAGACGTTCTCTGCATCCTCAACTGAAGCAAGGCCTTTGGACTCACATGATTGCTCAAGCAAGGAGCTTCCTGTCATTCCAGGAATAAGACTTGCCTGCCTCCTGGGATGGACAGGTCCTCCTCAGCATCTTCTTCTAAAAGAGGTAAGGAATGTCGCTTCCTTAGCACTACAGAAGATATTACCCTCCAACACCATATTGTTCAAGTCCTGGAACTGACATCAGATTGTGGTTCCTGGTGGTAGTAGTGGCAGGGTAATGAACAAAGACTGGCTACACAGCTCCTGCTCATCTTGCCCACCTCTTCTCTGCCTCATAAGTAGTTTGTAGAAGGGCTATTACAATGCCCTGCAGAAGGCAAGCCTGGGATTTGTCTCCACTCTGCATTTACCAACACAGTAGAGGAGGTAGGAAGAGGGTGCTTGCTAGAGCTGTCAGCAGTGCCCCTGACATGTGGAAAGTTGTCTTTCTAAGCAAGTGACTTCCCAGCCGCAGACCAGGGCAGGGATATTCAGACCTCTTGCAGAAGTTCAGCAACATTTTTCCTTAGGTTAATTCCTAGAGCTGTCTTACCCACCATGTGTGTATATATTCCCATGTTCAAAAAAGCATTAATACAGCACTTTCTGAGGAGCCTTAGACCTTGTTTCAATCCTAGAACAATCAAGCAGCTTGAGCTTGTATTTTGAATCCTGGCACCTCATAGAAAAGATCTAGAATACAGAGCAAGGTTTTTATAGCAAAATACCAAAATCAAAGAATAGGCGTATTTTTCAAATGTACTAAATGATGATACCTTTTGATAAATTCAGCAGGTATTCACCAAATCTGATGTAAAACATGGGAGCCCAAATCTACCTATCTAAGTTCAAAAATATTGGCCTTAATCATCTTTGAACTTCCTTCAGCCCTTTCCTCTTTCCCCCCCCTCCAAAAGAAAACCCCTCTTTCATGTGGTGATCCATCCACTGTGCAAATAAAGCACAAGTTGCCACAAACCTTGTTTGACAAGCAATTTATACAGGGGAGAAGGGCAGAAAAGGAGGTATTTCATGAGGACTTCAAACTTCACTTTGATCTGACTGCTATTGTTACGGAGCCAATGTATGGCTTTCTAGTCAGTTCAGTATATCCTTGCCTATGCTTGAATACATGTGTCTGGCAAACCACATTGGAAGCTCACAGAAGGTGGAGCAGGCGTTAAGCTCTTAAAATGAAAAAGAATTTTAGTAGCTGCATGAGAATAGTGCAACATAAGAGTAATTTTGCCACCAGCTCCAGAGCTGTAATGGACTTTTTGGCACAAAAGAAGTCATAGTGGTTCTGTTCAGAGTTGGTTTTACTACTTGGCATGCTCCTTTTCCTTTAACTTTTAGTGGTTTTTCTCCAACAATAAGCAAAAAAGAGGACAAAGCTTGAAAGAAAAGAAAAACTAAATAAATGTATTAGAATATAAATGTGTTTAGGGAATAATCCCAAAATATTATGAATTCTTGGTGCCAACTTCTATCTTTGATTTTTAAAGCTCAGTCATTACTCTTCTGAATAGAAGAAATGTTCTTTTTTCCCTTTTATTTCAGAATATTCTGATGAGGAAGAGTTACCATAAAAATCTGTATACTCTGGAGTTGGAATGACTCAGATTCAGAAGGTTTCTCACCAGAAAAATAGACACTCATTTTCTGAAAATCTGGAAAAAATTCTATCTCTGTAGCCACTGACACCAAAGTAAGTTACAAGTGCCATTTGAAACAAAACAAAACAGTATTTGGAGTGTTGCAAGAATTGCTGAATATATCTGAAAAATACATGGTTCCAAGTCCTTGAAAATCTGAATCCTTGTCCACAAAACCCCTTCCTGTTCCCTTGAGGACTGCTTATGTGTGCTGCTTATGCAGTACTGGAAACCTAGTAGGTGGCAAGAGAGAATTTTTTTTTTTTTTTTTTTATCATTGTTTTCTATTAAAGCACTTTTCAATGCCAGGATGATTAAGATCAGTCACTTCCACTAAATGATGCTTCTACTATTATACTGGAGAGAAAGGGTGGGGGGGATTTTACTTCATTTTGGTGTTTGGGTCTTTGGTCCACAGTTTAAATAGTTGATATGGTGATCCAATATAATTATGTTGTGAATTACGGGGAAAAGACTGATACAATAGCAGAACACAGCATGAATTTTGATTTGCAAACTTACTAGTTCCTACTTCATTGATTGGAAACCTACCTCCTGAAAACAAATAATGAAAAAAAATTATTATAATAAGTCTTATGTAATTACTATGATAAGTCTTTCATAAGGATATCATACAAATTACAATAGCTTTTGGCCAAATGTTGAGAAGGGGATTATTGCCTGATATACTCTATAAGGATCTTCACTAGCAAAACTCAAACGATCCTAGACAAAACACAAACTGAGTCTAAATTCCCTGTGAAGCCACCTTCTTTGAAGAGGAAAGGTGATTTTCCACTTCTGCTCTTGCCAGCAGCATCTGCCAGAAGAGACGGATGTATGGATTTGTGCACACTGGGGGATGCTCAGATATCTGTGCCTACTCCAGTGTAAAGTTCGGTTGTGAGCCACCAAGACTCAAGTATGGTAGAGCTTGTGTTTCCTGAAACACAAGTAAACAGCTCAAGACTAAGTTACAATGTTGGCTTTCTACACAAGGAATTTGTGCTGGTACATGAACACTGGTGACCAGGACAAGCCTGATAAATTATAATTCACAGGAGTTTTCCAGGTGATAACTATGCAATCAAGGGATGGTTCATCTATCTACCCACAGCCCTTAGACCAGGAACCAACAATAAAGGATTTCTGGCTTTAGGGCTCCTTTTGTCAGATAAAAAAATGCCACAGCCTGCATGCATTCATCTGCTATGCATGCTTTGCCAGTTCAAATTTGTTCCTAAAACATTGACATATCAACTCAGCATTAGTTGCCAGATCAGTTACCTGTTCACAATACTCCATCATTATGCTGGGTCAGGTATCTTCTGTCCTCCTGCAGGTAGCACTAAGCTGGCCCAAAAGCAAAAGGCAGCATAACCTCCACATTCTGCTCCCTAACTAGATATAAATGCGATAAGGTGCTCATATCTGACACAGATTCACTTTGAACTGTGGCTCACTGTCAGGGAAAGCTGACAAAACCAGGGTGAACAGAGAGAGTCATAAGGGACCATTACAATCAGATCACCCGGTAACTATCCAGCCCCGAGGTCAAAACCTTCCAGCTGAACTAGAGCATACCCAGTAAGCCTTTATTCTGTGATGCTTCACAGTTTGGTGCTGTGCTACCAAATGAACTTTTGGATAAGATAACAAAGACTGACCTTAGCTTTCCTTCCCACACACAGTAAGGCTGCCCCCTGACATGCCCGGTTCAGCAGATGTAGCTTACTTAAGACATTCTGCCTCCGTATCCTAAGAAAGTAGTTTGCTTTGATCCAAACTAATTATGTCTATGACTGAGCAGTTTACACACGTTGGCCATCTAATACTGCTTAAACATCAAATCCTATGGATTTACACTAATGCTAAACCAGTCTAACTGCAGGTGCTGCCCACAGAAACTGAAGAGATGAACCTTCCCAGCATTATTCCTTTACTTCAGAGATAACATCCTGTAGTACCACATTCTAGCTGCTGTACCATTCCTGAGGTGAGAAAAAAGCCTGCACACTGAACTAGCCTGTATCTGGAAAAAACCCCATCACTCATTATTTACAGTCTTATGTTGCATTCCTTTTTTGATCTGATCTTTTACCATGGTGCTTCCATTCTGGAAGGTTTTCTGAAGGCAATTTCTTGCATTCATTAAAGCTTATTGGGGAATGGAGATTTATGTTTTCTTCTATGCTACCAGTTCTGTATTATGTTGCATTGGCCTTAAAATTGACCTGGGCCTCCCAAGTCCTGAAATAATTTCATTTTGCCATGGATGCAGTCACTAAACAATATCTACCACCTGAATATTAAGTAATTTCTTGAAAGGACCTGAAGTAGTAGCTGCCTTCCTACAGCAACCACATCTCCCTTTGCATGTCAGAGATTGCAAAACTGAAAGAGCTATAACCACAGAGAACTTAAGCAGTTGTTATGTGGGTAACCACATTGCAGGAGGCTTTTCAGGTGAAACACATTCTGCTGTAATAAGGTACTTTACAACTTCTTTACAAAGACAGCTGTCATACATTATACTTCAGTACGTCATTTTTCATACATTAAATTAAAGCTTTAACAAAGGTCCAGGATGTATGTGGATACAGAACTGTCAATAGCTACCCACTAGCAGTGAACTAAGGAGAATGAGAGAAAAATCAGACACTAAACATATAGCCCTAAATGAAAGGCTACTTCAAATAACTTTCATAAGGAGAGGGTCATGGGGTTTATTATATAAGAAATTCAGTGATGCTATCTCTGAATCAAAAATATTTTCTGAAGAGATTAAGACAGTGAGCTATATTTTCATTTACTGTGAACCAGAGTTGTTTGGATGACTTCTAATCACCTTTTTAACCAACTCCAGCTCTAACCTGGGAGTGATTTTCCTTTTCAGAAATGGGAAGTATTTATTGTTTGCTCATTTTCTGTAATCAGGAACAGACTGCATGGAGAGGAACTGCACAGGTAAGCCTGCATTCTTACCTAAACTACACACTACAGTGTGAAGAAAAGGTTTTATCTAGAAATATTTAGACATTAGGTGAGGAGGAGAAGTAGAATACATGCACCCAGAAATTTGACCCCAATGGAAAGGATTTTCCTCAGTTTAAACTGAAATGCTGCCTTTATGCAAAAAGATCTACTGTTACACATGGGATTTTTTTCCTACTGCAATTTAGCCATGCCTCTGCACAGAAAACTCTGGTTTCGGACTATGGGATTTGAACTAAACAAGTCACATGTCTCAAAGCACTGTAAGCACAATTATTTTGCCTTTGCCCACTTCCTCTCCTGAGGGGTGTAGGTATTTATATTAAAATAAAATAGCAATAATATCCTAAATCCTACACTAGGATCCTATTCTGCAATGTCCTGTGCAAAACCAGAACAAAAGGCACTCTCTTTTAAAGGCTTTTTAAAAGTATGCAATTTAAGAAGATAATCTGGAAGTTTTAGTTTCAATGAAATAAATTCAGTCCACAGCAAATATGAAGGTGTGGGGGTCAAACACGTAGATGGCTGGAGATCCATCAGGAAGAGATATCTAAGGTTACTGCATGCGGCAAGTGGGAAAGAGTCCGCCTCTGACTGTACAGGACAAGAGCCCTTCATAAGAGGAAAAGGTGCGTAGTCTTACATCCCACAGGAAGGAGCTAAATAGGTTGTAATACAGCAATGGGATATTCCTCTCCTTTGTCAGGGGGGCAAAGTGCACATATGACATTGTTTACTTGGTCAGGCAAGTGAGGTCTCAGACTTACAAGTGTGCCTCAAAAGCTTCTTTGTTTAGTGCAAATGAAAAAAAGTGGTTGCCTTAGGCAAGTTTGGCATCTCAACTGATTGACAGACAAACCACAACAACAGAGCTCTACGCTATGGGTCTATCCTTATTAAAAAAAAAAGTATTCATAAGGTCTTCCCTAGGCCAGAGCAACAATCTCTTATCAATTAACTATAAAGTTATCAAATTGACAGAGAAGAGAGTTAAGGAAACCAGCTACGTTGCACTGTTACCACATTCCAGGTTGAAAGAATGAAAAACTGAAAGAAAAATCCTTTCCCTTCTGGGAACAATGCAAAAAATATAAAAAAAGAACAATAATAGATGCTGTTTGTTCCCCTTGTAAAAACACTAGCTTGCTTTCAAAATTAATACTTCACCAAAAAATACAGGGCTTAAAAATTTCTTAAATACACTGTCATATCATTCAAGTGAAGTCTTTAGGGTTTTTGATCACATACCTCTTAAAATTAGTGCATACTCTTTCTTGTATCTTGCAATTCAAAACATCTAAAACATTAAATGAAATCTTTCTGTACTAGCTTTTTAGTGATCTGTGTATGTCAAACCCAATACATGTCCCACTTCCCAATGTGATAGTACCTTAAGTCCTCAAATAAGGAATCCACCTTAGATACTAGCATGATACCACTAACTGAAATAATTTAGTAGCTGGGCATTAGGGATCCACTTTTTTAAGTATTAAACATATACTTCTGCCCCTCTCAGCCCCAAATCACAACGTACAAGTTCAGTAGTATACAGTAGGCAAACTAAGTATAAAAAATAATAGAAGAACATACTCAGCCTGCTAGTTTCCATTTGCACTCAAAAGGGGTATCATGTTGACAAAAAACCAAGATTACTTGAGTTAAGGAGCTACTCCAATATCTCCCTGCATCTCGGAGTCTGTATTTTCACATAATTATAGCCAATGAATTGTTACATGATACTGACCAAAATACCTACTGATTCAGGATCTCAGTTGCTCCAGATAAAGGCATATATAGGAGAATGAATCTACTTTTTCCCCCTTTACTCCAAGTCCAAAGTTACACCTCTCAAGAGTCCCTCTGAAAAATAATGAGGTCCCCTGAAGAAATTCAGCACCAAAAAAAAGAGATGACCTATCAGTAAACATAGCTCCAGTTAGAAGCGAGTGTACACTTTTGATTATTGTTGTCAAGTATCCCCAATTATTTCATTCTAGTGACACCTACCCAGTTTTCCTGATCCTTTTTTAGAGGTGGTGCAAGGTGCATTTCTGGAACAGAACAAGGAAGTAACATGGACTGAGGAAAGCGCAAAGAGAGCGATACCCCCATCCCAAATCCAAACAACAATGCTCCCCCTCCTTCACATTCATTTGAAGACAAGTCACAGTCTCATCCTCATTAATACCTAATGTAGCATACCATCCAGCAACAACCCCACCCTTCGTGCTCTGTGCAAAGGAAACCAAGCTGACTTGTTCATAATCGTGCACAGGTCGCTGGCCTCAGGTAAGCTTTAATGAAAGATCATACAGGTTATCACTGTTTCTGCATTGTGGCCACCCATTTAAAGAGCCCATCAAAAGCAACAGGTTAAAAAAAGGTCTGTAATCACCACAATGAAGATCAGAAAAGTATACTTGCTAATTTTTCTCTTCATCAGTAGTGAGAAAGTATAAAGCAACTGTTCTCCTGCAGCGAAACCTCTGGTTTATACCGCCAAACTAACACTTCACAACCGATTTTATCTTGCTCGTCTGTCACCGAATTGATGAGCATAGTGAAGCTTCAGTTATCACTGCCTTTCCAACATGCCTGTACAGGCACAGAAATCCCCAGTTGCTTTAATTCAAGAGGCTGACCACAATAACTGTCCATTACTAAGTATTAATTACAATTTGTTTGCAGTCTCCCTGGCCCAGAACATTATGGATCTTGTCACTTGTACTTTCTTTATGTCAAGGGCCTCAGGGAATTGCAGTAATAGCTGACTGTTTTCCTTTATATTAGGTTATTTTTTGGTAGTCTTTGTATGTAGTTTCCATTCTTTTGTCATTATTTCACCTGTGAAACAGCCTCTCCTGCATCATATTCCCCTACATCTCCTGAGCTCCTGCTGTTCAGACTTAATACCACCACATTGACAGAGACGGCCTACAAGAACATTCTTACCAAAACACAGATCCTTGTGATCCTTTATAGATGCCTTCGTACAGCCACAGCAACCTCTCTGCAGCTCAGCTACTAAGGCAGACACAGCCCTGATGGGGCAATCACACACTGCACAGGGCGCTTCTGACAAGAGACTCGTTCACCCCTCTCCCCTGCCATAAATCGACACCCTGTATTTAAGTGATGTCTGGTCATTCTGTCTCTGTCCATTGAGAAGATCAAGGGAGCAATTGCTGATGCTCCTGCCACCTGAACTGTAACTAAGAAATAAGTTGAAGATGACTAAACTCAGTCATTTTCACCTTTTCTTCATGCATCTGTGACAGCAAGCCACAGGACTGATGGATTTGCAGCTCCAGTTTTACAGAGTTTAGCCAGGGAAAGGCAAAATGATTCCCCTCAGCCATCCACCCCTTTACTTGGCTAGAGCTAACATTATGCATAGTCCTTACAAGCTTTAGCCATAGATTACACATGAACTGTTCAGCACATTGATAGCACTGTTATGCCCAATTAATACCTTGCTCTGTACTCCCTGCTTGCAGGATCTTTGTCTCCTGGGTGGCCTTTCTGCTAATAATTCAAAGTGACTTTTGACAAGGCTGCATTTAAGTAGGACACACGGCTAATCAATAGAAGATGACAGGCCATGCATTGTTGGGTGATTATCATATGCCTCAGGTGGCAGCAAGAGGCTAAAGTGCAAGTGACTTCAACCACCCAGCAAGTACGGTAATCCCCCTGCCACGCACAGTTTGGAATCGCATCCTGATGGGAACATCAGGGAAATAAATCAGCCATCTGCATTTAATGGGTATTATGGGAACAAATACTATTGTTATAGAGTTCATTCAGAAACAATCCATAAATCAGAGAAGATGCTGAATGATGCCCTTTTTTTGTTGTGCCTTTCCACAAACTGTGGTTGTCTATTGACACAATTAACAACAAATGCTCTTCTCTCTTCCCTGCAAGGAACAAAAGGCCCCCCTCCCCCCCAGAAAAAAAACCCAAAAAACCCCCCTAAAACCACTTCCAAACCAGGGCCTGGTCTCCTTAGGAACACAACTTCTGAAAACCTAGGTGTTAATCTAAGCGTCCAGCCACAGCAGGACTCCAGGGGGACAAGCCAACTGCTGAGGGTGACCCCAGTACAGGCCATGCAATGCCCTCACCCCTCAGGGTGTGATCACGGCTGGGACAGTGGCAGTGCCCAGATCCACTGATAGTCCCAGACAAGGTGAGATGGTGAGCTGGCCTGGGCTCCATCCAGAGAGCACAGTCAGGAACAACATGAAATGAGCCTAGAAACAGGGAAACCTATAAAAAACCATCCAGCCAGGAAAAAGGACCAGAGACAGGACTGGACACAAAGCTACCTGCAACACCGTTGGTGTTGCTACCTGCAATTGGTCCATCTAGGAAGACCCATCAAGAATTTAGGGCAGCAGGAACCAGAGCAGAGCACAAGCACACCTAAAAAGTAGCCCAGGAGAGGACCAAAGCCCCCAAGCCAAGCTTAAATGGGGCTCCTGGAGTGATAGATGGAGTTTGCACAGGTGGAGGCTGCAGGTGTGTCTGTTTAGGACCGTTAAGGCCTATTAGTGCCCTTAGGGTCTGGACACAGCCAAGGCAGGTGCTCTGACATGGCAGTGGGAGGAGGTAAGGTGGAAGCAATAACCTCCTTGTCTGCCTCAGGGTCGGTCGTTCGTTCATTCATTCATTCAGCAGAACTAGGTCCCAGCCCTCTGCTTGGCCCACTTAAAGGTGAAAATAACTGTGGATAACAGTCATAAAAGGGCTTCTAGTTGGATTAGCTGAAGTAACTCATAAAGTTAGTTTTGCTTCAAAAGAGAGATGAGTAATGGGTGCATTAGTGTAGTATCGCAGGCAGCTTCCCACAAATCCAAAGGCACCTATCTCTCTTCCATGCTCCATAAAGCAAACCAGGGTTTGGTTTGGGGGTTTTCTGGGTGGTATGAATGCGTAATTAGAAAGTGTCTGGAAGGTGCCCTAAATGCTAAAGAAGCTACTGAAGTCTTTAAATAACAGTAAAAATAGCATATACCTTGAGGGGTTATTATTAAAGGAGTTGATGCCTCTGTTTCTAGATGTAGAAGACTGTGTATGGGAGTCTACCACGTTACATACGGAAGTGTTTGAAAGCACTGTCAGCTGGGGAGGGTTAAGAGATCCCACCTACAAGGCACTGTGTTGCCATGGTATAGGACATATAGGTATAGGACATGCTATAGGACAACTGACTAAAACAACCCCTGAAAAGTTTCCCCTGCTGCATAGGGTTTTGAAAACAGCTGCAACAATTTCTTTACTGTGAATGAATTTATAACTTTAAACCTTTTTTGATTCTGTTCTGTACTGAGATTTCTTCCATTTAATTCCAAGCAGTTGCGCTAGACTCAGTTTCCTGTCTCTGTAAAGGCTGACTCAAAGCCAACTTCCCTTATTGTCTGCTGCCCACATAGGTATAGGAACTGAGCACTCAAAAGCCTGATTCATATGTAATCATCTTAAATACAGCCAAGTCCCCCACCCTTCAGACCTGATAGGAATCAAAGCACTTATTGTCATCATGGCTGCTTAGTCAAGCAAACAAGCTTGTTGCAAACAGCTGACAGATGCTGTTGGAAGCTCAATTAATTACCTACTAGCAACACTGTCCTGCTGAAGAGATGGTGTTAATATTGTTTAAAGTGTGGCCTAAGTGACCCCCCTGTTGCAGAATACCTGTATCCTGGGATAAAAGTCCAGCTAGTCTCTGCGTGGGCATCCTGCCATCTGAGCAGATGGATGTGAATGTGGGCAGCCAGGAGTCCTCCATGTAACGTGTATTCAGTGTAGACACTTGGAGCAACATTAGTAATGGGAATTGTCAAAATGTCCCTTCACTCCGAGTTCCTAAATCAAGCTTTGTGTGTGAATGTGTGTTTCAGGAATATACATCAATGAAATAAGACCAAAAAAGAGCGACTACGATAATGACATGTATAAAACCTGACCTCTCTGTCTCTCTCATACCTACAAACACACCTTTAGCAATGAGAAATAGCAAAAAAATTTCTCCAGGAGGTTGGACTATTTTATTTTCAATTGCTGATCTTGGCTCTGTTTGCAATGAGGCAGGTGCTGGTCAATGCCTGTGCTATCCAGTGTTCAGGGAAGAGTGAAGAGTTTGCCCTTCCTATATAGTCGAGGAAAACAGGAGTTCAGGGGAATGCAAAGGCTGCTCTTGATGTCCTAAGCCCTCAAATTGCACCATGTTAAACTCTGAAAAGCATTTTTATCTTCAAGGAAGGAATGGCTTCACCCACTGCTGTGAGAGGAAAAGTGCTTTCTGTTCAAGGGAATCACGAAGTCCTGCAGGATTTCCCCTTGTAGCCCTGCTGATTGTCTTTATTAGATTTCTGATCATTCACATCACATTTGAGTTCCTCTTCTGAAAGGAAAGTTAAGAAATAGCTTTGATACAACAGATGGGCATCCAGGGATGTGTGGAGAAGGCAATAAGGCCTGTTAGCAGATAGGGGACGGGTGGGTCTATGTTGCTTTTCTCCACCATGAGACTTGGTGGGATCATGCAGTGGCTGGACCTCTGTGAAGTACAAGGCTGTTCTTCCAGTGTGGTCCTGCAAAGATATTCCTAGACCTTCTTCCTCTCCGGTATTCAGGGCCACGTGCAACCCTGGATCTACACTTTGGCTAAGCAAACACATACACATACAGAAAATTAGCTTCCACCTGCATTGGGCCCCTGGAATTTTCCAGAAAACCTGGCCAGAGTTTTGTGTGTCTAACAAAACCAAAACAGTTTTTAAATCCAGCTTCAATCATCATTGCAAATATTCTCACAGCCTTCTGAAGCAGGAATAATTACTGTCCTTATTTATCGGGTAGATTATACAAATCCTCTAGTAAGTAAATTGTAGGATTAAGAGGAAGGTTAATGTGCTAGATTAAACTGACACATTTATTTACTTCCTCCCAGAAGGAAAGACTAAAGGACGGTGACCTATCATGTGTATTAATTCAACATTTAACCCTGCCTCAGCTCCAGTGATTATCTCTGCAAGTGCCAAGTCTCAGCCTAGCAGATTCCAGTGCAATACTTCATACACAGAAGTTCCGTTGTCTCAAATATTTTATCTGTTCAGCTCCCAATTTTTCAGATGGTAATATGTTGTACTTTTGCAGTCCCTTCCCTCTAGAGTTTCCAAGGGCTCACAATGAATTTCACCTGCATTCACCCCACAAAAAGCATTACTTATCGTCATTCTCCAAGTATTCGCTCTAACGCAGAGATTAATGCCAAATTTTTCTATGACTTGTCTGGATGAAGTGGACAATTTGTGCATGATTCAGAGTCACTGGGTTCTTTGGGAGCCCCTTGGAGTGATTTTTCCTATTGTAAAAGCCACAATCCAGGCTATGACAATATCCCAAACTGTACATACTTTAGAGCAAAGAGGCCATCTGGGTTTCCTGCTACCTTCTGATCCTAACACTGGTATTGCAGCCATGTTGTCTGGGGGTTGGTGCTGCAGTTCAGGACAGTAATGAAAAGACAGATAGGGATTTTGCCTTCTGTTAGCTCTATAACATCAATGCACATATGCCTGAATAGGGGTGGGCTGCTTTGTTTTTCAAGCGAGTATTCTTGTCTGCTTTCCTGTATTTCATTCTCTACCAGTAACCAAGTTGCATCCAGCAGCACTGCCTGAGCACATGTATCATCATGAGTAACACATACTGCCCAGACTTGCCCAAGCAGATAATTTTCTGCAAATTAATGTTAGAGATTTTATGGGACTACTGAGGTGGAGACTTCTTACTGAGGTGGAGACTTCTTGCAGCCTGTTGCATGTGCATCCCTGCACCACCTAACTAACCCGTGAAAGGAGGAGAGAGAAACAGATACCAAATGGAGAAGCAACTTTCCCACAATGACAAACAAGGGATGTGGCAGAAGCAGCACTCTGGTGTCCAGAAAACTAACCTCCAGTGCCTAAACTCCTAGTCTTAGTGTTGTGAGCTCCTCAAGAGTGGGATGTGGTAATGCACTGAAATGGGCAACACCGTCTGACACAGACGTGTCTTTCCTCACCCTAACACTAGTGTCATGCCTTCTCTGCTCTGGTAACACTCCAAAGGTAACTTGGAAAAGCCATCTAGGTGCAAATGCCACCTAGGTTTGCACAGCAGGTTGGGAGCAGGGCTGGGATTTACCTCAAACCCAGTGACATGACCATCTGTCTGTTCTCCCTCCTTCAAATAAAAGTTTCACCCCCACATGCTGGCCCCGACAGGTTTCTATATTTATCTATCCTTATTTTAGGAGGCCTACAGGAGAAACGTATAGATTACAGATGTGGTGCTCCTTGTTTTAGCTAAGGTTTCCAATAAGGACAGTTGTTTCGGGACAGAATCCCAGCCGAGAGTCATTTGCTGTTCGCCTGCCAAAGGGGACTGCAAGTATTGCCAATGCTCTGCTTGACTTAGACTGAACAGTTCACAGCCTCTGAGGAAGGGGAGGAAAATTCCATCATGAAATAGCTGATTTAAAGTGCTGTATCCCACAGCGACAGTAAAGACTGTTTGCTAATACTAATGCAGCTTTCAGAAAGAGACTTTAAGTTCAACTTTCAAAATGTGTTTCTGCTTGGGAGAGAGCCCAAATTAAACCCCTCCATCAGTTCAAAACTTCAGTGAGTTTTGGACAGAAAACCGATTCTGATTTTGCAGCTGACACCAGTTCTGCAAAATGTGACTGGTTACAGAGAGGAGGAGGAGGAGGAAGAGATTCTAGTGACATATCCACCTCCTCTTCTCTACTTATGGAGCAAGGTATAGCTGTGAGTGTACAGGCCTGTCCCTCCGTCATCAGTGGGATTTTGCTTGTGTCAGAAACGGATATACAAGAGGAAGATAGGAAGTGACCCTGCAAATTGTAAAACTTGATTCAGAAATTTACTTGCAAGCAAAATTTGCATTGTATAATATGTTGATGACTAGCATACATACAAAACTCCCCCCATTGATATGCAATGTTTTCAGATAATATGATATGTAGAGATGCTCCAAAAAAAAGCAGAAGCAAAGAATCAGAATGACAGTATCTATCAGAGAACCAATAAAGATCATTTTCAAGGTCCAGTATAAACTTCTTTCCGCCAAAGGATGCTAAAAAATGAAATAATTCTATCCAGAGATTTTGATCCTACAGAATGATCTTAGTTTGCAGGGGTTAAATAGTCACAGCATTTTTATGTGTTTACATCTGATAACTCCCAGTAGAGATAAACATATTTAGTGCCTGAAATATAAGTTAACACTGGACATATTAAACATATTACAAGAGATTTATCAGAAAGAACATTAAAGACTATTATTAGCCCCAGCTGCAAATATCCATCACGAAGGAATGGCTGTATGTGAGTTAATTGCCTTCAAAATGGTAGGCCTTATTTAAAACCATTTTCAGTGGATGCCTTTCCACTGATTTCAGCAGCCTTTGGGTCAAGCCTTCTTTTATTAGAAAGATATTTAATTTAATAGCGAGAGGAAGGACTGAAACGCCAGACACCAACATTTCCATTGCCTTCTCCTGACAGGCAAGGTTGCTCAGTGTAATCAGCAATCAAGATTTGGAACATCTTAACCAATGTAAACTGGACATCAACTGCAGGAAAACGTCCTTGGTAAAAGATCAAACTAAATGGGTCAGAACTTCATATGGAGAACAGGGGTTTATTCCAGCTTCCACTAAAACCAGCTGAAAACTTTCTACATACTTTAACTAGCACTGGTACTAGCTGTTCCTTCTCTGTTAAAACCAATGGAAATTTTGGTACTGACTTCAGTTAGGGGAGAACTGGAGCTGTGTGACGTGGTATAATTATACAGCTAGGCATTTCAAAAGGAAACAAGGATCAGATGGCTACATGAGTTACATCTGTTTTTCAAAAGGGCAACCCTATGTGAAGTGGAGAAGCATTATGAGTATTTCAGGTTTTTTGATGCAGAAATCCCAAGTGTATGCCTAATTTAGCACTCTAGCTTTCCTATTATTAAGTTAGATTGATATCAATGAAGATAAATCCATTTTTTTCCTAGTGATAAGCTAATAGATACAAGAAATATGATGTCTTAGGGAAACAATGTGGAAGGGCCACAAAAGATACATCAAATATTGATATTTCTTTTTTTTTTTACTAACAAGACATGGCCAGTTAGCTATCACATTAGTCATCTTACTTCTATATTGCATCCTTCCATAGTATGACTTAAGTAAGTAGATTTAAATTTCCCAGTACCCCCGAAAAGCAGGAAAATCAAATGATAGATTAGGCCCAAGTGGCCTATCAATTTATACTTGAACACATGGCCGCACCAAAACCAGAGAATCACAGTAGCAAGAGTCATCAGCAACCTGTCACAGACGAATTTTGTAGGAGAGGAGGTCTGTGATCAAAGGCTGCAGAATTCACCCCCTCAGCCCTGCCACCTCCAGGGATCTGGCACAGCTGGATCCCTCCAGGAAACTGTGGGGGTCAGGAGCTGGGAAAAGGAGGCAAGTCTGTCCATATTGAATGGGAAAAAACAAAAAAGAATGGCCTGTACAAAACTGTGTTTAAATAAGTAGGAAAGGAAAGACGCCAGATGGCTTATGATATGGATGATATTTTAACTTTAGGCTCATCTTTCAAATTCAGCCTGTGCTGTTGGTGGTTGAAACTTGTTACCACGGTTTATCTTTTACATTTAGGGTACTTCTTAATAACTAGGTGGCCACTCCAGAGGATTATTGCTGCCTTTCACCAGTACTACAGTCGTGAAATGGGAATAGTGGCACATATTTTCAGAAGATACCAGCCTGATTGGGATACCCTAATTACACAGAATAGCCCAGAATCTCCCACTAAGTTCAAAAGTAACGCTTCATGCCAGCTAAGGGGAAGAATTTGGCCCTTGCTGTTCTTGATAAACAGGCTGAGTAATTCACAGTTTCAGTCTCTCATTCATAACTAGTACAGATGGTTTATCTGGAAGGAAGGACAAAAATGCTGTCTTCCATTGACTGCAAGTAACCCAAATGGACACATCTAATTGGCATGTTATCACTCTACAGTGCTTTCTAGGTCTGGCGTAAGCACTTTCATATCTTATGACAGTTTTGGGCTGATGCTTCATGTTCTTGTAAAATGTCAAGTTACATTAGATCAGTAATCTCATGTAATATGGTACAAGACACCGCCACTAAATGAATACAGTATAGAAATATTTTCAGTTGTTCTTTTTCCCTGGAAATACTGCCTGGCTCTTGTCTTTCTAAAAAATAATCTGTGTTGAGACATTGTAAGGTGGAAAGGAGAGTAAGAACAACAATTATGCAAAAAGGTTAAGAAACTTTAATGACTTGTGAAACCATATAATTAGGGATTTGCAGCCCACCCAGGAAATTTTGTATTTTGAATTACCACACTACTCGAAGTATGTATTTTAATTGCTGGGTGAAGTGCATACGTGTAAGCCAAACTGTTGAAAGAGCAGCTGCAGTAGTGTTACCACAATGATATGCAAGCCACAAATCCTATTGTTGAAATAGATTATTCATAAACTGCTTCTATGACATCCTCTGTCTGTGAAGTTAGTTGGGCTTCAGGGAAAAAAAAGAATATCTGAAGTTCTGGTTTACCTTCTCAGCATTAACTCACTGACATTAAACGGAGACATTTATTACACTTGTGGTTTTAACATTTTAAATCTGCACTTATTTGCTATCCATTTATAGCCATTGTGTAGGGATGACACTGTAAAAAAACCATCACCTCATTGATATTGTCATGAGCCGAGCATGCAATCACCTTTCAGGGGGAGCCTCAGTGAATCACAAAGGATCTGACCCTGTTTCACAGAATAATTCAGGTTGGAAGGGACCTCAGTCCAACCTCCTGCTCAATGCAGGGACAACTATGAGGTCAGACCAGTTGCTCAGGGCTTCACCCAGCTGGGTCTTCAAAGCCTCCGAGCGTGGAGGCTGCATAGCCTCTCTGTCTAGCCTCTTCCATTGCTTGACTTGCCTCTTGGTGAAAAAGTGGGAGTTTCATATCCAGCATGAACATCTCTTGTTTCAACTTATGTCCTTGTCTCTCATCCTCCTACCACGCACCACTGTGAACAGCCTAACTCCATCTTCTTGATAACTTCCTTGTGGGTAATGGAAGGCCCTCAGTTCCCCCTGAAGCCATCTCTTCTCCAGGATGAACAAGTCCAGTTCTCTCAGCAGCTCCTCACCAGACAAGTGCTCTAGCCACAGGCCATCCTGGTGGTCCCCCACCAAACTCGCTTCCTTTTATCAATGCCTTTGTTGTATTGGGAGGAGTGGGTAAGACGGTATTATAAGTGCAGTCTAACGAAGGCTGGGTAAAGAAGGATGGTAACTTCCCTCAACCTACTGACTGGGGTCCTGTTAATACAACCAAGGATGCCATTAGCTGTCATCACTGCCAGGGCACAGGGCTGGCTCATCCTCAGCTTGCTGTCTGCCAAGACCCCCAGGGCCGTTCCTGCAGAGCTGCTCCCCAAACCCCAGCCTGTATCGCTGCAGGGGGAGCCTTCCCTCCTTCCCTCCCAAGCACAGGACATTGCATTTATTCCTGTAGAATTTTGTAGGGTTCCTGTTGACCCATTCTTCCAGCCTGCCTAGGTGCCTCTGAATGGCAGCTTTGCCCTGTCCTGGTTTCGGCTGGGATAGAGTTAATTTTCTTCCTAGTAGCAGGCACAGTACTGTGGTTTGGATTTAGTAGGAGAAGAATGTTGATAACACACTGATGTTTTTAGTTGTTGCTGAGTACTGCTCATGCTAGTCAAGGACTTTTCAGCTTCCCATGCTCTGCCAGGTACACAAGAAACTGGGAGGGGGCACAGCCAGAATAGTTGATCCAAACTGACCAAAGGGCTATTCCATACCACATGACGTCATGCTCAGTATATAAACTGGGGGGGTTGGTCGGGGAGCAGCGATCGCTGCTCGGGAACTGTCTGGGTATCAGTCGGCGGGTGGTGAGCAATTGCATTGTGCATCACTTGCTTTGTATATCATTATTGTTATTATCATTATTATATTGTTACTATTATCATTACTATTTTATTTTATTTCAATTATTAAACTGTTCTTATCTCAATCCAGGAGTGTTTCTCACTCTTACTCCTCCAATTCTCTTCCCCATCCCATCGGGGTAGGGGGAGTGAGCGAGCGGCTGCGTGGTGCTTAGTTGCTGGCTGGGGCTAAACCACGACAGCCCTCAGGTATATCAGTTGCTCCCTCCAATTTGGTGCCATCTGCAAACTTCATAAACATACACTCCATCACCTCCTCCAGGTCATTGCTGAACAGGATTGGTCCCGGGAGAGACCCCTGTGGTGCTCATCTTATCACTGACCTCCTGCTAGGGTACAACCCATTAATCACTACCCTCTGCACCTGAACATCCAAATATTTTTTTATGCATCTATTTGTCCACCCATACAGACCATAAAGGCCTAACTTGGGTACAACGACATTGTGGAGGACAATGTTGAAAGGCCTTGCTAAAGTGGCATCCAGTGCTCTCCCCTCCTCCACAAATCCAGTGATTTTATCTTGGAAGTCAAGGAGATCAGTCAGGTATGATCTACTTGTTTGGAACTGTCTCTTCTCTGCTCTTTTTCAAAAAGAAAGGCAATTCAGCAAGCTTACTACCAAGAAGGACTTCATAATTTCTCACAAAGCTGTACTTTTACCATCACAGAATTTAAAATATGCAATGATTTATAAGCAAAATACACCTCAGAGCTCTAGAGAGGGCCACCAGCAGTGAAGCAATGACTAATGCCTATAAGTAAGACCATGGCCTCCGCACACTTAAGAACCAAGGAACCGTGGAAATCAGTAGCTACATACAGACTAATAAATTCAGTGCCTGAGCTATTTGTGCGCCCTGGGACAGGACTGACTGCGCTGTTAGCACGTTCACTGGCCCCCGCTTGGCCTGGGCCAACTAAAACTCTTCCAAATAATTCCTGGCCACAATTTGGCAGCTGAAAACATCCCAGGGGCTGCTCCCAATAGACAATTTGCACGCAAACACCCTGTTTTAGGGACCAGGAATTTACTAATGTAAATGTGGGCTGTTCCAGGCCACCTGGTCCCTGAGCCCAGGATGTTCCCAAACACATTTAATCAACGGTTGCATACTAAGCCACTGCAATTTTTTTCCCAATTCAGCTGGTTCACATGTGACTCTGTCCTGATCAATCTGTGTCTCTTTCACCCATGAAGATTTAAAAACTAAGAATCAGTTGCATAATATATCACTTTTTTTTTTTGAAGGCTCATGCTAATACAACCAAACCGCTGCTTCTCCTGTGTGCATTTATGAAGGTGAAAACTGCTCCGCAGGTAATTTTCAAAGTAAGCTTGTACATCAGCTGATTTGATACTGTGTTATCACAAGCATGAATAAGCACCATCATGTAGTATTTCTTTCCTTATCTGAACAGTATCACTAAACTGGTGACACCCAGGTCCATGCAGACAGTTAAATACCTCCCTCATGTATGAAAATTACGTTCCCACAGTGCTAGAAAGTGTGAAATAATACAGTGAGAGAACTGGCTGCTAAGATAGAGAAAGGTCACTTTCTCCCGGTCAGATTGGGGTGATTTTTCAGAGGCACAAGAGACACCTGACTCTCATTAAGGATCAATGACAATGAGCCATCCATCCCCATGCAGTGCCCTGCAAGCTCTAGAAAGGGGGATTCTGCATCCCTGCTAAGATAAAACTCCAAGTGGATGTGTCTAATGCAGGGCTTAGCAGGTTGTCCACCTCTAGGTGCGTTCATGTTTACATATTCACTGGTTCCTGCGGCTGACTGGGACGCAATCATACACTGACATCCCAAGTATCTTCAGCAGATGAGTGCTCCTCCCCAGGAGGTAGAAGAGCAGGGAACAGCTTGGAGCTGAAACCTACCTTTAGGAATAATTGAAGCATAATATCCAAGCTGGTGAGAGAAAGCCACAATGAGATCAGAGTTTTTGTATTGCCTTAGTTTTGTTGATAGATAAACAGTTCCACAGATGTGCTGAACCATGACACACATAAACACGCAAGAGGAAAGACATATTTTGTCAGTATACTTAATGTAAATGTAGCACAAATATGAAAACATCGGTAATGGGATATGGCTTAAATGAAAACATGGTCAGTTTTTTGTGGGCAAAACAGCCCGTTTGCTGTAATACAAGACTTTTGCATTAAATGAGTAGTTTTTAATCACATTACAGTGAAATATCTCTTTTGACAGGACTGGTGAAATCTCTCCTGTATAAGACATGAGGAAGAGGAGAGAATTACTAGCTTTCAGTCATAACTTGGTGTGCCACCAGGAGCTGTGCAGTGAAATCGTGTGGTGCAGAGATCCTCACGCCACCCCTGCCCAGGAGAGGACCATCATGGGCAGCAGCAGAACCCAACTGTGCCCACAGAGACACTGTATCCTGCGGGAATGCTCCAGTTCGTTTTGCTTGTTTTTCTTCTCACTATTCACTTTCTCTGCTTGCCCTTTTCTCTCACCCTACCAAAGCAATCAGGATCACAGCAAAAAAACGTCATGGCACTTCACTCCAGTGTAGATATGCTGTAGGCCTACAAATTGGACTAGGCTGTTATCAGTCAAACACAGGTCTCCTAAGTACATAACACTTCTGTCTGCATTCAAGAACTCCTCCAAATCTATCTGCCTGTCTCGTCAGCTTACAATGCCGAGTCACTGATTGCATTAATGAAACATGAGAGGGCTCCATAAGTTCACAAACAACTAGGAAACAGCAACTGACTACAAAGACATTTTCCCTAGATTTGGGGGGGGGTTGCAACAGATCAGTCAGGTTTGAATTATGGTGCCTGCTTCCATGACAGAAAGCTCAGACTGGGAAGTGTCTGTCTTCCAGGTTTTTAATCAGTCTCCTTGTGATCCCAGATGTGCCAGGACAGCTGTTTTTGCAACCTCCGTGATGGACAAAAATCACATGTGTTGAGGGAGGACTGAGACTTCTCTTGAGTTTAGCCTTGTCAGAAAAGCTTTTGGGGCTGGACAAGATACTGATTTTATACTAAGATAAATGGTTTTGTACAATGATAGCAGCGGTTGAGTCTGTTCTCAGGAAACCAAGCACTCTCTGGGGCCTGTGACTCCCAGGTTGCAGCTCTCCTTCAGAGGGAGACTGCAGGATGAAGCACAAGAGGAGAGTTGATCAACCTGACACAGGACAAAAAAGAATCTCTGTCTGCATTAATGATGGTACAGCTTTCAGTCTGGTAATGCAAAAGCCCAGAAGAGGAGCAGGATGCTGAACACCTTATTAACGTGGCCAAAATGAAGCTTCAGCTGGGTTATCTGTAGATATTCCCACACTCTTAATAAAACAGCTGTTTGTAAACAGAATATCCAGTCACACATACCCAAGAAATATGTCCCCTACCCTGAATTTTATTTATGTTTATATCTGCTGTACATATTTTTGCCAGAGTTCCAATAGATTCATACTTCTGGCTGCTCAAAGCACACTGACTTGACTTTGCATTGGCAAAGTGTAGGCAAAAAAAAAAGCCTAGATAAGAGCATCTAATTCTATTCCTTAAGTTTTGTCATGACACCATTTAAAATAACCTTTGTGAGTTTTTGAATCTGTGTATATGTATACACATTTGCTTATTTGCAAATGCATATAGAAAAATATGAGACAGAAGTATCTTTGTCCTTCCATCAACTACAAAGAGAGTTTAGACAGTAAGATCATCTGTCAACATCTATCCCATAAATGTTTAAATATGGACAGATGACAGTGTCATTGATTAGCTGGTTCCTTTATTCTGTAGATTTAAGACTAGATGAATAGTGGGTTACCAGGAGAAGCATGAACCCAGGCAGTAAGCTGTCAGTTGCACCCAGTCAACAGAGAGCTGGAAAACTGTCTTTATGCTTGGTCAGCAAATAGCAGGGAAGTTAGGGGCTGGTTTTGTTGGATACAGTATCCTTCCCTGTCTATCCTGAACTGTGGTACTGCACTGTCACCCTTGTATAGGCTGTGCAAATTCATTGTGTGCTTTGAGTTCTCTGAATTTTTAAAACTGTTGTATAAATGGCAACTAATAAAAAAGGAGCACAAAAAAAAAAGAATGTACTCTAAAGCTCATAGAAGTCAGTCTGCAGATACCAGTGACTTCAGAGGGCTCTGGATCAGGCCCTATGCCTTTAATCCTGTTTGAAGTGAGAACATAGATCTGAAATGTTTTACAAAAGAAATAACTTCCTATGTCAATGTAACGGAACTTCCAACATGTGCCTGCTTGGGAAGTTCAGCTCTTTGTAGGACCAAATTAGCAACTTCTATCACTGAATGAGAAAAAACTGAACAGAAATTCCTTGTGGAAGACATTCCAACTATTTATTAAAAGCATACAGAGCTGATATAATATTATTTTGTTCTAATTCATTGTTTCTCCAGACTACTGCACTTTTTTCTAGTGCCAATGCATTTTCCAGGACTGGCCTTTTCCTTGCTCTTTTCTTATGGTGGCATCTTTCGGAGGTCTACAACACTAGGCGGCTGCCCTCAGGAACATCAGATCTTGCAAATTCCGTTTTAAACTCCATTGGTAAATGACACCAGCCTTCATGGAGTTTAAATTACTTGGACACATCGAGAGCAATGTGCTGGGCAATTCTGTGGAGGAAAATGAGGCTAGATGCCAGGCTTGTATCATGCCCATATAAAGTCAGTATTCACTGGCTTCAGGTGATTTCTGAGTAATAGGACTACAAATGATTTGGCAGTACATCTGTGGTGTCTCAGAGTTTTATGATGGCTTCATCCACATATAAACCTACAGACTAAGATGTGTAAGTAAAAGTATTCAGACTGCATCTATGAAGGCAACAACTTAAACCTTCTTGCTCATTCTCTGATTGTCCATCTGGAATGAAATGTCTGAGGACAAAGAAATTGGAAATTTCATCTGTAGGGAGATTTTAAGTACAGAAGCTCTAACTATAGAACAATCCAGTTTTCCCTTTATTAAAATGGGCTTTCACATATCCTCCACCTTCTTGAACTCCATCTATGTAATAGTTCTTACCACATAAGAAAATAATTTTTAAACACTGATAAAAAAACCCTGGTTTCAACTAATACAGTTGTTCTGGCCACCACAGAAAGAGCAATTTTTCTGTTAGTACTTCCCCTGCATTCCTTCCTCCACCCCTAAAACCCACAGTGGGATCACTGTATGCTTAAATATGGTGTAGCCTATAAAGCACAGACAGAACAAGCAAAAGCAAAGGAAAAAAGGGACCAAGGAACTGTTTGAAGAGAGAGAGATCATAAAATCATTGGCTCTGTGGCTTAAAGATGTAGCAACAGGTTTTGATGTAGCAACCCAAAGCTCCAGGGAGACTTGGACTACCTGAAGGTATGTGTGGACTGATGGTGATTACTAGTAATTTTTTAATTCCTGAAAAGGATACAGCGCAGGAGCTATGCATTACTACAAAGCTGATGTTGTTGAAGAAGGTGTCATGATTTGGTATAGATATGCTAAATAAATATTTATTAAATAAGTGGTTTTATTATATTAATTATATTTATATTATTATTATTAAATAAGTATTTCAGTATTTCGAGTCTTAAGTGCTTACAAAAATCACCGGCTTTTCTAGAAGGAAAAATTATATTAGTAACTTTGAGACTATTTAAAAAAAAAAAGAGAGAGATTTTGGGGATCTTCTTTGCTGTCTTTTCTCAGATGTTAGATTTCATATACCCAACTTTCCTCTCTAATCAAGAATGGTTAAATAACAAAAGCTGCAATTGTGCTTTCAGAACAAGGTTTCTTTCCCAGGAGATGCAGAAAACCATTAAGTACAAGACCATCATGACCAACAACACCGAGTATTTTTTATTTTTTTCAAGTGTTCATTGTAGGGGCTTCATTTTTTACTGTATTTTATTTTAGCCGACAGTGATGTCTATCCTCTACAATGTTCCCCAAATGCATGTCATTGTTTCTGCCTTTCTATATTCTTAACCAGACAACTGATCTCGCTCTTGTTGGGTTTTACCAAGTAGGGTGAAGTGCCTCTGACTACCAGTCCCTCTAGTCTAGAAGACTGTTTGCACTAAGTAACTTCTAAATACAGCAGACAGTTGACTTGCAGAGAGTTATTTGGGAATCGTATAATTGCATACAAGTAACATGAGGGGAAGAAAGCACACAAATCTGCTTCTCTGCAGTCATAATTGTGTTGAAAGTCAACCAAGGGAACAATTCCAAATTGCCATCTATCTTTATCATTGCCTGTGCATCAGAAGTAGATCAAGTACTGCCTGCTGGGGAGAACATACAGCAAAAGGTTTAATCCTACCACTAAATAATTTATGCTACTATAATCCAAATCAAAAGAGGCTAAAACCAGAGCAGCACGTGGCAATCACGTACTTGAAGTTTGGCTTGTTCATGAAGTCACAAGGGCTAAAATCCAGAGGAGAAGGCTGAGCTATCATATGTCAGTGGAGCACCCCAGCCACCAAATCTACTACAGAGCATCTTCGTCTACTGCTGCTTTTAGCCATTAACACATTCCCAGCAGGGTGCAATAGGTGAGATAATTTTACCTGCTCAGAATAAACAATCTTTCAGTGTACATGAGGTTTACACATTTGTTGGCAGAAGTTTGCACTAAATCTTGGGTAATGAACTAAATTATAATTGTTATGTATAAAGGATTTTTTAAAATAAAATTCACATTTAGAAAAGTAAATGTGATAGTAGGTGCTTAAAGTTAAGCATCCTTTAAGAAGGAAATAATCATGGCTTCAGTTTTCCTGCCCATAAAAGGGGGGTAATGTTACATAGCCATTTTCTAAATTACTACAGGATGTTTAGATGGGAGTCTCTACATTAGGGCATGATAGTGCTATTTTCAATCTCTCTCCACACAATATTAAGTGCAATGCTTCCAAAAACATGCCCTGTCTACACTGCTGCATAGTCAAGTCTGATTTAAAAAAAAATAAAGGGGAGTGAGTGATCAAGCACACATTACAACTGTGCCACTGGGTCAGTAAGTGAGAAGTTAAAATAAGAAGTTCATTCAATAAAATATTGATTCTGGAAACAGATTACAGGAAATCATACCGTACCACTAACTTAATTTATGAGTATTTATATTGCAGGAATTATACCAATATATCAAACACAATGCCTTCAACCTTAGTTCAAAAATCATTTTATCTCTAAGCTTTAACAACAGGGCTGAAAATAATTCAGATTATATGGGCAGCATTTTAGCAGCCCATTTTCATCTTCTCTAAAAGCAACACTCTAATGCATGATGGTTAAGGATCAAGTTGGGATTATGTGGAGAATGTTAAACATATACCAAATAATACATCTGTTTTGAATAAAAGATGTTGCATAGAGTTCCAGTTCATTTTTTTCAACTCTTTGCTGTACGTGTTGTAGCTGCTAAGTAAAACCATGCATCAGATAAATACATCACTTCAGCAACAGATTGCTAATCAATTGTCTGACGCGTTCTGAAATATGTGGGTTAAAAATACTTGGGGGCAAAGGCTTTTCTAGTTTGGAAAAAAGCTGTTTCATGTTCTCTTGTGGTTCATTCTTCCATCTCTGAGCTTCTAGGAGTGCTACCATTATCTCTAGGCTGGTGCTAGATCATTTCCTCCATGGTGGGAAAGCAGCAGACCTTATACCGTGTTCTCTGCCCATTTACAAAAGCTAGTCTGACTGCAGTCATATTCGCTGGCCTGTTAGTCTCTGGCCAACAGTTGCTCCCAATAAGAGAACCACTCATATATTCTGTTTGATTGCTGTATGTTATGACTTGAATATTGTTTTGAAGCAACCAATATTTCAGGAAATTAATTTACAAATTCTGATACTTGGATTTTTTTTTTTTTTTAAATCTTCAGTTGGAATAGGAAACTGAAAACTTTCCATAGCATACAGTTTGTCAAAATTACTGTTTGACTCACTAATAATTTCATTTCAATAATGTCAAAACATTAACTATGACATATCAATGTTAAATATCTACATTATCAAATCTGTACGATAACAATGTCAATAACTAGCATGACTAATTCCTAATATTCAAACAAGAATACTTTTAATACTTTCATTGAAACAACCATTTAGCACTTTTCCTAGTCCTTGCAGGGGGCAACCACAGGAGCCCCTGCATAGCATCAGAGGGCTGCTTGCCGTGGGAGACCATGTCCTCCTCTGCTCCCCTTCGCCTCTTGGCTGACCTTTTTGTCCAGACCTGCTACCCACCTCCCTGGGCACATCCACAAGGAAGTGCAGACCTTCAAAGGGTAGCCGGGTTAGCTCAGTTGGTCAGAGCATGGTGCTAATAACGCCAAGTTCACAGGTTCAATCCCTGCTCACTGCAGGGGGGGTTGGGCTCAATGATCTCTCAAGGTCCCTTCCAACCCAAAGCATTCTATGATTCTATGCTTTCTATGATTCTATGCATTCTATGATTCTATGATCTCAGGGGCAAATGTGACAAATACAAACCACAGCCCAGTGCATGCTTCTCTTGGAGGAAGCGAGGCCCTCTCTATAACAACTGAGAAGGCTGCCACTGGGCCCATGGCCAAGACCCTCTTGAGGACAGGCCAAAGGCTACGGCCGCCCCAGCAGTGCAGGCTGCTGAGAGAGCTCTGCCACCGCTTTCATTCCCCTCAGTGAGTCCCTAACAGCGATGGTCTGTGGGCTGGTGGGACTGTGTTTCATGGGACTGAAGTCGATCCCGTGCTGCTTGCCCAGCACACTGCATGAGCAGTGACTGCAGCTCCCACAGCTTACTCTAGAGGATGAGGGATGTTTTGAATCCCACAATCTGCTGTCTCGGGTGACTCCTGTGCAAGAGTAGCCCAGCACAGACACCGAAGAGCTCCTCTGCCACATGAGCCTCCCTGGCCACTTCCCACCCAGCACTATGTAAGGCCCCGTCATGCCTGTCCAGTGTACCTCCACACTGTGCCCCTGTCCTGGTTTCGGCTGGGATAGAGTTAATTTTCTTCCTAGTAGCAGGCACAGTGCTGTGGTTTGGATTTAGTAGGAGAAGAATGTTGATAACACACTGATGTTTTTAGTTGTTGCTGAGTACTGCTCATGCTAGTCAAGGACTTTTCAGCTTCCCATGCTCTGCCAGGTACACAAGAAACTGGGAGGGGGCACAGCCAGAATAGTTGATCCAAACTGACCAAAGGGCTATTCCATACCATACGGCGTCATGCTCAGTATATAAACTGGGGGGGTTGGTCGGGGAGCAGCGATCGCTGCTCGGGAACTGTCTGGGTATTGGTCGGCGGGTGGTGAGCAATTGCATTGTGCATCACTTGCTTTGTATATCATTATTGTTATTATCATTATTATATTGTTATTATTATTATTTTACTTTATTTTATTTTATTTCAATTATTAAACTGTTCTTATCTCAACCCAGGAGTGTTTCTCACTCTTACTCCTCCGATTCTCTCCCCCATCCCATCGGGGTAGGGGGAGTGAGCGAGCGGTTGCGTGATGCTTAGTTGCTGGCTGGGGCTAAACCACGACAGCCCTCAAGACAGCTGTATAAGCTCATATTCCTCTCACTCCCTTTCCCAGCAACTAGACCACGAAGTGGCTGCCCCTCTTACTGTCACAAGAGACTGTCCCTCTTACCATGACATGACTGGTGAGGAGCCCCAGTTGGCCAGCTTGTACTCCAAGCTACAAGCAACTTGGTTCACTAGGGACATAAGCTGGAGACTTCTTCATGGAGCAGTAGACATGGGCACACTCACAGGGTTCCCAGACCCACATCACTTCCCAATACCAGGGAAAATGTGCGCATGTGAACACTGTGTGTGCTAGGCTGCAGCCACTCTTCCAGTTCCTCCAAAACTTTTTATAGAATTTCTGGCAGCATTCCTCCTCTTTTCTCATTCTTGATACCCTCCCTCCTTGTCTGCAGCCTCACCTCCTTGTCTTCACAGGAGCTCTCTGTCAGCCTCCTCATGAGGCAGAAGAGGAGGGCATTTAGTTTTTTATTTCCTAATGAGGAAAAAACAGTAGAAACGGCTGCCCTGAGAAGGCCTAAAGTCTAAGATCAGTGCCCTGATACTTGCCCTGAATACTCATCCAGCCTCCAACAGACTCCACTCAGGAACCAGAGATATTTTCTACAGAGTAATTTAAACACTATTTGATGCCCTCTACTTCTCAGACTGGAGAAAACAGTGAACAATCAATCCCCTTGCAGCTTCTTCTCTCCACTACTATTGCATCATCATTCAGTGACCTCTTTTCCATGCTGAAGTGCTTCGGACAACTGATTTTGGTCAAAGAGCATCCAAGCCATGTTTCTCAGTCTGCCACTGCTGCAACCCATCCAAGCCTTCTCACATTTGTCTCAGGAAGAAAGAGAAACCAAACAAGTCCACGTACACTAAAGGGTCCTGGAGCTGCCAGCTCCCAGGAACTCGACCATTCCTACATCAACAGGTATCGGAGACAGAAAGCTCAGTAAAAACACAATCATCACCTGTCACCCAGACTGATACTGGGCTTATCTTTGAATATTTCCTCACTGGTGTAATTCTCTGTGGTTTTCTGATAACCTAAGGCAGATGCATGTGATGACAGAAGAAATACTTTGAACCTGATACACTGCTGTGTTATGGTTTTGCGCAGTCCTTTTGCTGTGACTGTGAAGCAGGCAGAGAGACTTCTTACTCACTGTAGTATCTGCTAACACCAGGGGCATTTACAGTCCCACTGGGATCTGGCTGAAGGCCCAGCTCCTTTCTCCTACTTGGAGCGATCCTCCTAGGACAGACTCTTTAGCATAAGAAAGCTGCCAGCACAATGGCATAAATGCTTGGTGTTTCTGAGGCAAAGAAAACCTAGTCACATCAGCAGATGTTCCTGCAGCCAGTGGAAACTGGCACACACACACAAGAAATGTAACTTCCAGGGGAAAAAAAAAAAATTGATTTATGGAGTGGGAAGTTTTCAAAGGGTCTCTTGCAGTCCAAAGGGACACCTACTGCTAGCCCTGCCAACTCCTCTTACTGACTTCTCAGCATCCTGTTCTCAGCATCTTTATCTCCTCTTTGTTCTCACGCAAGGTACATCTCAACTGCTGGCCTAAGGAAGCTTCAGACTAGGATCTGTCTACAGTTACAGTCACTGTGAGCGTTACGCCAGTGCAGCCACTGCAGCGGCACTCTGCAGCGTGGGTGCAAGGTCTGACAACTGAAGGAGATTTTGCGCCATTGTAGTTACACTAGGCTCTGAACCCACCAAGTTAATCTGGCAGCAGTTTTCTCCTGGCAGCACAGCTGTGTCCACACCAGGAACTTTGCTGGCTGAGCTCTGCTGGGCTGGTGGGATTTCTATTTTTTTTAAGACCCAGGCTAACAGCTTTGTGTGAGCAAAACTTCCTAATCTAGGCCTGGTCCTAAGAGGAACACATCCAACACTCATCTAAAAAGCTCCGTTACCTCTGCGTGTATCAATAAGCTTGCTTGACCCTCAACTCCAACTATAAAAAAAAAAAAAAGAATGTGTCCTCCAAAAAAAAGGAGGTGGGAAGACTGGTGATGCTGAAGGATCACAGGAAAAGTCAGAACTGCTTCACTAGTTTTTCTGCGGTAGCAGCATTTGATTGCTGCACTAACAAGGCAATCAGTGAAGCTTCTTCTTACTGCTGGTACGTGACGGACACGGGATCATGATGCACATTAGACCAGAATTGGCTTCAGCTTTGGAAAGCAGAGAAGAAACACCCACTTTTTTTAGAACCTGTAAGACCACTGCCATGGAAAGTCTTTTAAAAAAATGCATTTAGTTAACCTTGTTTAATTGATGGGCTTACATATGTCCTACTTTCAATTCTAGTACAAGGATGGGAAGTTACGCAAAATTAATATGCACTTAGAAATGAATCATCACATTGAACATTAATGCCAGATTATCTGTTTACCTGTTGATATTTAGTATCTTTTTGCTACAGGACCACATTCACCTTGCCAGGAAAAGAAAAAAAAAAAAAAAAAACAAAAACCTCTTTGTATGAGGCTCCTTGGAAAGATAACATAAGCTGGAGATCTTACACTGTTTGATAAACAGCTTTGAATAGGAAACAAAGTGATGCAAAAGGGCTTTTATTCATGTGCTTCCTGCAAAAGGGCTTTTATTCATGTGCCTCCTGTTAGAAATGACATTTTGCTCTTCCTTATAGTTACACATGGATTACTTCAGTATTTCATTTTGAAAAGCCACAGTATATCCAGCATACCTCACTCCAGAAGGTCAGATAACAAGATTAGTCAACAAAAAAGACAAAAAGAATAAGCAAGTAATGTGTCATCCCTATATACCTGTCAGGCTCATACCACTTTACCCATCTCTGTTTTGAACTGCTGTCACCAAGTGCATCCTCCACTATCCTTAAGTGCCTTGTAGCCTTTTACAGGTATTTTTTCTGACTCACTTGATTTAAAAACAAAGCAATCTTCACTGAGAGTAATTCTGTAACTCATGTGACAGATACCTTGAACAAGGACCAGTCAGACATCTTAAGTCATGTGTCAAATAACTAAAGAAAAACAGTGCCAATGCAATATCAATACTGGTCATTTTATAAATTAGGAAAATGAAAAAGATCTTGAAATATATAATGAGACTCTTTGTATTCAGGCAGTATATTACATGTCTTTGATTACTAAATATGTGCATTAACCTAATGATTGTTATTTTAAGTGAAAAGTCATTAGATGTACAGGATATATAGAACATAAAGTCACACCCCTGTAAAAAGCTTTTATTTTGCATTTCCTGACTTAAAAAAAGACTTGAAAACTTGATACCTTCATAAAATCTGCAATATGGTACATTAATAATAACTCAGTGTTGTGTAAAGTTAAAATCTGCTGCCAAACATTAAGGCTGCCACGTTAACGCTGACTTGTGGATAACCATTGTCATGGTGGAGAGTTTCTCCTGGATAATAACTTATTCACTGAAAATGCAGTTTTCACAAATCAAAGCAATCCTTAACTTATGTCAAATCTAGAAAATGCATCTGAACATCTTTTTCAGTGATGAAAATCCTTTGGCTGCATTAATTAAGTAGATGAAGAGCATTCAAGAGCATGACCCCACAGGGCAAAGGTTAAAGCATTTGTCTCTGAGTTGGGACAACTATTTTGCAGTTTCTGTTCCAAATTCAATAAAGAGGAGATTTGACCATTTTGTCTTTTAGTTCTACAGGTAAGCACTCACTGGGCTACTACTAAAAGGAGAGGGGAAAGGAGGAATAATGAAAATTACCATCTACTCCTATTTATCCAGATGTATCACTCTCTCTTTTTACTTTCATTAAAAGTGGCCAGAAATACTTTGTATAAAACAGTTACATTAATATGCCATTACTAAAATGCTTGGGTTTGGTTCTACCTGAACCAGTGTTTAAAACCTCAGCATGGCCACTGAAACCAAAACATCATTTATTCACCTGCTTTTTTAGATCAGTACCTTTAGTAATGCATTTTCCAGGTCTCTCTGCCTTCAGAAAAGCCTGTCTTGCAGAACCCTGCCACATCCAGAGAACCAGAAAGTGATCAAACGCAGCCAGGATACAAAAATCTCATTGCTATGCACACACAAGGACGGGAAGCAGAAACAATATTAACAATCAATAACCGAGAGAATTAATACAGAGCCTAGCTTTTACGACAAAGCACAGGTTGCAGGCGCTGTAGCCAACATATTCATCGCATAGAAAAGCAGATTTTTATCAGTTAGAATGCTTCAATTCCATATGTAATACCAAAAAAAAAAATAGTCAGCATCTGAACCGCCTGGACCAGATACACAGTGATCGATCAGACTCTGATCACCCGCCTTTGCTGAGATCAGCCTCCCTGAGCATTCCTTCCTCGGCTGCATTTAGAATTAATCCCAGATGATCCAGATTAGGGGGAGCTGAAACCCAGATTAGATGCCACTCCCATTTAAAATATAAACCCAAGAAAATGATATTAGCATATTTTAGCGGTTTCTAAAACAGTCCAAGTCCATTTAACTGACTGAAGAAGGATAAAGAAATCCCAACAAGTAACAAAGAAGGGACCTAACTGGGAGTCTGTTTTCTGGGGTTTGCGGATGCCTTACTCATTTCACTATTTTCTTTTATTTTACAAATTTCCTAGTTTAGACCTTTTAAGAAAAAGCTGTCTTAAAGATGTAAAGAAAGAAAAAATCTTCTCAAGAATCAGTAATACTCTCTAGGGGTTGTTTTAGGCAATTCTAATTTTACAGTTTCCTCTTCACATTGGATAAAGATCTTGGATAGTGTCAGAGATTTGGTATGTGCACAAGATCTTGGCCCTGGAACATTAAGTTGTCATAGCTACTTTGGATGGTTTCTAAACATGACCAAATACTCCACAGGATCCTTCCCAAGTTTAAAGGGCTCTTCTGCAAAAGCTGGTTCTGAGTGTTTTACAGCAAGTCTCACTGTTTTGCCTAAATACATCTGAATGGCTGATGTAAGAAAAGCAGTTACTAAATCAATGACAAGGCAAGCTTAAAACTAAATAACTAAATAAATGGAGTCCAGGACTGCTTAAGAGCAGTGTTCCTTACACTTAAACAGCACATTTTCATGGTCTGCAGGGGACTTGTCTTTAAAAAACCAAGAGTTTGCAAGACTTCATGTGTAACAGCTTTTCAGGTAGAGAGTTTGTCATTGTTCTTTTAAATATACACTTCTTAAAGAAACTGTAAAATAGGAAAAGCATGGGAGAGAGAGACTACAGACCAGAGAGAGCAACTACAGACCAACAAAGAGAAAGCTCATCTTTGGAAAATAGAAGGAAATGTTCCAAATCTTTGATGCAGACTATAAAATAAATCCTGGTTTGGTCACAGCAGTGTAAAACTGGAATAAATTCATCAACACCGGAGGAGCTGAGCTGGAATTATACCAGAACAGCTGAGAGCAAAGCTAGGCCTTTAGTTTTACATTTTGTTCAGCTGTCCTATAACCTGAATCATAAATCAGCAGCTCATCGTCTCTGGAAGTATATGGAAAACTAAGTCATTTTCTTCTGGGCTTAAAGATGGAAGAATGGTTTGATTACCTTTAGCTTCAAAGCAATAACCTTGACTGGAAGATATGGTTGTACTTTAGAATATGATATTATAAACCCTCTGACACAGAAGAAAGCAACATTTTCCAAACTGCATTTTACCCTGTATCTTCAGGTTAGTCTCCATTCATTTCCATTTTCAATGCAAGAGGCGAGAGCAGAATAAACTGTGAACTTGAACTGTTAAAAGAATGGGGACTGTTGATTCCAAAGGTAACAACAGGGTAGATTCATAGCAGAAAAGATAAAAATGGAGATCTAGTAAATGGAAGTTGGTTTGGAATAAGCTCTTCAGCAAGAACTATTGCCATAAAATACTGATATTGAAATAAATTTAAAAAAACCCAAAAACCAAACCACCCCCCCCACCCCCCCCAAAACCAAAAACCAAACACCAAACCCAGCTTAGTAGGTTAGGTCTGCTTTGAGTAAGAGGTTGGACCAGATGACCTCCGAAGTCCCTTCCAAGTTAAATTATTCCATGATTCTAAACAAACTGGAATTTTTCTTGTAAACATATTTGTTCAAGAGATTAGAAGAGATTTAAAAATTGATATTGATTGGATAGGTAATTACTACTATAGCAAAACTTACAAATAGTCACTTACAAATAGCAAAAATATTACTTCCTCAGTAATACAACAAATAACAACCTTATGGTTTGATCATTCAAGCAAAGTCTGGTCAGAAAAAAATACAATGTATAACTCCTGTAACATTTTCCCTAAGCTTTCCCACTGATGAAACACAACTTTTTGGTCATGTATATCACTGCTTCTCTCTCAGTTGCAGTCCTCTTGTTGTATTCCAAAAGACCCAAGGAAATATTGTTGAGTACAAAATGCTACGAATGTTATACAGTAAAGGCCTGTTGGAAAATGTTTCAGTGTATAACCTCTAGGAAATTTAGTCTTAATGTGGGATATGCATCACTCATGAACAGGGCACTTAATTTTTATTGCCTTGTTGGTTAAGTTAATTATGTTATAACTGCTAGCAATTTTTCATCAAAACAGGAGGCTGTTTTACCATATTTTTTTCCTTTTGCTCCACTGGAGTGCACTGGAAAATATCACAAATGTGGACAGAGGAGCATTGTTAAATGGTGGTATTTGTGCTCATAAATTCGATCTAAAATGAAGTTGCTGTAAACCAACAATAAAATAGAATATAAGGCTGACATTAAGGTAAAGGAATGGAACTTGCCACAGCGAAGTAATTAAAAGAGGAATATTTTAGCAGCTTTAGCTTCAGATGTATATTAAGTGAAAAACAAGTAATACAAAAAGTTTTTTGTATTGATTTTGCTATTGCACTTGTGTTACTTGACAGCACTTCAGGGTTCCAGTTGCAGATATAAACATGGTTAGGTGAGGTACTAAACAACAAGAGTCATGGAGACTCTGCTGATGCCAGGGCATGTGTACAGGCCCAGTCTCACATTGCTTCCCGACCTGAAAATCCCACTGAGATTCCTACTTCCATCCCACTCAATGTAATATCCACAGAGAGAATGACGTTTTCTTTCCAGTAAAAGATTAGAGTCAAAATAGACTATGTCGCACTAATTTGAACAATAAATACAGTATTCCTTCCTAATGCAGTTAGAGTGCACCCGAAGAGCTCTGTTGGTAAAAATCTGGTCATTTTGACGCTTGCATTTATGTGCAGATCTATAATCCTATGAGCTATTTTGGTATTCATCATATCCATCTCTGTGTTTTCACAGAGTTTTGATGGAAGCTCAGTTTTGTATCTTCATGCAAGTCTCTGAATCAGCAGCAGTTCAGGTTCTGAAGGTATGGAAGGCACAACAGTCTGTAATCACTAGCTGTAAATGTTTAAGCTCACTCCTCTCCCAGAAAGACTGATCTGCTTCCAGTGATTAAAGGCAGATATCAGTAAGCACTTTCAGGATGCAATTATAGATCATTTTCTCTCTGTCCTGGTTTCGGCTGGGATAGAGTTAATTTTCTTCCTAGTAGCAGGCACAGTGCTGTGTTTTGGATTTAGTAGGAGAAGAATGTTGATAACACACTGATGTTTTTAGTTGTTGCTGAGTACTGCTCATGCTAGTCAAGGACTTTTCAGCTTCCCATGCTCTGCCAGGTACACAAGAAACTGGGAGGGGGCACAGCCAGAATAGTTGATCCAAACTGACCAAAGGGCTATTCCATACCATATGACGTCATGCTCAGTATATAAACTGGGGGGGGTTGGTTGGGGAGCAGCAATTGCTGCTCGGGGACTATCTGGGTATCGGTCGGCGGGTGGTGAGCAATTGCATTGTGCATCACTTGCTTTGTATATTATTATTGTTATTATCATTATTATATTGTTATTATTATCATTACTATTTTACTTTATTTCAATTATTAAACTGTTCTTATCTCAACCCAGGAGTGTTTCTCACTCTTACTCCTCCGATTCTCTCCCCCATCCCATCGGGGTAGGGGGAGTGAGCGAGCGGCTGCGTGGTGCTTAGTTGCTGGCTGGGGCTAAACCACGACACAGTCCTCTTATGGGAGGGAGCAAGCTGCCATTGACTTAAAGGGGTTTGAGCTTCTGCTGATAGTTATCCTTTAACAGTTGGGACCACTTTCGACCCACAACACATAAACCAGTAATCTATACGGTACCACTATGATCCTAAGAGATATCTGGTTAAGATGTTCTTCAAGATCAGGCCCAAAGCACAAGGAAAGGTTGTTCAACTGCTATTAAATGTACAAACACCATTACAGAAGTATTTTCTGTTTCGTCTGCTTTCATCATGGCTTTGTTGGTAGTATTTCTTTTTTCTCTGAAAAGGCCACAGTTTAAACCCTCTCACAGAAAGATATGTTTCCTTCATACAGTTTTATAGCTCGATATGTTTGGCTTTGGTTTCCCTTGTAGTACACCTTTAAACATTTTTAGGACACACACTTCTTGGAGGAGCAGCAGATACTTCCTGAGGCAAGGAAAGTGCAGAGACAATGAAAGTGTCCTTCCTCACCCAGATGTATACTGCCCCCTCTCACTTGTTGTCTTCCGGATTTTTTTTGGCAGGGGGGAGTGGATTCCACCACTAGCACCCCTTTGCTAATCATCATCTACTTGGAAATGTGGATTTGGAAAGACTGGCCCATTTTTCTTCAGATGAGGTCAGCTTATCACCAATATTTGTAATCCTGGGCCACTACACAAGACGCTGTAAAGATACCAACTATAAAGACAGTTCCTCTCCCGAAGAGCTTACAGTTAAGTGTCTGACAAGAGACCACAGTTGGACACAACACATGCACACACAAAAAGAAAGAAAAGTGAGACCTGTAGCGGTATTTGGCAAGAGATCAGGTAAATTGTCACTTGAACAATACTCCCGTGTTAGAAGATCACTGATAAGAGCCAAGTGACTACATGAATGCTGTTCAGTTGTGCTTACCCAGCCAAACTAACTCCAGGGGAAAACAGACAAACAAACAACTAATTCACAGAAATCCATGTTTCCATCAACATGTCCTTGGGTGCGAAGACAGGGTGCTGGGCAGGACATCACAGCAACTCAGGAGCACAGAGAGATTCAGTCTTGAACCCTGGAGCCCCTGTATATCTGGAGAAGGAAACCTCCCTGACCTTCCCAGAGTACGATATTTTGAGGGCTTTTTCTGCTACTGTTCTCTCACTTAAACCTTTTCAAAGCCACCGCCAAGGAGGGAAGAAGAACCAAAGACGAGAACTTACAGTCCTCTGAGGTTCCACAAGCAGAAGACTTGGGACAGCTGGAGAAGAAGATTGTTTCCTCCTTCCATGTCCCTCCTCCCTCTTCTTACCCCTGCCTTGCTACGTAGTGCCTCCGTACTCTTGGAATATTTTGATTTGAGCTTAAGTGTAACCAAATCCTATGCTACACTCCAGTAAGGCTAAGCTAAAAGGCCTGATGAGGAAATGCTGCTGGGAAACATCTGCGCTTTGTTTTATGCAACTGAAGAGTTAAAATTATTTTCGTAAATACCATAATGTATAAAAGCTGTGAACACCCAACTGTAGTGTCAGACTTCCAAATTGTATAAATCTATTTGTCTCTCATATTAGTAAACGTTATTTGAACAGAAATAGCACATTGTAACAGCCTAACAAGAAGCAGTCTTTCTGATGACGCCTGAGACTTCTTTGCTCCACTGTATGGAAATATTTAAGACTTAAAAGATTTATATTACAACATAGCATTTAAAATGGCTCAGTCTTGTTCCCAGTAAAGTCAAAGAGGATTTTTACCGTCAGCTTCAATGGAAATGGCGTAAGGGCCAAGAGGCATTTTAACATTTTTTTTCCCCTGTTTTGTTCTAAGAGTCAAGAAGTTTCCCCAAAGCCCCTCCACCCCCACCCCCTCAAAAAAAAAAAAAAAAATCCAAGCAAGTTATCAAACGTCAGTCACTGTCATGGCCAGACATTAACATCCATTGAGACCTCTGGGCAGGTAACAGTAAATGGGCTCTGAATATCAGAGTTCCACCATGTGCAGCACATTGGGCACAGAGTAACACAGTGTATTTCTAAGTTTATTATTGGAAAGCTTCTGTTGCCTTTTAGGAACCTTTCTCACACTATCCAACACACTGTCTTATTTGCTCTGAAACAAAAATTCCCACCTTATACACAGACTTCAAAGATAAAACTCAACATGAACTAGTAAGTGATAAAATCTGATCCTTTAAAGGGATTTGAGTTTGAGTAAACTCAGCAGTCTTTGATCCATTTTCTTTTTTAATGATTGACAGATGCCAAATTAAATGAGATAAATGAAGAAACAGTCCCATATATTTTTTAAATCCATGCTTAAATTTAAATAACACAAGGACAAACACCATTTCTGCTCAACTGAGTTTTTCCACCAATGTCCAGTATTAAAATGTTTTTCTTTGTTGGTTTTTATGTTTTATGCTTGGGGTTTTTTAAAATTTTTTTAGATCGTGCATTTTGCATTTATATTGAGCCTTAAGTGATATGTGAATAGCAAAAGCATATTTAGCTTCTTGATAAAAGTTTACAGGAAACATGGAAATGACACGTCCTAATATTTAGTTTATTCTCCCTTCTTCTGTTTTTTGGTTTGGGGTTTTTTTTTCCTCTCCTGTCTTTTAGATACTCCTCTTCTACAGTGCCCTAAATATTAATGTAACAGCAGGTTTTCTCTAAGTTATCCTCCACTGCATTTCTCAGCAGTGTATTTTTCAAAAAGTTTGTTTGACATGCCTTAAAATATCAACTGCATCAGGACACCCGTCCTCATGAAGTGAACAATTACAACCCAGGTGAACTGCATATCTGCCTGTCTTTTTTACTGCATCCACTGGATTTATCTGACCAGAGACATCTATCTCAAACAGCTGGTTTTCAATTGGCACATCTAAAAGCTGAAATGAAGGGGGGGGGGAACACAGGAATGAAAAATAACAACATTTCTCAGTTAGCTGTATAGTTTCATATATTTAAAGAATACTAAAGGAAAACTAAACTTGCAATGATGCCACTGAGATGGGACAAAGGTGATTTTTTTTTTTTAGTTACTGGTTTGATCAAAGATTTTTGTAGAAACTTAAGCATTGCCTAGTATGAAATCTATTTTCCCCCAAATCTCAGATTGGAATAATAATAATAATAGTAATAATAATAGTAATAATAATAATACTTCTTTCTCTTCCTTCTTGTTCTGACCATTTATTTAGAATTATAAGCTTCTGTGGAAACGACCTACTGTGCATATGTCCAGAGCCCACATTGATGGGTTCTTGATCTAATTTGGTATTGCTAAATGTAGCACAAATATACTGGTCTTGAAGAAAACATGCTTATGTGCTTCCTAAAAGTTATATTAAAAAAAAAGTCTGAGCATTTTTTAATGTGGTATTATGCATTGTATTAGAATGGGAGTCGCCTGTTACCAACATTCAGGCCTGCGTCGTCTTTTCTCTTTAATATGTAAGCAGCAAGTAGTTTCTGAAATACTTGCATTGTAGTTTTCACCTGAGCACATTTCAGCGAGTAAGGGGAGGTGTATAGAATAAGCAGCTAAATTGCTTCCTAAATACTCAAGGGAGAATGAATACTCGAGGAGTCAACTGCTCATGAGAATCTGGAGTATGATGTTTGGAAACAGACTGCTATAATAAATAAATAAGGTAATAATAAAGATTTGCCCACTCGCTCTTTGTTACAATTTCTGTTCAGTACTTTTATAGATATATGTATGCACATACATACCATGTATGAGTAAAACAAGTTACACTGAAAAAAGCCTTCCAGGTTGCCTTCCTGATTTTTTTTTTTTTCAGTGAATAATCAACCTACATTGCCGTGAAAACTGTGCCTCAGTGGGTGAGCAATAATATTTACATATGCAGATAAACACAAGAAACGCTCTTGCTGAAGTTTAGGATTTATAATCCCCTGTTACTGGTAAAGTCTTCTACAATTTCCTGAAGTATTTGCTGTTTGGGCTGAGGTTACTTGTTCTTGTACTGCACTTTGAACTGGGGCAAACCCCTCTAGCGTGATGCTTGCACCGGTTTAAGGGCAGGCAGGTACTCAGCACAAGACACAGCGCAATCTTGCGTCAGCCGGCGGCTCTGAAGAGTGAGGATGTCACAACGCAGCGTCCGACACAGTCATTAAGGCACAGAAACGCATCAGGCACAAATATGATGTCCTCGCAACGTGCCCCTGTGGCAGTTGCAATGGGAAACCTAACTTTGAATTTCCTGAGGTCTCAGCGTAAAAAAAACTTTAACCGTGTAGCATTGATACGGAGCGGGTGGCTTCGCACCCTTTAGGCACAAAGCTAAACTCTACAGGTGTTCCAGCGAAATCGTTTTCAGCGTTTTACTCGCTTCTTTTCCTCTGGTGTCGTGCTTCAGCCTTGTTCTGTTTGAACAGCCCTAAGTGACCCTTTAAGCTTAAATACAGCCAGACAAACTTTTATCCCAGACAATTATGAGGGAAAACTCGGTAATGTCACGCAAACGTGATCCGGTGACTTAATTAGAACCAAGTTAGCAGAGACGGAGAGAAGCTGTAAATCTCCTGAGACTCCTCGGGGGGTTGTTGCGGGAGGGTGAAGCCCTTGCAGCGCTAGGAAAGGGCAAGACAACGGCGGCAAAAAAAAAACAAAAACCAAACCCAAAAAACCAACAAAACACAAAACCCACAAACCCAAAACAAAACAAAAATACCAACCCGCATTTTACAGGAAAAAAAATGTTAGAATAAGGCAGTATATTTGTAAAGGAAAAGGTTGAAAAAGGCTTTAGGGAGAGAGCCCAAAGAGTTAATCTCCAGCAGCACTTGAAAGCAGGCAGCAGCCCGCAGCCTGGGCAGGCTCCCGGCGCCCTCTGCTGCGAGGCAGCAGCAGTAGTGGAAATTTCCTTCGGAAACCAGCTTTGTTTCAAAGTTCAGGCAGATTAAAATGACTCTTAAACGTGCCGACGGAACGAGGAGTCATTTCCCCGAGCGACGAGGAGGGAGAAGGGGAGCCTTGTTTGGAGGGCAGCTTAGTTTGGGGGTGATGGGGAAGGAAGGTTGCTTTATTTTTTTATTATTTGGTCTTGATTTTTTCTTTCCCCCCTTATTTCTGCTCCAGAGTCTCAAGTTGAGCCGGCTGCGATATGAAGAAAGAAGCCTTGAAAACCGGGCGGTGAATGAAAACATCGCAGGCTCCTCGGAATAATGGTTGCAGCGTGACAAACATCTTTCCAAAAAAAAAAAAAAAAAAAAAAAAAAAAAAAAGAAAGGGGAAAAAAAATGCACGCCTGTTTCCCTCCGGTCTGGAGTTTCCAAGGGAGGGCTAGCCTCAACGAGCACGGAGGAGAAATGTCTTCTTCCTACATGACTTTAATACTAAACGGGAAGAGCCTCCAAAAAAAAAAAAAAAAAAAAAAAAGGCATTCTTGATTTCAAGCACCTCTGCCTTAAAACTGAAGATACTGTCGACACCCTGGTTTTAATTTCCAGGAGAGCGAGGAGCCCTCTCTACTATCAGGCTGCGAATTCAGATTTTTTTAGATCTTTACAATAAATAACAACAAGTAATTTGTAGCTACTTTTGAGAAAAACGCACACACAAATATCCTACCTACGAACGAGAAGGGGCCGACAGATCAAAAGGGGAGAGCAAACCGCAGGGTTATTCCTTTAGGTACCTGCTGGGGAAATACGCTCTGGTTTTAACCCCTAAAAAAAAAAGCGGGGGGGGGGGGGGGTAGGGGGGGGGGGGGGAGGTGGAGGCAGCTTCCTAGCTCATCTTTACCAGCTGTTTCTCCTTCATTCCCAATACCTCCCCAAACGGCCCATCTTCCAGCAAATGCATCCTGCAACCCCTTCAGGAGACCTGACAAAAAGCAGGCACCGCTTTTTAGAGGTGCCCCGCTGGGGTGGGCGATGGTCCTCGTGGGTACGTGGTGACAGCGGTGCTGCTAAGGGGGTTTTGGTCTCGCCTTTGCCCGCACCTATTCCTCTCGGCAGCCTTTCCACGGGGGCAGCAGGCGCTGGGTTTCTCCCTCAGCTAAGGACAAATTTACCCTTTAAAAAAAAAAAAAAAAGTTGTGGGTTTTTTTTTAATTTAAGGAGGCTTTAAAAAAAAGGGGGGGGGGGTTGGTTTTTTGTTTGTTTGTTTGTTTGTTTAAAAGGAGGCTTTTTAAATTAAGTGAGTTCACCTCCCGCCCTGACAACGCTTGAGAAAGTTTGGGGAAATAAGCGGCAGGTCCCTGACGGCCGCTCTGCTTTTTGCACACCAACCAAAACATATTTCCTTGGGGGGGGGGGAAAAAAATACAAAACTAAACACAATTTATTTAATAAAAGCCAGCAGATTTCTGTTGTCGAGGTGCGGGCGAGGCTCCGCACCTAACCTGGTCTGTAGAAGTACACGCATGCGACTCTTCCATCCCGAGTTCCCCATGGAAGTGCCTTAAAAGGGAAAAGAGAGCGGGTTTTTTCATTTAAATTTTGCAGCCAGCGATAAGTCAAAGCAAACTGTCGCCGAATATTTGTAGGAAGGGTCATGTGCAGGCGGATTTGTCCTATTAATAGGACACAGGAAGAGCCGGGAGAGCAAAAGCCTGCCCTGAAGACAACGTGGGATGTTGTTGGGGGTAATGGATTAAGGACAGGCTCTGGAAATCAGTATTTTGTGGATGCTCCAACGCGGCGTTATTTCGCGTTAAGTAACATTTTAGAAGCAGCTCCTCCGGCTTTTTTGCTGGAAGGACGCGGGATTATTTGGAAGCAGTAGTAAAACGGGGGGCGGGAGGGGAGGGGTGAACGCAGCCGACAGCTCCCTGTTGGGAAGCTAATCAACATTATAGATTATAAACCTCCAACTATCAAGGGCTGCTTTGCCCCAATCAGTTTAAAAACATAAACATATAAATACAGGAACTAATTATGAGACCACATCGGAGTTTATCTGGAAATGACTGGAAAGTAACAGAGCACTCCCGAAAACTGTCAGGACCTTCCAGGGAAGCCTGTTGATGCTGAACGATTGGTAGGCGGCGGCAAAAAAAATGGGGGACGGGGACGGGGACGACACACCAATGTCCCCGTGCTTAGAAGGCAACACACGATACGTTTCTAAAAATCTCGATCACCTAATTGTTGGTTTTGTAGTTAAAATATTGGCTGAAACCGTAGATGTTAAAGACCTTTTAGTAACGCGCTAGTACAGACGCACGGAACATTTTAAAAATTACCTTAACAGTTTAAGAAGTAAGCATTTTGGGTAACAAGATTACGATAGCTATTCATTTTCCCTAATTAGAAATAATTGATTTTCTAAAAAATTCTTTTCACAACAGGGACTTCACAAAACAAGATTTCAGTATTTTTGCTTATAGTTTTTTGTTTTTAATTCGGGCTTTTACTTGTGTTTTTTTTTTTTTTTTAATTGCCCACTTTGTGTCCATGTTTATTGCCATTAGAAAGAATGTCCAGAAGAAGAAAAAAAAAAAACCAAACCCAATTGGAGGCGATGCGGTGGACCTGACTATACTTCTTTAATGAAGTGAAAGACAAAACTTCTATTGACTTACGTGGGAACAGAATGAGGCCCTACGAGAATTACTGCTGGCTGTCCCCTGTGCAGGAGCCAGGTTTATTTTCCTTTCTCCCTTCAGCCCTGCCAGAAGAGATGGACGCCGAACACATACTATCCAATTCTCCCACGCGAGTGCATGAGCGGTGGGGCTCGGAGCCGCCCGTACCTACCCAGGGAAAGGGCTCTTAAATCGGGGAGGAGCGACCGGCTCCGAAAGCTCGCCGGCACCTCTGCCCACCTTCCCCGCCAGCATCCCTGCCTTGCGCGGCCGTGGGCAGAGGAAAGGGGACACGCGTGGCAGCTGCCCGCGGCTGCCGCCTCAGCTGGCAGGGAGCCGGAGCAGGACCTGCGGACAGCAAGACGGACTGACAGACGCGTTAGCGGGCTCCCAGCCGGCGTGCTCGCTAGTTTCTCAGTAAGCGAGTATTCCCCACGCAGCAGAAACAAGCCGGGGGCTTTGCAAATGTTCTTTCCACGGCGGAGCGAAAGGGGCTTAAACTGAATTGTCAAGTCCCCCGAAATATTCTGCTTTCATTCACGTTTCAAATAAGCTGTTTTATTAACGACCCATTAACTGTTTTAATGACCCGTGTTATTTAATCACCAATGCTCCATGAAAGTTATTATTTATTTGAATCTTCATTGCAATTTCCAGTCACTCTCCGCTTACCGTGGGTATAATACGCACTACAGGAAGAAAGCGAGAGGGCTCTCCAACAGAAAAACACAGAGTTAGTCCCACATGTGGCAAGACGAACACTACACTTAGGCTCCCAGTTCCATTTTTCATACAAATAAAAGTATTTTCCCACTTGCTAAGCACTCACTATTCCTGTTGATCTCCCTGGAAGATGTCGGGTACCGAAGCCTTAGGAGAAAACAGGCCACCTCTCAATAAAGGCCTAACTATGGCTTTAAATAGCCTAACTTTAAGCACCTACTTTAACAAACAAGCAGCCCTACGACTTCCTTTCAACCCCCAATTCACTGTACCACGCTCCAAAGATGGTATGAACAGATGTGAGAAACAAGTGTGCGGAAGTTAAAGCCCAAAAATCAAAAAGGCTACCATAAACGAAAAATTATTTTAGGGGATGCTAGCGGAGCGACAGCCGCGCTGCAAAGCACGATCTGCAAACCCGCTCCTTCCCTCTGGAAACGCAGCCAGTCCGTTCCTGCCGCCGCCCCGGTAGGAACACCGGCAGCGTTACACTCGTCTGTAAATCCCCCCCAGCACCGGCACCGACCCGCGGGGAGGGTATTTAGGGAACAAGGGCCACCAAGTCATAACCCCGTAGCAAAATTGCCGGGGGACGAGAACCGAGCGATGCCCCCCGACACCCAGGATTTCTTTTCGCCCGGGTCCGGCCTTGGCGACCGATCGGGTTTTTGCCTCGAGGCGGGGGCACAAAAAAAAAACCCCTCAGTCCCCTAAAACTTAACGGTGCCGTGTCTCAAACCCAGCTCGGCGCCGAGCTCGCAGGCTTCAGATGCAGCGGAAGAGATGAAGCCCAGGCGGGAAGCGGGGAAACCCCGGCACGAAGAGGGTGCGGCGGGCAGCCGCCGGGACCCTCCGCCCGTGGGGCTCGGCGGGGCCGCAGGATCGGGCCCGCACGCGGCGTTCCCCCATCGTCAAATGAGCCACAGAAACAGCCGAAAGAATCACCGCAGACCTAAGCTCAAAATATTGTTGAGATCTCGGTAAAGCAAAGGGGGGGAAAAAAAAAACCAACCCCAAACCAAACCAAAACAACAATCATAAAAAAAATACAACCCAAAATAAAAGCTCGGGACGGGCGGGCAGCACCAGAACACGACGTGTTCCTTAGGACTGAACTGTTGCTGGGATTCTCCTCCACGACGCTCCCACCACGGAGGGAATGAATTTTTTTTTTTCCCTGCCGTCTCTGTTATCTTCCCTGCCCAAGGCAGCAATCCCGTCTCTCCGCGCTAGGCCTTGTACAACGTCCTAAAACAGCGCAGTGTTAAGGAAGGGGAATGCCCAAGATTGAGAGATTCTGATTGACATTTATTTTACTAAAAACCTGCCTCTTTAAATATAGCGGGAACAAATTAGACCCGAGGTCATGCAAAGTCAGTAACAGAAGCAGCTTTTCTAGCCAGGCATTGTCTTTATGTCTGGTTTATACAGTGCTCAGTAAAATGGATTAAACAGAACGATCCCTCGGTGAATCTAAGCAGGCTGATAAACCACAGTGATGAAAGATGACCGTACCATTCTCTACATAACACCTCCGGATTATTTTGTAATGGTACATTCCCCGGTTATTACCTCTGCTCATGAGTAACGACCGCGGGGTCGGCTGCCAGAATTAAAATGCACAGTCTAACCCGGGGAAAGTGTTAAATCCCAGGACTGACCTTCCTCTTCACGAACAGTAAAAAATAGAGAGTTCAGAAGGCGTAGCGATAAACTCTCATAAAAAAAAATGTGACATGGGAGCAATCCACACATTTCAAATAATCGGTGCGATTACTTTTGAGGAATTGGTATGATTACAGCAACCTTGTTTCTAAAATACACTTCGGGGCCGCTGAGTATTACGTGTTCGATTGCTTGGGAGGCAAAGGGCAGACCGGGGCACTCTGGATGTTGGCATTTTGGTAATTTTTTTAGAAATAACGGCAGTACAAAACGAAAGGAGACCAGAAGCAGGAACAGACGGTCACTCCACACAAGCAGCACGCAGACATCCTCGCCATTTTAAACAGTCACCACGGAGGCCCCGGGTCCTGCGCATGAAGAAGGACAGTGAAGGATAGGATTACAACAAATAGTAAATTAACTCGGGGGCTGCTCCGGGGGCGAGGTGATCTCTCCGCGCTGCCCCCCGCCCTGCCCCGGGGAGGCCGGTCCTGCCTGCGGGGTTCCCGCGAAGGCTTGCCGGTGGGAGACGGGGGAGGGAAGCGGGATACGACCGTCCTTCGGATGGCGGCACGGCCGCTGGGCTCCCACACTGACAGAGAGACAGACAGACAGACAGACAGACGGACGGGCAGGCAACCACAGCGCTGCGCCCCGCCGCACGGCGCCCGTTCGGCGAGAGCGCTGCGGTTTCAGAGGACCGAAAAGTTAAATAACAACGACGGGGGAGAATCGCAACCCTCCCGAGTTTTAATCTCCAGGCAGGGCCCTCCACGAAAATAAGCCTGTCACCCCCGCCCGGCGGAGGGGGTAGGACCGAGAATAAAAGATGTCTGCGTGCTGCCGTCGGGTCCTCCCCCCCCGCCCATGGCGGAGGGGGCAGCGGGGCGGCCAGCCTCCGCCTCGCCAGCCCGGGCTGCCGCTGGCCGGCACCTGGCGGGCCCCGTCGCCCTCCCGCGGCACCCCGGGGCCGTGACAGCCCGCACGCTCCCCTCGCCGGCCCGGAGGGGAAGGGCGGGCTCGGGGGAGGCGGGGGCCGGGGACATCTGCCTCCGGGCGGCTGCGCTCGCCGGCACGCACAGCGCGGGGGGGGCGGCGGGAGGGCGGCCAGCCCAGAGCGGCAATGGGCGGGGAGAGAAAATGGAGGAAGGCGAAGGGAAGGCGGGCTCCGGCCCGGCTGCCACCGGGGCCGGGCCGAGCCGAGCCGAGGCGGCTGCGCCAGCGCTCGGCAGCTGCATGGCGGCAGGCGGGGCGGGCAGCCCCAGAGCGGGGAGCCGGCCGAGAGGAGCGGCGCAGCGTTTCTTTTCCGCCTCCGAAGGCGGAGCGGGGGCCGGGCTGGCGCCGGAGCGACCCGAGCTTCGAGCCTCCTCCTCCCTCGCCCTCCTCTCGCGTACCCGTAACCGGGAAACCGCGACTACAGGCAGCCTTGCCGTACCCCGCCGCCCCGAGCCTCCCCGGGCCCGTCTCTGGCACGGCACGGCCCGGCCACTGCAACTCCGCGTCTTGACACGCAGCAGCGGCAGCGCCTCTGGGGGGGTGTGGGCGGGGGGGGGGGGTCGCGGTAGCGGACGGACACGGATGGACGCCCTGCTGGGGGCGGCGTGGCGCGCCCAGGGCTTGCGGGGCGACGCCGGCGCCCGCCCGCCGCGGCTCGGCCCCTGACGGCGGGTACCGGGCGGCGGCGGCGGCGGCAGACGTAAACAGCCCCTTCCAGAACGTTCTCCGCGCGCGGAGCGGGAGGCCGCCACTGCCTGCGGCGAGCGGAGAGCGCCCTCTGCTGCCGCCCGGCGAGCACGCCGCCCCCCCCGCCCTGCCGGGGTCGCCTCCCGGGGTGGCGGGAGCCCTGTGCCGGGGGTCCTGCCCCTGCTCCGGGCCGGGAGCACCCCTCGGGGCACCGGGCAAGGGCGGGAAACGGTGACAGCTAAGCATGGAAAAATGTGATAATTTTGTGGGGAGGAAAAATCATCTTTCTAAGCTGATTTGGCATCCTACAATACATATTTCTCCCCCCCCCCCCCGCTCGTATAATTTTTGTCAGGATTTTGTCAAATTTCTTTTTATTTACAGCCTGTGCGTTTTTAAGGCAAAAGTGCTGAGGTGCCGGGTAAAATTCTGGAGTGGAGTTAAACTCAGCTGGCGAGCACAACATAGATTTTTTTTTTTTTCTTTTTTTTCCCCCCATTCATTCATTTTAAAAGCGCGTGCCCAATTTATCACCACTTTATGGTGGTTTACAGTGCCGTTAAATGGCTCCGAATACCAGATCGCAGATACCAAAAATGTAAATCCAGCTTGTCTAATCCAGAGTTTAAAATATTCTTCTGATGTCACAAAATGATGGCTTATAAAATATTTTCATCGAATTAGGAAGCACTAAGAGGATTTCTGCAAGGGAAAAAAAAAAGCGAGGAAGCTCAGTTTGAATTATTTATGTACTGCGAACTATCATGATTGCCACTGAAGCTTTTCAAGTACAAAAATGCAGGCTTTGCTCGCTTTTCATTTTTAGGCCCTAATTCTTTAATTATTCAGGCATGCAAATTCCTGTGAATGGGGATTAATTATGCAGGTGATCAAGGCTTTATTCCAAGTTAACTTTTAAAAAGCAAAGATTATCTGATACTACGTACCGTGTTGCTGACGCTGTGTTCATGCACTGGAACACTGTTTTAAGGTATGATAATGGTTTGGGATTTCGTGGAAGTAAAAAGGGGGATGGATGAATTCGTGCCTCGCGTAAACCGAGGAAGGCAATTCACCGCGGCACCGCTACGGTCAGCTGGCACAACTCGCCGTCCCGCAGGAGAGAAGGGTGTCCTCCGTCAGGATCAAGGGCTCATCGTCCCCTTCCTTTTTGCAGCGAGAAGTACTGTAGTTGCGCAAAAAGATGTGCCACAGCGTATGCCGTGAAGAAGTGGGGAGGTCGGAGACTGTTCCGGACTGGGAAGAGGGAGCTCGGGAGCGAGAGGCGGGAGGAAGAACCTTAATTCCACCATTTGTAAAGCTGAGCTGGCCTCTGTCAGGGGTCTGTCTCCTCCAGGAAGGGGCTGCGTTCATCGCACTGCGTCGTGGCGCTTTATTTAGCTGCCGTGTTCCCACTCGCTTTGCGGGCGCTGGGACACCAAAATGGCGGTAAGTGTCTCGTTTTGGGTACCAAAGCACGCAAATCTAGCGGTGGCGGGCCGTAACACAGAGAAGCTCAACTTCTGTACATAAACGCTGCGCTGTATCATTTAACAAATGATGCTGTCGGAAGTACCACAGAATAACACCGGCAGCGAGCAGCATTTGCATCTCAAAAAATTTTTGCAGCTGTTGATCACACTTAGATACTTCAATTAGCAATCCCTTACTTAAAGCTGGCGGTTATACTCCTGTAGTTTCCAGATAGGGAAGTGTCGCTGTGTCTTTAGTATGACTTATTCCAGTAGAACTATAATTTGTTACAAAATACCTTCTCCTGACCCTTCAGACTGATATATTTGAACGCAGAGCTGAGCTTAAGTCCCTGAAAATAGTGAGGCTCGGGGCAGGGAGCAGCGGCGCCCCGGCCTGCCGCCGTCGCGCCCTGGGCCACCTGCACAGCCATCTTCTGTGCGGCGGCGGGGAGGTGGCCAGTGCCTGTTTCGGGGGTCGCTTGCAAGCTGTTGATCACTTCAGTGCTTCTGGCTTTAAGGTACGGTGAGTTATGAAGTCAGGATGTCTGGATTGACCTGGTTTGGGTACTGCTTAATCATGAGTCCCTTCGATCAGTTAAAGAAATAAAGCCATACCCTACAAAACGCCTTTTTGGAGTTGGAGAAAGGGAGTCATTGTATGCCTCTGTCAAAAGAGCTGGATCTGAAGAGTTAAGGAGTAACGCTACTTTGTTCATGGTCCAAGGAGAAGAAAATCAGGTTTATTTTAAATGCCAGAGGATTATTTTAACATACTAGGACAAGAGCTAGAGGTCTGTGGAATGGGCAGCCCGAGTCCTTTGGAGGCCCCGTGGCTCTTTCATCTTCCTCCCTGCTGGAATTCCTGCTCCACTCCAATTGTTCGAGCCGCCCTCTGGGCAGCAGGGAGGGGTCCATGCTTTTAAAAAAGCTATTTTATTTCAGACTGACAAAAATGCACTACAGTGTCTGTCTCACGCACACACAGCAATTATCAAAACCTTTTAGCTTCTTCCTACCAAAGTAGCTTCCTCAAGCCTCCCTCAACAGCCACTCCTCAAAGCAGGAAAAGGAAAACCCAAACCCTAACCACCTTTTCCCCACCAACTAATCTGCTGGCAGACATCCAAAAGGAGAAATGGACCTCTTAACTTTCATCAAAGTTTTTATTTTTTTAACTCACTGATGGGCCTGATGGTTACGCAGCATTTACAGCATGGCAGTTCTGACAATGTTAGAAGGAAAAGACAGCATGGGGGATACTGGTACAGCAGGGAAAAGGTCTACACATTTTATAACCAGTCACATTCAGTTAGATGAACATCGTAATGCAATTAATTATATAGAATATTATAAAGAAAATATCTGTAGTAAATATAAATTTACTATTTACAAAGAGTAAACAGTCTTCTCAAAGAATAGAAATAGTAATGCTCATACTAACCAGTATTAGCATTAGTATCGGCAAAGTGTTTTTCAGCCAGCTTGAAGTAAGACATCCTGTTATGAACAGAACATACAAGTTTAAGCTCATTCTTTGTTCTGAAGGTAACTTTTGAAATCTAAGAAAAACTGCTTAGAAAAGGAATATGATTAAAAGAAATCATGACTAGAGAACCTGCGCGCTTGCACCTTCTGGTGACATTTACTTGAGTTAGGAAAGGAGGGGAGAGAGAAAGAGAGAAATTAAGCTCACCAAAAAAATCTGATTCATCCCCCTTATTTTGTCAAAACACGATGAAATGAGAAGAAGGGAAAAAAGCCTATCACAAAAACGCACGCAAAGGAGAAAACCATCAGCACTTAGTAGTGGAATTAGGACTTTCTATTTACTTCACTATAACAGTAAGGTATCATATATTGTCCTGCTTTCAGGGCAGTTCACAGACGGTTTACTGAATGCCCACACTTAGGACTTGCAAGCCATAGGGTTGCATGCTGTGCTGTAGTTACATCAACATAGCCATCACGGTGCAAATCCCTTTGTAGATACTGTAGTATTGGTGTGGCTTCTGAAGAAAGTTCCTGCCTAGGGACAAAAGGAAGTGGGGGGATCAGACACCTCCTCTTCTCCCATATGTCGCATTCAGTTTCTCAAAGCATTGTTTCTCCTGCCCCAGGGGTGGAAGCCACTTCCAGCTTTGGGTGGCTGGAAGAAGAAAGGCCAAGGAGCTGATCTTCAATTGTATGGAGTGAACAGCAACAGATGGAGAAGTAGGAGACAAATGAATTGTTCCTTCCCTTTCTGGATCTCTCTCTGGATTTAATTATCCAGTGATTTTGTAGCTGCCAACTGATGGATGTGCAGTCTACCAGTGCCTGCTGGCTAATCCACTTTGGGGCTGTATTAGATTGGTTGAAAAATGATTGAATTAGAATAATATTCTGCTGTAACATAAAACAATAGTGGGAGAATGAGGAAGTCTATGGAAAAAGTATTATTGCTATTAACAGAAGAAACTGAGTTTCAATTTCTAAGGGGTAAATCTGAATTTCAGTTACATTAGTGCAGCACCACAGAAAGAGTTAGGCTTGTTCTTACGAGATTGAGAATTACATAGAAGAAAAAATGAGAGACAGAAAAAAATTAGCAAAAAAATAATAGAATATATGGTCTTGTGGTTTGGTAGGAATCCAAATAGAGGATATTAAATTTGGTTCGTGTGGTCACTAGTATCTTGTAAACCCAGATGCAGAACATAGAGAGTGGTAAAACAATAACAACTGGAGGAAGAGAAATGGAAAGTTGTAGACCTATCAAAAGAAATACAAGTGAGCTCCTTTAAATGAGTACTTGAGGTTTACATAGCTGGAGATTTGTCTTATGCCATGAGAATTCTCTCTGTGTGTGAAGTTTTTATTCAATGAATCATGCTTAAATAAAAAAAAAAAAAAAGAAAAAAACCAACACCAAACCCCAGAACGGTACATAAACCAGAGTGTGTTTTGACACTGCGTGTCCATTCTCATGCTCTTACCTCTGACTAATGGTTTACTCTTAAAGCAGTGATTTGGAGTTGAGCCGTGAGCAAAATGAGGAATATCCTGTATATCTTAAGGTCCAAGGAAACTTGTTTAGTATATATTTTTTTTTAGTATTTTGTGCTTAGTGCAACAAACACACTGTGTGAAAATTGTTTCTGCATCAATGGCATGCCTTTATCATCCTGAATTGTTTCCTCTTAGATAAATCTACATACCAGCATCACCGTTATCTTGATTTAATTGAATCTGTCTCTTCCATTTTCTCGAAGTAACTGGAAAAAGAAAGTATTTTTTCATACAGACTGTTTGCATACTGAGAAATAGAATAGAAATAGACATAGAATAGAAATAGACATAGAATAGAAATAGACATAGAATAGAATAGCATAGCATAGAATAGAATTAGAACAGAACAGAATAGAATAGAATTAGAACAGAACAGAACAGAACAGAACAGAACAGAATAGAATAGAATAGAATAGAATAGAATAGAATAGAATAGAATAGAATAGAATATTTCAGTTGGAAGAGACTTACAACAATCATCTAGTCCAGCTGCCTGACCACTTCAGAGCTGACCGAAAGTTAAAGCATATTATTAAGGGCATTGTCCAAATGCCTCTTAAACACTGGCAGGCATGGGGCATCGACCACCTCTCTAGCAAGCCTGTTCCAATGCCTCTGGAAACTTCAGTACTCTTAGGAAAGATAGGTAAATCGATATTTTAGTATCCAGTGTTTATGAAGGGAGTAGAAATGGCCACTGAAAGCAGAGGCCTTGTACTTCCACAAAATTCCCTGAACAAGCCAAGAGGGATTCAGGGAATACAGAATCATAGAATCGTTTAGGTTGGAAAAGACCTTTAAGATCATCCAGTCCAACCATTAACCTAACATTACCAAGTCCACCACTAAACCGGTTAAGGGTAGGGTAATAATTAATTTCATGTTTCCTGGCTTGGTGGCTGGATTATTTTTTAATGAAAGTAAAACTAGGAATCATTAAGGTTGGAAAGGACCTCTAAGGTCATCAGTCCAACCATCAACCCAACACCACCATGCCCACTAAACCATGTCCCAAAGTGCCACATCTACCCGTTTTTTGAACACTTCCAGGGATGGTGACTCCACCACCTCTCTGGGAAGCCTGTTCCAATGCTTGACCACTCTTTCTGTGAAGAAATTTTTCCTAATATCCAATCTAAACCTCCCCTGACACAACTTGAGGCCATTTCCTCTCATGCTATTGCTAGTTACTTGGGAGAAGAGACCAACACCCACCTCACTACAGCCTCCTTTCAGGTAGTTGTAGAGAACCATAAGGTCTCCCCTCAGCCTCCTCTTCTCCAGGCTAAACAACCCCAGTTCCCTCAGCCGCTCCTCATAAGACTTGTGCTCCAGACCCTTCACCAGCCTTGTTGCCCTTCTCTGGACATGCTCCAGCACCTCAATGTCTTTCTTGTATTGAGGGGCCCAAAACTGGACACAGTATTCCAGGTGCAGCCTCACCAGCGCCGAGTACGGGAGGACCATCACTTCCCTGCTCCTGCTGGCCACATTATTCCTGCTACAAGCCGGGGTCTTGGCCATCTGGGCACACTGCTGGCTCATGTTCAGCCAGCTGTCGACCAACACCTCCAGGTCTTTTCTGGCCAGGCAGCTTTCCAGCCACTCTTCCCCAAGCCTGTGGCATTGCATGGGGTTGTTGTGACCCAAGTGCAGGACCCAGCACTTGGCCTTGTTAAACCTCATACAGTTGGCCTCAGGCCATCAATCCAGCCTGTCCAGATCCTTCTGCAGGGCCTTCCTACCTTCGAGCAGATTGACACTCCCATCCAGTTTGGTGTCATCTGTATATCAGTTTATCTCACAAGATACATATGGTGTCTTCAACAAGATAAGCCTGATCTCCTTACTTGTTTCTGTCCCTGCAAGGAAATGGTAGTTTTTCCCTGTTTCACCTGTATCAGTAGTCAAACAGATAAAGAAAGGAAGGCCTCTTAAGTGAGAACACCAACAATGATATTCCCTATCAGGAGCAACAACTGATGTGGTCACTAGCATCTACAGATGACTTCTTCAAAAGTACCTTCATTACAAATTGTGCAAGAGTGGCCAATACCCTGCCCTTTATGTAAGAAACTGTTAACAATCTTGCCAGCAGCAACATCAAAACATCCCTGCTGCATTTTGCAAGCCATGAAGACAAAGGTCTGGCTTACGGTTTTGGCATTTCCATCCAGCAAAACTGGCTCAAACATCCAAAGGTGGTGGTATACTTCTATCCTTTGGTTTTGTTATTGCTTCTTTTGTATCAGCTAAACTACTGCAATCTGTTTAGCTTTTGCATCGCTAATAATACCACTGCTGTCTTTCATAGCACTATGAGCAGTCAGCAAAGCTCATAGAGAAGGAACTAGCATGAATGTCCCCATCTCGCTGAGGCAGGAGGAACAGTGATGGAAATGACTCACACAAAGTCATTCAGTAGGCCAGTGATTCAGTGAAGACTAGCACTAGGCATGTCAAATTCAGTACACTCAAATTTCCTTAATGTCATGACAAACTACGGGAACAATGACTAGCTGAAGTAACCTGTGACAAAGAATTAAAAGGCAGAAGGCGCCCACTTGCCAATTGTTAGATTTCTATGGGTAAAGCTTGTGTTATTTCACTACATTATCAGCAGGATGCCTTGACAGACAAACAATGTAATACACTTAAAACAACTGGAACTGGGTTGGTCTGTCAGCGTCTACAAGGAAGACCATCAGAAAAGCCACACCAGTCTGAAGGAGAGGTAACAGATCCTAATTTCAAAAAGGAAGCTATAGCCATGGAAATTATTAGCAGAAACAGGGTCTTGTGGATTCCAGAATTACTAAATGTGCTGTAGGATTACAGTCTTGAATGCAGCTTTCATTTTTATTTTCAAAATATTGTTGTTGAGTTACAAACAAATTCTTAGAAATACCAAAGAAACGCTGTATTTCCTGTATATTTTTAATACAATGGTCCATTTCACCAAAGTGCTTCTCTTTCATTTGGTTCCAAAATCCTTCTTTCCTTCACTCCTATTCCAATTAACACATCTCTTTTCACTGTTTGCTGACTCTCTTCTGCACACCACTTTTCTGTTATATCACTGTTCTTTCCCAATTTCTCTGGAAATTACTACCTTAAACTTTCTGTTCTCTTACAGTCTTTTTCTTGTCAATGTGTAAGTAGGTATTAATAGCCACCCTTAAAGCCCTTTGAATACTTACCGTCCGATGTCAAATTCTTCCAAAGCATATACTTATGCTACATATAGAAAATGGATTGCTCTGTATTATGACACCAAAAAGTGAGATTTGTTAATGGGGCAATCTTTACACGTGCTGACACAATGCGGTTCTAAGGAATGGCAGACAATTAAGATTTGGTTTCCACATTACTCAGGAAAAGTACCCATACAACAACAGAAAAGTTGAAAAGAAACTTCTAGAAAATTGCGTGTCTTCTTTCTTTTTAATTACCAAAAGTAAATGGACAGCTACAGCTGTCAGCCAAAAGAGGGGTTTTCCCCTTACCTTTATGCTCCATTGACTGTGAGAGACATTGTCTGTAGTCAAAGTAGGACATTGCCTTTAGAATCAAACCAAGTTATGACTTTCTAAAAGAAGAAAAAAGGGAGTGAAAAAATTGAATAAGGACATTTAGCCAAGGGACTGTGTTTGGTAAAAGCAATAAGTATGCTCTCAGTTTACGGCTCATGGAGACTCAGTAGACAATAGCGTAACAATCAAATGTTGTATGAAAGATCCCTGTTATATCAGTCGAAGAGCAAAAGGCAGAAAACTGTATTAGCTCTGGCATGCACACAAACAAGCCCGTAATGATGCTGCAAATAAAGCTTTCTATCACTTTAGAGGGAGTAATTTACTCAGCGTAAAACTGTCCTGCATCCAGAGACCCTGCAGACAAAATGTGAAGTGGTGAAGAACATCCCACAGAGCGGTACTAGATTTTGGGGCCCTACTCTGGATCTGGAAGGATGGTGAGGACTAACCATTTAAGTTTGGTAATCAGCAATTCTGTGTTGCAGTGCCAGCGTGGGGAGGAGGAGGAGGATGACTAACAGATTAATGGAGGAAACTTAATTAATGGAGGCAGTCTAGCAGTCAGGATTCCTGGATTCTGAACTGTCTGTTCTCTAGCTAGACCAGACAATAGATAGCCATGACAAATAGGAAGAATTATCATTGGCTTACATGCATTGTCATATACACAGAGACTGTATCAAAACATTTCCTGGTGTGAATTATGTTACATTTATATCGATGCATTTTCTTTGTTTAGGACCATATGAGTGAACATTGCTACTTTACCGCTACTCTTTTTTATATAAAAAATCTCTCTGGGCAGATGATATTGCCCCACCATTTGCTACTAGCACAAGCAGCATTCATTCTTAATGTTTATATAATAGTATCATGTAAAGGTCACAAAGTTAGTCTCCAGTTTACTTGCCTTCGTAGGAACAAATAGAAAAAAAGTCATTGTCTGCACCCAAAGAGGACCAAAAGAATTTCCTTTATACCCTGGTGTGAAACCTGTCCATCCTTATCCTTTCTCCAAAGATGCCCCAGTTCTTCATTTTTCTGGAGGCACAGATACGGGTGCACAGATATAAGCACAGTGGCACCTATACTTATGTCCCCCCTTCTTTTAAAAAAGCAGAAAGATAAATTGATTCTAGAAGCCACAGAGAATCGAAGACTTTGTACTACGGCAGGGTCATGGAGACTTAGTTTGCAAATTAAATAACTGACTTCTGCTCCATGCTTTACATGTTTTGCTATCATGGATGGTATCACAGGAGCCCAGCATCTGCCAGCCAAGTGTCTTACAAGATTTGTCTTGCATGCTTCCTTAGGTAACCTGTCCTCATGCTTTGCAGCTTTCAGGGAGCACACTGGGGGCTGTGGGAGGAGAGCACATTGGGGAGACAGGGGCTATGGCAGCCACATTATGATTTCAGATAACGCAGGAGTGCAGGTGTCACGCCAGGAAGGCATAATGGGGAAGCTACTGCCCTTTTGGGCCTTTGCTCAGGAAGCCTGTGCTTAGTGTGGAAATTTTTTTTTTTAACATCTTTTATAGTGCATATAAGCTATGTTAGGGCTGCATTCAAAAAAATGCTCAGAACCTTCAGCTCCAATGGAGGTGATGAAAGAGTAGCGGCAGTCAACACCACTTAAGATTTAGACCCTGGTCTCTGCAGAAATCTTGTACTGAGATTAATCAGACACTGGATTCAAGCAAAGAGTTAAATCTGAAAACTAAAGTATGCACTTTTAAACATCTCATAAATCGCTTATAACTGCACAAAATACCGCAGGGTGCATGTGAGCACCCCCACATGAAGCTGAATTGCAGCCAGATAAAATATCCTGCAGCTTTTGCTAATAATCCTCATGAAAGAGAGGCTTATTGTAATAGAAAGAAAATGTAGGAAAGATTTGTAGATAAGTGATCATTATAATTCAGTGACCTGGGGGAGGACATGACACAAACAACATTATTTGATGAATCGTTGAAAACTGTAAAAGGAAGAGTGGCAAACTTTTCTAGATTGTTTCCAAGGTCTGGCCATTTCTGTATAACTAAGTTAATATACCCAGTACAATTATACCATAGAACTGCAGTGCGACAACATAGCTAGGTTAGTCAAAACCTGATGCAGAGAGGGAAAGATTAAAATACCTGTGTAAAAGGGACAAACGTTTTGGAAAACAGACACAAGGGTGAATGTAGTAAACTTAGTTGGACACAGCTTTATAAAACTACTCACTAGGCATCATCTTCACCTGAAAACCTCCTTAATGGGATGGGTTTTTTAGATTTAAAACAGTAGCAATAGATCAAATTCTCAAGAAGCTGATGAATGGACACATATCTCAGCACTGTCATTACTGTAGCTTTAAATGAAATGCAGTGCCTCCTAGGTAAGAGGAGTAGATGGTCCTTGATGATGCTGGGTGGAAGAGACAGGAAGCTAAACAAACCCATGTCCTCATGTTTAGGTTGGCAACATTAGTATCATCAATCCTGTGCTTTCAAAACCAATGCCTGGACTCTCTCTGCCCCCACTCGCATTATTAGATTTACTTAAAAAAAGCAGGATAATTTTAAAAATAGCCATTTTAGATGTGTTTTCTTTTCTTAGAAGGGAGGAGAGGGGAAAAAAAAATCACATTTAGGAGTTTTTCTTGGCATCTCGCATGTAGGGGAAAAAAAATCCAGAGGTTCTCATCTCACCTGTTACTTAAAAACATCAAACATTGGAAGGCATGCAATTAGCTTTTGAAATCTGGCAATGATGTACTGTCAAGTGCATATAAATATGGATCATCAGAGTAGTTTTTAAAAACAACATACACAAAATTGAGAGATGCTACTTTTATTCTAAACAGGGGGGCACCCATTAATACAGATTTATCCCAAAACAGTAAGCAGTATACAATAAAACAAATTAATAATTTCAATATGAATAAAGCCTACAAAGTCCTGTATTTTTATGCAGAGATGGTTATCAAGTCCTTTAATGAGTTATTCTTAGGAAAAAATTAATGTTTAAAAGCTCAATTACAAGATATAAAATATAACCCAAACATATGGCTGCTGCTATAAATTTTCTTAGTGGTTGCTGAAATCTGTTTAGTATTTTCTTGATATGAGAGGAAAAAAAGATGCTGTTATATGGTTTTCTGCACTTACTATTTGCCTTTAAGGATGTTTCCCTAACAGGAGACTGCACCAGATAGCTGGAGCTGTTGTAGCAAGAGACGGATGTGCGCTTTGACTCTAGCCCTGAGATTTCTGGGAAATGTAGTTTTAGAGATCTGAAAGAAAAAAACCAAGGTGGGCTTTGATATGGTTATTTGCAATTAGTGAAATTACAAGATTTTTGTATGCTTAAATGCAGTGCTGATTTACTGGTCTGGTGGCAATCTCACAGAGGCATGTGTTTCTTCTGACAGAAATGCATTTAACGGTTTATCTGAGAGATTATCAGTAATACCTTTGAAAGCAATAAGATGAACTGCTAAAGAGGATTCACATGATTAAGCTGTATCGCCAGTGATATATTGATAAATGAAAAAAGAGGCAAGCTCATCCATGTTGTGGTCAAGCCAATGGGAAGTGAGTAATCTCCACTCATAGAAATGAGTAAATTCTCTCTCATTGTCTAGCAATGAGGCAGGGGCATGGATGGATGGAGATGAGGCAGGGTAAGTGGAAACCTCACTAGACCTTAGAGCTCCAAATGTTGATGTCTGACTCGGAGGAGAGAACCATTGTACCATTTTATTTATCTCTAATGTTCCCCCCCCCCCCATATTTCTCCCACTTCTTTTTTTAGTGAGTATTCCTAGTGTATACCTTTGATGACTCTTACCAGGATGCCTCAACTTCTTACAATGAAAAGTACCTTTGCAGAGGGTTACCTGAAGAAGGAATCAAAAGGACCTGCAACTCTAGACTCACAATCTAGCTACACATAATAGGGATGAAACTAACATCAAATGAGGGGACAGCTGCAGTGGTGGAAAGGCTGTAGTAGACCTGGTAGAGTTTTCTGTTTGGTACTTAAAGGGTAAGAATGTTCCTCTCATATTTCTGCAAGGAAGCAATCCCCCCTTAGCATTGGTAGAAGAGTGCCATGCTTCCTATCTACAATCTCATCCCACAATTGGGCACCGCGGCCGCTCTGGCCTTACCTACACTGGGACGCTGCCCAGTGACAAACACCGTGTGTGTCTCCCTCTATCTCAACCAAGGCAAAGATGCTGTTTGCCTTAGCGAGATTTCAAGGTTTGTTCCTGTGATACAAATAATAATAATTTCTAAGTTGTATTTGAAATCTACAATCATGCCATTTCACTGGGACAAAACATCAGGCCAAATACACAGACTAGGTATGGCTTTAGTCTTTGCAGGCTGATTATCAATGCTTATTGGTTTGCAACTCATAGAAGGCAAAAATACTTTTGCATCAGGTGGCATGAGGTTACAATACAAGAAGATCGGTTAGGAAAAAAGACTCTTTCCTATAGAGTCCTTAACAATGTATAGCTTCCCTTTTAATATTATAAACACACTATAGGCAGGAAAAAAACCTGAATATATCATTCCGATATCATCAAATTATTCAGTCACCTAGCTTTTGAAAAGATGATTTTCAGATGTAAGTGTAAGCTAAAACCACCATAGTATCTTTTGTACTCATTGTTTGAAAAATAAGTAGATAACTAAAAAGATGGTTTAGAGGAAAAGAACCTGGATATTTCTGAGCATGTGATTAGAAAACATGACTGGAGTATGTAAATCACAGCAAAATTACTTCTCAGTCCTGATTTTCCTTTGTTGCATCATGGGTAGTTGTTGACTTAGAGACCTGCAATGGCTCCTAGAAAAAGAGAAGGGATTCCTCTTTAAGTAACACAACAACTAAAGTAGAAGATTGTGCTGATTACAGATTAAATTAGAGGACTAAATTTATTTAATTGTGATTCCAGTATAAACCTTGCTGAACTCAATATTTGGTTTGCATTCATTTGGGCTGCCTTAGCAGGGCTACCTTAGGCAAATGGCAGACTTGGGTTCAATGAGGTTGTCTCGCTGTGATACATTACTTGAATTAAGGAATGAAAGTTGTTTGCAGAGTTTCAAAACCTAAAGTTTGAAGCCTTGTCTATGAATTGCTGACCTAATTAGAAATGTGCAGAGACTCCTTTTATTACAATTTTTTTTTTTTTTTTTTTGTGAGGACCAGTAAGAGTGCTTGTTCCTACAGGATTAGGATGCAATGGGTCACTTAATGAAATACTCCCTAGAGACAACTGCTTTGGGTGTTCCTCTAAACTCCTGGATACAAACTACATCTCCTTTGGTCAAGCTAGATGCTTTCTGAAACTTTCACAGTAAGTCCAGAAGGTTTATTTTATATTTCGCATAGAAATAGAATTTTCACAGCACAGTGACTGAAAGCAGAGTCACTGAATCATAGGCATCATGGCTAAAAGGGACCTTGATGCTTGTAGCCTGCGGTAGGATCCTGTACTACTAAATTTCTGTAGATGTTTACCTAATGTGATCTTAAAGCTCGGGAAGATTTTTCCTAATTCTTAAGCTAATTTTTTCTAAATGCTGCTCAAATCCATTTATCCGGTGTGTCTGTGAACAGCAACTTCTTACCTTGCCATCTTTGCAACATGTTTTTGCACATTTGAAGACTATTATCCTCTCTCTGCTCAGTCCATATTTCTGTAAAATAAAGAAACACAGCTGATTCAACTTGTATTAAGTGCAGTGCAACAAAGCCAGTAAATACCCACTTAGTAAAGTAGGAGTTAGTGAGAAAGTCTGTTGATGCCATTTCATGCTGGTACCCCAGAAACGTGTAATGTATCTAATTATACATTTCTGTGGTTCAAACAATGCCTCTCAGCTGGGATGAAACAAAAAGTAAACAAAAATTTTCAAACCAGGATTAACCTGAAAACGTGAAATACATGAAGCAACGGAGCATGGACTCCTATGTTACGTATGAATCTAATTTGGTGTCTGTTAAACTGATGAAATGTTAGCAGGTTTAGGAATTACAGGAAGACAGATACCCTGAGAAGTAGAATATATTCCAGGTAATGAGATGTGAAAGAGAGGAAAGAAGAAGAAGGAGAGAAACAGGGAACAGAAAACAGAGGAGGAAGATAAATGACAGTCAGTGGCAACCAAAGGTGTGGACAAATGCTGTTTTGCATAATACCAATGGAGAGAACAAATAAGAGTAGCAATGGAAAATATAGTTATTATCTAAGACGAGATTCAAACTTTGACTTGGTGCAAACTTTCTATTGCCATCAATGAGTGCTGTGCTGGACATCTTGCCAGATGTATGCCCCAAAAGCATAAACAGCGTGTGATTTGCCCGCTCACATCAGATGAGTTTCATACCCTTCTGCTGAATCAAAGCTCAAAGACAAGATGACTGAGAACAGGGCTCGGCATCAGAAGCTCACTGAAGGGCATCCTGAGTCTTAAGAAAGGCTCTAGAGGCAGAGAGTGGGTTTGGTTGTCCCTCAGAAAGAATGGCCATCTTAGACCTAGGAAGCAGTTGGGTAAATGAGAGCCATTTAAGAAAAGCCTTCATGTGCAAAGGCCTGTTAGCATAAATACAAAATATTAAAGACTAGTAGTAAATATATATATATATACACACACACTTAACATAGACATTTGTAAAGAACACGTGTGAATTGTGTGTAAGATCCTGGTCAGGTATAAGATACCTCTCTTTGTATGCTGCTTATTTTCATTTTTCTTCTTTTAGTTCTTTTCCTGTCTGTCTTTTTCAACCACATATACTCTGTATATTTCCCCTGAGGAATATTTTTGTGCTTTTATTTTCTTGGTGTTAGATGGGGGGGGCCTTCGTCTACAATTGCATGGAGCAACAGTGCCAGACAGTGGCTGGCTGGGATAAATGCAGCTGGATTTTCCCTGTAGTTAAGCCTTTGGGACCTGTAACAAGCATACCAGTTACCTGTGATTGATCTGAGCGGTACAGAAAGGAGAGAAAGGTACGTAAAGCAGCCAGTCGCAGAGGAATTATCCCCATTGTCTGCATTGCCCAGAAATTTCACTGGATTTGTTCTGGTTTTGAACACTATGCTTGGAAATAAGCTCTAGGGAAGATGATGTGAGCTGTGACTGACAGTTTAAAATTCCTTTCCCCTTTGGCACTGCTCATACTTTCCTGTACTCCTCATACTGTGAGGATTGCTCCTCCTGCTGGGACAGAGTCCCCTGTCCTACTACTACAAGCGGTAGCAGCCCAGGTCAGACTAACAGCACTGCGTTCCTTGTGACACAGTATGGGTGATGTGCAGTCTGGAATAAAATGAAACCCGTGCCTCGGCCAGTGAATCTCATTCCTGTCATCTCCTTTTTTTAAGAGACTGACACCCAAGTTACCCTTGAGTAACTGCACACCCTGTAGTTACCTCTTGTTGACTAAGCTGTCAGACAAATTCACAGCCTGACTGGTGCCTTCTGAAAGTCACTTGGATTCTCCTCGCTAGGTGCAGGAAAAGCCTCTCCAGTTGAAAGAGCGGAGATAAATGCATTTGTGATGGATTGTGAAAGCTGAAGTCCAACAGGCCTTTGAAATATTTTATCATAGGAACCATTTTATCAAAAGGTTACAGGGAGGTATGGGCATCAGGCAGCAGTGTGGTATAGATGAGCTTTCCTTCTGCAAGTTTAGAGGAGTGAATGTTAAACTTTGTCAGCAGAAGGTTAACAGGTGGAAAAAACTTATTTTTCAGCTGCCATGCCAATTAGTTTGGCCGAGTGAGAAATAATGGTTGTGCACTAGAAGAGCATTCAGCAAATGGTTTTAGCCCACATCTACCTATGCTTTTGTATTTTTAAATATTACCTTACTTTCTGGGAGTCTTTTAGCATTACTAAGGTGTTATTTGATTATAGTTTTAAAGCTTTACATATTTATTATTTACATATTTAACAAGCTTTACATATTTTGCCTATAAAGTTGAAGTAACTATGTGAATTTCTGAATGCTAATGTAAGAATTACCTATTTTTATATTCTACAGGTTTGGGTTTTTTTAAAATCACAGAGTTGTTAAGCTTCATGAAGGCTTATCCTCAGCCTAAGCGTTCAGCAGTAGTTAAACCAATATTTGAAGGAAAGGAAAAAAAACCCACCCAAATGTATCATTTATCCCCCAGTCCAGCATCTTCAAATCAATTAGCTGAAGACAACAGTGTTGTAAGGGTCAAAAATACGGAAAGATTTTGCCCTGAAAATGATGCTATCTCCAAGCTGGTTTAGACGCAACCTAGTTTAGTTACTTTTGCTGAAACTGCTTGGGTTTGCATGGAAACACGACCAAGGCTTGCTAGCGCAAAGCAGCAAGTAGGACGCGCTAGCCTGATGGTTAGCACACAGTCGCTGAGATGACGAAGGCCATCTGAGGAGACGGAGGCCATCTGAACGGCAGTCTTACTTCCACTGGGTTTGTGAGAAAAAAGCAAACCGACCTGCGCAGGCAATCTTTATAGAGAAGTCATATAGCAAGTAATAGTTGTGTCGCTGAGCCCCTCACTCTTTCTTCACCTCCCCGGCGCAGCAGAGGTCTAATTCCTGCGTGCAAAGCGGCACAGCTTCACGGCGGGAGGAAGCGTGCCCCTCCACGCCGGTTTCCAGACCCACCCCCGGGTTTGGGCGCGGCTGGGGGGGTGCCGAGCGAAGGCCGGCAGCCCGCGGGCAACACCCGGATTTTGCGCCCCTAAAGCCAGCGGCCGCGGCGGGGCCCGGCCTGCGCGGCCCGGGGTGGAGGGCAGAGGCCGGGGCTCGGGAGCTGCGGCTGACCAGCCCCTGGCAGCCCGGCGGGAACGGGGACCCCCTCCGCCCCCACGAGTCCCCGCAGCCGCCCGGGCCCTCCTCCTCGCCCGGGCCCGGCCGCCGCCGCCGCCCGCGGCCCCTGGGTGGCGGTGTTACCCCGCGGGAGGCGGCGGCGCCCGGCGCCGGGGCCGCCCCGGGCCGGCTCTCCGCGGCAGGCCTTGCCGCCGGCCTCGGCGGGGCCCGGGCCAGAGGCTCCCCGCCGCTGCCCGCTGCCGCCGCCCGCGGGCACGGCTCGGCCGCCGCGCCTCCTCCCGCCCGGGCCGGCGGCAAGGCCTCGGCCTCCCCCGCGCCTCCCCCGCGGCTCTCGGGGGGAGCTTCGCCTGCAAAAGGCTTCAGCAACCGGGAAAAAGAGGGGTGAAGGGGCGGGGGGCGGCGGCGGGGCGTGGGGGGGGGGGGGGGGGGTGCTGCGTCTTGAACGCCCGCTGGGTGTTGGTTAAAGAGCTTGGATGGCAGCTGTGGGTAAAGTGGCGAGGCTCCTGGAGAAATGGGTTTGCAAAAGGGAAATAGGGCCTCGTCTCACCTAAAAACCCTTAAAAAAATGAGTAGGGATGCGAAAGCAAAGTGGTATTGGGCCGGGGGGGGGGGGGCGGGGGAAGAAGAGAATAAAGGACATTTGGGGGTGGGCGGGGGAGAATAAAGGACATTTAAATACAAGGGAAAGAGCGTGAAGGGAAAACGCAGCGTTTTAAAAGGACAAATTGTTCGTAGTGAAGTATTGGGAAAAATGTGGCAGAAGCGGTCTGGAGGAGGGCCGGCTGCCTGCAAGAGCTGGAGCGTTGATTATTAAAGAATAAAACGTGAGGAATGCGGGGGGAAAGGCAGAGCAAAGCCGATCAGCAGGGAGAGATAGCGGCGGGCGGCGGTGGGGTGGGCAGGCTGGGCCGCCTCCGCCTGGCCGGGGGCACTCGGCGTGAGCCGCCCCGCAGCCCGGCCCTTCTCTGCCCCCGCTTCGCTTCTGCTTCCCCTGCCCAGCCGCCGGCTTGGGATCTCTGCGCGATGCCCCGAGGAGACCCTGTTTTCGGGAGCTGCGGGGGTGATGGCAAGGTGCGGGCAGCGTTGGCTGTGGGAGTCGTCTCGAAGTGACCTGCGATTTCACACTGCATCTCTTCAACCACGGCAGCCTGGTTGGGCTTTAGAAAAATCCTTTGTTTTCTCCGTCAGGATAGCTACTTTACGATGAAGTCCTGTGTTGAGCCTCTTTCGCTTGCTTGTCACTGCCTGCTTTCCTTTCAGCCTTTACTGGTGTGTGTTTAGCCGATTCTCTCCGAGAGATGCCTAGAGCTATCTATGTTTACTGTTCCTACATGTATATAAATGTACGTGTATAAGTGGGCATAGGTGCACGGGTTTATCCATATCTATAAAACTTACCACAGCCCACAAACTTGAATTTGAGTGCTATTTAAGCGTGCATATGCATGCAGACATATGCCTCCAGACAGGCACACATTGTGTAGTAGACTGGAATAGATAATTCCACAGACTGCAGGAATAAACTGAGCAGCTCAGAAATCAGTGAGAAAGAAAGCGAGAAAAGGCAGAGAGAAAGAGAGAAAAGGCAGAGAGAGAGAAAGAAAAGACAGAAAGAGAAGGAAGCCTCGCTTGGCTGTTAGTCTCTGAACACAAAGTGAGTTTTTGTCTCACCGATTAATCTCCCTAGGAGCAGCAAACTGAATACGCTAAACTCGTGTTGAAAGCCAAGTATATCTGTTTCTTAAAGGAGGAAGAATATTTTCTTAGGGTGGAAAATGAAATTAAATTTAGTGACAGGCGTTTGTAAAGGTGCAGCAGGGTCGGGTGGCCAAAGAGAAATAGTCCAGATACACACCCCCCTCGCTTTTTAGGATACGGAGCTGTAAGCAAACAGGGGTTAACGCCTGCCTCTTTGTGATTAGAAAGAAGAAAGAAAAAAAAAAGAAAAAGAAGTTTTAACAATCTCTTTTAGGAAGAGATTGCAAATCCAGCAGCGTTACCATACTAAAGGAAATGAAAAAATGCTTCGGTTTGAGAGGACGAGTCCTTTACTTCCCTTATTGGATACGTTTCATGTGTTTTCCCCAACGCTCCGGCTGAAGGACGTGCCTTCTGAAACACAAACACACGCATAACTCGCACACGCACATGCACACAGACAGATAAGATATGTATTAGATCCTGACACATACGGGGTGGGGGGGAAGAGCAGGAGGGAGGGAGGGAGAGAGAGAGAGAGATCCTCCTACCTGGAGCCATAGATTGCAAGATACGTAGTGTTACCTGGGGAAGTCAGAACAAGTAAAAACACATTGAACTTCAGGGCTCTATGAGGCAGTTGATCAAGATCAGTGCTTGCTCATTTTCTCCCTCAGACTGTCTGTCTTGGGTTTTTGTTTTACCGTTTTGAGCAGCTCTTTCTTTTTTTCCCTCCCTCTTTAGCTTTAATATCGGAGCCGGTTTCGGTCACCATGGCTCTGGGAAGAGCTGCTTATCTGCACGGTTTTGATTTTTTACAGTTCGGCCGGCTTTGCTCCTGGGTAGCTTCAGCAATGCTCTTGACTGGGATTTAATCGACAAGATCAGTTCGACTTTTTGTGCAATTTTTATGGCTCAGTCCATTCTCTAGATCATGCACAGAAACTTTCGGAAGTGGATTTTCTACGTGTTTCTATGCTTTGGAGTCATCTATGTCAAATTAGGGTAAGTCCTTGTGCACGACAAATCTCCTTGGCTTTTGGGTCACGCTATTACAGAGTTGTGAACAAAATGCTGCAAAGGAAAAAAAAAAAAAAAAAGGAAAAAAAGAGGTGATTTTTTTTCTCTCCTCCCCCCCCCCCCCCCAAGTCCCCCGGGTGTCCAGGCGGTGGCAGCCCCCAGAAGCCCACCCGTGTTTCTCCCCGGTGCCGGGGCAGCGCGGCGGGGCGATGCCCGGCTGCGGGGCCGCTCCAGCAGCGCCGAGCCTGGAGGGAACCGGTCGCGGGTGATGACGGATCCTTTTATTTTGTACTGCTTAAGCGAACTTAAATATTATCTCTGGCGTACAGTACCCTCAGAGGAAGAAAAAAAAAAAAAAAGCGGCCTAACAGAGTTAACTCAGCCGCTGCTGCTGGGACAATAGAGCGGAGCTGAAGTATTAAAAAGGCGAAAGGGGCGGGAGGAGGGGAATCCCTGCTCTGAACCTGCACTCAGGGATTTGTTTTATGCAGGCCTAGACACAATTTGCGTTTCTATCCATCACCCGGACGTGTTGAAATTAACTTGACAACTGGTCCGGCTACCTCCGCGCTGAAGCGCCCGGGAAGCCGAGCGGGCTCCGCCGACGGGGGCGGCCCGGGGGCCCGCAGGCCGGCTGGCAGCGGGGGCTCCCGGGGAGCCCGCTGTTTGCTCCTCGGTATTTGATCCCCGCGATCGAGATCACTCTGTTATTTCAGTTGCCAAGTTTCTCCCTCTCTCCCTCTTCCCCCCCCCCCCCCCCCCCGCCCCGTACCTGTATGCCCTTATTAATATTGCTCGTCGCAGTAGGCTGACTTGAGTTGAATTTCCACATTCCTGAGCCCCAGCCGAGTCCTTACCTGTCGAGCTACAAACTCTTTAAAGATCCTGTCTTTGCATAGCTGCGGGATTTTTTTTTTTTTTAAATGATCAAGAATGCATAAGGTGAGTTGCAACCCAAAAACGCTCGCTTCCCACCTTGAAATCAATACGGGGAAGAGGAGGGGAGCCAAAGGGCAGCCCCCAAAGGCGGGGAGCGGGGGCAATTCCTCGGAGGGGCGGGCGGGCGGGCAGACCGGCGGCGCGGCGCAGCGTCCCGTCCCGTCCCGTCCCGTCCCGTCCCGTCCCGGAGCGGGAGGGCAGCGGCGCGGCGACAAGCGGGGAGCCTCCCGGCCCTGCCCGCCCGGCCGCCGGGACCTGCCGGGGCCGCGCTGCCCGCCCGCCCCGCCGCCGCTGCGCCGGGCTCGATGCGCGGCGGGGGCAGCCCCGTCCCCGCTGTCAGCAGCCCCGGCAGCGGCGGCGAGGAGGGGGCTGGCGGGGGAAGGGAGGCGATCGGCAAGAGGGAGCACGCCAGAGCTGAGGATTAAGGTTACAGCAGGGCGGGGGGAGGGAATTAAATCGGGCTCCTCGGGGATGAGAAGGGAAGCGGCGCTGCCCCGGCGGGGTCGGTGCCCCCCGCCGGGAGCCCCCCCTGCCCGCTCCCGCCCCAGCTGCGGGGCTGCCGTCCGGAGGCTCCCCGGCAGGTTGCTCGGCGGGCGGCAGCCGGCTCGCATCCCTCTGCGTGTGCGTTTGCCGGTTTCTTTCTTTTTGGCACGGCCCTCAGCCCGCCCCCACAGCCGCAGGTGCCGCCGCGGGGGCCGGCGGAGCACGGCGCTGTCCCGCAGGCGACCCGCGGAGGATGCGCGGAGGCGGAGGGGGCGCGGAGGAGCCCTCCGCGCTGCCCCCGGCCCTGCCCCGGTGAGGAGCCCCGGCACGTGCCCGGGGGTAGCCCCAAACCCTGCCCGCGGGAGGCGGGAGGGTGTTTTCACTGCTCGGAGCTCTGCGGGGCTACGTTACCTGCGCCGCCCTTTGTCGTAGCTGTGGTCGGCAGCGGTGGGCTCTGTCGTCGTCCAGGCTCAGACTGGCAGGGCTTGAGCTGCGACGTGAATTTGGTCAGGCTGTGTAGCTATAAACGAAGCGGTGACGGGAGCGCCCCGTCTGCTTCGATAGCTGGAGGACTTCGTGCAACACATCCCTCGCAGAGAGGCAGGGGAGCTCCAAGAAAATGCTTTGCAAAAGAAGGGTAATGGTATTGCTACTCGCTTTCACTGCGGTTTTATTTTTAAAGGGAACAGAAGATTGGGCACATGTTACAGTCTGGAAGGCAGATCTCTTTTCGAAATTGATTGTGGCTGTTTTAGAAGGGGATTCAGAGCAAAAATCACAGGAATGCTGTTGGACTGAGGCTGGAAGTAAAAGCGAGTGGACAGCAGGAACAGTAAAAGCCCTTACAGAAACCCCGTCAGATCCATCACCATGCCTGTAAGGCGATGAGGATACTTCACTTTCTCTGAACAATAGGAGAGAAATTTGCTCTGAGATCCAGGGCTACTTCTAGGCTAGGCATGTGGGGTGCAATTATTGCCTCTTTCATCAGCCACTGGAACTACCATTTTGTTGAAACCATATCCTTTCAGTGTAATGATACCTTTTCTAGTGAGCTCTTTGCACAGAAAAGGGGGGGGGGGGGGGGAGATGAAGTGAGATAAAACGTAGTTTGTCTTCCAGTGCATTAGGTTTATTTTGCAGCGTGAAGGAGAGAGCCATTTTGTCAGCGATAGCAAAGAGGTTAGACTTGGCAGGCTTTTTTTTTTTTTTTTTTTTTTTCCGCCCTTTGCTGCGGAGCACGTGTTCATGTCTTAATAAAACGTGCTAAAAGCTCCACTTCCCGTGGCAAACATGAGACCGAGGGGAGAGAAAATAACTCGATACACAAGCATTCACCCAGCTGTAGGACGGGGTGAGGGGTGTCCCATGGGGTGTCATGGCAGGGTAAAGAAGCCGCTATGTGCAGTTGGGAGGAGAGAGCAAGATCCCGCTCAGGTGGTCCTCCCTCTCAGGGAATTCCCGTTGTTGCCATTTCTATTTCCTATCCCCGAGTTTCCTGGAGAGCGAGGCGTGAGGTGAAGCATCCCTTGATATTTCTGTCGATGACGTTTCCGTCCAGGCACCGAAGCGTAAAGCGTCTGCAACCCCTGCTGACTCCACGTGTCCCCTCGCGAAAATAGATCACATCAAATATTGACCCCGGCTAGCAGCAGGACTGAAACAGAAATATTTCCTGCGAAGATCGCAGAGCACTCGGCTCCAGTTTAATTAACAAATACGTCGGAAGTTAAAAATCACAGCTGCACCGCAGATGCAAATGGCAGCGGGTGCTCCGGGGACGAGTGGTGTGACCTTCGGGAAGACGGAGTCGCGGGCAGTGCCCGGGTCAGGGCTCGGGGGGCAAACCCCACCCTTTTCCTCTTTAATTTTTTCTGGAGGGAAAGAAGGGGGGCAGCCGGGCAGCGCCAGGGGGAGCGGAGAGTTCACCCCCCCTCCCGCGGGGAGGAGGTCAAGGTGCGGTCCGAGGGGTGCAGGCGGTGGGAGCCGGCGCTGCCCAAGGGAGCAACGAAAGGCACCTGCACCCCTTCGGGGGGCGGCGGGGACGCTTCCTCCCTGCCCCTGCGGCAAAGCCGGGGGGAGGCGGGGGCGCACAGGGCTGCGGGCGCCGGGCACCCAGGCCCATCCCGGGGAGGCCGGATCACGCCGCTCCCTCGGGGGGGGACCCCCGGGGACTCTGCGGCGGGGAACGGGCCAGCCGACCCCGCTCCCCGCCCCTGCGGCGGAGCTCGCCTCGGCATGGCGGCCATTGCAGCAAACGCCAACGAAATCCCGCTCCCCTCGCCCATCGCCGGGGCTGTGCGGCGGCGGGGAGCCCCGGCGCCCGGCCCGGCACCCCCGGCCCCGCGGCGGGCAGCGGCTGGGGCGCAGCCTCGACGGCGGCAGCACGTGGCAGCGCCGACAGCCCCGGCGAGGCCGCGGGGTCCCCGGGAGGAGACCCGCGGGATTTACGCTCGCAGCCCCGGACCGCTGCGGCTGCGGCACCGGGGCTGCCCGGCACCGGTCCCCCCGGCGGGACGGGAGGCTGGCCGGCCCCTCCCCGGGCACCCTCCGCTGTGCCGCCGCCGCTCCTCTCCCTCCCCGCCATCCAGACATCCGCTAATTGCAAGCGATTGATCATTCCCCGCCGCTTCCTTCCCCTGGCACCAGACTTGCAGCTCGGTGAGCTACAAAAAAATACCCGGTTCCGAGGAGAAAGGAGCGCAGCCTGGTGCCTGCCGGGCGGACCTTCAGAGCTCTTACCGGCTTCCGACGTGCCCTTGTGCCGGACACTCCGCAGGTTTGGGGTAAGAAAGGAACCGCAGCTGGGAACAGACAGATAAAAGGGAAAAAAGAAAAAAAAAAAAAAAAAAAAAAGGAAATACTTTATTCGTGCCTGTTCTGCCTCATCTGCCCGACTATGGTGTCGGCAACCATTTCAGTGCCGTTCTGCCCCTATTGTGTCCAAAATACACGTGTTTGTGGAAGAAGGAACGACAGATGCTGAAATGCCCATATTAGGTGTTACCGACAATAACCTTGCCTCCAGCGCCACATCATTTTCTTGAAGGGAATATATTCTGCTTCAATCAACAAAACAAGTGTACTTCTCGCTACCCCCGGCTGACATACGTATAGAAACCATTTGAATGGAATTTAGCAGGTTATTGTTATCATCATCATTATTAATTTTCCGACGTAATAACCGGCCCGTGGTTTTAAAATAAAATGTATCTTCCCGAAAAGAAACGGCACGTTTTGGTTGCTTTTATACAAGTTTCCTCCCCCTACACAGCTAAGCTGTGGATAAAACCAGCTTCGATCGGAAAAATGTGGAGATTGGTAAACCGTCTTCGTTTCAGCTGGACTGGGGCAAACTCTGCCAGCACCGGTTCAAAGTTTTCCAGCGCCAGCCTTTACTTTTCATTTTTACAATTCACTTTTTTTTTTTTTCCTTCTTTCCCCCAGGCACATCTTTAAAAGCAGATGCGCAGTTAAAAATTTATCCGAAGCCAAACAAATGCTAGAAATAAAACATCAAAAGTGGCTACCCGTTCTCCTAGTTCACGTTCAGCACAGCTGCCCCAACCACAGCCTGCATGTCTGAGAGGGAGAACGGGGATGACAGGAGATACACATCTATATGTCTATCTATATATAGATACATGCGCACACACACACTTACAGAAGTATAAGTACGACGATTTTAGAATCTTAAAGAATTATAAATAAGACGATTCTGGGATGTAAATAATCGTTGAAAGGCTTAAGCTTCTGTCTCTTTTTAATCGAGATTAGCGTTTCTCAAAAAGGCGTTGACTGTCCCAGCGTCTGCACTGAACGCGCAGATGAAAGTGGTCAAATGAAACCAAACCCCGAGAAGATTTTTATCGCATATTGGGCGGCAGACAGCGTTTTTACACCAATTCTGCAATTCCCATTCCATCCGAAGGAATATTTCGTTGTGTCACGGAGACAGCTGCACCCAAGTGCCGGGACTGGTTAGCTGGAGGAGGTGTTCCCAGGGTGTTTGGAAGAGCTCTTGGCCAAGAAAACTCCTCCAGTCATTAGGCAATTCACCTGAGACGAACATTTACAAACCCTACCGACCGAGGAGACTTCGGAGCCTAGTTCTTGCTCATTTCGGCTGCATTTGTGTTAAATTCTCTGTGCTAAATCTGTGCAGATTTCTCTTTCGGGGTTCCTTTTCAAACCCAAACCACGGCATCCGCGGCGCACGCCTTTCCACTACCGCTCGCACCACTAAACCGTCTTTTTTTTCTCGGAGGAAAAAAAAAAAAAAAAAAAAAAAAAAAAAAAAAAAGACCAACGCCCAACAAGGCAAAGAGGAAGAGCGACTGTGCCCCGCACGGCTGGGGCTACGCGGGGCGAAGGGCTCCCGCCCGCCGGAGCGGGGAAGGGTCGCGCATCCCCTCGCCCCGGGGCGCGGCGGTGCCGAGGGGCAGGAGCCGCCCGGCTCGGGGGAAAGGCGGCGGAGAGGCAACTAACCTGCCGGGAAACGTCTCTTCGGACTGGCATCTTCTGAGGAAGGAGAGAGGGAGAGGGAAGAGAGGAGACGCCCGCTCTTCCTGCGGGAGCGGCCAGAGGTGCGGGGAGCCGGGAGCCGCCGCCGCCCGGGCGAGGGGCTGCGCCCCCGCTCGCCCCCCTGCACCGGCTGTTTCACACCAGTCCCTTCCCTCCCCTTCTCTCACGCGAAATCCAATCTCGCCAGGAAGCTACCAGTGTGCCTGTCTTTATTTCTCACTCAGGCGGACTACGACAACATATACTTTTTTTTTTTTTTTTTTTTTGGGAACGATCGCCCTGAAACCGGAGCTTGATTTTCAACACCGGCGACAAGAAGAGCCAAACCCCTGCCGAGGCTGGAGGGACGGCGGAGCCCTTCGGGGGAACTGGGGCAGCCGCCCATAATAAAGCAATTAACCGAGAGCGGAGCTGGGAGCTGCCAGCTCCTTCAGGATCTCTCCCAGGGCGAGCTGAAAGGGTGCCACGGCAGACGCAGGGAGCCAGCCCAGCGCCGAGGGAGAGCTTTAAAAATGCCCCGTGAAGCGGGTGAGGAGCGCTTGCCGAGCCAGGCGTGCGGAGAGGGCTCAGCCAGGGAGCGTGGATTCATTGCAGCCCGGGCTAGATCAGTGTCTCTCCATTGTCATCCTCCCCTTTAAAAAAAAAAAAAAAAAAAAAAAAAAAAGAGGGAGAGAAAAAAGTAGGCGGATTGCAGTGACTGACTGCCCAATGGCAGCCCCGAGTCTCAGGAGAGTTACAGAGAGAGGGAGAGGGGGGGGGGGGGGGAGAGAGAGAGAGGCACTTTCTGCCATCCAAATCCCTTAAACCATCCTCATTCCAACACGAGAACCCACTGTAACAACTTCCAACCACTGAGACATGACAGGCAGGAGCCCAGAGGCAGCAGCAGCAGCGAGAGCAGCAGCAGCAGCACATACTCTGCACAGGGAGCAGCATTAGCACCAGGGGAATACTAGACACAACAATACAAACAAACAAACAAACAAACAGACAAAGCCCCCCCAAGCCCAAGGGACTGGATTCCAACTCAGATTCAAGCCACAGCTGACACCAAAAAGGGTGGGGAATTACGACCAGGGGGGGCCAGAAAGGAATAACCAAGGAAGCGAACTCCAAGAGTGTAAACGGGATTCAGCCATGATCCTTTTTTCATCTCGCAGTGTGTTACTCTCAGTGTATTACCCTCAGATTTTCCTCATCCTTACCAGTGGGAGTTACCTGTAAGTGATCCAGATTTTTTTTTTTTTTTTTTTTTTTTTTTTTGGGTTGCAAAATACTGTTTGAAATGACCCCGCTAGCAGCTACCTAGGGGCAATGCGCAAAGCGAGCAGAGGGAAGCCGGGAGAAGCCAGCACGGCCGGCCGCTCCGTGCGGGGCGCGGTGGTGAGGATGATGATGATGATGATGGTGGCGGCGGAGGTGCGGTGCTGGTGCTGGCGCTGCCGGTCGGGCCCCGCCGGGGGAAGGTGCACACACCGCCAGGTAACTCCCGGGGCTGCCCCGCCGGCGGGGCCGGGGCCCGGCGTGCCCGCAGCGGGGGCGGCGCACCTTGGAGGGCGGCGGGGCAACGGGGCACGGAGCGGCCGGCGTCTCCCCCGGGGACTCCGACCCCGACTCCTCCTCCTGCCAAACCGGAGATGGGCATCGCTTCGCGCTCGCCGGGGGAAGCGTGCTGCTGCGCGGAGGTCCCGAGGAGCGCGGGGCTGCTGGAGCCGGCGGCGAGCGCCCAGCCCCGCAGCCCGGGGAGAGCCCCCCGGCCGCGGAGGCGCTGGCTAGCCCGGCTGCGTTTGCTCCGGAGGGATCTCCCGTCCCGCAGTTAGAGCTGGCTCCAGGACCTTTTCCTTGTGAGGAAGGGGGTGGAGGTAGGGGTGGGGGAAATGAGAGTCGGTGGGTGGGACTGCAAGGAGTTTCGGTCTCTCTTTTTTTTTTTTTTTTTTTAATATCTATATCTGTATCTAACGTTGCGGTGGATAAGTAGCGGCTGGGCTTAGTCCGTGCGGGCTGCGGAGAGAGTGTCCGCCGTCGTGCTCCTGCAGGTCCCCCGGCAGGTCTCTGTCCCCGCCGGGCGCCGCGTTAGGGGGTCGGGGTGGCGGGCCGGGGTCCCCGCTCCGGCCAGCCGCGGGGCCGGGGGGAGCCGGGGCTGCGCGCCGGAGCCCGGCGGGGCTGCGGGGAGCTGTCAAGGGCTTCTGCTCTCCCGCACTCCGGGCGAGACCCGACCGCGCTTCGGGGCAGCCGTGGGGCGAGGAGGGCGCGGGGGGCGCCGGCAGGTCCCCCGGCCGGTGGAGCCGGGTCGAAATTGGGACCCTTCTCCCCGCCCCGAGCACCCCGCCAGCCCCGGGGCGCGGCGTGCCCCTCCGTGCCGGCGCTCGGGGATCGGGCCCGGGGGAGCTCTGGGCAGCGCAGCGGGCGGTTCGGGTCCGGCCCAGGGGTGCCGGGGGCCGCGGCAAGAGGGGCTCGGCTCGGCTCGGCTCGGTGATGGCCAAAACCCGCCTCGGCATCCCCGGCCTCGCGTTCACCCCAGCTGCGGGGTCCGGGCGGGTTTCCCTCCTCTCCCAGCCCCGTGCCGAGCTCGGACCTTTGTGCACCCCGGCGGGTGCAAAATTTGAGCTCCGACCCCTGAACTGCATGTGGATTTTTATATATATATCTCTCTATATATATTTTTTTTTTTTTTTCCCCTCTGTATGCATGCACGGCAGCGCATGCACGTAAACAAGCACGTGTGCCTGTGTTCCTCTGCGTGTGTGTGTATTTTCTGTGGGCTATAGAAAAATACAACCTACCGCTATGGAAGAAAAGTAGGAATAAACACACCCATCAAAAAGAAACTAAACGCCTATTTCTACGTTCTTAATGCTTAATGAAATGCACATGCCCTGGCTACCGAGTTTTAAAGGCGCTTGATTTATGGAAGCACGGTAGTTTTAATTCGGTTGGATGCTATTGATTAAACCAAATAGCCAGAGCTGCCTGTTTCTATTCACAGGCGGAATATGTCTGCTGGTAGGTGACCAATAGCTTGTAAAAAAATTGCAGTGCTATCTTTTTTTTTTAAAAAACAGGAGGAAGGAGTCGTAATAAATAAATAAATACACCCTTTTAATATAAGCGTAGCCATATTTTTCTCAAACCCGTAGGAAATTACTATCCTACAAAGTTTTCCTTCTATAAATAGTTCAAATCTTGAAACAAAAGTTTTAAACCGCACACCAGATGCTGGGATGCTGGTGGTTTCCCTTGCTGTGTGACATAATTATAAGGTCCGAAAGCAAAAGCTATAGAAGTATAATAATAATACTAAGGCGACTGCTGAGGGGAAATACAAGGGAAGCAATGCCGGCTTTATTTAGAGCGAACTGCTCGGGGATCTTTTGAGCGCTGCCCCGCGACAATGAGAATTTGCTGCGGATAAATCACGCTCCCTCGCCTTTCCCTGTGCCAGCCCCCCCTCACCCCCTCCGCGGCAGGTCACTGGCAGCTGGACCCGCGGAGCCGGAGCCGCCGTGGCTATTGCAGTCCAGCAGAGCAGAAGGGAAAGGGATCAGGAGGTGAAACCCAACAAAGCGGAGCCCCAAACCGATGCGCAGCTCCCTCCATCCATCACCCCAGAGGGACGGAGCCGGCTGCATCCCCGGGGAGACAGCAGTGCGCCCGGGGCCCCCCACCCCGCTCCCCACTCCCCCTCCCTGCCACCCCCGGCCCCAGCCCCTGGCTGGCCTTGGCTGCTCAGCCTCAGCTGTGTCCCCCCCTTCGCCCCCAGCAAGCGGGGAGCAGCGGTGGGGAGCGCCGGGCACGCCGCGATGCTTCGCCTCGCTCCCGTTTGAAAGTTAAAAGAAAGAGGAGTTATTTCAGTGCTTAATGGATAGTAGCCTAGCGAACTTGTGGTGTTTATCTTGTGGGTAAATATACTTCTCTGGCTTACTAATGGTAGCTTTTGAAGATTAAAGCATAGTAGAGCCTGTTCGAGCATTATCTTCTGGTGTCTGTTTCTGCTACCCTCGCTCTCTGGAGGGGAGGATGCTTCCCAAGCTGCTATTTAGTGAGCTCTCATGCGCTGTCAATGGTTACGCTGATTTTGCCCGAGATCTCTATCATCTTTTGGCTGTGGGAACAACTCCTCGGCCTTGGAGCTGCTGGTCCTTCGGGGATAAAGGCGAAGCTACCACGGGCAGTATGTAGTGGACGAGCAAACCGAGCGCAGGGTGTCTGTGCCCTGTCTCTCTCGGTGCGTGTGAGGCGGGGCAGGGGGGACACTCACGATGCAGCTCGTTTATTCTGCTGGAAAAGCTGTAGAGCAAAAATCTCATCATGATGAAATGGGATTTTCAGAATGATAAAGGTGATGATGAAATTAAATTTCATTTTCAGAATTGAAAAGGCACCAGGGCCTCAGTGTTTTGTGTGCACTAGCTGGGAAGAAAGTTAAGTTATAGTAGCCTACATCCAAAATTAAAGAACCAACTCCCTTATAAATTTGATTTCTATATTGTAAGTATGCTATCTGATAAAGTAATCTTCTTTGCCTACTTGCAAAGTAGCTTGCCTACTAACCTTTGGCCCTCTGAGACACTGTAAATTTTTTTATAACCAGGAACAATCAGCGTCTGACTTTTTGAAAAAGAAAACTGCAGCTAGAATAGTTGGTAGTAGGATGATTGATGAATTTTAATGCTCTGGACATATTTCGGTAATCCAATTACATATTTACAGTATAAAACTGACATTTAATAATATCGATGTAATCAATATAAAAGTCTAAAAACCAGGACTATATATAATACTGTCTGGCAGCGTTTCTTGCAGTGCATGTTTGAGTGCGCGTTGTGTCTGTACACATATGCTTATTTAGCTACTAAAGAAGATGGTGCTAGTCTAACTTTCCATTTTTGTACTCCTTTCACTGTCCATCTTCTTTAGGGTTGGATGCATTCACCACCAACATGAGAGTCGGTTCTTAAGAAGCTTACTTCAGGGATTATCTGCTGGTACATAGACAGAGTTAATTCAGTTGTTTGCCATAAAGCGATTGGGAATAACTCGTAAGAGAAAGTGTGTGTATGTACTAATAGCAGCATAAAGCTTCAAAGCGGCTCTGTATTCTAACACCATAATACAGCAAATAATTTATATTAGTGAGTAGATATTACTGCCTGGTTAGGAAATGCAGAGGGAGAAAAATCCTCTGCACATTTTGCATCTGTTCTGCTGATGCTCCCATGTCCTTACAATTCCACATCCTTTACAACAGGGCTTCCCCACACTCGTGGGAAGCGGGTTAGAAGGAACGCGTATTTTTTCATATGCTTACAGAGAAGTACTCATGCCTAACCCCTAAAGATTAGGACTACTGGAGACAGTCCTTGAAGCTTGTCTCTTAGCCTGTGCAGTGTGGGAGGGAGCTACGCAAGCAGAGAATGGCCAGCCTGCTCTGTGGCCCCCCTTCAAGGGGATGGTGGGCACGGCTTCCCCATTAGTATCAACCAGCGTGACTGATGCTCCCACACCAGCTGATACAGTTCTACTCTTCCGTTCTGCTCTTCCCATCCCAGTTAGGTCAGGGCTGTATTGACCTCTGTGATAAAACTGGCTGTTATGGGAACAGGATTGTCCCTGGCTCAGCCACTGGACTGCGGTGTAAATCCATCATTTCCCTGCTTTTGCACCTTATTCATCTTATAGCTGAGACTGTGCACTTTTTAAGGCAAGCTCGCTCTCTCGACCTCTATTTGTGCAGTGTCCTGTGCCTGAGGTGAGCTCTGTTGAGATCCTTAGATACTCCTTTTACATGGTACTGTAATAATAGTCATCTAGAAGAGGACTTGGAATAGGACTGCAATTTTACCGTCCCCCAGAGATGCGTTGGTTTAGAGACCGAACAGGTGAACCTCTAAGTGTATCGACTGTTTTCAGGATCACCTAAAGCTAATGCTTTTGCTCAGCAGAAACAAGAAAGATAAAGAATATTTGCATGCTGGGCTGCCATAATCACCGTGAGCTTGGCTTACCTGCCTGATACAGGCTATTTCCATGTAACGAAGCTGCCACACAAAGGTGGGAGAGTGATTGTGATATGACTTCTTGGTAGCTCTAGAAGACGAAGTCCACCATTTCTCTGAGACACCCAGACTAAAATTCCCTGTCTAAAACCACAAAGCTTTGGTAAATCTGTAACTGGCCACCCCTTTCCCTGCCATGGTCTAGGCTAAGAACTCAAGTTCCGAATATCCTTGAATCCAAATGCATTTGGATGTAGGCACCTCTCTCAATCCTTTGTGGCAAGCACGTTCTGAGAATTAGATGTCTAGCATGCCCTAAAATTGAAAAAAGGTAATGACTTAAGTAATCATAAGGAAAGATGGCAGCATCCAGAATTTGTTGGATGACAGCGTGGAATTATTACATGTGCTGCATTACTAACATAATATAACAAGTGGGTATAAAGCAACATGAAATATTCAGATGAGTGGGTAAGATTAAATGCAGATATGCTTGTGTATTAAACAAAGAACAAGGCTAATCCCTCAGAAGACAATCTTTCAAAGGAGGTGTTAAAGAGCTAAACAAAGAGAGCTGCAATTACACAGTTAGACTGACAAACACATTTTATGCAATGGAAAAAATACACTATGTGTACCTGGCAATATGGCATGCTAAAGGTAGAACGGTGCCAAGTGTTTTCTCAGTGCATGGGACTGCATAATTTGGACTGAAATATTGTCAGAGAGATTCCTGACCCCCAAAATACAGTTCAGCCTTCTAGTCCTTCCAAGTTACCACAAGCAATGGAAAGCTGGGACCCGCTGTAGATCAAAGGAGTTCTGCAGACGTGCTGACACCACACATTACAGAACTGGTTAATGTTGCAAGCCTGATTTCTTCAGCCCATAACCTTTGCATGTCATTTTACCCTCAGTGGACTCTCACCGGTGTCTTTCATGCATGCTGGCAAAACACCTCTACCTGACAGATGGCTTTTTATAACTCCAGTTTCACCTGCCTGCTTGATTCTTCTCATTATTTTTGCTCTTCCCTCCTTGATGCTTCACTGCCCTCCTGTACAGCATTACCCCAACCTGCCCCAGGTATATAACTTATATAGTATTACAGTAGCGCTCTACATGGAAGAGCTGTATGAGAACCAGTCAGGCCTCTAGTCATGAGAACCATGACCAAAATATCTACGCACAAAAGCAAAATCTCCATGACTTCTGGGATTGTGCCATGCACATGTGAATACCCTGGCAATGAGCTGAACAAACTTGTCACCGAAAGCGTCAGGTTTACCAGCCCAAAATTACTGGGGGGGCTAAGAAAGACCACTCAGGCACAGGAGTGCTCTGGAAGAAAAGCTAAGGAAGGCAGGTTCCTGGAGAACATCTTTCAGTCCTTTAAGGGTTATTAGCACCCTCTCCTTCCCTTTTACTCTCCCCTCAATCCTCCCCCAAAGGTAAAAGGATATATTTTCTCTCCATGGTGGAGAGCTGCATAGGACTTGCTGGTTACTTCTTGTCAAGACAACTCCTATGTATTTGCTCTTGCTACGACACGTGCATGAGGAGCATTGCAAATACTTCACCTAGAGGAAAAGTGAAGATATTCTAGATATGCAGACTTAAAGTATTTTTTCAGTAGGTTTTATTTGTCCATACGCAATATAGTTCCATGGCTTCTCTCTTCTGTTACTACCTAAATGTTGTTAGGACAAAACTTTGGATAAAGCACTGAGTTGGTTTTCCATGCTTTCCTCTTGGGCTTTCTTTCTAAGAGGCAGTTTTCTTGATAGTGCGGTGGAGCTGGAAGTTAGCTGCCTCGTTCAGTTCTAATGAAGTATAGGCAGCTTTTCAAAAGTTAAGATAGTTAAGGCCAAATAGTTGCTCTCATCATAAAAAAATCTTTTTTCCACTAGGATCTGACAGCAAGATGATTATCACCTATTAATTATTTTACAGCAAATCATACCTTCTTTAGAAAATCTGAAGACGGACTAAATTAGAGAGTTATAGTATCTTTTTTCTGGAAATAATTTTAATACTGCATACCCAGTTGTTGTACCCACGTCGTAGTTAGAGTTTTGAACATTTATTTTCTTTTCAGCCTATGCTTGTGGATCAGATTTCCCTCGTGGCAGGAACCCACAAAGGATAAAATTCACGTTTATGCAAAAATCCCACTTAATCATCATGGTGACATAGTCTTTGTTCCGGCTCTTTGTCCAAGGTCAAATTTCACCCTGAGTTCCTAAGTAATAAGAAAAAAACGGACATCCAGTGGTATAGCAACTGTGCAAATGAGGGGAAATGCTAGCCTCAGATGTTTAACATGTGGCAGAAGAATTTTCCCCTGTGAAGTGGCACCAAGTCCACTGGTCACTGTACTGCGTGTCCCAAATTTTTTATTTGAAGTAGAGCCACCCTGTTGCTAATCAGTGGCACCACTTTCAAAACTGCTTGAACTCCAGGGACTTGACTGGCAGATTTGTGGTGCAAAGATAATGCTGATGAGTTGTATTTTCTACCAGCATGTACCTGGAATGCACAACAAAAGCATTCAAAAATATTTTCTTCTGGATGGCCGTCGCTATAGATCCGTGCAGCATTTGGGGAAGACCTTATATTTTGTCTTTTCAGCCCTGAGAGCCCAAGGCTTCTCTCCCCTGGGGTTACATCCACAGCTCAGCAAGTTAATAAAGCAGGAGCAACTCTACCACAGTCAATGGAGTGACTCTGGTGCAAGTGAGAGGAGAACCAAAGAGAAAGTCAGCGCAAGCCTTGTTCTTCCAGTATCCATGCGAGTACAGCCTTGGCACGGGCTGCCATATTACGCAATTTGAAGGGAATGTGGCCATATTTCCCAAGAACATACAGCAAAAGCAATATTAATAGGAGGCCATGTCAGACAAACCCCAAAATCAGTTCTATGGGTTATTGAAAGAATCATTATGGCCTCTGGTGCCAGTAAGAGCTGACATAAAAACAAAACGTTATTTATTTTGAGGGGAGAAATACTTCAAAAGCACTGCGGCATTTGCTTGTTATGTGTGAGGCATTGTGGGGCAGCCCAGCTTTCAAAGCTGGAAATAAGCATAAGCTGTAAATAGATAAACCACTGTCTGCCTGCAAATAGGGCCTGGAAAACAATTTAAGGTGTATTTAATTTAAAATTGTTTAAGTGCTCCAGTACTGGGACTGGATATCATATCCACCCTCCTAATCTGGCTGAAGTGAGACATAATTATGAAATGTGACTACTATTTAATAATAGTTTCTTTCATTCAAGGATCGTAAGTGAATTAATCCTCCCAGTATTCAAGTGAACTGGGCAAGGATCATTTCACTCGTTGCTGGGGTGGAATGCAGCAGCTGCTACGTAGCGCCCAGCAGAGCTGTATAGACATGCAGGACCAGCACCGGTCCCAACATCCCTGGCAGCAATGCAAGAAAGCATCTGAAAAAGTCCAAGTGCATCTCTAATTGATCTGGACCCTGGCCAGCGCAGCAGGATAGCCCCTCTAAAGGTTATGCTTTTCCATGGTGGGTTTTGCTCCGCTGTGAAGACAGGCAAGGTCTGAGACTGGACCGATACCTGAGATGCTGAATAGCAGTATCCTGACTTCTGCCTGCTTCATTTTCCCACAGCTTTAATAGGGCAATAACAACGCTGGCATGGCTTGGAGGTAGGGGAGGGGCAGGAGAGTGAAAGCTGCCACAGCACTTTGAAAACAGAAAAGGTGGTGTAAGTGCCACGTCATTACTTTCAGCGATTCTTTTCCGACCACAAGCAGCAGAGACGGCATGATTGCGTCTCATCTGAAACATGGCATCGCTATCGCCTACTTCACCACCATGTCCAGTGTGGCCTCAAGGAGAGGTCAGGGGGAAAGCGTCACTTACCAAAGTCATGAGCATCATTTCTGACAGTGCCTCCCCTTTCCATGGGAGCCAGCCAGCCACACATGGGCACAGCCAGGCAAGGCTTGGCCGAGGATTGCTGCTGGCCTCGGGGTGCGAGGTGGCTGGGTAGCAGGCAGGACATGGTTAAGGGAGTGCTGAGGGGAATGGCAGCATCTCTCATGACTCCTTTGGCTGCTCGCCAGGGAGCCATGTGACTCCTCGGTTAAAAGAGTCCTCTCAACCATGAGACACTTTTTTTCCCCCCTCTGGTTGTACCTTTTCTTTTCTGAACTTAAAAGAAAACAAATCGTACCCACAAAACTTTCCACATTAAAGTTATATTGTAGTCCGATGACTCAGGGTGAGAAATTCAAGGGGAATGAAGAGGAAGGGGAACATTTCTGAATCAGACCTGTTGTGCTGAGTCTTAAAGGAGAGGAGGATTTTGCTGGATGGAGAACAGCACTGCTGAACAGCACTGCTGTACAGCACAGTGAGCAAGGAGTAAAGGACAGGCTTAAATCTACTCCCTACTGCTGTGGGCTACAGTTAGTCGGTCAGGGTAGCTTCGAATCCAGTAGACTTTGACACTATCAAAAGGGCCAAGGGTGGGAGTGCAAATAAATATGGCTTCATCTGATTAATTGTAGATTCCTTTTTCTCCACTCCCATGGCCTAAAGGGTACATCACCTAGCTTTACAGTTTTTGGTTGTTTTCTTTTATTGGCACCTCTCATCACAGTATCTCAGCACCGCCCATAATAATTAGATTGGCACATCCCTAGTAGACTTCCTGGAGTCTGTTGTTCTTCTCCCTTCTCTGTCTCTGGGGAGCTCTGCCGAGGGTAGGTGCTTCTGAAAGGAGGGATGGGGTCAGGTTATTGTTGTTAATGTCACTCTGGTTATGTTGTAAAAGATGTATCAAAGAGGGAGTTCTTGCACTATGACCTAAAGGTCATCAGACCCTGGATTAGTCTAATCTCTGAAAGTTTTTTCCCCAGACAGATCCTTTTGACTGAGAGTAACTTACCTCTGGGCTCAGAGCTTTGTCTTGTGTTTTATGATCTTCGTTGCTCCAGAGGAGCTCTACAGCCCTGGCAGAGGCAGAGGTTTGGTCTGTCTTCTCTTGCTGGGCCACGATCCACTAATTGCTGTGTGGATGTTAGGCTTCACGCCTTGAACTGGGGACAAAAGAGCATAGGAGAGATGAGAAGGACTTGCATGCAGAGGCAATGTGCACGGCGTAACCTCACCTGGACATGTGCTTTGAAGTCAGCACGCTGTTTTCATGGTCAGGCTTTGGAAGCTTTAAAGCCCGTGTCTCACTTGGGCTCTGTCCTCTTTTGGGATAAAAAGGGCAAAACATTTTGAAAATTGCCAGCCAAGCAATTTTCCAGGCTCATCTATCTATTTGGGACTCTTGTAGGCTGCACTGAGCGGTTGGAAAAGCTGTGGCTGGAGAGTGGCAAGTTCAGGGATGTCCATTAACCAGTAACACACAATGCAAGCTGTGCTGAGGATGTCGGGGTGCAGGACAGGATTTAGAAACAACTGCTTGCTCCTTTGTAACCCCCAAATGCAACCGTGCTTCTGAGCAGAGGCAAGGCATCGTCTCAGAGTAAATACTCAATTTTAAGGAATGCACTTGGATCAAGCACGTGTGTCTGCCCCTCTGTGCTCCTCTCCTCTCCCCACCCCAACTACGCAGCGTGCCAAAGCCAGCTTCTCAGCAACAAGACTTGGCAGGTGGCACCTGATGAGATAATCATGCCCCTGGGACATTAGGAGGCATGAGGTGCAGCCAGGTGCTCCTAATCTCTCCATGGGTGTGATTTTCTGTGGTAACCACACCCTCAAGTGTTGTCTTACTGCAATTAGGAAATTTGTTCAGTTTAGGTCAAGTACTTCTATTAGGGTGCTCTTCACATCTAACATGTGTTGGCATGGCAGGAGCATGTGGACGTCCAGGGTCAGGCAATGCACTGTGCTGAGTAGTGTTCCTGCAACTAGCAGAGAAGAGATCCTACTTTTCACCATACTGTTCCCTGCTTATTTCCAAACCTGGACCTTCTCTTTCCTCTCATGCAGACTCACTGATCTGAGCATTAATTCAGATGCAAATGAAAACAAATGGAAACGGCTCCCTGAGACAAGACACTCCATTTCAGATGCGTCACACACAGGGAACCGTTTAAGAGTTTGCAGCTTTTGCTTCCTGGCATTTCCATTTTGCAAGAAGCGCTTTAAAAACGAAAACGTATGAGGGCTGTACTGGAGCAAAAATCAAATGACAGTTTGTTCTTGTAGGTAGAAAATGTCTTGCTTTCTTAGGCTGGCTTGCATTTCAGTCTTACTATAGGAAGGCATGGAAACTAGGTGTAAATCATCCCGGTAGTGAAAAATACCAGTCAGATACTCACACAGATTCCTACCTCCTTGTTAAAGACTTGGTGTAATAAGGTCCAACAGACAATGAGGTGCTCTGGCTATCACAGAGGTGAATAGGAAAGAGGGGCCTTCAGCTGCCTGCAGAATCTGTTCCCCATGTCTTGGGCAGAGCTGTCATTTCTTGCCATGTCTGCTGCAATACTGTAAGAGGTATAAAATGAAACAGCACAGAAGTGGCTTCAAGTACTGCCAAGGTCTTGGTGTGACTTTGGGGAAGCCTTTGCTGCCTGTGTGCTGCAGTTCTGCTTCCAGCGTTGCCTGCTTGGGCTGCAAGCAGCGGAAGACCTCTCTGTGCCTTCACGCAGGAAAGCACGTGCAAAACTTGTGCTATTTGCCCTTCATTCAGCCAGCCTAGGTGCTGCCTAGTTTAAAGTTTAAGTTTAAATTTTGGCTCCATCCAAACATTGCCTGAATAATTGCAGGATTTAGCTCACAGTGTTTTGTTAGGACAGTGCTGTTTATTGGAAAGAAATGGTAAAATCCATCAACTCACCGAGTAAGATCTCCTATGTTGGGTAAAGATAAATCAGAGGGACTGGTGTATTTTACCTCTCTGAAAATGAAAAAAAGTTTCAGTGCTCACAAAAGTTCTGCCTTTCTTCATTCTGCACAGATATGTTTTTTGAGGTCTATCAGATCTTTACTTACATGATAGTTGCCATTGTATACCTAATTAGAAATCAGCTTTAGCTTTCTGACAATAGCTGGCACGGATTATGTTCACTCTAAGACATCTTGTGAGATAATTAAAGCGATGACTGACAACATAGCACAGCAAAAGGAATGTTTCTCAAAGTAGAGCCGCTTTACAGGTTGCTTGTACGCACTTTGTTAAATGTAGCCCTGGTATAACTACCCTGACTTTGATGAATTCCTCAAAAATTAATCTGGAACCTTATTTTTTGAGAGAAAATCCCCAAATTCTCTCTGTTTCTGACTCCTTTTTAAATTCATGTTTAAACACATGTACATGAATATACTGCTTATGAAGGGTGGCTGAATCACAGCCCTGGAAAATGAATTCCTCTCCTTACCCACAAAACCAGTACAGCACAAGCAGAGGGTGTGTGAGCTTCCCCACTCCACCCCATCCTTGTGTCTCATCCATGACCTAGAGGGGCAACCTCTAGCTAGGCATAAGCGGGTGGCTGTCTCCGTACTTATTTAATCCTTGGCCAACCTGCTAAGGCTGCCAATAAGGGTGCCAATTGTGGTGGTGGTTTCTGTGATGTGGATAGTCGTCCACTGGGAACTGGATTAAGACCATCAACTCATTTCAAATACTCTAGGCCACAAAGCATCTGCCAAACAGTAACCATTTTTTTGGTCACTACTGACTTGGGTCATGTTTGGATCAGCGATGAAAGGCTCCATATCCCAACACCAATCCCCTGAGCCATACAGTTTCCCGGAATAATTTTTTTAAAGAAGGAAAACATTATTTATTGTCCTAGATTCTACTTTGATCTGCTGATTTTTAGTGTACTTATTGGCCCTTTAAGGTGCGTAATTTTCATTACTTCGTTGTAGAGGGTTCAGATGCTGGGAAAGATTTTGGAAGATGGCAGGTGGCAGATCCATGCGATGTGATCCAAAATCAGCTCTCAGAGATAGTGGTTACACACTCTGGCACCTCATTTGGCATTATATTTAGACCTAAATCTGACCTTACACCTTCAAACTTATCATACAGTCCCTCAGCAGGGAAACTGCCATTAAATTGAAGATCACATTGCTTCCTTTGCTCTTGTTCTTTCAGAGATACCTAGATATTGGTGTCAGATCTGTGGCATCAAACAGCTTTGCTGGTAGCTCTTCCAGCAGCTAATTATATTGTAAGCGGTCCCTGCTGAACACACCACAAACTTTCGTGTATGCCCACTAGCACCCCATGCTGCTGGGAGATGACTTATTTCACAGATGCTGCAGAACTGCAGGAGGCAGAGACTAAATCATTTGGCTCAAATCACACAGCCCAGCAGGGCAGGGAACTGCAGTGGAGCTTTCTTGATCTCAGCCTAGCCCCCAAACTGTTAGCAGTCCTTCTCTTCAGCACACCTGAGAGTGGAGCTAAGGCCAGCTGAAATTCTTAGTTTACTTGGCAATGAATAATATTGCTTCCTGTGGCCGTGCCTCTTGTGCAGAAGAGACCCAGTCTTAGAGAATGCCTAGGATGAGAAGCACATTGTCAGCATACTGAAGGAATGTCTTTCTGGAATGTCTTGGATGATACAAAGTTGTGCAATATTGCCACCAGCTCTCCTTTGAGCTGAAGCAAATCCTAAGATGTGACTGGGTTTCTTTCCTGGGTCTAACTTACATTTACGCTACCATGAAGGCACTACTTTGCTTGCATTAGTTCCTCAGAACAGTGAGTCACCTACCTCCTCCTTCTCTATTACATGTGGAAGTGAAGCACGGTGTGATATTGAAGGACTGTTAAGATGATAGAAAATTCTGAGGAGACCCACTACAGCTGTGGATGTTCAGAAGCAACAGATAGAGGGAAATAGTGATGGTATTGAGTTGATGGTACTGTGAGGCTGTGGTAGAATCTGCTTTCTATCACACAAGAAAAGTGTCAGGAGCATCTTACAGTAGATATCTCAGCGTGGTTTATTGGTATTATATGGTAAAACATATATTTTGGATTTAGTTTTATTTTGTTGAAAATAATAAACAAAGAATTGTTTTATTCAATATATCCTTCCACTGTGAAAAATTGTTTCTATTAAGAGAAATAGAAGATGGAAGAAGTAGGGAAAAAATTGTGTTTGAAAGATTAGATGCAGTCATTTAGTTATGTCTAGAAATCATAATTCTTTAATTCTTGAAAAAAATAAATGCATCACTACAAAGCTCTCTTTTTTTTAAAGTTTCTCTGCTTATTTGGAGCCCTTTTACATATAGTTTCTCTTTCCAGGATAGAAGCTTCCCTTTCAATAGCAGCCAAGACTTAAGTTCAAGAAAACACATGGAGAAATGTAAGCATACTGGCTTAAGAGAGCTTGTAGTTACATGCATATATTTAAGCAGACCACATCCCAACTGTCCCAAACACAGGATATATACAGTGCCTAGCACCCTTGTATGTTCCCCGAGTACAAAGGGATTCCAACACATGCTTAACTCTTTCCTGAACCAAGTTCTAAATTCGGGTGATAGCCCCTGATTTTACTTTTTCACTAGCAAACCCACGAGAAATGAGCTGAAAACGTACAGTGTCAGAATGTCAGTGAAATCTCAGCTTGGGACATATGAGTTTATATAAGTCAGTCAGATTTTTCCTTTCAGCCTGTTGGCTGTGTGTGAACACCAAACTTACCATCTCAGGAGTTTTGAGATGAAAGGTGATGGGGAGCGATGGGTAGCAAGGGAGGGACAGCAAGGGCAGGGTCTACATGTTCCCCATGGAGAAGGGAATGGAGAGAAGTGTGGGATGGAAAACCCAATGGGAAGGAGAGTGAGCAAACCAGGAAGAGAAAAGGGGAAGGAGCCCAGCAGGTGGAAGGAAGGAAGTGAGAAGTCAGGGAAGCATGGAAAACAGAAAAGATGGAGCTGGAGAATGTAACAGGCTTTAGGATGATTGCCGGAGAGGGAGGCAGTTCTTGGGAGGTTCAGTGTTTAGCCAAATCATCATTCAACCTGTCTTGGTCCAAGTTGTGGCCCCATCAGTTGGTCAGAAATCTAATCACCTGAGAGCAGCTTTTTTGCGACTCAGCATGAGGACCACAGTCTGGAGAGGAGCGTAGCCTGCAACCAGGAGGCAAGCGCGGAATTAGGAAGTATGATGAGAAAGCGCGAGCAGAGCAGCTCAGGAAACTGACCTCAGCCCAGAGACACCCGCTGTGCTGCTGAAGCTTATTTGGCCCCAGAAAGGATGTGACTGACCATCACTGGTCAGGAAGAGAGACAACAAAGGACAGAGCACAACTCATAGCTGGCTAATTTGAGCTAGCAGAGGATGATCCCCCTTTTGAGGAGGGGGCAGGGGGAGAGGCGCAGGAGAGGGAATGTGAAAGAGGTAAGAGACAAAGCGCAGTTTACATCAATAAGAGAATTTGGCTTTGGAAGAAGATTTTCTGCATGGCTGCTTCACATAAATTGTGCTTAGCTCTACAGTTGAAGGATTTTGGGGTCTCTGATGAGGGTCTTGAACTCCTAAGGACCATTTTACTATTTAGCATCCCAATATGCTGCCATCCACGAAACCTAGAGGCCTTATGTGGGTGCACTTTTAAGTTTAGAGATTCAGAAATGCTGTAATACTAATGGTTAAAACGGACATGGATTAAAGGCTCACTTTGCAGGATTTCATTTGTGAGTATTGGGGTAAATGTACTCTTTGGCCTGAGTGTCCACAACTGGAGTGTGTAATGGCAATACATAATATTACAATTCAGGCACAGCAAATGCTGTGTAATATCAGTGTGCAAGGCTGAACTGGGACAGTCACTACTGAGGGGATGCTCAGCTTTTCCTTCCTCTAGAGCATGAATTAATTACAAAAGCCAAGCTTTCAGGGGGTATAGCATTGTTTGTGTGCAGCCAAACCATGAAGGATTTTCTTCTCAAATTAAATTCAGCTCTTTTCTTCCCATCTCCAGAGCTAGCTCTTTTCAATATTTCAGCTGACTGGCATCCAGTTTTTAAAATGTGTATAGGAGCTATTGCTTGGCACAGAATAGAGACCTTGGCTTTTACAGCATCCATGCACTACCAGGGTCTAGTTTATTACTTTGTAAAGTATTTTGGGGATATATCTTTGTTTATATAAAGCTAAGTCCGGTACCATGCATATTTCACCTCTCCTTCTTCTTTTCTGTTTTTTTCTTTGTGGACACAAATATATGTAAAGGGTTTATAAGATATAGAAACACTCTGGAGAAGGTCCTTTATGACTGACTATGAGTGGGTTTGGGATCTTCTGTTTAGCTTTTTTTAGAGTTCTCTTTCCAAAGTTGTACACAGTTTTAGTTGAAATTGGTGCCTCATACACACATATATGATTTCAATCTATGTCTCACAATTCTGATTCTCAAAGTTTCACTCAGCAGTTTTCACTAAGGACATATATGCATAGACCTAAGACTAGGCAAATGTTAGTGTAAGCTGGCTATTGTATCTCATCCTTCTGAGGAGCTCAAATTAAACTCCTTGAGATGAACAGAGCAGGATTGTCATCTGAAGTAAACTATCTTGTCAAAACTAATTTCAGTGTAGCTATGCCAGTTTCAGTCTTGACAGATAATGAGAGCGCTGTATTTTTCTTTTTCTCCCTCTCCTCTATTCCTTCCATTATTGTTTCTAAAATAAAATTATTAAAGAAGGAGATAACTGATAGAGAAACACATGAAACTGAAAGGAGGCTCAGAAACCACCTATGATCCCCATTGGTGGATTCTCCTCTTTGGAATAAACATCAAGTCACCCACTTTCCCTGAGATGTGAACCCAAGAATATGCTTCCCAGCTACCAGGAAGCACCTGGCAAATACCTGGAGAGAGACTTGCTCACATGTTCAGCAACACATGCTGGCACACATGCGCAGTCACCCAGGCAGAAGAGTAAATGCTAGCTCCAGTGCTTCCAAGTTGAGAACACATATCTGGGCAAACATAGGTTATTATAACTCTGGACAGCAAACCACAAAGGCATTCAAAGAATCACCACCACAACATTTTACAGAATATTATTACAACTGTCACCAGCAGTTCTGTCAGAAATCTGAAAATTGCAAAGGACAAAATTTAACTACTGAAGAACAGGGAATTCTCAAAAATTGTCTGGCAGTATACTGGCATGTTTCAGACCAGATAGAAAAATGCTGGACTTTGCTGCTAACCATCCTGCAGAGCACATGGGGAAAACTAATATCAGAATGATACTCATCTACACCTCTTCCTTTAAGATCCTAAATGCATTCTCATTACTATTTTTATGTTTGCTTGCCCTCCTCCTCTGTATTGCAACACCTCTGGAGCTGGACTAGCTCCAAGGACTAACTTGAACACTGTTCTTCATCAAAATCTCCAGTCTCACTAGAGCTGTGACTTTTGAAACAAGTTTGAATTTTATGAGAGAGAAAATAAATGGAGCTGTGCTCATCTGGCCTATACCTGCACCAGCAAATGTGTCACAGTAACATTGCAGTTAAATTACACCTCTGAAGTCACGTAAGACATCTAGTTGGGCATGACCTCTTGTGCTGTTAAAAGACTTATTTTGTGTGTTTATATATTCTGATACAAAATACATGGCATTTTGTGTTGCTCCAGATTTTAATCATGCCATATTAATCCTTTCCCCATGCCTCCTTAATGCAAGAGATTGTCAGAGGAGAAGTAGAGATTTGGACACAAAGATCGGGCAGTTGGCACTTCTGAAGCTTGGGAAGCTTCCACAGGAAGGGTTCTTGGTGGCTTGAATGCTTGGGATATCTTTTAGACAGGAGGTGGAGCAAGGCTGTTATGCAAAGGTGCAGAGCTTGAAATCCTTCCTGAAGTCCCACAGCCAACAATGGCTCTGAGGAACCTTCTCCATGCTGCATCCCTTTCAGCTGCTACTTCAATGAAAAGTGATCCACGAGCACATTGCCTAAAAGCTTTTTGTTACATTATTAGGACTGAAATGGTTAAGCACACTAATTGCTATTTTAGCCAGGTTTCAGGAAAAGCAGATTGGTAGCATGAACTGTGCAGCTCACGTTTCTTTCAGAGCTGTTGTTTCAGACTCCTTGCAGACCGAGGGCAAGGTTACAGTAGTTTGTATGGTGGAGGGCTAATGAACTAGTTAAGAAACTACTCAGATCAGAATGATGCTGTAGCTTCCAAATAGTGAGTGAGGACATGTTAATGTAGTTGGCCCCAATTACTGCCTGTGTGTCAGCCTGCCAGTATATGTGCAAAGTGTTGCTCTGTGTGTGTAAACGTCTGCCAGCAAAGCCTTGTTGCCTCTGTCATCATCTATTCCAGGGATGGCTTTCCTGGAGCCCCACACATAGCACAAGCAGATCCTGTGGGCGCTCCTGTATGCTGCGATGTGATTGCAGCCAGACAGTGCCTAGCGTAATGCCTGGCAGCACCTGCCTTCTATGTTAGTATGTCATGCCCTGTACAGAAAAAAGATTTATCCCAGAAATACCTGGGAGTTATAAAACATATTATTTTTACTACTTGTCATGCCTGTCTCCCTCTAAAGCCAGGTGTTTTTAATACTAAGAGTTCAGGGACTTGTCTGTAATACAGCACCAGCATTGTGGAGTTGTGCAAGTGTCCAGTTGTGCAAAATCCCTTCAGCTGACACTGCCCTAATGACTTGGCCGTTGCTGTAGATCTGCAAACCAAAGTTCAGCATCACGTCGTCTCACTTGGGTCCCAATGCTCGGTGGGATATTTTATTATCTAGTGTAGTTATTTGCACCAGGAGAAAATGCAATTGTATGTTTGTGAGTGTAAAAAGCCTCCTACTTTAGAGGCCACAGGGTGAATGAGAACATGTCATAACAGGAGTGTTTTTTAGGCAACCTGAGGCCACAATCTACGTAAAAGTGTGGATTGCCCCAGAGTCAGTAAGTATGATTGTATAAGGCCTAGAAATGGCCAGAAGACAACTCTTAGCTCTTCAGTGGTACAGCATGCTCCTTTCCAGTGGTAATGATTTATAAGATATTACACATGAAGCCTGTCAATCATCCAAGACTGACTGTTGCATCTCTGACGTAGGAAATACCGATTCTGGGGGGAAATATGCACTAGTGGTTTTATAACTGCTGCTTAGGTTTGGAGCTTCAGAAGTGGCTCCAGCAAGCCTGGGTTCATGGACACAGAGTACAAGAGGTGCAGGATAAGTAATGTAGGAGGCATTTCTGCCGCTGACCCACTGATATCACCACAATGTAAGTGATATCAATGGGCTGAACAAAGCAATCTGTTGTATTGGGTTCCTGCCTAGGTCAGTTCAGCAAGAGGCTGATGTCTTGTGGCCTAATTTCATCAAAGTACTTAAGCCTGGGAGTATCCCACTGGCTCTGGTTCGAACCCAGTGGGAACATATGTGTATTTAAAACTTTCCACACACTTTTAAGAGCATGTCTAAAGTCCATGCCTGGTGTGCTCCATGGGACGAACACTGAAAGGCTGAGTGTCATCAGCAGCCACTGGTGACGTGTATGCTTCGGTCACAGCACGCTCCCTCGGGTGGGCGGTTGCTTCACCAGACTGTTTTCAGTTACATTTTTTTCCTGACCAGGGTTGTTTAGTTTGCTCCTTTGTGCTCAGACCTTTGCTTGGACAGTTTGTGTCGCTTTTTAAGAGCTGCCTTTAACGCAGGAGCTCAGACCTCTTTGGGAAATCTTCCTGCAATCATCAAAATCAAAAGGGACAAATCTGCATATGGAACATGCAGAATGTGTAACATCACGTAGATGCCTAAAGGAGATATGAGCCCTTTAGGAAATCAGACTGCTCCTGTGCTGGAAACCTGGCTTTCAACTCTTTGGAAAATCTGGATGCTGGACAGATTTCCTTTTAACTATCTGTCTTCACTGTCATCCATAGCACTGTTAAAAGATTACTGAAGGTAATCACCTTCCCTGAAAGCCTGGAGAACATTCATTCACTCACATGTGTGTCGTGTTGTCTGTACATCCAGCTTAAGATGCATGCATTCCCCAGCGATGCATATAGCACTGGCTCCCTTCCTGGTGCCTCTTCTCACAGAGCTGCACCCTCAGCTGCCTCACCACCCCATACACAGAGATGTGGCATGACCCTTTATTTTTGGTCATCTTCAGCTCTGCCCTAGGGATGGTCACTCCTTCCACAGCATTGTCCTTTCTCATTCATTGCCCTTCTAACATTTGCTATTTATTTATTTATTAAGCTGGACCTTTGCTCTACAGCTGCCCATATCAAGTAGATTCTAGCAGGGCCAATCACCAGCACAGTGGAGTTCATCATCTACCACCCATCCCCTGGTCTAACAAGGAAGGAAAGGGAAAAACTTGTGCACAGGCAAGGTCCTGCGCAGGGCAGGAGCACTAAGGCAACAATAACGAGTGCTGATACTGACCCTGGTTTCCTGTATACATATTGCTAGTGGTGACAGTAATTTCTTTAGAGTCCCCAGAGACTCTTATAAACTTAAACGGACTTTGGCTCAGGCCACTTTTGTTTGATACAATCATTTGCTTTAATGGGGTGAGTCAAGTTACTCCTGTTCCCGCCCAGTTTGAGACACAGCTGATTGAAGGGGAGGGTGTGGAGGTTGCAGTGGTAGGGAGAAAGAGGGAATACTCTGCTCTGAAAGCAAATAAATGCTACCACTTCCGCTAATTGCATAAAAGTCAAAAGCTAAACCATAAATGGTAGTGCAAGTCTGGGATTACTCGACAGCCCTGTTACTCAAATGCAGAATGCTGTATGAAGCAGATATAGAAGAGCTTAGTGTTAGAAAAGGCTCTTATCTTCACTTGTTAAACCACTCATGTGTTATGACAAGTCATCCCCAGCCTAACAAGTGAAGATTAGTGCACCACCAGCAGCGTTAAGAAGTAGAGGTACTAGAAACTGTAACAGTGGACCCAAATGGCCCCTGATCTTTGGAGAATGGACACATCAATCCAGCTGTAGCTCAGATCCCTTTCTCATGAAACATCCAAAACCCACCTGTCTGTCACGTACCGATGAACATGCAAAGTACTCTTTCGGATATTCTGTGATTTGAATTCTATGATTCTATGATTCTATGATACGAGAACTGGCTTCCCAGTCCAATTAGTCTAGTGAAAAGACTCCTGCTGTTTTCAGTAGGCCTTGGATCAAGCCCAGGAATGGCTGATAATGCACACCAAGCATTAACATGTGGCCCAGAAGAATGGCAGATATCAGAGCTTCTGCTCATATTTGGTAGGCCCTCTTAAAGCCAAGGCATACCAGAGTGGCTCCTCACAGATGACTTGCTGTAGAGTGGCAGAAAATTGGCCTCGGTGTTAATATCCAGAGTTGTTTTCAAAGTCAACTGGAATACATATTTGTGTGTAGGATTTTTCCTTTGAAAAATTCAATATGCGGAAACCACAATTGCTCCATGATAAGAGGTAAACAAAGAGAAGAACAAAAGGAGCTGTGAAAGGCAGTGGCATGTTGCAATCCATTTGAATGTTTATCTGCAGCAACATGCAGAGGTGGATTCATACAACCAAATTTAGGCAATGAGGAGAGGCTCTCAACTTAGGAGTCTGGTCTCCCTGTGTGTCTCCTATAGTTAATGGAGAAACAGGCAGGTCCATGGAGTAATTCAATCCACCTCCGTTCTGAATCATCCTGGGAGGTGGCGGGCTCTTTCCTTGATGGCAGAGGGAACCTGGGGCGCCTGGTTGCCTAACTCAGGCACCTCTGGCAGCACTGTGAACGGCACAGAAAATGGGGCCCAGTGAAGGCTACCAAATACCTTCGTTTAATTTCCATTAAATGAATTAGACCTAGCCTAGCTGCCTGAATGCTGAGATGCAAGAGAGTTTGAAGGGAGCAAATGGGATAGATGCTAAAAAGGCAGAGGACGAAACTCTGCTCTGTGCTCATGATACGCGTGGGTCACAAGTAGTGTAAGAAAAAATGCAGCACTGGCAGTCTTTGTGCTGCACGGATTTTCGGATTGATGAATGGGAGCTGTAAAAGCCCCTCATAAATTAAACTAGTCCAGAGGTGCTGCAGCAGTGGCATAGTTCTTTAGGCTGTTGGACCAACTAGGGTGATGGCACTCACAGATAGCAACATTTCTTTGAAGGTGGGATAGTGAAGACCCATTTACTCCCACACACCGCTGAAGGAAAACAACTTCTCAGCCTTTCTTATAGGTTATCAGAGCCATGGTCAATGTACAGTTGAGGAGGAGGCAGAGCAAACCAGTTTTCTAATTCAGGTAAGGGGTTCAGCAGCAGTTCAGGGAGAGGTAACACAATCTCTAGAGCTGCTGAAGTGTGCTTGGGACTTTTAGGCAGCGAGAGTGAGTCACAGGGAGGGACAGAGAGAGAGAAAGAGAAGCGAGCTCAAATCTGGGAAGGCAGAGAGTGTGGGTGGAAGGCAAATACCATGAAAGAGCAGAGGGCTGCTGTGAGAGTCAATTGAATCCTATAGATACTAATATTCATCACAAATACTGAAGAGGTTCGAGCAACCACAAACTCTCAGCAAACAGTAAAAGAAAACTGTTTCCTGTGGTTAGAAGGACCAGAGAAGATGTGAATGGAGGAAAAAGAGATAACAGAACTGTGAACGCGAAGGAAAGGGTATTGCGGAGTATGACATAATGGAATACGGATTAGCAGCAATTATGTGGCATGGACAACAAGATCAGATGATTAGCTTTTCCAGAAAGATGCTGTGTTGTTTTTCCCAGTAATCTCTTATTAAAAGGGTGCTAGAATGCATGAACAATGCAAGAAAACCCCTTCTTATTCTAGTGGCTTTTCTTTTTATAACTCCATGAGTTTTGCACAAAAAGCATTGCAAGATTTTTTTTTTTTAAGTGCTGCTTCATTTCAGTTCTATGCGTCTTGCTTGCTTAGGTTTTCAGATGGCACTGAAATGCGAGGCTTACGATCTATGCAGAAATATTTTTAACTCTGGAAGTTGCTTTTGGGGAGCTCTGTCAATGTAGAGATCAGTGTTTACTACTTTTACTTCACAATGTTATCTCTCACAAGGGCCTGCCCTGTAGGGTGAAAGGGCCTGTCTATGATTCATTTTTCTTCTTTCTTCAGAAAATGCACTGGAGGGTGAAGGAAATGATAAGCATTATAACTATATTCTTACATATCTTTTTGATTTTAATAACCAAAAAGACATTGTGAAAAAAAATGATAGAAATGCATCTTTGAAGATAAGGCAGCAGTACAATGCCTAGGAAAATACAGTTTTCTTAGACTCTTTTAGAATATTATAAACTTATTATAAACTTTAGGCATTCCCAACATGCAGAAGTGATTTTTTTCCCCCCCCCCTTCTTTTCTGGAGGACAGATTGTAGTGAATTTCAAATGTAATTGTCAATGCTGGACTCCAAACCTTCTCAGGTGGTTCCATCTACAGGTTAAGTAGAGCACTATTCAGAATGGATATAAGGGTAAGAAACTGGGCTACAGCTGATATAAGTTAGGACTACACATACAAGCCAATGCAAGGAGGAAGAATTTTTATCTGAAATTGTAGGAGGGATTGTTATGCATTTAATTTGGTATTGAGACTTTTCCTGTCCTGTGGCTGCCTCAGTAATTTCAGACAAGATAGTTCAGAAGACTCTTAGAAAGAGGCTACAGAAAAAGAATACTTCCCTGACCTTCATGACTGTTTCTCTCATAATCTCTAGAATGCTCTTGAACAGGAATTTGCAATTGGTATCAGAGTTGTGTCCAAATTTGACATTTGAAAGCTCCAAGTTTGGGCTAAAATTGCAGTTATTTCTTTTTTCCTGAGAACTGCCAATGGATCCTGAGCGTGGCTTCCACCTAAGCATGCATTAGGATGTGGTCTTTAATTCGCGGTCACATTTTTCTCCAGGATCTCTACCTCAGGAGCGCATGTTCTGGGGCATTTACTTAGAATGACTTTGGGTCGGTAGGCTTTCCTCCAGGGGCTGTGATTGAGCACAAGCTGTCCGAGGGGGAGTGGGAGTGTCCTGTGGGTCAAGCATTTGAGTGTTGCTATCGGGAACTATGTCCTGTTCTTTCCCCTGGCCCGACTGCCTGTCTATTGCTAGCTGAGTAATTTAAACTTTTTTTTTTTTTTTAATAAAAAGTTAGTAATAGCTGTTCCCTGTATTTGATTGCTTGATTCAGGTTCCCAGGATGTTACTTGCTGAAGTGGGGAGCAATCCCAGCTGCAGCAGAAGTCAGAAGGTTCAGTGTTTCAGACAAAAAATTTATTTTGAAGGCTGGTGTCCTAAGAGTTGTCAAACTGAACTCCTTGGATCGATGAATACTTCATAGCTAAATCTTGCTAAATTTCTAAGGTGGGAGGAATCATGTCTCCTCTCCTTAAAGAGGTATTATGACATGATTTTTCTGTGATTCTCTCACGCATTGTATTGATCAACACTATACAAAAGCCAAGGTCAAGCTCAGAATTTATTAATAAAATGGAGTTCAAAGCACTAATAAAGACTGAGGTGTGCACAGTGAACAAGGAGAAAGCAAGACAGAGCAATTCCTCAGCAAGGGAGTGTATCCATCCTGTGCACTAAGTGGAGGAGAGGGTTGTGTGGAAAAAAAGGTTGTGATGTTGTTGAACTGCAGGCTGTATCACTGTGCACACACAGAAGACCAAAGAATTCAAGTTTCACTGTCAGTCCTTGTTTTGGCATCTCCTAACTTATAAGTGCTTGACCTCATGACCTTAAAATGTTAGTGTAGAGTTGCTTTCTACCAGTTAATATTATGTACGCTTACAGTGGTTTAAATGGAAAGACTGATAGTATGAACTGGGATGTGAAACCCTGATGTAAATTGTCTTTTTTTTTTTTCCCCCATACTTGATTTTCTGAGGCTTCCTCTATGACATATCATAATATATTGGCTCACTCACTTTCAAATTAACAAGTTAATTGAAGCCTGTTAAATCCTAAAATTTAACAGTTTGGGATTTTAGAGGCATTGCCAAAATGCGTCCCTCATATTATTCTAATGACTTTGGTATTTGGCTTATTGCACCCCTTTCATTTTGGAAGGTTAATCGTGCTAGCCTTCCTCACAATGAAGAGATACATCGACTTGGCCTATTACACTGGAATCCTTTGTGTCAACAACTCAGTAAACGAAGAGACATATTTGGATGCCTTTGCAGGGCAAAAAAAAGAACTACTTTGTGTCTTGCCAAAGAAACAGAAGCATTCACAGGGCAAATTAAAACTTTGCCACACTGCTGATGGAAAACCGCTAAGTGATAATTTCACACAGCAGTTTCCTGAAGACTGCACCCTGCTTATAAGCTCTTGGTAAAATCCATGCTAATTCTTAAACTGTAGGTCTTATTAAAACAAGGTGTATTTTTAGATAAAGACATTAGAACACACTGTAATTTCTATGGCTGATTACACTTTGCAAGAGAAGGAAAGCAAGGTGAATGGCTGGGCGTGTGTGAGCATAGGTATGTGTGTATGTGTGCGTGTGTGTGCAGTTATCTGTAACAAAGGTGGAGTTAGCTATTATTTGACAGAAAAAAATGAACCCTGGAAATTTCTGGTTTTGCTTTGGTTTTTTTTTTTTAAGAAGAAAAACTTGTAAAAGGTGGAGCCTGCAAACCAGCTTGGCTGTTAGCTTGGCTGTGTTAGGCCAGGGTAAATGAAGAAGGTTGGTAGTAGAAGCAGGATATCATGGAATACATCTGAAGAGAAGAGTGGTGGCCTGAGGTTGACCAAAGCTCATGGAACAGAGATGTCCCAGCTTCACAGTGATCAGCCCAGATTCTGTCTAGAGCAGCATTAGTTGGAAGACATCATCACACCACGGCTGCCAGGTGGTTGAAGAGAAAATGGATGTTGTGGCTTGACAGCAGTTCCCCCATGGGTCTCACCAAGCCACTTCTGTAACGAGCAGTAATTAACACCCCTATTTCCAGCATTAGCTCCAAGGCCAAGAGGAAGAGCTGGAAAGGTGAGAGTTCTCCCTCTGAGAGGCCCCTAGGTTGTGGCTAAATTTGTAGAGTGAGCACTGTAGTACCCTCCAGCCTTTGAACACCCAAAGATGGTGGGCAGCTGGGAACAACCTAAGCCACAGGAGGTAATGGGTTAAATTTACTATCTCACCATTTAACTACCCTGAGGAAAAACAGTGCGATTGGTTAGTGAAGAAAGAGAAAACAACTATATCTTAGGATGCTACTGTCTGCATCATAGGGCAGAACTAAATTTTGTACTGCAGACGTTTCAGTTTTCTTTTTGGCTGTTGTTTGCCTTTCTGTGACAAATGTTTATGTCTGAATCAATGACTGGAAGCTGAAAACAGAATAATTCCGATTTTTATGACAGCAAATGTTAGAGCAGGAGTCACTAGAGCAAACCGCTAAGGGGAGTGATGGTCTGTTTACCCTGGGAAGTGCTCACATAAAGTCTGGATCGTTTCTGGCATGTGCTTTAGTTCTGGGTTTCTCAGATGAGTAATTTTAGGGGTCAAAAGAGGATTTGGGTGACCTTACAAATTTTTAGACAGCAGCATGCAGCCACTTGGTTCCTCCAAAGTGGAGGAGTGAGAGGCATTGCAGGTATGGGTGTCCCATGGTTGCCCTAGCCAAGGCACAGCACGGTAGCTTCAGTTTGGTGGTAGGAGCTCAGCTCCTCCAGACCAAGGGTGATGTGCAGCAGGCAAGGAAGGAAAGGAGAGTGAAGCAGAGAAGAGGTGTGTTATTGCCAAGTGTGGAGTCAACATAGTCAGCGTTTATAAATTCACAGAACTTCTTCTGTGTTCATACTTGGGCTGCATCTATGGTAAGATTTTGACGTATAATATATTCAGTATGTCCTTCTTGTCTTTGGCAGGAGATAATTGATACACAAACTACCATTAGCATCTTAGGCATGTAACTAACATGTTACTTAATGTGAGCCTGTTTAACATAGCTGAATTTGAAAATGGTCCTTAAGATGGTCCTGCTGAGCCACCTGAAGGAGACATTTAAGATTTGCTATACCTACACTCATGTGCCTTCTCTGGAGCTGGAAAACACTGACATATGTTTGACAAAAGTGAATAGAACGGTTTGGTTTAGAATTAGTACTTTGGCAACATCAGCTCAGCTAGGAAAAAAACCTATGGGCAGCTAGAAAGACAAAACAAAATCCCAACCCAACATCTTTCTTCCATGCAAATGAAGAACAGCAACTACAGCAAAAACAATCAGGATCATCTAAAAGAGTTTGAAAAGGATAATTTGGATGGCAGAGATAAGCACTAAAAATGATGGTACTCTCTAATTTTTTAGTGCTTCCCTTCTTTGCTGTCGGCTTGTTTGTTACTGGTGGTACCTATGTGGGAGTCAGTTGGTATGTGCCTTCTAATTAATTTTTCAACTAAATTAATGCCTAGCACTGAGTCCGAATCATGGAAGAGATTACAAGAACGGGCAAGTCACTGTCCCAGCCCACATACCGTCTAGGAAGGTAAAACAGATGAATGCAAGGAAGCAGGAAAGAAGCACAAGGCAATGAAGTGGCCTGCCCAAAGATACACAGCGAATCAGAGCCAAGACTAGGACCAGATCTTGTTATTTTGATCCAGTATCTGAGCCACTGGAGAAGTGGCTCTCCACATCTTGTCTGTGGATCTCCTGGAAGAACAGGTAAGCAAGGAGAGCAAGTGTAGGCTGCTTCTCAGGACCAGGAGACTCTTGATATCCTGCACCTATCTGATGCATCCCTCACACAACCTGACTCAGGTTGTGAGCATACCCGAGATGTGAACAGAGCAGCGTGAGACCTGAAACAGTTTGCCTGATTTTCTACGAATCTGTGACTCCAGAGGACAATCTCTCAGATTTCCATTTCAAATCCTAAACATATGGGATGATCTGGCCTATCATCTCCCTGATTTGACAATATAGTGCTTAAGGTCTCTGATTCAGAAAGACAATAGGAAGGTAAATGTGGTAAAATACTGCTCTAAGTATATACCAGGGAGGCTTCCCATGCCATTTAGAAACTGTAAGACTCTAAAACATGGAGGATATTGAGGCTAAGAATTTTCTACAGACTCCTGTGTGGAGTTTTGATACCTTCCTTTTGCATTGTGCTATAATGGTTGGAATCACTCAACCCCCAAAGGGAATGGGTAATTCTGCAAGTTTCAATGAGCACTGAGAAGTTGAGTAAGAGTTTGCTTGGCAACAAGACTGCATCTAAAAAATTTCACTAATTTAAGATGGTAGGGAGCCATTTAAGATTCTTCTCTAGCTTTTTCATTAAAGTTCATTAAAAGCTTTGTGAAGCAGAAGATGTTTTGGATTAATTGCCACACTTGAATTCAAACCAGTTTTTTTGCGTAGTTCTGTGCCTTAGTATTCCAATTTCTAACAGTACCACTTCTCATCTATTGCTATTGCTAGGAATTTTTAATCCCCGATTTTTTAAGACCCTAGGCTTTTCTTTATTTCACACAGGACAGGTTTGAAAATGATTTGTTTTGCCTGTACAGTGTCTCAGCATGCTCAGAGGAAGGTTCAGAACATGTTGGATTCCACCAACAGCTCATGCCAATTAAGAAAAAATAATGGAAACTAACACATTGTAGCAAGGATAAGTGTGGATTTGCTGCAGCAACACGTAATTCTTTGATAAAGTTGCTGTACAGAAATCGCAGAAGTCCAGCTTTGATTCCTGGCTGCAGTAACTCACAAGATCTTCACAGGGACCTACTTCTTTATGTTTCCTTTTTAGTCATCTATACCAGTGTCAGGTTACAACTTGGCTGTTTCCTACACAACTTTCCTTATGACTGAAATACAGGCCAGGACAGCTGTAAGCTTGCAAGTCAACAACTTAAAATCAAACCCAAGGATCTCTGCCACCAGGAATACAGTCTGTCAATAAGACAAAAATAAGTCACCCAACAGTTTACCATGCTTCAGAGTAAGGGATATTTAATTCCATCCCTTCTAGCTTGAAGTAACAACAGTTGGGAAATACTAGCTTACTTCTGTGTGAGTTCACAGAATTAAGTGAAATGCAGGTGATATTGGTGGAATCTGCAGTATTTGGTGCAGAATTTTAAACGTGTGACGACATAAGGGCATTGCAAAGAACGAGTGACCAAGGAGCCAAGTTGCTGTAGGCAAATATAATACAGCTCTTTATTTTCAGACTGTTGATTCTGATCATGATGAAACTAGTAGTTTTGAATGACATGAGTTTGACCAGCCTTGGGGTAATTTCCAGCAGCCCAGAACACCACCGCTGCCATTATCTGCCATTGCCTGGTTGACAGTTTCTACACAGAATTCAAGGACTGAATGGTTGTAGAAAAGGAACTACCTTTTCACCCTCAGGGAAGATTTTTCCAGTTCAGCACTGAATATTGCAGTCATTGGGTGTGGAGAGGGAAATAAGAGAGGGAGAACATCACTTTCCAGAAACTTACCAAATGTGCCAAAGTTTTTTTTTTGTCCTCTCATTCTCAAATTAAAAAATACACAAACTATGTCTTGGAAAAGCTGGAGGAGAATTTCTTATATAACTGGAAAAAAGACATCAGGCAAACACCCACTAATGAATTATCTTTTTTTTTTTTTTTTATCTTGGCTATGTAGAGTTTTATTTTCCTTCACAATCCCTGTATTTGTCATGCTGAGTCATCTAAGGTCGAGCCGCTCAATCATCTCTGCCATAGTGCACAGCTTTTCTGGGATCACTACTGCCATGTTTGCATATTGCAGCTGTTGGTGTCACCAGACCCTGCTTAGCTTGGGTACCACTAGTAGCACAATGTGCTGCTTGGTGTGGACTAGCAACCCTACCAAGCACAGCTTCTTCAGACCAGACTGTGTTCCCTTCTGCCTTCTTTACATTGCTTGGTCTCTTGCATAGATCTTCCCATGCTGCTGTCACCGCTGTAACACACAGGTGACACTCTAACAATGGAGGGCAGCAGGTTTGGTCTAGGAGGTCTCTTTCTCCCAAGATTTCCAATTTTCTCTGATCTTTTCTATCTCATTCCTGGAAGTTATCAGCATTTCAGCCAGGTCTTGCTGTGGACTTCAGTCAGTAAAAGTGACTTTAGTGGGCTGCAATGTGTTAGGACCTTATACCACAAACTATTTTATTTCTCTTTTGGGTTTACATATTCCTTCTGACTGACTGATTTTTTTTTGTCAAGGGAAACATTTCTTGTTCTTGATGAACTTCTTTGTGTTACAGTTTTGTGCAGTGATACTGTGTGGAGATGAAGGATACACTGTGCTGAACATTTGGTGGAACTGAGAATAATCCCTTCACTGGGAAACTGATTGTCAATGTTTTTGTCTTTCACTGAAATAGCACAAGGGTAGTCTTGAGCTAAATAGCCAAACGGGCTGGAGGACTGGTCATGATATTTATGGTTCAAAAAGTGTCTATGGTATAGAAATGATTACAATGTCAAGCTTCCTGTTTGAAGTCTCCAGTCCTGTGAATCACATTTCCTCTACCAGCAAAACAAGAAGGGTGATCACCCTCTTCTGTGCAGTGTGGATTCATTCACTGCTATTTCTAGAAAACCCTGGGATCCTCAAAGTACACGATTTAAGTTCAAAAGTAGTAAGCCTATTTTATAAGTCTGGACATACTGTAAGCCAGCTCTTTTGCCACCCACAATTCCTCTGTGGTAGGTTATGGCCAACATCCATCCTGACATCACTTCACTTCTCCAGTCAGAGAGCATCCTAACAAACACACAAAATCGTACACCTTTTCTTTCTGGGTTAGAGAGACATCCACCTACACTTTGTATGCGTTGTATATAACTGAGTCATGAATACGCGATATTTCTGTCCCTTTTGAAGGAGTCCCAAAACAGTTGCAGGCCTCTGAGATGTGTGCTAAATTCTACATTCACAGGATTGTCCCACTGGGCCATAGAGTTAAATACCAAACCACATCTAACTTCCTAGGTAGAATCTTTCAGTTCAGAACTGGAAAATATCACCCATTCAGCAGGAAATGGTATCATGTTTACTCAAGTAATCAGCAGGTTTCTTGCTCCCAGCTTTACCAGAAAAAGACTAGGATGGTTGTTGTGCAGACCAAATGTAGAAAAACCATTTAAACAGAAAGAGGAGAATACAATATATAGTTAATACATAGAGGAATTTTACACATGCAAGTATAATTATCTGATTTTCCATCAGTTCTCTGACTCCAAAAAATGCCAGTGGTTTTTTAACACCACAAGAGATCAAGCCCTCTGTTACATCTCTGGGAGGGTACATCAAACTGTAGGACATCCGTCATCATCTATCACCATCTATTTTCACTGTGAATTAGGCATTTGGTATCTCCAGAGGAACTGGATTTTGGGTTAGCATGAGATTGCATTGTTTTGTTCTACAACAAAGACGCTGATTCTTGTTAGCTTTTGGGAGTTGGTTTGTGATGTTTGGATTGTATTATCAGGATCATGCACCATATGGGTTAATTATCAGATTCTTCACGAAGCTATAGTTTTCCAAACACTAAACAAAAAACCCCCGAGGGGCGATTTTCTTACTCTTGTACCTCTGTAAGATAGAAAGAATGCTGTGGATTTTTTTTTTTTTTCTTTCTGGGTGACAGGAAGTTTTGAAGCATAACAAACAAGATGCTTAAGAGAGGTCTAAAGTATACCTTAAGATATGGCACTAAGATACTATTTTATAATACCATTTTTGTGAAAGCATTCAAAACATTCTCTTTATTAAAGTTGCTGAACAAATACTTACGGTGTTCACTCACTGCAACTAGTTTTTCCTTTAAAATAAAGATTATTACAGAATTCTGTAAGTATTTTTTAGAACACACCAGAAGTCTGAATAAAAGCACTCAACTTGGAAGCCACTAACCACCACAGCAAGAGCCTTGGGAGGATGGATTTTGAACAGCATGAACTGTGATTTTTTTTTTTTTTTTTTTTTTTTTTTCTCCCTGGGCATCTGTGAGGTGGGCTTCCCCACACAGAAAGGCAGTTTGTGTCTCATGGTCAAATTTTCAAAATAAGCGAGATTTCTGTTGACCCTCCAAATGGGTGGCCAGCTCATCACAAAGAATTGTCTGTCAACTGAGTAGATTTGTGACAGGGGTGAGTGGTCCTACTTACGGACTGAACCCATGACCTCCTAATCCTATCTCATGTGTAGTGCCTGCTAGACTGTTCAATAGTCATTAGACCTGGGTGAACAGTTTGGACAAAAATATCAAGCCTTTCTGGGGACTAAAGATCCAAAGAAACCAAAACCCATCTCAAAGTTATTTTGGGCTTTCAGCACAATTTTGTATTAGTGATGTCTTTCCTGTGCTACATGTTTGTTTTGCTATGACAGTAAACTTTCATCCTGGATCCTATAGGCTAAGCTAGGAAAGCTTGAGGCTCTGGTACAAGTCCTTTATGTGTGAGCTAGAGAAACTGGAGCTTAAGGGCTCACTTTGATGGAATAACGCAATGGTAATCCAATAAAATAAGACACTTCAATTTTTACTAGGATGAAATGCTCAGCATTTGAATAAAAAAATGTAAACGCTGGCTTATTTCTAGAGCTGTTTATTTAAAGTGGTATTGGATAGAAAGTTTTATACCACATTCTATAGAAATCTATGAATTATAGCAAATTCAGAAGCACCTAATGATTTGGACTCTTAATCTTGACTCCTATGGCCCCTTGAGCATACAGACTGGCCTAGAAATTAAACAAAGAGAGACTGCATTTCAGCCTGCAACTGAAAGACACCTTTTCACCAACACATGTCATTCCTTACAACAAAAACTTTCTTGACTTTGTTTTGAGACAAGAAAGAATGACCCAGTAAGGCTGGAAGTGATGCCACCTCATTTCTTTTAACCAGTTCACAGATCTCTGATTAGAGAAAGTCTTCCGCACAGTTGTACAGATTCGCAGAAGTGCAATTAAACCAAAACGCGTCAAGCCTACTTTGACTATCACTTACTGGGAAACTAGTTTCCTCTGCTGTAATTCTACTCAATATTGCACCAAAATTTGGTTTAGATTTATTCAGACTGTATTGGTGGGAACCAACATATGCAATATTTCTAAGACTCTTAAAATAGATGTTTTTAAAACATGACCTTTTTTGTATTTTAAGTATTTATTGAGGATACTTTTACTTGCAGAGTTTAACCTGTCTTGGACACTAAAAGCTTTAATGTAAATATCAACCGTAATTAATGCAAATTGTGTTTCTACACTTTTTACCGTACTTCCCCTCCACCTGCCCCATGTTTTCAAAGTCAGATACTGCAACTCCCCTTATTTGCAAGTCAAAGGAGTGTTGGTAACTGGACACTAATTGCACAACTGCTGCTGTTCCACTAATGAGGGGGTGAGACACAAGTTCTATGAGTCAAAATATTTTTGCAGGGCCCATCTGACACAGCTGCAAGACAGCGTTGACACTGGGTCCATGCAGGAACTAAAAAAGTGAGAAACAATGGAAACTCACTGTAAAATAAGGACTAATAGTCACTTTATCACTAAATAGTCACTTTACGTCATGTCTCAACTCTGTTTCTCTCCTCCCTCCACATGTACCCATTTTCAGATTTAGCAGTGTTTGCTTCATTTTCCTCCTATACTGCTATGAAGGATACAAAGGAAGACCTCAGTGTTGAGCCAGTATTGGTTTTAATACACTCGAGATATTAAGTTTCACTCTCAATATGATACCAATGATTTCTCAAATCAGACCATTCCCCCTCACCTACAGCTATCCCAGAGTGTGGTGGTTAATCTAACATGGGCAGTCAGGGAACCTCAGTATTGCAGATGGCCTGAGGTCTCTGGTCCTTAATTAAGTCAGTGGAATCAGTCATATAGGGCAGCTCTCTGTTGGACCAAACCCGAGAGGAGCAGCACTCCTACCTTTTCTGCTATGTACCTTTTCAGACTGTGATATGAAGGAAGGGGGGACACTTTGGGGTTTGGTTTAGGACATAATGACGGTAAGCAAGGAAGGGGAAGAGCATGATACAGAAGATACTCACTGATCACCACTGCATTGGCGCGTTGCCGGAATTAGAGCTAAGCCCTGGATCAGTAGGTGGCAGGCAGGATCCAGAATGGCACTAAGCGTGTGGGGTAGCAAAACCAGTTATGTTATTATTGTATCCCTGTAAGGAGGAGTGGAGAGTATATTTTCTTCAGTGCCAGTCATATTCAGTTTAGCAGCTTCTTGTGCAGAAAAACATGGACCAGTGGGAGGAAACATTGAAAAGAGTAATAGAGATGACCAGAGGTCTCATGCCTGAGAGGAAAAGTTGATTGAGGACTGTTTTGCTCTGCAGAATATTAAAAATGTAAATGATTGTGCAAGACTTCTGGGGACAAAATATCCTCTGTTTCCATGGGGCATCAGAGAAGCAGGACTGACCTTTAATTATTGAAATTTAGGGAGAATTAAGTTAGAATGTTTTTATAAATAGTACTAAGTATCTGTCAGGGGTGAGAAGTGTGTAGCTGATTGTGCCTCAGGGAAGGTGGATGGACTACTGTCTCCTTGAGGTCACTTTCTGTCCTATTCACTCCTTTCTGTTGTTAATACTGTGCCTTCCCATCACCATTCAGACAGAAGTGATTACCACATTGCTTTCTCACAAGACTCCCTCTGGGGAATGCAGCTCATTCAGTCTCCAGTGTTTGTGGTCTTGTAATATCCTAACGGGAGCCTTTCAATGTAAGCACACAGTGGCCAGCTCTGCACACTGCTGTGCGTACATATGCCAATCCAACAGAGTGCTTTGGCGTTGTGCTTATAGATCCTTTGATGCACGTGTTCTGCTGGTATGCTTGAAGATAAGTGTGGGCTTTGTTTTGCCAGAGCTGGCTTAACGCTGTATACAAAGGCATGTCACGTCATCTGGGTACCCACTGGGAGAAACTAAGAACGCAGGTTGCAGATTTCACATCTTAGAGCATGTCCATGACTATCCTTGGCTATAATCACAACCCTTTCTAACCAACCTCACCTTCTGAGTAGTGGGCAAGTGCCATAGGGCTTAATGATATTTAATTTGTAGGGTTTTAGGAAAGTTCAATAGTTTCAAGACTTAATTATAGTCTGTGATGTTATTCCTAGTTTAAGTTTTTCTTCTCTAGAATGGTTAAATGTAATTCAGACAGAAAGGTTACATTTCTCTATCAATTTCCATTGCACATAAGGGTAAAAAGGTTAAAAAAATCAGTGGCAAAAGAGTAACAGAATTGGAAAAAACAGAGTAAGTATTTGTTAGTAGTGAAGGAAGATTTATCTAAGAGTGTGAGGCTGGCAGAAGATGAAGACTAGAATGACTCAGATGTAGCTGTTAAGCCATGCTTAACCTGCTCTGGGTGCTCACTGACTGCCACTGCATGTGCCATACCATCTGCCTATACACCCTATGATTTCATACGCTTCATTTTTTAGAACCTGTTTTAGAACCACCTCTGCTGGCTCAGCTGTGAATCCCAAACATTTATTGTCACTTACCTCTTCAAATATGTTCACTCTTTGGATTACATGGCCATAAAGGGACTTCTTTGAATTATTAGATTTAGAAAGAGAACTGGAGGAAGAAGGCATGCAAGATGCCCATAGCCAACAGCATCTTCAGTTTGAAGGCAGGAAGAAGCTTAACTGGGGTCAATATACACCAGAACAAAAATGCAGGTAAATGCTTGCATATGTATGATTGTCAGTGTGTGTGTGTGATCTTCTGAGAGAAGATTTTAGAAGTATTTAATCCAGCTGCTTTCACAAGCTTGTAGCGATTTGCAAAAAGCCAGGGACACACCCGATATGGGCCACTGGGATAATAACACAGATGCATGATTTTTATGGCTGCCTACCAAATTTAGAAACTCCCTCTGGAAACACAACTCAAAATGGCTTTTGCTAATCCTTCTGAACACCTGGAATAAGCTCAACAAGCCCGGGAACTAGAAAAGTTACTGTGTGGTTTACCATGGCTCTTACATCACTCAAAATTAAAATTTTGAAATAAGCAGCTGAAAGAAACCTTAGAAATTCATGGATAGCCCTGTTGGGTGTTACATTGTTTTGCACCAGCGTTGACAGTTCAGATTATAAAACACAGTGTTTCTGTTTGCAGAAAGCCCACATGCTGAGCACAATAACATTTTGAATGTTTGGAAACCTGCATCGGAAATAAATTTTTTATTTTCTACAGTTTCTGGGGGGTTTCCTGGGTTTTTTTTAGCCTCAAGGCTTTCTCAGACTGCAGCCATTTTATAGTAATGTCCGACTTCTGGGAACAGATCTGAAGATCTGATGAGTCTTGTAGTGTACTCACAATCAAACCCGTCTTTCGTTCTCTTACTAACATGAATAACCTCACGTACACAAACTGTCTTGCAACTTCAATAGGATAATTCACATAAGGAAGTTAAGCATAAATTATCTGTCCAATGGATCAGAATTTCTCTTTGCATGATTACCAAGAGCCAGTGGGAGTTTTGCTGGGTGCAAGGAATGCAGGCCTGCTCCATAAAAATGGCAAGCAGTTTCACTTACAGTTAGTTATGATGGTGCAGAAAGGCTGGAAATAATTTTGTCACTGGGAAAAAAAGGTCACCAAACAGACTCTGAAGAGAAAAGGCAAGATTAGATAATGCACTAATAGGCTATTAAAATACGTGTTTTTACAAGGGCATTTCAGTTTGGTATTTGTTCAAAAATACGCTGCAATGTTTTTCTTTTGTTTTTAGACAAATATTTATTAAAAGTATTAAAAAACTACCTTTTTTTTTCCCCCCAGTGTTTCTACACTCTGTATTTCTTAGGTATCTCCCTTAGTGCAAAGCTTCTACCTCTTCATTTTGGGATTTGGTGTTTACTATGAAGTCTTTATGCAGGGATGTATTCTGATACATTTACTTAGGCTGACTTGCAGCTTAATAGCAAATTTCCCATTGAAGCAAACAGGACTACATGACCAGGAAAGCATAAAGGGTGTCAACTCTGCATCTAGCATATTGAAATCTGTGATAGATCTCTTAGTATTTAATATGCTGGTCCTAACAGCATTTTCTTTCTTTAAATCAAGACTTTGCAAGATCTTATCTGAACTGTGCAGGCTGAAGGGGACTTTCAGGGCACCTCTGTTTGAGGAGCCTGCTCACGTCACAGCCAGCCTAGTGAGCTCATTTAAAGCTACCTGTCTAGTCATAGCACAACCTCCTGGTTGCCAAACCTGTCCTGTGAGCAGGACAAGTACCCAGGCAATCAGCCCTTGCGGATCTCAGGTCTATGGTGGTTACACTGCAACTTCTGACAGGTCACCTAAAGCTAGTCTGGAAATGTCTGCAGGAGGCTGAGCTCACAGCAGGGTGATGGTGCGGAAGTACCTTGGTCTGAGAGGTGGGTTGGCTGTGCAACTACTCTGCACCTCTAACACCAAGGACAGGAGGGAGGCTGTATCTGCCACGTCACCTAAAGTTGAACAGATGCTGCTCTGCTGCTTCCATTAGCTTGTCTCTGTGTAATTTTCTGTTGATGGTCTTTCTGGTTGTGCTGACCCGCTGCTGAGTAATGTGTCATGGCATTTTGCTTACTGCTAGCAACATGGCAGTACTAACCACAGAATGGGTGTGGAGCCCCTAAATCAATAGGAAAATAGTAGAAGAGACAAAATATCTTGATTCCAAAAGCATATCACCTGGGAGAAACTGTGATGTAATTAGTTGCTCTGAAAAAGGGCAAAGAGTACCTGCCTTCATGCCAAACCTGGAGAGGTCAATAGTTTCTGCCTCTGGGACTTTGTGTTTCTTTCCCAGATTTCCCCACATCTTGGAAACAATGCAAGTATGTTCATTATAAATGAGTGTACACCAGCTAGTGTAATTTGAGGGAGAGGTAAAAGTGGGCAATTGAGGAGGAAAAAGTCTAGGATTCAAGGCTCTGCAGCAAATTGGGAGTATGTGAAGGGGCCAGCAATCTACCTGGTACGCTTGGGCACTGTTGAGGATGCGCCCAGTCCTCACACTCGCTTCCTTACCTCCTGCACACCTACGCAGGAGAGGCTGCCCTTCCCCTGATGGTGTGTCATCCCAAATTTTCATCAATTGTAGAGAAAAGTCAACAGAAGACCTTATGCTCTTCATCCACTATGTTGACAGACAATGGTCTTACCTTAAGTGGGACAATTAGAGCAGATGGGAACAATAAACGCTGCCACTGGTTTGAGCAATGCACCCATTCTAGATGTAGGAACAGGCTAGTAAATAAACCTGACAGCATCAAGCCTATAGGTTTTTGGTTTTAATTTTGCTTGCAGATGTTATTTAATTTCATATCCTGATATCTCATGGCCTTAGCAAAGATTTATCGCCATGAAAATAGTGTTGAGGAAAGGAAAAGTAGAAATAAATCATGACTCAGAGTATATTGGTGCATTCAATGTATAAAAATTCAATGTCACTGACAAAGTGAATTTAATTTTTTCTCTTCTGCTGCTAATTCACCACCAGTAAGACAGCTTGATTTGTGGTCATATATCTGTGCACAAATAGCAACCTCCAGTGGTCATTTAGTCCAAATTGCACATTGTGTGTGGTGTCAGTATGGCCTCTCCACCTTCCTCACTTAAAAGCACCTCTGAGACTATTTTGTATGGCTTTTCAGGTGTAGCTTAAAGCCACATACATGCTTTCATGCTCATGATAAACAGCCACTACAGTGTAGTCTTAGAATTAACACAAAAGACTACATTTTCAAACATAATGGCTCATTAATAGATTTTCAGAATTTATTCTCATTGACTACTCAGATCTTGGCTAACAAAAATGAGTTCCTACCTGAACCACCATAGCAGTAAAGTCAGATGATTTCCTTTTGGGAAGCAGGTATCTTCCTTTCCTGTAGACCCACTATCACATGCTTTCCTCTTTCAATTTTTGCTTCATATCCATGGAAGCCCTGTGCATGCAAAGCCAAAAAATTAAGATCTATCATATACTTAAATGTTAAATGGAAAATATAACAAAGCATATATTTAAAAATAGATTCTACCAACAGTCCATCTTTAAGATTTTAAACCCACAATGCATACCTGCTATTAACTGAATGACATTTTAGAGCAAGCTAACCAAGGAATATATGCTTCTGTGCATGAGAACCGTTTTACCACGGGTTCAGAACCACACCAGGACTGTGACGCACTTTCATGAGATCTCACAAACTAAGCAGGGTATCGTCTTGCCAAGTTTGGACTTTGCCTGAAGGACTTCATCTTTCTCTTCCTCTTTTAACCTTTTCACAGGAGAGAGCAGACTGCTAAACTTTGGACAAAGCCAAAACTCCAGTTATGCTAAATTAAGGCTTGGAATCAATAAAGTTTGGGAAATGCCCTTATCTATGCATGTGTTGTGTGCGATGGAGGGAGTTTATTCATTCTTATTTGCTATATGAAAAACATAACAAAAGCATGAATTTTACACCTTGAAGTGTGAAATTTTTATTTCTTCATAATATTGAATTGTTCTTGTGTAGACACAGAAAAATCTGCGGCTTATCTCTTCCAGCCATTTTGGTATTTCAAAGCTGTATTCCCCCACAGGGGAACTGCAATATTCCACCACAGTTATTCTGCAGGGTAATTTTCCTTTCCACTGTGGTGGATCACTGTTCAGCAAACAACTCCGTAACTTTATGTTAGATATCAGCAAGAATCTTTCTACCAAAGGAAAACAGAAATGGGGTGGAAGGCAAATAGTAGTGCTAGACATCAATACCAACTGCAAGTGCTCAGCAGGCATCTTGGCATTCAGGAATAGACATTTTTGTTACTGATGGTGGAAGTTACTTGGTACTTTGCAGGGCATAACACAGGTGTGTGGATGCTTGCAGTATTGAAATGGTAGGTCCTTTGACCTGTCTTTATATAGCCATAAGAAAAAAAAATGTATGAAACAGAAGTGTTTCAGTTGGATTTCTAAACCTGGTAAGGTCCTGGGTCTTTAAAACGAATCAAATCATTTTATATTAACACCATTTTTCATTAAACTTACTCAGATATGTTCAATTATGCCATGTGTGTCACCACCCTCATCACTGGCAAGACCAAAGAAGGAATATTCCAGCCTTTCACGAATTGCCCTGTGCATGCAAGGAGAGTCGTTGCCTTCCTGCAGCTTCCAACACAGGCCTATCAGTTTACTCTGGTTTAGCAAACCAAACACTTCTTGAAACCCAAATTGCTTTGGAATCAATGTTTCCCACACTTCAGATATTTTAACATCCTACTTTACTTTTATTGATTTTTATATATACAAGATGTGAATGTTTTCCACCGTATAAAAAGATGCCCCTAGAATGATGTGATTGGAGACAAGAAAGAAAAAGCTTGTTATACAGCAGTTTGCCATGCAAATTCAGAATGCCTGCTGTAAGACAGTAAATGTCCAATGTAAATGCTAATGTCCAGTTTGCCAGTGTGATCTATACAATAGGACATATGAGGCTTGTGAGGCATTTCTGTTTTCCATGAGTCTTCCCTTGGTGTAAAAAAAGAGAATACAGGTAAACTAGAGACGTAACAGGTCTTCAAGACATCCTGTTACGTATCAAATGTTGCCTCACTGACTGATGAATAAAAATTATTGGACCAGACATGCACCAAATAAGCTATGGGTCAACTTACAATCAGATTGGATTGTCATTTTGACAATCTCATTTTGACATTTCTCAGGAGACATCATGCCAGAAATACTCCTGAATCTTAGATGCTTTTGCTGTCTCTTGCTCTAGCATGACCAGTAAGAATTAGCGAAAGGCCAGTACCAAGCACTGATGGGATCTGTGACGGCTGGTGAGTTGGAGAGTCAAATTTTGTTCCTAACCACTGCCAGCCCTCCTACCCTGCTACTATGCTATTTAGATGAGGCTCCTGGGCCTTCAGTTGGAGCTTCTTGCACTAGGAAGCCAAAGTGAGTGCCACTCCCCAGCTACCCTCCATTTCAGGCCCAGGACCCCTGGTAAACCTATGGTTTTGCACAACAACTAAAGACACAGTGCCAGCTACAAACCCTTCTTGTAGAGGAAGGTGCTCTGTTGAGTAATGGGGCTTTTACCATCTCCATTTTGTCTCATTCACACTTGCGCTGCTGTTTCTGGTACTCAGTGTAAGCTTTTCTTTGGTATACACTAGAAAACTAGTGGGGTAAACGCCACATCAGGAGGGATTGCATAGAAGTGTCATCTGCAAGGAGTCGAAACACCCGTTGTCAGAGCCGGTGCTTGCTGCCGCGGTGCAGCCTGTGAGCATGGGTCCCTAGGGGCAGCACGCAGGCCACTGCCACACCGGCGCTGCGACCTGGGGACATCTCTCTGCTGGGCAATGTCTCCCCTCCTTCCTCCTGAAGCGTAATCGTTCGCTGCCGGCTTCATAGCAGCCATCCTGTGCCTCTCGGCTGGCAGGTAGAGGAGGGTGTGAATCCAAGGCTTTGCTGATGTTCCCCCCATCACTATTGCACACAGAGATGGGTCCTTGTTCACACTCCTCTCTAAAGCAGGCGTTTAGCCTGAGGCATGCTCTGCCCTTGTGCGAGTTATCCCTCAAGCTTACCTATCCCACCACTTTCATTCTTGACCATGACAGCAATCACGCTATATCATCTAGCAGACTCTTTTTTGGGGGGGGACGTCCTCAGAGAAATCTCTGCCTTTTGTTAATGGGAGTGAACATGTTGATGTCCGTGGCCCCCAGGTCCAGAGGCTTGGCTTCCAGCTCCTGCAGAGATGAGTGCACCGCAGGAGGGTACCACGCAGCCCTATTTGATTTCCATTTCAATAACACATGCACTGAACAATGATTTCCTAAAGCCAGTGGTGGAAAATGAAATTGAAAGTCTAAACATATGCAGATGGCATTCAGAGCCTGGGATGCTCCTGCCAATTTCTGCAACTGATGCACACTCAAAATATTTACTTAGGAATTCTTAATTAAGTAAACCATTCAGTAGTGGCGTAGTGTTTCAGATGAGTCGCGGTGTCACCACAAAATATCTCGGTGGTTCCTTCGAACAAAGAGTCCATTATGGGGATTTTTATCAGAGGTGCTGGGATAAGTTTTCAGTATAGTGCGCCGAGGTTTAAGCTGCGCAGCTCCTCTGCTGTTAATGGGATTCATGCGTCTAAGTCCCTTCATTCCTTGCTGAAAATGAACCCCCTGCCCAACAGCAGCTTCAGGTGAATATCAAGTAGCAAGGTTAGGGGTCAGATCATGGTGACCCTATGGGTGCCTATTCAAAGCACATGCAGTAAGGCTGGCTCAGCGGCTTGAGGGGAAATGTGCACTGTGCTGCTGTGCAGCCAGGAATACAAATGAGCGAGGGTGTCAGAGGAGAAGGTGTAGTTCCTGAAGCCACCCCTGGCCTGCAATAAAATGTTATTTGTCCAGGGAGCAAGGATTGCTACAGAAGAATTTTTAGGGCAATTATTTTTTTTTTAATTAAAAGGTTAAAATCAACTTGTTTAAGTGTTTTGTCTGTATGACGTGTGTTGCTGGTTTAATCTCTCTATTTTGCATCTTATTTTGTTATACATTTCTCGGAACTGAATTTTAAGCTCCTTGGAGAAATCTCAGTACACATCTGTCTGTGCCTGTACAGGAGCTTGGGGACAACTCTGAAAACTGGTTAGTTACTGCTGTTTATCTATACATAGACAGTTCTCTTTCATAATTTTGTCAAAATTCAGATTATGCTAACAACAATAGAAATTAGTATTTTCCTCATGTAGTGCATGTGGTTGTACAACTGTCCATTATAAGGATTTACTTCATATTTATATATTGTCCACTTGTGCAAAGACTCTTAAGACCCTCTATAAACTACAGTTCAAGTGATGACCTTCCTATATGTGAAATTTATCTGAAGTTGCAAGAACATGATGACATTTGAAATTCATTAAATGGCTAATGTGCTCAAGTTAAGCAAATGCCTACATTTGTAAATATAAAATAGAGACTCAAGAAAGAAAATTATGAATGAGTAGTACATTTCTCTTCTGACAAGCAATACTGCATTAAATTTTATGTTTTTAAAACTCACACGATCTTAGGCCTTACCTTAGTGTTTAATTTCTGAAGTGTTTTCAAAGACCTTTACTTTTATGAATTGCTTGGAATATATAATAATTTTCATGGTTGTGATCTTTCCATTTTTCCACATAACTTTGTGAAAAGGAAACCTGTAGTTTTTTAGGTCCAGGAGAGAAGGCACAACCATAATAGGAAATACATTCTGAGGGAGAATTTTCATTTTTTGTGACAGTAGTCATCAGTCTTTGTATGATTAAACAAGCATTATTTCAGAAAATAAGCTGAAACTTTTCTCCCACTGCCATGAACTTCTGCTTGCTATGACTGCAGTCATAGTTATTTTTTCAAAGTACAAAAACCTTGATGTTTCAGGATTCTGATGCAGAAATTAGGCCTTCCAAAACATTGCTCCTCAGGTTTAGTTTGTTGGAAGTTTGAACAGCAAGGTCCTATCCAAGCCCAGATCAGTGTTTTTTTTAATTTGGATGTAACTCTGTTTATAAATATTGCTCAATTTCAGTGCTGATGTTTCCCTTGGATTAATGACTAAATGATGAAGAAAGGTGAAGAATATGCCAGCCACTACTGTTAATTTCTTAGGAAATGTGACATTATTCCACTAATGCTGTTTAGTTGGATAACCCATGTGGATGACCCAACATAAAACTGAACCATGTGCGGGCTGTTGTGGTGCAGGATGGTTACAATTACTGTAAACTGCACCAGAAATCTTAACAAAACGCTGCACTCAGGATTTCCTTGTGATAAGAATCAAGGAAGTTTGCACCACAGAGAAAGATTAGATGGGAGAAGATGCCAAAATGTGGCACAGGGATCTGCTTTTTGACAGTTATAAAGTGAAACATTCTCCATTTAGTAAAAAAATATATGTAGCCTTCAACCTGCCAAGGGGCACGAGCACAGCACAACCCTCCTCAATGTGTGACGGACGCACAAACTGAGGGACGCCACAAGAAATAGTGGGGAGGAAGCTTGAAATGCTGTTGGGTGCATTTCTTTAATATAAATGAAGTTTTCCAAAACCTCAGTGTCATGATTCAGCATTTCTTTTGGCACTGAATTATAGTAACAATTTAAAAGTAGGCTAAACAAGTCTGAGGGAATATGCTGGTAAGTTCAGGCCAGAGAGGGGGAAGTCCCTGGTAGTAATAATGAAAAAACTAAGACCCCCTCCACCCCTAATAATTGCAGTTTAATACTTTTAATGAGGAATGTCTTAAAGCACTTTACAAACACATAATAATTACGGTATCTTCACAATACCTTCTGAGGCAGATATGATCATGCTTATTTTCTGGATGAATGAACTGACCCACTGTATTAAAATACTTTGACCAAGGCCTGCTCCAAAAACAATGGGAGACCAAAGAATACACTCTTCAACCTAGTTATGAGACACTGTCAATGTGTATGGAGGAAGCAGCTAAATTGAAAATTATACATGGGGTAGGTACTGTAGCCAACTCTTTCTTACTTCCCTTTGTTTTAAAAGTCATAAATTTTTGCTGCTCTTGAGATACTAACTTGAGATAATAGTGGAAACTGTGGGGGCTCAGAACTTTTAAAAAAGTGATGTCAGATAGTTATCTCATAGCTTTTATCAGTATTTTCATTTTTTTTTTTTAATATTTATATCACAGAATCACAGAATCGCAGAATGGTTGGGGTTGGAAGGGACCTCTGGAGATGATCTAGTCCAACCACCCTGCTGAAGCAGGTTCACCTAGAGCAGGTTGCACAGAATCACGTCAAGGCAGATTTTGAATATCTCCAGAGAAGGAGACTCTACAACCTCTCTAGGCAGCCTGTTCCAGTGCTCTGTCACCCTCAAAGAATTTTTTCATCATATTCAGATGGAACTTCCTGTGTTTCAGGTTGTGCCCATTGCCCCTTATCCTGTCGCTGGGCACCACTGAAAAGAGTCTGGCCTCATCCTCCTGACACCCAACCTTAGGATATTTGTATGAGTTGATAAGGTCCCCTCTTAGTCTCCTCCAGGCTAAACAGACCCAGCTCTCTCAGCCTTTCCTCATCAGAGAGGTGCTCCACTCCCCTAATCATCTTTGTAGCTCTCAGTTGGACTCTGTCTAGTAGTTCCTTGTCTTTCTTGAACTGAGGAGCCCAGAACTGGGCACAGTACTCCAGATGTGGCCTCACCAGGGTAGAGTAGAGGGGGAGAAAAACCTCCCTCAACCTGCTGGCCACACTTTTCCTAATGAACCCCAGGATACCATTGGCCCTCTTGGCTGCAAGGGCACATTGCTGGCTCATGGTTAACTTGTCCACCAGGACTCCCAGGTCCTTCTCCGCAGAGCTGCTTTCCAGCAGGCCAACCCCTAACCCATACTGGTGCATGGGGTTATTTCTCCCTAGGTGCAGGACCCTACACTTGCCTTTGTTGAACTTCGTTAGGTTCCTCTCTGCCCAACTCTCTAGCCTGTCAAAGTCTCACTGAACGGCAGCACAGCCTTCTGGTGTATCAGCCACTCATCTCAGTTTTGTATGATCAGTATACCATATACAAATAAATTTTATATATAATTTTTATCACTAAGTTGGTTGCGTGGCCTCAGTAAGTCAATGACTGTTGGGCACCCAGGAGACCAGAACTGGCTGTCTTGTGTACGTGTGTTGAGCACCAACTTAAATTTTGAATGCTTGTGCAAGTCTGTTTCTTAGGTCCCAACCCTGGATTCCTTCAGGATTAGGTTTTCCTAGAAGGGTCCATGTCTGAAGCAACTCCTGCTGCAAGGGAAGTGGGTTACTGGATGTGGAGGTCTTGCAGGATGCTTGGGCACCTGCTCTGTCTCAGAGAACTGGGCAAAGCCAGGTGGGGGGGATAGGGTAAAGATGAGGCACAGCCTGAGAGGCACCCAGAGAACCGCTGCATATGCCAAGCCAGGGAAGTGTTGCTGCCAGGGAGCCCTGGCTGTCGCTCTGCTCTGAAGAACGGCTGTAGAAATTCACCCTTTCCTCAGCTGATGTCTGTGCATCCTGGCAGAAAGCCAGTGGCTGACCTGGGTTCTCTTCAGCCTTCCTCGGGCAGAAGAACCATGGACTTAAGGTGTAATGGCAGAGTCCCCTGTCCCCCCTGCATCTTCGGGTTACTTACTCTGTACAAGATATCTTTCCCTTGTCATAACTTTAAAACCATGGAAAGGCCAGTCCTGGATCCTAACATGATTTGGAAAAGGGTCCTGGCATTTTAGAGTCATCAAAGAGTATATGTTTATATGAATACAACACAACAGCTATAAAGGAAAAATATTTTTCTTTGCATTTTACTGCAACGTTTTCAGAATATACATCCTACTTAATGTGGAAAGTTACTAAAGTCAGAGAGATAAAAGCTCCATGAGCTATGAAAGAAAACACTTTACTTTTCAGTATTGAGAAGTGCCTGATTTTTAAAAAATTAAATATTGATACTTTCCTCTGTGATTTTCATTAACTTTTGAAGCCATAAGTTAATATGTTAAGTGCCATTGTAAATGTCAGAGAATCTTATTATCTCTACATCAAACTCATAATGTTTTTTTGAAGATTGCCATATCTCTTGGAAAGTCCTGATTTAAAGACATCATAATTTAAATGTTTTATTCAGTTGTTTAAGTAGAGGTGGGCCAGAAACAAAACCTTAGCTCAAAACCTACATGAATCTTGGGAACTCGCTGCTTCCAATTGATGCTCCAGCTTTGTTGCTCAGTACCCAGAGGAACATGAATTAAAGCTACAGGTCAGAGGGCTCCTGCTCCAAACACTGTGAGTGGTCAGAGCTGCAACTACATTTTGTTCTTATTTTTGTTTAATAGGTAGTACCACATGGCATGCATGCTCTGTCTTTGCAATAGCTTGTCTCTATATCTATAACCCCCCCCCCCAAGCCATAAATAAAACACAATTGGTGAATTTCTCATGGATTATTAACTTTTGGAAAAGATGCACAAATACCTATTAAAAGGCAGAGTGAATCATCATGGAATTTCCATTCCACAGTAAAAGTGGTATTTCATTTTGGACAGGGAAGAGTTCTCCATTTCACCTTTTCTGCTCTGACTCTACTGTAGTTTATTGAAATGGCAAAATGAAACACTCTGATTTCGTTGAAATGCAACATTCATGTAATTTTGCAGTTACCTTTGAGATGAAGTTGATAAATTCCTATAAAATTCTTCAATTTTGTTTAGTCAGCATTTTCCAAAAGGAGCATTTCCAGTGGGAAATTTTTAACACTGAGAAGAAGGGCTTAAGTCAGTGTTCAAGATGGACAGGAAAGTAATGGAGAAGTTAGTCTGTATCCTGTTACTAACCTATTTATATATGGTGACTTCTGTTACTGTGAAACTCCACTTAAACCCAAGGTGCTGCAGCATGATTGGGCAAGCACCCTTACCTTACAGAGGCAGTCAACAACAGCATTTGATGGGAAAATGAAATTACCCATATGATCCAATAGCAGGCTGGGACAAGCTAAAGAGGGGAGAGGGTTTGGGGAGATACTTCCTTGCAGGTGCCAAGAAGCAGCGATGCTCTCTGGGCTGCCAGCCGAGGAGGAGGACAGCCAGCTGGGCAGTGGGGCAGGGGTTTTTCCAGGCTTTGGTTGCATAGCTGTCTCAGGGTGTATCACACCATGCTGAGCAAGGTTTGTTTCACTAACGCAGCTATACTGCTCTCTTTGCTCCTGCTGACCTGTCCAGAGCCAGCTGAAGCATGCCGGCATGGACCTGGCTGGTACTTGGTAGATGTGACCTGAGGCATCACTGAACATGTACCCACGTTGTCTTATTTTTCAAAATATTACCACTTAAAATGTAGCCTGTAAAGATGTTGAAAAATGAGCCTGTAAAGATGTTGAAAAGTGAGCAGAAAAATGAAAAATAAATGCACTAAAGTGAAAACATATGGCAGGTGCAAGTTATATGCAAACTTTATAATGAGTTCTGAAAATACACTTGAAGAATGAGAACTACAAATGTTTCTAGTCTGGATGGCACATATTAAGGATCACTCGTATGTGCTCCGTGATATTTGCCAGGTTGAAAAGTATGGTTATGCTGGTGAACTTTCATTAATCACTCAATACCCTGAGTGTAATAATGGGCAAGAGGGTTGGTAGTGTGAAGTCATTCTCTAAATTGTGCTCAACAGTTTCAAATGAAGGATGGATGAACTGGCTCCAGTAACTAAAATGCTAAGCCTGAATCTGTGTAAGCCATTCAAAGCAGACATGATCTCCAAAGATTCATGGACAGTCAGTTATCACTATTTTTTGCTTTTAAATATGTCTTGCTTTCCACATCTCATCAGCTGATGGCTGTGTGTAGGACTGGAAACAAAAGTGCCAAAATTCTTTTTGTTTGTTGTTTCTGGCACAAATCAGATCACGAATTACTGCAAGATTTCCAACCTCATTTACCAGACCAGAAAGGCTGGGATAAGTCTGCATAAGGAATCCAACTTCCAGCCCTTTCCCTTTTGCCCAGCACCTTGCCTACCACATGGCAGCACATGGCAAAAGCAATTGATGGACTCAATTTGGTTATAACATATCTTTCTGCTTTTTTTTTTCTTCAGAGCTTTGTCATCTGTGGTGGCTTTAGGAGCTAATATCATCTGCAACAAAATCCCAGGCCTGGCCCCTCGGCAGCGAGCGATCTGCCAGAGCCGCCCTGATGCCATCATTGTGATCGGGGAAGGGGCACAAATGGGAATCAATGAGTGCCAGTACCAGTTTCGGTATGGGAGGTGGAACTGCTCCGCACTGGGAGAGAAAACAGTTTTTGGACAAGAGCTTCGAGTAGGTAAGGGTGTCTCTAATACAGTGCTGAAGTGATATGTTGGGGCTGTTTTTCTTTTAGCTTCCTCACTGCGGTCCTGCAAAGGTTTATATCCCTCTGGTATTTGCCTACTGGAGTTCAACAGTGATGCTCCCAGAACTGTGGTCTGTATGTTTGCAGTCATTGAAAAGTAACTGGGAAGAGACAGGAGATCTCTAGTGATCTCTAGATGAAGTCATTCATATCTGTGCAACTTCATACCCAGCAATGACTGAGGTGCCTGCACAGGCATCCAAGGACACAGTCATTACCCGCCGTGAAAAAATATTTCCAATTGACGTGCTGTTAGAAGTTACCATGATAACCATGGTGGATATTATGACCAATCAAAAGGGAACTAAAATCAGCTCCAGAAAAACCTTTGCAGACTTCCCAAAAAATTAAGTAATGCGGGAGTCCCAGTTAACTGATGGAAGTACAGTGCATATGACATTGGCCTTCCAATATACAGCAGTGATACATATCCATTTTAGTGTTGCTATCATATTGTAAAGAAAATACTGCAAGTGATTGGAAGCAGGAAACCTATTCAAAGAAAATAATACAGGACCTTGGCCTGACAAACTGTTAGCTGGCAGAACTTAAATTGATCACTTTCCATGTACCCTATGTCTGATATTATTTCATAGGGGAGACTACACAATTTTTTTCTGGCACAGAGATCATTATTTTCCTTATCACCCAGATGAGTATCCTTAGCCTATTCCTCTCTCTTCCAAGGGCTGCCCACTTACCATCCTCCATGTTGTCTGCTGCTCAGTGTTGGGATAATGTTTTGTGGTGTATGGCTCTCACAAGGGCCATTCAGCTTCTCAGTGGGCTTGTAGCCTGTTCTTCTTGTGTCTAATTCTTCTTTGGGTGACATCTTTTTCTTGAATTCAATGGTTCAGGTGAGTCTTGTGCCTCCAACACAACTGAGTGTGGTCAGACATAAGATCTCTTCAAAACTGTGTGAAAAAAAGGCATAACATTTCATCCCATCTGTGCAAAGAGGAAACAATGTACATGGTGCTTTTGTTGTTGCTGGACGTCAAGGCTTTTGGTTTTTTTTCCAACACCTTTGTGAAATGGATGCCCAAAGCTGAGGTATGCTTAAGTCAATGATGGAACTGAATAGTTTTTCAAAGAACATGCAAGTCTGAGAGTCTGGCTGAGGCACAGTGACCCAGCTGTAAAGTGTTGTAATTGAATAAATCCATTGGCATCAGGGGAACTGACTTACACCCACAGAGAATCTGTCATATTCTATGAGCATTACCCAACACCAAATCAAAGAAGTGGAGATGGCTAAAACTAATAATAAAAAGACCCAATAAACCAAATTAATGGCAAAAGAAAAGTCTGAACTTTTTGAACTTCAGAAAAAAGTTTGGTAGAATTTGGTTTTGATGCTGAAAAGCTGGTAGTGAGGAATTTTCTCATCAGTGTCTCTTCCCACATTTGTTCTAAGATATTTCTAATTCTGTTTAGATAATACTTCTTGCCTAACTTTCGTTTCTTAAGAAGAGTGTAAGTGGAAGGCAATGAACATCCTCAAGACACCATATACAGGAAATACGCTAACATTTGTCTTTTACCTTCAACTTTAAATGAATCAGAAAAACATCTAGTTACTTGTCTTGACTATTAGAAGCACAGGCCTGGTCCTCCTTGGTTGGTCTTAAGCTTGTTTGTCTTAAGTTGATGTCCAAAATGATGTTGATGCTGGAAAATATACAGCTGCCAAGCATGCTACTGTTGTACTTCTTCATGCTATGTTGTTTTGGTCTGCCAAAGTTTGCAGGCACACTCTGACCCTTAGACAAGTAAGTCCTCTCAACTTTTGTGAGATCACTTATGTCCTCGAAGAGGCACACTCTAGAGGGTTGTACCAGAGTTGGTGTCATCACTAAGCTTTCTGGTGAAAAGGCTTCCACCACCTCTGCTTTCCTCTTCAAGCTAGGAATCTTGTGACACCTCATCAGTTCTGTCCTTGTACTCATGGGTATTAATCCTCTTCACCACTGAGAGACTCCTTTCATCCTCAGAAACCTTGCAAGTGAGTGCAGTCTGAATGCCTAAAGAGGACTACAAGTCATGCCTGTGCTTTCATTCTGAACATTTCTATACAAAATAAGAGCTGCAGGGAAAAAAAATTGTTTGGCATCAGGATGGACCAGCTATCAGGTTGGTCAGACCATACAAAGTTTGAAAAAAACAGGGTTTTCCTGAGCGACTGTTGAGGCCATATTTGCCAAAATGTTCACCAGATTTTTGACCTCTTCACCGAACCTGGGTGGTTTCTTGCAACTCTGAAATGACTGATGTGGAATTTGGCGGGTTCTTTTATGGCTCAACCCAAACACAGACAAAACTTGGCAGTTGCAGCTGAGTTCTGCTTTGACATTTGTTGGGTGTGAAACCACACAAACTGTAACGGATGGAGAAGGTTTACATGACCCCTGCCAGCTGAGCTAGATGATTTCCATGCAGGTCTATAAAGGATTCCATAATCCACATGTCTTTATTTGTTTTATTACTGGAGTAGCACCCAGAGACGATGTGGTCAGTATCTAGGAAAAGGACAGGGTTTAGGAAGTGGTGTTACTACACTAGTGAGGGGAAAAAAAGTATAAAAAAGACAAAGCTAAAAAAACCCCCAACTTCAAAGGTAGAAATTACTTGTAAGCATAAATATTCACATGTGCAACAAAACCCATCCATGTCTGACACACAGAGAAACACTAAACCAGACATTTGATTCTGCCTGAACAGACTGCAGAAAGGATTAAGACTAAAAAAGTCTTAAGTACTTAAGTACTTCACCCCAAAGAAAAGCTCACCTAGCTTTTTCCCAGAATCACTTCAGGAGATGAACAATCAAGGCAAATTATTCAGGTCATAGGGAGGAGAGGGTGAGCAAGCTACGATAGCATGATATTAATTGCTCTATCTGTATGGGAAAGAGGACACCTACTCTTTAGCCACTGGGCCAAGGCTCTACCATGAGCACTGACAAGTGCAGATTTAGGGTTATTCTAATTCATATCCCGATGCAATACTCCTCCCCCCCAAATTCAAAGCAAACCCCCAGACTCACCCAACATGAGCTTTCTCCAGCAGCTGTGCCTCTGTTGCCAACAACAGCTCTTTGGTGCCATTGTGCTCTGGCTATGCACGTCTTCCTGCCACAACCAAGCAGCAGCCAGAAGGCATGACACAGGAGCAAATGTCCATCCTCGTGACTTCTGGGGATCCTACTGTGCCAGGGAAATCCCCAGTAAGTTAGCTAAGCTGGATCAGTGCTGAGCTATTTTTTCAAAGAGGTGCTTCAGTGAATGAGGGCTGTACCACCTATATAATACATGGGAGTGTGTACTAAAAACAATTGAAATAGTTCAGAGGATAGATTAACAACTGTAGAAATTATATTAGGCATGGGGCATTCGTGTTGGTGTGAAAGATTTATAGCAGCCAGAGATAAAAAGTGACAGACAGATCCAAATTAGTAGCATGGACAAAGGATGTGGCATGGGATGAATTAGTCAAGCATTGTGTATAGATTTTTTTGTATATTTATAGCTGAGAACTTTTCCATAGTCATGCCATCCCCAGAGAAAAATCATTACTACACTCGCTTTATTCATCCTGTTCCTGTACATGTATTTGTCACCTTCCTACACTCATCTCTAGTTTTCATGCCAGCTTCTCACATAAAGTCATCATTTGCACTCTCCACTCATTCCTCTTGCTGTAAGCCTCTAACAAATTACCTCTTTAAAGATTACCTCTTTAACAAATGGATTAAAAAATGAATTGGTTAATGATATATCAATTCTTATTATTAATAACCGTTGTTGAAAGGTAATTGTCCTAACTTTTTGAAGGGGAGGACCCTGATCTGGAAGAGTAAAGCTTCTGGTCCTATTAGGCTATTGATGCAAAAGAGCTCCAGTGCTAGGCGCTGGTCTCTATTCCCCCAAATGATGGCTGGAACAATCTACCATGTAGGTACCTCTAAAAGTTACAGATCATTAATAACAGTTGGAAACAAATAACTCCACATAAAAGCCTCCGAAGTACGGAGTCAGAATCAATAATGGAAGTGAAATCTACTGTTATTCTTTGACAGTGGATTATTCTGGCTAATTATTTGTGCATTGACCATTTCTGCTGGAATTCTCCAAATTTAAGTGCTTATAAACAGAGTGTGCTTACCAGTGCTAAATCCAGGGCAAAAATGAGGTGTTTTGAAAAATATAGCTGTCAAGATATCAAAAGTAATCTGTAGATGTCTCCTTTGTGAGACTTATGATGTGGAAAATGATCATGATTTAGTAGTATTCACTCGGCCGTGTCATTGATTCAATGTTTTGGCAAATCATTGAACTGGACACCTGACAGGGAAGAATCAACAAATAGACAAAAACCAAGGGTGTTCTGAAGTTTTAAAAAAAAAATCTCTGACCTTTTGTATTGATCTGTAGTTTTCTGGTATGTTGAAAGGATGCATCTGAAGTGAGGTTAAAGCCCTGTTTACTGTGGGAGGTTTAGAAGAACAGCATCTTAAGAAGCTTCTTGTTGCCATGAATTTTCTCAACTTCTGATCCACTCTCCAGGCAGAAAGGGGGAGGGATGGGAGAGAAAACTACAGTTTTAAAGACTAACAAAATCTGTACATGGATTTTATTAACTCACAGGTGAAGAAGACTTTACAAGTTATTTTGAGAAACACAATCAGAAAATAAAGTTGAATGTCATGGTTATATATAAACATGCACTCGTACACATGCACACATAAACCACTAAGACGACAGCATAATTTCAAACAGAAGACTAAGAAAGGGAGAGGAACATGTTCTGAAGGAAAGATACTCATAAAAAAAAGTGATTATTTCTATATTTGTACTGGAAACAGGTAACTAAGTCCACATTGGATCCCAGTGTTTTAGCTGCAGGCCTAAAAGAACACGGGAATTGGGCATGAAAGATATGTAAGTGATGGCGTCAGGGAGAAATGGTTGGCATCTTATCATACGTGCTGAGGGGGTGTCAGTCAGTAAATTATTCTTGGTTCAGGCCATATATAGGCTTAATTAAATTTGGGTTCAGACTCACATATGAATCCAGTCATTTTTATTCTGGGCTACGATGGTGGTTTAACCGAGATGCCATATGATAATAAAAACTTCCTACCAAAAATGGGAGGAGTGGAGAGGCTCATTATTCTCCAAAAATGGAAATTCATGTCCAAGCAGATACATTAATCTAGCGCAGTACTGTCTAGTATGGTATGAGTTGGCCAACTTGGAAAGCTTGACTTTCAGTATGAGCAGAAAACTTCCAATACATGAAGACAGGCGGCATTCTTAGGAATGCTTTACAACCATACTTGTCCTTTAATGCTATCAGCAAATCAATAAAGGCAACCATAAATGAATCCAGATAGTTTGCCTAAAGTAAGTACATTTCTATCTCACTTTTTGCCTTTCTTTCCTCCTGCCATTTCTTTCTCTGTTACTTTATGTTCTCATTTTCCATTTTTTAAATTGATTTATGTTGTTAGTTATATATTTATTAATGCTTAGTAATATTCATATGTCAGGTTGACTGTATATTTATTATTCTAACATCTGTGTATTTATTATGGGAAAATCTATCTTTACGGGCTTGCGTTATATCCAATAAAAACAACATGGGGGAAAGAAAGGAGTCGTACAGCTGGAAACAATTTGGAGGGGGAAAATGAGTTGGAATTAGATTATTTTAAATATGATACAGAGCAGGGTACACACTTCACCAACGGAAAGGCAGTAATTATCTTTGTCATAGCAGTAGGTGCTATGATTGGTTTAGGCATTTGTCAGTTATTGTGAACCTCAAATGCACAGTGGCTTTTGGACCTAATGTGGAAAAATTTCTGGGTTTTTGTTGTTGTCATATAGCATGGTCCCAGACATCAATGTCCTTTGAGCATTCAAGCAACTGATCAGAAAGCAACTTGTTTTCAGTAGTTTGAACTGAATGTCTGTGTTGGTGCTAGGATATGGTAAAAAACATTCCAGTGTGAGAGGCGACTCCTCAGGGGATGGCATCAGCTTTCAAGTCCTAGTGCAGCAGGCTGCCTGGGATGCCAGGAGAGAGGTACATAGGATGCATTCAATCAGCTGAAATCTGTACTAGGACTCTGTGTGACTTCCAGAAGAACATGTAGGACCAATACAAACTGGGTCTTTACTACTCACATGGCTACCTTGGAGTGATGGCCGATGTCCATTTCACAAAATGTCATGTGGACCCATGCATTTGCAAGTGTGATTTAGTAAAACTAGTAGATGCTATAAATACCATGGCAAATTTAATGAGCTGTGGTTTATGCAAGGATAGTTTTTAATAGAAGCACAGTGGTGTGTAACAAGATGTATAATTCTTGGTTATTTAGAGAGAGAATTTTCTCATTATTAGGCTGAAATAAAAAAAAAAAAAAAACACAACAAGACATGCATAGTGAATCACCACCCATACCAGCTGGGTAACTGACAGGCAGGCAGGCAGAGGTGGCTGGTAAAGAGAAAGTAAAAAAAAAACCCCAAAACAGATATGAGGATGTCCTTAATGTGCTCATTTTGCAGGAAAGATTTAGCAAACTGCAAACACTTGTTGCAAAGCCTTCTCCTAAAATGTCTCAAACAGTGCATTTCTTTTCACAACTGACATGTTGTTGCTGGAAGGAGAAACAAAAATATCCTTAACCTTAAGGCTATCCAGTATATTTGTTCTAGCTTATTAGAGATATATTATTGCAGAATGATTTCAGTTATGTCAGTGACTATCCCACAAGTTGCCTTACAAAGGTAGAAAGGCCACAATGGAACAAAGCTGGGCTATTCCACCTAAAGACCTGCACACTTCTATTAGTTACCCTACAGGCAGTAAAGTGCTATAAGGTATGCAAGCTGCCTTACAAGGACAGTTTTTCCCGTGCAATTAATTTTGATGGAAAACTAAACAGTGGGGAAAAAAGCTGTGATAATCTAGTTGTTACAAGGTAAAATAAGTGAGAGGGCTATTTTAGTTTGCATTATCATCTTTGGAGGAAATTAAAGAATTGATTCAAACAGTTCATACTTTCTGGCTGTAGGAGGGTGGATAAGTTTTTTACTGTCACAAGTAGCAAAGACAGACAGTAACCCAAACCAGAATAAGAAAATAAACCTCACAGCTGGCAGCAGCTGAGTTTGGGAAGGATTGGTAAAAAAGTTATGAGACAACTACTGTGATAAGAATTTATATTATTTCAACTGAGGAGACAACCTATTGTGAGAGTTGTAGGTTCTGACTCTTCTTCATTTAGTAGGTTTCTATCACTTGGAGATTTTTAGAAAAATAAAAATATCTTTCTATTCTAAGGAAGTACTGTTGTATTAAAGAAACATCCTATTTTTAGAGGATGGAGGATTCCCAGCTTAGTGAATCAATTTGAAAATTTGTGTGTGATAATGTCTCTGTGCTTTAAAAATGTCTTTAGATGCCAGAGCCTCATAATGATCTGGTGAGGCTTAATTAGTGTTTTCAAAACACACTGCAAATCATAGATGAGAAGATAAATGTGAATGGACAGTACCATTTATAAATTACAAATTGACAGTAATAAATTTTGTTTGACTTTACTAGAAAAAACATTGCTTTGCTACATTAATTTTATCATCTCTATCTCTTTTTCTTTGTCTCCCTGTAAAAGAAATGTCTAGCATATATAATCTGTAGCATATAATAATTTCCAACCATGAATAGACAAATTTTTGTATTTCCCAATTTATATTCTCTACTCCCTAGTCTTTTTGTAAGGTACCACTGTCCAGTTCAAGTGTAGCTGATGTGTTTTCTTTTCCCTTAAGGGTCATGAGTTTGAAGAAAAGTGTAAGTTCTCTTAAATTAAAATGTTACTGTTGCCATTTAAATATTTACCTCTTTGGCAGCAGGTTTGCTTTAAAAGGCAGACATCCTTATTCTAAACATAGCACTAACATGTTAATACAATTACTTCATGAACTCTGCGTGGCTTGCAGCTGGATGAGAAATGGTAGATGTTGACCTGAATGAAATCTGGAATGTCCATCCTGAGGGAAGTGCTAACTTTTTAAACTTCTGTTTCATTCCATTTTTACATATAAAAATGAAGATTTTCTTGGAATGGATGTTCTTCTGTAGACATTTTCAAACTAAAATGCATTGATACACCTGACTCTGAACAACTTCATTTTGGTTTGTTAGTGCACCTAATTTTAAATTAGTGAAGTGCATTGATGTAAATTGATGTAGGGAACTGTAACTGGGGAGACTCAAACTTCTGTGTCTCATGACCTCTGCTCTCGCACGCTTTCGTATGTACTCCAAGCTATATGGTTCCATAACACACCGCACAGCTTGATAAGAGCCATCACATAGTATGACACACTGCCTTCCTGTGACCTTAAACCTCAGGTTAAAAAAAGGCCATTATGCTCTCAAAAACCCAACGGACTGAGGTGGGGAGGCAGTTTAATACTTTGTTTCAATGCTTCAAAACTAAATAGACCTGTTTTTTATTAAATGGAGTAGCTCCATTTAAGCATCAACATGGAGAAGAAATATTCTTTTGGAGAGGGGTGGGTCCTTATGGGTTTTGGCATTGTGCAGTCATCTTAATAAATATGTAATTAGCTGTAGTGGAAAAGGGTACTGTTATGTATAATGTAGCCTTACAAGCAGAGTCTGTAATGACCTGTAACTCTGATCATCTCCCGTTCAGCATTGGCCAGAACAAAAATCCTAATTTTCTGTTGCTTCTAACTTTGTCTTTAGCTACTCAGGATAAAATTTTCCGTGTTACTCTACTGGTCTGCCTTGGGATGAGTGAGTCAGGGGTCCTGTGGAAAAGATAGCATGCAAATTCTAGGCTATTATTTAATTGAATACTGTACCAAAATTTGGACACAACAAGGCTGACTTTGCATAGCAACATTAAGTTCAGCATTTCCTTACTTCCAAGTGCCTCACTTGGAATGTTAATGTTCCTTTAATGTCATTTTTTTTCATGTCACTTTGTAATAAAATTGCTGGCTACAAATGATCCATAGCATGCTAACTCAATTATTTACTTCCAGTGTCCCAGTCCTATTGGTTAACGACTTACAATGTAACACATGCTTAAAAGAGGAAGGCAAATAACATTTAAAGCTAAATAAAGTCATGCTGGGCTTAATCCAAAATGACAGGGGCCAAATTCTGGTCCTATTGCAGTCAACAGAAATTTTGCCACTGCTTTCACTAGAGCTGGGATTTTACAGCCACTAAAAAGGCTCTTGGCTTTTGGGTACGAGCAGAAGTTCAAAGTGGAGCTGAATTTCATAGCAGGGACTCAGCTAAAACCTGATTATTTAAATAGAAATCAACTATAAACCATTTGATTTTTTTAAGTACAGAGCAACTTTGCAAACAGGCAGGTGCTGCCAAATCTTGCCACTGCAAAGAAAGTTCTTTATGTAAGATGACAGGTAGCATGGGATAGCAGCTAACCTGCTGGTATGCGATCGTGTAATAACGTGGGGTTCTAATGACTTTGGAGATTCCTTGAGCTTTACTCCTGTGGTTAACTATGTTGTCAAAATCTCTTCCCTAGAATTACAGATGATAGGTTTGGTCATCTAGTTCAACCTCTACATCAAGCAGGACAGGCTAAACATAACATTAGACTTCAGAGTTACATGTGTAGCAGCATCCCTCCCTTTCCTCCTCTGTTCTTTGGGATACGTTCTGTTTGGCAAACCATCTGTTTCTAAATTGAAAAGCTTGAAATGCACAGAGAGGCATTTACAAACGTTAAAAAAAACCATAGTATTTGTTGATCTGTACATTTTGGTTTGCAAACAAATGTTTTAGCATCCAGGCTTAGATCACTGATCCATGCAGTTTGCTGATTTGCCTCTAGTCATGAGCAATTTCTTTTTCTAATGAAGTGGCTGGCATATTCCAAAATATTACGTCTGACAAATATCTTATTTTCTAATTGGCAAAATTTCCTTCCTGAGTATTGTGCATGACTTTTTAACAGTGGATTAAATTACCCGTGACTGTAGTTTATTTCTTACTGACATATTGTATGTCCATAACTGTGAAGTATAATATTATTGTTACTGATACAAGAGTCAAATTAAAATGAAAGCAAGCAAGCGAGAGGACTATATCATCTATTATTTGGAGGCTTGAAAAAACGAATCTAGCATGGTAGTGCTAAGGTAGCTGTTTCTCAGGATTCAAACTGGCCAACAACTTTAGTTGTACTCTGTTTACCCAATACGTGCTTAAATTTAAACCCTCCATTTTAAGTCATATTAAAGTAAAAGAGTGTCTGAAAGTGTTTCACTTTAAATGTGTGCCCAAGTAGTTTGCAAAATACGGAAGTCATAGTGAAAGCCAGCATGCAAAATTGAGCTGACGATGAGTCCTTTTTCTAGTAAAAAGTGTCACAATTCCTATCCCATTTTGATCAGACTTGGCCTTAGGATTGAAGTGGATCTAGGAGACAACTTTTAGCTACAAGTGTCATCTGTTGCAATCTATGATGCTCTCTCCACTGCAGAGGTTCAACCTCCAATTTCTGGGAGTGTGAAGGAAAGACGATTCCTAAGATTTAACCCGTGCTGGTGTAAAAACTGGGCTTGGATGGCTGAGGAGTCTTTAAGTAGACTGCTTCCCAGAAACCTCATTGGTGCACTGGGAGAAGGCACTTCTGTCTCTAGATAGAAGCTCAACAGACATGGACTGACTTGCTGTAGACTGGAAAGCTCTATTCAAGTTGCTAAAGTGAATGAAGTTTACTCATGGATCATGATTTATTTATACCTGTTCACACATTTCTTCATGACAACATGGAAAGAAATGGCACAAGAGGTAGCAGTGGTTTCTTTCTCTGTTGCTGAACTAAAGGACTTCAGACAACAGCGGCAGAAAAATGGGGAGCCCCTTCCTCCCTTCTTTCCTTTGGCCCAGTTTCATGCCACATAGCTCCAAGCATTTGGATGAGATGTCTAAGATAGGAACCTCGTCAGCCTGTATTCCTTGTATGGTCAAAGAAGAGAGAGAAGCAGTTCCAGAGGGCGATTTGGATCTTAATTTGACTGCGTGACTGTCTGGAGGTCCCAGTTGACTATCCTGGGAGCTTAAACTCCCTAATTAGGTATCAAGCCAGTTAATATCTAATTGTGGTTTGTCGGTGAAAGTTTTCCTCCACTCCATGTATGTTCCTCAGGGGAGCATGTGGTCCTCTAATATACCTACTTGCCCCACATAGCAGACATGGAAACATGACCTTCGTTTAAAGTCCTAGATATTCTTGGTACTCATTCACCAGTAGTACCTGCAAAGGTTGTCTTAGCTGATGACTTTCAGACAGATACTGGAAAAAAAAAAAAAAAAAAAAATGCTGCAACCACAGGCATAACTCCACCACTGCTATTTGGAAATTTAAGAACAAGTGGGAGTCCAAAATTGCCACCAGATGGTGCACCTATTTAGCAAGTGACAGAGACATGTTCCACAAGAAAGGGTAGCCACAACCTCCAGCAACCCATCAAGTTGCTTCCCCTGCTGTTTATTCTCAGCTGTGACATAAATTGAATGTGTTTGAAACATGGACCTGCCGGTCATACTATTCTGTTACATTTAATATGGAGTATGTTTTCAATCTCCACGATGGAAGCCTTTCAACTGCCTGGCTAGGGACATGAGGAAGTGGGAAAGAGCATAGCAGATCTATGAATGCATGTAAAGGGAGAAGGAAAGAAAAAGAAATGGGCCAGGAGCAGAAAAAATGGGTAATGGCGAATGGCAAAGAGCAGGCTCCAAAATCAGAAGTGGTCAGTACAGAGCATCTGTGCGTTGTTGTTTCATTAAGTTGGGCTAGTTCTGGCTATTAATGGTAAGTAGCTGGAAGAAGGTTGAGGTCAGGGCATTTCTGAAGGATAGTCTTGATGTGTAAGTCAGTATTTTGGAAAACTGCCAATGCCAGTATCCCAGGCGAAAACACAGGGGATATTTTATTAACTGCATAGCAAAGGTGGTGAACTTTCCTAAACAGTGAAGTGGTTTTTATTCTCTAGCTGCTTCTCATTCCTAAGCGCTTGTGGTACTCCACACTCAGAGAAAGATTAGCACAAGTTGATAAGCATGTATTTTCTGCCATATTTCTCAAAATGTCACAAGAACATGTGATTCTTTCAATAAGATTTGCTGTAAATCAATACATTATCATATATAGGACATGAGTAGGTCTCTTTTTTCCATTCTACTTCTTGCTTTAAAAAAAATTCTAAAGTAATATGTAGGTTCCTGGCAAGCCTCTTTCATGGACATTACAAAATTGATGCAGAAGAAAATATTGTGAGTCTCTCATTCCTTTGCATAGATGTGTCTTTTACTGGTTTCTATTGCTTTGGTGTATTTTAAAGGGTGCCGTCAATAGAATTTAATATATTGCTAGAGAATGATTAATTAGAAAGTTTGTTCTTTTAATTACAACTTGACCAGTAAAGAAACGTCTGACCTGAAAATTTCCTCTGAGCAAAGAGTGAAAACGTTTGCGTATTCTTTAACCAAAGAAGTACTCATTATGAACGGGTAAAACCATTTTTCGTTCTCTTTGTCCAAGCTGAGAGGAAAGCATCACCTCAAGAAGCTCAATACAATTCCCTTCATATCATTTTTCACATACCCTGTGGCTCCTAGTTCAATGTGAGAACTATCATTTTATGGTTAAAGCATGGACCAGGAGATAATGGACTTGGACTCTGTTCCCAGCTGTGCCACATACTTTTCTTGTGACCTTGGGCAAGTCACTTCATACTTTGCTGTCTGGAGACTAAAGATGACTAATTTCAGTGGGGAATTGAAAGAATTAATGTGGAGTAACCTCCACTTAAACATTTGTGAAGTACTCTGGGATCCTCAAACAAAAATGGTTGCTGTTAAAGTCTTCTTATCCAAACAGGAAGCAAGGACAGAAATGTTGTGGAGGGATTTGGTCTTCCAGAAAATGAGTCCAGGCCTGAAAAAAGACCATACTGAAAAATCTCAGTAGAATAGGCCAGGCAAGATTATTAGCTAAGTTTGCATAAGAAGGAAGTTTGGAAACTTTAGGTAGTTGTCTACAAACAGCCTAAACTCAAATTTCGCAAGGAGAAAATACTTCATGAAAATGGAAAATCACAGAAATTCACAGAAAATGTTCAGTACTTACGTGTAACATAAAAGAGAGAGAATAAAGCCCACAGGAAGAGTAACTGCTGGTTATTTACTGTATACTCGCTGTATGTGTGCTGTGATTCTTTGAGTAAATCTTCCTGTCCAAGGCCCCTTTTTTCTAGCTACTGGTGCACAGTGATATCCTGACACCAGCGATGGGGTTTGAACACTCTTTCCCTCCTTCCCTTTCTTTTTCTCCTTGCTGTATCCCATTTTCTTTTACTTTGGCAGATCAGTAATGCAGAAAACAAGTTCCCTTCCTTTTGTCTGTTTTTTCCTTGTCCTTTGATCAACCATGTTGCTTTATTACAGACACTGTAGTATTAACTACGGTATAAACAGAAGCTCTTAGCAGGAGAGTTAGGTGGGATTTCCCTGCCCTCTTACACAACTGAAGTTTCTAAAGTGCCACTTTCTTGTTTGTTTTCAGAGATTAGTGTCAATATTCCACATACTTCTGACATAATGAGGCATAAGCTTTGCCCAAAGAAGGCAAGGCACTGATTTTTAAAAGACCCTGGACTACTGTGCTACTAGGGAAGGGCATGGAAAGTTTGAAAGGCAGCAGACTTCCCTCAAATCTGAGTGGCAGTAAGATTGCTGATGGGTTTTTGCACAGCATGAAGTATTTCCGTGCATACTGTGTCCTGCTCAAAGTTTAATTCAAAGTGTCTGCATGGAATATCTCATATAGCAGCATGTGCATGCTGTCAGTTTGTGTTAGCCAGAGGAACATGACATCATGTGATAGGCAAAAACACTACTTGGTACCATATAGCCTAATCCAAGCCTTTTCACGTGAAACATTTGTTTTGGTTTGGTTTTAAGACATTTGCCTTTCTAACTGGTCTGTTTTAATTAGAGCTCAACCTGAACCACAAACGATAGATTTGAACTTTCCCAGAGTTCAGTGGTGTTCAGATCTGGCTTTTGGTTTGGCCCATCACAAAGACAGGGGTCAGCTTCAAAGTTCAGATCTGGAAATGGGCTGCTGCAAAGCGGGAGGATGAAAAGATTATTTAATGAGACCCATATCTTGTTTTAATAGTGGATTTGCAGTAGAGACACTTGCTAGCATTTTCTAAAATTACCTTTACCTGAGTAGCATCTCAAAGACTGGTGTTAACAGCAATCTATCTATTTAAATACTCGTGTATTTATACTGCAGAAAGGGACTTGTCCCTCCTTTCCTGGTCACAAAGCCTGGATCCTGGTCTGAAGCTGGAGTACCTTAAAAACCTACAGGTTTTGCTTCTGATCTTTGTTTAAAACTCATCCTTCAGTTCTAGGGTGTCACACTTAAAAACAATGGAAGCTCTTTATGGGCTACAAATTTGATCTTTTTATCCTCATAACATTTAGTTTTTCAGCTGAAAGAGCAGCTAACTCACAGGGCTGCATCTGCCCGTTTGTCAAACTCTTGCTGCTGTGGATCAGCATCTTAGGGTGAGCTTGCTCAGTACGTGGCAAGACACAAGCTTAGCACAACACAGATAATAAATAACAACCACTAGTCTACTGGATAAGATAACCCAACTGGTAGGGTTAGCTGGACAGGTTCAGATTAAACACTGATTCAGTATCTTTCAGGAGTCCTGAGAAGATTCATATAATTCTTCCTTGTTTATGTGAATCTTGTCACTTCCAACTCCTGTCAGGACCAGAAATTCCAGAGCTGAAAAAAAAAAGACTTTGCTCTTGTGATGCTTCCACACTCATTTTGTAAACCAGAGAGGTTTGGACCAGAATCTAAACTTTGTGTATTTATCCAAAACCCTCTGAGCTCTTTACTCTTTTAAATCTCTTTCATATGTGTGATTTGTGCCGTGTCTTGTTCACTGGGGTTACAAACTTGAATACGAGGCAAAGACCCTTTAAACACCAAGAAGTGTAGACATCATTACTTGAACTAGCTCTCCTCCCAGAAAGATTGTCAGGCAAGTCAAATGTATCAGAAATGTGAATGCAGCCACACAAGCAGTGTAAGAGCATTTGGAAAATATTTAAGCAAATTCAAAAGTGACTTTCAACCCAGCCCTTTCACCAGAACTTTCTCATTTGCTTTCCACAAAATCTGAGCTCTGACAGGGGACGCCAGTGACTTATGGCATTACTGCTCAGCTGTTTGTCTATGCCTGGAAGATATGATCTCTGCAGTGGAATTAGCAGAGCAGAACACAGGCTCATACTGATGATCTGCAAACCCAGCCTCTCCACTGCAGCTGCCAAGGGCGGGCTGGTTTGGGCTGGACTGTAAGCTAAAGCCTTCTTTGGTCCTTCTGCTACCATGGGAGATATCAAGAGAGTGGTAACACCCTAAACAGCCACATCAAGACTCACTGCGTCTCACCTGTCAAACCTTACCTTGCCAAGAATGCACCATTAAAGCCCACACACCTAAAGGATGAGTAGTGAGTCACCAGCGATAGTGCTTACGTTATAGATTTGCTTGTGAAATTTGACATACTGAATTGGTCCTCTAAAGGTGTCCTGCCAGGCATCAGAAACCGTGCCAGCAATTTATGTGAGCAACAGATCTGTAGGACAACCTTAATGAACAATATGCAGAATTATCCTCCAGGAGACAATCCAACAGCAATTCCCAGCCGATGCAATGAGAACATCTCTGCTATGTCCCTGTGCAGGATTTTACAGAAAAAGGTGACATTCTGGTACACTATTTCACACAAATTATTTTTCCTTTTTTGTCAAGCATAGGAAATAGTCTTTTGTCTATGTCTACACAGTTTTGAGGAATATGTTGAGGACACCTTGAAGAACAGAGTCATTGGACAAGATGAAAGCATAACAATTTCTGTGCCTGGAAAGTGCTATCCCAGGCACACAGGAGCTGTTCCTCCATGACCAGTAGTCTGAAATGCTTTTCAGTGTCCCCAGCCTGGCTGTTACCATTTCTGAGGCTGGGCAGTACTTCCTCCATATTCATTGCTATTACCACAAAAGGGTGTGTAGATCAAGGTATTTCTAGATGTCATTATTTCATAGTTATTTGACATAATACTCCTCTTGTATTCCTGTTGCAGTGAAAGCTACAACGTGATCGATGGTTATGCCATTTTATATTTCTCTGGATTTAGATTGGAAATCTGATGAACACTTTAAATAAATACTTATTTATTATATCCTGTCTAGACCAAGTAAGATGCCTAGTGTATGTGATTCAGTTCAAGAAAAGATACTGATGCTCTTCATAAACCTTATTTTACAGATGTCACGACTAGGTAGAATTAGTGCTTTGCTTTACTTTATATAAAATAATCCTAATTCTCAACCTGATAAAATCAAGTTAAATGATATTCTGAAAAAAAAAAAAAAAAGAAAAATACACTAGAAGAAATTACATTTTGTTTGGTAGAATATCTTTGTCCTAATCAGTGAGACCAATAAAGTTATCTTCTGACTTTTAATGTAATGAAATCTTTTTTCCCCAGTCAGAATATAAAACAGGGTAATGGACTGATAGTGGAATATTTTAAGGGTGGGATCTCCTTTTCTAAAACCACCATATACCCTCAGCAATTACACTTAAATGACTGCTGCCAGCATAGTTGGAAAGGCTCAGCATGCAGGGAAATCTGGCTTAACTCCCTGGTGGGATAAGTTTAGACTCTCTCACTTTCTTTGCATTTTCTACTCCCAGTTTTGGGGCTTCCCTATGCAGCTTCATAGCGTCTGAAAATCTTGCTTTTTTGGTGGCTAACTCTTTCAGTGCTTGGTAAGGCTGGATTCCTGTTCCGGCCACATGGAAAATACTAGGTGGCAGAACATCGAAAAGACAGGCTTTAGAGCCAGCACCCCTTTGCAGACTTAGATCTAGGTGTCTATCTCTTGCCCTATAGATGTAATTAATTTTGTATACTGTAAACATTGGCATCTAATCTGAAAACAGTACCTCATACTTGCAAAACATCTTGGGCCAGGCTTGCTTGCTACTGCTCTTGCTTCGTATGTGTTTCCAAAAGGGGGTTTCTAGATTAATACCTATACATATCAAACAACTGTGTTGGCTGACAAGGGACTATTAGAAGTGAGTATGAGCAAAAAGTCTATGCTGACACATAGAAGAAGCCAGACATTAAGATCCTGCTTAAAGTTTCACATCTTACTAGTAGTCAAGAAATGTCATGAACTCCAAATGGGGACATGAAAACATTTAGCATCTCTCTGAAACAAAAGCAAATGCAACCTCAGCAAAACCTCTGCTAAGACACTTAAATTAGTTATTTTTTCAGATTAAAAGTAAAGGAAGGATGTGGATCTACTGCTACACAGGTATGGCATGTAAGGAGGTGTGAGCACAGAATGTTAGGAGCAGGCTCTAAGTGCCGTGTACTTCTCTTGCATTGCTGACAGGCATGGTGATGCTGAGTATCGCTGTGTCCAAACTCCTTTATGACTCTGGCATTAGAGAACTAATTCAATACTATGCTAGAATGGTATGTGGAAGAGCAGAGCAGAGAAGTCCCGGTCCCAGGAGCTGCTGCTTCATTCTTGGAGCAATTCTGTCCCACCATGCAACTGCATGGACATCCTCCATGAAAACAGGGTTGAATTTGTGTTTCAGTTGTCTGCTGAGAAGTCTACAGCTGAATTCATCTGTGGCCACCCCACAAAGAGAATCCAAAAAGAGGACAGCTTGTTCTGTTGTGGGTCCTGCCATATGGATAAATGCCTTAAATTCTTTGTGCCCCTGTGAAAGAGATGTCATAGTATCTCTCTTCTGTTGCCCTCTCCAGCTGAAAGATGTGGATTCTTAAGGCAAGGACTACCTCTTGCATAAACAGATTTGTGTCTAACACCAATTTCAGCTGGGTATCACTGAGTATATCTGTAATTCAATAATTATGGCAAAGTGGTACTGGCCCACTAGTAGGCTCTGCACAATATATTGAGGTAACATTCATGATTTATCTAAACTGCCTCAAGAAATTCTGAAGCAAGAGCTGAAATTTCATCTACACTGTACACAGACATTCGCACCCACAGACACCCACCCTCAGACACTCTGGCATGCCCAGGTATAGGAGCTTAGTGCTTACAACTACTCATAATTCAGTGAACCCTTTAAAAGGTGTTATTATTTAACATGTTTCTACAGCAAAGCACAGGTGTGCACAGTGATTTACAAAAGAATACAGACATGGCCACTGCCCTCAGGGATTTGTTATCTAGGTTAGAAGTGACATAAGATAATATAGGAAAAGATTACTTCATGCAAATGGCAGTGCAGATTTATTTTTAAAGAAATGTTCTTCAACACAGTATATTTATGTCAAGCCACTGAAATGATTGAAACAAGTTAATTAAAATACTGACCCAGCAGAGAGCCCACTGAGAAGGTCTGATTCTGCAAGGCGACGACTTCTTAATATTCATGGGCATGGCAATAGGGATGACAGAGTATTTGTGAAATTGGGACCATAACAAAGTCAAATATAATCACAGAATCACAGAATAATTTAGGCTGGAAGGATCCTCTACTGACAGCCAAGGAGAATATCCATTCTGACCTGATTCACTCACTACACGCTCAAGTCTGTAATATTCACATACATTAAAATCTCAGTGACTAAAATTATTTTGTAGCAACTCACCCTGCTGTTACATCCTACTAAATTGGAACATGAAGTTGGCTTGAAAACAAGTTTACTTTAAAAATGTGGTAGTACTGTCCTCCATCTCCCTGACAGGTTCAGAGGGGAGGTTTATTTTTTGCTGGTTTCTTTTTTTTTTTCCTTAAACGATGTGGCAAGTGTATTTTCTATTTCTTAAATCAAAAGGGACAATATTTCCCTTGCTGAGCACCACACAGAGCTCTCAGAAACCTTTAACAGGCCATATTGTAGTGTAACAGCACTATCAAGAGCAAACCTAAAAAAAAAGAAAAATATGTGCCCCTTTACTGTAGCTTTACATCCCTTTTTCTTAATTATTGTTTTTACTTCTTCCTGTGAAATGCCCTTAAAAAAGGGACTGTTAGGCATAGGTAAATCTGACACATAAGAACTGTTATCATGAATAGATTGAAGTGATTGAATTGTTATAACAACACCTGGTTTCTCACAGCCCCATTTAATATTAGGATGTTAACATACTTTAGGACCCAGTTTCTCTGAGATGCCTTCAGGAGTCCATGTTTTCCAGCAAGGGGTGCAAAGAACTTTTTAAAACCCCAGTACGCTGCAAGACGTCTCCAGCTGAGCTTTCACATATTGCCGTGTATCAAACCGCTAGTCATCACTGAAAAGAAAAAGCACCAAACATTCAGCAGGGAATCATTAAGTCCCACAATGGGATGTCAGTAGGTCCCGAGGAGAACACAGGCAGGAGACGATCTCTCTGCTCCAGCTATTGCTTCCCACATACTACTTTGACAGTATCAGCAGTAGCATTGTGAAAACACAGCCGGCTGTGACACTGCACAGGCTTTTCTCAATGGTACAGTGTATCTGGGAACTACCCCTCATGCTTTGTGCACTGTGTATTTCTCAAGCCATGCTCTTGTGCATTCTTTAAATGAGTGCTTAGCAACATGTTCTAATTAAACCTTGACAAAAACAAGCAGTGGTTCTTTTGGATCAAAACTTAATTTCCCCATTTTCTGTAAGAATGAGATACAGATTGTTTGTTAGGCCTGAGTTAGTAAGAAATATTTGTTACAACAAATATAGTTTTACAGGGAAGAGCCCCAAAATTTTGTATTTGTCTGGGCACTTCTAAACATCCTTTCAAGGATCATAGTTAACTTACTAACCTCACAGGAGCTGTCCCAGAAAACTCCACCAAGGGACATGCTGCCAAAAGGCAGTCAAAAACACAACAAGATTATGCTCAGTTTGGAACAGAAATATTGACTATTGTTTATGGTTGCCAGGAGTTAAGTGAATATGTTTAGGGGGTAAATTAAGTAAAAAAACTCCTGTAAATTGTTGGAAGCCTCATTGCAGGCTTTCCACCACTGTGGAAAGTACCACCAAGTCTTTAGAAAATAGCCATGAAATAGGAGAAATGCTTGAGAAAATGTGAAAAGCAGAGGCATAGTAAATAGTTCTTTTTAATAGACATGTGTCCAAAAGTATATAAATAGTGACAGCAAGGAGCTGCAAAAAGGCAAGTGTGAAATAAATCTGGCTCATGTGCAGCCCATTCTAACAGAAAATTTGACAAACCTACATAAGCAACAGAAAACAATCCAGTTGACAGAGTGATTCTACACTGATGGCCAAAATTCTGGCACCTCCAACCATAAAAACTTAGTGGGAGTCTGGAGATGAAAAATGCTGAATAAGAGAAGAATATGTAAATAAGCCATTCTGTCATAGCAGGACACATTCTCAGCTTTGAAATCTGCAATGTTCTCTGTCCCAACGATGTGTAATCGGAAATAGACATAATGAGCAGTCTAGGAAGAAGCTGCTGAAATCATGTGCAACTCCTGCTCTAGCTCTATCTGGATGAAGCAAAATTAAACAAGACTATTTTAATTAGACTGCAGTAGGGAAAAAAAGATTTTAGGGAGGAAGTGGGAAATGAATAAATATTGTAAAATCATAGAATCATAGAATCATTTAGGTTGGAAAAGACCTTTAAGATCATCCAGTCCAACCATTAACTTACACTACAAGTCCACACTAAACCAATCAAGGGTAGACTAGACTAAACCATGTCCCGAAGTGCCACATCTACCCGTTTTTTGAACACTTCCAGGGATGGTGACTCCACCACCTCTCTGGGCAGCCTGTTCCAATGCTTGACTACCCTCTCTGTAAAGAAATTTTTCCTAATATCCAACCTAAACCTCCCCTGGCGCAGCTTGAGCCCATTTCCTCTTGTCCTATCGCTAACTACGTGGGAGAAGAGACCAGCACCCACCTCACTACAGCCTCCTTTCAGGTAGCTGTAGAGAGCCATAAGGTCTCCCCTCAGCCTCCTCTTCTCCACACTAAGCAATCCCAGTTCCCTCAGCCGCTCCTCAGAAGGCCTGTGCTCCAGACCCTTCACCAGCTTTGTTGCCCTTCTCTGAACACGCTCCAGCACCTCAATGTCTTTCTTGTATTGAGGGGCCCAAAACTGGACACAGTATTCCAGGTGCGGCCTCACCAGTGCTGAGTACAGGGGGACAATCACTTCCCTGCTCCTGCTGGCCACACTATTCCTGATACAAGCCAGGATGCAGTTGGCCTTCTTGGCCACCTGGGCACACTGCTGGCTCATGTTCAGCCGGCTGTCTACCAACACCCCCCAGGTCCTTTTCCTCCAGGCAGCTTTCCAGCCACTCTTCTCCAAGCCTGTAGCGTTGCATGGGGTTGTTGTGACCAAAGTGCAGGACCCAACACTTGGCCTTGTTAAACCTCATACAGTTGGCCTCAGCCCATCGGTCCAGCCTGTCCAGGTCCCTCTGCAGGGCCATCCTACCCTCCAGCAGATCGACACTCCCACCAACTTGGTGTCATCTGCAACCTTACCCAACGTGACCATCAGAAGACTCCGTCAGATTTGATCAGAAAGTCCTGCCAGAGTAACAGATACTTGATCTGCAGCAGGTTCATCATTCAGGAGCGCTTCTGAGCACAGGTGCTACAAGAGGAACCTCATGACCACAGATGACTATATCTGTTTTTTTGACAACAGGCTACACAGTAATCATTCAGTTGGTACTTTGTCAGTGAGTGGAAGATGAAGAAAAAAAAGCTGGTCCTCTACTCAGTGGAGTGGATCCCCAAGGAGAGTGTAAACCAAGGATAACGTCAAGAAGGCCAAGCAGTTCTTGCATGAGCCTTCACTAAAAAGGTCAATGGTGAGCAGATGGTTATAGAACTAATGTCATTGACAGAGGAATACTATCTCAGCATTAGATAGAGGGAAGTATTTGTCCAGGTTGAATGCTTTCCGGTTAGCTGTCCCTCATCTCATCTCATTTAATGAAGCCATTTTAGAGCCATTAGTCCTGACAGCCATTAGCGCTGAAAAGTTGTGGAGAACTCTAATTAAGAAGAATTGAAAAGACAAATGTATTGCCTTTCTCTAAAAGAAAAAAAGAAAGGAATTATAGGCCCAATCAGCTTAACTTTGGTAAATGAAAAAATGTGGGAACAAAAACCCATTTGTAAGCTCATAACTGACAACAAGGAGATGAATAACAGTCAACAAGGATCTGTCAAGAACAAATCATGTTAAACCAATCTAATTTCCTTCTTTTACCACCCAGGGCCTCCAAGGCAGAGAAGAAGCAGTTTATACCATAAATCTTGGACTTAAATGAAGCTTTTGACACTGCTTTATATGACATTCTCATAAGAAAACTAAGGAAAAGCTAACCAAATAAGTACATACTATGTGGAAGTTGTACTTGGAGGGTGGTTATGAAAATGGATGGATGTACTGACTGGGTTTCCTTTGTGATCTGTGCTGGATCTGGTACCAGTCAGTATTATACTCTTGACTTGACCAAGGGAATAAACTGTGCACATTGAATTTACAAATGATGTCATGCTGGGAGGGACTGCAAGGAAGTTGGAAGAAGTTAGGGTCAAAATTGAAAATGATCATGGAGAAATGGTCTGGAAAAGAAGAAAAAAGAACAAAGGAAAAAAAAAAGAGGAGGCAAATCAGAAAGACAAATACATGGGGATCTATACGTGGGAATAATCAGCTGCACAAATCCAAGATGGGAAACATCTGGTGTGCTAGCAGCTGCACAGAAGGTGACTGCAAATTGAGTAAGAGTCAAAAATGTCCTGCTGCTGTGAAAACACCACGCTGGCATGAGTAAACAGGAGTGTAGCATGCAAGACATATGAAGTGCTCCTTCTGCTTTCGCCCTGAGCAGACAAGGCCTCAGCTGGAGCTCCCTGTAGCATCTCCAGTACTGCACTGCAAGGCACAGGCCAGCCTGTTAGGAGAGCCCAGGGAGAACAGGGGGAATGATCAGAGCTCCTGAAACTGCTCTGCAAGGACTGATGATGGAACACATCTAGAAAGGGGTGGAAGTCTTTAAATATTTAAAGGTTGCTGCTAGAAGAAGGGAGCAATGGGTTCTTAGCATCTGTAGAGAAAGCAGCAGTGGGTTTGCATTCAGAAAGACAGTTTCAGGTTCATATTAGTAAAACGTGCACCAATAGGGGTCCTGAGGCACTGGAATAGACTGTGGAATCCCCACCACTGAAAATCTTTAAGAACAGGATAAATAAAAAGCTGTTGTGAAGGACACTTGTCTTGTTAGCCTACATTAGGGCTGAGGGATGGTCTAGACACCCTCCTGATGTTCCTGCCAGCCCTGCTTTTCTACTGTGTTTTTTCTGCTTGTACAAAGAGGTTGCAGTAGTCTATAGCGATCTATGCAGCACCGGGTATAATAAATTCGAGGGACAGAGAAATTAAACTAATCCCTGCTTTTACATTATAAACCAAGAAGCCCCAAATTAATTACACTGAAAATGCAAATAGAGAAAGACTCTGCTCCAGTGAGAAAACTCTCACTGATTTGTATTGCCCTTGGATTGAACCCAAAGAGAAGAGCCTGTGCTATTTTCCTTGAGAATTGCTAATGGGTGTGTTGAATAAAATACAAAATTACAAAGGAACTAAACTTGTCTGTAAAAGTCTTCATCCAACCCTACTTAGGGTGCTGTTGTCTGAGTTTTAGTTTACTCATCTAGATCTATCTATTGTCTTTTGCCCATAAAAAATGACTCAATGTGTCCTCAGCTTTCACTGGCAAAAGACGACTTGTTGAAAAGGATAGGTTTGGCAAAACAAATTCAAACTTCTGCCATGGTTCATTTCTTCTTACCACTGACCTGTATTGTATCATGTCATATAATCAATCTGGTGTCTTGTGTAAGTACATGAGGAATTTGTTTTGTTTAACAGCAGCATGTAGGGTTTTTTTCTATCATTGTTGATCCAAAGTTTAGCAAATTACTGGCTGAACAGTGTATATTCTACAGTTTAATATTTCAAGTTGAATTACAGTTGTAATAGCTGACATTCAGCGGCAGTCTTATTCATCTAGCTGCTGACATAAGACATTTCAGAATGATGTGTGGAATAGCAATATTCTCATCTAGTTACTCAGAAAAATAGATGCCTTGCTAATAACTATGAAACAGTTACATCTTTAACCCTGCACTCACAGCTGAATGATCAAAATACGTATTTAGTATATATGATTCTCAGCTGATTGTGGTTACATGCTGAAAATAAGCTGCCGAATATATGCATGTTAGAGTGTAGTAAACCATAGCAATTATGGAACTTGTAATAATTTCCACATCAGACCATACTAAGTTTAGTGCTCAGTTAGCAGTCTAAAACTTAGTCAGAGATGACACCTAAATTAGGGGTAAAGTATAGGCTGCTGCACGACTCCAACAACAGATAAATAGGTTCTTCTTACCCTATCTGCCAGAAATCACTCATCTTAGGAAGCAATGATCCAATATCTGTCTGTCTGAGCAGCAAAGGTCTGCATTACTGGGTATTAGACCATTTTTAAAATACAGCTCTCAGTTGGAATGCAAATGAACTCAAGCAAATGGCAGCAACTCAGACTGGCAGACCACAGGCAAGACTTCTCTCATGGCCTGGCAGATTGGAAGAAGTGACCTTCAGCACCTTCATCAAAGACAAAAGGCTTCATTTCAATTAGTACTGGTGGTGATCACCTGTTATTAGATCAGACAGTTATCAGATCAGATAGAGTAACATTCACGTTACTCCTGAAAACATTTATTTTATGTTTTGGGAATTAAAGCAGAACTGTCGCTTTTGACACCAAAGCAGGCATTTCTAAGAAGGAAATGGATGAATCCAGGGGTTGCACAAAAAAGTGTCTTTTCCACCCAAATAAAATCTCACCAGAATTATTCTGGTCTCCAGAAAACATTAAAAAGTCAACCAAGAATTTTTCTTCTGAGACACAGATAGTGAGCATATATAGTACCAAATAACTAGGTGACCAGGATATTCACTGGAAAAAGAAAAAAATAACTTCAAATTTGGGTCAAATCCCAAATCTTCTGCTATTTGTAATCTTTCTCTACTTCATGAACATTTCTGGAAAGACTTGTCTCTGTTTCATAGCAGAACAAGAATATTTTTGAAATCTCAGAAAATTCCATAAAATGAGATTATTGTTCTCCATTCAGGTATCACAGCAATCGTTACTTAAATATTTTTAGCTGCCTAACAAAGACTTGCTTAGAACTGATTCCAAGTGATGACATGCTAATGGAAAGCTTTGTGTACAGCAGACACATTATTTGAGCACAGAGGTTCCCCTCCCTCCTTCATCAGCATTTTCTGATAGACTCTACTGATCCCAGGACTTTAGAGAACTGCTGAGGTAATGCTTACACTGAAGTTCAGGAGAAGTTTTGGAACATCCTCTAGTTAAAAAAACCTAAACCAAAAAAAACCTTAATTCTTAGCAGGACAACTTAACTTGCAAAAAGAATCTGATTTTCAAGCCAGATCTTATTTCTGAGCCCTTCTTACATTAGAGCTGCATTGAAACAGAAGAGTAATCTCATCAGAGAGTCAGTATGGTTTCCATTTGGTATTATCCCATGACTTGAGGTAATTCCATCACTGCTATAGCTCTCAAGTGGGTGAAGGAAAGATATTTTCCTCTGTTCCCAAAGGTAATCAGGGGCATAATGGGGAGGAGGGGGAGTGAAAGGCAGATAGACAGGATATTCTTTAATTTTTAAAACTGATCAAGGGAAGCACCGTGTGAAAACTCATGGACAGGTCACAGACACAGTGGCCATGATAAAATGGCTTACCTTCTACTCTGGATACATGTGGAATACATTGAGCTTAAACATAAAATGTAAGCAACCTCTCTCTGGTTAATCTCTGAGTAAATCTACTGAACTGTAGCTTGCAGCTGCTATGTTCCCTGATGGGAATATGTTTCTGCTTGTTTATAAGCATTTCTACATGTGTTTCAAAGGTGTTTGAATTAAAAAACTTTCCTGGGTCTGATTTTGCACTCTCATTTACTCTCATCCTGAAGAGAAAGGAAAATGTATCTATATATGTAGTTTCTAGTATATCTCATATCTCTGATCTTCCAATTTATGGATTATGAATAGATTGTAGTTTCTATTATATCTCACATTCCCAGTCTTTCAATTTATCGATTAAGAATAGATTGTTTTGAAAGGAGATGAAGAAAGAAATCATGCAAGTCAACAGGATACCTTTTAAAACATGGGTCTCAGCTGTGACTGCAGGCAGTGGGTGAAGAAGAGTGAATAGCGATATGCTTTTGAGAGAACACACTAGGAACCAGAATGGAGGTTCCCAAACTTTTTTGGATTGCTATCAACCCTCAGAATTTCTTGCAGACCACCAGGCATCATTATCATCAAACTTTTAATTGAAAACACTATTAAAAACAGTGTTTAATATGGCTCTGCGGATTAGCTGCGAACCCTTTACCGTGGCCTCCTGGACCACCAGTGTTCTGCAGACCATGGTTTGGGAACCACTGAACCAGACTACACACATCGTACACCCCAACAAAACACTTCTGTGTCTGAAAGCAAAGTCAGTCCTTCTATTGCATGATGTACTCAAATAATATACAAGTCAGTTTAACCTTCTTGGTACTTGAAGAAAGCACCCTTTTATTTTTCTCTTACCTTAAGTTTCTTTTTTATTGCTTTGGAGAAACAAGTAAATGGTGCCAAAAACCAGTTTATGATTGTTTCTTGTAGGATCTGTCTTGTATCTGGCAGTGGTGTAACCTTTCAGGAAGCTATCTACGAAAATAAGAAATATAAAACATAAAATCCCCCACACCGTGCACTGGTCATTCCAGAATAGTTATGATATCTGTGAATCCTAAAATAAAAAATTAAAAATAGCTTCTAAGCTTTTTGGTTTTTTTTCTCCTGTGGAGAATTTGTTCTTTTTTTTTCCCTTCCCAAAGCTATTAATGATGTTAAAGCTCTGTGTGTGGTCATTAAAGCATTTCAGCAACTTTCTGCAAATTCTTTACAGTTATTCTTTGGCTGTGGTATTACAAGATTGTCTGTTTATCACCAGATAAACACACAGAGGAAAATGATGATAGCGCTGAGAAGGGCACTTGTAGGGAAACATTATAAATATGAACAGTAAAACACCAAGGGCCATGATCCAGCCCTTACATTAAGTCAGTGACAGAGTGCAGTCTCACGTGAGAGCAGGAGTGGGCTGTAGCAACCCTTTTGATTATTCTGCCTCTGTATCTTCTTGCTTATGTGCATGCCACAGGCAAGTCAGCCAACCAGTGTCTAATAAAGCAAGGGAGTTTACTTGCCTCTCTTCATGTACTTAATAACAACTGTAACATGGAATTGGGAATGAGGAACCTTGGCAACTGGTGGCATCATAGGAAAAAACAAGCCCCATTTCTTTTCTAAAAAGACTTTTTTCTAAACAAGACTGTGCTTCCATGACAGTAGCTCACTTGTTTTGGAGAGGAAATAATGTTGCCACAGCACTTCCATACCCCCTATATGCTCAATAGCCAAGGTAGAGCAGAGGTTTGAGTCAGAGTGGGAGTGGAAAAGGGTCGTTACAGCAAAACTAATATTCAAGAGAAGTCAGCAAGGGAAAGGGGTAGCCTCTACTTTACCTTGAAAGAAAACAAAACCTACCCAGCTCGTCTCTATAGGTGTCTCCTGCAATACTTTACACTCAGCATCACTAATGGGCCCTACTGGAGTATTTATAAAAGTGATTTAATAATCTTTCCTATTTGTGTTCTGGCCCTCTTGCATATCTGAAAGGGTCTGGTATTCCTTACGTTGTCTGAACACCTTTCTTTTTCCATGCAGTGCCTACAGTTAGAGGTAACTATTGTGTTCCAGTGAGCATTGCCACCAGTGACTCAATTATTCATCTGATATAGATAAATTTTAGCTTGCAAACCTGACTAGACAGTGTTAAAACAAATCATGTTGCCTCTCCTCCCCACTGTCCAGACTCATTGCCAAAATCCCCTCTGGTGAAGGAGGTTAGGTGGGACTGTCATATGGCTGGTGCTTACCTGGGGTAATATGCCCCAGTTGAGCCAAGTATTTTAAATATGTATGTAATTCTGTAAGAATGAGAATTACCCACCAGAAGTAATGCCCTCCTCACATTCCTGCCCGACACCGTTGCTGTAGATAATGTGTGTACTTTCTTTAGTAAGTGCTGCCTTTCTGCCAACCCATCAGCTTTTGGCTTCTCTCCACAGGAAGCAGGGAAGCTGCGTTCACCTATGCCATTACTGCTGCCGGGGTTGCACACGCTGTCACGGCCGCCTGCAGCCAGGGCAACCTCAGCAATTGTGGCTGTGACCGAGAGAAACAGGGCTACTACAACCAGGAGGAGGGCTGGAAGTGGGGAGGCTGCTCTGCGGATATCAGATACGGCATTGAGTTCTCCCGGAGGTTTGTTGATGCCCGAGAAATCAAAAAGAATGCACGGAGGCTGATGAACTTGCACAACAATGAGGCTGGAAGAAAGGTATTCCAGAAAGGATGAGGGATGGGGAAACATGTGCGCTGGAGGATGGGGGGAGGCTGGCTTGGTGGCAGGAGGCATTCCCTGAGAACTTACCCCTCTTTCACCTGTTATCCCACGCCTACATCAAGTTACCTGATGGCATCTAATGTTTACATTTTGTTGCTGTTTCTTTTTATTCAGAGCTGGCCATGTATTATAGATGTTCCTCTAAATGTTTCTGCTTCCTGAGCCTTCTTTCCAGTCCTACTGCTAAGAGAGAGGACTTTGCTGGAGCTGTTTGGCATAATGATAAATCTTTGCTTTTTGCCTCCTTTGCAAAAATCTAGTGAGATTTTGGGGCTTGTGATGGGACAGGACTGGGTTTCTGCACTGCTGAACTCCCTCAGCACTTGCAGCTATTTATTCCATCCAAAACCAAAACAATTCTTTGACCACAGCTCTAATGAAATACACACTTCATAACAAACGCTATGCACAACTGTCCGTTTCTCACTGACGGGCTACAGACAGCTGCATTAAGTGTCACTTTGGAAGAAGAAACAGTTTCATGCCTACAGCCATGACTGAGTTGTTTGCAATGGAAACAGTAAACATCATGAGCTATGCTGATTTATGTCCGTTGAATAACAATCCTCATAGCTCTCAAAGCTTGCCATTTTAAAAGTATAAAAAATCTTTCTGCATAATATATACCTGCCTCAGAAGACGTTTTACTATACCCTTCACAGTGTTTTCCCCCAGGTAAAAAGTTGTTGCTTCTACCCTCCAGTGTCGTAGGAGACTCTAATATACCACTCCTCCACACCTAGCCCCCAAAGTTAGACTGAAATTTTCTCCTCTAAAACAGTGTGTACTTTCAGTCCGACACCAAGCACTAGCTGCTGAGGTGGGCAGAGATGGCTGAATTGGTGGAAACAGAAGCAGTACAACTATCTCGTTGCCTGTATTTTGGAGAATGCATATTGACGCCCAGTCCATGCAACAAAACCTCCTGGGGACTGCAGTTGGTTCTGCACTGAAACCGAAGGGGTGGTGTATGGGCAGTTATCTATTGGGATGAAAGTATTAGATAAATTCAGCATGGTGGAAGAGACCAGTTATGGGGCATAATCTCAAGTGTAGAGACAGGACCGATACTCGATTGATGCTCGATACTGAGGTCTCCAGATGTGAAGGAGGCAGCTGACTGAACAGCCAGACAGAAAAGCATCCTTAAGAGGGCCACAATCTTTTTTCCCAAAACTTGCTCTGTTTAGGGGGTAAGAACACCTCATACTGCTGTATTGCATCTTGGAAGACAAGCTCAAGGTCTGATAACTTCTTTTAGCCTAGACAATCCACCTCGGCATCATGCATTGTGTTTGGATGCAAAGTAAGATCGAAGTCACACGTTAAACTTGCAACGGAGCATTTATTACTGCTGGATGCATTATGATCCCTGCTTAAACTGGCAACCCACTGTGTTGGGCACTGTGCCATCCCCATGGAGGTGCTGATGCATGTTCTGTTCCTGTTTTGAACATGTTACAGTCTAGATGTGAAAGAGGGACAAAAGAGCAAAAGCAGATGCATAGATGGAGAACAGTGAAGTCCCTTGTCCATGGAAAGGCGGCGGCTCAGTATCTGAGCCGGGCACTGATCCCAGGTCCCACAGTTCTAAATATAGACCACATTGCTGATTCTTATTAAGCAAATTATATTTTTAGTCTTCATCAGAATTTCATAAGCAGGGGGACATAAGAAAACCAAAGAAATGTGTATTTTTACAGATATTTCTGTTAGTAGCATTCATGCAAATGCATTTCTTTTAACATTTCTAAAAACTTAATTTTTTGCAAATGTTCTTGCAAAAACAAATTGTAACACTCACTTGCATGTTTTTGAGACAGGAATAAAAAGGCTTGTAAATACGGACAACACAGGGTTTTTTTTCCCCAAGCACATTTCTTTATAAATAGTATTTTGGAATTTACCCACTTTTTTGTTGCTGGCAGTTTTCAGTAGTTATTTGTACCCATATATTTTCACTGTAATCATTAACGCATCATACTGCTTTCAAAAGCTAAGGATGACTGAAAGGATTTGGTGCAGCTTTTTGTTTTTGTTTTTAAGTACAATCCATCAAATCCCAAGGAATGCGCTCGTATAAAAGATGGTTTGGGGGTCATGTTTAAAAATAATGTTGGTGTTATGACATACATTCCCATGAAATGAATATGCAAAGTTGTACATTATATAATACTTAGTGATTTTGGTTCATCTGAGATCATCCGCTATTTGTATAAATTAGACATTCTGAATTTGAGATTGACTGAAACTTAAAGTTAGAACAAAACTCTGGAAACAAGAATACATTTTCTTTGTTTTCTGGGTTGGACCTTTAAGAAAGCAGCCACAGAGTTTTGTGCAATTTCAATGTGAAATCACAAGTCCCTTCTGAGAATCCAGGCAAACTTGAAATCTGACCTACATCCACCTGAAACTGGGCAGTTTTGGGGATCCTGCGTAAACTGGGATTGTGAGCCTGAAACCAGGAAATTTTGCTTATGTGTGAATGTCATTCTGACATACTCCACATGGTCTTTATTCACACTCACGTCAGAAATACTGCATTTATATCTGGACACTTGCTGAATCACAGCACTGAACCTCCATCTTCCTTCTTTCCCCTTTCAAAATCTCACAACACAACTGGGAAAAGCTCGTACCTCTCTGAGTAAGACTCTGTCAGTACCATCCTGCTGATCTGCATGAGACTTGTCTTAAAATTTGCAAACAGTTTGGAACCAAGCTTCTGGTTCATAACTGCTATTATTAAGGACCAAAGTAAGGATATTTTTCCCTTGTTACTAATAGGAATAAAAGGTAAGAAGACGACCACAGGCAATTCAGATTATTTTTTCATTCTTTGTTGCTTCAGAAGTTCTCAAATAATCTTTTCAACCTTAGGGTGGAAATGCCAAGACAGTAAAGGAAATATATGGTTTTGTAGCTTCCTACAGAGATTCTGCCAACCATTAAAATATTTCTTAGTTACAGTTCAATCTTATCAAAACTGGTACAGGAAAAAAAAATCCAACAACTTGATTATATGAACGTTGGTCCACTTGCCAAGGTCTTATATTTCACAGCACTTTCACTATTAAAACCCCCCCCACATTAACATCTTTAATGATAAGGCTCACAGTTCTTATTCAGTCCTGGCTCATTTCATACTGAATTGGCTTTTTAAACTAGATAAGGACAACAACATTTAGCCAATAAATCTGCTTTCTTAATTCTAGTCTTCTCTTTAAATCCCAGAGCCTCCTAATACAGAAACATGAGGAAAAAAGGATGCAAAGAGCTCCCAACCCCACCTACAGTTATTTCCAACTTGCTCTGAAGTCAGTGGGAGGCCCCTGATGACCTCACTAGACCTCTACCAGGTGCCCAGAAGATCATTGCTAGGATCATTATCCAGGACTCTGACAAGCAGTTTTGCCCCCCCCCCCAGCAATTATTTGGATGTTCTCTTATACCATCGTATGGAATTTTTCATGCCCTGGGACAGGAATTTTGCCCATCCTCAATCTCTCCCAGCACTTGTCCCAGACATGCCTGGGAGTCAGAGGCATTTGCAACTGTAACAGTGACTAGAGTGTTTTGCTCTCATAGGGATGTTCTCAAAAGCTGGCCTGCTGGTATTTCACTGTTGTTAAAAATAGAGTCCTGAGGAATTTCTCTTTGAGGAAAAAACAGCACGCTGTATAAATAATTGCACAAATTTTGCAAACAGCTGGGGGGAAATAGTTCTGGGGGCTCTTTAACTTGAGTCTGAGTCTGAGATGCTCAGTACAACACTCTGATGAAATACCTCCTTGAAAACAGATGATATTTAGGCTTTTCAGGGAATTTCTGATTACTCTGGGAAGAATAAAGACCCTAATTGCCCCGCATTGCATCTCCTAATTGCTCTGCATTGCATTTCTAAGAATTATTTCAGCTAATGGCAAATTTGTGAAGTTTCTAGTAAATTTGTAATGAATAGCACCAATGACAAAATAATAAACTTGCCATCAGTGCCATTTGGAAGAAATAAACGCTTTGCAATTCCTGGTGATGTGAGATGCTACTGATGGAAGATTTATGCTTTGCGGCAAAACAGCGCCATGCTGTGTAAAAGAGCGAAGTAGCTAACTTCACCATCAGTTTTTAAATGGCCGCTATGATTCAGGATGGAAAATACAAGTGTGGTAAATGAAAACAAGCCCCCAAAGGAAGACTAGTGTAAGTCTAATGAAAATGTTACTGAAAGAATGGCTTGTTGCAAATCTGAATGATTACAGAGAGATCTGTGGGCAAAACTTTGATAGAGTAATGAAAAATTAAATACCAACAAAACCAAGCAAGCTTTGATGCTGTTTTATGAGACAGCTTTCTACCATGTATTTTTAGAAACAAGTATCTTTATTCTGGGATAAATGAACTTAGAAAGAGTAACATCTGGGAATGTACACCATTAATCTTAACTTTTTGTTGAAAGCTTGAAAACAATGGCCGGCTCTCATGGGGAATCTCAATTATAAAAACGGGGTTTTCTGTTTGTTTGTTTTTAAGGGGGGAGCTAAAAGAACAAGCTGACAAATTGGTAGCAGATCACAGCTTTTACTAAAAAGAAGAAAAGAAATGTTTCTAACAGTTTATCAATCAATTAGGCTCTTATGATAGACAATGACTGTGGTTATGTGGAGAAAAAGCTGGCCTATTTCTTTCCCTTCCAGAAACACACCCATCACACTGACTGCCAGCAGCTCAGCCTGGTACCATCCCAATATTTATTTCTTTGTAATGTTGATGGGTTTTTCTTGTTGTTTTTTTTGAATGCCTGGAAGATGACAACATCTTATTTTACATTTGAAACAATAAGAGTGTGGGGACAAGAAAAAATATAATTCAGACTCTCTTTAGAAGAGATTATTCAATTACTTGGGACAACATTTCCATGTAAGCCATGGCTCGTTCTCACAGTTCCTGGCGCCACAGGACTGTGGTACTGGGAAGGGTTTTTTTGCTGACATGCTTTGGCGGTAGAACAGCTAATGAGGTGATTGTTTGGTCACCACTTGCTTTATATATACACATACACACACACACATATATATGTAGGGTATGTGTACATAATTACGTAGAATTATACATATTTATGTGTTGTCAGTTTGTGCATAAAATATGTAAGAAAGTGTTAGCTCACTTCACCCCACATGAAATATTTAAATTAATAAGCTCACTTCTGTGAGATGCAAAGCATACCCTAATATGTTGCAAACTGCCCTCACTGTCACCTAACAGAACATAACATTAGAAGCAATCCCTAGAAGACGACTCTGGATTAAATGCTCCAAAGTTGCAGCAGAGGCTGAATCCCGGTTTCAAAACTGAAAGCCAACTAATTTTATGCTCCTATAAGCCTAAAATATTCTTCAAAATGTGACTTTCTTTCCTAAGTCATCTCAGCGATTTAAAGAATGTGACTTTCCAGGTTTTACAGCTCTGAGTCCATCATTTGCTGAAAGTTTCTTTCTCTAAAAGAGACAAACTATTTCACTGCACATCCCTTGTGAGAACACTCATGAAAGAAAAGCTTGCGATAGTTGTGCTTCATGGCATACTTTCCACTTTCCCACTTAAATTGATTTGCAGACAGATATAAATCCAATTTCAGAAAGTTTGGTGTTACAGCTTGGGTGGGTTGGATGGATAACTAATGCTTATCCATATGTCCTGAATATGCAAGCTTTGGCTCAAAATCTCATGAGGATAGTTCTCCTGCTTCCAGTTGGGCTGGATTTACTAGCCTATTTTTTTCTTCCAGAAACACACCCTTAACACTGACTGCCAGAAGCTACATCTGGTACTATCCTACTTTTTGAACACTTTGCTTTAAAATTAGAGGGGGGGAATAGCCAAATATTTTAGGACTTGCTAAATGGTTTTATTCTAGAAATGCGCATACCCATGCACACCATGCAATGTATGCAAGAGAGATATCATCCATCTAGTAAAATATTATCGCACCCCCCTCAAGTCTAACATCTCTATACTGCCTGACAGAATAAAACCAGCAATGAAATGTTTTTAACCCTTTGAGATTACATTTAAATTTTTACTTTCAAGCTTTACAGCAAATTTCATAGAAACACTGCAGTTGCACTTGGTTTTGCTTTTTGCAACATTTCACTGTAAAAATAAAATTCAGAAAGTTTTAACCAATTGCACCAATTTACTGCTCAAACTGAGAAGCTATTTTCTCTTCTTCTAGAAGGTAGTGAAGAGGCCCTCATTAATAGTAGGGACTTTCAGCTGATGGGCAGCAGGTCTCAAAATCCCAGGCTTATTTTCCTGCTAGCCAAGAGGAGAACTTGGGTAAAAAGAGCAGTGGGCCTTCTGCACTTTTTTTAATGCATTCAGTGGGAATACTATGGGAGTGGATTCCTTACCTACGGAGGCTTGTGAAAGGTAGGAGGAGGTGGCTTCTCAGTATACCAGCATGTCCTCAGTGCTGCTGAGCTCTGGCCAGTGCCAGGGAAAAGCCATCTTGTGCTGTGGCTGGGTACTGACCCACTGCAAAGCAGAAGCTCCCTGCTGCCATCAGACTAAACGATAAGAAAAATAGGGATGCGACAAGAGAGGGAGTAAGCGCAGTAATTTAGTTCCTCATCTCCCATCCCACAGAGTATAAATACTGCTTTGATGCTCGATGGAGCAGCCTCACAGAGGAGCAGAAAGAAAAATATGCAGCTGAAGCACCCATATTCCTCTCCTGCTGGTTCTATGTCTTCTCTTCAGAAGGTTGGGCACAACCCAAGGAGATATGACATGAACTGATCAATTTTGGGCTCTATGATCTGCTATTAATGAAGAATATTTTCAGCACATTTGAATTAGAGGAGTAGCATTACACCCTACTAATGTTAGTTACACCCCTGGCTACCTGACTTAAAAAGACAAACCCAAACAAACCCAACTTTGTTTCCCAGATGAGTCCATGAGAACAGCATTTTGTCAGCAGTGGTGGACCCCAGGCTGCACCGAGACTAAGGTTAGGCAGTCCCCACATGCCATCGGCTTGTGTGGCTGCAGCTGCTTGAGTATCAAAGGGGTGGTGACATCTTATGACCAGGGTCCATCTCTTTTGGTACTGGTATTACCCAAAACAAAAGTTGATCACTTGCATATTTGATGGGGGAAAACTCCTGAAGTCTTCTATTTCTTTTTGATACTGCAGTCAAAAAGTAATATGGATTTTGTTACACTCGACATCTGGTCCAAAAATGTGCATTTCCACTAAGGAAAACACAAACCAGAAAAGGCAAGCCAAAACAAACACACACAAAATGTTACTATTGTTTTTACATATTTTATCCAGATAGGATTTTTAATATGTACAGAAACTGTATCTGATGTTATGCAGTTGGGTCTAGATATGGAACTTGAAAAAATGAATTTCTTTTCATGCATATCATTTTGTTTTATTTCAGTCTTCGCAAGTCTTTTTCTACTTAACTGGCAGCGGACAACCCTCAAATTGCATTTTCAGTGTATGATTTATATAGGTATAAAAATATGTGGGATAAGAAAGCTTTAACATTATTATTTCACAATTCATTTAACAAAGTAGCAGTAGTTAGAAAATTTTACTTGGCAAGATGATACTGGGGTGGGAGTGGGCCTGTATGCGGAAAAGGGACCTAAGGAATGTTCCTATGATTAGTCTGAGGCAGCACAGTCCAATGATGGGAATTTGCTTTGGGAGGTAGATCTTGCTGTAAACCATTCAAGATTAGATACGAGGCACTGACATATGACAAATGAAACTGCTGAGAGTGGGTCGTACGAGCTAATGATTTTCAATCTTTAATCAGGCACCTAGCTTGGCATAATGTGTTAGATTTGAGTAAATAAGTACCTTTAAGGCTCAGGGTCAAAACTTTGATGGGAATTTTGCTGAGGAATACTGAGCTGGAGGGACATTCAGGAAGAAAAACATTAGTTGCTCTTCATACACAGCATTGAGTGAACAGGGTCAAATCCTGCCACCTTTGCCAGGTCCAGTGGCACCTTGCTGGCAAGTGGAAAGCTGCTTGAGATACCACTCAGCAAGGTGCAGATTGCTGTCTACCCGGTAAGCTGCAAAGCAGCAGCACCAGGGCATACGTGGGGACCTCCGCACGGCACCTCATGGGGCTTTATAGACATACCTCTGGGAAAGCCGGAGCCTGCTGGCTTGCCAGCAAAGAGGAACGCTCTGCAGCATCTGGGTGGAAAAAAGGGAAAAAAAATCTTGCTTAGAATCTGCTTAGTTTGGGCCTTGTATTCCCTGACCTCCAAGTTTTTGGGCACAATTCTGTACCCACAGCTGACTGTGGGCACACAAATTATAGCATTCAGGAATTTAACTACCTGATGATTGGGCCTGTGCTCAGTGTTGTAACCCCAAGCATTCCACATTCATGAGAGAAGCCTCCAAAAAAAAAAAAAAAAAAAACCTGCGAGATTGGCTTCAGGATCATGAATTAATACTTTCTGAAAGTTCTGCTTTTTTGAGCCTGCATGGCTTGCATTTGCAAGTTCTTCTGCCATCATAAGCAGTGGGAACCTTTGAAAAAATACAGCAGTGAAATCAGATTTTTGTACAGCAAAATGACTCACGAAACTGGATCTTCAGAAAGACAACAACAACAAAAAAGAAATCAAGACTTAAGATAAAGTTGCTGGAGATTGTACTACAGAGGGTGCCAGGCAGTGCTGTATATAAATGGCAGCATCTCAACCAAATGCATGCACACAGGCAAACATATATACACACACACGCATCCATAGATAAATATACATATACGAAGGTATCACCTAGGCCACCAGAATGGGTGATATCTTTGTCTTTCAGGAACAATGTCCCTTTCTGTTGTAGCAGGGAAGCACATCAATGACAGAGATGAAGGCTCCTTGGAACAGTGTCCAGAGTGTTGAGCCCACATAAGAATAAGGAGCCTCACAAGCTTCACCTCCTCCCACTTGGAACAAATTACTGACTTGACCTTTTCAACCAAAAATCAGACATCACAGACATGTGCAGAACCTGAAAAAATGCGTACTAAACCACAAGCCTGCTCTTCACCAAGATTTACTACTTAGGGAGAAGAGGAGTAGGTCCATCCCATTGGTAATGCTTTCCTGGAAGTCCTTAGATCCCATAGTGCTTTGTGGTGAAGGTGTAGAGAAGGTTGTCTCCATCCACCTTTTGTCATGGATTTTGCTGCAGTGCTTGTGGCTTCAATTGTGTGTTGATCAGTGACTGAAATACAGAGCTGTAGAAAGAGGCTAGTTGAAAAAAACTGTATTTCAGCAATACCAAGCAAAACTTATAAGCAATTTATCATGTGTGTGTGTATATATGTATGTGTGTATATATACAGATATGTTTATATGTGTATATATATATATATGCACATCTGAATACCGATAAGTTATTTTAACCCAAATTTCTGGAACAGGATTGGAATCTTGTTTGGGGTCTTTGAAAAATCACATTCTTAGAATCATAGAATCATAGAATCGTCTAGGTTGGAAAAGACCTTTAAGATCATCCAGTCCAACCATTAACCTACACTACCAAGCCCACCTAAACCAATCAAGGGCAGACTAGACTAGACTAGACTAGACTAGACTAGACTTCTGCACAGGCATGAAGTCAAGACAGATGAATCCTGAAAGACTCTGGAGTATTTCATAAGGCATCCCTCTACTCACTGCTACTGAATTGCAGCTGCCACAGCAGAAGGCATCAAGTTTTCCAGCTTCTTTTTTTTCTGTAGGGAAGACAGGAAGGTGATACAGTTTGTTGGAGAGCAGTGGCCTTTCCACTGTCCACAAAAATTGGCTCATCATAGCCTTGCTGATTTTCTTTTTAGAGTAGTTGCAGCTATAGTAGCTTCTTCCCTAATCCAGAAAAACCTTCTTGGAAATCACCTTTTCTGCTTCTGAAAGGCTAACTTGAACTTGACCTGGGAAAAGCCTGTGGTTCCAGAAGGTCTAAGGTATTTTTGAATAGGATGCTCAGCTATCTTGTACTTGCTACTGTATGTTGGCAAGGAGAATCAAAACCAAATATTCTCTTTAATATTGAAACCCCAGAAATTTGGGAAAAAACAAAACATACAATTTAAGTGAAACTCGAACAACTCAGGAGGGTGCCCTCTATTTGCAGGGATAACCAGATCTGTACAGCTTTTATTTTAAGGCCAGTTTCTTAAGCAGTAAGCATTTTTTACTTCCCTTCTACTTCATTATGCCATTGTACTCAGATTTCGGCCCTTTTATCCTTTGCCCATTTCAGTCATGTTCTGGGATCTGCAATGAAACCACTACAGGAGATGGTCTGCAGCATCAGTAATGCTTTAAGACAAGCTCAGTAGCTCATATTTCTTTGTTAGCATCCCATTGCGAAGGGGAAAGATCAGTTTGCTTTCTTCTTAGGTCTTGATTTTCATAAGCTAATGATGACTGTGGGTGTAATTGTGGTCAGGCTTAAGTGGTAGCGCGAGGGCAGAAAAACAGAGAGACACTTCCGTGAGGCCAGCTTCCCCTCCACCGTGCATGCGGAGCAGGCGGGCATCTGCTTGTCTTCCCCCGGGCATACGCCCCTGCCCAGAAAAGGAGGGATGTGCCAGCCATGGCGCGGCTTGGCTGCAGCGGAGGCGGGAGGTTGGGAGAAGAGCATGAGCCCAAGCACCCGCCAGTTTGGGTGCCTTGTAGAGACCATCTGATGCTGGGTTAACCTCCTCCAGGTTAACCTCCTCTAGCTATAGCAATAATAAATACTCCCGCTTCTCTTTGGCTCATAGCTTAGCAGGACCCTTCAGTGTTATTTTATTTCCTCTAACGTTGCGCAATCATTGCCCTGGTGCAGAAAATGTATTTGTGTCTGAACATTTGTGTGATATTTGGGCTAGATACTGCAAGGAGTGCTGCTCTTAAAGGGGATGGTGTGCTCTTTGGAATAGGTATGCTGGTATTACCACTGCTGGTATAGGCAAAATTATTAATTATGCAGTGAACAGGAATGCCTGTTCAGCCTCACAGTATATATTGTTCTGTGATACTAAAGCTGGTCAACATTTTTTAAACGTTCTTTGAACGTTATTTAAAGCAATTAAGATTAAATATTCTGAATCTTGAAACACTTTTTACTTTTCTGTTTTCAAAATGAAAATGGTTTGGAAAATTTTTTTTAAGTCACTGGAGTCCCATGAATTACTCTGGCTCTAAAGACGTGTATTCTGAAATGTCAGTAAATATTCTCCAATGGTTGGGAACAGAATGCAAATGTTTTCTAATAAAATGACAAAATGCTGTGTTTCTGACTAAGCACCATGTAAACCAAAATGTGTTACAAGCATTCTGCTGGGAGGTGAGAAGATTTATGAGCATGCATTTGAAAAATTTCAACCAGCAGTAATGAATATTCATATGAACTAAACACACTGAGATTTAAGAAAGCTTGCAATACCATTTTCCTGCAGTAACAATATGCAAATGTCTATACACATAGGTTCTTGAAGAGAGAATGAAATTGGAGTGCAAGTGCCACGGAGTTTCAGGTTCTTGTACAACTAAGACCTGCTGGACCACGCTTCCTAAATTCAGAGAGATTGGATATATTTTGAAAGAGAAATACAATGCTGCAGTGCAGGTGGAGGTGGTACGAGCCAGTAGACTAAGACAGCCAACCTTCCTGAAGATCAAGCAGATTAAGAGTTACCAGAAACCCATGGAAACGGATTTAGTGTATATCGAAAAGTCACCCAACTACTGTGAGGAAGATGCTTCCACGGGGAGCGTCGGTACCCAGGGACGACTCTGCAACCGTACCTCTCCCAATGCGGATGGGTGCGACATGATGTGCTGTGGAAGAGGGTACAACACGCACCAGTACACCAAGGTGTGGCAATGTAATTGCAAATTCCACTGGTGCTGCTTTGTGAAGTGCAACACGTGTAGCGAGCGGACAGAAGTGTTCACCTGCAAATAACGGCATCACGTGCAAATGAACAGAACAAATCACCACAAGTGAAGAAAGTGGAGTACAACAAACGATGACAGCATCATTTTGCACATCTAATCTTCTTTGGGAAAAAAAAAGAAAACCACAAACACCACCACAACAACCAATCCCTCCCCACTACTTACACTTCTAAGGATGGTGCATTTTGGCTGGCTGGCTGTTGTAACTGCTTTGGAAACATGGGCAACAGGATTAAGGTGATGTTGACAACCACATGATACTTTCTCTCTCTTTTGGTTTTTTTTTAACTACAATCTGGGTGTTGTAGAGTTCTCCTAGTAAGTGTTTTAAGTTATACATATCAGAGAAGGTGATTGCATTGCAGCTCCCATGAAATTTAAAAGAAAAAGACACTTTCTCCTATTTTACAACAACAAAAGCACCAAGCCTTGTGCAAATAAAGACTTCTTTTAAAGGAAATGAAATCTTCACTGACTAGAACACAGCAGTCTTGCTGCAAAAACCTAAATTTCTAAGAAAGCAGGTAGAGAGAAAACAACTGGTAGGGAGACAAAATCTATGGCGGAAATACTCCACTATCAGTTTGGAAAAAAATAACGTTCACAAAATTACATCAGCTGCCAGTGACACTGGAACTCTTTGAATGAACATTAAAAATAATTATTTATGTTTTTAATAGTATCAAAAAATTCTAAGCACTAACGGGTAGCTATGTCTTAATTCTGTACTAAATGTAAACTTATTGGAACTCTGACTTTATGATTTTTGTATTTGGTTCTCCCTAAGTTCTTCAATGCTACTGATCTGTTGTCACTCCACTATTAGAGAGTTCAATTACTGTAGGCCTTAAGCAATTACCAGAACTGAGCAAAAAGATCATGTGAAACTGTGGTTACAAATGCTTGATAAAGACTTTCCCCGCTTGCCTCCTGAATAAGAATGACTCTTTTTAGACTCAGGCTTGAGGCGTGGAGCACCTGCCCTCAGCTCCTTGTAGGGAGTTTTAGGATACAAAGACATGCTTCGACAAATATCAAAGGTTTTGCTTTGCCTTCAAATGCACTGGCAGGATCTTCCAAGCATTGCATTTTGCCTTTAACAGTTGAAAGTTAATATTACAAATATTTTTAAATAACTTGTGCTCAGTGTCAACTGAGAAGTTAACAAAAATATGGTAGCTGAGCTCTATGTTGCTGCAACCTGTGAGCTGTGGTGGCTTCATGAGCATAAGAAAGCTAAAATTTGGGTTAGCCTGTGTTGTCATTATTCTACAGTTGGCAATAACATATCCCCTGATAAATAGATGAATGTTAAGAAAGCAGCTGACTTTTTACACCAGCACTCAATTATAATTCACACACCTTTTCCCTATGAGAGATTTTTAAAAAAATCCTCAGACATTTTACTACTGTAAAATCTAGTGTTTTTAACCCCAAGAACCAGGTATGCCCACTTACAACACATCACGAAAATGTTTGCTTGCAGCAAGGGTCCCTACCTGATTTTCTGAAAACTTGGGTTAAAAATTTCCTAATGTCTGCATATCTGCATTTCTAGCTTTTGTTTCATTTTACTACTTTAATTGAGGGGCTGTACAGCCATGAGCCCTCCCCTCCTGACATGGGAGCACTTGCCACACCACATGGTGCTCTTTGGGCAAGGGGCTGGCGGAGCTATCGCTCTGCCAGCTACCTTGCTGGATATGTGAATGAGCCAGGATTACCTCCGTAATTTATGGACATGTATCATCAAAAGTAACTCATCACCTGGGGACCTTCCTTCGAACACTCGTGAGGACCTGCCTTTCTGACCCCAAGCACTTACACTCTGAAAATCAGACCCCTTTGATGAGTCTCTCATGGAGCAATCCAAAATTAAAGAGCTCGTTTTTTTCATTGTTGCTGTTGGTTTCTAAATACCAGCCTTGGTGTGAACAAGTGCAACTCCACAGAAGTTAACAGGGGCCCCCAAAAATGCTAGAGTCACTCCATATAATTTAAAGTCCCTTTGATTCATGGGTATTGTTGAATAATAGTGATATACTGTACTTTCACTACATTCTTGACAGGAAGCAAATAAAGCTCCCAAGCACAGTAATGCACAGTCTTATGGTACTAGATACTGTAAATATATTAGAATAGTATTTGTTAAGTACAATTGAGGAATCCAATTAAGTTATATTATTGTATATCGTTTAAATGTCTATAGAGTATTTTAAATTATTGTGAACTACACTGCGTTAAAAAAGAAAAAAAAGGTTATATATTATAACACCAACCACTCTGAAAAGTGGACCAAAGTGACACTTTCTCTTTTTTTTTTACATACCCGTATTTCAAATAGCTCTTTCAGCTACTGTAACACCATTGTAACAGTCCTACAATTGGATTAGTTGTCTAGAATATAATGTTTCAGAGCATCCTATTAAAGCTTTGCTCATGTGGGGGTGCAGCATTCAGAAAGGTACTGTATGGCACAAAGCAGGGGCTGACCACAAAAATGCATGGACTTTGAACTATGTCCCAAGAAAAAGCAGTTTTGGTCAGAAAACACCATTACCACTAACGTACTGAAACATGCCAAAAAAATGGCAACCTTTTAACGAAGGTGTCTATGAACAGAAGTGGGTTACACACAACTTTCATTTTAAAAATGTAGTTTGATGTCAAAGAACTGTGACAATAGAGGTTTGAATGCGACCAGCAACACAATGTGGTTTAACCATACCTTAGCCATGATAAAACTCAAAATACTGTATGTTATTAAAGAATTTAAGAGCAAAGATCAATTTGTTTACTATGTTAATGTTTTATGGCAAGCAAAAAACAAAAGATGAAATGTGTTTCCATTAAAACTTAATTTTTTCCCCTTCTAGTTCCCTTTCTTTTTGTTTGTTATTTATTTAGAAAAAAGAAAGAGGGCAACAAGGCCTTATGCAAAGGGCATTTGTGTACAGGCTTCTCTGGATGAGAAATGATAGGCAGATTTCAAGTCCAAAGCAGTTTTTGTGTTTTGTGAGAAACAGTAATGACTGTGCCTGTGTTTGGTATCAAAGTTATCCACCTACACCAGTGGTACAGAGAAACTGGCACTAGCACCAACCTTTCTACTACCAGAGACTTCAGGTGGCCCAAATGAGGAGGAAATAAATATTTTGTGATAGAAACGTAGCATCAAAAATGGTTCTCAACCATGAACCTCACGTAACAGATTAGCGAAGAGAGTGGAATATGAGATGTAGAGGAGACGCTTGAAGGCCCAGACTTCAGCATTTGCCCATGCTCCAGCTTATTCAAGCAAGTTATGGACGTATCTGAAAATCTAGCTGAATCTGGACCTAAAATATTTTACAGCATTTACCTTGGTCAGAATAGTAGTAACCTCCTTGATACCGAGAACAGTGTCTTCCTACATGAAATCTAAAGAAAATGCACAACCTTTGTTGTATTTGCCCCTTGGGAAAGATATCCAGCTATAGATAAAGGTATAGCCAAATTCCACATGAACTAAGTCCAAAATAACTTCATTAAAGTGAACTGAGTTGCCCTGGGTTTATAGCAGTATAAGTATGCACAGCATTTTACCCACGGATGCCAAAGAAAACACTGCACCTTCTTTCTAATTACATCATGGGAAACTTGTTAATAGAGCTGCAGGAAGTTTTTATAGCAAATGGTAATATTATATTCATTTCTACGATGACATCTGGAAAGTAGATGAAACTCATCAAAAGGTTTGCACATCTTTTAACAAATCTAAAGCATGTTGCGAGTAGGTCACTTAAAGTTTCAGACATATTTCCATGGATTTCTTTCCTAGTTTAAGGTTAAAACCCCAATGTGATACTGAATGTAACAAATCCCTTATACCAGCTTTCCCATGCGAATAACTTGATATGCCTTTCACTATTGAAGACGCTATTGGCATTCAACAGAAAATGCTTTCTATAATGCTAGAGATAATTTGCACTCATAGCAATTTTCATAACTGGACAGAATGACTGCACGTTTCGTTTCCAATCCTTCAGACCTTTTGTTGCAATGACAGTTCCCACAGCGAAGGTGGTACAGTAAAGACCCAACATTCTTCTCTCCAAGTGATGGCCACAAGGAGATGTGGGATATACACACTAAAACTATGTCTAAGGGGAAAAAAAAAAATCATCAAAGTTGCAAAGGCAGGGGAAGTTGTAAGCAATTTCGGTTTGTCATACTGGTATTGTAAGAGACCTCCTGCATGCAAAACAAACCGCATTGTAGGCTGAACTTCACCCACAAACTTCTTTCCCCTCGAATCCAAAGTCCAAGTCTGCATCTCTGCATATGCAGACTGTTTCATTGGAGAACAAGCAGGCCCAAAGGTTGGCAAGTATTTTCCTTTTGTGTTTTAGCTGCTGTTAGGAAATATATGGGATCATTTTCTGAGAAGGGAGATGGAGTTGCAAATTTAAATTTTGCATCTCATTTTTTAAATGAAGATCTACGATTTTTCCCCCCTGCATATTCCTGCAGTACAGATATATGTGCTTTAAAAGATTTGTTTGGTGAAGAATAAAGATGGCAGTTTTCACATAATACATGGTGGTTGTCTGTAATGTGTTCCACAGAGCACTGAGGCAGAGGGAATAATACTGCTGTAAATTCAAAATCTTTAGTCGTGTTGTTTTTACTGAAAGCAATACACTAAATATTACTCGTTTGGAGACCCTAGTGTGATTCTATTTTATAGGATGGTCCTTCCCATAAATTGGTATTATGAAAGACCAAAAAAATGGGAATAATAAAGTTTACTTTGGTTCCCGGTCCTCTTATTCTCCCTGTAAATAGACCAGAAGATCAATGAGGAAACAGCTTAATGACATTTAAACTTGGCATAGGTATTAAAAATGATTAAGATATTTGTTTCATAGGTGATCTCAAACAAATGTCACCGCACCAGACACTGGAAATATTTGCATCGAAAGCCAGCTGTATGATTAGCCTCTGCCTTCATTTGCCCAGCAATTTAGGGGAAAACCAGCATTTTAGATCCCATACAGCTAAAAGGAATTCCCAAGGAGATTACAAGATTTTGATCTTATTGTTTAATTCCTGTGGCTGAGAATGAAAAGGAGCATTCCCTCAATCTTTGGGTAAAGGGAAACCCAAAGGCATTTTGAAGACTATTCACACCACTCAACTTAAAAGACTAAAAGACGGGCTAAGTGAGCTGACAGCCTCTCTGGACTCCCTCCACAATAGGGAGAGTGAACTTGCTCCAGGGGAGGCATTAGATGGACCCTCTCCTCCTTCTCAACTCAAGAAAAACCCCAGGGAGACACAACAGATAATTTATCTGCTGAAATTAAGCACCAAAAATTGTGTCGTGTTAATGAACTCCCATTTCCCCTCTACTGTTTGCCTCAGCTGCTCTTAGGCACTAATTGTATTTTCCTTAGGTTTTTTTTTTTTTTTTTTTTTAACTGCAAGCTTTATTATTTTACATGTTGTGGAATAGATGCTCTATTATGTCAGTGAAATTGGCTTTGTTTTTCCTTTCTACTGCCACCCTGTTCTCCTCTCTTCCGACCAATCGCTGACTCCTGATTTTATGCATGAACTATTTCCCCGCAGAAATTATTTCAAAGAGAATTGTAGAAGCCAGGCTATTATCCAGTGATTTGATGAAGCAGTTTCCTACAAAGCTGCTTATTTATGATTTTAACTTCCTCTTAGGAGTTGCACTGTGCAGACAACTTTAATCCATGGGGTGAAGGTTTAACAGTATTATGATACTGGTTGTGAAGGATCCTAACAGGTATGCATCGCAATGCTCTCCTGGTTATTTCACCAGAGTGCATCCACGCTGCTGTTGTGGAGCACATCAGGCTATGCCAAAAGGCTCTCGCAGCAGCTGCACCCCAATTACCTGCATGTTAAAAAGGCAGTGAAATTTAAAAGTCACATGTTCTCAGTAATGCTAGCCATCACACAGAATATGGTTACTTGTCTCAACAGCTTTCTGAGGTAAGAATTATATCTTTTAAAGACAAAGAAATACATACAGAACTACTTAAAAAAATTAACCTACCCAGAGAGAGGAAAAAAGGCACTCCTCCAATTGCATCGTATATCCCAAATAAAAAGCCTAATATGCACATACATCATACATGTATTTCCATACACACATACAAATATATGTAAATATATTAAAAATTTTACAGATGTGTATGCATATTTGAAAAAACACACACTGCAGATATTCAGAGCAGTTTCTCCAAGATCCTTCCTCAGTTTTTCCTTTTTCAAGGGAAGTGGATTTTGTGGCCTCTAACTGAAATACAGGGATAGAAAATGTCTACATTTCCTTCCAGATGTACTGTGTCATCAGCACCATAATAACACCTGATAACACTTCTTTCATTTGTAGGTCTTTTTGTTTGTAGGTCTCAAAGAAAAGCAAAAAAACTCTCATTTTGCAGTTGGAGAAAGTGGAGATGTGTGAAACCTCCCCCCCTTCACCTACTCGGGAAGAGGAGGCAGCCTAATTTAGCTCTAAATCACTTGCCAAAGGCCCCAGCAAAAGTCAAGAGTTAGGGCTACAACTCAGATGTCCTGGTTTTTGGTCTGGGCTCTGATTAAAAGCCCTACCCGCCATGGTTACTGCAATGCACGGGAGTGTCAGTTGTGATGAATATACGTTTATTGGCAAGCACCTCACAACCCTTCTTCCTTATCTCTCTCTTTAAAAGATAAGCTACTTAATATTTGCCCCTGGCTGGTATCAACAAATGTGTCATGATATGCACTTACTTTGCACCCATGTTAACCTTTTGAGCAGATGCAGGCACTTTCAGTCAGAAAATCATCACCGGTATGCTCTGTTAGTAGATTTACAGTAATGAGTCAGATAAATGCTTTCTGTTTTTAAAAGGCTAGAAGCAATGCAGCAGGACAGGTTTGTCCACCCACTGCATTTTGTTCCAGCAATTCTGGCACAGAGTTGCATCTGGGATCAAATAGTCTTAGGAAGCCAACATGCCAGGCTTAAACAGTAGGCTAATGTAAATATATAATGGCGTGGGAAAAAGTCTTTTGTTTGTTAATATTAGGTGATACAGAATATCTGTTGTTCAGGACAAGGAACAAGAGAGGAGTTGGATTATGTTCAGCCATGCCGAGTTGTCTTTTTTCAGTGCATAGGTTGCTTTCCTCTCTGTGCATTTGTGTGTGTGTTTGTGTGCGTGCATGCAGGGGGACTTGGGAAGCATTTAGCTAAGTCAATGCACTAATAAACTTTTCATTTCATGGACAAAAGGGGGAGGGGAGGGGGAAGCATTTAGTAGCAATCTAAGCAAGGAATACCTGGAGATGGGTCGCAGCAGCGTGGTAAGAAAATATGTGCCTTGGAAGTTTCAGCTGACTACCTAATCCAAACCACTCCTGGAGGAAGGAGAAGGAATGAGGAAATCAGTTTGCGGTCACCAGCTTTTCTGCCTGTGATATCCAGTACATAATTATTACAGGGCTACAGTTCAGCCAGCTTTTGACAAATGAACTACCAAGAGTTTTCTCTACATGTTTTCTATTCAAGTGTGTTTAGTCATAAATACTTGGTTCTAATGGCATTTTCTTAGTCAAACAGAGCCACTCCTAAGCATTAATAATACATTTTATTCTTGGTATAAGCCTCTGAACAAGATTCTTTTATCCTGGTTGAAGGTCTCTTTACAGAAGTTGAATATCCTGGATTTTTTTCACCCACACTGATTTTGACTAATTATACCCCCAGCACTCCTCATCTCCAAACCCTTTGCAACAGCCCATATATTCTGTGCTGAAAAGTTTTCATGAAATAGAAAGTGATATCCAATAAAATCATCAAATTCATTCTATAGAAGGAAAAAGTAATAGTAAAAGGATACAGGCATCAGGCCAGAACATCAAATTTCCTTGTTTCTTTTACTAATTTTTATATATATATATATACACACACACATATATATACTGCTTTACTAATTCTCAGCTTCTCTAGTCTTCAGGTTCATAAAACAGCAACTCCTGAGTGCACATGATGCTCACATTAGCTCATCTAGAAGTATCACCATTTTAGAGGTATGTGTAAATACCAACTTTCAGTCCCAAAGACCTGAAGTAGGAAGCAAGGATTTGACTGTATTTGCAAACTTAATGTTAAAATGATAATGTATGTATGGAAAATGTTTATTTTTAATCAGTGCATATTTTTCAAATCATATCACTTTTTAAAATGAAGGGCAGTACTAATTTTCATTCAATGCATTTTTGCAAGCAGATAATAAGAGGTCATACAACCCTTTGGTGATGGTTTCCTGAAGTAGAAATTAAGATTTAGTAAGTCAGATGCCCTCTACTAGTATTTGAACTGTTTTTGTAGTCTTTGGCTCTGTATAAGCAATTCATGTATATGTAAAACACATTTAGTGAAAGTACCAGCACTGACAAATCTTATTTTCAGGTATTCCTGAAATTTTCTCCCCATCCCTAACTACCCACCAGTAAAAAGAGCACACAGAAGTGATTTTTTTAAAAAAACAGCCAAATGGCTGCTTTCCCGAGGACCTCCATTTTCTTTCCTTTAAAAACTGTACCCTCAGTTTTCCGTTTAAAACCTTCTGCATTCAAGAGACACCTCTTTTCCCTACATGGGTTCACTTGATCTTCTTTCTCCAGCTTTTTAGTTAGCTACACTCCCTCACAATCTAATGCCTGTTCAAATGTCTCTACTCAAGCTGAGACAGATCCAAAAAGTACTTGTAGAGGGTGTTGGCCACAGTCCCGAAAGCCTTTCTGGTGGCACTTCAGAGCCGTGAAGTGTTTGCCTGCTCCCATCGTCTGCAGCTGAAAGAGGAGGGAACTGAGCTTACCCTTCAACCGCAGATGACTGCAAGGTAAGCCGCATCAATTAAGGGAGCAATAAATCAAATCAGGCCCTGCTCAAGCTCCTGACCTGAAACGTGTCAAAGGTGACAGTTATCACCAAATTCAGCTCCGACTCTACGTCCAGCAGGGCCAGACTAGAGGATGCCGTGACCTAAATGAGAGTGTTTTCTAAGCCCAGGTTCAAAAGTGATTAAATCCTTCTGACTCTGACTTTTTAACACCTCATCCTAAATATCCCACTTCAGTTTTGAAAATTTTGAAACACTTAGTTTAAAACCTTTGTGTTTAGTGTAATTCCCATGTTTTACTACCTTTCAGTAATTCAGCTATTGAAAAAAAGACCTCTCAACAACGGATTTTCAGGATTAGTCTCAAAATGATAATGTAGCTCTCACACTCAACAGAAGCACCAGAAAGAAAAAAGAAATCATAAAAGCAGTCACATGAAGCTTAAAAAATTGGAAATACTGAAAAGATGGAGTCTATACAGAACAGTAATGTTAGCACAGATCCTACTCAGTATATAATTGCAACAGTTATGGGGCTGACAGGGTTATTTATCTGTCCTATAACAGGTTCACATGCTTACGTTGGTTGGTTAAAAAAACCCGAAATCTGTGAGAGAACTTTGCAAAAAATTTTCTTTGGTGAAAAAAAAGAGGTTAATCCAAGACCAAAATAAGGTAGAGTTGGGATGAATCTCTCAAATTGATCGCAAAAATGGGACACTAGCAACTGAGAAAACTTTGGAGTAGGCTTCCTCCAGGTCTTAATTTTTATTTAATTTTAATTATGTATTTTAACATATTTAAACTAAAAGCTCAAAAAAGGGAACAAAAATAGAAACAAAAAGATTTCACAACTACCAGAATGAAATAAGTTGGCTGGTCCAAACCAGACCCTATCTTAGATCCAAGAAATCCCAGGACTATACATTTTTGTGCTCCCTTGGAAAGAGAATACTTTTCAGTATTCTTTTTTTTTTGTGTGTGTGCGTGATGGGAAAATCATGTTACTCCTAGTTTAAGGAGTATGTTATCTTTTTGAACATTCCTTTTCAAATAGAGCCCATAATCTTTCTTCCCCACCTACTTTGGTAAAAAGACCGACCATGTGACAGCGGTGGAGTTTCATATTTCAGTTCCAAAAGAAGACAGGTCCTTCTTTTTCTTCTCTCTAAGCCTTCTCAGTTATATACTATATATTATGTCATTCTTCCGAGTTCAGACACCCAAAACAGACAAAACTGGAATATACTGTCATCTTAATCTTAGGTAACTATATAAAGCCAAAGCATGTTAAAAGTATTTTTTTAAAGGTAGTGGGAATATAAAGAAAAAAAACCACCCCACAGAAAATAGCATTTAAGTAGTAGAAGCCTAATATTAAAACAAGGCCAAGTTGTCATATTCTCTCACAGTTTTAAAATAAACACAAGTGATTAAATAAGAGCTTACTGGCCAGACTTGAGACCTCATTTGTGAAATATTGCCCAATGACTAGATAATGTCCCCTTTTCCGTCATTCAGAAAACTGTGGCAGAACTCGATCCGGAGGTCAGGTGTAGCAGAGGACACTTCAGGGACACCAAATCAAACCTGGGAAGCCAGGGAGCACATGCCGGGTGTGGCAATGCACAGACTAACATGGCTTTTTTAATGTCACCACAGGCAGCTGTGAAACACAAAAATACTCATACCAACAGCCACACCGTAGGCAATTCATGGCTAGAGTTATTTTCAGCCATGAAAAGTGCTCGACTTCTCCGCATCATCGGGTGGTGACTGCTTCTGCATCCTCTGGGGGAGAAGAGGGCAGAAGGCAAGTCTCCAAGGCTTGATTTTGGGAGCTGCAGGCAAACTGCTGGAAAACCAGCACTCTGGCATCAGTGCGGTCATTTCTGTTTATCACAGTGCCACTGCAGGAGAATGCTTGGTGGCCAGTGATGGAGAAATTATTTGAGAGAGAAGAGTGAGATGCAGTTGGTGCCCAAGCACAGAGCTCTTCTCAAGTGACACTGCAGCACTGTCATAACGCTAACAGCTCCCTACTGAATCCCACAATATTTAGCCTCTAGTAATTAGAAAGGCTTGGGTCATATTTGTTTTCTTGGTGCTTTCCCAAAAGCCGGTGGCAAGTGTCTGTCTTTTCAAGCCCAGCAACAAATCAGTGCAAAATAGACATACTGCCATGACAGTGTGTTGTTACACATCTTCAGCATAGGTTGCAAAGTCACTCCAAGTGTAGATGAGGCAAACGAACAAACAAACAACCCCCCTAGCTGATAAAGGAAATATTCCATTCATGTTGTTTTGGCAGTGGCGTGTATCAGGAAATCAAAGGCACAGGGGACCCCATCCGCTCAGGGGACCAGACTGGGGTTGCTGCCCTTGGGAGGCGGCCCAGCCGCCAGCAAACAGCCACAGCGCGGACCAAGGAGCCGGAGAGGCGTAAGCCCAGCCTTCGGCACACCTCGCCGCCTCGCTTGCAGCTCGCGCTGAGGAGACCATGTTTGCATACTCAGGGCATGAATAAAGGCGAAATTTTCCAAACTATTTTAATGTAAATACAGGGGCGTCCATGGCTAACCAGCATGGCAGTTTGACTGGGATGACTGCCAAGGAACAAATTTAATGCAATGTATTTCTTTTACTCCTAAACAATGGGTAAATGGCACTCTCTTGCTGTTTAAATGGCATACCCACCGCTGTCTACGTGTCTGCCCACAGGTGTTATGCAGTATGAACACTTACCGTCTGTTAACATAAATCTGTTCGCTTGTGTTTGCTTCCCTTTTCCAGCCTGGCTGCTAAGCCTATCAAAGGTCCCAAGCTAAACAAGTACAAATACCACTCGCAAAGTGTGTAGGCAGCAATTAAAGCACGCCGAGGTAGGGTGCAGCGTTTTAATCACACTGGCCGGTGGCCAAGGAGCTGCAGAAGTGAACTGTGCTTCCCCAGCCACGGAGGAGGAAGGAGGAGGGATTCCCTTCATGCCTCTAATGTGTTGCTATCAACAGCGCTCCTTCATTTTAGATCTGCGCCCTTGTCTGCACGTTTCTACCTGCCAGTGGATATTCACATGCGTATTCTTAAAATGTGCCTTCACCGCAACTATTCTTGCAACCATATTAAATAGTAGTAATAGCCTCATTTTTTCCCTGACAATTATTTGTGACTAGCAAACAAGCTTCTACTGATGTGAATTTATTACCTTACTTGAGCAAATGCTGATGGCTCTTTGTTGGTTTTGCAGTGTTCATGAAAATTTAGTGCCAAAAAGAAAACACAGAAAATATTTTGCTATTACACAATAACGGGGGGGAAAAAAGGGATTTTAAAACATAGAACTAAGATGTTTTATCTTAGGCTTCAAAATGAGCATGCACAGAAACAGTTTGCTGAATTGTAACCAAAATATTTTGTACCTTCTGGGACAAACCCCCGGTATAGTAATGATGATAAGTAGCAAAAAAATCTGTTAATTCTGTGAGTTCTTCTTTCTAGGTTTTTTTTTTTTTTTTTCCAGTTATTAAGTGTATACCATACGATAAGGAAATAGATTTGGCTCATGTAGTTTTTCCTTTGGACGTAAATGCGGGGAAAAAAAAAAAAAAATCATTACATCGTTCACTGCAGTGCTCCCCAAACTTTCAGCTTTCTGTTCGCTATTCTATGGCTGTGAGATAACTAGATGTGCATCTCAGATATTAGCATACAAATAGTATGTATAATTCAGTATAAACTGAATTGTTTATACACATCAAACGTAATTTATAGCGCGCTCTCACACACACACATCACCATGGAAACAAAGTAATTGCCATACTATTAGGATGCAATTTCTCTGTGCAGTGAGGGAGAATGGCAATTTTTCTGCATCTGGGTGGTTTCACATTACTGTTTGTGGTCACAGATCTCCCCTCCAAAGCATCTTTTGGATGTGAAATTGGTTTTGATTACTGAAGAAAAGATTAGATCAATATAAGAGTGAGACGATTTGAAACAGAAGAGCACATGTGAAAACACTGCAATTATTGCACGGAAGTGATGTGAAATATTCAGCGGTGGAGATTCAAAGACAAACCGAGGAATTTCAAGCCCAGTCGAAGGTCACTGTAGGCCAGCGTTTCCCATCTTGCCTTTGCTGATGGTCAATGGTTGCTGCCATCTGCTTGCTGGTTGGCAGCCTAAATGAAGTAGTATTGATTACAGATTTAAAAGGTAAAAAATTAGTATGAAGAGACATCTTTGTTTATAATCCTTCTAGTGAGGTCAAGGATTGAATGCGCCAGAGAAATTTTTTTCCTCTTTAAAGAAAACAGAGTATATGCAGTACCAGTATTTAAGAGTAAAAAGAGCTTTATCAGACGAGTAGAGGGGTAGAGTTTCTAAAGACATGCCATGCATAAGAGAGAGAGAGATGTACCGAGACTTTTTTTTAATATAACTAAGAATGTAAGGCATTAAGATCACTGCTTTCCACCTGGCACTTGAAATGGAGGCTATGATGCAAACAAACATATTTTTATCCCTAAGAGTGTTAATGACAAGATTATCACACCTTGGCAATAACAGCTTCCTACTTGGTCATCCTGCATAACAAGAGCCCTTTAAGAGAGTTAGCAGAAAATGGATGATAATTCATCACAGCATCTTACCAGACTGTATTAAGCCATGGTTTGAATTAATCATATATGTTTTAACACAAGAAAACATAATAAAATTCTCAGCTGAAATTATCAGTCCCATTAGTCCAAGTGCCGGGTCCTGCACTTGGGTCACAACAACCCCATGCAACGCTACAGGCTTGGGGAGGAATGGCTGGAAAGCTGCCTGGCCGAAAAGGACCTGGGGGTGTTAGTAGATAGCCGGCTGAACATGAGCCAGCAGTGTGCCCAGGTGGCCGGGAAGGCCAACAGCATGCTGGCTTGTATCAGGAATGCTGTGGCCAGCAGGAGCAGGGAGGTGATTGTCCCCCTGTACTCGGCGCTGGTGAGGCCGCACCTGGAATACTGTGTCCAGTTTTGGGCCCCTCAATACAAGAAGGACATTGAGGTGCTGGAGCGTGTTCAGAGGCGGGCAACGAAGCTGGTGAAGGGTCTGGAGAACAAGTCTTATGAGGAGCGGCTGAGGGAACTGGGGTTGTTTAGCCTGGAGAAGAGGAGGCTGAGGGGAGACCTTATCGCTCTCTACAACTACCTGAAAGGAGGTTGTAGTGAGGTGGGTGTTGGTCTCTTCTCCCAAGTAGCTAGCGATAAGACAAGAGGAAATGGGCTTAAGCTGCGCCAGGGGAGGTTTAGACTGGAAATTAGGAAAAATTTCTTTACGGAAAGGGTGGTCAGGCATTGGAACAGGCTGCCCAGAGAGGTGGTGGAGTCACCATCCCTGGAGGCGTTTAAAAAACGGGTAGATGTGGCACTTCGGGATATGGTTTAGTCTGGTCTACCCTTGATTAGTCTAGAGTGGGCTTGGTAGTGTAGGTTAATGGTTGGACTGGATGATCTTAAAGGTCTTTTCCAACCTAGATGATTCTATGATTCTATGATTCTATGATTAACCAAGACGTGTAAGAGCGGACTGACAGAATCCTTGTAATTTTGATGAAAGGTTCACACTGAGGCTGATTTCGCAGTACTACTGCAGGCAAAACTCCCGGAGATGTTAAGTCAGTTGCAAGGTTACTCCAAAAAGATTGTACATGGGAAGTCCCATTACTGCAAGAACTGAGTTTATTTCCCAGCTAGATTTCCTATGAACTGACCTGCATTCTGTCTCATTAAAAAGTGCTCCTGAATTCAGAATGGAAGATTCCTTTGTGCAATCTGTCCTAATAACAGTGAAACCAGAATGGCTTCTATATTTCTGACAGCAGCTCTTTCTCAGAAGGGGAGAAAAAAGAGTCTTCTCTCTCCCTGCAGATGTAAATGCTGCAAAGTACTTTGGGAGCCTTTAGGATAAAAAAAACCTGCTCGAGTAAACACAGGGTATAATTATCATCATCTGTCATCTCTGCAAATCCATACATTTTATATTCCACTTAAAACAGGAAAAAAAAATCCTCAGTGGGATATCTTCCAGCGAACCAATTTAGCTAATGAGAGTGAATATCAATGACTGCTGGCTAATCAGAATGGTATTAGCATAAATTTTACTTAATGAGGACACATTTGCCTGGTGCCAGGAGCAAAATGGTACTGAGCTGGGGTGTAAAATGCAAAGGATGGGTAAGTCTCAAATGAAAAGAAAAATAGCAGAGCAAATAAACAGAAATGCATCTGAGGACACTGTTATACTAGCACTTTTTATGCAACCCTGGATTTTAACCTCACTCAAGGCTTTTCAAAATTTTTCATTATTACAGAATCTTACCAATCCTTTAACTGTGATGAATTAAACACCCTGGTGAACAGCTTGACAAGGGATTCAATTGAACTCTTTTAACCTCATGTTGGTAGGTAGATCGCTGAGGGAACCTGCTTTCTTTTTAATTTAAGACACGCAATACATGCGCTCTGCTGCACAAGGAAAGTATATTTTTCCTTTGTGCATTGTGTAAGGCTCTCTTCTGAAAAATGCCCAAATATTACTCTCAGCTTCAAAACCAGCAATGTTACATTGCCCTCTGTCTGCCTGTGAGCAATCTCAGGCGGAAAATTCCCTTTGGCCACTATTGTCTTGAAGGAGTTAAGTCCCAGCAGCATCCAAGTGCTGTTATGCACACAGCGTTTCTTCCTCTTTATATAGGCTCCATATTAGACAGTCTGAGAAGTCTCCAGGAACAATATGAAAGATTTTTGTCTACAGTAACATAAAGGGGTTAGAGTTCAATGCCCTCACAAAATATTTAATCTTGTGAAATGTTATTTGTAGTGTCATTCTTGCATATACCTGCTTTGAAATTCCTAACCTTAGATTCTTCTATGTAAAGGAATATAGGGCACAAGTGTTCTTACCTTTGATATACTATAGGATCTAACAATATTTAACTGATGAAGTCATTTTTGTTTCCAAACCTGTGTCTCAGATATGCTTGGGAACGTGGAAACTCACAATGCCCTTATTCATGACATCAAAATCAGTTCCATGGTAACACATTGTGATGACAAAATACACAGATTGCAAGGTCACAAGTCACACTTAAGAACAGGCAGGGGAGAAATTGTTAGTTTAATGAATAACATTAGCCAATTCCAATAGGAATAAAAATAAAGAAAAAAATAAAGTGCCTAAAGTAAACGCCCTTAAATGCACTTCAGAACCATTTCATCTTAAGTAGTTCTTCAAAGGCAGAAGGCTTCCGCAGCTTTCACCGCTGCAGCAAATAGAAGCCCACGTTAAAAAGAAAAGGACGCCATACGCTGATGATGGCGCTAGCAATGCTTTTCCTCTATATGCACAGAGAGAAACAGCAACTGCAGGGAAGAAATTTTAGCAGAAAAGGAGTCATGTTAATTCCAGGCTAAAGCAACTGATGATTCTTACGCTTTGCAAGAACTGGGTTTTCACACACAGTGACAAGCCACTTTTGAAGCTTGCATTTCCTTGGTCAATAGCCAGGTATTTGAAATATTTGTGTCACAAAAGTCAGCAATGGCAACTGTGGTATGGATCCTTCTAATGAATTTGCAGTGATTCCTTCATTGCTTATTTACTGAACACTGTATCACAAGAAAACAACCCAAATTACAGGGCTTTAATGCACACAGGCCACCTCTGAAATTTAAGCCCGTTTGCTGCAAGGACCCCAATATACATAGATGCGAGAAATCACCGCAACAAACTCATCACCTAAGTAGATAAAGCCTGCAAAAGAGGCAGAGGAAGGAAAAACACAAAAGACAAAATTGCCAGCCCAGTATCCGAACAAATGCCAGACACCTCTAAGACTTTGACATTGCCGTCAGATTTGCTTGTAACTTCTCAGGGCAACGACAGGAAAAAATTAGAGTACTTCAAGCAAATGAACCAGAAACCCCCGTGGTTAAGAGAATGTTCTTGCATATGGCATGTCTTAGGTGCTAGCTGGTTCGTCCATGAAGTTACTGTACAAAAAGTAACAAGAACATGTTTGAATGAGTTTTCCTTCTAACTCTCACAACCAAAACATTCTTTGAAATCGCAACTAAAATATATCATATACGATCTATTTGACACGACTGTGTCAGAAATTTGGCACTATATATTCTATGCTTACCACAGTCTGAAAGGTCAATGGAGAGGATAGATTTCCTTTAACTTCTTGTTTAAATAGCATCTTATTTTTATTAGAAAAGATTTTTTTTTTTTACCATATCATGGCAGACAGCCCTATCCCAATACATCCTTACATAAACAGTGACTGAGTAGCCAAAAAACAAATTGCAACTTAAATTCTACAAGAAGAACCTCAGACTAGTTTTCTTTCACTGTATCAGAGCAAAAGATTTGAAAAGCTGGAACATTTCAAAATAAGTTGGGGAGCAGCATCTTCGATTTTATTTAAATGCTGTAAAATCACTGGATTATTCAAAAATAATGAAGCGTGCTTTGGTAAGACATTAACATTTTAAACATATTCTTATACTCTGGCAGTGAAGGGGATGGTAAAATTCCCTCTATATTATATAAAACGGCTTGACAGTTGCATACGTACTTAACCACAGGTGGGGGGTTCTTCTTAATTTGGTGTCTATCATGTGATGCTTCATAAGCAAAGAATAGCAGGCCATGCTGCTTTATTCAGTTGGGTTATGCTTTTACTCTTTCTTCCTGCATGTGAAAAGCATAACAGAGAACTAGCAGAGCAGAAGTAAGATGTGTTTTGTTAGTTGTCTGAAGCCCTGGGGCCCGGAACCGGATAAGTCCTGATATTATACCCTGGATTGAGCAGAATAAATCCATTTTGTTTCCTCCAAACATTTAGCCATTAAAAAAATATGAGATAGAAAAACAGACTTTGCTGTCTGCATGCCTTCTTGTAAAGCTTGTATTGTGGAAATGTCAGAATCATTAGGTCATTGGCATATATTTTGCAAGCTAATGCTTCTACTTTAATTCTCACTGGGGACTGCATGTCTGCTTTTCAAATAAAACCCAGACTGAAGAAGGTGAAGAGAGCTTAAAATGATGCTGGTTACACTCTGTGGTGGCTGATAACACTTCTAGATACGAATAATTAGGAAATATCAGCCAAGGTTGATAAAACCACAGTTATTAAGTACCCAATCTAACACCAAGCCGCACAAAACTAATTGGTAAGCATTAAAATTTCCTCACAAATATTTGTGGCTCCTTTTAAATACACACAGACATGTGACTGAATAAAGTTTTAAAATAAATACAGCACAAGGAATAAACTTAATATGTCAAATTCTGCACATAATAGGAGAAGCATAGTGGGTTATACTTCAGAGAAGACAAGTGGATGAATTTGCTCCTGAATCACCAAAGGCAGATGCAGAAGAAGCGGTCATGGAAACACAAGCCCCATTCAAAAAATAGCTCCTCGTCTCTCAAAACATGTATCGCTGATAAAATCTGGCACGTGTTGAAGAAAGAGGTGAAAACTAATAGACATAATAAGGCAAGTAGAAACACTCTCAACTCACAACTGGAAAAAAATAAGTCTTGAACTTGCAGCAGTAACTCCTGCGCCTGAACGCATACTCCCCAAATCAGCTTTGCAGCTCTTTACAGACACGCACACACGCTTTCTTCTGCGATCAAGCACAGAAGTGCCTCTGCTCCTGAGAGGAAGATGGATTCTTTCGCTCACAGTCCTGCCCTTGCAGAAGCTGACCTGGCTCCCCTGCGCGACGCCTGCAGCCCTGCCAAAGGCTCCTGGGAGGGGGGGGGGGGAGCAGGGCAGGGTTGGCACCTCCAGGCTTCCCACCTTGAGCTTGGGGCTCTCATGAACTCAAAATAGCCAGTCAAGCCCAGCCAAAACCACTGAGTGCTACCTGGTTTAGTAGCATGGCCAGTTTAAACTGTACAAAACCACAAGCTTAGCGTGATTTTGACACTGGTTTATAAATCAACCCAGGTTTATTTGAAAATGAATTTAGAGTCAGGAGTCAAGTTAGTGAACTTGGACAAACATTCGGACAAACACAGTTTTTATTCTGAATTTCTAAACAAATCCTCAAACTAAACAAATCTCATGCAGTTTCTGTTTTCATTGTGGACAACTTGCACAGCTCTAACTAGTTGCAGATTTCTGGGTCCATTTTTACATTTCTGATCCATATTTCGTGGTTGCATGCTCCATAACAATCCTACAGGATATATCCTGACTGACTTTCATAGGAACTTCATGTACTGTGACACACTGGCTTAGGGTTACATTGCTCCAAAACAAAAAAATCAGCCGTGAACACTGAAAAGTGCCATTTCACCCGACATTTTTCAAGCTATCCATTTAACTTCTGAGTACTTTGAACTCTCCATAGGACTGGTATGAACCTTGCTAATCTTTTAATAAATCAAAAATTTTCTGTAAACTTCTTTAAAGTGAAAATGCAAGACCGAAACAGCTGACGAGCAATGCATAAGCATAACTGTAGCCATCAGAGCAGAGATATATTGTAAAACCTGACTGATGTGCTGATGTAGAAAACTTTTCAGGTTTTGCTGATCTCTTCAACCTGTTCTCTTTTGTATTTATTTTAATCAAAATTGGTCTGACTTTACAACTTATGCTGTGTATTACAGACAAATATATATAAATTGTTCTGTGTCATTCTCCTGAAATTGTAAGAATGAGAGTCGCATTATCCTATACAAATAAAAGATGAGCTTACTGGCACTGAGGTTTTATCTGTAAGTGCCTCCCCCTTTCTACACTGCAAAAGTGGGTGAGATGATCAGTAAATAACTTTTACTCAATTCTGTTTATGATTAATTCTTGTCCTTCAACTAATATTTAAGCAGTTCAAAACTTATTGGGAAAAGATGAATTCCCCAAAACTTGAATATTGCAATAAAATAATTTTCAAAATGCATGCCAAAAAAACATTCAAAATATAATCTGTGCAATGTAAACAATCCTGTCAAAGCACCAGTCCCTGACAAAGAGCAGAATGTCATCTTAAGTATCAGTACCTTCAGTAAAAGTCTGTGGACTATTCAGGGAGGAAGACAGTTCACAGAGAAAACTGGGGAAATCTGAATTAACACAGTTTCTTTGAATATTGCAGAAGACAAGTAAGTTTGGAAACATTTTCAAAAAAGGAATACATATTTTCACAATTGGTGTTGGATATAAACTTTCTCTGATTATTGGCTCTATGGTACATCTATTTATTCTTAACTGCTATACCAAAAGAGTTTGCCAAGTATTGGCCTCCTGTATTTTCCTTTCCAGATCAAGCACAAAAGTAACTGGAACATGATTAAAAAGAAGCCCATATTATTGCTCCTGCAAGAACAATGGCAATGTTTTTGTGGGTTAGAGCAAAGAAGACACGTTCTGGAAGAGAACTAGCCCTCTAAAAGGCATGGAGCGTTTCAATTTTATCCTGCCCTTAGATTTATCTGACTTCGTGGAGAGCCCTGTCTGCCTCCATTTCTCACAAATTCCCTCTTTTCACAGTTTGGTTATTCTATAAAAGACTCGCTATAATTTGTAAGTTGCAATGTAAAATTCTCACTAGACTGATGATCACTCCTGAGCATTATCTGGTACATTAAATTTGGAGGTGGCCTCTAGAACTTGAGTCAAAAATAAAGGGGTAAGCGCAGGGCTTATGTCAGTCACAGCACTGCTCCAATACATCTGGTGCACAACTGGAAGAGGTTCAAGGAACATTTTCCTCTTTATGAAGACAATGAGTGGGGGGAAGGCAGAAGTAGCTATAGTATATATATAGTCAGAAACACTAGATTTATTAAGGAGAAGAGCAAACTAGTTGTCATTCTAAATTACAGAAATCACAATGATACAGTTTTAGTAAAAAATACGCTACAGGGATAGAAATTCCTAGGAGAGATAGAAAGATGGAAAGACTTCTGAGGTATTTATAACAATTTTTTGACTGTGACTGCTTAAATTTTTAATCAGATTTTGATTTGGTTCTGTGGATCATAGAGCCAAAACTGAAGAGGAAGACTGATCTGATTTAGATACCAAAAGGAAGTCCATAGAAAGTGGAAGCAGGGACAAGCTACCCAGGAAGAACAGAGACACTTGAGCTTGAGCTGGCAAGGATGGAACTGGGAAAGCCAAAACTCAGCTGGAGCTGGAACTAGCAAGGGATGTGAAGGACAAGAAGGGTTTTTTTAAGTACATTGGCAGCAAAAGGAAAGCTAAAAAAAGCATGAGCCTTTTGCTCATTGGGATCTAGTGACAAGGGACATGGAAAAGGCTAAGTTACATGATGCCTTTTTGCCTCAGTTTTCATTAGTAGGCTTTGCCCCCAGGTGCCTGAGCCTCCTAGAAGAGTCCATGGGCATGAAGCAGTACCCACAGCAGACGAAGATGAAATTAGGGATCATTTAACCCACTTGGACAAACAGGACTCCATGTACCAGAGTGGATGGGTCCGGAGGTGCTGAAGGAGCAGCTCATTGTCATTGTGAGGATGCTCTCTGTCCTCTTCGAAAGGTCATGGCAGTCAGGGGAGATTCCTGATCACTGGAGAAAGGCAAATATCACACCCCTCTGCAAGAAGGTGGTGAGGAGGTTGGTCCAGGTCAATCAGGCTCACCTAGGTCCCTGGGAAGGTCTTGTGGTTTGACCCCAGCCAGCAGCTAAGCACCACACAGCCACTTGCTCACTCCCCCCACCCCAGTGGGATGGGGGAGAGAATCAGAAGAGTAAAAGTGAGAAAACTTGTGGGTTGAGATAGAGACGGTTTAGTAAGTAAAGCAAAAGCTGTGCATGCAAGCAAAGCAAAACAAGGAATTAATTCACTACTTCCATTGGCAGGGAGATGTTCAGCCATCTCCGGGAAAGCAGGGCTCCGTCATGTGTAATGGTTATTTGCGAAGACAAACACCATCAGTCCGAACACCCCCCCTTTCCTTCTTCTTCCCCCAGCTTTATATGCTGAGCATGACATCATATGGTATGGAATACCCCTTTGGTCAGTTGGGGTCAGCCGTCCCAGCTGTGTCCCCTCCCAACTTCTTGTGCACCCCCAGCCGGCTCACTGGTGGGGTGGGGTGAGAAGCAGAAAAGGCCTTGGCTGTGTGTAAGCACTGCTCAGCAGTAACCAAAACATCCCTGTATTACCAGCACTGTTTTCAGCACAAATCCAAAGCATAGCCCCATACTAGCTACTATGAAGAAAATTAACTCTATCCCAGCCAAAACCAGCACAGGAGGTTGTGGAGCATAGAAGCCATTTCCAGGCATGGGAAAGGCAAGGAGGTGACTGGGCACGGTCAGCATAGATTTACCAAGGGCAAAGCATGTTGACCAGCCTCATTGTTTTCTCTGACAAGGTGATTGGCCCTGTAGACAACTGCGGTGGGGAAGGCAGTGGGTGCTGTATACCTTAGTTTTAGCAAGGCTTTGACATAGTCAAACCCCAGGACAAGAAGAAGCAGAGTGTGCATGCACATACTGTGAAGAGGAAGAGAGAGGAAAACGTTGTGGGACTCTTTTCATATACAGCTACAACCACTAACTCAAATACCATGTTTTCGTAGGCTAGACTTCAGTGCATAAGTTATTCTCACACCCAAAGAATGTGTACAGGCTGCTAGTTAGCTGAAGTTACAAAAATGGTTTTGAAAAGAAAACATATTTATATGAAAACAAGTTGATAAAAGCTTTCTTTGATGACACTAGAGTGAAATCAAACTGTTATGTGTGGATATGAACTCCAAGTGAAAGTATAACAAAATCTTGAAGAAATAACATTTATAATTGTTTTCTTATAAAACATTTTCAGGAAAGGGAGTACTTACTCCAGGGGTGAAAATGCCAGATATTAGGTTGTTAAGAAAGTGAATACAGTAGGAGGACAGAAGCCACTAAAAGGTAGAAAATATATTCTCAGATGTTTTTAATGGCATAGAAAAGCTATCAGCGGAATACAAAATAAAGTTAACAGAACTCATTTTCCCTGTTATACTGTTATATGTGTGCCAACACATACTGAGAAGTGTACTTAGATGAAAACTTAAGGAAGAAATTAGACTTATTGCTCTGAATCTAGCAGAGAGTACTGACGCACCTTTAGAAGGGCTCTTTCCTGTACCAGCTCCAGAAGAGAAAGGGGAAGCTCTTTACCTACACCTACCTCCTAAGGGGCCGAGCCAATGCCTGTGTACAGAACCCCACATATCTATCAGGATTATTAAGACATTTCTTAATAAATGTATATTGCCCCTCTCCCTGTCATCTCACCCTAAGCACTTCAACCAGGTTTTGGAAAATTTCTTTAGAAAATTTCACATGTCTCTGAAATTTTAACTTATGCCCTCTGAACACAGTGCTTTACCGTAACTTTTGGGCTACACTGTGCACCTGTATCATTTCACAAAAGTATATCCAAGCATGGGAAGATACTAAAGTTTCTTGGTGGCATTTTGCTGTGAGTATAAAGAAGGGAACGGTATCATGGTCACAGAGTCGGCGGTGTAAGCTTGAAACTTGACAGGCGGCAGTGTAAACGTGGGGGTGAATAATTAACTTACGTAGGAAAACCAGGACTGATCTAGGGGCCCTGCTAGGCCTTGGGGGTTTATAGATGGTTATCAATATTTCTTTACTTACAGAGAAGGAAAGTACACAGGAATGATAAATTTGGCTGAAAAAATTATATCCGATCTGGCTGCCACAACTGTTGATCTAAAAACTTTAATCTGCAAAAAATGGATAGTGTATGACAGATGCTAATCATAATAATTAGCCAAAGAACAGTTTATGAACAAGTCACCCTTCATTTGATTCTCTGATGGTAATTGCTATGCACAATTGTCAACTGAGCCCACTATGTGAGGCCTCGCATCAACATTTTTGCAACAATGGGAATTGCCAGAGACTGTAGTTATGCTGCAGGAAACCTAACTTAAGCTGAATGCCACTGAATATGGACAGAAAAATGAAAAGTCTCTGGTGCTTATGCACGCACGAAAAAACCAGTTCCTCTTTTGCAGAAGCAGACGGCAAACTGCTTATGACAATGGTGGAGAAAAGGGTTTCACAAACACAACTTTGCTTGAAAAGGTTATTCTTTCAATTACTGTTGGAAGATTTATAGCTAGAATATAAACCTGGAAAAGACCTTGTGTCAGCAGACAGTCTGTCTGAGCTTTCAATAAAAGAGAGGTAGTACAAACACCAGAGTCTGATGTTGTTCATGTAAATAGGTTCGAGAAAATTTTCTCGGTCTCAGACAGGATGCGGTCTGTCACTGCAAGAGACCATAACGCAAAAATTAGACTTTGCAAAAGGTAATACCAGCGATTAAGGCCGGCTGGCCTTCCAAACATAAACCTACTCCTTTTAACAGCTTTGGAGGAGAAATTTACGTTGCAGATGGTACTTTACTTAAAGGTTCTAGATCGGTAGTGTGTAAAATTTTAATGCAGGAAATACAAAAGTGAGTACATGAAATGTGTGAGGATACCAGGAGTAGAGAAGACTGATCAGAAACATGTAGCATTTGTCTGAGAATTAATGCAGATATAGGGAGAGGAACACCACCCCCTCCACCTTCAACAACAACAAATGTCAAAAATAGAAAAATTCAGAAACTGTGGAGGGAAAAAAAACCTCTGTGATTGTAATTTTAAACAGGGTTAGACCTATAGGCCATATTTGGTGTATATAGGTTTACCTACATAGATGAGTAAGTATTCATGTTTTGGTTGTGGATTATTATCCCTAATTTCCAGAAATACCACCATTAGAGTATGCAACCATGAAATATGTGATCTCACACATAAAATTTCTATTTGCATAGAAGTTACCTGCCTTGGAGAACCAATGATGCTATTAGTGCATTTTTTGTAAAGTTTTATAAATATATTGAAACAAATTGAAGCAGAAGACATACTGTGACAATGTATTACATGACTTAAAGTCTTTGTAGTCACAAAATAGCACACACAAGGTATTTGACAGCAAATGCAGTCATAAAAATCACTTGTTTCCTGTAAAACAAGTTTTGTTTTATAAAACTCATTTCTTTGAGGAGATTACTAAGAAAGCCCACACAAATAGTGCCCACCTTAAATTTGCACAAAAGAAAGAGGAAAGACAAACATCCTGAAGCTCCAAGATCCAAACCAGAGCAGACTAGAAAAGAAAGAAGGGATCAGCCAACATTGGTTTAAAGGACTGAACAAAACACTGTGGAGAGCTACAAGCAAAGGAGCACCAGCTCAGAGCCTGATGGAGAGCTATGCAGAATTTGCTGCATCGTCACTTACATTTTTTCCCCTGCTTCAAGGAGAAATGAAAGGTTAATGGGTCCTTGGTGAGGTCTGACACCTTATTTTCTCACTTATTTTACAGCTGTTAATGTAAGCAGCCTGACTTTCATCAGGTACCCATCTTCCTTTCTCCAAACTCTTCCTTTGAGCAGTCATTAGCTTACATTGAAAATGCCAAGTGATTTGTTGACCGCGACCTAAAGACACAAGACTAACCTCAAGGAACTTACAGTTCAGGGAGACAACTGTGATGATGGCACATGGGAAATGGGGAGCAACAGAAGCTGAATATTAAAAGACAAGCAGACGGAAAACAGACATGCTAATTCCTTTACTATGTTATTAAGAATTCCCCTTTCTATCTCCTCCAGCCTCTTCTTTCAAGATGGTTTAAAGAAACAGGTGATCTTCTGGGCAAAGTTAAGTTTTGAAAAAGAGAAGGTAAAAGACAGAAAAGTTTCATAGTGCATATATTAATTTGCTCCAAGGAAAATTGCCCTGAGACTACAGGGTGCAGTCATCCTACAAGGTCTGCTCCTGCTCAGCTGTATTACTTATCCAGAACTGATCAATGGTAGTAGTTCAAGATCTCTGAAGTAAATTTGTAGATTGGCAAGCAGAGACCTAAGGTTTTATTATAGCTGTTTGGTCTGTCTTGACCCCTCCCTAGATCTCTGCCTTGTTTTGTGCATTTAGACCTCAATGGAGGAAAATAATTTATAAATGTACTTAACTTTAAAGAGGTGATTAAAGCCTACAGACATCAATAGCAGGTAAGCACATAATTACTTATGTCTGAAATAAAGATGAGATTTGTACACTTTAAGTGCATTCCTAAAAGGATTTCTTATGGGAGATTTTTTCATCTTGTTTTGCTCACCTGCAAAGAGTCTAGCACAAGGATTTCTGTAAAGAAATAAAAGCAGAAATGTTTCCTGGGCAGGGATGTTTAAGAAAGAAACAACATTTTGATTTGCTTGGAACATAGTATATTTTAACATTATTTTCTTCAAACGTTTGTAGTATCTGTGTGAAGTGGTTTTCAAGACAGTGTAACCTACCTTTTGATTTTTCAAGTATAACGTTTATGCCTCTATTTTTGAATCAGCCACAGTAAACAAGAAAGCTTCCTTCCCTTTTTGTACGGCCTGTTTGATGCTCTTTCTCGATCTTGAATTAGTTGTTGACTCATATCAAATGCAAATCAAGCCCTTTTACAATATGAATCATAGCTGCCCTTGGTTAAGGGGGTAAGAAGAGATGAGAAGGGAAACATTACATTTCTGGACAATACTGATGACTGAGGGCTGGTGTGACTCATACTTAAGAGGGCTGATATGCACTTTCAAGTCAACAACTTAGGAGATTAAGAAGCAACTTCAAATGGGGCTTTCAAAGGGAGGAGAAAACAGGAACTGGAATAAGCAACAGAGTAATGCACATGGCCACATCCTGTAGTCTTCACTGATGCAAGATTCCCATTAAACATTGACTTTACGGTTTGCAAGCACTAAGCTTAGAGTTCATGGTTTAAGACTGACTGTCAGTTAGCTGGGAGTTTCAAATAGTTGAAAGTCCACTCAGTAGAGTTTGAAAGTAATTATTTTTTGGTCAGATTTTGTAACAAACAGGAATCCAGAAAGCTGTATGTCATTTTCCAAAAAAAAATTTCCTTCTCATATATATGGCTTTGTTATGAAAACTGTGGACATATCTGTGGTTACAAGGAAGAGGATATGGAGGGGGCATTTCTATTTGCTGAAATGTAGATGTGGAGGACAACTCTCAAAGAAGTATCAAATACTTTATTTTTGTATCCCATCTAATTTTACTCCATATGGGATATTACCATGGAATTGGAAAAATGTCTGCCTATGCAGCAAAGCACCTCTTTGCTGATGAGAGAGACAGAAACAACACATTATAAAATCAGTAAGTCAGAAGTGTACCCACTTTTGTTGTTTACCATAGACAGAAATAACCATTTCTTCACAAATGTAGGTGAATCATAGAATCATAGAATGCTTTGGGTTGGAAGGGACCTTTAGAGGTCATCTAGCCCAACCCCCCTGCAGTGAGCAGGGACAGCTTTTAACTAGAATACTTTTTCTTCAGTTCACTAAAAATTGAAAGAGATTTTTGGCTATTCCATTGAATACTGTTTTGTGGGTGGTGGTGGTTGGTTTTTTTAATCAAAGCTTGTTCTGTGCATTACTTTCGTACTTACCACATACATTACTGCACGTGAACACTTTTTGTATTCTGCTATGCTAGATTTAATTGCAGAACCTATACTGCTCTCTTTGAAGGACAAGGAATCAACATGTCTTCTGTGTATGAGCAGGATTCTGTCTTAATCCCATAATAATTTTCTAATTCCTTTTGTATTCTTGTCACTGGTGCTTAAGACAAAAACTTGGCAAAAGGGCTTTAAAATAAAGTCAAGGTATTGCTCAACTAGTTTAAAAAGAGCAAGGAAGAAGAGATTCACCTATTTTTAGAGCAGCAGTGAAACAAATACTTCTACTTTAAAGGTTTGGATGACTTCATTAAGAACATTTTGGATTAAAGGACAAATGCAATTAGGATGGCTTGGCAGTTACACTGGGGTAATCAGCCAACGATCCTGCACAGAGATACCTTATTTCTATCCCTTTTACCCAAAGGAGGGCATTGTACTGAATGCCAATGATCCAACCAGCCCCTGCTGTCAGCAGGCGGCCGTCCATCAACCCTCCTCCTCCAAAATCTCTGGCGGAAACCTCACCCCCTTTGTCCCTGTCAGGCTTGCCAGCAGGTGGGGATCCATGGGACTTGCCTTGCTGGGGCTGCACCGTCTGCTGGCTTCACCCGCCACCCTTCCCACTCCTCTAGACGATACCAACCAACTGTACTAAGCTACATGTTCTGATATGACAGATTAAACACCAAGAATGAGGAAATCAAACAGCACACGAAATCCTCCAGGCAAGTTCGCTGGACAAATATTTCCAATTAACTCTGCAGCAGGGGCCAAGTTCACTCTGAAGCTGAGTCTGTAACCAGAAACCTCGCAGTTGGCCAGACGGGTTTCATGTGGTTGTGTTGTGCTGCGTGCAGTCTGGCGGCAGCAAAGCTAGTCCTGGGGAAAGTAAGTGGTGGGAGGATCATAAAACTGGGGGGTGTGTGTGCTTCAGGGCTGGCATTCACTTTTTTTGGTTGCCATTTAAGTAGGCAAGGCAATGGGATTTAGGTGCCATGCTCCCCTAGGCACATCTGGAAACATGGGTGATAGCCAGGAGCCACGACACAGAGGTGTCCCCCTTGTTTCCTGCTCTGAGCAGACCTTCTGCCTCAGCCCAGCCTTTCTGGGACAGTTTTATGTTCATTCAGCATGGACAACACAGGGACTAAACCATCTGCCTGAGTTAAAATGTTAATAAGCTTAAAACCTACCATCTGTCAGAACTGCTCCTGAAGACAAGTCAAGCACTAACAACACATTGCTCCTTTAAACCAACATTAGATTTCTGTCTTGCCAGACCTTCAGTAACTGCAACTTTCAGGTTTTGGCTAGCACTGAAACAGTTTCTGTAAAATATACCACAGATAGCTTCTAATTTGAAAATATTAACATGAATAACATCACGTTTGATACGCATTCAGCCAGTTATGTCCTTGGTTAAAAGAGTAAAGCTGCTAAGAAATGTTTGAAAGAATATGTCCACAGAAGGGACCGGTATACATTTGTGGTGTCTATTCTTGTCTGTTTAAAATGAAAATAGAAAATCTGGTTGCCTAGGTTTTCCATTTTAATGTAACTTTCTAGTTATCATCTGATATCAAGCTGCTAATTACACACAGGTGGTGTAATAGTCAAGTGATGAAAATCTGAGGCTTGTGGCACAGAATACTTACAGTTTTGCATAGATTGTAACATTTTCCAGTGAGCAATGCTGTACTGGATTTACAAAACAGAGCCATAAAGTTGAGACACCAAATTCCCACTTGCAAAGAAACAGCACAGAGAGCAACAACTCCCACTACTCAGTAGTACCTCCTGTGCACCTCAGATCAACCTCCAATAGAACTGATGCATACTCATCATTCATCTAGGTAAACTCACGTATTGAGTTTTCTGCTTTAAATTCCTCTTTTTAAAATATTGATTCAAATATCTTAACATGTACATGGAAATGCTAGAGGAATAAACTCCTCAGCATTATTTATCTTTAAAAAAATATATATTTTGTCTTATTTTACATAGCAGTGTTTTCTATTTCCTCGATCAAAGTGAGATTAAAAAAAAAAATCTGCACTAGCCCACAGTCCCACCTGTACCTTCTGCACCTTTCTTTATATCACAGATGGGTACAGATGTATTAAGGGCGGCTAGGGTCTTTACTCTCTCCTTCCTCCACTTGCAGCGGCTGTGGCAGCACATTGCTTTGGGTCTTGGATTGCTGGCTGGCTGAATCCGGGCATTAGATGCAATTGGGTGTACAGCATCTGCCAGCCCTGATGAGCAGCCTCTGCCCTGCCCACATGGGTTGGACACATCCATGACTCGTGGGCTCATTAAAGAATCCTGGTACTTCCAAGCTCACCTTTCATGACCCAGGTCTGCAGATGTAAACTCCTTCTCCTGAATGTTAAACAGGGCTGCACCCAGCCCTGCATACACCTATTTATTCAGGCCACCGTATGTAACTGATTAACAGAAAAAAACATTTAATACAAATATCCCCTGGTCAGCCCATTCCAGCCTAGATTGTAGATTCATTCACAGCGAGCTCCAGTTTGGTCCTGTATTTGTCCGCCCCGAGATGCTGTTGCTATTAACTGAGACCAGGATCCCACCACATTAGGCCAAAGGCACAGAGACAGAAACAGCAGCAAGAAGCAGCAGTACTCCAAAGAGCTGGCAGCCTGAACAAGCCATCAGGAGGAGAGGTGGGAAGACAAGCAGATGACAAAGACACAGAACAATGCTCTGAAAAGCTGAAGTAACTTAGGAGCAGAAGCCTCACTTACTTTCAACAGTGCTTTTGAAAACTGCATCCAGAATTACTTCTCCAAGATCACATAGGAAGTCAGCAGTGAAGCTGATATAAGAGTAGCAGTCCAGTACCCACAGGACCCCAAAGCTCCTCCACAATGGCTGGAGGCAGACTTCAAACAGTATAGATAACCAAACTGTGAGATTAAATCCAAATCAGGAAAAAAGTTAAATAGTCTAGCAGTGCTGCTGAAAACAAGCAATATGGCACTGGCGCTAATGCTAGCCTCAGCATCCAAACCACTGAAAAGAAAACCATGGCAGCAAGGCTCAGAGAAGAAAAGGGCTCAAAACCTCACAAACAGCTATGTGGGAGGGGGAAAAGGATCTGCAAACTCTGCAGTCATCCATACAAAACTGCATCAAGATGTACGGCTAGCGAGGTCCTCATGGTGTGATGAACAACACGCACCCTTGGCTCATGACTTAATGCAGGCTTAAGATGAGAGAACTGCAACTGGGAAAGAAAACTAATGTAACCAGAAGAAATTAGAAAATAGAAGAAGGGGTAAGGGAGAGGGATCAGAACCAACTCCCTCATTTCTCTCAAGTAAGCAACAGAAAGTCCCAAATTTAAGGAGCAACCTTGAATTCTGGTTTGGGTTTGGCTTTTCATGTGGGCATTTTCTTTTTTTAATACGTTTTTTATTCTAGTATGATGCCAGCAATAGCAAACCATATGCTGCAAGAGATGGCTGTCCAGGTAAGTAATGAAGTGGTAAAACAAGAGTTCCTAATGCCTCAGACCCCTGCCCTGCCAAAGGGGTGGCCTGGCTCCAAGGTGCTGAAGGACAAATCAATGTGGGGCCAATCAGTCTTAGCCTTCATCAGTCAGTGGGTTAAGCACAGTCTGACGAAACTATTAGGATTTTCAAGACGTTCTCTAGACACCCGTGAAAGACCATGCAGGGGAAACATTCACACTGAGTCTGGAGAAGCAACCTGGGGCTGCTGCCAAGATCCAATTTGCTGCCCAGGTGCACCACACATCTGCAAGCATGCAGCTCCACGCTGTCCCTCCATGACAAAGGGGACCTCACATACTTGAGGAGACAAAGTGGCTTGATATGCTGCCAGGTACGACTGGAAAGGCTCTCTGCAGGGAAGCGCACCAGAGAGTTGTGTGTTGCACTCATGGTTGCTCCCAAGACAGTCACTAAGAGCTCTGGAGACACCGCCATGGGGCAACATCCCATGAGAAGAGGACATCCAAACCTCCACACAACCACCACAGAAACTCGCTTTATCGTTAACCTTTAGGCCCTCAATGAAGCCACACAGCTATATTCATGTTCTGGGCACAGTTTATCACAAAGGCTTTTCACGTGTTTCTCCGCAGCAGTCCTTTTTCCCTCCACAGGAGATGTACAGGTTAGGTCTGCTTCTCTCCTGGCAATGTCTGGGCTTATGTACCCTCCTGGAAAACACTCTGAGGGAAACAAATAACCTCAGGCTCTCAAAATCAGGCCTATGGGAGGCTTAGGATAAATAGGCTTTGTGGAAACCCTCTATATAGATCAACATTTCACCAAGAGAAGTCCTTAGCTGTATCATGGGCCCCATGCAATAGTAGGCATCACTGCTTCTTACATTAAACGAATCTGTCCTTGGGGTTTGGAGGGGTGGGGTTGGCAGGGAGGCTGAATTGTGGGGTTTTTTTTAGCATCTACTCCCTAGATAACTTCTCTCTGCAAACTGAGGCTTATACTGGTTGTTACACCTTACACTAACATGATTTTGATAGTATCAGCCACACACAATGACAGAAGTTTAAAAATTCTAGCGATGAAAGAGACTACAAAAGCGATGTCAGATATTGAGGCATTAACCAGAGAAGCATGACACTGAGACAGGTCTGCCCAGGCTTTTATCCTAAGCACCCTGAAAATACTTATAAGGCTTTTACACTCAAATGCTAGGTTCATTTTCTCCACTCCCCTGCCCCTGCAAAAGTCCTCAAAGTGAGGCAGAACAGGATAAACAGATTAAAAGTAATTATTTCCCTGCCTGATGCCTGTGTTGTTGCAGGGTGGATATTTTGGGGCTTGCTTGCTTTTCACCATCCATAATTCTGCTTACAGTGAGGTAGGACCTACCTGGCTTGCACATCCTGAAGTCCCTCAGCATGCATCTGCCCCTTCTTCTTCTCAGAAGTCACCCAGTCCCTGCTGCTTCACAAGCTCCCTACCTGGTGCTCCTTTTTCTGCCCCTTGACTGGCACTTGGGACTTTGCAGAACACAGGCTGCTGCCCCTGGAATTTCATGGGAAGGATAAAAAAAGGGGAAAATCTGCTATATTGTTGTAAAAGATGATTCACAACACTTGGAGGTAACACAGTCTAGAATAATCATAGTCCTCATAAAAAATTATAGGCCAACTAGCAACTTAAAAAAAAAAAAAAAAAAGCACAATTTAGCCACTTTCCTAATGGAATAAGTACAAATAAATTTGCAAAGCAATGTGCTGCATGACAAGGTTGACTCGGAAGCTGAATTCTGTGGAGTGAAGCTCTCCTTGCCTGGTGACACAAAGAGCTACTGGGCATGGTGAATTTAGTGGGCATGTACATGTGTCAGTGGCATTAGCAAGAGGGAGTGGACAACAGAAGATGTGAACAATGAGATTGCACCGAACCACAGCTTTTAGAAAATGGAGTGAGCAGGGAGGGCACATGTGGACCTCCTTTGCTGATGGTGGTGTGCATCTTCACCTGGGAAACAGGGCTGTGCATGCAGTCTCTCCAAATACAAAGCCTTGCACTAAAGAATATTCCTGACTTGCACCACTGGTTTCTCCTCCCCATATAGAAGGTTCAGATACTCATGGCATCCACTCCACTACGCTACACAGAAGCACTCAGAAGACTAATGTTCTTCTGTAAATTATCCTGTTAAATAGATGAACAGCTAGTAATTTTATTCATTAAGTTTCCAACTATGTTACAGTCTGTTAGTCTTGCTGCCTCTTGTTCAATCGTCTACGTGACGGCAATGTTCAATGGAAAAAGTTCTTTTCTGTTAAATAATGGCAGGCATGTTCCCTTGAAAAATTCAATCCTGCAATTTGGTTTTGCTTCACGCATACCAACTCCCAGGAACAGACTCTGAGGGACAACTCTTGAACCTCGCTGTGGGAAAGAGGGATTGCTTTTTCTGAGAGATGTTTAGAGCCTAGGGAAAGTGAGTGTGAAGAAGCATACAATCAACAGGGAAAATAATTCAAAATAAGGGAGCATTTAAAAATCCTTTCTTTGGCTAACACTGGCAGTAAATGTCTCACTTGAAATACTGCAAGGAAATTCAGCTTGCCTGCATGGGAGAGCTATGGCAGAGCAGGAAGCTAAATCCAGTAATTAATGGTGAGATTTTAGCTCTGACAACATAAAACATAGCACAGTACAAGGCACTTTCTAATATTTTGCATTTCTCTATAAGAATGAGGGCAGAGCTGAAAATAATGCAGGGGACTTGGGTGAAAGTCAATCATTCAACAGCAGCTCCTAGCGAGGATCCCCTGACCCTCTTTTGGAATGATGCTGGACTCTCTGTGGGCACTTGGGTCCACATGAGTAGATCCCATTTTGCAAAATTGGTGCCTGATGTCCTGGCTAAAAGAATTCAGCCTTATTGCTTATGCAAAGAGTGATCTGAAGTAGATACAATAGGAGTACAAGGGAAGGGATACAGGACTTGCCTGATCGTTCAACCGTAAGGGTGTGCTGAAAGATTTCTTTCTGAGCCTTCTTCGGCACAACCCCACAGTGAAAGCTACTGCGCCTGGTCTACAGAAGTCTGATTACTGTGCACACCGTGCACTAGCTCGGCAATGAAGTCATTCAGTAGTTTGATTAAAATAACATCTTCTAATTCCCTTTTTGTTGTAATTTACAGTCTCTCTCCTTTGGCTGAACCTGCCAGCCATCCTGGAGGTGAACAAAGAGAATGTGCTAAAGTTGCCAATTCTGGGGCCTGGTGTGAGAGAAAGCTTTTGTTTCCAGAGGTTGTATTTACTCTGGAGACAGTTAATCAAAGCTCCGCAGACCATTGTAATTCTTCTGTTCCTTTCGTACGGGTATGAACTCTCGGTGTCTGATCCCCGTGACTGTCTTTCAAATCCCCACAGTAAGCTCACTCCAATGCAACTTACACTAGGGCCGGTTAAGAAAGATTCAAGCTTTTTCAAAATGGCTTTAGATAATTAAATTACATCACTTGTGGTGTTGTATTTCATATTAGCACCATGGACACCAGCTAACTTTCCTACACAGCTGAAATGAGTATCAGGACTATTTCAGCAGAAGGACATTTCACACTCACAGCCCAAAAAGGGACTTGGATGGAGGCAGTTCCATTGAGGAAGTGAACATTTGGGACAATATTGTCAATTTGTCAAATGCCTAAAGTACAATCAAGGGACAGTCCACACAGAGACATCCAGAATGAGCTGGTGATAAAGGTGTGTGTCTTAGATCTTCTGATCTTCTAAATTTTTTATTAACCCTCCTCTAATAATCTACATTGCCTCTGACCATACATGAAGACTGCACATACAGAATCAATACCTGATAAGTCATTTGTCTTTCATTTAAAAATCACACAGAAAACTCTCTTTGAAGTCCTCTGGTGACATCAGTATACACTTTTTTTTTTTCAGGTACAGCTGAACAAAAGAATAAATTATTTCAAATAGCCAGGTTCTTGATTTGATTTTACACCAAGTCTGGAGTCTATGACGAAAGACTCTAAGGCAAAGCAAAACTACACTGGAGCTATTCGTGCTACTGAGACTCTGACAAATCTAGTTGAAAGCTTTGTTATAAAGAACAACATCCTCTTTTCAGCATAGAATTATATAGGGAAGAAACTTTCTTGATAAAAGAAATTGTGTGCTGCTTAACATGCAAATATTATGAGCCTCTTTTAAAATACAGATACTTGAATAAACAGATTCATAAAGCCAGTAAAGGTTTCTTAGCATGGGCATGGATGCCAGTTATCATAGATAAACATTAAATATGAAGAGCACTCATTTATTTTTAAACTGTTATTTATTCTTTAAATGGTTCCATTACACAAATGCAAACAAAGCACACCAGAAACAGAGCACTCTGAGACACATCCCCTGAGCACTGCCTGCGTGCATATATCCAGCCCAGAATATGCCTTATGGGCAGTGAACTCCAAATAATTTTAGCCTATCTCCTTGGAGAGGATGCTGCTGTATCTAGGATCAGCTCTGGGTGGTCTCCAGTTGCACTGGAAAGACTGTTTTAATACAGATAATTTAACATTGTAAAGTATTTTGTGACTCTGGGGAATGATGATAGTGAGAAAACTGCGGTATTGAACACAGTTCCTTCACCATCTCTATGAGATGAACCACACCAACAGTTACCTACGTCACCTTCTGTTTGTTTGGACTGAACTTTAGCCAACTCATTCCAGTGTTAGCCAGATGCTGAAGCTGGGAAAGAAGCACTGTATGCCAATCCACCGAGTTTGGTGGACAGGGCATTAAGACGGGGACACAGAGCTTGTCCCAAGTTTACTGCTGACTTGTGACCTTGGTTCACTTTGCCTCTGTTTCAATTTTAGCTTTGGTAATCTTGAATCATGCTTTTGTAGAATTATCTCCAACTGAAGGCAAGCTGGGGTTTCTTGTGTGCTACAGTACTAAAAGCAAACAGCAGTAGCAAAGCACCAAGGAGGCTGTGCCCTGAACTACTAACTGGAGGTTGCCTACACACCAAGGCACAGAAACAGCTCAGAAGCCAGCTGCCCCCCCTCTCCCACAGGGAAAGCATCAGGGTAGTGCAGCTACACTCCACATTCCCCAGATTGTGGTCTGCTGAGAATTGCCTCATCACATGGTATTTGCTCCTTGACTTTTGAGTAGTGGAAACCATGAACTGATGATATACAATATCTTTTCTGCTTTCCCAGTATCATGTTTCAATTAAAATCATTGCAACAGATACTACAGAAGCACAATCTGTGCTCAGAAACAGTAGGAAAGGTGATCTGTGATACAAGCTTTGTGTTAAAATGTAGTCTACCACATGAATGAAATCAAGCCTCTGGAAGGCAGCAAAGGAGAGCAATACAATCCCAGCCCACAAACCAGTGCATTCAGAAGCATTAAAAAAAGATCATGGCCAGTCATAAAAAAATACTTGAACACAAAGCCCTTTTGTATCATCAGAAGGTGATTGTGATCTAATAAGTCCAGCTCAATATCCACCTGAAGCACTCTCAATTTGCTTCTAGCCTTCCTCACTTTTGCTTTCTAGCATTAGGTCCATGTCAACGTCTGAGAGAAAGCTGCTGCTAATTAAACATGCAAATTCTTATCCCGTGCACTTAATTCACTCTGTGCTAGCATACGCAATGCTGATAAAGTAACAGAAGTGATTCTAAGCCACAAACTTAAATGGGTGCTCCTTTCCTTTGCAAAGTGTTGCTCTCTTGAAGTGGCAGCATTTTGACTTATTCTGTCTTTGTTAGAAGCTAAGATTGTGCTACTGAAAATCTATGGTGAAATCTGTCCCTTACTGAATGGCAAAACTCCCAGCAACTTTAGCAAGGGCAGGAACAGTTTTCATCCCCTGCATCTATAGCAACTCAGAGGCATAAATTGCATCCATGAGACCCTAAAAGTCAGAAAGCAATGGGTGGCAATCATAACGAAGCTGTTTTTCCCAGGATTCTTAGAAAACAGAAGACAAATAAATAAAAATCCAGAATATTTTAACATTTCATTTCCCCAACCCCTCTTCATGAGCAGCTACAAGTCCTCAGAGTTTCCCACTGCCAGTGGTCAATGATATCATTCACAGTGATTTTTCTACACCCTTCATTCGCTGGCCCTTCTTAGGGCTGTTATGGTTTCCTGTGGGCTTTGGTTTGATTTGTGTTTTTCTTGGCCATAAGCTGAACTGAAAATATGAGGCTATTTCAGGCAAAAGTATCAAAAAATAAAATAAAGTATGCTTTTTCAACCCCTATGGCTGCACCCCCATGCCTTCAGCCATTCTGCCCAGTTAGCAGTTTTAAAGCACGTTATTTATTTATTTGTGCATTCAATTGAAACTGCAGGAGTACTTAAGGCAACCAGAATATAATTACACAGGCTGTAATTTGTCATTAGAAATCAGGTTCTTTCAAAAAGTGCTTCAAGTTCTTGCAAAAAGACACTTAGAGGAGCCATGCTGTGACTGGCACCTTGGTTTCTCCCACCATCGAAAACAGGCCTCCTCTTGCCACAGGATGCCACTTCTTGCCACAGCGAGGCATGGGTTCGGGCTGGAAAAGCAGCCCTCATCCTGATGACCAGCAGCACCTTCCGGCACCACCTGGGTGTTCCTGTGGCGTTTTCTTTCACATTGCTTTCCCCCCTGAGTAGGCTCTGATAAGATGGCAGGATTAGGTGATACCACAACAAATGCTAAAGGCTGCACTTCCAGCCTCCCCGTTCCTGCTCAGGAAACCTCCCAAGCTTGCCATAGTACAAATTGACATAGTATTTTAACAGACTGCCTATATCTGTGTGGACAGCCAAACATATAATTGAAGGAATATTCTAATACTCAATTAGTCATATTTTTCAACTGGTAAGAGTCTAACACTGTAATCATGACATTACAGGACACTTGCATAGTTTGATGTGGTCTTTTTATAATAATATACAAGGCAATGGCATCATTTTGTCCAACTGCAAAATCTACATGGTGGCATTAAATCTAAGTTTTTCCAGTTGCTGAAATGAATCTCACCATTCAAGAAAAAGAGAAGAAAAAGCCCCCAAGTGAATTGTATTCCTAATTTGCTGAAAGCTGCACATAAACCAGAACGGCCTCCTACCCAGGACCCTGTAGATTTACCCAGTCCTTCTTGTGTGTTAAGGTGCAGTCATGAAGCAACTGTAAATTATTAAGGGTAAAACTACAGTTATTGTGATTGATGCTAGTTAGAACTGCATTCCTTCTTACTGAAGAAAGGCACATACTGAAGTGCAGACCAGTCTAAGTGCTGCAAAACTACTCTGAAGTAAATGCAATAAAGTGATTCAATAAAACAGGAAACAATTTTGCCAGTGGGATGTGGGAAGTGGGAAGTGCAGAGTGTGAGATACTCTGAATTTTATGCACTGTCTTCTGATAGACTTGCAGGGGAAGTCACTTATGCTCTGATGCAGCAAAGCAGGTGAGGAGGAAAACAACCGTTGATGCAACAGAGCTCATCCAAGTTATCACTGCCCAGGGGTAAAGGTGGGAGTCTCAGAGGGTATCCACAACCTGGGTGATTTCCTGGAGAATTTTAATCCAATTACGGCTTTGGAAAACATCCAGTTTGTGGTTGTAACAGTCTACCCAAGCTTATTCTATGACCAGAAAACTTGTGAAAGAGCTATTTGGACAAGGCCAATGAGACAAAAGTCCCCCCTTATAGCCAAAGAAGCGATACAATGGGTATTTGGCAGCCCCTCAGTCCCACAGCCAGTTGTCAGAGATGCACATCCAAATGATTCTTCTTGCTGTTGCTCTTACTGACCTGGTTCTGTTCCCTATTCCCACCATGCAGCCGAGGAATCAAATGTTTAACACTGGACCATAATTTTGTACCCAAGTCACCTCTTCACTGAGGAGCCCATCAGGTCCTAAGGTCAGAAGGATCTCCCCTGTAACACAAGCCAATAACCCTCAACTCCCCCAGCACCGGAGTTGGTAATTTACATCTTGTCAGTGCCAATCTTCCAGAAAAGGTTTTGTCTGAAGACATCAGGAGACTAAGGACACCCTGCTTCCTTTAGCATTTTGTTGAAACACATCATTACTCTTCATTTAATAATTTGCTTCAGCTACTCCAGTGACTGATCAGAAAATCAGCAATACTCATCCACATGCAGGCAAACTCACAGGTCTTCAGAGGAAAATCTGCAAAGTTTTTTATCTTTGCTTTTCATCTGTAGCTGACTTCTCTCCAGCCTTGCTACCACTGCTTTGATCCCATGTTGGCCAGCTCCCATGCCATCTTTCAGTTCTTTTGGGGAAGACTCTACTATTTCATTGTCAAGGTTGTTTTATGCCAAGCTCCTTCTGTTTGGAGATGAAATTTCCCAAACTGGTGCCTGCTTCGCAGTTCCTAAACCCTTATTTGAGCACTTTGGTAATTGGCTTTGGTTTTCTAAGATTTGGAGTATAAGGCATCTTCTGACTGGAGATATCAAGTGCAGGCCTAGCTTTATGGAAAACACGGATCTTGTTTTCATGTTCCTAAATAAGAAATTAGAATTACAGGTTTTCATTCGCAGACTTAAAGATCTTGACAAGAATGCCTATCCACTGAATTATAATTCCACATTATTTGGCAGCAATTGCTCAAGTTGTCATAAACAGTTTAAATCTCCACCAGTCACACAATTTGCTCATTGGGAAGCAAATAACTGGGTAAAACCAGATGGTGCAGGATCAAAATGTTAAGAGATGTCCACATGGCACAAAGCTGGGTCTGATGGAAATATTTAGAAGACCTCTAAATGGTACCAGAAGTAGGTGCATGCCACATCATGGTTCTAAAACTTCATCAACTTTCTAAGTATTTCTGGACTGTTAGCATATTACTTTAGAATGGGATTCCAAACTTTCATCTGATATATGTATGTTCCGCCATCATAATGATCTATTTAAAAATACTTCATATATTTAACCTTAACTTTCTGAGACACTAACTTTTAGAATCAGTCTGGTTTATTACCCCTACCGTAGAGTAAAGCTCATTGCTTTTCTGGGCTTTAGGCTGACAGTTCTCCAGCTTCTAAATGCAATGGCATTTTGCAGATTTAACAGTATCAAAACCTGAAGTGGCTAAATCATCTGGGGCATTATTTAGCCACAATTTGTTCTACAGGTATTTAGGAAAAAACACCTCAGCCCAAGGAAAAATAAAATATGGCCCAGTACCCATACAGTAGTGTAGAAATAACATGTGGACAAAAACTTTGCTGTGGAAATGCTTCTACTGGGCTACATTAATTTAGGGGCCAATTTCCTGGGCTAACTTTGCTGTCTTGACCACTATACCTTGATAATGACCCTTGTGGTTACAGAGGGAATTTGTAATGAAGCTGAGCTTGGAAACCAGCTCTTTCACTTCTTAACCAGTGTCCTGACTTCTGATCTACACTTCCTTAAAACAATCACTGCAAAGTGTCACTTCCTGTCATCAGAAGTTCCAGCTTCAGGACAACTAAACTATCAATCAGGCAGAAACTTTAAAATGATGGTAACCAAACTGCATTCTCAACACTCTCAGTTGCTAACTGGACTCCAAACAGAGACTTGGCCTCCTCATGTACCTGCTGGATAACTTCTATCAGGGAGAAAAGGAGCGTTTCTTTGAAGTCTAACAAATTCTGCGCCTGATCCACCCCCATCCCAAAAGGGCTGCACTCAGCAACTTTGCCTGACACAGGCTGCACCTTGACCATAGTGAGGCCTCCAGGACAGTGGACAAGATCAGGACATCAATGTCCCCACCACACAAACTGGGGTCCTCTCCATCGGCCTCCTTAAGACTGGTGTGTGTGCAAGATGCACTAGTGGCCAAAACCTAAAAAATGGCCAACGGACTCTTATCTTTCTCTTTTTATGCTACTGTTGTCACTCAGACTTGGACTGGGTTGGATGGGCTAGACACAACAACCTGGCAGAGGTTCCCCATGAAAAGGGGAAACTTCATAAACATCCCCAAAGATTTACCCTTTGGAGCACCCTTGTCATCATCTATGATGCAGGACGGTGTTAGAAAGCTGCATGAGGCTGATTAGATTTCTTTCACATCCCTAACTCTCTCCTTGCTACTCTAAGGTAGCTACAGCCAATGCACTAAAAAGTTGGAGGAAAACTTAATGTTGATCACTACCTACCAACAAAAACCTGTAGGATGACTGGTACACATTTAGGACATTTCCCATATGTCTGCTCAAATTAATGGCAAAAGATGTCCTACAAGCTTATTCCCTGTAGTTTTTTATCAGGAGGTATGATTTCAAACCATATTGCATTTCATCTCAAAAACATTACTAAACATTTACATCATAGAAAAGAGGAAAGCATATTTATTCTTATGTATTGTTTTAGGTATCTGATGAATAAGGCATTCTAATGCTCATTTCTACTTACTAAGTCTTTTTCGCACCGGCAGTGCCACAGGGAGATGAGTTGCACGGAACGACTGTTTATACTTCTTAGAATAAAACACATCATTTCAGAAGCAGCATGCAGATTTACTGGTGGGAGGAGGGTGAAGGTATCTTGTGTCCCCTCCGCAGTTGGAGGGGTCATACAATATATATTTCTGTGCCAAGTGATGCTCTTCATTGCCCTCAGACCCTGCTTGGTCACACAACAGTGCTATGGTATAGTTAGTCTTTCCAGATGTTGCTTAGTCAGGCACAGGTAGTGGAGATGAGAGGAAACATTCGTCAGAAGGGCTCTTTGAGAAGTACTAAAAGGCAGCCTTCAAGATGGATTTAAGATCAGGTTAAGAAGAGCCACTTTTAAAAGAGCCATTGCTCTTTCCTGTTCTAGCTGTAGGTGAGGGGTTTGCTAACATGACATCTCTGTGATATGGGGTAACGTCTTCTCCTGCGGGAACTAAAGTAATATGATTTTATACACTAGGAATTGTCCTTCAAAGTTTCATCTGCTGCTCCTGAGTCAGAAAACAACTGTGGCATTAGACATTACAGTCTTAGGGATGCAGTGTCAACGCCTTCAGTTCCCTACAGTCATGTCCTGTGTTAATCTAGGATAACATCATGCTACTCCAATTACTGGAAAGCTTCACAGAAGTCAGGAAAAAAAAAAAAAATCATCAGTGTTAAGTGAAAACAATCTTAAACCAACGTTATGCTACAGCATCAAAACGTTCCAGATGGATTGCAATGACCAAAAGTGCAGAATGTCAGCGATATTAGAAACCTCTGCTGAGTTTGATTTGTAGATTTTTCTTCCTTTCCTTCCCCCACTTTGGTTTTCTTCACCCCCACCTTATTTTTATCATGTCCCTTTACCAGTGTTCTCAAAGATCCCCATCTGAGTTTGGTTCCTTTGGAATAGAGCCCTGCACATAAAATTATCTAAAGCAGTCTTCCTTTTATTCTAATACTGGCATTCATAATCCTCTAAGGACTTAAAAGAAAAAGAAGGGATAATATCAATTATGGGAAAAAGGCTTTCATAAACTGAAAAGAGGTTTTGATCTGTTAAAATAAAATTAAAAAAATTCAGCCATTTGCGTAACATTTCCCAGGCTAATCCCCAACATAATTCAAATGAGATGGTTTAGCATACAGAAAATAATAGAAATTCTTTCTATGGGACAAAACCACAATGTTTTGTTTATTTAAAATAATTGCAGCTGTGGGATTAAGAACTTTAGCTGCACCAAACAAACAATCTTCATTCAGATGTTACAAAAATTGTTTCTTCTCTTCATTCTTCTTAAAATAGAAAAGAAAGGTGATTACAAATAAAAAGAAAAGTCCAGCAAATGTAAGTTGTTGACTATTTCAGGTCTTTGGAAGACACAGGGTAACCTGTAGTCCCTTCAAGGGTACAGGAAGGGACCAAAAAAGATGCCTTGCACAAGTAAGAGAACATCCTCCTCCTCCTCCCCAGACAAGTGTATTAATAGCCCTCTGCAAGATGTCTTCCGAGAGCAGGCTTGTCTTGTGCTGATTTCTAACGCTCTAACTCCACAACTATCCATTTATGCCATTAGAACTTGGAAGATGCTATATGTGTGGTAGGTATGATCCGCCAACATATAAGACATCTTTAATTAAACAAAGTTTTTCTCTAATCCACCACTTGAAAACACAAGTATTTTAGAAATAGACCTAAAACCTAAGAACCATAGTTCTTCTGCCCACTTCTATCTCTACTTCCACTCCAGCACATATCAACATAAAAACATCACATTTGCAATTTCACTTACAGGTCAGTATTTGGGAAGATTTAGCTTAACTCCCTGCGTTGTTCAAATTTCTACATTCCTCCATGTTCACTGAAAGAATTTGTCAAACAAATAAACAAAATCTTCAAGTCTTTTTCCACTTGCCTTAAGAACAAACTAGGAGAAATCATGAGGTCTGGTAGCCATATGTTTTTTAAAGCTGGGACAGCTCTAGCAGCCGTGAATCTAAATGATACTTTTATGTCGTGGTTTTCTTGTTCAAAGTAAAGAGCAGAGACCTAATCCATCCTCTGAGCACCTGCAGTTAGATTCCAAACTGGGACTAGGATTCACATTTCGCCAATTCCGCTCCTCTACATCAAAGAATGACTGTCTTACAGTTGTGCATTTGCTGTCAAATCAGATACTTTCCCAAAGCTTACGGACCCTTCAACCCCATCTCTCTTCCCCACCTGAAAGACCCCTCAAGCCCAACTTGGAAAACTCAGGTGCAGTTCGACAGATTACAAGTGATCTGAATCAACTGAGTTCTTCTGCCTACCTATTTGAGGAAAACACAGGAAAAGATAAAACAGACACACACAAGACTCTCTGATCCACAGAGCACCACCTAATGCAAACTTACCACCAGCTGTGGTCAGTGTACAGGGACGAGCGTCTCTCTTGCTGTCTGTACTGCGCTAACTCAAAACAATCCTCATATGAGGCTGGACAGCTGAGATTCCCTGGGAATGTGGGTCCATACGGTACCTTCACAATATCTGCCAGCTGAGCAGCAGGGATAGGGTAAAAGAAAAGCTGAGGTTTTTCCACTTCATGCCTTTAAGAAGACCAGACTCTGAAGGGCTAAAAGAGAGCTCAAGAGTCTGGATAGTGTCCTTTCCTATCAATTAAGCATCAATCTACCTTCATTGCCAGTGAAACAGAATTTATGTTGGAGGATCACAAATGTCCATTGATAGTTGTGAGCCATACCCATGCCTCTGGGGTTGAGTAGGCTGGCTGAGAATGAGTTGTCTCGGGAAGCTTCAGATCTTAATGCTGAAAGGGGATGGGGAAACCTCAAAAAAGCCACGCCAAGCCATTTTTTCTCCTTTCACTGCTGGACCCAGCTTGCCCAGCTTTATTTACTCTGTCCCTCCATAATTCCCAAAAGAATACCCTGGTCTTTTGCCATATGTACTTCCAGTTGAAAGTCAGAGTTTCCAAAGCACACACAAATTGAAAAGTGTAGAAGCAATGTTAACACTAGCTTTCCCAAAGAACAGTTCATGCTAAGCTATCAACAGAACAACCACGCAGCAGCTGAGGTGAAGATAAGACTAATGCATTCGCTTTCCATTAACAGATTTCAAAAGAGTTAACCTTTTTTGAGAGTGTAATGTTACAGTAGTTCTTTAAATCGCATAGAAATAACGTCTGTCACATCAGCATACTTCAGTAAGTTATTATAAAGTGCTTTCCTATATTCAGGTGAACATGGACTGCAAAGCTGATAAATGAGCAAAGTTTTTTGGCATTAATCTGTTCCTATTGACTTGTATTGATATATATCACAGTATTCGATGTTGATAAATTTTACAGCAATATGGACTTTTAAAGAAAAATATGTTACTGAACTGGATGGCTGCAAAAAATAGCTAGAAAGTATAACCAGTCTTTGTTTCCAAGGTTCAACCCTCCCAGTTTCATATTTTGCATTTCAAATTTTTAATCCAATCATATTATTAGACTCATGATTCCTGAACACTTAAGATCCCACAAAGGACTCACAAAGCTACTTGACTATGGAACTTCTTCCACATCTTTCTGCTGCTTCATTGCTATGGAGTAACCAGAAAACTCTCTCTCTCCTCTGTGCTACTGTATACCACACACAACACAGTATGAACCACAGATACAGTCGGGCTGCTTTTTTCCTCCTTAAGTTTAGCAAATGCAACACACTTGGAAGCATAAATTTCAGGTCTTTAGAGCACACTGCTCTACTATTAGTTTCATCTATGGATACTCTGCAGCCAATTGGTTTCTAACCTCTTACACCAAAAAAAAAAACCCCAAAAACCAAAACCAAAAAACCAGAACACCTTTAGACAATTTAAAATGCTTAAGATTTCTGTAAGATTCAGGAGTTCAACAGTCTAGGGAACATAAGCAAGAGGAATTGTCCCCATCAAAGGCAAACAGATGTTGCTATAACCTTTTAAAAAACCCTGCTCTTGGAAGTGTTATAGTAAATATGTAAATATACTTTGAAATCTAATATCCTTCCTGAAGTGGAAGCCCTGGAGTACAAGAGCTCTTTGAGAGTATGTTTTCATTTCATGGGATCGTACGTACGCGATACTGAGCTGTGACAAGCAAGGCCAAGAGTCATGGCTACCATATCCTCTTGCAAGAAGGTTGCAGGGAGGAAAGCTGTGCCAGTGAAAGGAATGGGTAATGAATGCGATTGCACTCTGACAGCATCCAGAGACCTCTGACCAGGCATTAAGAATCTATTACATATACCATGAGTAGATGGTTTCTGCTTCAATATAAAATAATTGGAAATATTTTCTATGTCTCTTCCCATCTCCTTCACAGGGGATTCCTTCACCTTGCACAGCTTTTTGCCTGTCTGTTCATTAAGTTTCTGCTTCCAGCGATAAAAGGTCTTAGAGCTTACATAAATTACATTGCCATGGCAGCTGTACTGCTCTGCATCAGCTGAGTACCTGATGTCTCCACTTCCTTTGAAAATAATTCATGTCACCGCCCCTTTCACCACAGCAGTCCACACAGGCTGGTGGCTCTGATGCGTTTCCCAGGAAAGGGAATCCTTAGATGAGTCCCAGAAAATGACTGCCTTTTCCAGCCAGTCCAAATTGCACAAAATTTCCTCCTCTAGCTCTACTTCACTATTAGAAATTAGTTGCACTTTTTTTCTTTGTCTACCCTGAAAGAGAAATGAAATTTTTGTTCTTCTCCCTCAAAGGGTTCTGGCTCCAGGCCACCGATACACTGAAGAGGACTGGGAAGTAGAAGCAGCAATTGGTCTTTGTCCTCAGGAGACTGTTTCTAATTGTGGAACATGGGTTGGTGCTGTTACGGTGAGTTATGTCCCAGCTGCAGTGCAGGAAAGGACATTTCTGGGCCAGAAGAAAAGCAGGATGAACTCAGATGTTTCACAGGCTTGGGGGATTCAGCAAGAGCAAAACCACACGGACTGCATGGAAGAGACCACATGGTGCTGGGTCCAGAGGACGCTCTCCAATGGGAAGGCACAGGTTGATGATAAGGTGTTTTCTGCCAGGCTAGTGCACTGAATAAGGGTGCTATTTTGCTCTCACAAGCAGCCAATCTGAACAGTGGGTAGCTCATGATCAGCTTGAATGACTGAAACCAAATCATGTTACAAAGCATTTCATCTTCTGTCCAATACGTCTCATAAATTTGAGGCAGGGGATTCATAAGCTACCCGTTGCTTGTGAAGTATCTTCCACAAATATTCCCTTGGACCACCTCCAGGGGAAAGAGCTCTCTCTTTTTCAGTTCTGTCTGTTAACTCCTTCAGAAACCTACAAATGGCATCGGAGAGTTCATATGCAGAAAACTATAACAACCCTTTGCTTTACAGGTGTAACCCCCAAATTTCAAAGGACTTTCTCCTCTGAGGGGTCACTGAAACTCCCTCTGTTCCCAGACAGGGCTCTGTGGATCGTGCAGTAAGATTCATACCGGTGCCTGCAGCTGCAGGACCAAGGGTGAGGGCTGGGCTGAGATGCAACCCCTGAGGAATGCGGGGAGGTTCCTGGCAAGGCTCCCACCATGGCTCTTTCCCTGGTGTCTGCCCCACATCGGAGCTGCCCTGGAGCACTGGCAGGCAAGCCCTGAGGAGCAGCAGGGGGAAGCAGCTGAAGAAAAAGCATGAGGAAGAAAAAGCTACTGTTTGGTTTTGCTTTAAGCGAAAGCACAAGCAAGATAGGAAACACCTGATGTACCTAATCGTGTTTCTAATTTTCATTCTGGAAGACAGGGCACATTGATAGCGCTGGAAAATCTGTCACAAACCAAAATCACCCAAACTCCAGCCTCATCCTTTATTTTTGCCTTTTCTGCACTTACAGAGGGGGTGAAGTTGATCATGGGGGAGGGCCCTCATCTGCACTGTACTGATTTGCAGAGGCAGTCATCCAAAAATAATATTCTGGGTCGAGTTCCTGGAGAAGGACGTTGGGGTTTTGTGGTTGGGAAAAGCTGGCAACCTTGACTCTGATCTGTAAAAATCTTCCTTCGCCCCTTACACGTTTATTGGCTTGTTTTCACACCTTGCCCTCTTTGAAGGATTATATACAGTAACGCGATGCTGTCTGGAGCTTCAGATTTTTCAAAGGTGCATTCAAGCTTGAAGCAACCCCTTGCACCCCAAAAAAATAATAATAAAAAAGGTTGGATCTGCCTTGATTGCCTTCCTAAATTTTCCCTGCCTTTTTGTTTTTGGAAGAACTGTGCCACTTACGTGTGTTCTAACATATCCCTCCTAACTCAACAAAAATGCCATATCTAAAGCTTTAACTGCCATATGTCCTATATAGACATATGAAGCATATTTCTTTTTTATTCATATTTTATTGGAAGTCTTACAAAGCATACAGAACAGATGCCAGTACATCAAATTCATCATGCCGAGCCTTGATTATACAGACCCCGAAGCCCCAACACTGCCATACAATCCTTCCTTTCAGGAAATAAAAGCCAAAGACCAGTTTTCCCGCAGGACCACTTGCGGGTATAAGCTGAAGCCCTTATTACCGGAGGTTCCTTGGATACGATTTAAAGTTTGAAAGTTCCTCATATAGCTGTTCACTCATCATAAGGTACCTCTCAAAGTCTAGGCATGCTGCTAAAAGTAGGAACACCCGTCCAAAACCAGGGAAGCACTCAGCCAAATATCTGCTTCCAGCTTAGTAGCAGCAGCCTTCTCTTTTTCTCTGAGTGAGAATGCAGCAAATGAGGAGAGAGATAAGCATACAGAGAGTGCAATATCCCAAATATCCACTGCCAGAAGCTGCTACTACATGCAAGGAAATGTCATTATAGTCACAATGAAATGGTTGTCACCTGAACCAAATCTACTTGGCAAGGAGGAGACAAAATAGTTCCCTGAGAGCTTGACGTGCTATGCCATGACAAAATAGCAATTAAAAAGAAATGGAGAATATTCTCATTGTCCTGACATTTCCTTCTATAGTTTGTGGTGTAAATCAAAGCAGGCATGACATCCTCCGAAATTTTAGATTTATTTACACGTGTTTGGGCTGACCATGTTTACTCACTCGGGGTTTCACTCCACCACTTGTTAATGCATTTGGCATGCTCTCATGTAAATACATCTAGGATTTCAAAGGAAGGTCATTCTCTATTCCCCCCTCCATGCAGAGGGAACATGCCAGAACTATGCTGAGGATATGGAATGAGATCACTCGAGATCCGAGTCGCCATGGGTGGGTAACGATGAGGTTACCCCTATGGTGTGCATAGATGTATTCCAAACCCTCATTATAGTTATGATATATTCACAGGAACACAACAAACCCATCTTTGAAACTGTTCCTTGATTTTAAGTCTACTTGCTGCTTTATGGAAGCCACTACTGCAGTGATTTTCTGCTGATGTAATGCTAAATGGCAGCAAATGCAGGGGAAAAAGGTGGCGGGGGGTGTGTGTGTGTGTGTGTAGGAATATAGAAAAGGGAATGCAAGGAAAGGATGGTGGAGGAAAATGATGGAAAACTAGGGCTCCACCCTAGTTTGAGGATGTAACTTCAGAACAATTCTAAACCCCTGTTTATAAATCACTATTAGGAGTCAGCTGTGCATGTAAATCCCAATACTTACATGGCTAGGCAGGTCAGGGGAGACTCTCATCAGCTTCACTGCACTCAGAATCAGACTCTATCAAGCCTCGTGCTCCTTTTTTGTTATCTAGAGCTTTTTGGTCGAACAAGAGCTTCTTGAAGCTCAGCCAAGCACTGGAAGTTGCAAAAATTTCAGTTTCTTGACCAAAAAAGGATTCAGTGTTACACAAGAGAGGAGATGCCTCTATCAATCATAAAACGCCTGCACCAATTCACTTCCTCCTTGAGTCCAGGCAATTGCACCGGTCCTTGCTGAGGCAATACCCTGCAATGCATAAACATCAGTTCTGATCCCATCTGACATGTCTTTTTTTCATATTCATTCTGTGCTCTTGTGGGAAGAAAGTCTATGTTGTTTTTTAGCTTTATTTTTTAAACTTTATGGTAAAGAGTTTTGAATTTATTTTACTTAGAATAGAATTTTTCTTTCTTTTAAATACATCTGGCTAGTTGGCATAAAATATAACTATAGCTGGCTGAATCCCTAGAGTTTAAAGGAATGTTTCTGGTCACAGGGGATTTAGCTCAAAATTTATTTCAGGATTATGCACTCAAGGATTAAGGCAAAATAAAATCCATGCAACACTTACTATTTTATATTTAAAATTTAGAAACTGCTTTGAAAAACCCAGCCAGCAAAAATATATTTTTTAAATTGTTAAAGATTATTGTTAATCTTTCAAGTTTTACTATTGAAGTTATCTTTGTAGAAACTGTACATATCTGTGAAATGCCCGTTTGCATAAAATGACAAGATTTGTTGAAGTCATACTTCAAATGGGGTTTTTTTGTTTGTTTTTTTATTTCTTTTGTTCCACATTGATATCTCTAACTCTTCTTCTGTACTTAGGATGGGATTTCTGAAAGCACTTAATATTGTCTCTAACTCTAGCCCTGTTCAATCCCAGTGGTGGCTTAAATGGGAGCAGAATTAGGTCATCATAGAACACTTCTGAAAATCCCAAGCTGATCTTTACTATTACTTCATTTAGGCTCTGATAGCTTGTTTTTGCCAGGTAATGAACTAACACTCCTGAGAATACAGATTTTCAGGTCTCAAGAAGAATGCAAGAGGGAACTTTGATGTTTGGGTTGATAACAGCTCAGAGATACCGGGCTTTTACCCAGGCTTTGGTGTGAGATACCAGCAGGAGGAGAGAAGCCTGGTGAACAGCTTGCGTGACAGTTTGTGAGCTGGCATAAAAAGCTGTAACTCCACTAAGACCAGCATTGTTTTTTTCAGTGAAGCTATGGCAGCTGAACTGCTTATGGCTAGCTTAAAACAAACCACTAAGTAAACTCTACAGAGGTTATGTTATTCAATAGCAGCTGGTACCTTTCGCCATCCTGATGGTCCTCAGGAGCAACTCCTACAGAGGTCAGTGGAAAGCCTGTCACTGACTGCAGTGGTTCAAAGAGAGCAGGTTTTCCATGCAATGACAAACTTCAAAGCTGCCCTGTTCCATCTTCCACATCCTTCTTCCCGCTCTGTGTATAGCCAGCACCACAGCCAACCCCAAACCCCCAGCCATACAGTCCCCAGTAGAAGCACCACCATCTGTGCACACTTCAACGAGTCACGTCTAACATGGCAACGCAAAGTGGACAGTCAGAATGTCTTTCATCTCAAGGAACTAAACAGCAATAGATCAACAGATCAATATTAGGTCAACAAAAGTTTATAAGTGGGTTACTAATAAGAAAAACCACAAATGGAAAAAACAGCCTGTTTCCTGGTTTCCAGCGTAACACCATTTTCCCTCCACCACATTCAGCTCCAAATCTTATCCTCCAGCCTCCTTTCACCCAGCTCCCACCAGAGCTGACCACAGCAAAACACATGTGTTGTGACCTTATTGCCAGGTGCCGATTCAGCTGAATGAAATTTTTGCATGAAACTACCCAGCCCAGATGAGGGGCACTTTTAATAGTTCTTGAAAAGCCAAACAGCAGTGCTAAGAGTGATACAGCACATCCAGCAACTAGCAAAAATAGGAGAAGCTCAGGGAAATACATCACATTGATGAACAGTGTGAGACTTGACAAAACTGTATTTGAATGGTAGTGAGAAGCAGCCACAGTGGCACGTTCAGCTCTTTGCTTCCCTTTTGGAACCGGCATTCTAGAAACTATTTTTTTTCCTCATCTTTAGCTAAGGTTTGATTAAAACTCGTCTTAGCCAAGTGCATTCACTCACCCACAGCTTCATAGCAGAGTAGTTGTGTTTGAGAAGCATGAGTGGTTTTGCACAGGGTTTGTGGATATATCCGCCGGGGGGAGGAAAAATTATTTTTAGGCATATCCTGATGCATCATGGTGTTTATGTAGAAAATTTAAAAACAGTTGGTCAGAGAAAATTTTACTTTTACCATGTTAGCACATGAGTGAGAGCTGACTCACATTTTTATTATCTGAGTGGGTCTCATCTACTGGAACCATCATTTCCAGTAGTCATATCTTATACTTCTCACATCATCAGTTCTTCCTCTGAATGTCTCTCCCACACATATTTCAATTTTCAAGTATCAAGAATAAGGGAAGTGGGAACACCTTATTCATTCCAGCAGGCAAAATAAACCACTGTTTTGGGGTTAAAATCTGAAAAGCGGTTGCACAATATAGATACTAGTCTGTTAGCATCTCCCAACTGCTTTGTGCAAAGGTGCTGTGGAAGACACAAAGAGAAGCCCCAGCAAGCAAAAGCTGCCATGTTTTCACCAGAGAAGTCTTTGCTAAACTATTCTAAATAAACTATGAGTGATCTTTAAGAGACCAATTTCTTTTCACTGAGAATTTTTCACATGAACATTAATATACCTGGAAGTTTTGTTGCATGAGACAAGTAATCACAGAATCATAGACCTGGAAGACATCTGAGGACATCATGCAACGCACACTCCCACCCTGGGACAGGACCAGCCCTAAATTTGTCAGTACTTCAAAATTTTTATCTAGCCTTTCTCATTCTCAGTGATGGAAATGAAATCATTTTCCCAGGCATTCTTGTCCCAGTGATTCACTATTCTTACTACTAATTTCTGCTTCTAATGTCTATTTAAACCCAGTCCTTCTTGTCCTAACCACCATTAGTGTGAGGACCACAGTTCTCCTTCTACCATTGCCACTTACTATTATGGAAGACAAAATTTTGAATAAAAGGAAACCTGATTTTTTTAAAAAAAATAAATCCAGTACTTGAGATTTCAAAACATGAGATATTTTTTTGCTTTGTTTTAATGCACGTCTTCACTTACTAGTTTTAGTCAAAAGCATTATGAAAAAAGCTGTCTTTATGGTGTCTCAGAAATCCAGTCCTAATCTGGGTATGAAATAAATCAGAAAAGGCAGACTAATCTCATGGGACTAGGAGGCTGATTTCTGGACCAGAATGGTTTCAGAAAAGTTAAACTTTTAGATTCTTATCTGAACCAAGCTATTTGAAGTTCGCCTGTCACTTGTTAGTAGTCTAGCTTTTCACCTCCAGAGACTTCAGCTTAAATCCTGGTTTAGGTCACAGTGAAAATGAATTTGGTGGTTTGCATCCTAGTGGACTCCTGTCAACATTGAAAAACCACCATACAATCTTGCACAACTGGAAATTTTTGCTTAAAAAAAAGCCTGGACTGGAATACCAGAGGTCATTACAAGTTGAGACAGAAGTGTAATGTTATAGCTTCATTGAGAATTTTGAACATCACCTGACACAAAGAAGTCCAGTGACAAGCAATATAAATTAACTGCTAGCTCAACAGGGACACATTTATTATTTGTCCAAACTCATAAATTTTTGATGAGTACCTTCACATATTGTTCCAAAAAATCTGATGAGAACCTCATAACGAGCAATGATGACAGAGAAACCGATCTCTGACACTGTATTTTAAATTAAATTAAATGGTTAGCAATATGTTTTACCATCATCCCCACAAAAAATAGCTGTTAGGGAAATGATTTGTTGTACAAAAATATTTCTGTATGAAGGTATATTAAAAAGTTTGATGCTGTTGACCTCAAGGGAAATGCAGAAAATAAGGAAAGTCAGAGATAATGGCAAGTTTTTGATCAGAGTATGGATTTTACATTTACCACACTAAAAAAACTCCAAGCCTTAAGTAAAATGACAAAATGCAAATAACGTCTTCCTGATCTTTCACTCCTGTTGCTCTTTTCTCCTTCAATCACAGACACAGACACCAAAAAAAAAAAAAAAAAAAAAAAAAGATATTCTCAGCTAGACAGTAGACACATAGACACATAATGAAGTAGAAACACTCTCATATGGAGACAGATGCTAAGCACGAGTTTCTTGGTTCAGGTATTCCAAAGCTGCAAATGACAACAGCAAAAGAGAGCGCTTTGCTGTAACTCAAGGCACTGAAAGTGTTTTCCACCAACCTTCCGAAAAAGTTCACATATGGTTTTAGACTAGAAATGAAAAGATTTTTTCCCCATATGAGAATTTAAGGAAAACTGGAATGGGAACGAACAGAGTTTTGCTCTGAGAGTTGATGTCGCTTCAGCTACACGCAGAACGCTGTGAATTCAATCATTTGTAGTGCTGGCGTTTGCAGCACAATTCATCACTGGCTACAGGTTTTGCTCCAAAATCTCAGCTTTTATTAAATAAAACCAGAACAATCACTACACACACACACACCCGCCTCTGCCACGGTTGCAATAGTAGGCTTGTATTTTGGAGGGCTACCTAAATTAATACAAAATTTGTTTTCCTGACTTTGTGGTCTGCCTTAAGCAAGACTGGAGTCATGCAAAATGTTACATGCACCTCAGCAGAACATCAGCCATGAAGAAAAAGGAGGACAATGGAGTGACCCACACCATCTTAAAAAGAGGGTCCCCACTCCCATGCTCAAACAAAATTTAATAAAAACAAAGAAACAACCCACATAAGGACTGTGGCACTGATTTTATCACTCATTCACAAAAGTAAATTTAAAACATTTATTTCTCTGATACTATCACAACTTCATCTATAGGTAGTTTTCTGAAGAATTCAAGTTCAAGGTATATGACACCTTGATGACAGCTTTCCCATGCAGTGAAATCTATTGCATAATACAGGAACCTAAAGAACATGTCCCTACAACAGCTTAATTTAATTTCACAATATTAATATCTACAGCCTACAGCAAAATGTCACTTGCGGAGCTGGATCAAAATCCAGCTCTCCAGCCCCTTATAAAGGGGGCAATAGTTTTCACGGTGGAAAAAAATTAAAGGATTTACTCAAAGGTAAAATCACAGGAAAATATTATAATAGAAACAAAAGACCTGACAGAAAACGGAATCTGTTCAAAAGCCACAAGCACTGCCAGGAAAATACCCCACAGAGTCTTCACTCTAGTGCTCCTAGAACAGGAGGGAAGATAAGTTACAGTGGGAAAACAACTTCTCCACAGAGTTAGAAAATAAAAGGGTGGAAACAAATCAGAAACAAAGAAATACCCTCAAAGTACCTGCACTGAAAAAGGACTCAGAAAAAGCACACCTGACTTCTGTAGGTGAGAGGACAGTCAGAAGGACAACTGATGCACAGCTAGCCTATGAACCTGTCCAGGAATAGGGAGATCTCATGAACTGGAAAATATGAGTAGGAGATAATAGAGTCACTTATGAACTATGCTATTATCATTTAATAATTTGATCCAGAGTAGGACCAAAACCACAGTTGAGACCAGCCTTTCACATCCATCACTATTTGCTGTCACTGCTCATGAGGCTCAGGTACCAGGATTTACATTTTTCTGAAAATGATCTAACAAATTATGGGCTTGATTACCTGGAAACAGTGAAATAAGAATTAATGTATATGTAATGAAAGTTAAAACCCATACATTATTCTATTTTAAAATGGGAACATAAGAAAGCAGCGCATGGTAAACAAGTAAAATGTCTTTAAAACAAAAGGCTCTTAAAAGCCTCTTTGCTGCAAGAGCAAAGGTTCTACATAGTTTAAGTTGCGTGTTTGCTGATGCCCACCTCAGAAACATCAGGTATCAGCTCAATGTGTCTGAAGCAGCTGATCACAATCCCATTGACTGTTATATAGAGTGTGTGCACAATGTAAGCGTCTGAATCTAAGCAGGCCTCATGCTGTAATGCCTTCAAGGAGAGTACTGGCCCCACTAGCAAGCTCCCGCTCCTCCATTCATACTCCAGTTGAAAGCTTTTTTTTTGTTTTTTGATGAAAATTAATCAGAAACCTTGATTCTTTTGGAGCATTAAATTCCTCATAATTTTTTTTTGCAAGAATATAAATTACCAGATGGGATTTCTGCACCAAATTCCAATTCAGACAATGACAGCCTGATGAAGACCTACATGCACTTTTGGTTCGATATGTCTTTGTTATTGCCAAGGTCTTGCCATGCTGTCATTTTCAACTTAGAAGTAGATGCATTTCAGTGACTGTAAAATGTTCTTGAGCATGTTCAGGATCTTCAACAATCTGTAGCACGTAGATCCTAGACATGTAATTGAATCAGCATGGTAAACTTTTACTTCTATTTGGATCCCATTAAATTCAATCTTATTAGAATAGCCTGCTTCTAAATACAGTATAAATGTATATCCAATGCAATTATCAGACAGTAAGTTTAAAAAACAGAGGAAGTACTTTCTCACAGAACACATAATTAAATTGTAGACCTCACTGATACAAGAGGTTTTGGGATTGAGATAAAAAAGACTTCAGATAAACCCACGGACAATACATCTGTCAGCAGCTGTAAAAACAGTAGTACAGACTGAACCTGTGGCTGAGAAAGTACCTATGCCCCTGACAGCTGGAACCTGGGAGGGTGTTGTGGAAAAGTACAGTGCTACAACTAGCACCCATTAATGCCCATGCTTGAAACAAGATACTGGGCCAGAAGGACATGTGGTGTGACTCAGCATGGAAATTGTTATGGCTAGTAAGAGAACTGAAACAAGGATTCTCCAGTGAAAAAGCCTTACATATATAGTAAGGACAACCAATACGAGATGTTGTTGTTAATATAAATAACCTTAAAGAAGCAGCAAAACAAGTATCTAAAGGAAAATATGCAATTTCTAGGGGATCCCTGTTCACAGGCATGTGCTTTTTCCTCCTGTGCTCTTCAGGGGCAAGCTGATAATCAGAAAGGCAGCAAGTAGTGGCATGAAAATAGATAGTTGCATAAAACTGCAATCTCTCTCCATCCTTAGTCATTATGAAAGTGCTAAGCTTTATGCCTCCAGACTGTAGCTGCAACCCATGGAAGAGCCATTGCATGTGACAAGCTTTGTCTTCAAGCCAGGTATGGCAAAACTTACAATTAGCCTCACCATTATTTGCTGCACAGTCCACAGCCACTACACACGTTGGAACAGTTATCTTTTAAAAAAAAGGTATGGGATCTAATTGGCTTTTCCTTCCCCTTGCTAATGAGCCACACCTCCAGCTAGAGTCAGTAAGAAAAAACAGGGTTGCAACTACGTGGGTTTCCTGAGCAGGCCCCTCTTTCACTGCTCAGAAAGATAGGAGGTAATTTCACAGGACATGGGACAGGGTAGAGAGAAGCCTCAGTGCTGATGATCAGTTCAGCTTCAGAAAGAATCTCCTGGAGGATAAATTCAGTAACGTTGTGTTCCAAGGTGCATTAAGATATGTCTGTGTATCTCTCAATAATTAAGAGTATAGAGGAGGATATGCCATGTCTGCAGTGTTGGAAAAATCACACATGCAGTAAACATGGGCAAGTTATACACTGTAGTCAGTATTTCCTGGCTATAAAACAATTCTCTTTATTGTACACATTATTTATCCAACAGAACACTTCAGAGGCCAGAGAAGTCTGGATCTGCACATAAAATCACTCAGATAAATACACTGTCCTACTTCTTCCAAACAACATTTCTACTAATTTGACTCCCTAGGCCATTTCCTAATGTGATATCACGGATTTTTCAGAGTCAATGGCAAAAATGTGTAAAAAGTAACTCCATATAAACTATTTGAGTGCAGACTGGATGTTAAAGTGTAAAATTAGACAAACAATTAAGATTTTGTAGGCTTCACTTCCAATGATAAGAATGGCTGAATGAGCAGGATGGGGAGGAATCAGAGCATTAGGATACTTGTATTTGTCTTTCTGCAATTAGAGAGATGAGTGTAGATGAAACCGTTCTGCTGTCTGTGGCTTTAATGAAGACAACTTGCCTTGCCTAATCAAAAAACCAAAAAGTATATATTTGAGAACCAAAAATATCTTGGTTTAATGATGCACATAGGCAGAAGTTTATAAATGGGTAAACTTCCTTGCTGCACAGCCTCAGTGCACCTGTGCAACAGCTGGACTTAATCTATCGAGGACTGTATTTTAGAACCCATTGCTGGGTTTTAGGCTGGAAACTGAATAGTGCCCCACCCAGTCATGCTCCAGTCCACAAACTACTTCTAACATTTCAGCGAGGGTAGAACAATTGTATTCCGTGGGTTAAAGAAATCCAGGGAAGATTTATGTGTTGTTGGGAGTTTAAAGAGGAGAAAAGAAAACAGGCAAATTCAGCTGACAAGAAAATAACCTAACCATCTGGTCTAGTGCTGCAAACAGAACATCTAAACTTATCAATATATGTGATTGATACTTGTGTTAGATTCATTACAGAACAGATATGTACAAACAGGATTCTGATCAATACCAGCCAAGTCAATAATAATCACAGTTTCATAAGAAATAAGAGCTGTATTTCCTCCATATCTTTCAACAGTCACATATGTGTCTGTATTTTAACAGTCTGTATCAACAAACATTCAGATTTAGGCATAAAGATCAAATACTTTGCCCAAGGGCCGAGCATAAATAACTATCAGCCAAATGACAGAACAGTAAATAAGTGAGGCTCTGAAGCCTACAGGCTTTCCCAGCAGTGATTTAGGAAACCTATCTTTGGGCACTTTTTTTTCTCCTCCCCCTCCAATCATGGGTAAAATCTTGATACCACTGACCTAAGTGGAGCCAGGTTCTTAACCGTTAGCCTTACTATACAAATCCATCTGTTAAACAGATGGTATGAGATCAGGGTATGATCTCATACCTTCTTGGGCACAATATCAAACCCATGTGATCACACCCGAAGCATCTAGAGTAAACGATCTGGATGTGACAAGAGCACCTCAGCACCACTGCTTCATCATGAAGAGGAGCAGAGCTCTCTTTCCAGACTTGTAGAAGGCAGGTTTTTCAAATAAGTTCATAAAAATGTTGTCTTGCCTGCTCTGTAAGCTCTCACACTCTGTGACACTATTCCTAAGGCTAAGGGTTGGACACCCTCCTTGATAAAGTGCCCCTTCTCCCTTCTATTTTTGAAGCTACTCTACTAGCATTGAGGATCACTAGACTGAAAAGTGAAACATGTTGTAATAAAATTAACCAAAATTACTACTGAAAAAATAAACCTTCCTTAACATCGTAATTAAACGGTCAATTTATGGCCATCTGGAAAAGTTATTCCACAAACAGTGAATCTAATCTAGTGACCCTTTCTACCCATTCAGGTGCTAACGTCACTCTGTGCTCTAAGACAGCATCTTAATACTACTTGGCAATGTTCTGCTTTATGTAATTGTTGGAGGATTTGTTTTCTCGACCTTCCCTTTCCATCAGCTACAGATCGACATCCTGTCTAACTCTCTGGCTCAACAGATATCTGATATAAAGTGAAGCTGCTCCTCAGGAGAGGCTGATGAAAACATCCCACAAGCCCTGATGTCCCAGTGGTTAGACATCCATCTAGGGGTGGGACCCTGGACTGCATTCGTTGTTTTCGGGCCTAATTATGTGTGACCTAAAGACCCCTCGAAACCACAGAAATTAAGAATCCTCCTCGGGTGACCAGGACCTAGCTCTGGGAGAAGCTCTGCTTTAGATCAAACAGGTCATTCAAGGCTGAATGAGGTGGGAACACTTGCTTTTCATTTTAATGAGTGAGGGGGAGGGAAACTAGCTGCAGTTGATCTGAAGCAAGTGTTTTTTCTAAAAGTTTTGCTGAACTGGAAAATCAACTTTTCACAAAGCCCCTAATCAACACAGGCTTTCATGTTAAATAGAGATGGATAAAAACCCCTTTTGCATATTACATTTTTTTTTTCCTTAGAAATACTATTATTTTCATCCTTTGTTCCACTTTTCCCTGGAATTAGCTTTGCTTACACTAAACTAAAAGTTTGAGCTTAGACACTTAGAGGTGCAAGGTGAGTCTCTTCATCCCATAGTGCAGTCAACCTATGGAAATTGGAAAACCTCATTTTAAAGATTACCAACGAGCTTCAGTTAATCAATCACAAGAGAAGGATCTCAGCCTGCATATAATTTAATGCTAAAAGGAGAAGCAACTTACCAGAAATGCGCATTTGAAAATATAAAATAAGCAATCCACCAACCCTCTGCCAGAGCAAAACAGCAGATCTTTGAGTCACCAAGGCTGCGGTGTGAGAAGACAAAGTCCTGCAGTGTGAGAACACATGTATGCCAATTACATCTGGAAACACAAAACTTGTGGTATTATTTGGAGGCTGAAGGTTTCACCACAATAGAACGTGAGAGGGTCTTTCTGTCAGTGACAAGCCCTTTCACACATCCTTGCCCTGAAAAGAAAGGAATGCCAACACACCGAGTCACTTCTGCATCTCTTGTCACCATATTTTTCTTTCCCATGCTCATCTCAGCCAGCTGTTACATTGTCCTGGCTCATCTTTATTTGAACAGCTTGATGGTATTCTGGAGCAGCAAGGCGGCCTGCCAAGCAATTCCCAACCTGATACACGGCTCTTGCTGGTCTCGGCCATATTTCATCACGCAGATTTACAGGGACAGACAAACATCTAACTTACAAATAGACAACTGGTGGGTAGTAGAGCTCTGCAAGTAAGTGTGGAGTCTAAACTTCACTTATTCATGTTTTAGTTCTTGGTAGGAGCTTCAAAGCAAAAATTAGCACATTTTCTAACATGATTTCCTTAACAACAAGCTCTGCAGAAATTCCTTTTGCCAAAATTCCCAGGAAGCAATTTCAACACAGATTTATGCAAATCTTATTTTTAAATGGCAGCTCTGATTCTTTTACTCACCTACGCTTTCATGAAACAACTAGAGATTATGACAGATAGAAGCTTAGGTGCTCGCTGTATTTCACCATATGTACGACGTCTATATTACCATGCTATTTGTTTGCTCAAATATTTGTCTTAACAATACCCCTGAATGGTTAAGAAGTGTTATTAATTTCCCATCTGTAAAATAGGCACAGAGATGTTAAGGGCCAGATACTCCCCTCCTTTCCCACCAACCCCAAGATAAAAGACGAAGTCTGAACATAAGCATCTAATGTGTTTGAGATGAAATTTGGACTCTCAAAATCTGAGCACATCTTTCACTAACACACTGCCTAAACAAAACTTTTGTCAGTAGAAAAAATATTTTTAAGTACCTTAAGTTTTCCACTGTGCTTGCACAGGACTGCAACCTTCTTGTCAGAAAAAGGAGTCTTTATTCTCATCTCATGCAAAAGCCTGTTTGGGAATTGCAAGTTAGGAGGACTCCTTAGGCCTAACATCCTTTAAGGAATCTGAGCATACCCAAACATGCTTAATACCAAACACAACAGACTTTGTTTTTAGCATCTAAAGAAAACATATTCACATCTGGTAAACCCTCCAAAATGAAACCATAGATAAATTAGCAAGTCTGAATCACCTGAACAAAGCTTTAGATGAAATCCACCTTCAAAACAAATGACAACAGAGATGATTTCTAAATGTGACAGGATTCAGAGTAGATTACAACATAAAAACAACAAAGTTCAATCTCAAAGGTGCATTCAGAGAGGAACAATGGTGACCTTCCCACAGAACATTGCCAATATACAGGGGCACATCTCCCTGCTCTGAGCTCACAAGTATTTCTGGTAGAAACTCCCAGGAAATTTTACAACAGAATGCCTTAAAATCACAGCTCTGTCTTCTGCACACATGCCATAAATAAAAAGTATTCACTTAACGTGCTTCAGGTTCCACCTATACCATTAACCATTAAGGAACTTTTATGCTCAGTATGCCCTTGTCAAGTACAACAGAAATCCACTGCAAGAGCATTTTGATATCAAGTTCATATTGCAAAAAAGGCAATGATAAACAAGTAAAAGGGGATCTACAGCATTAAAAGAGAAGCTGAAGTGCATTCCCAGTGTTGGAGGCCCAACTACTACTGTGGCATTTTAGTTAGCTTTATTCACCCGACTCACTGCAGTTTATACTATCATGCGAAACTTTGCAGACTGAGTTCACTGAGGTTGGACAAATGTTCACCCTTTGGTCCAATAGCATATTACAGGAGAGCAGAAAGCAACTGGAAGTGAAACACAAAGGCAGGAACTCCTTCACTAAGACCTCTGCCTTACCTAAATCCTCTAAACTGAGCTAAAGTTGTTCTTAAATGCAAATGTATGTCGCATCTTCCATAGGTTTAGCTGAACAGGAGACACCAGTGCCATTTGGGCAGAACTGAGATGGGGCAATGACTGCTTTGAGCTGCAGGCACAAAGTCCCGTCCCACAGAAGAATAAACAAGCATAAAAAGCTGCCAGCCTCAGACAGCACAAGGCTGCATTATCCAGAGGATGCAGGCACTGTAGGGATGGAGGCATAAGCAATACCAATTCTCTGGCCACAGGAAGGTGTAATAGCATGTGTTACTGACTCAATGTACTCCTTGTTGTGCTGTTCCTTTCCAAAACAGGACACATTACTCTTGTAGAAAATTACTGCCACTCTGAAGATTATATGCATCTACTCAGGCAATTACATTCAATATTCAAAAATCTTGATTGGCATTAAGAAAAGCAGATCGCTTCGGCCAAGTCCTCCCTCTTGCCAGAAGTGACAGATCTCTTTCTCCCTCAGCTGCAAGCCTTGCTCTCAGCACTCCAGCCACTCATCACGCCGTAGGTTCAGTTGCGACGGATGTAACTCGTATTGGCAACCACCAGCCCATATCATTGTGCTTCCTATGCAGCTGCTCATAACTCTAGGCCTCTCCACAGCACCGAGCCTTCAATCAAAACAAATTGTTTGTTTCTTTCTGACCACAAGAAGAAGTCTGGTTTCATCGTTTGCTTTGGCTACGTTGCCTGAGTAAAAACACGCTATAATGCTAGGAACTCCACTCAGCCCTCTCCGGAGCTAAAGCCATACGGTTGCAGTTTACAGTTCTGACTGACAAAGCAAAATAATTCACAACCACTTTTGAGGCCATGGCACTCGCTGAAGAACCCTTCTTTGTACGCCTTATTTGTACACTGAAGTCCCACACGAGCATGAAGGTGAATATACTCATTGAAGGATTTTGAAGGATGGTATGAGAAAGAGTTTCCAAGGATGGCATAGTGCACAATGTAGGGATACTCGAGCTAGCACGGGAATGGAAAACCACCCAGCCGGCACAGTGTGGGGCTCCCCAGGCACCACTGCACGCTGTCCCCAGCACCCAAGCCTCCTTGGCTCACCCTACGCTGCACTGCAGGGTAGGCGATCTGCTTTCACTCCTCTGACAGCAGGCTGGGAACAGAAAGAGAAATAATGTTTGGAAACCTTATTTTCCGACTCCATGCTCCTCCTGGCTGCTGGAACAGCTACCCTGAATCCTCCTCATTCTTCATGCTCTGCTCGTTAACGTCGCTGCCTTTCCCCTCCACAGTCCCCAGCTCCCTGGCACATTGCCCCATTGTAGAACACAGCCACCAGTAGAAACTTGTGATAAGCATCAGCGTGGGTCCAATCCCACAGCTAATGGAGACAGAGGAAAACTATACTGGACTGGGACAAATCTGTAAATTTAAACCCCCATCTTTTGTATCATCTAACGGTATGTCAAGATCGTAACACAGTCTGAAAGAGGGTAACACAATGTGGTTTCCTGAGACTGGGAGGGACTGGAGCCAGTCACCCAGGAGGTCCCATCCCTTCCCATGCTCTTCTTTTCTTTCCATGCTCCCTTCTTGCTGCCACACATCTAAATTTAGGCTGTAAACTAATTTTAACTGTAAGGGGCATGGGGTTGACTCTCTTGAGTGTCTGACACACTGTAGGAGCAGGGTAACTAAAACACAAATGCTTATGTAAATTCATCTTTGATTTTGTAATCAATTTAGTTCACTAATTTGTTGCAGGGATTGACTGAAGTAACATGCCAGAATTTTTACTGCCTCTCTGCCATAAAACTGACAAGCGTAGGTTTTCTGTTTTTGTTTTTACTTCCTTTCAAGTGTAATAACTTCCCTTTTCATAAAATGCCAACATATTCTTTTAAAACTGTCAGGCTGCCATCAACCTGGTCATGATCCAGTGCCAGGCCATAGCCAGACAAGATGAGTTACAAGGTAATCTTTTCCCTGCCAAACAATACAAGGATATTGGCACCTTTCTCATGGCTGCAAATCAGCTCAAAGGGCCACAGAAATCAGAAACCCAGGAATCACTTCTTCCTCTTTTTGGTGTTTGCCTTGCGAGGAAAGGGGTGTTCTGCAAGGAATCTAATGTTTTCATTAATAGCACACTGGCTTCTTCCCTTTCTCCAAGCCTTTTCCTCCACAGAAGTCCTGGATATGATTTTAATGAAACTGAGGATACCCTCCCCACCTCCAAGTTACACACTGGATTCCTGAAGACTGGTTTCAAGGAAATGCTACTCCCAAGATGAAATACAAAGCAGCTGCACAACTTGGGCAGGGGAAGCTGCACAAATGCCACCAAAAAGTGAATCACTGTCTCAGCCTAACTGGAAGTTTATCAATATTCCTATTCAGGAAGGCCATGCAGCAGTGGAGACCATCCCTGACATCATGCAGGAAAAAATAGTACAAAAGGCCACAGAACTGGAGTATTGACCCTGTTTTTTCCATATGACTGACATTGAAAATGAGGCTTTTCAAAGTCCATCAGCTGGTAAATTAATACATTGGCATAGTCAGAGTTTTAAGACAGATCCTTAAAGCAGTGGCAGCTTCACGTGATTTTGAGACTGTACCTACATTCTGTGCTGCTATAGTCCCTCCAAATTCCTGTTGCTTTTAAATGGTTTGAGATGTATGTGGGTGGTACCGGACTTCCACCTCTAACCTCCATCCCTCCGTTGGGATTTCAAAGGAGGACATGTCAGCCTCTTCATTTCATAGTTCTGAAAGGGCATCAAGAATTGTGATGAGAACAAGGGTCTCCATGCAGTACTTTCTATGCTCCTTATCCTAGTAAACACAGAATCAGCAGCTTTGCACATGCAGAGATCAGGCAGGGACTGCAAGAAGATCCAGTTAGCGCTGCTGTGAGAATTTTTGGTTTTTTAGCAATTTTAATTGTATAACCATAAAGTATACAGTCAACCTAGCAACATTAGTGCATCAATCCTTCCTCATACCATTTTATTGAGCAGCATGGTACTTGGTTGCCAGCTGAGAAAAGTTACCCTGGACTCTGACTGAAGTCAAGCTGGTTTTCATTTGGCCTACATAGCACCACCAGTAACAGAGATTCCTGGAGCCAAACTCTGCCCTCAACTCAATGTGGACAACTCCCTGTTTCCAATAAGGTACAAGGGTAAATGAAAAGCAGGATATGCATCCACAGTAGCAAAATAGTTAACAACGCCAAGACTTATTCCAAAACTGAGACAGCTGCACACTTTGGCAATGCTTGCAGTAATAAAAGTAGTAAATATTAATTTCTTTCACAACAGCAAGCATATAGGGATATGTTATCAGGTATTTGCTGATAATGGTGTGTTATGGAGCGACAATGGTATGTAATGAAGCAATAATGGTATGGAGGAAAGGTGAAATTTTTTCAGAATGATTTTTTAAAGTAGAAGTGTCCCCTGGAAAGCATTGGGTTAACTAATATATTACTGGTACTTATTGATATTGCTGATAATTACTTTGTTATTAGAACAAATATGCATGTGTATCCACACACGGAACTTGTAAAAATGCCCATACAAGTATAGTATCCATCACACATATCCTTTTTGAAAACTTGGACTATCATTGGAATTTAGCTTTGGACTTCCACAAACTATTTAACAATAGACAACAGCCATTTAATAAAGGATTTGGGCAAGGCATTAACTTTAGGAAACTTGAATAAGAACTTACAGCAGTAGGTTGCAGCTGCCCAGACTGGTAAGGGTACCTAACTTTAGTATTCACAATTCTAGTGTTTTCATCCTTTAATCCAACACCAGGTATCATTAGAAAGGTAATGTTTGCAGTCACGTATAGAAATCACAAACCCCAAAGCATGCATTATTAGAGAGATGGTAGCTGAATAGCAAACACACTAATTTTAAGATATGAAGTTTGAGACAAGCACACAGAAGATGATAGTAAAACTTTTGCAATACTGCAGCTCAATCATTCCGGAAGCATGAAAAGAATGATAAAAGAAAATAAAAAAAAGAAAGGTGACACAGCTCACTGAAAGCATGAAGTGATTTGGGAGTTTGTGTAGTTCTGCTTAGGAAGCCAAATGAACCACTCACCAAGGGAAAATGATATCCAGTAAGGAAAGGAAATCAGATGAATACACAATTTACACACCGTCTAGATAAGGGATATTTACCTTCAGATAACTTTAAATTCAACTACTGAAATCAAGTATTTCCGGTCTCCAAAACTCCTGTGACTTAGACCAACATCTTAATAGCTCTATTCCATGTAGTTGGAGATGAAAAAAAAAAAGAGAAAAAAAGAAAATCAAACAGAGCTTGAGGTACCTTACACTCCAACTTGATCTGTTACTGGATACATAGCAAGATAAGGTACATTCAATAAGGAAGTCCTCAGGCAATCTTCTGCCTATAGAGTACTCCAAACAAAGTAGCCCTCTTTTTCTTGCTCAGTATATTTGATTTGAAATGTTTAACTAGAAAATGGGATTATATTAAAAACAAATTTCCAGGGAGAGTTGCACTTCGGCTGCACTCCAAAGCTCAGTGCAAAATATTAGACAGGCAAGTTACGATGATGGAGAAACCAAATTTCCACTCTTAAATTTATATAGTATAATCAGTAACAAATCTACTCAGAAAAATATTTTAAAAAGATTTTAGTGGTTAAGCAGCACCTTCCTTTCTGATGACATAATGCTATTCTTTACATCAAATCCAACCTCACTCAATAGTTGCTTTTGATATTAAAGTGGAGCCTAGTAGTATGAAAGAATATTAAAACTGATGTAAAATTTCATTTTACATGCTCTTCAAGGCATCTTTAAAAAGTGGTAAAGGTTGTCTTGGATGTTATTGGAACCCAGTTTCTTTGCTAATACATGAAAAGACTTTAAAGGTTTCATTCATCTGGAAAGCAACAACATAGTAGCATAATACTTGTCAGTGAATCATGTAAACCAAATGAAAATGTACCCACTGGATCTCAGTCGGTCAGGAATCAGCACCAGAATCATTCTCCTCTTGATGTCTCTGCTAGTCTCCATGGAATGGCCTGGCATAATCCCAAAGAACTCAGGAAGACAAAGCACCAACAACCCCATTTTGCACATTGCACCCACAGCCCCAAGGTTTTTGGACAAAAGCATGTGGAAGAGTGTGGGGCAGAGGTAAAGGGGAAAACCCGCAGAGTTATGTTCTGCTAATGAGCTCGCCATCTCTTCTAGGTGAAACCTCATGTAAAGGGACCACTGCTTTTGTACCAAAGCTGTAATAACATACAAAATAAATAACTAACCTAAAAGACTAACCTTATAAAAGACTAACCTAACTCCTCTCTTAAGGAAAGGACTCATTCTTCTTAGGAAGTACCATGTGCTGTTGGATGTATGGAGAGTAAGCATTAATTATGGGCAAGGATCTAAGTGCTGTACGCACCTAGAAAGTAAATTTGGTTCTTGCCTCAGAGAACTTCCAGATAAAGAGGTCAAAAGAAGGTGTAGATTCAGGCAGACAGGTAAAGGACAGAAGATGCCCAGGGACAAAGGAGGCAAACAGCCTTGTAAAAGTACATGTAACAAGCTGTAGACAATACTTCCCTTGTAGGCACTCTTGCAGTGCAGGCTCAAGGAGGATTTTGAAGGAAAACAGCATAATATGTGATTTTGTATGACTACAGAAGAATCCTGTGACATACGAATAGCAGCAGTAGAGAAGGGAAGCTTGACACATTCAGCATATGGCAATGCATCATTTTTAATAGTCTTCACTAAAATAGCTCATGAAATGTCACCAACATACCTTGAGCACAGGGTGATATTTTTTAATTATCTTTATTTGTTTTGACATTTCAGCCTTTACTATTTACATACTCTTTAGCATTAATGTTGAACCAATCTGGCTTTATTTTAGCAGGCAACACTTTATTAACACTCTAAAAATTCAAGTTTCCTCAAAAATGCCTTCAACATGCAATTTGGATGTCAGCCAGGCATGAACAGCCACCTCTAACTGAAAAGTATTAAAAAATGGAATGGACTTTGGAATGGAGAATATGTAAGTTCAGTTACCCAAGTCTTATGAAAATATAGCAAACATTAAGATTAGATGGTGTGCACAGGGAAAAGTCTTACACAGGTTGATTGCCTAATCAACATTTCTTTCATGGATGCACTCTCACTCATAGCATACCAGTGAGTAAAGCAGTGCCTGTGCTTTCAGTTACATTCATACGCCAATTCAATCTTTAACTGTAGTTAACATATTTGCCTCAAAGAAGAAACAGTCCCATAGTAATCTCACGGTCTACCTCAATCCCCCCACCCTAGGCACCCTACAACTGGGAGGGGATCACTTTCTGCAACATAAATGGGAGTGAGAAAAGCCTAAATATGATTTGAAACATTTAGCTAGCAACTTTTTAAAAAATAATTTACCTTGAATACGTATCCCGTTTCCCCCCCCATGCTCTATCAGCATGGCAGAGCTCACAGCAACACGGTGGTGACTCTCTCCACTTCAACTCCAAGGGTAGTTGTAAACCTTCACAATCATATTTTGCCCTGGGTTGCTTCAAAGAGAAAAGAAAAAAAGAAAATAGAAAAAGCAAAACAGGGCACAGCATTAGCACTGTCCTTTTCACTCCTGCAGCTGACCAGGAGTGAGGATTAGCCTCCTTTCAGAAATCCTCTAGCCTTTAGCCTTTACAGGCCTGAAGAGAAATAATGAAATTTTGCTTGTTCCTCTTCCTGGGAGTTTAAAACATGACGAGATTTTAGGAATTGAACCAACAGGAGAGGGAAAGTGTTCTCACAACTAAATGCCTTCCTTGCATTCTTTCCCAGCATTCACAGGACAGAAAAAAAAGCCAGAATAAAGTGCCTACCCTGCCACACCTGGTCATTATTAATTACATAGTTAATCAAACTGGAAAGGCCACACAACCTAATTTAAGCAGAAACTTGGACAGAAATCACTCTTTTTACTGTTGATCTTCCACCTCTTTGTATGTGTGGGTAATCAGCAGCTGTCATTTTCAGACTGCGTGGACAGGCAAAAGCCAGAACTGACATATTTAACTTGGGAGGAGAAAAGGTGAGATTTATGGTGAATGGCAGGAGCCAGTTAAAAACTAAACACCTGTCATATTAAATAGAAAGAAACCTGCTATCTACCGAAACTCTACTGAGCAGAGTCTGACCCCACCTATGGAGAGCTTGAATTACAGGATATTTGTTATAACAAACAGAAAAATACTAGGGAACCCAAGCCAGCAGTCAGGCTGGGCAGTATGTTGCTGCTCTCTCCCCATTGCAAAGAGCAGCCTTGCCAAGGAAGAATTTATTATTTGCATAGCCAGCCTCCTTTTTCTCCCTTGGCCCCAAGGCTAGGAGGAGGCAGTTGTCCTGCTGTTCATGGTTATGGTCCTATGGGAAGTTCTGCTCCCTCCTCATATAGGGAACTGAAAATAAAATGTTTTGTGTGAAGTGCAGAGATTCTTCAAAAAGCTTCAGACAGGGGAAAGGGCAGGCCTGTTGATGGGAAGAAATATTCTTAATACACATAGAAAGTCAGCATATAGTGACAGAAGGAGTTGGGAATGTCCCTGCTCGTCTGCTGTCCTTCACTCGCAAGAGAAAGAAATTATAGTAATGCTGTCACCATTTGTGCAAGGTGAAAAAGCATTTCTTACCATCCGGAGTGTCTAATCATCCAGAGAATGCTTCCCAATGACCAACACAAAGGTCCTTACCAGAGGAAGCTGGGAAACTCAGGACTCCATGCACACCCAGGACTGGTCTAACGCAGCAAGAAGCAGGATTGCCATGGGACTGCAGGGTATGCACTCAATCCCTGGAATTCAGCCTATCGTCTGCCGTACTTTGTGGTCAGCTGATGAGGGATTATGGCCACAATTCTCTTACAACATACAAACCAGAAACAAGACTAACAGCATCAGAAGTATCACAGCAGGACAAAGGCACTAGGAAAAGGGAAGAAGCTCTATGATTACTTGACATAAGATGGGTGAGAAAACAGCTCCTAGCTTAGGAAACTACTATATAAGAGCATGCCAGGTTAGACTAAACCACTGCCTAACCCAGTATCCTGCCTCTGATGGTATCCAGCAGCGGATACCTAGGGTAGGTGTATCAGAAACATAGCAAGAATAAAACAATCCTCCTTGAGATATTCCCTCTCAAGCTTCCAGCAAACCTGAGTATTACAGGGCGGGATGTAGAAAAAAACCAGATCATACTCCTGCTGATGTGCTTCATGGACCTGTGCAAACCACCATCCTTTTGTGCCTACCCTGGCTCGCCCTCCTTCCCCCAACCCTTTTTTGCTGCTCTTTAGATTGAAGCACACCTGGGCAAGGGCTGCCTTGCAGTACACATGAACAGCACTTAATATGAACAAGCCCTCGTCTTGGATGGCCCTCAACAAGGTCTACAGAAGAATCTGTAAGTTAAATCCCATCTTCACCTAGAAAAGTCAAATGAAAAAAGGAACAACTCATTCTGCTTCTGCATGCAAAAACAGAGAGATAATAGATAAAATCCCTCACTATGTAATCCCTCCCCACTTTTTCTGCTGCCAGAAAAACAAAGGAACTGAAAACAATTTCTTTGCAATTTTTTTTCCTTTCCATACAACATCAATAGCATAGAACAAATTTGGAAATTAAGCTGAAATACAACAGATACAACATATAAGCTACTGCTGCTGCATTTGCAAGAACTAAACAATGAGATGATCCATTATAGAACTAAGATAGCAGAGAGGATAGAGAGGCCAGTCACTGCCTTCCATATGCAAACTGACTATGCTATCATTATTTTCAACTTCTTTCTTACAAATAAATCAAAATTTTATTTGAAGGCCTAGTTAGTCTTAGGAAGCAATGGCAAGTATAAGCCACAGCCTTAGCGTAAACTACTTGCTTTCCAGTGTATTTGGATACCATTATCAAAAGTGCATGCATGCAGCTGAAAGGTTGAACAGCTATAATTGAGGGGAAAATTTGGCCTAGTCTCTAAAATCAGGCTAAAATGATAGTTAGATCCATATTAAGTACAGCTTTTTTTTTTTTTTTTTTTTTTTTTTTTTTTTAAGTATCAAAACCTTTAGTTTCCTAGCTTAAATCTCTTGCTGAAAATGCACTGTAAAATCTGATACTAAACAGCCCAGCCATAGTCCTGATACAAAATACAGTACTACAGATGACACACTGGGAAAAATAAAACAAAATTAACATACCGATGTTTGTGGCTGGACCACTATACCATTACTGGCATTTTGCTTATGTAGTGATTCCATTGGTGTTTTGCATTACATGGCAAAACCATAGGTTCCCCTTCTAAGAAAAGAATTGCTTAATGTGCCAAATGGTACATCTGGAGAGAAGTACTGCCAGACTGCAATGATAAAAAAAAAAAAAAGAAAAAAAAAGAAAAAAAAGGATGAATCTGATGCTTGATGGCTAGGTTTCTAAATGATGATGCTCATCACAATATTCCTATTGAGAATCATATTTTGGTAATGTATTGTCTAAAGCTTTCAGGCTGGAAAGCATCTTTAATCCATTATTCTACGGCTTTTTATTTTTTTGGCAAATCCGGTAGCTGCAGGGGAGATGACTGTGGTTTTGGTGAGATAACATGTATTATTAGTACTTTGCTTTAGCTTTTTAATTAAAATATTCTGTTGCCTTCCACTGTCAGAGACATCATCAGGCCCAGAATTTGTTTGATCTTTGAATGAATAATGTAAAATGAAGCCTTTTGCCTTATAGTGTGGATTTAGTGTCATATGGTGTTTAAGGTTCAGCACATGTCTCGGAGAAAACAGGTAGAAAGGATCTATTAGATCATACGTGATCCATTAGAATATGTCTTTCCAAAGTATATGACACTAGTAATGTATAAAGTCTAGTCGGCCCTTCCAAGCAATGACTTCTGCTACTTCTTTGGAAGATTACTGCACAAATCAAGCTGTTACTGGCAATGGGACTCCTGCAGGGGGGATCTCTGTGCCCCTTGTCTACTGTTGCAGGGCTCTGGGCACCTAAAAGGCTCCAACTGTGCAACTCCAAGTGGAGTCATGAGGTGTAGCAGACCTCCATCTGAAGTCTTTAATTTAATTAGCTTCAAACTATGCCTGCTTTCTAACCATGTTTGGTTCCTGACATTTCCACAGAAAGGAAGAAAAAAAAAATCCCAAGCATTTTAGATGCTGGAGACTCAAGTTTGCACAGAATGATACAAGCAGCGGCCAGATCTGCTATGATCTGCCATCACTGAACTCCAGTGATACAAAATATAACCTCTATTAGCAGAAGTAACGTAACCTATGTTGTGGAAGATGCTACTGCAGCAAGGCACACAAGTAATTCACGGTGGGTTCAAGACATCACCAAACACATCTGTCCCAGCAGAAAACGCAGGGATACAAAGACGTCTTGGAGCAGGGCTCCGCGTTGCTAAAGCTGTGCCAAACCATCCAAGAACAAAACTGTGCAAATCTGCAGCAGTTTCAGAAGCTGAAGGAGCAATCTGGTTTTGAGGTTTGTAACAGTCCCTGCATTACAAAAGGCCATCCAAAGAATACGGATGATTTTTTTTCCACTAAAGGTAAATGATTTTCCAACTGAATACCTCCCTGATTTGATGGTTCTAGGCATGCTTTCTGGATTTTTTGGAAAGAGACCTACATTACAGATCTCAGAGCAAAAGTTCTCAAAAGCATTGCTCTGGAGTTGTTCATAACCAGTCTGAAATAGTCTGTGAACCATATTAAATACTCAGTGGAGAAAAACGGTGAGGCCTTTTTCCAAGGACTATTTCACACAAAAAAAATCCAGAGAACAAGCTGACATAGCTGAGACAGGGTACTTAATACAGCAATACAAATGCTTTGGGGATGAGACATCAGTGCGTGTGACAATGTAGACACAACACAGGTAAAATATTTGAAATTCTGTAAAACGCTAAGGTCATTATTACTAGGCTTGCACTGCTAGGTTGGGGCTGGGAGGGGCAGGTGAGAAGAGATGTGCCTTTCAGGGTTACATCCTTTGGAAGCTGCCTTTATGCTGTGACATTTCTTATCAGTTAGAACAAAGACACCGATAGAGCTGGCTTGGTTGGACCGCTGGTTTTGAATGGCACATGTATGGCCACACTTTGCCTGCTTCCCTACCAGTTTAGGCACTGTAATTGTGCTACAGATGTTCCTTCAGCTCTGCTGGGTAGATATACTAGCCCAGTCTTCTACTAAGTAATTACCTCTTCCCATAGTATTAATTAATAATGAAAAATAGAATTAAACCCATACTGACCTTTTCAAAAGTGTCTGTCATTATCTCCCCTACACAGACACATGGCCAGCCATCACAGGAGGCTTCCATGTTTCATAATGTGAATAGCATAAATTGCTTTGACTTTAATCAGTGCTTCCTACATGTGGAAGCACCTCCTCACAAACTGACTACACGCATTAAAAGACAGACTTGAAGTTTGCAAATAAGTCAAGTTTGGCAAACAAACTCACCTGTCCTCCAAATTTATATATTTTAATCTCACACAGAAGTTCCTTTATTTTACCAAAGATCAGAATTTTAACATTCCAGGTGGTAGTTTTCAGGATCGCTCTTTAGTTCCTTCCTGAAGAAACATGTTTGAAAATTGATCTTATCTAAGTCATTTCTCTTCTCTGACACAGAGTATTAATGGAAATTTGAACAAAGAATTCAGAGCAGCATGCCTGTCGACATGCGGATGAGGAGCGTCTACATTTAGGCACAAGTGAATGAACTTTCTGAACATCTTTGGGAGACTGATCTCTACGGAGCCTGATGTTATTTGTTTACTTTCAGTGTCCAGACCTGTGCTTCATTTTACTGAACAATCAGCTCTGAAGTCTTTCCAGTGGCATTTAATGTGCATCTCTTATTTCAGTGTCAGACATCAGATCTACAAGTACGGCTCTCACGGCATGTATCATGAATTCCTGCTTAACTTATTTTTACGTAGTGAAAAAGAACAAAGGTCGCAGTGAATATAGATGTGGCATGGTCTTATCGTACAATAATGTAACAGTTCCTTAATATTTAACTTTTATAATAACAGTTAAATTAGATACATGCTTTCAGAGACACAAACTGTTCCAAGCCTTGCTGTTTCACAGATGGTGGATGCAGAGATTAAGTGACTGGCTTAAAGTAACACAGGAAGTTTGTGGCAAAGTCAAAAACTGATCCAAGAACTCCTGATTCCTATCCACTGCCTGAACCACAAGACTATCGTGTCTTCCAACTTGTATTATTATTTTGTACCTGTATATATTGTTTTCCCTCACCATGTTCTACTAAAAGAGCTCTTGATACCATTAGAAAACACCCGTTCTTATCTCCGATAACCCCCATGTTCAGCCTTACAAGCCCTAACCCCCCCTCAAACCTGGATGGAGGTCCAGGAGCCCTTCCACCACTGTTCCCAGACACACAGCACTGACAGCCCACCTCTCGCCAGTCCTATGAACACTTTCCCACAGACATCCCACCTCCTCCCCACCTCTCGAACGCAATCTACCTCACAATCTATTTGCTAAACCTGCAAATCTGGCAGCATAGCTGCCCAACTAAGCATAGTATGTGAGTCTTCTCTGTCCATTAGTGTCTTGAACGTATTTGTGGTTCAGAAATCCCTTTCCTCTCTTGTCTGGGAGGTCCACGCTCACCCTGGTGCCCAGCAGTTTCAACCAGCCAGCTCCAGCCGCAGAAGTAAGTGCCAGTGCTCTTGGAAGGACCATACGGTAAATGTCACCTCTGCAAGTATGTTTTTGAAGAACTTAAATTCCAGGGAACAAAATCCCAAAATGTTCACCTTTTATTTGGGATAACCGAGAACCTGGAAACAGAAAGACTGTATGGGAGGGATTCAGAAAAATACAACTGGCTGTTAACCGCTTCATGTTATTGCGTGTCAATGGGAAATAAATACCAGACGTGTATCTTTGAAAGCCCCTCTGATGTGATTTGTCTAGAGCTGCAAAGCACACACCAGAAATACAATCCAGGAACTGCATACCATTGTGTCCTGGCACTGATCACCACAAAACGGCTCACTGCACCTCGTGTTCACACGTGGACTGCCTCAGGTTCTTGCTAAGTGAAAAGAAATCACAGTGGTTCAGAAGCCATCAAATCCAGCTTCCACAAATCTGCTAAAAATGCTAAGGAAAAAAAAGAAACAAACACGAAGAATGTTTGTATAGAGCAATAAATGAATATGGAAGTCTACAGTGCATATAAAATTTAAAATTAATCACCATTTTAAAAAGAGTGATCATTTCCCTTTAAAAAAAATCCTCTAATTTTCACAAACACATACCTGGGTTTATTGTTCCATAAACCAGTTCATCCAGATTTGTTCCTATTAGCCAGATTCCATAATTTACAGTGAACCAAAAATGAAAAGCTGGATCCTGTCAATGGATGCCAGACAACTTGTGATTAAAAAAGATTTTTGGGATGAAGTTTCCTGAGTAACCATGGAAAAACCACATATTGATCATTTGAGTTCAGCGTTCTCCCTTTCCCAAGGGAAAGAACATAAAAACATGCATTTGTTTACATCAGTTAGAAAGGAAGTGGTAGAAAGAATGACTGTAATACTGCCCCATCCAACATTATTTCCTGGCTCTCTCAGCATCTGCTGATGTTTGAAGTGAATCTGCACAAAGTGTACCTTTGCTAAACTTCTCAAAATATATGAAATCTCAACTACTTCTGAAAAACAGAATCAAAATTAGGTGATAATGGATATGCAAAGCCAATGCCACCTTCTCTCTCCCTCTTAGCCCACCAGCAGGAGCTAGCAAAGCCTGTCTGAATTTGCATTTGAACCCTACCAGCACCAGTGGGAATGTGTTTCAGAAATCTCAGAACAATGGAGTTTATTTCAATAGTACCACTAATTTCTGGTCCCTGTCTCCAGTTTGACCAGTTCCCATAGAAAAGTGAGGATGCTGTGGAATAGCAATGACAGCAGATAAGGAAAAGATGATTATCAAAGAGACTTCCCTTACAGTGATCATTTGTCAATATTTTAGTTATGCCTTCCATTATCATAGCATTTGCCATATTCTTTATAATATAGACATAGAAAAGCCAAGGAAATATTAATTTGAAACTATTAAGTTATTCCAGGGGTGATCATTTTGAAAAAATAGAATACCTTACTCGTGCTACTCATGAATTTAGTTGCACAACATGGAAAACAGGACAGCACTCTTCCTAACAAGCATAAAGTGGAAACAAACAGGTCTTGTGTGGAGACTCATGTTGTTAATTTGATCAGTAATCCCTGGAAGACACTCTGCCATTGGCATATTATCCTCCTGTTCCGCAACACATCTGACAATTTATTAACAATTTATTTCTCTCACAATTTGCTCTTACACCTGGGTGCACTGGGCAGCCTCCAGTCTGTAGCAGGCTCCAAAACAGCATGCTCCTAAATTCACAGTGCCTCATAAGCTCCAGTAATGATTGAAATGAGAAGGGACAAGATACTGAACATTTCCTGTGAGGGTTCTCCTGTGTAGCAATTCACACAATTAGATTTGTAATCCCATTAATTTTGTTACCTCAACAAAGTATGAGGTACTGGATTTTTTTTTTTTTTAGTGGTTTTTTTTTTATTTAGGGAGTGATAGGAGATAGCAGGACAGCAGTGAATGAAATAGAAGGTACCTGTTTCACATTCAGTGCTTGATACTTGCTAATGTCATGGGTTGGAAGAATTTAATTTAGGATTTGCCTTAAAAGAAAGAGAGAAAAAAAAAAGGGTAATAAATAAAAGGAGATATGTGACTGTGGTGGAGGAACCCTTGGCGTCCAGCATCTATGATTTGGAGGACAGTCAGTGGACTGGGTACTCAAGGAGAAGCAGCACTACTCTTCCCTCCATACCAGCTTCCACACAATCCTCCCCCCCCATCTCCAACACATCCCTTCACAGCAACAAGTTGTCCTTGGCATGACCCACGCTTCCAGCTAGTAAAGCCCTCCTCTGTTCCCCCCATCCCCTCAGAAAGCATCAGTTTTCTATTTTAAAAATATCAAGTCACTCTATCTCAGCTGCATTATAAACAAACAAAACAACCCAAAACTGTTTTGTGTGTGTGGAACAAGAACAAAACACTTCAAACCCAAAGAAGTTTCCAATAAGTCACTCATTGAAATTCAGGAAGAAAAAACCCCAAAGGGTAAAAATACCCCCACGTATCCAAGTTCTCTGAGGCCATTTCTTTCCCTCATCTGTGTTCCATCATCTTCTTCCTTATCCAAAAAAGTTGTGGTGTCCGTGGGAGTATGAAAAAACATTGGTGTGACCACCGAAAGGAACTCTGTGTCTGGCAGCATAAAGCCACGCGTTATCCCGTCTCCAGGAACTCAGCCTTGCTTCGATGGTCATAAATATTCTCTGATGACAAAGCAAGGGGTAGTCATTCATCCACACTGAAAAATACTTCAAAACCTTGAAAAGCACACTGGGATCTCTGCTCTGCCCCTGGCCAGAACACAAGATGCATGGGAAAGAAACCCTGATTGGCCTTGCATGTAGGACACCCAGCGCTGCCCACCTCCATCTTCAGGGTGATCCAGGCAGGAAGGAGTGTTGGGCTTCTCCCTTTCAGAGGTCCCAACCCACCTGGTGGCCATTAAATTTATCTGAGGACAGTATGAAGCTTTAAAACCTTCCCAATTCCCTCCCTTGTAAAAATACTTGCTAGCCTCATCCCATCTAGAATGTGTATAGGAAGCCAGTCTTCACATTATGTAGGCATCACCAGATGCAGTTTCACAGGGTAGCAAATTAGAATACCATATCAGTGAGAGTGATCAGCCTCAACTACATCACCAAATGACACACAGACACACAAAGGCTGAAGAAACCATCCAAGCACAGGTTATCTGATTAATGATAGCTAGTGCATGCTATTAAAGGGTACCCAGAAAGTTAGGTCAACTTTTAGATACACTCTGCCCTTGGAAGTTTTCAAAGCTTTACAAAATATTTACATATGTGTTTTTAAAAGGGAGGGGAAAAAAAAAAAGAGACTCATTACAGTATTAATTGCATACTATACTGCGTAATCAGAGATGTCCTAATTTTCAAGCAAGCATTACTTGACATCTTGTTGCATAAATATTCTGCTTGTGCAAGCAGATCCATGAATGATCAGTAATGTATGTCACAGTCTTGCAAAAGTTATTGATGAGAAAATTATGACTAGCTTTCATTCAGTCACTGGGAAAAAAAAAAGATCTAAATGTAAGTCACTCTCCTCTTTTGGCCTCCCTTTCCACCCCCAAGCCAAAAATTAATAATATATTTACAGTGAATAAATAATAACTTCATGCTTACCTGTATGCCTTCTCCTTCTATGGTAGTCTTTTAAATTAAATTTAATCTTGCCATTCAAGGTAGAAACAAGTAATAAAACTAACCTGTTTATTAGTCAGTGTAGTTTTAGAATTATATTCGCATTTCTTCCTTTGAGAATGTAACTGATTGTTGACACAATGGAGGCCAAGCATGCATTTATGGTGCATGATACCATTGTGTGGCTAACAGAGGGAGTTTACTTATTCCACAGATGACTGCCACAAGAGAATGTAATTGCTCAATAATGTGTCGATGTACCCATGGGAAGGATTTAAGTCATCTGAGACCTGTATTGGGAACTTGCCAGGGACCCCAGCACTACCTCTAATTTGCACGAAATGGAGAAATTGTGGCCATCTTCCACAATAAGGATAAACAGAACAAGGGAGAAAGTCAGGAAGAGCTAAAAAGGCACCCCAAATCCAAAAATTTGTTAGACTTTCAGTTGACATGAATAAATTGGAGGTTTAGTGATTTAAAAAAAAAAAAAAATCAAGTTTTTAAGTTTCTGATTTAAAAGAAAGAGTAAGAAAAAACATCAAATTAAAAAAAAACTTTTTAAAAAGTATTCATTTTTATTTTTTAAGGGGCCCAGGATGTAGAGAGTATTGCCACCTAGCCTTAAGATCCTAGCAAATGTAAATGTCTCCTCATAAAAAAAAAAAGAAAAACGTATTTCTCAGAAAATTGAACACAACTAGAAGGGAAAAACTGTTACCCAGATGCAGGAAATAAAAGCTGAAGAGTAATAAACTTCGAAGGGGACAAGTCAACATAAGTGCAGTATAATCCAGTACATAAGATGATCTGCATCAGAGAGAAATTACATCACCAAGAATTAAAGGCTCAAAACCAGATACAACACCTGACTGAAGAATTGTTTACGGACAATGAAATCTTCGTACCGTCTGCACTGTGGCTTTATTTTTTCAATCATGTATCAAGTTAAAGTGGAACATCTGACTGATTGAATACTGGTGTGAGATAAAAAAGTCAAGAGCAGAGTTAAGAGCTCACTGAATATTGCAAATCAAGTAGCACAATGCAGGATCAACTCAATAAAAGGGAATATTTTCCATACTTCTCAAGGATGCAAAGAGTCATAGGATGAGATTCAGCGTGTTGGATGCCTACTTCTAAATACGTAACTCCTTTCACTGATTTTTGAGAAGGCTACCCAATTGCTTTAGTATGGGTACATGCATAAAAAAAACTGGGTGAATGAAGGTCTTGATTAGGAATTCACCTTTGGATGTGTTTAGAAGCTTCTCAAACCCATGGAAATTGTAACTCCAGTGAGACCCATAATAATGTAAAGAGACCCTGTGGTTAAAATGAGAATGACCAGACAGCCCCCATTGGCTAGGGCAGAACTGGAATTTAAAGCCTCTCCCAACATCCAACTGGAGAATTTTTCCTGAGTTTTCAAAATGGTTTACGGAATGTTTTCTGTCCACCTTTCCTCAAGACACAGCTCAGAAGAACCTGCCCACCCTTAGCACAAAGAGTTCAACCCCAAACCTCACAAGTCAACTGATCTGATTCAATGTGATGCACTGTGTCATGATGTGACGCTCAGCTCAGGGCCCATATGTAACCTACTACACTTAGCCCCTTCCTCCCACAAACAACAATTATACTAGTTTAGCTAATTTCAGGTTAGTTTTTCAAATGGGTCCTTTCCCCTAGCCCTCCATCTATTCTTCCCACCATCCCAATCTGATTTTCCTCATTTTCAAATAAGATTTAAAAATCTGCCCAAGGCAGGTGGGTGGAGGCGCTCCAGATCCTATGTTTGTTGGTCGCCCAGCAGTTATTTGTGGTTGACTTTTTTGGTTGCCCACAGGAATTTCCAGGGTGGTGTAAACAGACAGATGTGGGTTCTTTTCTGCTATATAGATCACACCACAGAGAGATATCGAAGTTAAAAAACAAATCCATGAATAATGCACTAGTGGCAGCATTTGAAGCTCATAACTTTAAAGACTAGCCTCTGAATTTATTGATTTAATTGTTGGGTATGCACATGTAGGCCACCAGATAGCTTCTGAAATCAAAACATCACTGAAAGGTTTCCCAAATATTTAAAAGTTCATACAAAGTGAAAGTGGGCTCAAGTACTGGCAACTCAAAGCTGCTCCAGTCCTGATAGCACTCTCCTAGTCTTAAATGCTGAAGTTGCCCTTTCCTTCTTTTCCTCAGTATCATATTGGTTTGCTTTTTACTTTAGCAAGGCATCTCAACAACTATTCCATGGCTCTTTGCTGCTGTAACGTTGGCAAGCTAAAGGGGAGGGCTTCAAGGGAATGGGTAACAAAGCAGACTTTTGCTGGCGCAGATGAGTAAAGCTCCACTGATCTCAGGCTAACTCATTAGCCAGCAAATTTTGCTCCTCATTCTCTTTTTCTTTTTTGTTTTTACTGGTACCATTACGCAAAAATTACTTTTGTCATGTGATTTTTGTGTGCCTTCTGCTCACCCAACAGACACATCATGGCATTTTTGAGATTAACAAGCAGCACATGATTAAAATCTGTTAACTCAACAGTGCAATTTGCTAATCATTCTTACTCTGGAATTGCCAGCTAAAGCTGCTTTCATCATTTATTTTTTCAGGAGGATTTGTATAGGTTTCTGTCAGTCTATTTTAGAGCATGGCAGGTTACAGAGGCGCTTTGATTCATGGCTGGACATAGATTATTTTAAGTAGAAGGAAAAAGGAGTCTTGGTTTTAACAGCGTTGCACTGTCATCTTGCGGTTGCAGCGCTCAGTTCCTAATCCTTATTTGGAAATGTCTTGAACAAGAATTTGATGTGAGCAGGAAGAAACGGTAATTGCCTCACTCCCAGGGCTTCGGTTTGTTTGGAGGCCTCCTTCCTGCCACTCTTGTGACAACAAGACAGAGTGGCCTTGCCAACTGTTTCCACTTCAGTTCTTTCCATCTCCTTCCTTCTTGAGAAGAGAGCATGACCTCCTCCATAACACCATCATTATTTAGAAGACTTCATCTCCTCCAGACTTGCAGTACTTCTACTATGAACACTTATTCAAAAACACATTTTCAGGGCGTTGTGTACAGTCTTCTTTCCTGCCTGAGCTTTAAAGAGGGAATGCTCTACCCCTGTCAGCTGATTAGTTCTACATCTGTTTCACAGCTGAGGCAAATCACTTCAAACACCCTCTTGGCTTAATTCACTTTTCCCAACTTGTAAACAGCAACCGTTTTTGCCTCTTTTTCCAGACTGCTCAAGATACCAGCCAGTGTGGGATTCTCCTGGACCCTTCCAATCAGCTTTTGAGAGTTAATTTCCCAAGCTCATCTGAAATGTAAGAGAAAGCCCTGAGCTAGGCTTCCCTTTGCCTCCAGTCGTGCTGCTCCCAGCTAGAGCACTGCTCTCCACCAGCCTGCCTTGTATCTTCCTGCCGGCTAAAAAAAACCCCATATTCCAGAAAGATACACAACATAGATCCAGTCCCAGTGAAGTCTGACCTAATCATCTATCAGTGCACGAATAGAAACCATGAAATGGTAGTCACCCTAACTGGTTACTGGAAGCATGTAGCACGATGATACCGCTAACCTAAACCACAGATGCCAAAAGCTGTGACCCTGTCCTCCACCTCAAAAGGCAATGCATAAATCCCCTATTATACAGATTCTTCCTTACCCTTTTACCAACACCAGGAATCAAAAGCTTAAAAATCTACATTACCTGTTTCCACTTGTGCTCTTCACTTTAGCCATTTCTTTCAAGTTAGAGAAGAAAAACTAATAAGGACATTATTGTTACCTTCAGTTTCAGCTTTCGTATTTGGGCTGCCAATAGTTTGAGGGAATGTTTATTTTTGCAGAAACCACTGTTAACATTAGAACTCAGGGAAAAAATCAGAAATGGGTTCCTACAGGTCTTAGTTTAGTACTTGGGAAGAAAAACACTGTGTTTTGATTAGACTTCTGTTACTATTGTTCCCCTGCACAGAATTTGGAGTATGCATGCTGAATTCCCCATTTTCAGAAAGAATTGCCTACAGCTTAAAATGCTGTGAACCACATTTACTTCAACTTTTTTTAAATGTGGAAATTTTCATGATCTTGCAAATGGATTACCACAGATACAGACCTATGCATTGACCCAAAATCTTACTACCAGCAGAGGGATCCTCTGTGGTTCTTGGAATCCATTAACGCACCATTCAGAGTACATATGAGGATTGTATTCTAAAACCCCCAAAATACAGGACATTTATTGCAAGATTCTTTTTTTAAGCTATCACATATTTTAAAAGGTCAGAATTATCTATTTTCTCCTCACACCTTCAAAATAGCTACATTTTGGTTTAGCTTCAGAAAAGAACAAAACTTCTTGCAGAGATAAAATGTAAAAATGCTTCAGAAAGAGGACTGCAAAATGATGGGTATGTATGTATGGAAACTTTTGCAACTGACAGCTACTACCGGTGCGCTTGCTATTATGAAACAAATGGACTGAAATGTGAAGAATCTTACTTGTGGTAGATTTAGCAGAGATATTAGGGGACTAATCTAACTGATAAAGGGTGCGTGGGGAAGTCCAACCACCAGGTATGGAGATGCCCTTGAACCCAGGAATCGATAAACTGCAGAGGACAAAGAAAAGCCAAACCAAAATGGGGACACGACTGACAGATTGATATCGCGGGAGTAGGAAAAGTTGCAGTCTCCCCAGAGGGAGAAAACACACATGTACACACAATCCAGACAGTGTCAAAACTAAGCTGCTGCAAGACTTCAAGAGCAGGGTGCCTTGGCTCTGTTTTGGAGAGACCACCTCTAACAGCAGAAGACAGCTTGATGGCTAATTCAGTCCTTCGCCTCACTTACCGATACTGCCAACAAGGCTGCTAATTAGTACTAACTGTGACAGTGGTTTCTGTGATGTGGACAGCTGTTTGCGAAAAGCTGGACTGAGACCACCAACTCACTTCAGACAGGCCACTAAACAGCCATCTGAGGGTAACCACTAGGTCGCTAGCAACTTGGGTTAGATTCAAACTAGTGACTTCGAGGTGAAAAGGCTCCATATTCAATTACCAGTCCCCTGAGTCATCCCATCCACCCTCTATAGTTATTTCAAAGCGCTTTGGTAAGCAATATCTGAGGACATTACATGTGTTCAAAATGCTAAAAATACACGTCTAAGAGGGCAGGGAAAAGATCAGATCAGCCAAAAGTAAATTTTCCTTTCTGTTTAAAAAGAAAATAAAGGAAAAAAAGAAAAAAAAAAATCACAATTCTAACACTTTAAGCTTGCTTTTTTTTTTTTAAAAAAAAAGGCCTACCCCTACCCAGCTTTCCCATTTCAATTCATTTTTTGCAAATACCATTAGAATACTACAAAAAGAGAGACTGTTCTTGGAAAAAAAAAAGTAATATTCCTTTTACCTTTGTATTTTCTGAATAGCCAAATCGATAGCAGAAAGAAGAGGAAAGCACTTGAGGGTGGGGGTGTGAGAAGGGTAGCAGGAACAAAACAAAATGCTAAAAGATGGATTAAAAAAAGCCCCACGCTGAAAACAACTCCCAGGGATTCCACCCAGGGCTTCTCAAACTTGCAGATTTGTTTTTAAGAGCGACGCTGCCCTCTGGTACCCTGGGATATGGTATTTTCAATGCAACTCCAGAGGTCCACCAATCTATTTTTGTCACCTATCCTGGGATCTGACAACTCTCACCAGGGGCTCAGTTAAACAAGCCTCCAGTTTTTAAACAAAGTGGATTTTAATTGAGAAGCACCTGTGGTGAGAGAGTCTACTAGCATTATTAAAAAGCAAATTTATCACAGTGAATCACAGAGGCAGGGGGTAGGGGAGCAAGCGCGGAGGGGGGGTCCACGCATACGTCATACCTGCAGCACAGTACCATTCCTTTCATGAAACTCCCTTGAAGAAATGTGTAGGATTTGACTGCACCCCATGAAGAGTGTTTTTCCCAACAAGCTGTTCCCAGGGTGTTGAAAAGCTATCATTCATAAAAAATTATTGAGGGGGAAGGAGGTAGCAAAGGGGAGTTCAGAAGGCCAGGGATGCCAGTGGAAACCACAGAATGAGACCCTCTGTAAAGCACGCACCTGTTTATGGCCACCATAATAGCTTAACTAGAAAGCTTAAAGTTCCAAATTGGGGGGGTGGGGGGTGGGCGGGCAGTGAGAGGGGAGAAAGAGGGAAAACATAATGAGAGCTTGTTCTAATATCAAAATACACTTTAACCCATGGAGTGCAGGCTCACAACGGATGGCTGCAATTTAGAATCAAGCACTGACAATGCAAAATCCACAGAATTGAGGAGGACACTCTTCAGGCACATCTTGGTATCATTAAATAGACATGGGCTTGGGCCAAAGATTGGAAGATGCACCACTTTATAAAGTACGTGGCTAAAAAAACCCTGCTTATTAAATAATATTTAATGTTGGTCCAGAGAGCAGTCAAGAGTAGAGAGCAGGTGCCAAGGTCTGTCTAAATGCAGTAATGAACAACTCCTGTAACAAAGAATTTACAAGGCAAGAAAAAGAGTGAAGCCACCCTGCAAAGACTTGGACAATACACAAATGTTTTGAACGACAAAGAATGTGCTGTAATTTTAATGACAGTATTAGTAAAATCCCTTGGTGATTTTAACAGTGTTATGCATGCACTTTGCCCTCAGCGAGTGGTAAAAATTATGTACTCAAGCCTGTTGGTTCAGCTGAGAAGACTTGACATTAAGGATGAGGCTCCTCACGGGTATTAGTCAGTAAGGTGCTTTTTTCCCCAATATAATAATATTCATATAATAATATATATAATATATAATAATATGAAAATGCTAGGCATTTTCATCCATTATTCTCTTACAAAGTGGTTTTGTTGACATTTGTGCCAAGACTTCTTAAAACATTTTGAGAAAACAAATCTCAAACTGAACTGAGGGAAAACACAGACAGGGGGAATACATATATCTCACAGAGAACCTGGGTTTAAATCTTTTATCTTAAGTATTCTGAGCAAGGCTGGAAGGCTGCCTTTGATGCTCAGTCTTGTTGACAAACTAACACTTCTGGCAGAAGCTATCATGATGTGCTTTAAAAAGCAGAACAGGAGGGTTGCCCCAGGAGTTTGAAGGGGAACACGGGGTAATAGAAGACAGTTGTATGTTTCTTTTCATTAATATTGTTGGCCCTATGTTTTCCCATTTATTCATGCACACACAATACTGCATTTTTTTTTCCCTTGTTCATATAAATCAGCCTACTGAACCTCACTTTTAATCAAAAGTAGGAACAGTCTATGATGTGCAGAAGAAAAGAAATGCATGGTGCAGAATAAAGGGGGGTAAGGAAGTGAGCTGAAGTATCACCTGCTCTACAACCTATGTCTGGGAAAATATGATTTTTCTAAATTGGTTTATCAAAAATTTGTTTCTTTCCTTTTAAAATCACCCCCAAAGTAATAAGCTACTTTTGCCCTGTCAGAGGGCTTTGATCTGCAAGGCTTGTCTTCACTTTTTTTTTTAAACACAGACAACTTAGACTGTTTAGATCTGTATTTTTAGATCTAACCTTTTTTAGTCAGCCTGTCTCATATATTCTTCCTGCATGCGCTTGCCCTCCTCTACTTTAATTCTTACATGTAACATTAACAGCTGAAAAAGTTCTGTAGCAAATGTAGGCAACTTCATCCACAGTTAATGAACAGGTAACCTGAAGCAGCAAACACATCCTTCCTCCCCTCCCCCAAAACCCCCAACCCACAAATAAAAAAAATCCATTGCAAAGCCCAGCACAAGACACTGACCTTGCAAAGTGAGAGTGTAAGCCCATGCACTCCAGACAGAACATGATAGGTTCTTACCACTCTTCCCACTGTTCTTCCTAGGCGTTGCTCTACCCAAATTCAGTATCACTTCCTGACATTTCCCAATAACAAAATATTTACAGAAATTACTGGGAAGGGATCATCACTTATTGTTTAGCTAGTCAAGCTGTGAATTATATAAGTGATTAGCTACAAGAAAGTCCTTTGTCATGAATGCATACTTCCCTCATTTTTTTCCAATTTGCCCATAAGTGATTTATCTTACAAAAGCCCACATACTGGGGCTTTTGCATGATCTGTTCTGTGAGAAATGTGTCAAACAACACATTACATGCTAATGCTCAGTTTTAAACTCATTTAATTTCTCATTAAAGTTGTTTAAATATATTTAAAACAAGCAATATACAAAGGATTTATCATGAAAAAGCAAGAAAATGCTTTTATAAGCATTCATTAAATGCTTATGAAGAACAGATATTAAAAGGTATGTAATAATAGAAGGATTATGCTTTATAATAACTTTTAGTAAACACAATTTCAAAACCCAATTTGCCCAGGCTAACAGCTGAAAATCCCCTCTATACCCAGAGTCAGGACTTGATATTTAAGATAAATTACATAATCCATATTTTTTTCCTTATTATTGTGCTGTGAATACAACATAAACATGTATTTCTGAAAAAGTGGTCAACAGTAGAATAGCAATCATCACTAACATTTGCCATGCTTATGTTTTAGAGCTAACATTACCACTGAGAGGCCTGTTCAGCTCACACATTTCAGATGTATTTTTGAGATTTTTTTCCTTACGCAGCATAGCTTTTGTGCCTACTTTGATCACATTTTCAAAACCCCATGAGAAGAAAACCTCTTAAAAACAACCCCACCAAAAAAAAAAGATTAGAGACTGGACTGTTCATCTTCTAACAAATATTGACTATGAATGTCAAAATGTGTTAAGATGTTCAGCACTCTCGAATAATAATAACCAAACAACCCACCAAAAAACTAAAGGCATTGCATAACAACTCCACAAGTGTACCGACAGGTTCAAATACTTCTTGAATGCCAAAGTAAAAATTCAAACAGAAATCCCTTTTGTGCTATTGTGTCTCTAAACTTATGTTTGCTTGTACTAAAAAATGATAGGAAATTTTAAGTTTGGCATAAATATGTTATGGAAGTCACCTGAAGTTTAAATAAGACCAAGTGCAAATTACAGCGCATCTTACTAATGGAGCTTCAGTGATGTCTCCACATCACTATTGGTGAGGCGTTAGCTGTGCTTCTAAGCAGAGGTGAGGTGCCATGCAGCAAAAAGAGGATGAGGTTGATTCTAAGTGCTTTGGACTTCCACCTGTCTCTACCTCCAGCTGCTTTTCCTTTCCTATGAAAAGACATGAAAAATTAGAATTCTCTGATTATTTATATATTTTCTGTTTTCGATTGAAATATTTTAAGTATTTAAGTATTTTCTGAATTATATACTACTTTTAAGGCTGCAGAAAATGCTGAGCCAGATAGCAGAGCATCCTTGATTCCAATAAGGCAATTAAATGCAGTACAGAGCCAATCCTGTCCAAAATAAATTTGAGGTGAAAGTAGACATTGCTTCGATCTTAGTCTGGAGAGGGGCGGCTCTTCCTAATGGATACCTTTTGGATAGCAAACTTCTGCAACTGTCAGACTCCAGGAGAAATGATGCTAAATAATCATACTCCCTTGTTTGTTTTACAGACAGACTGATAAAGTGTTCCCCTTCAGCCAGAAGTTCTCTCTTGGACCTGAACTACCCCACTCTCTCACCCTCCGAGATCCATTTTTATTTGTTGCTGCCATCTCCAGTCTAAGCAGTTCCTTACTCCATGTTAGATGCACATCAGCAGGCAGCTCACAGAGAAGCGCAGAGAATCTCTCGGTTCTTGATTTCTTTTGCCAGCACCACACTAGTGAGGAGCAATAGTTGTTGAAAATGCCCTGTACAGACCCTGGATTCATGACTGGGACAAAGACAATGTAGAAGCAAATTCAGCAAATTTAGCAGCTCAGCTCTCACAAGTCTCTACTTACAATGTATAAACTAAGGATTTCCAGAGCTTACAATGTGGCCGAATTTGGACTGGATTATGACAGTGGAAAATGCATAACCCTAATCTATATCAGGAATAGTTAGTCTTTAAAACAATTATTTTAGAGATACGATTACCATATACAAAAAAAACAATGCCAGTTTCTCATCCTCATAAATTACTGGATCTTATCACAAATCGCTGTGAGAGAAAGTTCCCGTACAGAAACCAGTTAAGCCTAAAGCAGCATGGAAAATTTCCACTTGAATGGTTACGCTTTGGCCAAGCTACAAGCAACTGGAAGGGGACCTTAACACGGAAAGCATCACTTAACACTAAACAGAGACAGGGCTAACAGGTCTGCCTGTAAACAACGAAGACCTAAATATCTTCCACGTGTAACACCGTACGAAACATTTGCCTGCCGGTATACTTTAAAACCAGCACGCACACTGTTACCCAGCTGTGACCTCAGCACACTGTAGAGAAACTCTAGAGGGAATTAGGGAAACGGTGGCAACGCAAGTATGAAACTGCTTTCCAGGCGAAGGGCACCGGAGGTTTGCAGAGCTCTCCTCCCGCAGAGCCGTGGGCACTTTTGTCAGAACCTTGGACAGCACTGCGGGGCTCCCCCAGCGCCGCGCTCCGCCGCGCCGGCCACGGCCACGGCCACGGCCACGGCCACGGCCACTCACGTCCTGGCCCCCAGCACAGCCAGCACACCTTGCCGCCCCACCCCGGCTGCCACCCCTGCCTTCACACACCAGAGCGGTGTATGCTGCATAAGGAGGCCTTGGGGATTTTAAGAAGGAAGCAAAAAAGGAAGGGAAATTCTGTTCTTCCGCACTACTTCATCATTTCCACCCCCCCGCCCCCCCCGCCCCCGCTGCCCCGCTCCTCGACATTCAATAACGAAGAAGTCTACTTCGAGTACTGTAAGAAGACAGCGCATTCTAAGTCAACATAAAACAATGCCATAGACAAGGCTAGGCACAAACAACGACTGAAGGTAATTTTGGGTACAGCCTCACGTTTTTAATACTTTTTCATTTGCAAATAAAGGGCAGTTTTTCAGAGTCTCGCTATGCAAACACACCAACCTCAAAATACAAAATCAACCGCTATATAAAGATTGTGACAATGGCATTAACTACCTGGGATTTTATTTTTTGTTGGTTGCATTTAAAAATGTATTTTACACGTGCTTTAGGCAAAACAAACCTAAAGTATTGGAAGCAGTAAAAATTCAGAACTTTGCAAACATTTAAGCTTATTTCTCACAATTGGCAAGAAAGCTCTCTAAAAATCCATCCACTTATGATGAAAAACCAACTCCCTATTCCCTTTTATTATCAAATAGGCCTTAAAAAAAAAGATCTGATCACTATTGTTTGAAAGCACTCGAAAGCAATAAGATGGTCACAAGACTTGATCTGACTGTTCTGCCCTTTTACAAACTCAATAAAGCTTGCTTTTTATGACTGATTGCTGCGCTGTATTAATCCCCTAGCATATAAAACAAGCCTATTGGAGACTGCGACGCCACTGGGGGAGGACAGGGAGGCTGTTGTGTTCTGAGAATTAATCCATCTAGGAAAATCAAAAGCCAGCCACTCACAATACAGTAATCAGCATGTTCTCCACTGTGAAAGCCCTACATTTCCCATTTAGAAAACACAACTATTAGTCCATTATGTACTGAAACACACAAAACCCTTTTATTTATTTGTGTTTGTTATTATTTGGCTTATATTTATGGGTTTGTGCATATTCCATTGGTGGGTACACAACCATCAAGTTAAAAAAAAAACCCAACCCGTCTATTCCCAACTGCTTAAAAGGAAAAAGGGACTCCCACTGCTTTTTCCACAACCAAAGTTCTTTCTGGATTTGCTTTGTGAACAGGATTTTAACTCTTTATTAGCCTCAATAGAAGGAAATTCTTTGCATTTTTTCCTTAAACAAAGTTAATTTTCTTTTCAGGATAATTATGTTTTTTTTTTTTTTCTCACTTTGTTAAATTATCTAACATGAGTTTCCTAAGTAGTGGTGCTAAAATAAAAATGTTCGAGGTTTTATAACTACTCAATTGAAAACTACTTCACTTTATTTCTAAGTGCTATTATATTTGATGCTCCTTTGTTAGCAAAAATGTAATTCTTTCCTTTTAAAGTTGAATGATGTAGCCTTCCAAATAAATCTTTAAGAGTAGAATTCTATTTTTTGCCATTTAGGTGCTAGAAGTAGGAATTTTCCATTGTGTTATGGAGGTAAAGATTAAAAAACCCAAACAAAACCAGCTGTAAATCTTATGTGACACAGTAATTAAGCTGCTAAATGAATCCTGGCCTAAACACAAGCATTAAGGCTTATGGAAACCATTGAGAAACCACAATCTGATAGAGCATGTACTCAAGAAGAACCTAAAACACACCCTTTTCCATTCAGCTAGCAAAAGGCACCTACCTGTATAAGCAATAACTTTATAAACCAGCATTTAAACACAACAGTTTTTAATATCCTCTGAAATGTTCCTGTCAAATTATTTTAAAACTGTAAATAAAGCACTTTGCTTATATGCATATTTATTCTTTGCTCAAAGAACACTTTTCGCCCCCATTTGTTTTTAAAGTAAGAAGTCACCACAAGCAACAAAAGTTACAGTCTTTGTTCCTATTGCCATTATCCCTTTACATACATCCTTTACTTAATAAACAGTTAAAGGCAGAAGTTTTATATCATTGCCTTTAAAACCAACAGGTGACTAAAATCCCACTAGGTCAATTTAGTCCCACCTGGTCAGCATGGTAGACACTGAAGTCTTACGGTTAACCTCAAAAGATCTTAGTAGTCCGGCTATACTCCCCATCAGTTTTAAGCATTACTATATATTTCTCATAGTTCAAAGTACCACGTGTTTTTTTTCATTTTTAAATCAAGAAACAAATTGGAGGAGCAAAAGCTGATGCACTTGACTGAGTGTCCATTACATGTACATGTAGTTTTAGGACATAAACCTGCCTTTCCATTTAAGAATGGCATTCAATTATGACAACAACATGAACAATTTAACTTTTCTTGACCTTCCTGTTAGACACAACTGAAGATAACCAAATGACAGCAAGGATATACAAATGCTAGTAATATTAAGCTGCAATTCTTGTTTTGCTTAGGCATGGAGGATTACATTTCTTGGCTACCAGGGCAAAGCTATGGCACACACGGAGTTAACCGTGCCCCCCCCCCCCCCCCCCCCCCCCCCCCGCCTTCTTCACCCCCCCTTCTTCTCCATCTCATTCATGCCACATTCCACAGTGGCAGGGTCCAACAACAATATAGGAGGGTACCCAAAATGAAGAGGCAGGGCCTTCCATTCTTCTGCCTCTCTTGAATTAATTAACTGGAAATGAGTTTTGTCAATGTTTTGGAAAGGCAGAGGGGTGAAAAGAAACTGCTAGAATTAATCACAGTGAGAAACTACCTCTTCAGCAGTCTGCCAGAGTTCAGAAAACCCATGAGAAGTGCAAAATAAAAGGAAAGTGGGCTGACTTACCATCCAAAGGAACAAATAAAATTCAAACAAACACCCAAGTCTCCAAAACAGAGACATGCCCCAGTGCAAAGGAATGTAGCATCTGTTGCCACAACAGCTTCAGCTTTGTTTTTAATACACTTGTCATGAAGACTGAAAGGTAACAAGGTAGAAAAGACAATTTACCAATAATTTAAATACACAGAAGGCATGTTGTGTTTAATTCACTAAATATTTATGTACATCCAATGTTCCACTGATCCTTATATAAACAGAGATACTTAAGCACTATGATTTAAAATTAGTAACTTTCATTGTTTAGCCCTGACTCGGCAAAGATCTTTTAAACAGAGAAGGCAGACTGCAAAGCAGTTATTTCTTTGTTGAGTTTTTAATGATAGTTATTCTCCAGGTTCAACAATGGAAATCATAACAACTCGATACTGCACGCATGACATCTTTCTACTAACGAAACAAGTAAGTAATGAAATTTCAACCATCTGAAAAGAAGAATCTTTTTCCATAGATTAATTTACCTAGGTATTTAGAAAATGTGTAGGTGTCCTTCTGTTTACAACAGTGAGGCAAAAGTATCATTTGGCAGTTTTTCTGAGAATGAATGTAACACTTCCAGCAGACTGGAACTAAAACTGAAGAAATCTTGATTGCCTGAGCAGGGAAAATATATTTTAAAAGAGAAATCATCTTTTAATGATCTGACTGTTCTTAATTATTTTGTTCATGAGGGCTTTTTCCTGACAGATCTCAGAATTAACTTGTCATCGCGTTTCTCTATCTCTAAACCCATACTCTCAAGGGCAGAATTGTCTGCCAGCCCCTTGTCCTCCATCTGTGCAATAAGCTGTTGGTTTCTCTCATTCTGTTCAGTGAGATTTCGGATAGCATATACTGCCCACTGGTTCACAACTGTTGGACAAAGTTAAGGATCATTTATTTATTTAAAGATGAAACAACACTTATTCTAATTTATTACTGCATTCCCCTCCCCCTACCACCCCCAATCCCTCAAACCCAGAAAAACAGTAGAAATCCAGGGTTAGAAAAAGTAAGACATTTACAGGCAATGACTCTGAACCTGCAAATACTTGCAGATGAGGTAATTTAAGTTTAAATGAGGTATGTCCATTAACTTCAGGCAAGTTTACTAGGTTTTATCTTGAATTAAAAAGAAAAAAAGACAAAGGAACTGCACAAATTAAAAGGACATATTGTTTTAAACCCAAAATTACAGTTAATTGAAATGTTCCAATGATCTTCCTAGGGAGATTAAAAAAAAAAAGTCAGTCACTGTGTTTACAATGTGAACACTTCAACACTACACTTCCAAGAACTGGCAAACAAAATGAACTGTAAATCAGGTACAAGAAAGAAGACAACTATTATTTTCACTGTACAAGTTGAAGAAATGTAGAAAGAGAAAAACACATCTTATCCAGGTTAACAACTGAAAATAGCACAAATAATGTGGGAGACACTTAAAAATATTTAACTTCTACTGTTATCTAAACTCGTTTCTTTGTGCCTGGGTGCTTTTACGAACTTGCCAACAGCACAGACACTAAGATCACGAGCAGGTAGCTCCTGCTCGTGTTTAAATGGGCACAAGCTGCAACTCATTCACCTTCTAAGGTGGTCCCTTGAGGCCAGGATTGAGGCACATGTCAGGGCCGTAGACAAAGGATTTAAACTCCCAGGATTATCAGTCAGGCATCTTCCAAGTGAAGTACAGTGTTCATTTTATGAAGCGTCAGAGATGTTAGCCCCAATTCTGCAGCTGAAAAGCTATGATATAATCTTTCCCAAGTTACCCATATGGGAGGCAAGCCATTCTGAATCACACCAAAGTGGTTTGCCTGCAGGGCACCAATTATTTACTACATGTAGCTTCACATCCAGCAGAAGAATATGCATAATTTACTCATCTCCTTGACGTCTTTTGGGTTGGACAGTGTCGAAGCACAGAGATAAGACAGTGTTCTTACGGGCAAATGCCAGGGGGTGACTGGAGGGGAAAACTCCTTAGTTGTGGAAGACGGGAACTTCAGCCAAAACAGTAAAATACAGGAACTGGACTTTCTTACACAATCTATCATGACAGCATTTGGAAAATCCAGCACCACTGCATGCACATTCTTACAATAGCAGTCTTGCCATTTTCTCTGCACACCTTGCACTGACTGTTGTGCCTACCTTGCTGCCACCTCCAACTACCCCTTAGGCGTATACACTTGCAGCAGAGGCAGTCTTTCATTCTGGGTTGTTGGATGCACCAGGCAATGTGGATGAACAACAGCATGTACCAGAAGCAGTTTTCTTAAGGTAAGACCAGGTCCTGCCTTCACAAGCTTACATTTTAAGAGAGGGGAATCGATAAACTGAGAATACGGGAGACCAAAAAAAAAGAGTTTATGACCACACCTAACCACAGTGCTACTTAGATGCCAAAAGAGAATAGAGAAGGGACTGAAATAAAAAGCATACGCGGAATCCTCAACAGAGAAAGACGGGTTCAGATGAAAAGTAGCTTGGACAAACATCACAGGAAACACACATGCTAGGGAACAATCCTGTATTGGCATGCATCAGTGAAACAGCCCCCCGCCTTTTAATAGCGGTTTATATTTATTTTCACATTCAAGCAGCCCAGAACTGAAAATCAAAAATGGCAAAACAGTAACAACTATAGGGCTTTTTTTTCTGACAGAGTTCTTCAGACTTTGTCAGGAAACATGCTGCACACCTCCCTCATTTAAAAAATTCTGGTGTGAGGTAATGACAGAGGAAATAAAAAATAATTATGTATCACATCAAAGCCTTAATACGTGAACATGACAGAATATCAATGTATTCTCTTCTGTCAGTGCATCACTACTTTATAGTTAAGTGAAAAGACAAGTGCCAAGCTACATTTAAGTTACATAAACTGAATATTTCAATTGAAGAGTACATTTGAGCATATAAAACAACAATTAAATACCAAAGAAATAAAATCATATATGAGTAGAATCTCACTCATCAGTTCCAACGGTGAGAATAAATTTCAGAATAGTAAAGTATGCAAGCTGATGAATGCAGACGAACAAAGGCTGATACCTAGGCAGGTCTTTCCGAGGTCTGATTTAGGGCATTTCACAAGTGCCAAAAAGTAACATGATGTTCTCTCAATGGCTGTGAGAAACATGCTACCACCCTCCCTGGCTCTGCTCCTGGGATGAGGAGCAGACTTCTCTTGTTGTGTTGCTAAAATACTGCTCTGCATAAAATACAGCACTTGCATAAAAGAGCACCTCCTAAAAAAAATAAAAGTAATTTTCAAAGAGTGACAGTTCTCAATCACGCAAAGTCCCACACAGAGAAAAAAGTACTCTCAAAAAATTTTTTGTGTGTATTAGCCTTGGGAATAATCCTGTTACCATCATCTTTATGTCCTTCAACACAAAAACACTGCTATACCCCACAGCAAATGATGTTTTCCTATTATCATAACCATTCATGCTTACATAATATCTAAGACATCCCCATTATCTTATGAACTCTATCATCATTATGGCATTTATCATTATTGACTACTGTAGCTGAAGCTGCAAAATGGTTTCAATAACGTTTTCACTCATTCAAAAACTCCTTTCTGTATGTAGGTTTTCCATTGTAAATTCAGTCATGAATATGCATGATTGCTCTTGTTCGCATGCTGTGTGAGGCTAAGACCTTTGGATGGCTGTGTGCAGACCTAGACAGACTTAAGTGTCAGCAGAGATTAAAGCTAGTCCCCAGCTAATATTCACATTACCCTCTTGCTCCTCTCCAAAGATAGAGACAGAGAGAAAATTAAACATATTCTAGAGTCTCTAATCCTACCAACACTTTAAGCACTTTATTGTATGCTCAGCTTTAGAAAGAGAGCTTCTAAAGTTTCCATAGTTACTACAAATAAGAGCATGAGCCTATTTGTTGTGAAACTGCATAAAAGAAAAGAAATGCAGCAAGCACGGTAGGTCTGATTGCATGGACTTGTCTACATTTTTCCACCAGGACATACTGCACTCTCAAATTAACTAATATTATAGACAAGTGAAGATTACAGTATCTGTCACAGTACAGAGGGCATACAAAAGAAAGAAAAAAAGTTAACTTTATTTTGCAGGAGCTTCATTACTAGACTACCTCTGTTCAGCAAATGAAAGCAAACATTTGTACACATTTATAGCAACTCTTTTTCAAAATCTTTCAGTACTGTATGCTATGGGATTCCTGTGTTATTTTGACTTACACAAGCAATAACAAAACTGAATCAACTTGCCCCGTATTCCATACTTGTGTAACATCTTCATACAACAATTTAAAATTTATCATCTAAACTCCTCTGGGTTGTAACTTCAATTGTAAGGGAGGGGGGAACACAGGGAGAAAGGAAAAGAGGTGGAGAAAATGTTCTAGCCATCTGCCCTAAAAGATGAAAAATTTTACTATCTGGAATCAACATAAACCATGAAAATCTATGCCTCTAAATCCTGTGGAAGTTTTGCCATTGACTGCAAAGGGAACTTTTCACAATTCTCTTGTTTCTTTTCATATGGATTCTGCTACAAGAGGTTGCTAGAGTCAGTGCTAGCAATAGTACAGTGACTGTTTTGTAAGTTTAACGGTGTGTGAAAATACAACCGCATACTGTCAGGAGTCGCTAACCAATATCCTATTACTGGAGAGGAGGACTTACAAACCATTTCTCAAAGACAGTATTCCAGCTTTTCATTCTCATATCAGTAGGTCCAATTTGGACTAAATGTTATTGAAGTCTATTGCAGCCATCAGGACCTCTATGAATTGTTCTATAAAACAATTTGGATTCTATGGATGAAAGACACTAGACAATTATTAGAGGTTTGAATCTGATGAGGTTGATATACAGCAACATGTAAGTAACGTTGAAAGCATGTTGCTTGAGAAAGGCAAGTAGTAAGTTTTAATAGTTGTTATCATTAACTAATATAGGATACTGAAGAGTGATGACAAGAAGAATGAAATATGTACATCTCTTTTCTTAAGTCCCTTTGATATTTCTTAATACTGAGGAATTTCTAAATATAACATGCTTGGTGAAGAGTTTGATTTATTACATACTGTAGATACTTTTTTTTAGTTAGACCATTTCCTGCACTACAGTTGATTTTCAATAATTAAATGATTACTTAGGAAACTCTCTTCCTTAAGAGTCATTTGGCCTAATGAGAAAAAGAGGATATTCTTTGCCCATTTCTATTACCTCATTTAAATCAGATTCTTGACTATTTAAATATTAACTTAATTTCAATCAAACATAGGAAGAGATACAAAACCTTAGCAAGAAAGACAACGCACATGGGTTGGAACCCTAGTCAAACGGGGTGTTTATGCAACAGCTAAAGCCACCCAACTTCTCTAAGAGCTTTTCTGGAACAGGTCTATAGGGCTAAAAAACAGAGATCATGAAATACAATTCTTGTTAATTATATTTCTTTCTGGTCTTCAACAAGTAATCCAGTTATCACTAAAACTTCAGTAGACAGGAATGAAATACTAAAGCGTCACGTTAGAAGAATCACTTCCACTTACAGACCTGACTGGACCACACTGAAAAGACAAACCACTTCCCCTTCAAGTCTTTCAGTCCTTTTAAGTACTTTTGTTTCACAGAAACTTGAAGATAATTCTTCTCACTGCTAAAAGAGGTCTCCAGACAGCTACCACAACTGTTAATCACAGTTCAGATAAATGTGTTGTGATTGACTATACATAGTGGACAGTCAGGATTTTTGGTCCCTCACAGTCAGCCAAAGTGCCTACAAAGCTCTACCAGTTTCTTCTCATTGGGGGTTTTTAGCAGTTTTATGAAGTCCTAGAAGCTGTATAAAATGATAGCAATTCCTTACAACTCCTCCTTTACGTTTTTTCCGTAACTTTTACCTCTGTTTTAGATGTCACTAAAAAACTAATCACAGCAAATGTAAAGAACTAAAGGTATTATCTTTATTTCCTTATTTAGTTCCCTTTTTTTAAAGAAGCTAATTCATACTTTTAGAATTAATATTTTGGATTCTATTTATTCCTGACATTAAATTATCAGCATCAGAAAACTTCAGAAATTCAGCCTATACAAGCTTAAAATACTCTGCCTAGAAGCTAGAATAAAAAGGTCTAAAATATTTCGGTTGCCTGTATTTGTATTTATTCCATATCTGTTGTTATAATCTATTATTGCAGTCAGCACATTCTGGGTTTAAAGGCTAGAAACAGGCAGTGTCGTACCAGCCGGGAATGTTCTTCCTTCCCCTGCTTGACCTGGCTCTTGCAGAGCAGACAAAGCACAACTCACCTAGAAGCCTCTAAGGTGGAGAGGCACCACTGGATGCTGGAAGAGGCATTTATTCCTGATCACACTTTTCAGGGATAAGATTTGTAACACTGTGGAACCTAAAGCAGAGGTTCATTTCTGCTACAGGTAACTCTCACCTGGTCGAAGAGATCAGTAGGCAGGTTGGACCATCCACCGCCAAACAAGCTTCAATCTCCACCACTACGTGGCAGCAAAGCTTCACTGGACGTGCATGAAATAAGATGCCTGCAGCCAGCCCTTTCCTACTCCTTACTGGGACAGGAAGAGCAGGGTGGGCTGCTGATGCTTACTGCAAGCACGCCCCATACAAATTTGCCTCCACAAAATTATTTGGTAAAGACAGAAAGCCTATCCCCAAAAACCTGAACCAGGGTTTGCAGCTCAAATTCCACTCTGTAGAAGAACATTGCTTTGCCAGAGAAAGATCTCAAATGATACCATCTCAGAATAAAGAAATGGGCAAAACTACTCAGTTATAAGTAATCAAACCAGTTTCAATACTAAGGCAACATTCTCTGTAATTCACAGCCTACAGAAATTAGGCAACATCCGTAGCAGAAAATAATTACACATTAATTTTTTTTTTTTTTCTAGTTCCCATGCCTTCACTCACGTCCCATGCCAATAGCTATCTCTTCCTCCAGCAGACAAACACCATCTTTCTGGCTACCTGTATTTATACCAGTCTCTGAACATCCTACCTATCATCTGTAATGATGAATCCTTTTCTTACAGTGTGCCTTGTGGGTACAGGTTTCTTTAAAATGGGACTGATATCTTCTGTGTAATCAGACAGGCATGTCATATCTCATGTATAACTTTCAGTGAAAGTTCACCCATTTAAGTATCTATGGCCAACAAATATACTTTAATACTAGAATGGACAATTATACCTCTTTTGCCCAATAGTTCTGCACAGAACAGAGACAACCAAAGGTCAGTCACTCTTTAAATCAAGCCCCTCACTTCTGTTTCATGTACAAAATATTTTCATGCCTTTTTCTGAAAGACATCCAATCCTGACCGGAAGATTTCACTGTGTCCCTAAATAAACTGTTCCAGTGGGTTCTCATTCATTACAGCCTGTGATTATTTCTGGTTTAGATTTGTTTAGAATTGTTTCCAAACACTGATTTTCATTACAGATTAAAAAAAAAAATAAAATAAAATCACAGATCATAATCAAGGCACTCGGTAAGCATCTTTTGCATGAACTAAAGAGAGAAACTGAGGGAGATATTCCAAGCGTTGCATAATTTTTGTACCTCTTCCCTCCATTTGTGTTTTTCAGCATCCCTTTTGAAGCACAGGCACCAGAGCTATGTAACAAATTCTGCCAAAGTTTGCTATGTGGCTGATTACAGATGCAACGCAGTCGCCTGCTCCTTCTGGCTATTAATAATTCAGAAAAAGTGAAAAACAAAAGCTCACAACATTCAGCTGCCCTCTCACGCCTACCTACGCTCCCACAAGAAGAGTCCAAGCTCTTTCTCCAGCTTATTCAGAAACACATTTTCAACACTGTCCAATTCTGACACCCAGACCCAAATCATGAGGCTCATTCTTAGTTCCAAGGCTTGACTGCTTTTAACTACATACTCACTTCCACGACTTCCAGATAAATACTACCCAATGTTCATTCAAGTGCTGTTTACTACTTCAGCAATTTGGGTTACTAAGACATGTCTTACGTAGAGCAATGTGGGGATTTTTCTCCCCAGATCACTAGTATTTCTAGGTTAACAGATGACACAAGACAGCACTGAACAGTATTATATACCCAGATTGCTATTAGTCTAATGCCTGCCAGCTACATATTTAACCCATATTCTATATGCCTCCCTTCATGCTCTGTGGGACTTAAAAGCACAGTGCCAACACACCTTAGTATACTATGAAATTAAACACAAAATTTCAGTCAAGTACTCCAGAGCTACAAAAGCCATAGCACATGTTCAGCTATGTCAGGCTATTTTTATTATAATGTCTCTTATGCCAAAACTTACAGAACTTAAAAAAAAAAATTAAGCCATAACCTCTAGTTTGTTTTACTTTTTCCTATACTCAGACTTGTAATACTAGCTTAAAACCATGAATATGACACATTCATTTTTGCTGCTTAGGCTGCCAATTTTTTTAAAATTATGACTTACATTTTTAATAGAAACCCATAATTTATGAGTAACTATAAATCATCTGGCTTTAAAACAGAAAGAATCGCACTCTTGATCAATCTCAAGCTAATGCTCCACAGTTACAATATTCTGTTCTTACAGTCCCTTCTATTACACTAATCCCATTTTAAGAATTCATGACAACTAAATCTGTTAGTTATCTGTAAGAGGTACCACAGAGTTAGCAGGTTGTTGCATTAAAAAGAAAAAGCTTCAATTGCTGTTACCTAACTTAAAAATGCCTTAGCTTATCTTCTTTTCCCAGGTACAGAAAAAAATGCAAAATTCCATTAAGTTGAAACTCATGTATCAAATTACTATTAAAACCTACCACAAACATTGAGATGTAAAGCACTAAAGCATAGGGGGATGGTAATTGTGTTCACAAACTGATTAAATATCAGGCAGACTGTAGGCATTTTAAATTTCCTTGGACATGTAAAGAATTATATGCATACATGTAGAAATAAACAGTTTTTCTAAAATGCTTTAAAACAGAAATTACAGAAGTCAAATAAAACCTCCAAAAAATTGGCACTAGACTCAAAAATCCAACCTAGTTAATACCTGAGAAGTGGTCAAGCTAATTATAATTTATCACTCTAAGGTAGATGACAAGATAAGCTGACTCACAATTTGGACAGAAGCTCTTTTTCTATTTATAATCTCTGGAGATTAATCTATTTATATAGATTGAACAAGGATCTGTATGCCATCTTATCTATCGGCATTGTACTTGAGTATTTTATTGATTCACAGTCTCTGAATAACTTACGTGGCATAACTCCCTCCCCCCTGCTGCTTTTGGTAATTTCAAACGTCACTTTATGACAAATAATCAAAACAATGAAGGTAAATGAAATTCCAGTTCCAGTCTCACAGACACCAGATGATGTCCAGTGTGCATCCAAAACCAACAACGGTTAAATAAATGGGTGACTTCAAAGATGCAGCTAAATTATAACCAGCTAAGGTTTTTCTCCCATGTTTTGCAGAATAGCCATTAACCACAATTATATCTGCTACAATTTCAGGAAATGGTTGCATCTCCTTGAAGAAATCTCAGAACACCAAGAGACAAGAACAAATCAACAAGGCCAGTGGAATGGACTGCAAACATGTCCTTAGTGAGAAAGGAAAGGTTAGATTTTGGAAACCATTTTGGAAATAGAAAGAACAAAGTCTAAACAAAGGTCTGGGGAAGTGAGGGAAAACGATTTAAGGGTCAGGAAGGAGCTACATAGGACAATGCATTTGCCAGCTAACGTTACAGGTTGTTTTAATAATAGTGACTGAAAATGGGACAACAGAAAAATGTCAGTATAAAGACATAATGCAAAGCATTGGCCATATGACATCTGAATATTCTTTGGAGGCATGCAAGAAACAATGTCAAGAAGACAGACTGAAATATGATAAGGCAGTTGTAGAAGGCATTCCATTCTCAACAATATTTTTGAACCACTCCTAGCTTTATTTAAAAAAAACAAAAACCTTTGGGTCTCAAATTTCTAGTGCTCTGTCTCAGCCCAGAGGGGAATTTTTCAAAAGAAAGTCTACAGAAAAATCAAGCAAGCTGTTTGAGCTATAAAAGCAGTGAAATATTATATTTTCTCTGTTTCTTTTCTTTTTTCTTTTTTCTTTTCTTTTTTTTTTTTGGTGCTTCTGGTAACTAAAGATCTGCTTTCTTTCAAGAATTCAAGCCTGTCATGGATTTAAATCCACCAAGAGGATTAGGGCAGAGGACAAATATGACAATATTTGGTTTAGAAATAGAGTTATTAACTTTAATTCCTCACTTTTACATGCATGAGTTGGTGCCTACAGAGATTACTCTTCTCAAGGGATTAGAAATATTATAATGTAACATTTGAAAGAGCCTTCTTGCATTCTGTATACCTCTCAAACTTTCTCCAGCTCTAAGAGGGACCCTGTACATCACACAGGTTTCTTAATGATGGTAGTTGTCACTTACTAGAGCTGGGTAGAAGTGAGATGCTGAAGAACAGAATTCACATTTACATCTCTGCAAATCTGCTTTAGTAATTCACATACTCTCAAGAAAATGAATACTTCCCTCCCACCCCCAAACTCTGAATTTCAGTATTTTAAGTCATTCTGCAAATGCACTAAATAAATTGCATCCTGAAATTATGGCATCAGCAACCTGAAATATACCATTAGGAATTTCAATTTTGTTAAATGTCCAAACACAAAATTAAATCTGTGGTCATTTCTGGAAGAAAAAAAGGGACAGTGCTTTCATTTCCCAGAGTATCTTTTCCTGTACTGCACAGTGCATTCCTCCTGTGGTCTTAGACTTTTTCATGTTAACTTTGCATTTGACAAGAGAAAATTTGTTCTTGGGGAACAGTGTGAGTTACTGATATAACTAGTAGATGTAGAACAACTCACAAGAAAACTTGACATTTTTGTTTTCGTTCTAAAGTAAACATTTTCTTACAACAAACATTTCAGAAGTGCAGTCTGAGTCAGAAGTTAAATCTACCAAATATGCTTAATCCTGATGTGGTAGGTTTTTTTCCTGGTTCTTCACCTTTAGGTGAGTTCTGTTCCAAAGAGTTTGCAACATACAGAAAAGATAAACAATGGGTTAAGACATGGAAGTTGTATTATCCCAACTCTTCAGATGTGAAGCCAGTATCAAGAGTGATTTAAAATAGGATTAGGTTACACGAATGCCTCCTGTACCCTTTTCAACAGGGACCACGCACCTAGTTCCTCTCCCTCCAGAGCTTTACAATAATCCCACTTTGGAGACCTTACTCAATATCGTATAGAAAAATCCTACTTAGAATGAAATCCAGACCTCTTTAGTCCATTAATGCTTCTGTAAGAACAAAACCGGTTACTTCCAATGCTTCTTTTAAGAGTGTGAAGACGATCTGATGCGTAGTGACAGAAATAGGCACTCGTGGGCAAATGACCTTCCCAAATAAAACCAAAAGCAGTGTTTGGGAATAGCTGTGTTTTTCCCGTTTCACCATGAGAAATAACAAGAATGCGGAAGCTGCTTGGGAATCATTTGGGAAACTGGCTCACTACTGCAGCTAAAAAGACCCCTTATCATACAACACTGAGGGATTCCCTTGTGAGCCACACAGACCCCTAGGCTCCATTAGTATCTAACAAAATATAGCTATAAAGAATTCACAGCAACTTGCAGGAACAGGATAGGATTTGGTCTGCTGAATAAGGTGACAGAAATAAGCCCCTCTCAGAGACTGTTCTTGCTCAATGAATAACCACACTTTTACCTGTTCCAGTTTCTAGTCTGACCAGTTCATCTGAGCGTAACTGTAGGATAGGGCAGGAGGTAAGGTTTGCACATATGCCACAAATCAGAAATCCTCCAATCTCTCCAGGGTTTTAGACAAGAATTCTCAGCACGTAGGAGTTTAATTGGACTGGAGTATGGCAACATAGTGATTTCTTCTTGCTTGACCATTTTTTTTCATTCTAGTTCCATCTATGGTAGTTGGCTGCCACTCAGTTGGCATTTTATGTTGTCTTTGGCACTAGGAACCTAAAGGTTCAGGCCAAGAAATTCCTGTTCTTTACCTGCACTGACAAGCCCCATTCTTCCACTGCCATCCTCAACCGCTGCTGGGTCACTAAAAGCTTACTATCTACATTTTTGTTAAAGTCATAGTGACAATCAGTACTGGTTTACAGAAAATAAGATTCTAATAGTGCTCTATGTCCGAGGATAAGGGCTGCAGCAACAGCAACCTGTGATAATGCAAAACTTTAGCCATCTACCAAAGAATACACTTCCATTCAGCCCAGGTAGACTTTGGACTTACTTGTGCAGCAGGGCAACTATCAATGGGATGAGGAAAAGGCTAATTTTTTCCAAGCGGGCAGAACTTGACTGGGCATGAGAAGGTCATTGCTGTTTTCCTCAGTGGTCTAGGTCTTTTGCACTGACCATATCCACTGAAATAACATGATTTTATGTATGCTTATGAAAACACAGGATCAAATAGGTCATCAAACTGCTAAATGCATTGGCAGTGCCTAAAGTGAGCCTTCCAAAGAAAGGCAACCATTATTGATGTAACATTATGCTGTATTTTCTTGCCAACACACATGAGATAGCCACATTTACGTGAAAATGTTCAACTGTACAATGGTTTACTCTAAAAAGTTAACTCACACTCCTATTTTTGCTTTCTACTGGCTTCTATTCAGCTGTGAGGCTTTTTTACAGTATGTGGCCTGTTTTAGGTTGCACTCTGTAACTTAGAAATAAAATGTCTGTCAGCTCCCCCAAAAGTCTTTGCTGGCATCTCACAAAAACAAACTGCCATTGTTGTAGACCATAGCAACTTGATTTCTTCTAGCTTTAGCCAGAAGTTTCATGAACCACAATTATACTTGCTGCTGCCATGAAGTCAAAAGTATTTTCAATCTACCTCTCAGATGACTTTCAGACTGAATACAATAGAAGAAGCTTAGGGAAGGAGTATCTGAAAATTAACTTATATTTTCAACATTTTCATCCATTATTCAAACTAAGGGGCCTATATATGGAAATCCACAGCAAGCACATGTTTTCCTGTCACAAATGCTGAAAATTCTTACCCCTAAAACATAGCCAGCTGAGTGTTTACTCATATATATAAACATATATATGTGTGTGTACATACACAAATGCACTACACAGCAGGATATTTTTTCTTGAAGTATGTCGGCTAACAGAAAAACATGCCTGATTAGGGGTTAATATAATATAGACACTTACATACAGTCATTCCAATTAAATTCAGACATTCACAAAATCAATTTACTATAAGAATCTCAAAAGGGTAGGCTTGGCGAGCATCCTGAAAAAAACAAGAATATTCCATCTTCAAAACTGCATTTCACTTCTGATTTTCAAGTTTTACCAGTTTAATTAACAGCTATTACATTGTAGTACTTTGGATAACGTGTTTTTTCCTAAAATAGTAATAAATAATTTTAAGGACAGCCATTAAATTAGAGAGAGAGAGAGAGAGAGAGAGAAGGCACATCTTTGTGTTACTCATGAGCCTAAATGTTAGGAAGGAGTCAAAAAACAGACAACTTAGTTAAGGTAAACTAAAAAGTCTTCAATAATAAACAGGTTAGTTTGTTTACAGTCTTTCATAAGTACTTTTTCTGTATGATTAGGGTCAATAGTCTTTCCATCAGAATGGGCTGGCTTCCCTCCTTATGTTTGCCCTAAGCAAGTGGAATCTGTGAAAGGTCAGAAATGAAGCTGGAAGGAGCAATAAGAGCTTAGGATGAGGTAAAAGACAAGAACAAAAAGACAGGCTCTTGTCTGATGCTAGAACCTGTCAGAGATGAGGAAGATGGTGGCTCAGAGAGCACAATAGAAGATATTTTAATTTAGAACACCTTTTCAGCCCAAATAACCTGAAAAGCAGGATCTGGAGTAAATTTTTTACTGGTATTGCCCAGATAGTCATCTCCAACCCACTCTGCTATTCTGTGGCAGGTTTAATTTATCTGTTTTTGAACACAGGTTACATATGTAAAGCACAACACTCCCAGCTTTTCAGAAGCAGAACAAGGAACTAAATTTTCAAAACTAAAAATTTATCTCATGGAAGAACCTCTCCTTAATCTAAAGGCAAACAAGTCCACTTGAATTTTGAAACACACTTTTTTCTTTTGAATACAGAAGGACAGTTATGATTAGGATGCAGCCAATTCAAGATGTAAGATTTAAATGGTATAGAAAAAGTTGACGTGACATTCAACCTTCTCTGAAGTTTAACTCTTCAGACCCCAAGGTCTATAATGAACTCCATCTCCCCAGTCTTACTCTATTTACCTTTTCCCCTGTGCTAAAAGCCTGAGAGTTAACAGTTGAAAATCTGGCATCTTTCAGTATTTGTCCATTGAATGTATTTGGAACCATGGAAAGTTACAGTAACTGAAAATTTAAAATACAATTCAAATAATCTTTGCAAGAGATACAGAAAATTTATTCTTAACTGTTGATAATCACCTTCATGTATGTTACTAACGAGGGGTTTTTTTTGTTGCTTTTACTCATTAAATATCCTGAAGGAAAAGGTACTATTTGTTAGTAAAAATGTAAAAGATACAAGTCCACCTGAGATGTAATTAGACAAGGTAAGAGTTCTCCCAAACTGAGCACTGAAAGATGAATTCAAAGCAAAAAAGCTAAAGCAATGCAAATATGTCAGTTGAACTTCAGCTAGCAATCTCAAAAGCGATAAACCTCCTGATATTTCTACGCACATTACAGAACTGTTCAAGATCTCAAAGGATGCAATTTTAAGGTAATGACAAGTTTACAAAGGAATTTATTTTAGGATAAGAGCAGACCCATTTCCTCTTTCAGTATGCTTCCATACGCTACAAATAAAAAGATTATCAAAGGATTTCTCCTCTCAAAGGTAATAAAGAGCTCTTTTAACATCTAACATGGCAGTCCAGCTCTCCTGATGAATTGCATACTTTAGGGAAATTATTTTTTTTTCCCATCCAGAAAAAAAAATCCCATCACTTTTACCACAAAAGTTACATTTTTCTTTGGAAAATTTGTAATTTGGAGGGAGAACTTAGTTGCTAAAATGCAGAAAATCAGTATATCAACTCTGTTTTCAGTAGAAAACATAACAACATCTTAACTGTAGAGCTTGGGTGTCTCCAAAGCAGATAAAGCTCAAACAAAAATGTGCATCTACAAAGACTTTATTAAGAAATCTAAGAAGTTCTTATATAAAAGGAATCTGGATGAAACTTTTTCCAGTCAGCTTTATCCAAGGAGAAATCCGAGTAACACAGCCTGAAACCACAAAAGCAGGCATTAGAAACAAGAATGTGAAGAGAAGTTTCTGGACAAGACTCCCCAGAAGAACCCTGGCTGAAGAGCTACACCAAGCTGTCCCTCACAGTTTTCTACATCACCTTGGCAAACTGCAGCACCACTGAGTGATCATATTTGAATTTCGGCAACTCTCTCAAAACCCAGCTCAAGAGCTGCCTAAATACTTCCTTTTAATTAATCTTCCTTGAAAAGAGATGAAGTATATTCACTCTGGATCACAAAGCTACAATGCAGTTTTCGAATGTTTCAATTTTAAGCAAGTAGGCTTTCAAATCTTAGTAAGAGCATTGCTCTGGTTTACAAGCTTCACAAAACATATTTGTGCCAGACAGGACTGGGTACACAGATGGAGGAGAGAAACAGTCGAACCTCTTCAACAGAATGTTATGCAATGGAGTCAGGCACCTACACGCTACTAAGGACTTGGTTTGTGGTGTCTAGAAGTAGTAGAATATGCTGCAAAGCAGATGAAAGTAGAGACAGATACAACGTGCAAACTCCTCTTCTGCTTCCCTGTATAAGACATGCTGAGAATGCAGCAGGTGAGGAACTGTTACAGGCAGGAGAGAAGCATGGCGGCATTAACTTCATGTAGCACAAGAGCACCTGGAATAGCTCTAGGTCAAAAATGATAAATAGAGTAGTAGCCAGAAGCTGTGCTCCAAAAGCTGACACATCAAACTTCATCACAGCATGCTGGTCCCCGCTCCGCCCAAGTGCTACCACTTTTTCGTATACCTGAATATTCTACACTATCAGTGGTGGATCAGTGGTGAAAGCTCATATTAAGAGGTGTCTAGTAAGTCTTTAAAACCAAGTAAGCAGAGTTTTATCTTCTGGTAAGAAGTTTATAGTTCAACCATAAAATGTCAGCCTGTACCAAAAGGTGTAAGAAGTTCCACATTGCCCAAAATGCAGTAAAGGCTCCCATGGTATTTTATTTTCATTTCATTCAAGATAGTAAATTACAACTCTACCCTTTGAAGGCCTCAAACTCTATCCTCTATTACTAACAGCTAAAATGAAGGATTAATCCTAGAAAGAAATTATAAAAGTCATTGCATAGCTGGGCTTTCCAGCAAAGACAGAGTAACTCGGGATCAAAACTCCTTACTAAGTTTTCTCAGGGCTGCGCTTCTGTTTCAGGAAACTTTCCCTGCCCTTCCCATCGCATCCAGCAGTGTCCCTTACCAGGACCGTGGAAGTACAACTCTGCTACTCGATGCACTGTCAAGAGACACGCTGTCAGGTCTCCAACTACAGGAATAGTGATGAATGTAAAAACCTTGCATATAAAGCAACAAAGTGAGTAACTCACAGGATACTTAACACCCATTGCTTCTCCACCCAGCTTGTTAACATTTTACTATCACCTGTCCCTACACTATTTCATCCTTTTAAGATATACTTATAGGTAGATGATGTTCTACAGCACACAATTATGAGAATATGTAACATTTCAACAAATTCTTTTTGTTTTTATGACACTTGTTAAAAAGTGAGCTTTATTCTGACAATTTAAAAAACCTGTTTCGTATTCAGTATAAGAAAGCTGACATTACTCTAGACAGGAAAGGCATTTGATTTCCAGATGCACATATCAGAAACCTACAAGGAGCTAATGATTAGACGACAGAAAATAATAGCCCACCCACTGAACAAACCAGGATTACTATGCAGTTCATGAAGAGATGGATAAGCCTGCTTAACAACTGTTTATCTTCAATATAAAGTTATTTCCCTCTAACAGCAATCTATCTTGGAAAGTCTCTGCTCTTAAACCCCAGGAAAAAAATCTCCAATATGAAGCACAATGCCATGTATACTAAAATTTCCCCAACATTTCAGTAAGCTGTATCATTAAGTCTCTCAATTATACACATTTTCATTACAGCCTGCTAGCCTCTGTGCTTAGAATAAGTTCTCCAGACAGATTTAATAATTTAATACAGAATTGATGGGGTACTTACTTCAGTGTACTATGACCAAACATAGTCTTAATTCAGATTTCTATCACAGTTTGCTCTCTGAGTTGACATTTGTAAACCAGTAATATTTATTATTTTAGGAAACAGAAGAGAACCACCATTCAACTTAGAATCCAGTTCATGAAAGCATATTTGTAAGTTTGCTCACTTCTGAACCAAGCATTTAAATATATCCTAGAAAACTCATGAGGCCGGTTAGACTTAGGTACCAAGTGAAAACAATGCTGGCACAAATATATTAAACCCCCACACCTTTTCTTATGAATCATATTCAATAATTAGAATTCTTTTGTAAAGGATACAAGGATTGTTGTCATCAATGCTGCAGCTGTCCAGGATCAAGGGGATGCCATCTAACTCATAAACCTAAATAAAAACAAAAGTTTAATTTAACAGATGTCTCAACAATATTAATGATGTTAGTTAGAAATATGTAAAAACATAACAGGGATGTTTGTTTCATCAAAAATATTAAACATTAACATAAACTGCAGAGCAAATCTGGTATTATAAACAGTAAGTATCACAAAATAGTAACACAAGCAGGCACAAATTTCACATGCTTCCTTCATTGAGCATCTGTTTGACTAGAGGTTTTTTCTGTGTTGTGCTTCTCACACTGAGCCAGAAAAGCTATGCTTATTGACAGCTCATTCTTGATTCCAGAAGGAACCACCATGAAAAACTACTGAGTGAAAAAAATAGGAAAAAAAAAGTTGAAAAATACATATACACATGCATACAAGTTAGCATGGGGCCATGTGACTTCTGTCTTCTGTATCTGTGCAACCTTCAAAAGCAATGTATTACCTGTATGTACCTAAGCACGAATTCTTTATGTCAAGTAATAGCCACTGACTTTATCTTTTGATAAGGTGTTCATTATGTTATTAGCAAACCAGCAAAGACGATGTCTGTCATTTTTTATTTTCTATATATACATACACATGTGAATTCACAAATTACACTAATATATTTGTGTGTGTGGATGAGACAATAAGGTATAATCCTAATAGACTCATACATACATACACACCCACACTACCAAGAACTCAGGACAAGCTGATGTTAACAATAAATATGTAGCATAATTATCTTAAGAAAAGTATATTCCATAAGAAATTTATCTAGACTTCTAAGGTACACAGTAACACCATACATCATCAAGCTTTAGAAAGTGTTATTTAAATGAAAATCTGTTCTAAATTATCTGCAAAATTTCAGCCTTGGAAATACCTTCTTAGGACATATAAGCATTTTTTAAAATTACAAAAGTAGTTTTAAAAAGACCTGAGAGCTTGAAGATAAATTGTTTATATTCTTATATCCCTATATTATTCATATTCTTTAAGCCATCTGGACATGGTCCTGGGCAACCTGAGCTGCATTTAAACAGGGAGGTTGAACAAGAGGTTCCTCCAGAAGACCCTTCCAACCTCAACTGTTCTGTGATTCTGTGACAGCCAAACCGTACTTGTCCAAATCTTAAATTCTTTAATCCCTTAAAATTTAATTTCAAACCAAGAACTGGCAGGTCAAGGAATTCAGAGAGAATGTCAATTTTGGTTGTGGCTTGATGATGGGATTCTCTCTTCCATCTTTTTTGTCCAAAATAAGACGTATTTTTATGTAACATGTAAAACAACAAATCACAAAGTTCACGCTGCACGATGGCTCAGCTTTCTGAAATGCAAGTTCTATGGTAAGAGAGGAAAGGCAGGAGGAGATTTAGATGTGAAGTGCAAAACAGACTATCTGAATTCAGAGACTAATTTGAGCACATCCCTCTTAAAAGTTCCTTTTGGATATCTTACTGCAGAGTCTCAAGCTATAATGTGAGAAAGTTAACAGTAACAGAGACAGATATACAAACAGGCAAGGCTTACATGTAAGAAAAGCAAAGAACATTGCTAGCTCTTGAGACCTAACTGGCACGTCTGTGCTAACATGCATAACTATACCTAAATGAACTACAGTTAATAAGGCAAGTTTTAAAATATCCATTCTTTCCACAGAACTTTTGTGTGTTTTCCAAAGGTCATGTATCATGTATGATGTCACACTTCAAAGCTTGAACAAACAGGGACCTTTCCGTAACATAGTACTTGCGTATGCTTGGGAAATGTTAGTTCTATGATTTTTACGCTGTAGCCAAACTCTGATATGCCTACAATGTTACCTTTTATTTTCCATCAGTGAAATGCTGAACAGTACAAATTAATCAAATTAAGTGCTGTCAACTGAAATAAACTATGCGATCTGTTCCAGTTCGATTCAAATGAGACGTTCAGGAGTAAGTATTTGGGGAAAGTAAAATTTTAATTAAAATCCAGACCTGCTTGAAAAAGTTACTGTGGGAATATAATGAGATTCCTTCAAAGTTAAGCAGGAACAGAAGCAGCAAACCACAGCCTTAGTGATACCTTAATGTAAACACCAGTTGCTAACTACCACTGCCTCACACCTGCTGAGAGTCTCTTCAACAGCATACAATTAAACTGTATGTATAATTTGACCAAGTTAGCTATAGCTTTTGTCACCAGTACGCCAGCTTTAGTATGTCCCCTGTTACTTACCACACAGTGAAATGAAGCAAGGAAAAGAAACCTTACAATGTACCCACCCAAGACAAATCTATACACTTCTCTGAAGACTCGGGAGGCAAAGAGCTCCGATTCCTGAGCAACCACTGCTAGAGAAGTTCCAGTCCATGCCAGCTGTTTGTGAACCACCAGTGATCCACCAAAACAGCATTTTGTGGTAACCTAAAATCCATGCCAGTGTACTGTAATAATCTGGGCTGCAAAGTGAGCCATTTCTGCAATCAGAGTGCCACAGATAGTCAAAGGAAGGAATCACTGTCCCTTGCCAGGTTGTCTCACCTGCATGCTGAGCGTGTCTCAAATCTTCTCACTCTCATCTACCTGTAATCTCCCACACCAGCAGATTTTTTTTAAATATCGAGGAACCATCATCCTAGGTCTCAACCTCTTACACAGATTTACTGGAACTATACTGCCCAACACAAAGAGGTTAGTGAATTTTTCCAACTAATTATTGGCCTCAGAGTTTTTCCTTTGAAGAGACATGTCTGTGAAATGCACAGTACAGAGTAAGGCAGTGAACCTTTGGCAGGGATCTTCTGCAGGGCTTGGGAAAAGAGTCAACATTGCACAAGCCTTAAATCTCACTTTAAATAAGGTACAAAAATATCCTGGGAAGAAAACAGGTAGTGGCTGGTGTGAAACTGGCTGTAATCCATCCGGATTTGGAAGAAATGAGAGACAGAAACTAAGGAACAGGACAGTTCTGGTGTCTGTCTTATAAACATAATTGCTCATACTGGCCTGTGTTACAAAAGATCACCAAACCTATTCTCCATTTACATTACTGACAGCATAGCTGACCAGTAACATGGAACTGCACTGGACTGTAAAAAACCTACTAGGTTATTTTATTATGAACTACAATACTTTATTCTGAACTACACTGAAACAATAAAGAAAGCTGCAACCTATGTGTAGGCTGAAATCTCGACCACATTTAAGTTAATTACAAAGGTTACTTAAGACAAGTTAAAAATTAAAAACATATAGCTCTGCACTAGTCATCTCTAGTGCTTCAGTCAAGTCAGTACCAAAAATTTTGACCTAATGTTATTGTGTCAGTTTCTGAAGCTGTTTTCTAAAAAGCAGAAAAACAGAACTTCCAGCATTCAAAGGCAGGTGTCTGCCTCCGCCAGTTAAGAAAGATATCTTTCACAACACAGCTTTATATTGCTGTCCCACTTGTTTTCTGTACTTGCCTTTGAAACATAATGAAGATCGGTATCATGCCAGTGAGACATTTAAATGTATTACACTTAAAAGAAAATGCCTTCCCAGTCACAAAGTGAGTACTAGGTTATTTCTCTTTCTCTGTACCTGGAATTTAATAATCTATTTCAATTACTTAAACCAGACACTAAAGAGAAGCCCATGTAGGCAGAGATGCTATATAAATACTAAATAAGAGCTCACGAAAGTGACCAGCCCGGACCATATACACCCACCACTGCTCTCATGGCCAAGGAACAATACAGTGTTTTATTCAGATGGTTTGGGACGTGTCAGTCCTGAGGAAAAAAGCTATGCTTTTTCTCTTGATAACCAACAAAAATATTCAGACCAAATTAAAGCTTTTATATTATCTTACAGAATTCACATTTATTGACCAATATATAAATAAGGTCACTAGCATAATTAAGGACATCTGCCTGAATAGAACTACCTCCTATAATCTCCCAGTATTTTCTTATGAAGTTCACAGAAGTAATTATCATTAACATAATCATTCACAGCAGAGCCCAGAGAAAGTAGAAATTAACTGTAGATGGTTTCTTGAATCTTTCCCTCTAGCAGCAATGGAGCCAAGCTTGGGGGTAAGAATGCAAATTCTCCAAGCATGACGCTGCTTGTTGCTGAACAAAAAATCTGCATAGATCTAGCAAAATGCAACTACAGTCTCCAGGTCCAGCAACTATACAGACAGTAACAGAAAGCCTCCAGCAAAAATACTCTCTTCAAAGAATCATTAACACTTCAGGCATTAGAAACATCACCTAGTCAACTAAAAGAATAGTATTATGCAAAAGGTGCATTTATGCCTTTAGATAATAACAGCTTGAACTTCTTCTTGTTCTTCTACCAGAATGCAACTGATTCTCAGCCTCCAATCGATGCAGAAGGCGGAATGAGAAATATATTTGTTTCAGCCAGAGAAATACTTCTATTTCTTAGAAGTTTTGTTTGGTGTAATGATAGATAAGCAAAAGGAAAAGCGTTCTTAGAAACAGAAATGGACTACTAACAGTTTGAGTAATCCATGCTAACACTTTTCTTCTTTTTACATGTTACTGACAAGTACATTGACATATGGAAAAGACATATTTCTACTTTAAAAAGCAGTTGGGGGGGGAAACACATACTCTAGAAACAAGTCAAAAAATTGAAACAAGCAGGAACCATTTATGTGGAAAAATTCCAAATACGACATTCTTTACAGATCACCAGTTTCCTACCAAAGAAAAAGTCTGTCTCCAACCATGTTTAGCTCCAGAGTATTAAATTTCAATTCACATTATGGAACTTAAAAGAAAAAAGGTTTCTGTGAGCAACAAAACTGGCAAACTGCACATTTTTATGGAGTTGGCTCCTTTACTCTTTGCAGTGCTCCTAGTTCTGTCACACAACTGAAAGTGTCAAAAAACACACAAGTAGCAGCACACGGCTCATCAGTACAGGTGTGCTGACTGGTTGCCAAACATCAGCCTTAGTTTGCAGTGGATCAGGGATTAAGCTGCCGCTATCCAACTTCCCCTCTCAGGAGCGCTACTTTGGGTTTCTCATTTACCTGTTTGCTGATTCTCATGAGGCAAAAAGTAGGAGTATAACAATATTTCTGATACTGACATTTCTCTGACAAATTTGATTTAAACTGGCTAATTGATGTTAAGGCTGGAGGAGGTAAATAAAGTAAGGCATAAGGGGAAGAATAACACAGCTGGGATGGTATGACCACAGAAAACCTAAAGAACATACTGAGGTCGCAGAAAACAAACCTATTGAATATATTTTCTATATGCTCTTAGTACCGTAGATTACTGAAATTATCTTTCAACATACTTCTCAAGAGCTGAATCATCAAGCTATTAACATCCATCTTACATGCAACGACAGCATCCTAAGATGTATCAACAGGAGCATAGCCAGTAGATCAAGGGAAGCAATTATTCTCCCTGGTACTCATTAGGCTGCAACCTACTCAAGGGGCTGAAGCTATGCCATGCAAAGAGAGGCTAAGGGAACCTGATTTTTTTAGCCTGGAGAGAAGGTGGCTTCAGGAGAACCTGATGGCAGCCTTCCCATACCTACAAGGAGCTTACTAAGAAGACAGAGCTGCGCTCCTGACTTGGGTTCACAGTAGTTTAAATAGAGAAAATATGGTCATAAAAATTAAACTGAGCAGCTACTGAGTGGATAGAAGGAAAAATTTTTTACTATGAGGATATGAAGCAGGTTGCCCACAGATACTGTGGGCATCTTGGAGGTCTTCAAGACTTGTCTAGATAAAGCCCTGAGCAACCTGCTCTGAATTCAGCTTTGAGCATGAGGTTGGACTGTAGACCTCCCGAAATCCCTTCCCACCTGAATGACTGTGCGAGTCTAAGACTTTTCCATCTCACTCCAACAAAAATGGAAGGGCTAAGACCATGGAAAGAAGCATAAGTCCATTCTTTTCCTCACATTAGTTCAAGACCAGATTCTTTCTACCCTAATACGACCTTTTCTTGGTTATAAAGCTGGAGAAAGTTGTCAGAAACAATTTATCAGAGTATGTAACAAACAGAAAGAGTTCTAGAAAAAAACAGCTTCAAGGAATAAAGTATGATCTATTATCTACATCCAGGAGGACGAGAAGTAATGGGCCTAATGAACCGAACATTCACATTACACATTCAGAAAATATTTTTCACAGTAATGGTTAGTCAAGCACTGCAATACACTGAAACATGGGTCTCAAAGACTCCTGGAGCAGTCTCCAATATTCCAAGTCTCCAAAAATGACCTGACAAATCTTAATCATGAATACTCTAACCAGTCGTGCTCTGGACAGGTGAATGGTTATGACCCTTTGAGTCCTTTCTGTTTCTAAGTCTGCATGACTTAGACAGAAAATCATACTAGAATAAATCATGCCAAAGAAAAGTGATCCAATGAAATACACATTGGGGATTTGTTGCCAATCTTTGGTCATCATTAAAGATATGTTTAAGTCTTATTCCTTCTGAATGTACCACATGAGGACTACATAATGACTATGTAATGAAAAATATATCCTTCAGGCCCTGCCACCAAACAGGCTGACCAACAGGAGTCAGTTTTCCTCGAAGACCTGCTCAACAAGATAGGTAATTACTAATTAGACATCTGGGCAGAATCCAGCATTTGATTTGAATAACAGAGCCGCTTAATAAGAGTAGGAATATATTAACTGGTTAGGTTCACTAATTGGCTCCTCTGCAGCTATGGTGGTACTGAAAAATATTACTTCATTTTGTTCATCTGTGAATCTTGGGTTTGAGGTTGTTTGTTTGTTTTTCCAAGCAGCAGAAGTGACAGGAGATACACAGGAGATTCTACTTCAAAAGGACAAAAGAACACTTTAATCCCTTAGTGCTAGTGGATTCCTAGGTCTACTGCAGACTACAGGCACTTTGGCTTAGAATAGAGGCAGCTGTGGCTTGCGGCAATCAAGTCTATTATTGGAGTTCACCACATCCTGCAGATCTACTGAAATACTTGTGGACACAGGCTCCTTTCTCCAGGACATCACAGCAGACTTGCTTAGCTAGTTTGAGAGCTCCTTGCACCAGTGTGAATGACTTTGAGAGCTAAGAGAGATCTTTAGGTCCATTTTAGTAATTTCCCCAGAATACTCTTCCACCTACTACACTGTTTAGGTAAGCATGTATTTAACATTTTAATGTTTGAAATTCAGAAATCACGGCAACAAAACTTGTTGGTCCTGCTACATTAATTTCAAATACATTCTCCCTCTTTTAGTATTACTTCCCAGAGAGACATGATGTTTACATCAACTCTCCCCAAAGAGGTGACACTTACTCCTTTCTGGGAGATAAACAAACAAACAAACAAGTTAAAAAAAAAAATCTTAGAATCTAAAAGTGGGATTCCTTTGTGATGTCCTAAAACTCTCCAAAGAGAACTGGTTTAGAAGGTGAAGGTTTTGGCCTTGCTGAGGGGGAAGGGAAGAGTACATGAAGGTACCAAGCACACAATCAAGACTGAGCCAAAACAAGCAGAAGCTAGAGTGTCCAGCTACTAGGAGAGGGTAACAAGCCATCTCAGTTGCTGAATAGTTTTTTCCACTAGTCTTTCCAAGAGCAAAACATAGGAGTTTCCAGCCATTGAGATGATAATATAAACACTTGAGAATTCAGAATAGGTTCCCGCAAGAGACAGTAACACAATTGGTTCATTTGTTTTTTAAACAATTCAGCTTTCATCATTCACTTATTTACAGTTCCTGAAACAGAAACCACTTTTCAGTAACAAACAGATGCTGCTATGAGGAACAGGCTCTCAGCTCTTTTTAGGTTTAGATCTGCTTCTTAAGATGGATAAAGTAAGGTCCAACACAAGATGGATTTTGCTTGAAGCACCCAATATTTGTTAGTCTGGTCTTCACCTACCCTGGCAGCAGCAGTAAGAGAAAACAATGGTGCTAAGCATCATCCATTATTAAGACCCTGTGCTTCAGGTCAGCTGAATTTGTACAAATTTGCATCAACAACAGAGTATTTGTTTCTCTACTTCTAGTCACTCACTACCTTATTCTCAGTCCACTAAAACCAGTAATCAGACGGTCTTAATTTGCTATTTTCAAATCATTGCTATTATAGAGGTTCTCTTAATTTTTTTCTTTCACCACAACAAAAGCAGAAAGTTAAAGGGACTTAAATGTAAGAATTAGCTGTGTGACTAGAACTGGGCTGAGGACACAACTTATGTAAGATAATCAAAATTTCAAAATTGTATTTTGTTCCAAAGCAGTGTGAAAACCGAAGACTTCAAATTACTCCAAAGTTCTGAAAAAATACAGAAATAAAGGTTGGATAAGTCACATGATTCATTTCAGCCATTATAATCACCATTGCAATAGGAAGTTCCAAGTCATTCTGGCAAACTGCCACTGTTTTGGTGGCTACAGTATTTTTGTTTTCCATGTCAAGCTTAACAAAGCATTTTAAGCATATCTCAATTAAAATGAGGCACTTTGTTTTGTTGTTTGCAAGTACTGTCTTTTGGCGGGGGGGAGGTGTTTGGGTTTTTTTCTTTTCAGTTTCACATTTTATATTATGTTGGAATAGCTTGCTTTCTGGATCAAAATTCCAGGCATTCCATAAAATATCCCAATTCTGAAAATCATTGACATTGAGAGAAAAATAGATTACCACAGAATGCTTCTGTTGAAGATTTCCTCATTACTGTTCTATACGTGATCACACACTCTTCTAGCCAAAAATCAGCACAACAGTCTTGTGACTCTATTAACCTCTTCACTCTACTACTCATGCCAGCTTTGGTACTTAATTCATTTCTCCACCAACAGCCTGCACACCTGCTTTGCTGCTACCTACTCTCAATATTCCAATTGCTACTTGAAAGCCAGTTCAGCTGAAATATCCCCCAAAACAGCCAGCTGCTTAAAACTTAGAGCGAGTGGGAATGGAAAAGGAGAAAAAGCAATTCAAATTCATACCCTCTTTTGATGAATACACACCCTCACTGAGGCCACATGTGTCATCACTCTCCCACATTACTACTGTATTCCAAAATTGTTTCCACTCCCAACATCAGGGATTGCAACCCTTCCTTGGAAACTTCTGAATTCAGCAAGCAAAAATAAATGCCAATCAGACGTTCTGTGCTCTAATGATGACTTTTGTTGTGTCCAGCATTACTTAGTATTCTCCTTTTATTTCACTCTGAACAAAGCGTTTCAAAAAATTCAATGTCAGACATATAAATTCATCTGCGGCAAAGACAGCAACACACAATACTCTAACGATGAAAATAATGTGTGAGAAAAGATCTAGGATGATTTCAAAACCTACAGTGATTTGTGCTGGTGATTGCTGCATTTCATGGTAAAATTCTGCAGCTAAATACAACAGCATGCCACACTGAACTGCAGGACTTGGAGCGCACTGGCAGACTCAAGACTAAAAGCAAAGTACTACAACCACCCAAGTGGTGGCAGTTTCCCATAATTCCCCAGAGTTTCCTACTGCAATTCTGAAGTGACTTTAGTAGTGATAAATTTTTTTAAGGAACTGTAAAGAGTAAGTTATTGAGTATATTTTTATCACCCCAAAATTCACAGCCAAGGAGGGTGGGGAGAAATGAAAAAAGGAGAAAGCTAGTGGGCTTGAAGATTGTAAACAGCACATAGACATTATTAATGGCATTCACTATTCTCTGTTTCCACATTCCCTCATATGCAGAGTTTCCAAGATTTTAGTGATGGGTCAAAGAACAAACCATTAATTTTCTAGCATGTGTGTAAAGGACATGCACTCCATTACATGTTAAGTATAAAGCTATTCTTGATAATTACATTTTTCACTAGGTTAAAGCATAGTAAAATAAAGCAAGTGTTTCAGGAAAGGACTGTAAAATGCCTTTCTAGAACTCTATAGAAAGTGTAAATGGTAGACTGCGGGACCTGGCTGACTCCTAAAGCCGGAAGACAGTTTAATGGTGTTTGCTGCTTGTGTTTTAAATCAGACCAGTCAGGGAAGCCTTCAGAAGTCTGCAGCCAGCTATACAACTCCATCACTTAACACCACAGTAAATACTACTTCTCACTGAGCAATGCTAATTTCACGCTCCATTTTATATGAAATGTTACATTTTCCAAGAAACATATAAATAACAGAACTACAGTCCTTTCGAAAGAAAAAAAACCCAAATCTTGCAATTACAATAATTGCTTTGTTTCAGGACTAACAGATGTGGTCTTAATTTACCGCAGAGCAATATATACAGCTTACTGGTGATGGTTTCAAACGGAGGTTAATGCAGATGCAAATCAAGTCTTGAGTTGGGAGGAAAGAAGCTTTAGATATACACTGGTCTGCTGAGACCAAATAAATTTTTCCTTTATGATACCTTCAAGTCACAAAGCATTCTTCATCCCAAATAGAACAGGTGGCACATCATTTCAAATACAAAGCCAAGCAAGCATGCTTTCTTTAATTTTTCAAAAGTAATTTGCTGGCTTCCTTTTTATTTTATAATCCTGTACAAAATATCAATCCTGGTCTAAGTACTTCCCTGTAAAGCCCTTTCATTTCTTCCTCCAAGTAATTTTATAACCAAAGTCAGTACAATTTTTATTTATTTAATGCTTAGTACACAAATAAATCCCAACAACTTTCACTGGAACATGCAGGAAGGGTAAGAGAAGGTTGAAGTGTTCAGCTTAACTTCATAACGAAGACTACGTCCTCTTTTAAACATGATCAAACACCAAGTTGTCTTCAATCCTCTCTCACAAGCTCTATATATTCAGCTATCAGTTTCTGCCCATATTACCCAGAAGAACAGCGATTAAAACCTACCACATTTGCTTCATACATAGCAATAACAGACTGACTAACAGGTGCTGGGGTTCACATATTTAAGTTTCTTATGCCTCTTTTTGGTATTGTGCTTTTGTAGAAAGCACCTACTGCAAAGTAAAACAAATTGTGAGCAGTGTCAAAAATAAGAAATTACCATAAATTAAGTGATTATAAAATGTACAGAGTAACTTTTGGTTCAGTTTAGCATTGTTTACAGGTCAGACTGAATTTACTTCTTCATGACTGAAGTAATGCCACAGCCACATCTTTACTAAGACAATGATAGTCGCACATTTTATGAATAAAAAATCCTGTGGTTAAGAACTTTGCCCGAAGATACTCTCTTGAAAGCAGAGTATCCCAGACAGACTAAATGATTTCGCACACACACTGAAACTGAACATTAAATGAAAACAGAAGACTTTCATTGATGTATTTAAAAGATTTCATAATATTAATGCAAGAGAAGCTGTGGCATGAGAGAAACACTTTTCTATGGAAAAAGTGTTCAAATACATTAAGAGAGGCTATATTCAAGTTAACAATCAGTAATATGGTGTGTCCATTCTTCTCACTTTATGGCACCCTGCAAAAAGCAATGACTATTTCAACAAATGTTGTTTTATAATTCTGATTTTTTTTAAAATCCATTTTGGTTTGACTTCTCATAAGCTGTGTCTTATATAACTAGTCATTTAATGAGAAGTAGGGATGTACTAATGAAGGTGTTTCGAACTGCCAACCTATTATGGAGTGGCTAGCAGCACTGTATGCTAATATGAAACTTGAAAATATCAATGTATGGGAAGATGACAAACCTGCCTTTTCTGTTGTTTAAAGAGAAAAATATTAACCTAAGGTTTGTAAACCAGTATAGTTGCATTAAAGTGTTATTCTTACTAGCTTAACTAAATAAGTGGGGGAACTCCCTGTGCACACATGCTATTCAAGCACTTAATGTTCCTCACATTGCAGAACAAAAACAGTTTTACTTTGGTTTGGGGTCTTTTTTACAGCTTTTATACAAACAGAACCAAATCCTCAACAATTCCAGGATTTTGCTAGTAATGGTGTTTCATTCTTAACTGAAAAAGAAATCTGAATGTTGATCCTTTTATGACTGTTCATCGTTCTTGATACTTGCAACCCCTTTTGCTAATGTAACTGCAGATAAAAATAACTGCTAGAGAGTCTTCCTACTGACAGTCATTACAAAGTGTGATTCTGGTGGCATAAAGTTTTTATAACTTTTCCATTATAGTTTTGGAAATTCCCAAATTGCCAATGGCAAACCACAAAAGGATTCAGAAAGCAAGCCAAATTATACTCTAGGTTACATTAGTTTAATCATAGAATCATAGAATCATTTAGGTTGGAAAAGACCCTTAAGATTATCCAGTCCAACCATTAAGCTAACATTACCAAGTCCAACACCAAACCAATTAAGGGTAGAGTAGCAACCCCACGCCTCCTGGCTTGGTGGCTGTATCATATATAATGAAAGTAAAAACTAGGAATCATTAAGATTGGAAAGGATCTCTAAGATCATCAGTCCAATCATCAACCCAACACCACCATGCCCACTAAACCATGTCCCAAAGTGCCACGTCTACCTGTTTTTTGAACTCTTCCAGGGATGGTGACTCCACCACCTCTCTGGGCAGCCTGTCCCAATGCTTGACTACCCTTTCCATGAAGAAATTTTTTCCTAATATGCAATCTAAACCTCCCCTGGCGCAGCTTGAGGCCATTTCCTCTCATCCTATCGTTATCTACTTGGGAGAAGAGACCAACACCCACCTCACTACAACCTCCTTTCAGGTAGTTGCAGAGAGCCATAAGGTCTCCCCTCAGCCTCCTCTTCTCCAGGCTAAACAACCCCAGTTCCCTCAACCGCTCCTCATAAGACCAGTGCTCCAGACCCTTCACCAGCTTCGTTGCCCTTCTCTGAACACTTGGCCCCTTCCAGCAGTTATCTACAAATATAACAATACGTTAAGAGCAGAGAAATCCTTGCACCTTACACTATACCTCCACGACAGCTGAGGAAATCAGTTATCAAATGACATAGTCCACTTGCTTCATAACCCAGCTCAACTGCATTCTGAAATGCCACTGCTGACTCCAAATACCTATCCCCTAGAGCATCCTTTGACAGATAATTACAATACTTAACAAACCTCTCCTGCAGGTTGAGAGCTATCTGTGTTTTGAAAACTATTCTCAAGGAAAACAAACCACCGAAAAGGTTAAGAACTAGAGAATGTCATGAGGTTAATACAGGAGCAGGGCATAGCAGCTTCAAAACCATGTGCTGCAATTCAAGGGATCTGCAAATGAACTAGCAATGAGTTGTCAAAGGTTTACCTACACAGAACGTCTTGACGTGGGGATCTCCATGGCCCAAGCCAATGGGACCCAAGGTCTAATGCCTCTTATTGTGATCAAAATAAGTACAGGAATCATTACAGGAGATGCAGAACATAGCGTGGGAGGAAGGAAAAGAATCATCAACCTCATCTTAGGTGAACACTACACTAGTGAAGTCTGAAAGCTGCAACAAATTGGGTAATTCCAACTCATTTCAGCAGAGCTTCTAATTGCATTAGTAAGAGATTAGCAGAGCTGGGATGCCGAGCTTCAGCACTGGCTTGCAGTTGCCCTTTCTTGCTGTACTTTTTGGATGGTCCCTGAGGGGCTGCTGGCTCATGACAACTAGCACTCCTCTGGACATTCAGGAATGGCTGGGTATATAGTGTAGGCTATGGGTTCTTCCCAAGGAGAGGTATGAGAAAGGCAGTTCTGTGATTTGATTTTGGTGGAGGAAGACAAAGGTGAAGGAAGAGAAGCCCATAATGGAGAACTCTATCATGCAGATGTGAGCCATGCCAAACTCTGCAACTTGCCCTCAAGGTTAGAAATGGTCCCTAACACGTTTTAACTGCTGCACCCACTAGGGACTGGCTCAGTCCTCACATGACATTGACTGTGTTTCTTTGCTGACAATCCAGACTTACAGAAAGTTGAGCAATTATTCTCTACATTTACCTGAAATTCTAAGAATACACATTTTCTTTCAATGATTCACCAAGCATAACCTTTGCACAGGATCAGATTCTCTTATTAAGATAAATTTAGCCACCTTGTTGAGATTAAGATCAACTTTACATTTAGAAAACACAAGAATCCTGATGTTGTGATTTATTTGTCTATAAAAGCCATATATTTAGTATGCATGCTATACAATAACTCAGGTATGCATGCTCTAACACTAAATTTCATGCTGAAAGCTTGCTAATGCCTCAGGCTACTGAGCGAGATGATACATGAAGCTGTACATAAGGAGATTGCATACTAGTTTCTTAATTTACCTCTAAATTACAACTACCAGAGGGCTTTTTTGAGTATTTGTGTCTCTAACTGGTAATGTGTCTTGCTGTCTGGTAATAACAACTGCAGGTACCATGAAAGGAAAATTCCCAGCTTCTAGCTGCACTCATATATCCATGATGAACAGAATTCTAATTCTTTAAATTTGTAAAGGCGTTGTTCAAATTGTTTTAAAAATTCCGTAATAAATGTATCCTTTCATATGGTCAATTTACATGAAAATATTATCGTGCAGAACAAGACATGTACATATATCCTCAGGCACTGAGCCAACTGTTTATAAAATTTTAAATATTCAGTTTAGCTTTATTTATACTGTTATTTCCTTTCTTGCAACAGATCATTAATTTGATTACAGGTCTTTACCCCTAAAGTCAAGACTGCAGGTTCTAACTGAAAACTAGAAAGAGTTCTTGTTTCAAGACACAGTTTTGTTACTCTACATTAAATATATATATACACACCATGTTATTAAAACTTCATTAAAGGAAACCTACACATGCACAGCAACTCTTCCTAGCAAGTCCATTAAAGAAAAAAAGATCTCATACGAACAGAGCTGGAGGGTGCATTTCAGTAGCTGAAATTTGTACCAAAATAAATGAAATCATAAAATTAGAAACACTTTTTAAAAATTCTTAAGATCGACAAGTCACTCTTTTTATTACTTGTTTTTAAAGAACAAAGAAAACTTCTATAGGAGTTTATTAATAAACACTCTTCTTTGAAGTTGATTTTCAAAGGCACAGGTCGACGCTTTTATAGAAAAGCCTGCAGGAGCAGCTTGACAGTAATGGTGGGTCAGAAGGTGAGAGGAGACAAAGCGTTGCATCAGAACCTGAATAGCTGCCACCAGATTGATCTATTGTAGGGGCATTAAAAATTATGTTTTTACTTTTGAAATTAAGACAGTTTTTTTAAGCTTTTTCCTCAGCAGCTACAAATTCTAAAAGCACTTTCAAAAAATGCATTAAATGGTGAGGTGCTCATGAAATTTTATGACTCAGGAGATGGAATTAGAAGAAGATACTCCCAACCACCAAATACTCCAACTGGATTGCAAGTTCCAGAAGAACTGGCAGTAGTAATGTCCTCTCAAATTGTGTCAGCTTCTCATGACGAGCTGTGGGGAACAGGCAGAAATCAGACAACTAAACAGAGCTGGTTGGAAAATACCAAGGTAGTGATGTCTAAGTAAGTTTAAGGGAACATAAGTTAGATGCAAGTTCAAGGGAACTTACCAGTTTATTATTAATTTCATAGAATCATAGGATTGTTCAGGTTGGAAAAGACCTTTATGATCATGAAGTCCAACCATTAACCTAGCACTGCCAAGTCCACCATTAAACCATGTCTCTAAGCACCACATCTTCACGTCTTTTAAAAATCTCCAGGGATGGCAACTCAACCACTTCCCTGGGCAGCCTGCTCCAGTGCTTAATGACCCTTTTGGGGAAGAAATTTTTCCTAATATGCAATCTAAACCTCCCCTGACACAGCTTGAGGCCATTTCCTCTTGCCCTATCGCTACTTACTAGGGAGAAGAGACCAACACCCACCTCACTACAACCTCCTTTCAGGTAGTTGTAGAGAGCCACAAGGTCTCCCCTGAGCTGCCTTTTCTCCAGGCTAAACAAGCCCAGCTTCCTCAGCTGCTCCTCATAAGACCTGTGCTCCAGACCCTTCACCAGCTTTGCTGCCCTTCTCTGAACACACTCCAGCACCTCAGTGTCCTTCTTGTATTGAGGGGCCCAAAACTGGACACAGTATTAAAGGTGCAGCCTCACCAGTGCTGAGTACAGGGGGACGATCACTTTCCTGCTCCTGCTGGCCACACTATTCCTGATCCAAGCCAGGATACTGTTGGCCGCCTTGGCCATCTGGGCACACTGCTGGCTGATGTTCAGCCAGCTGTCGACCAACACGTCCACTTCGGCTTTCACTGAACTGTTTCCATTTTTCTTGCAGGCAAAACACTGCTTTTTTTTTTTTTTTTTTTAACTCCACTACTGAACAATTGCCTGAAATAATGCTTTTCAATATTTCCAAAGCCAAATGCACAACCTTAACTTTGCTGGACTAAAGGGCGAAAGGGTTTTTAGAAAAGTTGGAAACTGTCCTATGGAAAATTCCAAGCCCTGAACAGCTCCATGGGTAGCACCCCTCCTTTTCTAAAAAGGCAGGAAAACAGTCGATTTGGAGGTAAATGTTGCAGTTTAGCCTTACTAAAGCTCAACAGAAATGTCACCAACTCCAATATGAATTCATTGAGCTCCATAATTGTGCTCTAGTAATTTCTAGAAGTAAATTCTAGACAATAATTTCTAGACCAAAATCTAAATCCTTATTTTGTCATAGGTAAGATTACTGTCAAACCAGAGCAGACTGTAATGCTAAAATAAACAAAAAAAGCAAGCAACTCAATGCTTATTTCAGTTTGTGAAGAACACAGAAACTTTTATTTTCTTAAGATGAAGCTAATCCTAAGAGTAAATCCAGTTTCAATATTTCACTTGAACTATCAGTCAGACTGTAATAACTTAAAAATATTAAAGCAATCTGAAATATTGCACATACTGCCTCAAAAATTATTAGACTGAAATGAAGCACACTGGGTATTTTTACTTGAGAGGCAGTCAACTAGAATTTTTTCTTACACTTAAAAGCAGCCAAATTATATTTCTGAAGTTATACAAGCAGAATGTATCTCAAACTCAAAATACTGCAACAGCCTTGGTTATACCCATTCATATTGCAAATAGGTCCCTTACACTGGGTGTTCTGTTCCTCAGGAAACCATCATCAGGGGAATATAATTTCCATGGTTTGTATCATATCTAAATTGCACAGTGGGATACATGCATTGTTCAAGGCTCGCACATTTTTGGCATTCATAGTTTTCAAAGTACTGCTGCCTTGCAAAGTAAGATTTTTCAGCCTCTGTAAATTCATATAATTTACGTTCATACAAAATTTTTCATGTTTTCAAGTATCAGTGTTGTTTTTCTTTTTTTCCTTTTCACATCATTAAGACTGCTCCATAGCTCATTTTTAACTTCATTGAGAGATGCCAAAAGACAACATCTTGCCACCAATGAAAAAAGATCTATCTAACAAGGTACACAGAACTTATTCTATTTTTTTTTTTTTTTTTTAATTTAACACTTCAACTTTTTTCCCAGGAATGCAACAGAAGTTACAATTCTTACTCAAGAGATTAATTAGTCTTATATTTGAACATCTCTTTCACAGTATATATGAGTAATATGATCTAAACACTGCTTGTAGGAAGATTAGTAAATCAAAGATGTAAATGCAATTAGTTTCAACCAAAAATAACACCCCTCTTCTGTATTTTTTCCAAAGAAACCCACACACAGTAGTATACTGAGACAACTGATCAGTTTGTGCATGTATATGTATACACATATACCTATGTATGTATGCATGTATATAGAATCATAGCATGGTTTGGGTTGGAAGGGACCTTTTAAAGATCATCTAGTCCAATCTCCCTGCCACGGGCAGGGACATCTTCCACTAGACCAGGACCAGGTTGCTCAAAGCCTCGTCCAACCCAACGCTGTACATTTCCTTGATAGGGCATCCACAACTCCTCTGGGCAACCTGTTCCAGTGTCTCACCACCCTCACAGTAAAGAATTTCTTCCTTATGTCCAATCTAAACTTACTCTCTTTCAGTTTAAAACAGTTACCCCTTGTCCTTTCACTAAAGACCCTGGTAAAAATTCTCTCTCCATCTTTCCTGTAAGTCTCCTTTAAGTATTGAAAGGCCACAATAAGGTCTCCCCAGAGCTTCTCTCAGTCTGTCCTCATAGGAGAGTTGTTCCAGCCCTCTGATCACCTTTGTGGTCCTCCTCTGGACTCACTCTAAGAGGCCCATGTCTTTCTTAGAATCACAGAATTGTTTAGGTTGGAAAAGACCTTTAAGATCATCCAGTCCAACCATTAACCTATCATTACCAAGTCCACACTAAACCAATAAAACCAATTAAGGGTAGAGTAGACTAAAACCATGTCCCAAAGTGCCACGTCTACCCGTTTTTTGAACACTTCCAGGGATGGTGACTCCACCACCTCTCTGGGCAGCCTGTTCCAATGCCTGACTACTCTTTCCATGAAGAAATTTTTCCTAATATCCAATCTAAATTCTTACCTTGGGGGCTCCAAAGCTGGACACAGTACTCCAGGTGGGGTCTCAGGAGAATGGAGCAGAGAGGAAGAATCACCTCCCCTGACTTGCTGGCCATGCTTCTTTTTCATGTATATATTTATATATTATATATTTCTATTCATGTACATATTTGTATATTATATATACACAGGTGCCTCTCTATATATATTTAAATATACACATACACACATGCCTACATATATATATATAAAAGAATGATACAGATTACAGATAGCAGGACAAACAGGCTACCTGCATCTCAAATACTAGAACGTCATTCCACATTTAACATAAATCCCAACTGAGTAATTTTTTTAGATCTATTTAACTGCTGTTGTCCTGCTGAATATACCTTAAGTGGACAGACAGTTTGAGCAGCCTGCGCTCCATGACGGGCGAGACATTCCTCCCTCCAGAGCTATGCATCTAAGAGGTCTACAAGTTGCACCAAGAGCTCAGCACCAGAGGGGCAGCTTGCTCTACTCCCTGCTTCCAGCAATTATCCTGACATGGAGAAATCACAGAAATCACGTGAACTCACTAACCTGTTCAAGGATGCAAAGGAGGAAAGTGTGTCACCTGCACAGTCCTAGGCATTTCCATCTTTCCATTCCCACTGCTCCCTTGCCCCAAAAGGGTCAGGAAGCCCAGACAGACAAAAGTGAGGTGTGGGGTTTTTTTCCTACTTATATAATCATGATCCAAAGAGTGTAAATTTACAGCCATTAATCACAGTCTGTCCTGTCTGCCCATGTGCTAAAGAAATTATATACTGTAACAGTAATGTGACATCAGTATATCAATTCATTTCAGCAAGTATCAAAACAAACCACCCGTTTTCATTCTTTAATATTTCTCAAATGTAAATCATGGCCAACAGATTCAAATTTTAAATACTACAATACACACACATAAAAAAGATTTGAGGTGCATAAACTTCTCAAATGCCTACAATGAAAAATTTTTTGTTGCTATTTTTGACTTACCAAGTAGATTATAAATTAATTTTTCACCAGAACAAGACAAATACAGCACATGAACTGTTGGTGTAATTGCTCACTTAGGAGAAAAAAAAGAAGGCTTTTTTAGCATTGTATCTCTCACTCTTTAATTTTATGTTACTGCTACTACCAGCAAAACACAATAAATGTAGAAAAATCAAGCCACTACACAGTCATTTAATGTCCCCATTTGCTTATGTAGGATTGGAACTATTTTCCAGGTCTGAAATAGGTATTTTTCCTTTTACAAATCTGAACAATGTAGGAGCTCTACAGAAAACTTTGAAACTTCCAAAGTAACAGGAAAAGTCAAGCTCCAGTATCTGGACATTTTAATATCAACACCCTCTACAATAAGTGAGGCACCCGTTTTTGGGGACATATTTAGAAGCTTGGTAACAAGTAAGTGAAAAGAAAACAATCCTGGAGAGGATTGTTTATGTTGGAAATGGTGCACAATTTCACCAGACTCATTTCCTCTATGACCTAACATGATTATGACATGCAGGAAAAAACAAGCTTACCACTCAAACAGGTAGACCCTCACTGTCTAACAGAGCACAATTAAAAAAAGAAAAAAAAAAAACGGGGATTTCCACCTGCCTCTCCCTCTCCCCACCCTTCTGGTTCTGCGGCCTTTAAAAATGAGACCATTCAAGTACTTTGGTTCCCTTTGGGCACCGTCATCACCAAACTTTGCTCAAGCATTGCCACACTGAACAGCAAGGAGCAGAATAATGCAGGTCTACAATTTAGAACAAACAGCATCACCCAATGGCAGAAATTCAAAACGGCAGATGACAGTCACTGCAGTTTCCTTCCTCTTCCCAAAGACACAAAATAAAACAGGAGAAAGGGTGAAAAAATAAAACCTAAGAAAACCAAATGCTCAGTCTCTATCTGAAGACTTGGTACTCTGATATGGCCTCATGTGGTTCAACAGGAGTTTTAGCAACCAATTTTCAGGGCTGGTAACAGAAGTTATGCTGGCTCGAAGGCACACAGGCAAAGAGAACTGAAGGCTCACAGCTGCTGTTTTGATAAGGCAAAGCCAGGCTGAAGCCTGCAAGATATTACACCTGTATTGAACCTGATTATGGGCTGCCACAGGAGCAGAGGGAGTTAAGTAACTGAACCCCGCTTCGATGAAGCAGAAACTGGACACCAGACTTCTGTAAGCACATTTGTAAGCTTCTGTCTAGCTCGATGCTTCTCTGATTTTGGTGAGAAAGTTAGTATCAGGACTCAGTGGCATGCATTCAGCATCCTGTTTGCTGATCAATGGTAAGGGATCTTCTACCACCCACTTCCACAAGCCTTCACACAAAGTCTTCTTCATGCCCTCCTCACCCTGAATGTACTACATAGTAGTACACTAAACCCAAGAGTTACTGCAGTAAATTAATCACAAAATGTAGTCTATCACAAATGTCATGTTTCATTATTTCCTCAATGAAACTATTTTACTGGTGCTTCCAAAATGTGAACTGAACTGACAGATCACAAGTAGTGATGGCCAAATCTCAGCACCCAACAAAACAGAAAATCTTCACTTTTTTTGCCTGTACCTATGTTTACAAACTTTAGGATTGTCATAAAAATACAAGCTGAGAAACTTTAGTATCTCACCGTAACTAAAACTTAGTGACTACCCAGGAAACATGAAAAGGTGACTGATTCCTGTGCCTTGCAGGGTAATTAAAAGAGCAAACACAATCTCTTGTAAGTGGAAAGGAAGAGAAAGTTTTAGTATCCAAAAGGGATTACGTTCAACACTCACAGCATTATAACATCAGCCCATTGTGAAGTCTGGTGCAGCTTTAAAAAAAAGAAAAAAAAAAAAAAGAGAAATTGTATGTGGGATGGCAGTTAAGAAAAGACAGGGAAACTCCCAAGTTCGTGCTGAGGTTACAACATGAAAAACAACATAGAAAACTAATGAAATTCATTGTTATAGTAATGGAAAATATACGTCACTTGTATCTGACACCAGTAAAAGTGGAAAGAATTTGGATTAACAGCTCAGATCTGAGCTGGAGAAAAAGTATTCAGAAAGGTAGACATTCTTCCACATATAGTGGTCTTGCCCCCAGCAATCAATAACGCTGGCAAAAAGCAGGAAACACAGACTAACGCCCTTCCTGCAATACAGGGTACTGTATGTCTTCTGAGCCTTTTTTTAATATTATATTAGTTACATCAGAAGGTGACTATTTTAGTAACAGTATTCCTAACATTGAGTACCCCAAACAAATTCAGTTCTTCACCACCTAGTAAATTAGAAATAAACTTTTTTGGTTGATACGGTGCTCTTAACTGATAATGATATATGGAACAACAACAACAAAAATCTCTTCATACCTCAGAATATTTTGCAAGCTACTAGAACTTCAACATCCCATGTGTTACTAAAGCATCTGAATCCAAGCTGGAGAAAGGAAAATAAATTTGTCATGACTCCTAGACTCCTTTTTCTAGAAGCTAGGCCACATCACCTCCCATCTTTACAGGCCTCAAAATATACATCCGGAAAAAGAAATGACGAGGCTGATCAAGATTGCTGAGGAAAGCAAAGACATTTTCTGATTTCAGTGGACTTTAAACCAGGTTATTTGCCCAACAGATGCTGAGGCTATTCTTGAAGAGAGAAAGCGCCTGCAAAGCCCAGGAGAACACTCCTCTGTTTTACAAAGGAGATAACGCATGAAGAACCACCTGCGATATTTGCAGCACAGCTCTAACCCCCTCATTGTACAGGCACTGGTTCATTACAGAAGTGACTCCAAGCAGCGAGGACTGCCACACAATACACCTTTCAGGTAAATAGTACATCAGACCATTCTGCAAACCAGCAAGTCTAAAAAGCCTGCAACAGCACAAAACACTCTCTGATGAACACTAAGTTTAATTCATGTCTGCTACATGTATGATAACTACTACTCAGCCCATCGGACCAGGAAAGAAGTCACAGGAACCCCTGAGAATTCTTCCATATAAAGGTCAATACCTTATTCTTAGATTTCAGTCTGGCTTTAAATGAGTATTTTACATGAGCTGCTCATCTTAAACTGGTGCATTAAATATCAATGCTATAGATGCAGTTTCAACACTTAGAACAAGTGCTTATTATGAATTTGAAAAAGGTCTGGAAATGGCTGACAAGAGCATGCTGAGCTTTCCTTTAAAAAGGGCTAGGGTCCTGTGCTGTGCCGCAATGGTAATATGGTTCAACACCAAATAGGGTTCAAAAAACTGCTCAGAGTCAAGAAGAGGCCAACAAGCCTATAAGTTGGTACTGACTGTTTGGAAATGTATGCAGAGCCAGCTTGTTTTAATTTTGAATGTTAGAAGACATCTAGTCATCTTAGTCTTTCCTATCTTCCCTCTCACTATAAATCAAAGCAATTAATTTAATTTCTAGAGCTATCCGACATCTTAATTTAAAACACTATGAACTTCACAAGAATAATCCTCCTCCCACAATCCTTCTTATATTCCAAAACACCCAAGTCCTGTTCTTGCTTTTGGCAAACGTATGTTGCATAAAATCATCATTCTGTAGACATCTTCATTCTGGCAGAAGCCAATGTAGTTTACATTTATGTATTTTCAAGGTTTGGTCAAAGTCTCAGCCTGTGATTCACAAGAACATAATAATATACAGATTGATCTTTATACCCCTTTATCTGTTAGATGGTAATTACGGTAATCCTCCACAGGCCACTAATGTACTAGAAGGGAAGTATGATACTGTGCATATGTCAGCCTTCACCTAATCACTGATATCCAGACAATATGTGAAGATGTCTCTATATAGTATGCAATTTAAATATCAAATGGAAACTGTTTAAAATAAAACCTAAAGAAAAACAAAAAAAGAGCTTATACACTATCAAAATCACCTTTAATATGAAACTTTGACTGTACCTAAGTGCCTCTGAGTTCCTTGCAAGAGATAGCTTTCTATGCATTGTATGATCAAGGCTTCAAGTGAAATTGGTCAAACTGAACAAGTCACAAGGAACAACTGGATCAATTGCCAAAATTTGTGGGGCAGAAGGGGGAATAGGAGCAGGACAGGAGGGAACATTAACTTGTTGCCTATAGAGGGGCAGCACAACAGAATAAAGTTTTGTATTATTCTCTAACAACAAACGAATCACATTGTTACAAAAATAATTCAGCGCTTTACAAACTATACTGCATTAGGCATGCATCTCTGACCTCAGGGCAAACGAACTCCACACCAACCCTTTGTCACTCATATTGTCCCACCACTTAGAGATCTCATGATTCTTGTTTAACAGTCTCTAGCATGTTGATGAAAATCTTGGCACTTCACTAAGGATTCACGATTGCAACAGAGCTGAAGACTAACATAAAATCCGTATGGGACCAGGACTAGACAGAGTTACCCTATATGCAACAGATAATTTTAAAGATGCTCTTGAGCCACAGATGCTTTTCTACTTGGGGTAACTCTGTACTAGTTAGGCAGAGATCTCGTTTCCACAGCAAAACCTAGGCTTTTAAAGCACTTCTGTGAGAAAGTCCATTTTAAGCTTTACTGCTGACTTTTACAGTGCTATACCTAGACAAGACTTAACAATTAAGGGGCTCAGTTCTGCAACACCCTGAATGTTTCATCCCTATCTAGCAAAGCATTAAAACATACAGATAGCTACAACATTAAAATAGCCCCATCCAAACAGTGGAACGATGCAGAACTTCACAGTTAGGTATACAGGAGCTCACCACTTCAGAGCATCCAGATCCAAAAGGCTCATCCTTTTTTGCTTAACTCTAAACCAAGAATCTCTTCCATTTCACATTTATGTTTAACATTAGGAAAAGAAAATAATCTCAATTATGTAGGTTTCTAATGAAGGAATCAAAGTGGTTTATTTCTTTCCTCTCTCTCTCTCAACAGCATATGCAGATAAATGTGGGATGCTCTTCATTGCAAGTAACTCCAAATCCTGCTGCGCCAGGAAGAGTGTAATTACTTTAAGAAGTTAAACTAATCCTGAAGAAAAAGAACATATACGCTCATACAGTCTTTCTGAAAACCTTAGGTGAGAAAGAGCCAATTGTTAAATAAAACAAAGTATTTGTCTTTAGTTTGAAATTTTCTATTTTATAATCACTACAGCAAGAAGATTAAGTTAAGGATCTGAATGGTGACAATTTGATCTATATATGCTGGCACCTTTTTCTAACTGTATTCTAACTGGATTCATTGCACACCCTGCCCAAGTGAAAAAAAGAACAGAAAACTGAATTCCAAACAAGTCAAATCTTGTTCATACTTTCAGGCAGAACAGTCTTCAAATTAGGGAGCTAGTCTTATATAAAACAATTTGGCTTAGACGTATACAAAAAAAACCCCCAAGTTACATTAAACACATTAACCAGCATTCAGACGTTTTACTTGCTACTTTTATTAAGATTAACTGTAGAAGCTTTTTTTTTTCCCTGTTCTCCCAGAAGACTTCCTTTCTCAACTCTGCATTGACAAACCCCAATGTAATCGCATTAGAGGAAGCACTGCTGCCACCTCAAATAAAAAAAAAAAACAGGCATATGAAAAAATTTCCCTCCTAAATTGTTCACCTATTTAGAGTGATTCCATTTAGCTAAGAAGGTGCCAGGTACTAGTACCAAAGACAACTCTGTATTTAAAATTTTTCCCCTACATAAACAACTTACCAATAAAACATACACATACTGCCATTAATATCCTATCACTGGGTCCCAGTATCTCAAATGTCCTTGGCATAAGGTATGGATTGCTTTCTTTACCTGAGAGGATCAGGTTTGGTTTTAACAGGCTGATTAAGAAAGAGAGACATCTCAAAAATATACTTGTGCTTATTCACTGTTCTGCAGGGGACAGAGATCCCTCAGTGTGTATCAAACTGTCCCAGCATACTAATTGTATTGCTAGACAAAGTAAGCAGGTAGCAATAAACTACCTTATCCTATAAGTAACAAGAGTCAGTTAAAGACGGCAAAGCCAATGCAACCAAATTACAGCACCAAACCCAAGCTAAGTGCTTTGTTCTTACTAAGTTAGGCTTAACTTCACATTCAGAAACGTCACGATTTCTCCCTTCAGGATCTCTCTCAAAAGCCAACAGTACAGCATGATCTCAGCACGCCAATGTTCTGCCAGCTGGCTGCTCCCCCGTTGCAAGGAACACAGCTCATGCCTCGCATCTAGCTTGTTCCACACAATGCTGCATCCTTCGGGAATAGTTTTCTCAGGACAGAACCCCCAGGCAATTCAGATTCCCCTGTTTGATCTCAGAGGTAATAGTGAACTAAAGCAAACAGTGAATAAAGACTGCAATTAAACTTTGTCAAGCTTTCTACTTCCTTTCAGTTCCCTATTTACTAACTCCAGCAAGGTTATGTGATTGAAGTCTATGCAACTCCTCTCTTTACGAGAGAGGAAGGGAAACAATGCCAAATAAGGTCTACCTTATTCCATTGCTTATTCAAGTACTGATGACACTTGCAATGAAATCAAGTATTTTAAACAAGTCATACTGCATAAACACCTCACAACATAAACAACAGTTCTAGGGAAAGGTAACAAGGGATTATATCCTCTATACTTCATTCATTAGGGTTTTTTCCATAAGCTTTATTCTTTATTAAAACTGTCCTACTATACTAAACCAGCAGAAAGAGCTACACTGCATCCATCGCTTCATAGCTTTAAAAGCGAGAGTGGAAAATAAGTGCCTAAAGCCTCCCCCCAAGGAAAACAGTATAAATTCTGTCCAGATGATAAAACTGAGGTGTTTAGAAGGCAAGTAAAACAAAGTGAGGGGAGTATGGAGGAATTTTCACTTCTTCCTTCCGATAGCTTCATTCATCAACTACCAGCCAAAACCTCCACTCCTTGCTCAGCCTGAGAACCCACGCTCTTTCTTCCAGTATACTTGATAAAAACATACAATGCATCTTTGTGAAGGAAACATAACAAAATACAAGCCACAGGACTGCCCCACATGTATGACAACCACTCTTGACAGCTCTTCCTCCTACAGAGAGAGAAAGCACAGAACTGCATATCCATTGTAGGCTCTCAGCAGGTTCAACACAGAACCAGCTCAACATTTGGTGTCCTAAGTACAGCACTTGTTGTTCTCTCCTCTTCATGCAAGAGTGTATGCAACTCAGGACACGCATGTACCCAACATTTATCAGTCCAAAATGAACATTTTATCAGACACTTTTCTTACAAATACCAACCCATCCAGCTTCACAAAACATGCAAGTGGGCAGTAAGCCTGGCAAGACCCATCTTAATAACTGCATCTCAGTTTACGGCTTAAATGTCTGCCAACTTCCTTATATCTTAAGAACTTATCACTATAGTGTAAATAAAACTACAAGGAAGAAAAGATGTAAAGAATGCATTCCTAATGCTAACTGAGTACAAACTAAAGAATGCTTTTTAAAAACAAAGAATGGCATTAAACAGAAAGTGAAGGAGCAATAAAGCACTAGTAAGATATTTCTCTGTTCCAAAGCATTACAAGATTTTTCACCACTGCCAATAAACCAGTGCACTAATCCCCTGCAATTATTGTTCTTATAGCAGGTGGAGACCATAAACAGAGACAGAGAAGCAGCCTTTGCAGAGCAATTATCCTCTCACTCCAGGCATTCTCTGTTGTTTTAATCTGTCACTAGCACCCCATGGAGTAGGGCTGCACCATCATACTTCAGGAGACACACGCCGCATGAGGTGTAGGCTGCTCAAGACCCACCTCCCAGAGAACAAGCACATTGTCAGTCAACTCTTGAAGAAGAACCTGAAGACAGTGATGCAACTGTGTCCACTCAGAGGGCTCAGCCCAAGTCACTGTTCAAGCCCCAAGTCTGTGGGGACTACTTATGTTTTCAGAACAAGTTTTCAGACCAACACCAAGCACTAAGGTTATATTATAAAAATAGGGGCTATATTTTTGATTTTTTATTATTTATTAGCAGTAGTGTGCTCTTATTCACTTTACTAATGTGTTATCATTGTTACTGGGAAAAGAGCTCTACTGGGACTGGAAATTACAGAAAAATATTAGAGAAAACAAGTGTGAAAGCCTAAGTTCATTAAAGAATTGGAATACTAACAGTGCTGTTCAAGAGGCTTTGGTAAGTGATGTGCAGCCCCCCCATGCCAGGCAACCAGCTAAACTGACTGAAGAGAAAGCCACTTACCCAGCCTGTGCCTACAATTCAGACGGTAAGTCACACAAAAGCAACAGCCCATGGTAATGGCAAGGTCTCTCAGATGTATTGGTCAGTTGGCTTGTTATATAAAAAACACAATCTACCCTGTATTACATTACTTTTGACTGAATAAAGTAAACACTGTGGAAATCCAATAACAGATATAAAATAAGACCTATGTTGTGAGATACTACTCTCAAGAGAGACATGGGAACCCAGGAACTAACCCCATTTTCATTTAGTTTTAGGTCTGACACATGCACCACTTTGAACAATTCACTCCCATCTCAAAACTTCAGTTTTTCTTATCTGTGCAATGATATGAGCTGCTTACCCTGTCCTCACAAGCATGTGTTTATGTATGCAAACTGCCTTAAAAATGACAAGTGCATTTATTAGAACCAATTTAAATGTACGAAATAAACTGACGGTACAGACAGGATATCATGTTATTGGCATTTCTGAAGTTTCAACGGCACCTAAATAATGTTCCATGATATCACACACAAGAATCTAAGTAATTTTCAAGACAGCATAAAGCAGTAATATTTGCAGGCAGTTTAAGGCAAGTTAATACCCAACTTCCATTGAAAGCACTAAGCCTGCATGCCTAATTGCTCCAGGGGCCTTTGAAAATCCCAGTGAAAATGAACAATAAGCAGTAAATCAACCCTTTCAAAATGAAAGCAACCCCCTCCCCTTCACTATCATAAGGTATTCCACAAAAATGTATTTCACTTACATAAACACATATTACATCATAATGGGTCAGAGCCAGAGCTATGCAAGAGTGATTAATAGGATTCATAATATTTTTTCAGAAATATTGAAATCTTTTATTATATACTGTAATATGAATGGGGAAAGGGAGGATCATTACCATATTGTCCATCTATATGCCCACACTATTAGCATTTGTCAGACAAAGAGGGTAGCATTCCTCAGATTTTCCACTTCTTTACCCTGCCGAAAAAAAAACAAAGGAAATGGGAGCGCACCCCTCATACACTATGAAAATGCCTCCTACCATTATAAAAGTCTAACTGGTAGACACTGCAGCAGTTGAAACCAGATTTGATGGCATCAGTAGAAAAGAATCTATTATCTTTGTAAAATGAAGTAATCAACAACAACAAAAATATTTATGAAACAAGCTTCTAACAGAGATTGATTTTGCAGGACTCAATGTCTCAACAGCTCCTTGGCAACACAGAATCAGACTCAGAGTATGTCATCATATGTAACTTCCTGCAGAGTAACTAGTATTAATTACTGTATTTTTGGTACTTGCTGACATGGGCCTCATTTGACATCATAAGAGAGAAGTAAAAATACTCCATTATCCCCGTTACTCCTTCAATACAGCCTTTGTTCTATGTTTTTCATTTTCCAGCCTATAAATTGCTGCTTTGAGAAAACATTGATTCAAATTAATGAAGTAAAGAAAGGAAAACAATCCCAAATTTCCCTGTTCAATAACAAATATCAATAACAAAGGCTACTGTCGTGGTAGCTACTTAAGATCATAGAATCATAGAATCATAGAATCATTTAGGTTGGAAAAGACCTTTAAGATCATCCAGTCCAACCATCAACCCACACTACCAAGTCTACTCTAAGCCAATCAAGGGTAGACTAGACTAAACCATGTCCTGAAGTGACACATCTACCCGTTTTTTAAATACTTCCAGGGATGGTGACTCCACCACCTCTCTGGGCAGCCTGTTCCAATTCTTGACCACCCTTTCCGTAAAGAAATTTTTCCTAATTTCCAACCTAAACCTCCCCTGGCGCAGCTTAAGACCATTTCCTCTCATCCTATCGCTAACTACGTGGGACGTGGATGATCATTTCCTTCCAGGACAAGGCTGCCATAAGGAAAGACACTTATAAGAGAAAAGAAAGATATGGGAATCAACAGAGGGTTTCTCTACAACAAGAAACTCACAAGGAAGAACAAGAGAAACAGAAAGCTTTCACTAAGCTGAAGCTACTGTAATACACTACATAGTTGCTTAGGCCAAATGAGAAAAGTAAGCTACTTGAGTTTTGGAAGTGCTCAGATGAACCGTAAGACAACATTATTTCATGACTGCTTTTCTTGCTGAAATCAGGTTAGTCTAACAAGTCCTGGAGGAAAGCCACATCTTTTATCACTCTAAGAAAAAAAAGGTTTCATATTTAAAAACATGCTGCTGTTTCCTCTTTTTCCTCTTGTGGAAACAAAACTAATTTTCCATACATGAATTCTGAAGATAAAGGGTTCAAAGTTATTTGATGGAAGCAGACCTACATTTTTGAAGTGGCATGAAAAAATTTAAGGAGGGAGAAGGGAAAAAGCATTAGAGACTAATTCAAGGATTTAAAATAAAGTTCACACAACAATTCCCATCCATTTCCCTTCAAAGTGAAGTCGAGGTTTAGTCTCAGACATTTTCTTTCCAAAGAAAGTGCAAATGTGAAAACAATAAAGGAATTAGGCACCGGCTTGCATTCTTTAGGACTGAAGTAAAAGGTAGACAGGCACATATCACATTGTTATTAAAAAGTTAGCATACCTGTTACAGAAACTCAAAGACACTAAAAAAAATTTACCTCCTTTACATGACCAATTCTAATCTCTATTCATAGATCAACAATATATTTTCATCAGTAAAGTCATGGTCAGGCATACACATCTGTTCACACATCAGAGTTCTGCCAGACAAAAAATGTATAAACTTACCTTGTCTTGGTTTTCCTTATTTTTGTAACACAAATTTCCAATCAAACGAATGAGATGAGATTTAAAACCCACAGCTGGATGTGAAATTTCTTCCTGCCCTGTCATAGCATGTGTGGCAGTGAAAATATTTACAGCCTGTTTCCCAGCAATATGAGTTAATCTCAGGGTATCTACAGAAAACAAGAATATTTTAATTAGTATCACTTTGTACAGAGCTTTACTACTAATTCTTAGGTTCAAAGTTAATCAACATAATTTCAGACATTCAGCAATATGTCAAAAGAACTTTGAAAGTTTTCTTAATTTCTTAATTTGTGGTAGTATAACCATAAAAGGCCATCCCAAGGTCAGAATGTATTTTTGCATCCTTTTTACACACTTACATAGTTCAGACATTAAGTCTGAAGTCTGGTGGTATAGGTCTCTACCTGAAGAGTCAGAATTTGTAGGCTGTTGATGATTCTGGCACTGTAAATATATTTCTAAACCCAAGTTTTTTAGAAAACTTCCTTCAGTTCAAACTTGTCACAGCAACACATACTAATCACAGAACTCCTTTTTTCTCCCTTCTCCAGTCCTTTCCTAGCTCTGTAGTATAAGAAAAGATTTTGAGTACATCTAGCACCTTGACACATCTTTACAAATCCTTCAGTGCCATAATCTTGTCAGCTGAGAAATACTAGTGTTCCTGTATGGTAAATGCTAGTTGACAGCAACTAGGATTTTTTCTACAATGCTCCAGAGAGAAATCAGGGAGAAGGAAAACCAAAATCTGTGAAAAAAGACATTCCACAAAGAGACCACACCCAGAAGAAAAGCTGAAATCATGTGAACACCTGAGAGCCCATACAGCTGAGAAGCCAATTCACTAAAGGCTGTGCCTGTATTTAAAAATTATGAAGTATTTCTCCTCTAAGTGACCTGCAATACTAATAAATGGCCTCGCATGCCATCATCCTCAGGATGCTTCATGCAACTTACACTGGAACAATAAAGATGTAGCAAACCCAGGTTGTAGCACAGGGCAGTAATTAAGCCCTATGCTTCTTCTGCTCCAGATGTGACAACATGCGTAGTGGAATAGGCACTAGATTTCCTGGATTTAAATTAGAAGTAACTTCATAGGTCCTCATATTATAGTTTCACTCCCAGATGGCTGATACAGAAGAAAAAAATCTCTGTGCTGATAAGGAGGTAACTACATTTTTGGTAGGTTTTTTTTTTTAAATATAAAATTGTAACAGGGCCTAGAGGCCTCCCGTATGAGAGCTACCACTTCTATTTGTTTATATTTTAAACTAGGAAAATACAATCAATCTCCTGACTGCCCCTAAAAAATGTCATCACAAAATAGCTTTTAACAATCTTCTTTCATAGAAATTTATTTGCTTTTGTAAATTCATAAAAATCAGCAGTGTCTCACATCATAGAATCATAGAATAGAATCATAGAATCGTTTAGGTGGGAAAAGACCTTTAAGATCATCCAGTCCAACCATTAACCTAACATTACCAAGTCCATCACTAAACCAATTAAGGGTAGAGTAGAAATTTCATGTTTCCTGGCTTCGTGGCTGGATTATTTTTTAATGAAAGTAAAAACTAGGAAACATTAAGGTTGGAAGGGGCCTCTAAGATCATCAGTCCAACCATCAACTCAACACCACCATGCCCACTAAACCATGTCCCAGAGTGCCACATCTACCCATTTTTTGAACACTTCCAGGGATGGTGACTCCACCACCTCTCTGGGCAGCCTGTTCCAATGCTTCATCACTCTTTCCGTGAAGAAATTTTTCCTAATATCCAATCTAAACCTCCCCTGACACAGCTTGAGGCCATTTCCTCTCATCCTATCGTTATCTACTTGGGAGAAGAGACCAATACCCACCTCACTACAACCTCCTTTCAGGTAGCTGTAGAGAGCCATAAGGTCTCCCCTCAGCCTCCTCTTCTCCAGACTAAACAACCCCAGTTCCCTCAGCCGCTCCTCATAAGGCCTGTGCTCCAGACCCTTCACCAGCTTCATCGCTCTTCTCTGAACACGCTCCAGCACCTCAATGTCCTTCTTGTACTGAGGGGCCCAAAACCGGACACAGTATTCCAGGTGCGGCCTCACCAGTGCTGAGTACAGGGGGACAATCACTTTCCTGCTCCTGCTGGCCATACTATTCCTTCTCATGGCATTCACTTTGTGTGCTTCCTTGCCTGATAGTCATGGTATTTTCCCCCCACATAAACACATAACAGGGAATTCCATGGTCTTCCCAAACCTTCTGCCTGCCCTTAAGAGGAAGCCCTGAACAAAAGGATTGAAACCAAAAAATAAAACAGAAGACCCTCAAAACAGTAAACAAAACTCTTCAAATTTTATTACAGTGCAGACAAAAATGCAATAAGCAATGCACCTACCTGGAAAGAGAGGTACAGGAAAAGGTGGAAGAAAAGCAGCCACCTTCCATGCATGATGCCAACCCAGAGAGAACAGTGCTCCTCTCAAACATTGCACATCAACACAACACAGCAACTGCTCCCGGGATGTCACCCATGCTCTCAACTAAAGGACACCTCAGTCTGCCGTTCTCTCATTATCCCAAAGAGCAACTCTTCCAAAATGCCCCTCAATCCAAAAGACCATTTACCTCCCTGATGATATTCCCCAAACACTGTGCAATCAAGCTGCTAACAGTGCTAAAGATATTAACACTGCAGTATTACTGTCTAACTTAATCCAACAATTAATGAAAATAGCAAAACACACTCCTTAGTTGATACTTAAATGATCATTCACATATTTTTCAGCTCTTTCAATCAATCTTTTAGTAATTTCCAATAGAAATTTCTCATGATATAAACTGAAGAGAAGAACTGCTTTATCAAAAGATCTATTAGATGAAAATCTTTTGCACTATCTATCCTTATTCTTCTGGTCTTCAGAACTAAATACTGAAGTTGATATAACACATCAATACAGTTTTTTTCCTTTTTGCTAATCCAGGCTTGAAGGAGTCTTGTAGCCAAAAGGTAGTCTTAAAGAGAAACTACACGAGTTGATAAATTCCTGTTGGCTGAGGGCTTGTGGGAAATACATAGGATGCACGTGGTAACAACGTTCTAGCCTGCACCCATGTTTCATCAGCCTGGAGGCAGCTGGGGAGAAAAGTCAGTCTGTGCACAGCTAGGGAAAGAAGGACTGGCCTATAGGCTGCTAAACTTAACTGATCTGCAGCTCCTCGAAATTCCCATTTAAGTTGGAAGACTTATACAAGCTTTCAGACAACACAATGCATAACTTTGAGTTTCCTCAAAAAACACACGCATGCACAAAATAGTTTTTGTTGTTAGTCATCTTACTGTAAACAATAAAGCTCTGAACTTATCATAAAAAATGGAGGTTGGGTTGTTTTTTGGTTTGGGTTTTTTTGTTTTTTTTGGGATTTGGGGTTTTTTTTAATGTCAAGGACCCTCCAAACATCTCAAAATAGTCATAGTTAACAGCTGTTTCAGCCTTTTTCTTTTTTTTTTTAGCCAAAATACTACACATTTCTCTTTAAAATCCATAAACTTTCACAATTTTCTCAGAAAATGGTGGCATGCATCAGTCTCAGAAAGTCTCTTCCTCCTTCCTTCCCAAATATATAGGGTCTCTCTGGACCATCCTGGCTTACTTTTCTTTGTGTACAGGCCTTTGCTTGTTGTTTCTTAGCAGAAGAAAGCTTCTTTCAAACTGACCTTTAAAAGTAGCTGACTTTAGTTAAGAACATTCAAACTGTACTTAGTTTCAGTTTACAGGAATTTGGGAAACAGAAGGAACAGGCATGGAAAAGTCCTTTTTCTACTTCTTGAGGAAATTCTTCCACACATATTCAGCCAGTGGAAGAACGTAAGAAGCAGCTGTCCTTTGCACAACTCTTACTGTATAAATAGCACATTGCTGACAGTTGAATCAAGGCTCTGTTGGGTAATAGGAGCCAACAGAGCAAGTAGAGAAGCAGAAAAATTCCAGGAACAAATCAAATATTTGAAAATGTAGATTAACTCAATCTCCTATTTACTTATTTTATTAAAAGGTCAGAATCATAATTACCACCAGTTGCGAAAAACATGTTTTCATTCACTGAGCAACATGATTTGGAGCAAGCCAACAGTTAATAAACCTTGTGGCTTTCACTCACCTGTGGCTGTTTCAAGCAAACCAGGCAAAGCCTGTAGATGTTCTAGCTGTCCATTGTTTGATGTCATTTCACAAAGAACGTCAAGAAGACGAATTGTAACCAGTGCTTCCTGTAAATGAAAATTACATTTCTGGAAATGGCTTATGAAGGAAACCAGAAGAACATAAAACTGACGATCTAAACAGAGGACAGGAACTCTCAGCACCTCAGGTTCTTTGCAGGTCTTCTAAACTGCCAAGAATAAATTTATATAAAATGAGGACATCTTTCTACAATAACAATAATGTATTACACTGCAATAATTTCTTTTCTACAGCCAAACAGTGTTATATGTGCCCTGAAAAATCATGGGGAAACCAAAACAGAGCCATAAGGGATAAAATTTTAACAAAAACAGAGTAGCTTCCAAAAGCAGAAATGCAGAAAATTACTAGCTGAGAAAATTATTTCTGTATAAATGTTTTCTTTGAGTTTATTCAGTAGGAGCGTCCCACTTTAAAGACACAAACACCGCCTGCAAGACACCAATTTGTTATCCGCAGGAATTCTGTAAAGTTCTGTGGTCAAATGAACTTTGGCTGCGAGAATTTACATTATTCTTGGGTAAATAGGATTGGGATCATAGATGCAGCATTTTGGTTAGCTATGAGACACAGAATTTTATTTGCATATTATTTATTCAGCCAGAGAACTATTTTTTCTCACAGACTATGTTGATGCGTGCTTATAATGACAATCCAGCACTTACAGAAACTACCTGAAGAGCATATGGCATAATTTGGAACACCACATACTGCTCAAGAACAAGATGATTCCACACAAGGTGTGGTACATAAACTGCAAGTAGCCTTGAAAAGGCTCTGACACAGGTCACAGTAACTATTCCTGCCTTGTCTGGTCCAGGAAAGAGAGACATTTTCTTACCAACAGTATATTTTTGAATCCATATAATCAATATAACATAATTGAACTCATCAACAATAGTGTTCAGTAATTAAGTACTACGATTATATCTATTCTTTGTTCCTTCCTATGCTCCTGGAAGATAACAAATTGATAGAAGGTCCAGATCCTAAAGCTGTATTTTCACTCTTTTCCTCATACAGGAAGGTGCAGGTCTTGCCCTAAGTTATTCAATAAATAATTCAATAAGTTATTAAATAAATTCCTTTCAACAGCACAAAACCAGCCTCTGAATACATTGGTCATTGTCCTGTTATAAAGTAAGAATACCCCAACTGTATTTCACAGACAGTAAGCAGGTATTCACAATTTTTAAGCCATTTTGCATTGTCGCAAGACAGCAGCTTAACCAAAAGCCTCTTCAGCTCCTTCACTTAACACCTTTGCACAAGAAAAGGTTACACGCTTTACAACTGTCAAGCGAACACGTATCAATAGGCAACTATAAATCACACCAGGAAGGTACAACAGCTCTTGCTGCCCATGTGTACCCCATTACCCACACACATAATGCAAGCTCTGTAGCAGCAGACACTTTGAGGTGTGTTTTTTTCTTTTCTCAGCCTTATCCTTTTTCACCTCCCCCCACCACCTTTTTCTTTAAATGCCCTTCTTCACTGTCCTCTACATATTTCTTCCCAGGGTGCTATACTACCACCTCTCCTTTTCTCTTATCCCATCACCTGGCTCAGTTCAGCAAATGCTCCATCTAGATTTGAGAAGAGGAACAGATTATGTAAAATGCACAAAAGAACCCCCAAATTCTTATCTATATTTGAAACTTGATACTTTCAAAAACTGTTTAAATATCTCTGGTTGGGTACACCCCCATGCCCCAACTTTACAATTTTTTTTTTTTTTGCCTCCACCTGTACAAAAGAAAGGCAATAAAGCAGAATACTTCCTTTTTAAGTTCAGCAACAAGATGCTGTTCAAACCCCAAAATATTCTGAAATCTGACAGACATCTTGATGTGGATATAATCTGATAAGGAAATAAGGAAATAATTGAAGAGTTTTTAACTAAACATACTTCAAGAGAGACTCAGAAAAGATGTTCCTTACAAAGAGATGAAATAAGAACTTAGAATCCAGGGAAGGGTTTTAGTTTGCAAGTATGCTTCAAAGTTAGTGAAAGCAAACTGATGTTGAAGTCAGGCTTATAATGGAAAAGCTATTTTAAACATTGGTTTAAGCACTGCAGAAGCATATGATTAGCTTTTCATTGGTTTGAGATGGAAGCGACAAGACCTGAGGTTCCCTAGGGAAAAAAGGCAGTGTCCACATATAATAAATTAAACAGCGGATGGGGCACCCAGACAACATTTTGGGAGTCAGGCCAGTTCAAGGACTGTTCCCAAAAGACAGTTTTCAAATGTGGCCTCCCAGTTTTGGAGGCTAAGACAGCTTACTAGTACAGACATAGCCTGACCAAGGCACTTGGCTTCAGGGCCACAGAAAAGTCCAGGAAGAGTTTAGTTTAATATCACAGATGTTGCCTAAAGCATTTTTAATGACAGACTCTACATGCACAATTGCATTTTTTTCAGTTAAGTACAACTCTTATGCAAAAACTAAAATATTTATATAATCAAGGAGAAATCGGTACAATTTTTGACCATTTCTAGTAAGAAAAGAAACTGGTTTATGAATTTAAGCTGGAATTTCTTTTCCCATGGCAAGCATATGTTATGAATAAATGTATACACACAATATGCATATACCCACGCTTTTTAAAAACTATTCTTGTCATTGCTCTCCATTTATTCAGCTATTACGACTTATATTTTGCGCTTGTTAAACGATTCATGTTTCCCACCAGTGATACTCAACTTATCACACATCAAGTTTATGTGAGAGAAGGATAAAAAGTCAGTGTCAAGCAGGGCAAGTTACACAGTAATATTCTCAATACTGCTGTCCCAGCACCTTCAAGTTGGACAGAGACCTCCTTCTGCTAGGCGCAAACAAATGTTTTTTTCCAAGAACTGAAACCACAGAATACTTGGAAAGTAACCACACAGGATTAAAAAAAAGCAGGGGGAGAGGGGAAGGGCAGAAAAAAGAGAGCAATGGAGAGAGAAGGGGGCGGGGGAAGATGGAATTGTCTCAGTATGTGTCCTCTTCCTGCCAAGCTGATACCTTTTCCAGAAGTAGTCAATTAAGTTTTTTAACATAACTTAGACTAAGCAGTTGGGAGTGTGTGTGGGAAAGCTGTGCTTCTTGGACAGATAAGAAGAGATTGCTGTGTGGTTGTTTTTTTTTTTTAATGCATCCAACTATCACCTCCTCATAAAGTGATTTTTAATACCTTCCCATAACACCTCTCAACATACATTTAAAATTCTTGTGCCCATTTAAACAAACAAACAAAGTCAAGTACAGCATTGTGTAACATTATCATATAAAAGCATTTAAAAATCAGTATTTTTTTCACTTTGATAGTAAATTAGTTGTGACAGCCGTTCTCAAGAGTTTCTACAAATGAAACTATTCAGGTTAGTTTTGTTTTAACAATAAAATGCTTCTGACTACACATGTATTGGGTAACACAATTTCAACATACCACTGTGGTCCCTTGGCAAGCTAGATGTGACTTTTCAATATCCTTTTAAGATATTAAGAAAATATGTTAATTACACTTCTGAAACTAAGCATGATTAATCAGTGATTAACTAATCAGTGATTAGTGAATCAGAATCAGTGATTAACTAATTCTATGTTTGAGTAAAACGTATTAAATTTCTTAAGCTTTTAGTTTTCTGGCTAGTTGTCTTAAAAAAACAAAACAGAACAAAACTCGCCCCCAAATCAGCTGAAAACATTAAAACTTTATCTATATGAGAGGGATCAAGAACTGAGACTAATATAACCTGGCAGTGCCTGCTCACAGTACAGTGACCTAACACAGCACAAATAAGGTCACTGCAAGTTATGGTGCAAGTTGCTTTCTGTATTCCCAAAGGCGTTGTTAGATCTTCAAGCAGCTTGTTGAAAGTAAGAGGAAAAATAGAACACCAGATTATTTGAAAAGACCTCTACCCTTAGATGGCCTAAACCTCCCTGCTGCACCACATGGTGTGGCAAGTAGCCAGCAACTCTTGGATACTTCATAAAGAAGAAATAAAATAAGGCCATGCAGGACTGCATCAGAGGTTCCCAAAGTGCAACCCACAAACCATCTCTGACCCATAAAAGCCTTCCTATTTAGCTTGCAAATGGACTTCATTGTGGCCATCCTCAACAGAACCAGTTCATTAAGTCTGAAGCAATAACAGATTTCTTCCAAGTGGACTGGAGTTGGGGCAAGTGTCTGGGTGCTCAGGAGACAGGAGCCCTCTGTCACTAAGAGCCCAGCAAGCTCTGCAACTTGATGCTGTGGATGCTAGCGGGCCTCAGGAGTGTCGCCTTCTCAGAGCCATCCAAGGTCCACCAAAGAGCCCCAAATCATGGGGAAATGGGGAAGAGTCAGTAACAAAAGCCCTCGCTTGCAGGGAGGATCACTACACATTTCAGACAGCTCCCCTGCGCTGAGCCAATCACACACACGCCACAGCTCTCCATGATCAGAACTTGATGCTCCAGGGCCCAAACAGAGATCAGGAATACCTGTCTTACAAGTAGCCAAATGCATTTTCAAAGAACTAGTATTTGGGACCTTAATGATGTATTAGTTATCAAATTATCATCAGTTATTGAAGTTTAACACCCACCCCACCCCCCAAGATTTACTTACTTTAGTACTACTAGGAAGAAAAAGCATTTACTCCATTTTTACCCCAATTTTAAGGGGGGGGGGGGGGGGGGGGGAGATGCCGCTTCCCACCTATAAATTAAATAAATATTTTAATTTTTTATTCCTATTTGAATAAAATATAATTCACAACCCAAATAAATTATAGAAGTGATCCTTAGTAAGAACATAATAAAACATCCAAACATGTGACAACTTGACCATTTTTTAAATTTTGAGATCTTTAACAATATGGTAGATTTATTTCTATCTCAAAGTACCATATTCTTTGTCATCCTCAAATTAAAAGCAAAACTGGGCTGCTGTCTTACAGATTCTCCTGTGAACTCTGTCACTGTTTTCCCAATATAAAGTAAACTGGGAATGTACACAAGTGCCACTTGGGTAATAGTGGCAATAAAGACTCACCACTTCAGATTCTAGTACTATAATGTTTTTTATCAGTCATACCTCATCTTCTGCATCTGCTGCAGAAGTTAACTTGAGCACAGCTTCACATTTCTCTTGGAAACAGCCAGAAAGGAAGTCAGCATGTCTCATGAACACATCCATTTCTTCACTGGTGACTGGGTTCTTCTCACTTACTGTCGCCATTATCAGCTCTAACAAAGTAACTCTAGAATCAGAAAACAACGTGTTAATCAAATTCACTAAGCCATAGAGAATTATCAGTAGAATAAGCAGATACAGTTGTTAAAAATGATACAAACCACTAACATGCTAGTACCAGAGCTGATTTTTAAAAATTAAGAAGTCTTATGAACACTGACAATCAGTTCCTGTTCGCTGGTTTATTTCTGCACACCATTAATTTAATTCATCATTCAATTAATACAATCTGGCCAGACAGTCAAGTCAATATTTTTCTCAAGTCTATTTCAATTTCTAATTTCTTATGTCCTAACATAACATTACTGTGACTGCATATTCCGTATGTCTAAAATTTCCACCAAAGCAGCTCTTAAAAGCTGTTGTTAAGTTCAGCAAAATAAACACAGACTATTTGACAGCTTCCGTTTGAAAATACCAGCTTTTCACAGCCCTTGCCTTGCACGCGCTCCTTCACTAATTCTCCTCCCCAACCCCAAAGCAATTCTGAGCAGGAACAGGGGAAATAAAAATTGATATGCACACTCGGTTCTTTACAGCTGTTTTATAATTGCCACTAGACAGACTACAGTAAATCCAGGTTAATTACTCATATACCCAGTAAAAGTTATTCAGTGTATTAAACCAGCAAGTAAGTGGATACATAGCGAAGCTGCTCTATAAAATGTACTTGGGTCATTTATTTTAACAGCTTTAATGTCGTTTTATTTCCGATACCCCTTCATGTTAGGGCAGACTGGGAGTATTTTGTGGAAGCAGGACTTTATCATGGCAGAGGCCCTCCTACAGCTTCCCTGTTCAACTCCAGCGCAGAGGAGCCCATGGGTTAGTGAAGTCCCACTGTAATTCTCTCAACCTGAAAGAGCGCTATTTATTGAATGAATTCAAGAGCAGGCTCAGGGTTTTCTTTCACTAAAATATTTGCAATTCAGATGGAAGGACTGACATTTAAACATGTGGAATAGTTCAAATGCTTTTTCTTTTTTTTAAATTTACCAAGCAGGTTGTCACAAGGGGAAGAGAAATGTCTTTTTCTGTGGAAAAAGCACGGTCACTGCTTTATTAACCTCCAAGAACCCACCCCTATTAATCACATAACAGCTACTCAGTTCTTACTAAACTCAACCCTCAATGTCATTAATACAGCTGCATTAAACAATTATCTGAATGAGGACAAAATGCTTTTTCAACACGGTAGCACAGAAATGCGCTCAGCACATTTGGGAAAGGGTGGACTCCAGACAGAAGGCTGTCAAACACTGGTAACCTCTCTCACAGGCTTCACTTATGTATGTGATGGAGCACCGACACAGAACAGTCGTTCTGTTTGTTCTGCAGGTTACAGCTGGGTACCACACGTTTGCCCATCTACAAACTACCAGAGTCCAGTTACCCAATGTCCCTGACTGAATGAAGGCTTTCGGATTTGGCGTACTATACAAAAATCAAGTTAAGTACACAGACATGTCATTCATCCCTAAGACATTTTACATTTTTACATGCCAGTTTTTACCAAGTTTAGAGCCTTTCAAGCATACGCTCAGTAAACAGGCTGCTCACAGACTTTATGATTACAGGAATTATTCCAATACAAGACTATCTCCTGCATAACAGAATTCCAGTCAGCTATTGTTGCACCAATAGTCCAAATAATACACATTTAATGACGACAAGGAATCCTTCTTTAAAGAAGTTAGAGGGTCACCACATACTTGCATAAACTGCATTAGTGAGATTAAATTATTGCCTATAGGGGAATTTTTTGCATTACTCTTCCTCTTGCAATATAATTGGGTGCCCTTTTAGACAACCATAATCCTTTTGGAGAAACAGGAGTGACATTAAAACACCACCTGTGCCTAAGTTCTTTTAAAGTTTTCTGTTCTCTTTAGGCATTCATGTCAAAACCATTTTCCTGAGTTTTCTTCCAGGCACAGTCATTCAGGACATGCCCATCTTTCCCGTGAATTTCAAGCAAGTCTTGCCATTCAGCCAACAATTTCCTGAGAGCAATGCTTTTTGTTCTGGTGCAAGTTCCCTTACACTCCTTTCTTCTATTGTTTCTCTCATTTTTCTTCCAAGACTCACCCCAATTTTTCCAAGTTAGTTCTCCCACACAATGCAATTTGCTCATTTCTTTCAAACGATCTCACAACTGTTTAGCCATTCAGATGACAAAGTTGGTTCCTACATGTTTGCCTATAGCTAAGTACAACAGATATGACAAATGTTAGTACCAGTTTTAGCATGTCTCATCGTGAATTTTTGCAACACTCAGTTCAGTACCTAAAATATAATTTTGTATATTATATTTATGATTATATTTCTATTCGGAAATGATTATGCCATGTCATCTTCATTTTCTTTAGGCACCACTTCGGAAGACTTTTTGTCAATCTCTTGCCTTTTGTTTCTCCTAGCCAAATTTAAACCAGTTCTTCCTGAAGCTGACCAAATTTGCAAGAACTTAGAACAACTACTATAAAGTATTTGCAATCATCAGTAAAACACATTGCTGTCTCCTATGGTCTGCAAATAAACCACAGCATTAAAGTGCAATTTAAGTGCAATTTAAATCTGGAAGCTCATTATTGCAAATTAAAGTGAAGTTCTGCTAAGCCTGTCTAAAAATAGTATTGTAAAATTCTATCAGTTTTATCACCGCCAAACAATTTTTGTATCAAGCGTGCTTGGTTTATAACCTCTTAGCAAGTGCCAGGCACCTGGGACATTCTTTCTCTGTGACTGGGACTTCTTTCCTGAAACACTTCACTGACAGCGATGGTTCTATGAGACAAATTAGATCCTTCCTCAAAATTTTCCAAGTCTTTCATCTTCGAACGATAGTTTTAAGCATCCTATTAAATGAAAATTGGTAGATTTGTGGTGAAGGACTACAGTCCAATGCTACCTTCATCTATCCTGTGTCTGTGAGTATTACCAAGAAAAACCCACCACAACACTGACATTAGCAGCCCTGTAGCTGAACATAAGCAAGAAGCGGTACCACTTACACTACTTGAGCGCCCGTTTCCCTGCTGGTAATTTGATCAATGGCTACATCATTCACTGAGAACAATTCACATGAAATAACACAAAAATCAAAACTAAAGATGCAAGTAGTTGAGCATCTTAAAAACACCTGAAGCTATTCAGTTGCATTTTTGTTGCTGTTAATTAAAGCAAGACCCCTTCATAAAAGTGACAACACAGATGTACTCATTTTGAAGATTTTACAATGTAATTAAGACTATCAAGGCATTAACTCACATTGTCCATGCTCAAGGCTAACCTGGATTAAAGCAAAGCAGGCTTTTTCTAAATACTTCTGCCAAATACTTGCACACATGTGCAGGGAAATCTCAAATCTGGCAAAGAATTCAAGAATCTACAATCTTTTGGCTCAATACCGTAGCCATATGTTTCTGCAATAATCACTTGCAGAGAAACAGCAGGCATTGTCACATCATCATACACTTTTCAAAGCCAGAATACCATTAAAAAAGCTGATCACATTATCACAGTATTTATTTCAGGCCATTTGCAAACTCAGACATGCAACCCCAAAGTGCTTAAACGTGTTTGGAAATGAAAGAGAAAGTTGTCCGGAAGTTAGGAATTTGTCTTTTAATTGGAAATTCAGATTCCAGATCCACTTCTACAACAAGAACTGCTTCATGGCATGCACCATGGCCACAGTATCACAAATGCACTAGATTTCAATTACAGGAAATACTTTGAATAGTGCAAATACTGTGAATAGCGCAAATAACTGCGGTTATGCAATTGCATATACTTTGGTTATCTAAGGCAACTGCCAACTTTAAGAGTCACCACTAACGTATGTATTCGCAAACTTTCTTAGCATATTTAATTTCGTTTCAGTAAATACATTTAAAGTAAGTGTATTTAATGTGCATGATGGAGAATACTGTATATTCATGAGCTCAAGCTGCTTTCCCCAGACACCTCAATACCACATCTGTCCTTTCTTCATTTCTATGACTTAGTCAGCCCTATTGGACACCCAATGCGGCAACTCTTGCGGTGAAGGCTTCTTGTCTCATTTTGAAACAATGAATTCCCTATGCTTTGGTTTATACGGTTACTTTTTTCTCCAGTTAATGACAGTCAAAATGTTTTTATCTGAATTGGATTTGTCTCCTCATATATCTCAAAAGAATGCATTCTTAAATATGCTAACGTTATATAGGAAGATGCCATGGCATGGTTTTCTTCTATAGCTCGGATGCAAAAGGACTACTTCTATACTGCTTACTTCCATATGTTTGACAGCAAATTAAGCAGTATCAAATTCATAATAAACTGTATTGTGATTATGTTTTTCAAAAACTTAACTGAGTTTACTTGATTTGCAGAACTCTTGGGATTGATAATAAATTCAGCGAATATGCTGTGACTAGCCATCCCGCATGTGATCATCCATATGATGCCCACACCAAAAGCCTTTTAGTTAAGGTAGCCAATCACCATCTGTACCACAGTGCATGCAACAAATCCATCTGAGACCTTTCTAGAAACTGATTACATCCATTGCTTTAAGTACAATTGAACAACCTAACCCAGTCCTGGCTGTCCTCAAAGGGATTATGAAAACATACAAACAAACAGTCATTCACTACATCCCCCGCAAGAATTAAATCTAGCTCATTCACATAAAACAGTCTTTCCTGCTAACTGGTTAAGGAGGCCCTACCTCCAGGCACAGTAAGCACACAGCTCATATTTGTTCCCATTTGGTCAGCCTGAATAAAGGAAAATGACAGTATTTCCCTCCTTATCATTCCCATCCCTTGTTTTCCATCCCATACCTATACATTAATGATATTTTATCTATGGTTCTCAACCTATCATATACTCTTTCTTTGCCTGCCATCCCTTTTGTTTCTTTATAATCTCTGATAGCGTGTGTACCCCCATTTGTAGTAATACTGTGGCTTTAGTCACAGCAAAAAACACAGGAAAAAAAAAACATTAAGGGACTGCTTTGTTTACTGCTTTGTCTTTCACCTGCAAAAACTGTAAGGGGAACTTGCAGTTTCCCTGGGCAAATGGGGAACAAAGTAGCCATGCTGAATACATAACCAGATCACAAGATCTTCAAGCAGTTGGAGGAGCTGTAAAATTATAGTACAGGATTTCCCAAAGTTGATTATTCTAACAAAATAATTTTTTATCTTCCCTGATTCTTTATTAAAGCAATTATAAATGAGCATTTGCCTGATTACAGCAATGGCCATTTCCCATCAATTCAGCATACATTTACTCAAACGCTTGAAGGAAAACTAGCTAGTTTCTTCCATGGTGAAGGTTTGTTGAAGCATTTTATATTTTCAATAGTGGACTTAGTAAAAGATTAAGTAATCATGGGCATCTACACATCTATGTTTTTTAGGTTCTGGTAACCAGTATTAGATACACTTCCAACTTTAGTAAAGGCTTCCTTTTAATTTCTTGTAATTACAACAGGAGTATGAACAGCTGAGGATATTTCAAATACAGCTGTAAAACACTGCAGGGTGTGGTGCTCTTACGAAATCAAGACACAGGCATGAAATCTTGTCTTTTTTTTTTTTTTTGAAGTATTTCTTTACCGAGTAATGGCGCCAACCTGGATTCTGCAACCCTACATAAATCACTGCCAGTTGTGGCTAAGCTGTAATGTTAACCAACCAATTTAAAACCATTACTGACATAGAAACATGTATTTAGAGATTTTGTGCCAACTATGAAACCACACAGTTTTTCAATCATGTGAACAGGATACTCTATATGGAATGCTAAATACTAAAAGCCACACTGGTTTTTGGGGTTACCTTTCTTGATTGCTCAGTTTGGCATAGAGGGCTTTTACCAACTCTGGACATTTCAGCAAATGGTCTGTAACAATCAAGAACCTAAAGAAAGAAAGAAAAAGAAAAAAAAGTGTTACTGGTGCTACAAAACCAGCACATTTACTCCAAATGGTGCTGGTTATTTTTACTTGTTGATGACCACGTGGCATGCTTCTGTTCCTATTTGCTAATAGATACAGATTGTCACAAAATAAATGCACATTGTTCTGCAGTATTTTTCCTAATACAGCAATGGCCATTTCTCATCAATTCAGTGCACTTTTACTCACATGCCTGAAGGAAAGCTGGTTAGAGTCTTTTGCCAGTTATACAAAAGGCACACCACAATTCAAATAATAAAACACTCATCCAATTGTTTAAGTATCTCAGCAAAAAGCCTAAGTTCAAACTTCGAAACTATTATGCTACTCATCATAATACTGTTTTTAGCCCACCAAACAGTCCAAAAAGTGCCCAAATAAATTCTCTTTTAAAGAAATTCTAACAAAGCTTCGAAGCAAATGGAAACTTCTTTGTCAGATGGAAGGCAGCAAAATACTGTCCTCAGCTTACAAAAAAATACCCTCCTTGCGTAATAGGAACCTAAGCTGATAACCAAATCTAACTTCTTGCTCTACAAGTCAGGTAGGTATGGTCAGTCCACCCTTGTGCTAATGCCAATATTTACACTGATCACTTTCCCAAGCACCATTCACAGCAGTCAACAGCAGATGCTAGTCATTTCATGTCAACCCAGACACATACTCTCAACATAATGGGAAAAAACAAAGTATGTAAAAATATTTTTCTCCTCAAATTACATTCCTAGGAGTATTGGCAATGTTATATATGCTGCACAGGTATATGCATACTAAAATATGTATTTTTAAAGCAGCGTGTCCATCTACTGAAATATAAAATAATTACAGGTCAAATCTCAGAGCATCCTCTGAGCTGATGAAGCTACTGAGAAAGAATAGCTAAAATAATATGAAAACCAAGCAATTTCAACAATCCCTCTACCTCCTCCCTACTTTTCACTTTGCTGACCAGCCTTTTATTTTGTATATCTGTAATCCACTACATAGCCAACAGGAAGATCACATAGAAGCCTTGCAGTTGCAACAAAGTATTTTTTGGACAAATATTCAATGACAATTGGGGGAATAGGAGAACAAGAGGTCCAAAAGATTAACAGCTATTCTATTTCTAATGGTAACTGTGGACTTAGCCAGCATCTGGTTCAGTTACTGTAAAATAGACGTTTTTAAAGAGGGGGAGGAAGAAAAGCTATTTTATGCTGTGATGCTGTGCTTTTTTTTTTTTTTACTCTTATTTGTACACACATTCAAGGAAAAAAACAGTATAGGCGTAGGGAATCATCAACTTAAAACTGGCATTCTGAGCAGTGTAGCATTGATTCAAGAGTTTCTCAACACAAATCTGAACCTACAGACTTCCCCAAAGTCAAGAGCACAAATGTGTTCCAACTGAGCAGCACAGACTCAGCCATAACAACTGAATCAAGCTATCAGCAGGGCAAAGGGAACACTTCTACAGTTCCTGAACCAACAATACATGGCATATGAGCCACCCACAGTTAAACCTTCAGAATGGTAACAACTGACTTTATTTTTTTTAAGGATTTGAGTAGAAACAAACGCTTTTATCTGGAGCTGTGAAAGAAAAAAGCATAATAATCAGAGTTGTGCAGAACACAGTACTTAGCCTCATAAAGTACGAATTTCAGCTGATAATGAATAATGGTAGAAGGAGACAATCTGAAGCCTGATTTTTCAATTTTGCAGTTGGGACTATGAATTAAATCTTAATTTTCATGATTAACATTACTTTGAGGAAATCTTGACTATTTGCCTTGTAGTTAAAAAGTGACCAATAATTATCACAGAAAGATCTAATGCTAATAGGTGCACATTAGTGATTACTATTGCAAAGGTCTGTATTTCAGCCATTACTTGGGTCTACACTCTTGTATTTATTCACACACATCTTTCATGCTCTGTGGACTAGACGGCTAACGCTTGAGGAGCTTGCAGTATTTCAGAATAAAGTTTCTGCTTATAAAGGAGCATAAACTTCTGTATATGCTTTTACCCTTTTAATTTCATGATGTGACGTAACACCTCAGAAATTTCTACTTCTATATTTAAGTTTCTCTTTTGCTCATCCACTTCCCACATTACTGTATCATAAAGAATAGAGCAGTAGCATATTGTACAAGAGCATCACCAAGAGATAACAGAAGAATTAGTAGTGGAATAAAGCACTTTCAACTCTTGCTACGATGGCCAGAAATTTTGATGGTAGTTAAGCAAGGATGCAGCAAATTAAATCTAGTATCTTTATTCCTCAGCTCTCCTGTTTTTCATTTGGGGCAGGAGAGAAGAGTAAGAAAAGTAAGACCATCCACAACTCTGAAATAAAAAGACATTCAGTTTTGGGTTACTGACTGAATATGGCATTTCAGATGCACACAAAAGGCTTTGGTAGGAGATTTAAACTCTCTTTGGGGGCCAACAGCAGAACCACTGGGATAAACTGAGGACCACTGTAATTTAGTGAAGGAAATAGTGAAAATTAAAGTTGTTATGCAAGCGTAACACAGTAACAAATGAACAGTGTTAAATATGCCAATTTTCTTGACTTTAAAAATTGTTTGGCTAAAATCCTAAAAAAATCAAGTGCTTACATAGCAGATAAATACAGCAGGAGATGTTCAGTTCAAAGACTTCACAATAGCACAAGGGCTGCATTGTACCAAACTGAACTTGAGAAGCAGCCAAGATAAAATGGTATAAGCCACATTTGTGCTCAGTATATTCCAAATGACCACTAAGATTGCTCCAATCAAAGCCGGGTATAAGCAATCAACTTTATCATCAAATGTCATGCTCCATATTAAGTTGATTTGATCCCATTAGCAAGTTTAGAAAACAGTGTCCTCGGTCTCGGAAAATGAGGTAGAAACCCCCACAAATGTTTTAGAAGAAAGAAGAAAAAGACATGGCTATTCTCTATTTGATCAGCAAACTTCTCTTCCGATCTCAAAATCAAAAGCATTTTCCATCATTCTACAATAATGCTACTCTATCCAAAATATTTAGTAAGAATGAAATAGCTATTTTTACTGTAGTTTAACAAAAAAGTGTAACAAATCATCCAAATTTTGAGGAAAAAAAAAAGATGAAAATTTAGACAGCTAACCTTTCAAAGCCATGTCACCAGTCTTTTTAGATGCTAAAAAAGCAATATGCCTCATGAGGAACTGTTTGGGACTGGAACATGTTTTAGAAGCAGAAGTATTTTTTGTCTTTGCACAAGAATATAAGCATCCTATCAAAACTATTTAAAAAACAATTACAAGTATAAAGCTACTTAATAACAAGTGGAACACATGTGCTGTCAAAAAGACCTCTAGAAACTAGGTAACTCATCCCACTCAACCACCAGCACTTCTCACTCAAAAGAAGAATAAAGAAACACATTTCCACATTTAAGGCTCAACCCCAAGTATCAAGCACCACAATACTCCTCTCCTGAGCTGAATCAAGCACAACAGTGAACATCCTTCCATCTTCAAAAGGCATTACCCATAATGAATGCATCCTCCTTACTGGCCATGATACTGTCCACCAAGTTAACTCGCAGGTCTAGAAAACTGAGTTCAGATTGCCTGTAATATTTCTCTGATTCAGAAGACACTCTCATTCAATTTGATAGCTACATCTGAAAGGCGCTAAAAAGAGGTTTATTTTTACTTACATGCAGAGTTGGAATCATTTTTTTCTGAGGAGCTACAAGAAAAAACTGGAAGATGATTAGCAATATATAATCACTTCCTGCTCCCCCCTTTCCACAAAATATACAAGAAGAAAGAGGTGACAAGATAAATAAACGTGTGAGGCTGGGCTTTGAAAGATTGGGGAAATCTGTGCCAATACACTGCTACTGCAAATAGAAAGTAGAAGCTACTCAGATCTCTACAATTAAGGAAACTTTTCCAATTGTCAGTACTATTTAAAACCACAGTTGAACTTGGAACCTGCAACATAACTCCAACTTTCCTGGAATTAAAAATAAGAATTACTTTCTGGAGAGTAGAAGAAGGGGGTGGGGGACACCCTAAACTGTCAGAGAGAAGAGACAGAGTTGCCAGCCCAAAATGAAAAAAAAAAAAAAAAGATAACATTTTCTGGTTTCTGCACCACATGCATACCAATTAAGCAACAAGCGTTCTACTGAGGAGTTCCATCTTTGCCTTTAAATCTGTGCCCATGGGCGAGACTCCTTGCCACAGGAGCACTAGTTTCTGTCCACACTTCTTCTTTCCATAAGCCAGGACAAAATAACCAAAAGCAAAAAATGGGGAGGGGGAGCCCCACATCCTAATCTTTACAGTCATCATTGAGCTGTGGTTTCAAAAAGAGAAAGTGGATGTTCAGAAAATCTTACTTCTAATGCCAAACAGCTGACCACACTCTTAATATCATTTTTCTGGAAGCCAAAAGGCATATTACGCCTCTTATTTTAAAATGGAGGATTTTTGTTCCTTGCTCTTCAGGAATCAAAAAATACAACCTGTTTTTTCTTTCCATAGTAGCTACACTGCCCCATGCACACACTTGGAAAAACTGATGACACAAGCTATACTCTCATCTCTAATGGAACCACCAAAGTATTTCTAAAATAAACAGCTTTTAGAATACACATTGGTCTCGGTTAGCATAAATTATAATGTAATTTTGTACTACTTTTTCCTAATTATTTTACAAAACACATATGTTTGCAGGTTCAATATTCTAAAATAGATTTCGTGGCATTCTGTGCTGGTTTCTCTTCTAAATACAGTAGCTTCTAAACTGTGTGACACACTTTGCTGCTGTTGATCAATACAAACCCGAAAGGGAGTGGATGTGGATGTGTGGGGAAACACAGAGGAATGACTTTTTAAAACCTCCACAATTTTCCAGAGCCTAAGGCATAGCTCTTTGCATGTTTTAAGAAAAACCTTTTACTAAAAAAAAAAAAGGCAGCGCTTGGCAAGCCTTTTCAGCATACTGCACCTATGATAGGGGATACTGCTTGTGCTTTCTTCTTCCCTTGGAACTGCAAGGGAGTTTGTTACAGAGGACTCTTCAGACCTTGGTAATAATCACATAGAAATAGAGTGAGTAGGAAATACATTTCAGATACTGAACAGTGTATATTCCAGCTTTGTTTCCTAAAGGAAGAATATGTCCAATTCCCAGATAGCATCCTTTGGTAGGCAGCAGCTGTTGAAAGAAAGGAGCACTGGAAAAAGAGTATTAGCTTATGGAGTAAATGTATTTGCTTACGTGTTTAAAACATGTTCAACTTAATATGTCAACACTTCAGAAGAATTAAATCAGCATACCATTACAGAGGTATATTGGAAAGATGGAAGATACACATAAAATAAATTATTGTCTCACAAGGGCTTGAAAACCATGCTCCTCCCTTTGAATAGAAACAGAAGATGGAACATAGGGGTGGAGGAAGCAGAACCAAAAGATGCATACTGCAGAAAGACCTATCACAGTTTAAGAGACAGATCTTCTGCTCTTAGGAAACATAGAAAAGAACTAAGTAATACTAAAAGAAAAAAAAATATCACAAGAGGCTGGAAGCAACAGAACTGAAGTTGAGAGTTTTAAAAGCTTTCCATGGGCAAGGAAGCATTTGAGAGTGAATGCTAATCCCACAACTGTGATCATGACCAGAGCAAGCTGGAAGCAACAGATCATAACCAACCCCTGAAAGGGGGAGCCTGCATTAAAGGACAAGGTCTCAGGACTAAAGATAGGACAGGAACGGTCACTCATGCACCAGGCTGTAGCAGCATGGAAGTTTTTCACCGAAGTAAGAGGGTATTAATTGTTATGCTAATAGCCTACTTAGTAGCTGCATGTTGCAAAGAACAACATGTTTTCTAGAACACAACTGCACAGCAAAGAACCATCAAGGAGATAGGATCATTTAATTAGTGTATGCCATAAATCAAACCAAAGAAAGGAAACTAACTTGTTTCTGCAGAGCCAGTGTCTCTGCAAAGACATACGCTTTGAAGTATATTCTGTAACATCATACTCCTTGAAACTTTCAGAGAGAGCAGGCTCTGGGCAATCTTCACAAGCCCAACTACAGATCCAAACATTCAGGACAAGACAGGTAAGTTTCAACGGCTTTCAGTCCTGAAAACTTCCAGTTTCTTCTTGCTCTAAGATTTTAGCCAAAAGCTACAAAACAAAGGGGTATACAGCCAGTCAGACAATGTTTTGAAGAACCTCAGTTGGAGATACACAATCTGCCTCCTCAGATCATTGCTCTTGGGAGTGAGACCAGCAGCAGCAACCTCGGAAGAGCTCCTAGTATTCAAGATTACAGGATTACTAGCCTGAAACAAGTTCAGGAGCTGTGTTGACTGGAAGTGTAGAGGCAGTTTAAAAATACATTGTCTAATATAGGTTAATTAATACTATTTTAAAATGCCACTCAGCATCTAGTGTTAAAGGCAGCAAAGGTAACAACATTAAAAAAAATAATCTTGGAGCTGTTTAGAGGATGAAGCTTCGAAAAGAGAAAGAGGAAGAACTATCAGTTCTTAAATCAAGAAAGTATTTATTAAATGTGTGAATTACATTCTGCTACTTCACAGATTTCAGAGATAGAAACATTTCTGATGCTTACAAGTAACCGCAAGCTTAATGATATGAGCCTTCAGACCATCTGGTCTGGATAAACAGGTATGATCATACAAGGACTGAATACAAAATTTGACCAGGGCATTCCTTATAGAACTGACTTCCTTCTTAAATTCATTAACTATTTCTTAGCTCATAGCATGCCACAGAAAATACTTAAGAACAAGTGTATCACTCATGAAGCCACAGTGCTGTGATGCACACATTAAGTGTTACCTCCCTTTCTTCCAAGTTCTGAGGCAATTTTTGTTATGTTGTCAATCTACAAACACTTTAAAAAAGTACCAGTGCTTACAGTCTCAAAATCTCACTATGGTGATCTGCAAAATAGCTCTCCTCTGCTTCAAAAACTGGTTAGAAAGTGGATGGCTTGGCTTTCTATCACTGATTAGATTCAGAAGTCACTAAACTGAGGCCTCATCTCCCATAACCAACCCCTCTCAGGAAGCATAGCCAACACTTCAGACATTCCCTCTTCCCCAGTGGGAGATCCTTGTCTTCTACCAAACATTTCATGACTCAAGAAGTAGGCAAATGTGACAGGAAAATTCCAGAAGGCTACGTTCTGCCTGTAAAGATGCTTCCTCTGCTCTCTTTAACTGGGAGAGGGGTTTATGGCAGACAGAAGAGGAATGTCAAAATGTCTGGTACAAACAGCTGCTTCTAAAAAAGGAGCTCTGAGGAACTGCTCAGAATAATCTCAGATTTCTTCTGACAAAGGCTTCTCCCTGTAGAACTGCTGCAAGACTGGAGGGAGAAGCCAAAGGTATCACACTTTGAAAGAGGTTCCTCCTGAATGTTCCCTAAGGACTTTTTCAGCTTGGAGATGGAAAAGTGGACTCTAAACATGAATGTGGGATCACGAACAGAGGAAGAATTGCAAATTTACCAAAAAAAGATTTGAAAGATGTGCTTGCCCTCCTGTGATGGGTGAAGAGTAGAAAACCCAACATGTGCTAGCTGAATGGAGTAGTGAGGACCCCATGGGAGAGACTACAGTTCAGCCAATGGCCTTAAATCCAAATATTTGTCCTGGATGTCCTCTCTCTGTCCTAACGGTTCATGGCAGCAACTGCAAAAATAACATGAGCATCGTAAGTGTTTATTTGTGGAATTCACTGGATACTAACTTAGAGGAACATTAAGTCATAAATTTCAGTGCACAATAAAACAAAAGGGAATAAAATAGTGAGTAAATTTTTGCCTGTAACCAAAACTCACCCGGTTATTCAAAGAAAGATTTTCAATACCTAAAAGCAGCATTTGACAACAAGAAAGCCCAGCCAAGAAGAACAAACACACGTGGCATTCACTTTTTATTCGGCGTAATACGAAACCAAATGCTCTAGCTGAGACACAAGAAGGTAGGGAGGAATTAAGTAATATTTTTAACTTTAAAAGTAAGAACATCTTAATTGCAGCCATTTGCTAGTCCAGCAGTGAGCATAACCTCCTGGAAGAAGAATAGTTTGTATCTCGGTTAAGCTATATAGTGCCGTAAAAGCCGCTTAAAAATGGTTGCTGTGCACTTTGTTAGCTCTGGTGCAAGGGACCGAAATCTTTACAACAGAGTACTGGCTGTGTTGCAAATACCGCGGCTATGTAAATTCGTTTAAGCAATCCTAGTGGTATGTACTTCAGTGAGAGCTGAAGTACAGCTCCAAATTTTCAATGAATTGCTGACAAAATATTTTTTCTACAGTCCAGCCAGAGATGCATCCAAAGCTTAGCTTTGACTTCATAAGAAAAGGGACAGAAATCTTTTTATGCACTTTTACATGATTATATCTCACACATACTCTTCCATATCAGAAAGTAACATAGTTCCTGAATGGGGCGGGGGAGGGGAGAAAGTGCTTTAGTAATGAACCAAGAATTAGTTCAAACCAGGAAGATTATATGCAATGATAAAAATGGACACCAAAGCAAAAGCAGCAATACACCAGAGTCCAAACTTATTCCAAACATATCCTCCAAACAATGGCTCTGCCTTTCACATGCCTAATTGCAAAAAATTAAATTCATTTAATACCCAAAAATGTTTTAGAAACAGAAGGCTCTAAAGAAAGAATAGCTAATACTGGCATAAGGCACATGCAAACCTACACATTTCAAAAGCTGTCCTAAAGAGACAGCATTACTACATGTAAGGAACTACATGTAAGGAACAACACTGACCCAAGAACAAAGCTTAGCTTTTCACTTATCATTGTCAAAGAATGTTCTCATATTCAAGACAAAAATCTTCAGCTTTCATCAGCCAAAGTAAATAACATTACTTCTACCAAAATAAGAAATCTTGTTTACTGTTCAGCTTTTCTGTTCACAGTGTAGTACATGTTAGGAAGCCATTTCTGGACACTGCTTGCTCTGTCTGATCACAGGAACAGACCAGGGCTTTATGCTAGTAAATGGAGAGCAGTGAGAAGTTCACAAGAGTTTCCTATGGAAAATAGATGCAACATGGCTGGCATCAGTAGAGCTTTCCCCTGAATTTGGAGAACCAGCAGAGAAAACTGATGGAGTAGGCCGGACACAAGAAAGTCAGCACAAGAGCTGCCTAGCTTGCTTCCTGCTGCTCAGCAATAGGAAAAAAGCAAAGAAAGCAAGCAAGCAACAGAAGGTATCACCATTGCACTACACAATTGTATCCATCCACATTTATCTCACAGTAGAAGGGATTAGTGCTAATAAAAGAAACAGGCTTTCAGACCCAGCTCAAGACTACCCTCAAAACAAACCAATTCTAATATTCTAGGAAAAAGAGAAAACTATTTAGACTGGGAGGTTCAGCTGTGTGACATCAGGTGTCATATTTGTAAACACTCTTACAGTAGGTGCTTTACAAATGGAAAAATGATAGGAAAATGCAAAGAAGAATCAGAGATACAAGCTGCAGGTAACTTGTGACAATGTAGTCACTTATTCATAGGATTAAGCAAATATCCTCTGTAATTAAAGCTAAAGTAAGAACAACTTGTTACCTATGAAATACATGCTGCCAAGATAACAGGAAAAAAAACTCTATAATTTGGAAAAAAAAAAGATATTGCAAGACTTTACAATGATTGTTCTACTTGAAACAAGACTACTAACTTTGTAGGCTCTTCCAAACCTTTAACTACACAGAAATACACCATGTAGTACAGGCATGTATGGTCTAAGATAAAAGCTTTACATTAGTTTACACACTGACCTATGGCTAACTGGAAGAGGGGAGAAAAAAGAAAAAAAAAATCATAACCAAAACCAGAAAAAAAAGTCTTTGTTTAAATCAGTGTTGCATAAGGAAAGGTACACACTAGCAGATTTCAATTGAAAATATGAAAAACAAACCTCTTACACCAACGTTTTGCTTTTTTGGATGTGAAAATGTTACTTTCCTACCTCCTTCTCCGCACCAAGTAGACCAACGATACTACATGTATTCTAATACAGAAATATCATAGTTTCTTTCAGGATGGATTTTTTTTTTTTTAAGTCTAATATGAAGAAAGAACTTATTTTTCCATTTAAATTACCCTTAACCATGCCAAATATTATCTCACAAATACGAACAGATGAACACAAGGGAGAATCAGAGAGTAAATGTGTTACTTGAGATGGGAGACATAAGAAATGGAGTATTAGAAGAACAAATTAAATGAGGATCAAGAAACAGGGGGAAATAGGTACAACACAAATAACAAAAAGGCTCTAGAGACAGAAAAATCGGTTCCTTTCTAGCAAGGAATTACCTTTTTCACTTTCAAAGTAATGCTGTTTGAATACCTATTCAATGCTCGATACTGCACTGTTGTAATACACTTTCTGGTTTAGATTTTGCAATTGTGAATGCACTTTACCTGTCTTGACTTGAAAACAGTGCTGACATTATTGAAAGATTTCCATTTATAATTCAGTTCAAGATGACTGTATAAAATGCCAAGAAACTTGTACTACAAACTCATTACTTTTTCTTTCAGTTGGGAAAACTGAGGATAAGCTTTGAGACTTAACTAGCCAATGTTAGAGTACTATGAAAAACAAATAAATGTATTATTTTCTTAACACCTGGAAGATATTCCAATGCTTTTTGTGTATTTACTGCATGAGGAACTCAGGATTCTGAGAGGAATTAGAGGGCAAACATTCTGCAACTGCCTTACGGCAGGAGTAGGATTACTCTTTTCTACCCATCTCTTTTCCTTCATCACGGTCTTATATCTTGTATAGAAGTTTGCCACCTTTTAATTTCAAGACTACTCTGAAGAGAGACCATTTCCCACCCACATCAAACATCCATAGTGGAAGTAAGACATTTTCATTGATCAACATCAACAGAATGCACTTCAGACTACAAAGATCAGGGAAATTGATACCTGGGCATTTATTTTGATGCTGCATTTATTCTGCAGTGACCTTCAAAATACAAATTTAACAGCATGACAACCTCTTCCACCTCTCCCTGGCTTTCACATCTCAGTCAAAATACATTTCAGCATATCTTCAATACATAAAGAAAATGAAGGATAATCAAGATAATGATCTGAAAAGCAATCTTTCACATGTGTTTATACTGACAGATGCCAAAACTAAAGACTCAGTTTGTCACTTTTGAAATAGAAGTCCGCTCGCCTGACCTGAAACTTTAAGTTTGCTTTCTGAAAGCTATTTATGTCCTAAGCAAATTGACCTGGTTATGAAAAAAAGCCCAGCCACAAACTAATTTTGAAGTAATTTTTTCAGTACAAAAGCAAATTATTAAATGACATTCACTTTTCAATCATCTTAACTCTGTTTAGAGACTTTCCAAATAACTAGTAAAACCCTGACAATTCTTCCTAATTAAATTTTGAATTTAAACATGACCTTCAAAAGAATGCTACAAAAAACATACAAACTATCCTTTTTTTTCCCCTTGAAATGCATCATATAGCAATTAACTGAACGTGTATCCTTGGTGATGCAGGGCAGAACATTTCTCAAATGCAACATTTCTCAAATTGACAACAATGTTTACAAGAATGGCCATTAGCAAAAAAACATAACAGCTCAATGGAATAAAGCCACTGATTAGGAGCTCTTGAAGTATGAAAATGCAATGTACAAGATTCACAAACAAAATGCCTGCTCCGTTTTGGTATGAAAATGATTACATGTTGCACTAGACAACAGATTTATCACAAAAAACCAACCAAACAAAAAACCTCCATGTTTTATGTAGTACTCACAAGCATTAGTCATACAAGTCTTCCTAGCATGCCCCAATAACTGAAGTCTGTAAGACTATATTCTACATCAACTTTATTTCAAAAATCTCAACAAACCAGCACACAAATATACATTAGTTTGCATTCTAGAACCCTGTTTCATTAAAAAAAGACCATGATTTTAAAATTCCTGCCTATATCCTTAACAAAAATGTATTCTTGTTTTAGAAGAAATCAAAACAGTCAGTGAAAGTATCATGAAAATTATCTCTATACCAAATAACTAACTTCTAAATAGATCTTCATTCACTACTTAGCAGTGTCACAAATTTAGACATTTTAATACAGGGATTTACACTAGAAAAGCACCTAATTAAGAGGGGAGAAAAACAATCTAAAGATACATACGACCACTCAGACTCCAACTGCTCTTTGTAGACTTTCAGGACATGGAGAGCCACAGTCAAGTTCCCAGGATCCAGCAGTTCTCTCACTTTCTCTGAATTAAGGCAGGTGAACAGGACCATACAACAATAGGCAACAATTTTCTCATCATTGTATGTTAGGCATATTCTTCAAGAGAAAATAAGGAGTTAAGAGAGTAAGTTAAAACCGACCCTGGAAAAACAGACTAGTGGCATTCAGCTCATCAAGTTGTTGTTCTTCACTGTCTGTTAGAGAATCATGAGTTTGTCATTGCCTAAGTGGGATAGAAGTCATCGGCAAAGAAAAACATCCAACTCCTAGCTGAAGGTCGAACTTACAGGCAATTTACAAAACTAATGCTAAATTGGAGATCTAGGAATTGGGTGAAACAATAATAATTATCTGCTTCTATTATCATAAGGTCTTTCTACATCCAGTGCTGACAAGTGGACTCCAAAAACACACTCAGAATGAGTATCAAATTGAATGAATGTGCCTTCGTTACTAGCTCACTACAAAAAATGTGGCCAAATACATCAACAATATTGTCATGAGTCTGCACAAAACAATTTATATAATATTTCATTACACATATGTCATCAAACCTCCAGGAAGATATTTTGGTGAGGTTAGGAGGAGGGCAAAAGGATTGAAAGATGCTAAGATTAATTCACTTTTGTAGATTCTATCTGATCCACAAATACTGACAGGTCTGCACAGCAGCAAAGTGAATAAAGAAAAAGCTATGTTCTTGGAAATGAGTATAACTACTTGGAAACACTTCTGAAATAAAGCTTATGTTTGAACCTCATCATTTGAAACACAGTTTTCTTCCAGTTTCTGTTAAAATCGATTTACTGTTAGTTTAGAACAAGCAGGTTTTTAAAGGTCCTGACCCTTGCGGTTGACTAACAAAAAAAACATCTACAGGATATGGTCTCAACCATCCCATTCTCCCCAAAGTTATTTTTCAAAGCTTCATGGTGCTAGTAGAGGCACAACTATCATGTACAAAAGATTTGAATATAACCACAGAAATTACATTATAAAAAAAAACCCGCATCCATGCTTACAAGAAGAGATCTGGGAAAGCACACTTCCAAATGCTATTCTGGGAATCTCTGTTTCCTGCTGCAATGTTTCCAAGAAACTGGAGGCTACAACGAAGAGCTGAAAAAAAACCCAGAAAATATATTAACAGGAATTCAAAGAAACACTAATAAATTTCATATAAATTACAAACTTTTCAACATTACAGCCATACACTACAGAATCCATCTCAATTAAGCTTTGGGTGCAGTATTTCACTGTTACTGTACATAAAAATTTGTTTTCCCTTCTAATGCAAATAATTTTACAAAGTAGTCCAGAATTATTAAAAAAAAAAAAAAATCAAATTTTTTTCCTCAGTTAGACTTATATGAATATCAAACATTGGTTACTAGTGATTACAAGAACTAATTGACTCTGCCAAGGTTTAACACAGAGTGAAATCAATGAAAGCTTGGAGCTACAGTTAGCACAAACTGAAGCAGACCCATGCTGAACCAGTGGCTGCCACATAGCAGTGGCCATTTTGCCTCTTCCGGATCTGAGGTGGCTGTCTTCCTTGTATTAAATTAACACAAATAGGCCACCTGTCATCACCTGAACTCTGCAAGAGCAGCTCTGCCTGCTACTAGGAGATCTCCCCAGGCACCGTCCCCAAGCTGGCCAGAGACGGCTTGAAAGTTTTGTTGCAGCAGGTAGAGACAGAGCAAGAGAACTGAATCTGTTCCCTCGCTACCCACATTAAATTCTATTTAGCTGGACAAATAATTATATAATATGATGATGTGCTCAATACCTCCTGATTCCTATCCCAGAAAAATTAAAGCCAGTACTCCAAGTAACTTTGCCTCCAATTTTAACACTGAATTTAATATGGCAGATTTCTGCTATCACTACAAAGGATTTATTCCAGCCTCCTCTCAATACAGACTTAAAATATGGGGAGATGATATTTCACCATACAAGTTAATATCCTAGAGCCCACCAAAAGATGTAGATTCATGAAAAACAAAAGCATGAACCCACAGATCTCACAAAATTAAAACACTTTTTTTTGGCTTTATTGACAGGTCTTAATAGCCTGGCCTTTATTAATAGGTTGGCAAAGAAACTTAAAATTAAATGTTAAAATGCAGTTCAACAGATATGACAAACAGCAGCTTATTACAGATGGAAGTGGCTGATATTGCCAGGTTCTGAAAATATAAAGTTACGTTTCTTTGAAAGGTGCTGTGCCAGGTGGCAGCCAGATTTTCTTTAGAGGTCTGGGCATATGTCCTCTCAAGAACAAAAAGAAAGCAAGTCCAAAATGAGGTCACTTGAGCTTAGGGAATAGTACTTTTTTTTCCATATAGATTTTTTAAGCCCAAAATATTTATGTCCTCTCCATAATGCATTTTGAATTATCTTCTCCTTTATGCTTTAGCTCTCAAGATCTCTGTTCTCTCTCCCTGTACATGTGCACTTTTTTATTATTTTCTGCCCATCATTACACTTCTGCTTCTCCCATCCATCTGGTTCCCACCCTGCCGACTCAGAATTTTTCTGAAGGACAGCAAGTATGGGCACGCTACTTTTCTAGCAGACATTTTATGGAAATACTTCTACTGCTAAAAAAAAACTAACAAGGCAGTAAATCCTACGAATAAGGTATTAATTCTCCTGGTGAACTCCTTACCTACTCTATATTGAGAAAGATCTCTCAAAGAGGCATGAGATTGGTTGTTTATACTCAAATCTGTACCTGAAATTTTCTTGACCCTTTTCAGCTATCAATTACACTTTGGTCATTAGAGACAAAGCTGTCAGAAAAATACTATAGACTAGGGAAAAAAAAAAAAAGTTAAAAATGTTTTAAAAGTTGCCATTCTTACTGTAACAGTGACGAAATGCTACGAACACATTTGCAGTACAATAATAAATACCTACAAATTCGCCATTAATCATACAATGGAGTCAACATTTATGAAAGCAGCCAACACTGTCCTTGTTACATTGCGATACCCCGAACAAGCAAGAAGGATCCAGGAAAAGGCCATGATTCAGTGCGTGTACCATGGAAAAAACAGTTTTATTTGTTAAGTGCTTGTTTTTAACCAGTAACAATTAACATTTTGCTTTTCATTAGAGGACATAAATCAATATATGGGCAAGCAGATAATCTGTGAGACAAAAGCGACTGTATCTATTCACAACTAAGCAGAAAGAGTATGTCTTGATAATGCAGCATTTCCCCATGCAAGTAATCTCAGCAATTCAAAGAAAGATGTGATTCTACAAGCACCTGAGGTAATTGAGCTATGTAATCTGAGGAGTACAGATTATACACAACAGGACCTAGCTCACAATCTCTCCAATCAATTCATGTGCTCTGTCACGACTACACTGCAACTGCTGTGCTGCTTCTGCAGTGCCTGAACTACTTTTCCCTAAAAAAAGTAACTCATATTACAAAAAAATAAAGCTCATTTCACAGTATTTACTGCGATGCCAGGTCAATGACATATGCCAAATATGGTTTGTGTACTGGAGTGTGAATACTTATGTTTTGGCTTCTATGATCATGGATCTACCTTTGAGAAGCCAGGTCTGCTGCAGCGGATGAGATTCACCTGATCAAGTGGGACAACAGGGTCTTCACCAACAAGCTGCACAGACTTACACGGTGAGACACCACCTGGAGCACTGCATGCAGCTCTGGGATCCTCAGCACAGGAAAGACACGGACCCATTAGAGTGGGTCCAGAGGAGGGCCATGAAAATGATCAGAGGGCTGAAACACCTCTCCTGTGAAAAAAGGCTGAGAGGGTTGGGGTTGTTCAGCCTGGAGAAGAGACGGCTCCCGAAAGACCACATCACAGACTTTCAATAAATAAAAGGGGGCTTATAAAAATGACGGAGGGAGAATTTTCAGGGCCTGTAGTGACAGGGCAAGGGACAACAGTTTTATACTGAAAGAGGATACGGTTAGATTGGATATAAGGAAGAAACTTTTTATGATGAGGGTGGTGAGACACTGAAACAGGTTGCCCAGGGAAGCTGTGGATGCCAAATCATTAAGTGTTCAAAGTCAAGTTGGATGGGGCTTTGAGCAACTTGGTTTAGTGGAAAACATCCCTGCACATGGCAGGCAGGTTGGACTAGGTGATCTTTAAAGGTCCCTTGCAACTCAAACCATGCTATGATTCTATGTGCCATGTCCAGCAGTCACAGATGGAAAGTCAATGATGAAGAGGGCAAACAGCATTAAAAGTCATTATAGCACCACAACTGGCTCATCACAGCATGTTCTCTGAATCACATCACAGTAGTATCTGTGTGGTTACGCTTAAAAAACCAAACGAACTCTCCCCCCAAAACCCCACAGGTGCACCTGGTGGTCCTGGAGTATGCAAATGTCTCATACACAGTGTTTCTCTCCAAAGATGATTCCAGATAAAATGTACTAGCCTAGCACCAAGCTACCAAGAGACAGTGAATTTTGATATGAGCACTGGAAACATACATTTTGGTATTTATGCTTTACAAAAGAAACCCCAAAAAAATCCAACTAGAGCTGTTAATTCACAGCAAGGTATGCATGTGTTAAAAAATGCAAATGCTACAATAGAAGCAAAGCATTGCATTCCCAACTATGGAAGTCTCTTCTTAGCATTCAATTTCCATGTTTCTCTTTTTTTGTTTTACCTCTATTGGACTTGACTGCTGCAACATATGATTCAACTATGCTTAGAAATCTGTAGAATACAGATACTGCTTTTCTCCTGTCCAACAATTTCACTGTCCTTACAGCAAAAGCAAGAAAATCTAGAAGCTGATTAAGACAGACTTCATTGCACAGTATACCAGCTGAAACAATTTTGCCATCCATTCAATAAGCCATGTGCTTTCTGAAAAGCAGAAAAAAGAAAAGAAAGGAATAAAAGAAGACAACAAGACTATTTCACTTTTTCCCTGAAAACTTACAGATCTTTATGAAGCTAAAAATAATTGTCAACCACTCCTTCCAGCTGCATTAGCTAGCATTTGGGAAATACAATTATAAAAAAGTATGTCTTTTCCATAGGACTCATTTATTTAACATCTTTAACCCCCCTAGCTGCTGGTGTCTGCAAGCACTGACTTGAATAAATAATTCTGTAGCTATCGGCCCAGCTAAATTTTAATTTAAAAAATGTTACGCTGTGTGTGGTCAACAAGACTATTTTTAACCTGATGGTCAACCGCTGTGAAATTACATGTACTAAGATGTAACTTCTGATACACAGATCGACCCTAGAGCTGAAGAAATTTTTCCCCCCATTGAGATTTCAACGTTTCCTATAAAAGCAGGATGTTCTTTAGCAAATGCAAATACTCGGATTACAAGTTACTTTCACAACCAGCCTGCAATGGGTTATGGAGAATTTTCTAGGTTCTACAAAAATAACCTCTTTATACAGCAGGGCAACATACACAAAAGGAAATACCGGCTCTTCTAATGAATTTTGGTACCTAAATGTTTGTCTACATGTAAACTGATCTTTTAAAGTTGCTTAATGCCACCCGTGCAAAAGGTGAGGCAACCAATATTACTTTATGACCCTTCATAAGGATTGCTTAAATGCACTCCAGCAGTTCAGTACCTTCAAGACCACAGCTCCATTTGTTCCTTTCAGTCTCTTATGATCACACACTAACTGAACCAAGCTCTAACACACACTTTTCATTTAACGATTATATTGCGGTACTACTCAGATGGTCTGAAGGACACACATAAATCTTTCACAGGCCTAATCCTGCATCATGCTCCTCATGCAGACGTCATTTCACACAGTGTCATTTGCAGAATCAGATTGTGTATTAGATGAAAACTTAAATTCCTGAAGTTATTAGGGCAAAGATTTTAAGCATTATGATTTAAAAATGTAATACATTGCTTCCTTCTGCTCCACATGGTTAAGGGACAATATTTCCAAAAAATTTATTAAAGTTTCAATACTAAAGTTAGAAGAGATTAACTGCAATTTCTCCCCCCCAATGTCTTTCCTGATTAAACTGCTACACACAACCGTTATGACACAACATATTTTGCTGTAGGGTATATTATTTAAATGTTTATATTCATGCACATTTTTACATCTTCCTTACAGAACAGGAGTTTTTTTCCTGGTGGACAACCAGACTTATCTTTCAAATTCCTACTACAATTTCTCTAGTCAAGAACAGGAGCCCATGAACTTGCTCACCAATCACTTTGAAAAACCTTGACCTCAGCTGCAGAGGCTTAAAACAGTCATAAGAAGATATTTCCATTCTTTTTACTTGGGGCAGACAGCACAAAGGTAGTTATAAGTACAATCCTTTGCCTTTACTGGAGTTACATAGAGATATAAAATAAATCCAACCCAAGCATGTATGAAGCTGTACAACATCACTTGCCAGACTGCAAACATAAGGCTAGCAAACTTACATATCTCTCTTTAATGCTTTGCTAACCATTAACTATGCATGAAAGGTATAGCTGGTGTGCCCCCTCTACACTGGGGGCATGCACAAAGGTTTACAACTGCTCAGACCAAATCACAGCTTCCCAATAGCCTGTACACCTTTTAAGTCACCTGCAAGCTTTGCAAATCCAAATGGCGGACTGTGAGCCATTACACAGACCACCTTTGGTTGTTTGTAAACAATGGCAGAACGTTTTATGATATATTGCCATCCCTGGAAAAATAAAACCTTCAACTCAGCATAAGGTGTAGACCTCTATTACTATAAAATGTTAGTTTCCACCACTATCATCCGGTCATTGACTTGTTTCCTTGTGGCTGCAAGTTAAAGCAACTTCCAGTCATAAAAAGAGTTATTTGCCTCTTCACCACCATGAATCATACCACAAATACTGATGAAAATGTATTTTCCTTGGAAAACAGTCTGTCTAGACTACTCAAATTGAATGTACAATACATATATGGGCTCTGTCATTTAAAGTTATTAAAATAGTGCTTAGTATTTTATTTCTGTAAATAAAATGAACGTCTAGCTACCGATTATATTTCCGCCTTGATCATACTGCACTTGCTGCAGTGCAGACTAGTAACCCATTTTTACCATCTGTGGAATACCAAGAATGTTGCGTTTAATAAGTTTCTGTTCCCACTCCTCATCTCCTCCACCTCTAAAAGAAAGTAACACTCTTAATTTTTTTTTTTTCTTTCCCTTCAGAAATGCCAACTCTAATATTAACAGAACATTATGTGCAGTGACTGGACAATGATTCTGTCCTTGGAAGATAAACGTCTAGGCAAAATATCAACACTTTGTTCGTACTAAAAAGAAGAATTTTACTCAAAGACAAGAAAAATCCCCACCACACTGTTAAAAATGTGGCGTTACAAGTGAATTAGAAGGAAGCTGGAAGAAATCATCAGACCACTCATCAAATTAACCTCTGATGCAAATCAAGTTCTAATGAGATCTCATAATGGTAGATTAAAAAAAAATTACTTGTGCATTTACTAGGAAAAGAGTCAGTTTGACAGCCCACTGCCTGACATGAGATCAGTTTCATACTGATTCAGATTCATACCGCATTAGCAATGCTTATTAAATACAGTAACAGGGCCATTCTCTTTATCTTCTGGTATTTTAATTGCATTGTTTTATTTTTAGAAAGTAAACATCATAAGTGTGTTCATTTCTTTAATAAATTATCTATTAAAGTCCAAAGGCGTAATAAATGGGACTCCTGTTATATCCCCACAAGTAGCAAAAACACATGCCTGAGATTACTCTCCTATGTGAAGTAAAACACATGTAAGTGCTTGCAGACTTGGGAACTGCATTTATAAGCTTCCTGCATGCGTTAGGATGTAAAATCTTTTTCTTGAATCCACCTAAAAGTTGAGCCTAAATCTAACAGACAATGTCTCCTTAAAGACCCTGCTCTAGCAAAATCAGCAAGTTTGAAGTACTGGGGAGTCTCAACCTGGACTTAAACCATGCCAGGAAACCAAGAAAAATAACAAAAAGGACTGGCCACCCACTATGCATTATTCGTGGTATCTAGCCATATGACACACTACTACATGATACCTTGTACAGGTCTTAAAAAAAAAAGAGGAGGGCGGGGGGAGAATTATTAACATGTAAAATACTAACCAAGATTATGAGCAAATTTCTCCAATTATTTTTGATGGCATACTGTGGATGTTGTTTCATTTAAACCAAAATTTCCACTGAAGTGCCTAGAAAAACTAAATGATCTTTTTCTGTAAGTCTGTGGAAAGGATATCAGACTTTTTTCCCCCCTTGGACCATTTATATTCTGTATCTGGCTAATAATGGATTGTGGTCCTTTTGCAATAGACAGAGATCAACAAGCAAACTTACATTTAGTATTTTACTTGTATATCCACATTAATATACAGCAACAGTTTTAGCATCCATGTTTTTGGGCATTACCATTTTTTTTAATTTATTTTTTTATATCTATAAAGGCAGCTTGCCTCTTCTCATTGCCTTGTTATGGTCCCTTCCGTGTCACATGTGATGTATGTCCAGAGGATGGAAGAAATGGTAAGACCTTGATGTCTCCTGGCACAAATCATATAACTTTTCCTTTCTACACTGGCAATATTCCATAAAATTCTCACTGAAAAGTGAAGAATAGGCACGAGGCATTTCTCTCCCAGCTCAAACCTGCTAGCAAAAAGGATACTGCAGAATGGAAAGAAAGTCTTGTAGCTTGTGTCTGGAAAGCCACAGTTACAGATAGTCCCCTCCTTTTTCATCAGAACAATGCTCATGTAACTGGATAGTCTGGAAGTTGCATCACAGCAATGATAATCAAAAGGTTGGAAGTATGCCATGGTGAACTTCTACATAATCATAACTACTTGGATTTTGATCCAAACAGGCAATGGTTTACCTGAAGACAAGCAGATGCCTCACATTATTCTCTTTGCCTGGGTCTTCCTCCAGTTCCTTTCCACCCCCTTCCAACTTCCACTTTCCCTGGAGGAAGAACTATAGCACTCTTGGGCCTCCATGGGAGACTCTTTAGTAGGGGCATTTCCTATCGGTACATGTGAAAATAGCTAAGCTGCTTCTCCCTACATTAAATTTAGGATGTTCTGTCTTTAAGGAAGCTCTCTGCATTAAAACGTTTATTTGCCCCATTCTTCCCAACCTTGATCTTACAATCCCAGTGCCCCTGCCGCGGAAAACAAAAACAACCTGAATCTGGGTCATATCCCATAAGAACATAACGTAATCTTTACAATTATTTATCCTTTATCTCCTCTCCTCCTTCTCCATCACAGCCATAAGACACAGAAAAACTATGCCCATCATTGCCAATAACCACAGGAGCTATTATGGACAGTAAATAATTGGCAAACCCGACTGATACCTGCCCTTTTCTGGCCAAAGTCTAGCAGAAGGTTATGAGATAAAGACCGGTTCCTCTTCCTGCCTTTGATGTAGAGGGAAGCTAGAAACAGCCACGGAGCAGCTGCTGTGAGTTAAGGTGATCAGAATTATGATGGCCCTGCTCACACCAGAGCTGCCCTGTGCACAAAATGTCAGAGCAAAGTGAAAATGCCACAGCCTTCACATCAAAAGAAAAAGGCAGGCAAAAAATTTCCATCCATAATAGAACAGAATTTTTTTTCCCCCAAAACTTCACAGTCAACCAATGGCGACCATCTTAAATCTATAGACATTTCTGCAAGTTTTGATTCACATGTATTTATGTAGATTAGAAACCTGCCTCATGATGAATCTTGTTGACATTATTTGCCGGTAGGCTAGGGGACAGTAAAGAGCAAGGAAGGAAGGAAGGAAGGAAAGGGCTTACAGAACACTGTATTTAAAGGTCCACAGAAATATAGGCATTACTGTTAATTTCAAGCCTCAACCAAAGTAACCAGAAACCATTCTAATTAAATAGACATCAGCAAACTCCTATTTCCTTTGTGCTCCAAGTGGTTATCAGTCCACATTATAAAACCACTATGCATGTGTCATAAATCAGCAACATCTTGGCAGGCTGTACTAGAAAGCCTCCAAATTGCAGAAGCAGGAAAAAAACCAAAACAGCTATACACACTGCCTAAAAGCAGTATCAGCAACTAGAAAAGGGAACCCTACAAGGCAGCCCATTGATCTCCTAATTGTTACAACCTAAGGACATTAGCTCAGGTTAGCCTCTCTCCTAGAAGGAGCAGAATGATTTACATTGACTCCGAGACAGTCACAGCCTCTGTCTCCCAGTACAGCAATCAAAAAATTTGCACATGAGCATTATGGAAAGGACAGTTTTGATCATCAGTGCAACAAATACCAAACTGTTGGAAAGCTGTTTGTTGCTATTCCAAAGTCTGCTTCCAATGCCATCCATGTCAACAGCATCAGACAAGTGAACGTCACTAGGCAGGATATGGTCTCTAGTTCAAACTGTACCTCAACAAGCCACTGCAATGATACACTTTTATACTCAGAGCTCATGGTAAATAAAGTAATTCAGCTCAGCACACCTTAAATCAGTCAGTCACTGCAGAAACAATACGACTCAAATAGGCAATAAAGCCCAAGGAAAAAAATACTATCACGAACTACTGGATTCCAGCTTGGTAGGATGTTTTGACCAGAGTTAGGAAAAGGTTTTGAAATAAGAGGGGAGTGTAACAATCTTCCATAGCACTAACAAGGGGTAAACAGAGAAAGCTGGAGCTTACTGTATTCAGACATAAGATCCTACATTTGCCTGTGGTATCAAGGGTCTAGTAATGATTACGCAGGCCCTCCTCAAGCTTTTATTCTCAAGTTGGAAGCCCCACTACTACGCCCATCTCCCCTTTCCCTCTCCCCATTAACAGAAGAATATGTTGCATTTAAATAGCGTCCCTGGTCCTAAAGCTGCCCTTCTTTAATGGATCTGAACTTGATCTCCTTAAACCGCATTCCACTCCTGATGCTATGAAATGAGAAAAAGAAATTAAGGCATGCATAAAGTTTCCGTATTAATACCAGAAGTTGCAGTCAAGCCATGTGCACAAACACAGATGTGTCAGGCTGAAAACAATAGTTAACACCAGCATTTACTTAAAACAACAGCTACTGCTCTATTACATAAATATGGTTTACTCTACTAGCCATGCAGAGCACAGTTATGAAAAAACCAACCACTCCAGGAGAACGGCAGCAGTGCACAGTTAGTTGTGCCTGTATGCACTGCACAAGATTCAAAGTGTGGGAGTCTCAGTACGTGGGGCAAGAGTTAACCACTGCAGACAGGGGCAATACTACACACACAAGACCTAAAGAGAATTCAGTGTTTGCAAACTCAGGACAATTCATCGGTTTGACTCGCCTTAGTCCAGGTTTGTCTCTTTTCCTTCTGTGGACAGCTGAAAGAGCTGTAAAAGCTGGCTCCCTATATTGCAGTTTCTGAAAAATGGCCAAAGAACAAAGGCCTGGAACAAAGACCTGGAACAAAGCCCACCCAAATCAGAGTCCTTCCATGGCCTTCAATGGATTTTGGACCAAACGAGCCTTCTCATCCACAGAAGGTGGCATCAAGTTGACATACTTAGGAAAGGTGAAGCTTACACAGCTGTAATCCTCACTGTAGATGTTGTGAAGACAGACAGTTCATTAAAGAGCTGTGGCAATATTCACCAAAACACAGCACAGAGCGAGCAGCTGTAAAGTTAAAACCACAGTATAGGGCAGGATTGAAGTATTTTTACACCTGGTAATTTGCCATCACCCAGGAGCAAGAATGCCTAAGTCCTGTCTATACCATTAACTAGCAAAGGGGCAACTGTCTACTGTCAGAAAACCTAGTACTTGCTTTCTACCATAGATGTTTCTGGGAGATGCTCACAGTCACCTTCCAACAGCACTCAGACTCACTTTCAAATAAAAAAAAAAAAAAAATTAAAAAACTAATAAGCTAAACACAAAGGAACAAAAAAAACCCCAAACAACCCCAAATGGTACCAAGAGAACAAACCAATTACTTAAAACTTTCCTGTTTGGTAAAGTAGTAAAATGCTCTCAGCTATAATAATTAGGGGATAGCAAAACTCAAAAAAACACAGGATTTTCTTAAGCTATGGAAACATGAAACCAAAATCCCAATACAAGTGCAAATAGCAGTTTACTTCTACCAGATAGTGTATCAACTGATTGTTAGGGCATACACTCTGCAAATGCTACAAAGACCATGAAAATCCCAATATTATTTTTACAGATTGGAAAAACACAAAGGCCAAAAACAACACCAATAACTCAAATAAAAAACTCATGCTTATGTTTACATAAAACTTTGATGAGTATAATATATTCGTCACACTCCCACAATTATTCCCCGAAAATACTATAAATATTATTTTGACAATGTAATTATAGTTCTTACTTTAACAGTGGCAGCAAAGTACTGGCACCAATCCCCCATACAAAAAGCCTAGACAGACAAAGCAAAGATCACACATGGAAACTGGCAACTCTTAGGATCAGGGCTGTCCCTTATTTATATGGCTAAAAAAAGTCTGTTTAAATTAGTATCTGGTTTATTTAAGCTGTAAAACACAAGTAGTTTAATCACACTAACAGTAAGCAAAAGTAAAGCCAAATACAAAAACAAACGGAGGTGAAGATTTTTAAATTCTCTTTTCCTCCAAGCAACTGATGCATGCTCCTTTCACACTGCTTTTTGGGAATTAACCCCAAGAACTGTGGGTCCATTCAAAAAAACACTCTCTCCCACTTCCTCTCCCTTGGAAGAAAAGCTAACATGAATATGAACTTAAACTGACAAATGTCACCTATTAACAGTTCATGATGTTTTGACTCTGTACGACAAGTAAAATGGTTCAAGTTTTATAACCACTTACTCTGCCATTCCACATAAATCAGCACATACCATTGCAGATGACACCAAGTTGGGCAGGAGTGTTGATCTGCTCAAGGGTAGGAAGGCTCTACAAAGGGACCTGGACAGGCTGGATCGATGGGCCAAGGCCAACTGTCCTGCACTTGGATCACAACAACCCCATGCAACACTACCGGCTTGGGGAAGAGTGGCTGGAAAGCTGCCTGGCTGAAAAGGACCTGGGGGTGCTGGCTGACAGCTGGCTGAACATGAGCCAGCAGTGTGCCCGGGTGGCCAAGAAGGCCAACAGCATCCTGGCTTGGATCAGGAATAGCGTGGCCAGCAGGAGCAGGAAAGTGATCATCCCCCTGTACTCAGCACTGGTGAGGCCGCACCTGGAATACTGTGTCCAGTTTTGGGCCCCTCAATACAAGAAGGACATTGAGGTGCTGGAGTGTGTTCAGAGAAGGGCAATAAAGCTGGTGAAGGGTCTGGAGCACAGGCCTTATGAGGAGCGGCTGAGGGAACTGGGGTTGTTTAGTCTGGAGAAGAGGAGGCTGAGGGGAGACCTTAGCGCTCTCTGCAACTACCTGAAAGGAGGTTGTAGTGAGGTGGGTGTTGGTCTCTTCTCCCAAGGAGTTAGCGATAGGACAAGAGGAAATGGCCTCAAGCTGCATCAGGGGAGGTTTAGATTGGATATTAGGAAAAATTTCTTCACCTCAAGGGTCATTAAGCACTGGAACAAGCTGCTCAGGGAAGTGGCTGAGTCACCATTCTGGAGGTATTTAAAAGACCTGTAGATGTGGTGCTTAGGGACATGGTTTAGTGGTAGATTTGGCAGTGGTATGTTAACAGTTGGACTCGATGATCTTAAAGGTCTTTTCCAACCTAAATGATTCTATGATTCTATATGACTCGCACAACAAATCTGCAGCATAATAATTTACAGTATTTGCTCACAAAAAAAACCCCAAAACAAAGCAACAACAACAACAAAACCAAACAAAAAAACACCAGCAAAACAGTTTGCCTCCTCCTCCAGAGATAAATATAGAGGGCACTGATGTGGGAAGAGAGGAAGGATTAACTTTCCTTCCTTAGTTCTGTTGGTTTAAATTTAGTAGCCATGGTGTTTGAGAGTCTCCAGGATACAATTTAAAAGTTACATCTTCTCCAACTGTAGTCACATTACAATCAAATCCATATAACCAACCCTGTGTGGACACACTTGTTGTTCGACAGCAAAAAGACCTCTGTTTATAGGCAATAAAAGTTGGCAATGGTTTCCCAAATGCATTGGCTAAGGTCTGGATATTTGCTCTGCTAGGTCTGTCTAGTAAAAATTTACTGTTCCATCACACTTTCCAGGCATATTTTAAAATATTTATTTTTTATATATAAAGCACAAGCAATAATTTGGAAATGAAACCATTCAGTGAAACATGATTAGAAATCAACAAAAAGCAGTAAAAGCAGAATGCAAATTTTTCAAAGAATAAAACAGAGACATGAAAGATACCGAACAGGAAATAAGAGAGATGAACAAAAGATAAGAGGCAGACTCCTTTGGTCAATATGGGCATTCATTAAAGAATATTTTGGTTCCATAGTTGATTACTCTGTTTCTCTTTCCCGTTAATTTAAAATACATTGCTGAATGACCAGTCATTCCAAATGATAAGGTACAGAAAAAAAAAGAAAGTATCAAAAATAGGCCACAGATAGTTAGACTCCTGTGCCAGTAAGCAAGCCCTAAATGCCCTGATTTTCAAACTAACTGGTTCTGCAAAGGTAACATTCAGATGCATTCTGAAAAGGTCTGAGGATTTACTTCTAGCTCATTTTCCTATTGCCAAGACATAGCCTTTTTAACAGGACCAAAAGTAACAGCACTGCTGTCGCCATTGCCTTCTGGGGGAAGAAAATAAACAAACAGATAGATAAATAAATATTGACAGGAATCAAGAAATGGTTAAGGACACACGGCTGCCCATTTAAAAAAGACTAAAGGAAAGTCAATCTAGTGTTCTTTGGCAGGTTTGAGAATGTCACCTTCTCCTGCTTTTCCATACCCTTAAAATTAGTCAGTCTCAGTTTTCCAGTGCAATTCCAATTTGCAAATGGTTGAGTGCAGAACTAGGAACCGGTCAGAACAAAGAAACATCTCATGTTTTGTTTCACTGAGCGAGGACAGAACCGAAAGGTTTATTTCTCCTAGCCTCTAGAAATCATTTGAATCACTTAACTGGTATTCACTCATTTTTGTTTTCAGGAATACTTGTGCAAACATAACAACTCAAAGCTCCCTGTTTTACTCAGATTCTTCTTCAGGAAAACAAAAACATTTGATTACACATCTCCTTTTCTGTAAACCCTTGAAAATTACTTTGAATTAACAACTTTTTAGAAGGGATAAGCTACCCAATGCAGCTCCTGGGAATTTCTGATCTCCTCTTCCCCATTTCTTTTCCGGAAACTCTCAGAACAAAACATCAACATGACTTTCTAGTACTACATGAACTCCTACAGCTTGTAACTCAGTGGTTTAACACAGCATGCCTTCACCTTCAAGAGTTTACAAAGAAATCAAGTATCCTTCTTTGCTCAATCATGTGATGTTCTTCCGCAGACCTCAGGAGAAAGTTTTTGTCTTGTTATTTCATCAAAGATGAAATGCTTCCATCCCATCTGGCTTTTGAAAGAAATAATATCTCTGGAAGCTATATATAGCCTAGGTTCCTTACCTCTTATTTTTGCAGCACACGTATACCCTTATGCTTTTTTTTTTTTTTATTCTCTATGAAGGAGTGAAGTTGTTTTTATTTTTACAGAATTCTGAATTTCAAGGTTACTTATTGCCATTTCTTCTGCAGAGTACTTCTCTTCCACACTGAAAGACTAAAAAGTACTTTCCAATGCACTTTCTTCCTAGACCGCAGTCAACCCATAAGGCAACAATGGGTCAAGAGCAATTGTTTTTTCATTAACTATAGGAAAATACACACGATAGCTGATTAGGTCCAAATCAGTTTGAGTACTTAAAGAACACTGACTGAAGCTGAACCCCAGTTATTATTAATGCTGCTGGCAGGTGGCAGGGGCGGGCGCGCAGCAGGAAGCACTGAAGAAGTTTCAGATTCGTTGTGGTCGTTCTTTACCTGAACCGCATCACAGGCTTTCTCCTCTTCTGCTCAAAGCAAGAAACATTTCTTTATAGCTCCCTTGTAAGTACATGGCATTTGGAGTATTTTAAAAGTGTTTAAAACAAGATATTCTGTATTTTCCCACACATCCTCCCTCAAGAAAGGAGGTGTGAACAGGTGTTAGACATATGATATTCATGTTGCTGAACATCCTACCAGAAAATGCTCAAGTTACTATAATAAGCACAGTATTAAAAATCTACATAGAGTCATCTTTCATCACTGCTTGTAAAGGAATGTTTTAAGTTCTGTTCTGAATAGAGTATCTGTAGCAGTTTAACTATACCTGAACACTTTTCAGAAAATTGGAAGCAAGTCAAATTCCTGTTCAAGGATTCAAAGCTTATCATCCACTATAATTTACTCAACTTTTCTGGACTTCATGACGTTAAGAGCAGCGAACGACCTAAACCTTTGTACAACAGTTAGCACATATGCACCCTGATTTTGACCGAGATCTCCAGGAGTACCCATGACATGAACATATGCTGTTAACATTCTCCCATGTATGCTGCTTACCCTGGTTGGTTAAAACCCCTAAAAACTTCAGAAGCATGGCATCAGCACAGCATAACAATAACAATACCCATGTTACTTGGTTTAAAGCAAACTCGAGTGTCACCAGCAGCGTGGAACTGAGGAATGCTGGCGTGATGCTCAAAGCACCTCTCTGAGGCACACATGAACAACACGGTATTGCTCTGTGGCTGATACGGTGCAGTTGCACTCAGTTGTGCTCAGAGAGTACAATCAACTCATTCAGAGAACTTGCACAACAAACTGTCCCATGCAGGGCAGCTATCAGGTATTCAATGCCTTTTCATCCTAGCAAAGAAAAAAGTATTTTGGCAGGTAAATACTTTTTAAGCAATTATATTGGCATTCAAAGCACATTCTTCAGCATCGGCAATATTTTGAAGTGGTGAAAGGTTCGAGAAGATCTGTTTACAAACAAAAAGATTAAAGCTCCTTCTGTCCGGGATGGGGTGGGAATCAATGAAAGGATCAAACAGGACACAGCCTATTGAACATAAGCTTGCTTCAAAACATGCATGCCCTCACTGCAATTTATTAAGGAGAAACAAAGCTTTTTCCAGATTTCAGAGATGAATCCTAAATCCAGATCTCACACTCTGGAATCTAAAGATCCATCATCTTGACAAACTTCAGCGTACCTTCCCAAAGGTCTGCTAGATTCTGCTGGAAAGCTTAAGATTTGCCATAGGAAAAAGGAAAAAAAAAAAAACCCAAACCCCACAACCAAACCAAGACACATGCTATGAAGTGAAGGAGATTTTCTACTTGGGCTTCTGACAAGGATATTTCCTATGTCTGCTGCAATCCCTAACATACTGAACTACTTCTTAGCTCTTAAAAGATCTGGGTCTGCTTTAAGTTCAGTTAAAGTTCATCTGGCAGCTTCATCAGCCTGCTCCTCTGGCAAGTATTCTTTGTCTTTGTACCCACAAGCAGGAGGAAAAAAAAAAGCTTGCTATGATGAGGCTTTTTTCTTTTTAAATTGAAAAAGTAACTAAAAGAAAAGGGATGTGGAGAGGGTACTATGAAAATTCCATTAAATCTATATTCTGCAGAAACTTAATTTTTTTCCTAAGACTCAAAGTAAAAATTTGAGTACCTTATTAGCTATTTGTTGGAAGACTGTGGTCTCAAATCAGTTAACGAAGAAATGTAATGGACCTTCTTGCATGTAGCATTTCCGCATGAGTAGGTACAGTTCCTGCATCTTCAATCCTTATTCAAGTTAATTCTGAACTGGGGAGAGGGGTGCAGCATTTGTCATCTTCTCCGTCTTCCAACCAGGAATATCCAAGCTCTGTAATCTAAAAGGTTAAGTACCTCCTTACATAGTCACCCCCTTCCTAGACTTTCAACGTATAGTTTTAAGAACACTGAGGTGAAGTCCAGTTTTCAGATACTGTCCAAGAAGTGTAGCACTTGAATTTTTCTCTGCTTGACTGGTAAGTTCTATCTCTTGCAGAGAAAAGGAGGGAGGACTGCTGGAGCAGTAGGAAAAAAGAGCACATTTACAAGTATGTGTGACTTATCTGACACAAATCAGTCTTGACGCTGGCTGCCTAGAAGGGCTACAAATTGTTAAACACTTGTTTAGCATCATTGCTCATCAACCCCCTGCACTCATCTAGCTGTTGGCTTTCAATGTGCAACTCCTTAGAGCAGGTTCCCTGCTCTAAGTACTACAAAATATGAATTGCTCAAGACAAATTACTACTATGTGTTGTAAGCAATTACAAGAAGAGAAACTAGGGTACAGAATGCAACTAAAACTAACTTGGGAGTTAAGAAGGGAGGAAGAGCAGGGACAAACAGCTATCTGTAGCAACACCATACGGGAAAGACCTAAAAATATTCCTTTAATATATGTATTAAAAAGAAAGAAGATTATTATTACAGGGATGGCTGGCTTGCAGGTGGGGTTGGACAATCTTTATATGCCATATGTATGAATTAACTAGTTATTTTTAAACCTATCTGAAGCCTTAAAGAGCTATTCCAGGACAGACATACTAAGTCACCTTCAGGTTTTCTGGCCCATTGCCTTAGTGGCACATCATGTACTCAAAACAACAGCTTTTTCCAGAGCTGGCTGGGACAAGTACATTACAAGTATACAGGAATTTATCTAACTTTTTATAGCATTTAAAAAAAAAAAAAAAAAAAAAAAAGAGAGAGATGCTGAAAACTTGCAGTAGAGTTGTTTCAGCAAACATACTTAAGTGAGAAGCCAAATTAACTACGTATATAACACCTGAGCCTAAGATAAACTATTAAAAAAAGTATTTCTCCTAGAGAGGATGCAAAGGACTCGATTTAATTGAATGAATCTTAGCAACAGTTTTTAATCCCACCACTTTGCACAGCACCTCCTTTTTTGCTGCTTTGATCACTAATATATTGTTAGAACAGACAGTTCACCCCTCCCTTAGAACCACCACACTGGTCACAGTAGTGGCCAGAGAATATATACTTTATTTCATTTCCCGTTTTCTCCATTACAAATTGTACTACACTGAACTTTCCTACAAAAATTACTATACCATTCCAAGACTTAGAAGTCTTAACAGTTACCCATGAATAAAAGAGTGAAAACATATCACAGATCAGGCTGAAATAATCTTTCAGTCGGTATAAACAATTTTCAATCTCTCTTCTTCATAAATACAGTAATGTTGGAACTTCAAATTTATTTAGCCTACAGTGATTTGCTCTGGGAATTTTTCACAGGGACATAAACTGAAACATTATTTAGTGTTGTTCACTCTGCAATACAGCATGACCTCTTTATCCTTGTATTTTGTTGCTATGGAAGCAACATGAAGGTATTCAAAATACCTTAAGGATATAAACAGGCACCTAGAGGGATCATCAAATCCAAGGAGCCATTTAAAGGAGGAAATGGGACACATATCCAAATGAACAACTTGAAATATTCCACTTAACACCTAATTATCTGCTAGAACAAAATATACATGCTATTCTAGCCCTGTGACCCGATTTCCTATATGAAATATGAGGAGGAGAATCATGAACCAGAAATATAGTTAATAAACACAGTAACACGTACTAATTTCATGGGTTTCTTGTGTTTCAGCAGTGATATCCAAGTCCAATTTAGCAATCTGCCTTGCTTTTGAAAGTATGACTAATAATCCACAGTTGAATGTAACTGTTAACTTCTGAGGTATACCCTGTAGAAGGAGCTGGTGCTCTAGGCACTAGCTTAATTTTCACTTAGAACAACGGTCATCAGATCACTCAGCAAGGAATTAGCAACACTTGCTTGTCTAGAAATTTTTTTTGTTGTAGTAACATAAATGGAATACCTAAGCCATGCTAATCACAGATGTTTCCCAATGAGATCAATAGTACATACAGTATCAAACAAACCATCTATCCTGGGTCATTACATCAAATTTTAGTTATAACTCGAACTCATTTGTTGAATGGCTACGTAGGTTAACAGCCACAAAATACTTTTTATTGAAATATTGCTAAAAACTTTCTGGCCTGTTCAGGAGCTGGTTGGGAAAGTCCCTTGGGAGGCAGTCCTGAAAGGCAAAGGGGTCCAGGAAGGCTGGGCCTTCTTCGAGAAGGAAGTCTTAAGGGCACAGGAGTGGGCTGTCCCCATGTGCTGTAAGACCAACCGGCAGGGAAGACGACCGGCCTGGCTGAATAGGGAGCTTTTGCAGGGACTCAGGGAAAAAAGGAGAGCCTACCACCTTTGGAAGAAGGGGGGGGCAACTCAGGAGGAGTACAGGGATTTTGTTAGGTCATGCAGGGAGGAAATTAGAAAAGCAAAAGCCAAGCAAGAACTCAGTCTGGCCAATGCTGTAAAAGATAATAAAAAATGCTTTTATAAGTACATCAGCAATAAAAGGAGAGCCAAGGAGGATCTACATCCTTTGCTGGATGTGGGGGGGAACATCGTCACCGAGGACAAGGAAAAGGCTGAGGTACTTAACGCCTTCTTTGCCTCTGTGTTTAACAGCCAGACCAGTCATCCCCAGGGTACTCAGCCCCCTGAGCTAGAAGATAGGGACGGGGAGCAGAATGAAGCCCCCATAATCTGGGAGGAAGCAGTTAACAACCTGCTACAGCACCTGGACACTCACAAGTCTATGGGGCCAGATGGGATCCACCCGAGAGTACTGAGGGAGCTGGCAGAGGAGCTTGCCAACCCATTCTCCATCATCTATCAGCAGTCCTGGTTAACAGGGGAGGTCCCTGATGGCTGGAGGCTTACCAATGTGACGCCCATCTACAAGAAGGGCTGGAAGGAGGACCCAGGGAACTACAGGCCTGTCAGCCTGACCTCAGTGCCGGGAAAGATTATGGAGCGGTTCATATTGAGTGAACTCAACAGGCAAGTGCAGATCAACCAGGGGACCAGGCCCAGCCAGCATGGGTCCATGAAAGGCAGGTCCTGCTTGATCATCCTGATCTCCTTTTATGACCTGGTGACCCACCTGGTAGATGATGGAAAGGCTGTGGATGTCATTTACCTGGACTTTAGCAAAGCCTTTGACACAGTCTTCCATAACATTCTCCTAGGGAAGCTGGCAGCTCATGGCTTGGATGGGCGTAGTCTTTGCTGGGTAAAAAGCTAGCTGGGTGGCCAAGCCCAGAGAGCAGTGGTGAATGGAGTTAAGTCCAGTTGGCGGCCAGACACGAGCGGTGTTCCCCAGGGCTCTGTTTTGGGGCCAGCCTTGTTTAATATCTTTATCAACCATCTGGATGAGGGTATTGAGTGCACCCTCAGTAAGTTTGCAGATGACACCAAGTTGGGTGGGAGTGTCGATCTGCTGGAGGGTAGGATGGTGCTGCAGAGGGACCTGGACAGGCTGGACCGATGGGCCGAGGCCAAATGTATGAGGTTTAACAAGGCCAAGTGCTGGGTCCTGCACTTGGGTCACAACAACCCCATGCAACACTACCGGCTTGGGGAAGAGTGGCTGGAAAGCTGCCTGGAGGAAAAGGACCTGGGGGTGCTGGCTGACAGCCGGCTGAACATGAGCCAGCAGTGTGCCCAGGTGGCCAAGAAGGCCAACAGCATCCTGGCTTGGATCAGGAATAGTGTGGCCAGCAGGAGCAGGGAGGCAATCATCCCCCTGTACTCAGCACTGGTGAGGCCGCACCCGGAATACTGTGTCCAGTTTTGGGCCCCTCACTACAAGAAGGACATTGAGGTGCTGGGGCGTGTTCAGAGAAGGGCAATGAAGCTGGTGAAAGGTCTGGAGCACAGGTGTTACGAGGAGCAGTTGAAGAAACTGGGGTTGTTTAGTCTGGAGAAGAGAAGGTTGAGGGGAGACCTTATCACTCTCTACAACTACCTGAAAGGAGGTTGTAGTGAGGTGGGTGTTGGTCTCTTCTCCCAAGTAGTTAGCAATAGGACAAGAGGAAATGGGCTCAAGCTGTGCCAGGGGAGGTTTAGGTTGGATATTAGGAAAAATTTCTTCACAGAAAGAGTGATGAAGCATTGGAACAGGCTGCCCAGAGAGGTGGTGGAGTCACCATCCCTGGAAGTGTTCAAAAAACGGGTAGATGTGGCACTTTGGGACATGGTTTAGTCTAGTCTACCCTTGATTGGTTTAGTGTGGACTTGGTAGTGTAGGTTAATGGTTGGACTGGATGATCTTAAAGGTCTTTTCCAACCTAAACGATTCTATGATTCTATGGTCAATGCCCCCCTTAATTTTCAATGGTGATAAGAAGAGATTTTACAACATCCTCTGGCTAGGAAAAGGAGTCTGAAGCAGTTAATCAAATTACTGGGTTCCACCCCCTCCTTTCTTTTGAGTAACACTCACTGCTGCTGCTTCAGATCCCAGCAGCAGAACAGCAGCACACATGCATATGACAACCTATCAAGGAGGGGTCAGCAGCCACAAGACTGAGGGGGAAATCTGAGGCCATGCATGTCACTAACAAGGGGTACATCCTGCTCACTCTCCTGCAGATGCTGGGGTGCACCACTGAAAGGTGGTATTCTCACACTGCAATTCCTGATGCTTTGAATAAGCTGAAGGTGGGAAGTCCACTTCCCCAGGACAGCCTTTAGAGCCTACTGCTGTCAAGGACCCTAGTAGAGACAATGTCAGGCTGGACAAAACCAGCATTTCAGTTCCCATCGCTTTTTCTTTTCTCTTGCTGGTCTACAAAGGGGCTCACAGCTGTGGGGCAGGACATTTTTGCCCTCCATGCTTTTTCCCAGTCCTCCCTGTCTGACCCTGTGACACAGCTTGAGAGTCACTCCTGTGTGCTATCAATTCCTGCCCTTTATGGTCATTGAGCAAGCCCTCTTTTTGCCACCCACAAGGTTTAGCTCTGGTCCTCACACACTGAAGGGCGGTGCTAGTATCACCGATCCTTCCCTGGAAGAAGGATTCGAGCAGCGGGTGAAGAACTGAATGTGGCTTAAGCATAACACCGTCACATGCCTGAAAGGCTTCATTTTGAGCCAAATATAGCAGCAAAAAGAAAAACAGTATCCTGGACTTCACTGCTCTTTCCCAGCTTCATAAAGGTGTTTGAGGGTAAGTTACTGTATGACAGTAGTTTCACTTGCTTTCACAAAAGGATAGAAAAGCAGCAACAGGAACCCAGTAAAAACCTCATCCAAGTAACGGGAATGAAAAGAAATAGAAGTAGCAAGAGAAACCAAATGTTCCCTACTCTATGCAACAACATATGGTAAAGAGTGGGGTCCAATGCCCTGTATCAAGCTCCACGTGCACACACAGGGAAACGCAGATTGTGAAAAGAATTACTGAAAATGCTTTAATACCCAGTGAAATTAGTTTGGTAGAAATCAGTAGCAATAACTGCCATTAAGGAGGAGGATACTATAGTCAGATTTTCTCTTTACTGCATGAAAAGAAAAAAAACTCTTCCACTAAGGAAATGTGAACACTACTCAAATCAGTACTTAGTTCTTGGCAGATATCACTGGCCAGCAACCACAGTACAGCAATGAAAATTAAAAAATAATTTTAAAAAAAGTCACAGCCAAAATTTGTTTCCTGGAATCTGATAAATTATTTCAAGTGTCATCAAAATAAAAAAGGAGTATTTCTTCATTTCACTATGTTCACAGATCAAATAAAAAGACAGTAAAAGAGCAGAACATATTTTGAATGGAGAGAGGGAACTTTTCCTTTTAGCAGTTCAAATATCCTGGTTAATTTTAAACAAGTTTCCACATATCTTTCCTTTAACAATCTACAGGGAACAGTTAAGGGAAAACACAATTGGATTAGATTTGGGACTGAGATTTTTTTCAAGCAGTATAAGAGAAGGCCCACAATTCTTACCTGCAATTCAAGAAATAATTAAGTTTTTTTATGAAAAAAATGCATCAGTAAGGTGACATCATACTACAAGACTTTCCATGTAAAAAAATATAGTGCAGTGTATATATTTAACAAAATCCACAGCCTTACCAGTCAATGACAATTCTTCTTTGATTTGTATTCCATGAAGCAATTTGATCAAATTGACAGATGTAGAGATGAGACGCAAGTTCCTATTATTAAATTGGAGGAAAAAAAAAAAATTAAAAAATCACTTGATATGAAATACACTCAAATAAAGCAAAAAGGCTTTCCACTAAAGTTAACAGCAAGTCTTTAGTGTCTTCAGAAACTGTAAAATAAAAAGCAGTTTCTCCTACTTAACTGTGCCTGACCATGGACAGCAATACTACCGCTATCAGAAGCAAAAGGAACAGGATGACTGCATCAGCCTGCATATTAACACTTTTGGACACAGTACCTTCAGAGCTAAGTATCCTTTCCTCTCTTTTTGTTATTCTGCTAAATCAGATGCTAAAAATTAGCAGATTATTCCTGTAATTTAAACAGCTTTATTTGTGTAAAAACTCTGCTTTGTTTCAAGTTCAAGTGTTCAGGAATACCATCAATGCATGTTACTTAGTAATATACATTGAGGATTTTAAATACCAAAGTGATTAGTGACTGCCATCAAAGGAACAACAGGGTCCGTTCAAAGGAAAAGGTACAAAATTCTCAGAGGGAAGCAGGGAAGCTCAAGTAATCATTTATCGTTTCTCCAGTGAGAAGGAATCACAGGTAGAATCTCAGAATTGTTTGGGTTGGAAGGCACCTTTAAAAGATCATCTAGTCCAACCCTTCCGCCATGGGCTGGGACATTTTCCACTAGACCAGGTAGCTGAAGGCCCCATCCAACCTGACTGTAAACACTTCCAGACATGGAAAAACATGGTGATAATGAAGATAAACCAGTGAAGCCATTTGGAATCAAAAACACCAAAATAATTCTGCAGACAAAGATCCGCAATTCTGGAGGTAGACAACATACATACCAGGATACACACAGACCAGGAGTAAAAAATGAAAGTCAAAGAATACAGTATAAACAGATGAAGTTTTCAGCTTTTAACTTGTTTGTACTTCAGTAGCCAAGCTTTTTGAAAAGTGATCAGCCAGGATAGAAGGGCTGAAACTTTAGAACATGGCAATACCAAACCTCCACTCCCATGCATGAGTTACTTAAAAAAATTATTGAATGCTGAATTATTGTCTTCTGCAGATGTTTGCTAGACAAACATATGCTTTTTCTCACTAAGTTCTAACACAGAAGAGAAGCCAAAAATACATTTATAAATATATAACATACACATGCACATTAGTATACATACAACCTATTAAAATCAAAACGTTTCCCATCAGACCCCAAATTTCTTCACAGCACACAAAGCAGAAAAACTGGCCCTGGAAGGAACAAAGCTTCATGTGCCCCAATAGTTGAAAAGCTGTTACACAATCCACATGTTTACAATCTTTGCATTCTTTCCTAGGAATGATCAGTTTTGATTTTGATCAAACAATTTGTACTTTGTGTTTTGTTGGGTTTTTTTTAAACATGTGAATGTTGCACACTTCAAACCAACATCAAAGGCACATAATTCTCCCTCCATTCACAAATTGTGATCATTCAGGACATTTAATCCCTAAACAAGCTGTGCAATTGCAACTGTTTAAAATCAACACAAACATATGGAAAATACACAGCTGGCTCAAAGCACAGTGCTGTATTAAAAAGAGCATAAATTGTTATGCTGCTACAAAGCCAAAACAGTATCTGATGAGTGACCCACAGAGTCCTTCTCTGTTACAAATGTGGTCAGAACTTTCTATCCACACAGGCCTTCTGCCTCCAGCCTAAAGGAAAGCACAATTATTAGCATCCAGCTTCCTAAATGAGCAAGTCTATGCTAACTGCCTAGTGAGGGCTAGTACGCAGCGTAACCATAACCAGTGCAGAGCCCATTTTTGTTCAGAAGCAGGCTGGCTATCTGAATTCCATTAGAAAGGAAAAATTAGGACCCATAACTGGGTTGTATTTGTCATGCTACTGAAAAGGGCAATCCTTCCAACTGTCAGCCACGCAATTCTGTTCCCCCCTCTTTTGTTAACATGAGTAACTATGGAGCTACAGTAAGTTACAACAAGGAACCCAGCCTGGCCAAATACCCACCCAGCAAAAATCTATGAACAAGTATATAAATTTTCTCTCAGATTAGGTCCTTGACCCACAACATGATCAGGATTGCTAGCGCTGCCAGGAACAAACAGGTAGGAGACTGAACTGAAATTTAACTTATTCCAAAACTAAAGCCTTCTATGAAAAATCCTGCAACTTTTGTGGCACTAACAATATTCTGCCCCGTTGCAGAAGCTGGAACTTTGTCCCATGCCAAAATTTTATTTAGTTCAATAAACCAAATTTGAGAAGTTCCAAGAAACAAAATTTTAAGATTGTATCCCAAAACAATTCTTCATGATCTAACAAACTGGTAACAGATTGGGGTTTTTTGTTTGGTTTTGGGTTATTTGGGGGAGGGCGTGTGTGGGCATGTGTGTGTTTTGTTTTGTTTTAAAAACAGCAGGTAGACTACCAGGTTTTCAGTAACTACAGCTGGTTGTGTCCCAAGCATCCCCCTCAATGTTGCAACAGACACAGGCGAAAAAAAGAGAGCCTGAATAACTAAAGGAGCCAGACTGACTTCTTATTATCCATTAATATCAATTTACCCGTACATGTATCAGGGTTGACATGCACAGTTCTACACGCTATACCTTGCCGTCAGTGCCAGACACGTGCATTAATGATAATTAAGACTATTTACTTATTTGTTATGTTATCCAAAAAATTAAAGAAATTAAAGAGAAAAAAAGGACAGTTCTACAGTCAGACTTCCAAAAGGCTTATATCATTTGCATAATCAACTCATACTTAAGGACACAAACACTTTGTTCTATTATTCATCAGTGCCCCAAACTCTGACCTACAAGCAGGTCAGCTATTTTTGTTCCTTGTATACTTCATTTTGAGTGATTGCATCAAGCAGGAAATACCAGTTAATAAATCAACTAACAGAGCAGTGTAAAGTAAGAATCTCTATATAAAACCACACAAACATCAGAAGGTTTTATTTTTATATGGGTTAAAACGGATCATAACTATACCTCATGACATGTTGATTCTTGGCACACTCAACACAGGCATTCCTCAGACATCTGAAACACTCTGCTATGAGCAGCAGGCAGGTGTCTAGATCTACCAATTCACAGTTCTTGTAGGCCTGCTCAATTTCACTTGAGGCGCTCATCAGGATTTCCAGGAGATTCTGAAATATACTTTCTTCTGCCATTTCTCTGAAATAAATAAATTTGTAGTGAACAAAGAAAAAAGTGCCACTATCAAAAAGCATCATATTATTACAGTTACGCTTCTTATTGTAAACCCAAAGATGTTTCTGCATCAATCCGTAACTATCTTTAGTATATAAGGTCTCTCAACTAGAAAGGGCAAAATACACGCACAGAGTTGTCCCACCAGCCTTTTCAGAAAATGGGCTGAGGGAGTTGTGTTGCCACAGCATTCCCACAGCTTTCCAACAGCTCTTTGGAATCTTAAAAAAAAAATCTCCCCAATGCATATAGCTGCCATGATTATACATGACACTGCATGTTGTTTTAAGAATTAGGAATTTATTTAATTAATGAACACAGCTTAGATGTCTTAGACTAGATGTTTCAGAAGGAGGTATCAGAGGCTCCATTATAACATAGCCTGCCACAAATTTCACCAGAGGGAGAAAGAGTTGAGAAGGATGCCGGTGGCTGCACTACCATCATTCTGAAATGCATGAATCAAAGCCAAGGGAAAAAGTCAACTCTTGTCTACTTCAGCAGACAACTACCCCAACACATAAAATACCATGCCACTTCTTAGAGTACCAAGACCTAGGAAAACAACAGTACAAAACCATAAGCACACAGAGAGATACTATATGAATGGATGAGAGAGCTGATGCATCACGTAGATTCACCAAACTCCCTAGGGTCAGTGTGCACATCTGCAAATGATGTGTCACACAGTTATACACAATGTTTCCAAACTACAGCTATTCACCATACTCTCTCCCCTGATTTTATATTCGAAAGCAGATGAGGGCAACACATTACAAATACTGCTAACTCAGTTTTGATACTACACACTGGTGAAAAAAAGACACACAAAAGAGTGTTTATGGCATTGCTACAGGAAAGCTCAATAGATTTACTCATCCAATACTTCTGACCAGAGCCAAAAAAAGGAAAATCCAGATACAGCTTCCTCGAACCTTAAACAGACTCATTGTATACTCAAGATCAAACAGGAAAGTGAGGAGCTGAGACATAACGTTGAGAAAGACCTCCTAAGCTGTGAATAAAAGAAAGTGAGATGAAATGGAAAGTATTATTAAACAAAATATGTTCACACAGAAAACTCTTCCTAAAGGAGAAATTTAACATTTCTTGATGAAACATTAGTGGACAATACAGTACTACCTGTGTTCTGCTGCTCCCTCAAATGTCTAAACATTTGCACAATTAGAAATTCTACCTATTCTTTATCATAAGCGATCACACGTCCATAAAACAAACCATGTACACAAAGGTCATTAAATTACTACAACTTAAGATTTCAGATCTCCAGGGAATATGTATTTTATTCTACAACCTCACAGCTGATCAAGACCTATACACTTACACACTCTCGAGGTACATTAAAATAAAACACCACACCATCAGTGAGAATTATCGATGGGAGTGGGGGGAACAGCTATATTTTACAGTGGTGTAATGCTGAGGGGAAAATACCAAAGTGGCAGAAGAAAGACCAAAAGCAGACCTGGTCCACTATCATAAAGAAACCAGTGAGCCTTAGATAACCAGAAGAAGGTTTGGAATTTCGTTTTGTTTTTACAACATAAGAAAAGACGTCCATGGGACTTGAACCGTCCACTTACAAGAAGTGGTGTGGCTCCTGCCACTTCATCACAGGCATGCATGCCAAAGAAGATTCAGTGGCGGACATACCACAGTACACATGGTAAATGCATCCAGACACAAGTTTTTCTAAACATTGGAAGAGCTAAGGTCTGGTAAAGGAACGCCCAGCCAGGCCCTGTCCCAGACACGCAAAAGCTGTGTTTTCTCTGTTGAGTGAAGATGCCATACAGAACCATTAGCTGTTAGTCAGCTGAATTTTTGAACACTGAAATTATTATAAAATAGGAAAACTCTGAGTCCAACTGCAGTTTCCTTTATATTTGCCTATGCCATGTGTTGGATTATTACACGAAACCGGTCATTTCCTGACCCAACTTCAAAATACAGAAATCATTGGTCAGTGCAAGACAGGTACTACTGTACAACATTCAATTATTTGAAATTGGTAAAACAGAAATGAAAAAAGCTGCAAGTACTTTTGTGCGCATTCTTGTGACTCTGCCATTAAAGGCACACCTTAAAGTTATGCTGGAAAAGTTTCTACTCTTATTACAGAGTTATGCAGCAGAACAGAGGTTTTAGTCAGCTACTGTATCACAAACATACTGGACCGTTATGACAACTTTTAATATTAGATTGAAAGTAAAAAAAAACAAAACAAAACAAACCACCGAAGACTGTTTCCAGTAAAATACAAAGATTAAACTCTTGCCTGTCTTAACAGAGCAAATATGAGGTACACAAGGAAGTGCCTGTCCTCACTGTGAATATGGAAGCAGATATAGGGGTTTACATATCAGTGAGGAGAGAAAGAACTCCAAATCTCTCTCTTGCACACTATGAAAGAAAACTAATGTGCTCAAGCCAGATGCTTCTGGGCAGAAATCAAATCTCTTCTTACAACAGAAAAGAAAAAGCTAAGTGAACAAGCAAAAGTTATTCCAAACGAACAAGGAATGACTTAAAGGCTGTTTGGTAAAGCAGGATTCTATTCAGAGAAAATCTAAATGCAACTCTTGTACTTCAGCATTATACATCATTGCAATTTGACTGTGTACTACAAAGGAATTTTAATTAAAATCATCCTTCTGCACAAACCCCAAAATTCTCAAATTAGTGAGGACAGCAGGAAGCATTTAGCTAACTTTAAGAAATCAGTCAAGAGTGAATTCAGGTAACTTCCACAGCAATGCTTAAAACCACTTTTTGAAAAAATAAACTTCTTCCAGTGGTATGACAAAGATTCACATACAGAAAAAAATAGCAGCTACAATTATTTAAAATGTATTCTTGAAAAGGAAAATATTTTCCTTCCATAACTTTTTCCTAATCTTTAAATATTAATCTATAAAACTAGCAAAGAGCCTGTTAAGTAGCTTTTAGATTAAAAAAAAAAAAATCTTCTGTGGTAAACAGGCCTTGACATTCATTCGGAACTGGTCTATGGATATTCCACAAACTTCTGTTTCCTATGTTTTGTTACCTAAAAGAGGACCTTCACAATTTGCTACTGCCACATTTGCTACTGCCACCTGCCCTTGATTTCATCATCAAGTATTCTGCAGAAATACAAAAGGAAGCAAAAGCAAAGGGTACAGCAGCCGAGCTCTCAGACAAGGAAGACATGCACAATTTCTTGTTAAGTCAAAACAAAGAGTCAGAATTCATGTATCCGTGCCAAAAGGAAGATTACTGCCACTCCTTGTAAGATCCAAGTCCTTGACTGTTAAAAATAGAAACTGTACAAGATAACATCCTAGTGAACACAATGTTAAAAACATTAATGCAACCCTGTTCAAAAGACCAGGGCTCCAATAATAAAGAAATTAGCCAGGAATTATGCAAACAATCCAGGAGTTTACAATTCTGTATTGCTACTCTATGTTTTAGGTACTTACACAATTCCACTCCTGTAAGCAGAGACCCTAAAAAGCCTTTGAAGTATTTATCTTCACAATATTCCTGGAAATAGAATAAAGCCATTTTCTTCCTTTTGTAGATTAGTAATGGAAGCATAAAGAAATCAGGTCATCTGCTCAAAAGCACTGGAAGCCTTGAGTAAAGCACACAGCTGAATTCAAGCCTCCCAAATTCCATGCCACAGTCTTGCAGTTGGGGCATTTTTTTGTCACCTCATTTGCTTCTGAATTACAGACCACTAGAACTCATGTTTTTAAATTATTTTGTTTCCACAAGCATTGAACAATCATGTAATAACAAAAGAATTGCCACTGAATATCACAACTTCAAATACCAAACATACGTTGAGTTGTGTCTTCTGGTTCAACAGCACCAACAACAGTATTTTCCACAGTCGACAAATTTATTGCCAAAGTCGCTCTCAGATCCATTCTGTCACATCCTATAGGATGTAAGCTAATACTATAGCCTTCTGAAGGGCAATCACAGTGTCTCTCTTCCAGCCCACCTGCACCCACAAAACTTGGCTATTTTGGGGAATATCTACTCCTCTGTCAAACACAGTGGCAGAGGTTTCAGGGAGGAAGGCAAGAAACAGGCAGAGAAAGCATCGGCATGTAAGCCCAAAAGTTGCACAGGTCCTCCTCTCTTCCTAGAGAAATTGAGATGAACACCAGAAGGTCTCCTGGTCAAATATTGTCTTGTGGTCTTTGTGTGTAAGTACATCTTTCCCCTGTGTCCCCCCACCCCGACTTATCAACGTCAACCTAATTAACAAAAATAGCATTGGGAATTTAAAAAAAAAGAACAACCACCACCACCACCACAGTTTCATGGTAAGCTAAAAAGTTTGGTTTCTTCTTTTTTATGTGTTATAATCTTCAAACAGCTACTGTTAGGAGGAGCAAGCACGAGCTTCACACCAACCTATGCCGCCTCCCACCTTCCAGGAAGAGTGGAAACCCTTACTGTAAGCGCAGTCGTGCAGCTGAACCTCTGTATGCCCAACTTTTGCCAAAGCCAATAGTGTTGTGCAATGTTGCAGAGGTCCCCCTGACTTTACAGGAACAGCAATGCTCCATACCAACCCCTCGCTTTCTCCAGTAACCCCATGCTTTCTCTCCCATTCTTAAAGCTACTAAGGGGCATCCAACCTTTCTTCCCACTGAAGCCACTGCAGCCCATCCTGCTGCACAACACATGCCCTCAGCCGCCAAGGCCCACAGCCGCCACCCTCGGCCCAATGCCCTCGCCCTCACGCAAGCACGAAACTGCACCCAGCAGAGCCTGTCTTGGGCACATCTTACCCATTTCTGGCCACCCCGCGGGGCTCACCATAGCTTTTTGCCCCATCAGCGGCTACTCCCACAGCTACCACCCATCGGCGCACACCTGCCTAGGAGGGCAACTGTTGTAACCTGCGACTGGGAGACACACAGCTTTCCTCCCTGCCCTGGGCCTGCTACAGGCACAGGGACACAAGCAGGCTGCCAGCTCCTCATGGGACCCCAAGGGAAAGGAGGGGAGAAGGGACAGGTGACCCCCGCTGGCCCCGGGCCCCACAGGTGACCCCCGGGGCTCCACACCAACAGCCCCCGGGGGGCAGAGACTTCACAGCCAGGAACCGGCGGCACCCGGCCGCCCCTCTGTGGGCACCGAGGGCCCTTTTCACTGCGGAGCCCCCGGCCCGCCACCGACACCCCGAGGGGCAGGACTGCGCTCGGAGCCGAGACGAGCCCTGCCCGCCGGCACACGGCTCCGCAAGGACCACCCAGGCCCGCCAGCACCGCCGCTTCCCGCGGCCGGAGCTCCCTCCCCCGGCCCACGTGGCCGCGGGCGGCCCCTCCTCCTCCCCGCTACCTGGGCTGCGCCTCCCGGAACAGGCCGGCCAGCGCCCGCACGCTCTCCAGGCGGGCCTCCGGCGCGGCCGCCACGGCGCGCCCCAGCCGCGCCGCCGCAGCGGGCAGCGCTCCCGCTCCCGCCGCCGCCATCGCCTGCCCCGCCGCGGCCCGGCCCGGCCCGGCCCAGCTCCGCCCCCCGCCGTGCGGAAATGGCGGCGGCCCGGCCCCGGCGGACGGGCGGTGCGCGCGGCAGCGGCGCCCCGCGGGGCCGGCCCCGGGGCCCGGCGGTAAAATGGCCGCGCCGCCTGGGGAGTGCGGGCGGGCGCTCGGCGTCGCGCCCTGCGGGGGGTCGAGGGGCGTAAAACCTTGCCTCCCCCCCCCCGTGAAAAACTAACCGTGGGGACAGCGTTCAGTTCCGTCTCCTTCCGTGGGCTCACGGCGGCCCTCGGGGCGGCCCCTCGGCTCTCCTCGGGGAGCCGGGTGAAGGCTGCGCGCCACAGACCTGGCTCATCTCCTCATCCTTCCCCTTGTCCGTTTTGCTTTCAGAGATGCCTGCCTCTAAACGGTGCGAATGAATATTTCAGCGTGTTCTAAACGTACGTATGAAAAGTTACCTTGTACGCATTGGAGAGAAAAAGCAAGCTTCCCATGGATAAAAGGACAAATTGTGGCGAAATACTCTAGAAAGCCTTGTTAGACTGGTACTAAATTGAATTTACCAAAGATAGTTGAAGGAATCTGGAAGCAACACCTCTGACAGAAAGCGTATGGCAGAAAAACCCAGGGGTGATTCTCTTCTCCCCATTCACGCCTTCCTCCGAGTTTCCCCACACGTCCCTGGTACCTGAGGCCACGTAAGCGGTGCCTGGCGCTGCGGGGAGCAGAGGGGACCTCGCTGCCACCCCAGAGCTAGTCCCTACACGGCTGGTGCCTGAAGGCAGTACCCCCCTTTTAGAAATAAACTGGCGTGTCTTGGGTTACCACTGGGGCAGACTTTTCCTCATGTCCGCTGTCAAACTTGCTCGTACGTTAGTAAGTGCCATTTCCAGGCCTCTTCCTGGTAATTATTGTGTATTACTAATGCACAACCAACCAGTTCTTGACGGCTCTATAGCGAAAACAGCTTCAAATAACAAGTAGAAACTAAGTAAGTAAAAGATGCCGGGCAAGACCCCTGGCAATCCTGCAAGTTCTTCCTTTTAACAGTTCCTATTACTTTTAAGAATTGTCTGTTCATAAGTAAAGAGTAATTTGTTTCAACTGCAGTGAAACTCGAGACTAAGAATAGTGAAGCATCAGAAGTGTCCTGGCTGCAGCTCAGTATGTTGTGCCTGATGGTGGTGGCTCCACGGAAGATACGGCTGCGGCGCATAACAACATTGTTCTGCGCGTTGGCGGTGACTGCAGATTCAGGAGGTCTGGGCAACCAGCAGATCACAACTTCGATGAAGGAAGTAGTAGAGTACACTGAAATCCAGTAAGATAGTCACATGTGCTCTGTGAAAATTACATGCAAATATGTAATTGTGTGTTTGGTTTTATCCTGCCTTGTTTGGGAAGGGACACAGTGTGCCCAGCAGTCCAATTTTGTTCAACCTTCATCATCTTTTACTTGCCATTTTGCCTGTCTTTTGTCAAACACAAATCTTCTAAGCAAGAATTTCTTCTTTACCCCTTATAAACTTTTCTCTTTGGGGATTTTTGCAATGACATCTGATATCTTAAGGTGACTGTTAACCAGCTTTTACTCCGTTAAGTACACAGATTTTTCATGTAGCGTACTGGTGAATTACATTGCAAAATATTTCAGATCAAATAGCTGAAAATATAGACTAGACCATAGATGTCCAGGACATCTATGGGGATGCATTAGTTTTCTAATTCAAACTAGTACATTGTTAAGGCTTTGACTTAACCCCGGCTGACATAAAGGAAGACAAAAGTAACTCGTGCTTACCCTGGGGCAAGGTTAGATAGATAGCATACAGCAGCTCCATGTATAAATATTTTCTTTTTAAGAACACTTAGAAAGCAACGCAAAACAGAAAAGTCTTTTTTTCTGGCACCTTTAACAGAGTCCTGATCTTGGTGATATCTTCTTCCAACAATTTCCATAGGCCAGCTTTATCCTGTTTAGATTTGCTGCCTGTTTCATCAAATGCCTCTTGAATTGTTATTACTGATTATTACTCATGTGAAAAATAGTTTTGCCTATGCATGTAGTTTCTTTTGAAATTTTTTTTCTGCCTTAAACAGCCACAGTGTTTTTGGTTTTCCTCATGTTAGTCTTTCCATGCTTTCATTCATTCTCAACAACATACTCAAAACCACCTTTATCACAAGGCCATGCAATACATTGAAATCGACTTCTCATAAGGGAGTTTTGCAGGGTCTCAGGGATATCAATTATAGAATTTAGTAATTTTTGCCAGATTACTCACAGATGTTATATCTTGAGCTCATCTGATCTGCCTGATTCTGTGAACACAGGCAGATGCCTTAAAGATCCGTTTTTTCCCCCCAAAGAGCTTACAATCTAAATAATGTTCGTTTTTCTTAGCATAGATTTAGACAACTACAAGGAGGGAAACAATCCACCTAGAGCTGACAACTCTGTCTGAAAATAAAATGATGCAGAACCTATTTTTAAGAGTTCTGCATCAAATTAAGAGGTAGACCAGTCCTCTTGAGGCACCGGTGTTTGAAGCTGGACACAGAGAGAGATCTGTCACAGCTGAGACTTTGGAGGGAGACAGTTCTCCCGCTTCAGCAAACGCTGGCCTCTGCAGGAGGCAAAGCAGGTCAAAGACTTTGAATCTCTCACGTCTCAAATACTGAGAGATGGTCACTCAGTTTAATCAAAAGATGTATACTAGCCTTGCCTTTTTTTTTATTTGAGGTAACTTCCATCAGAAGAGAAAATTTGGGCTCTGGAAAAAGTTACTTTACACTAAAGAAGCAAATCCCACAGCATGTTATATTTCCGGCATAAATATTAGTTTTCTGTCTCTTATTTTGGGCCTGTATTAGATTAAGTATGACTTGGGCCACGAAGCTTTGAAGCTATAGACCAAAGCTTTTATTTTTAGTCTAGTATTTAATAGGATCCAGTGAAACTGATTGATGCACTTGGGAAAATGCTTTTGATTAGCCCTTGTTGCTGAGCAGTGAGTCCCACGGCAGATCCACCAAGCCATGGAGCACGCTGTACCCTCATGCTGGTCCTCAGTTTCCTACTTGTACCAGGCAAATTACAGTAATTACCTGAGGAATTCTGAACACCTTTGTTAAGAAGATGAAGAGCACATCTGAGAAGAAATGGCACCATCTTCTTAACCACCAGAGGTGGAACACAAAACAGCTTTTATGGTTTTTGGAGGTACTCAAGAGCAACGAAGAATTCATATGAAACAGATACTGCAGACTGTCTTAATCCCAAGAATAGCCATTGCAGTCCCAAGCCAGCAACTCAAGAGGTTATTTGGCTTCAGATGAGATGTTACACATGTGTCCGAGGGCCATAAAAGTGCAGTCGCATTTGATGTTGAGATGTACGTGTCACTCCTTTGTTATGTAATAGCAGAAATAAATTTAATTCTTTATAAGAAAGAGATCCCTCCATCTGGAAAAAAAGCCTGCAAGGCCCTGGAGGAGATGTTCAAAGTGCTTGCAATTTGTCATGGAAATGAATAGTGTCTTCCAAGAAGTAAATACGGATCAAATGCTGTCCGCTGTGCAGTTGTCAGGCTCAGAGTCACTGCAGATGCTCTCCCCTCATTTGTTAGATGCAGTTCAATTTCCAGAGTGAATGAGGAATTTCATTAACTGTCATCTGCCCTTCACAAAGTTTTTATGCTACATCTGCACAGAGTGTTTTTGTCGGGATCAGCATTATCCTCATCATGTTGGGCAACTGCATGAGCATATGGAAGGACACAGTCCTTGCCCTATCCAGCTGGATTGGAGAGATGCTGCTTAGGATATCTGGTACCCAAAGTCTAGTTCCTTCATAACCTGGGGAATTTCACGGTACATGAATTTCACCTCATTCATGTACCAGTTGATTTATATTATGTAGAATTTAATGTCGGGTTTTGGCCTGGTATGGCAAAAAATGCAGCTGAACTGTAAGAAGGCCGGTGCTAAGTTAAAGGAGGCTATGTGTACGCTAACTTACATAGTTCTGCAGTTTTATCGGCGTAAGGGACGCATTGTTTTACACATCAGTAGAGTACGTGCCAGCCCTGGGAGCGTGAGGGCTGCATCCACCCTGGCTCATTGCCTCTGCACTTCTCCATTGGTCTCATTTTAAACAATATCGACCAGGAAACACCCAGGGAAGGGTCATTTTTTTTTCTCTGCTTGTCATTGGCTTTTCCCTTGGCAACAGCTGCCTCCAAGGACAGAAGAAAAGCTCGTGCTATTTTACCACCTCCTCCTTTTCCCCATCCTGACCCATATGTGCGGTGCATGACTCTGTCCACACACCTTGCACGCATTTCCCAGCTGCCACCTCTCCCATTCTCCAGCTGAAAGTACCTCTAGGGCTGCTTGAACTCGGATGTGAGCTGGCCAGGCATCCTCTGGAGATGCTAACGAGTGCCTCTCTCCACCTGCCTTTCCACTTTCTCCTGGCTCTCTCCCCTGCTGCAGAGACCTCTTACCTCCTGTTATTTTGTTGTAGTTGTGACAAGAAACAATTCCCATGCTGCCAGGGCACAAGCAAAGCAAAAACCTTGGCTAGGGCGAGGCCTCCTTCTGTTTAGAAATGTATTCTCACAGATAGAGAATCCCCCTATTGCAGAGTTTGACAGAGAGTTTGGAATTTAATTACCATCCTGCTTGGGAGGAGCCCAGTGGCAAGATCCATACTGACTTCTGTGTTGCAGGAGCAGCATCACGTACAGGGCTTGCCTGCCTAAAACCCCAGCGTCTGACGGGCATGACAGGATCCCTTTTGTCTGCAGCTCATGGCATCCCACTGCTACAGAAGTGGACTCCTGGTTCAGTTTGTGCGTGCCTGCATGTGTGTTTGCACCTGCTTGCATATATAATACTGTGGCTCATCAGAGACAGAAAAACGTGTAAAAAGCATGGGGAGTTAGTCTGTGTTATTGTACAGTATACACTAAATCACGACTCAAATCGGCACATGGGGAGTGACATTCTCATTTTTTGCGAGAGCCAGGGTAAGTATGGATTAGGATGACTAGGGAGGTGAGCGTGGCCAAAATAGGAAATGGGTGCATAGAGGAGAAGGTGGGATGCAGTCTACTTCACTCTCCATCAGATGCTCTGTATGACATTTTTCTTCTTCCTGTACACTGAGGTAATGCAAACTTGGATAAAACTAAACGTTTAAAAAGCAACTGATTTTTTCCTCTTTTTGGGTGTCAGTTGACAGTCATATAGTTTAACACTGTGGCAAGGAAAAAATACTGTTACTGCAGTTTAATGTCTGTAGGAAAGGACAGGGATGTTCCAGGCAATACACAAAGCAGGGAAGGACATCTCTCTCCACAGGACAGGCTGCCATTGACACTGACCATGAGGATAAAGCAGAAAAGATGGATGTGGGGAAGGTGACAGTAAGGAGCAGGTTTACAGAAAGGCATGCCCAGAAATGGATCATGCTGCATACAGACAGGATAGCTGAAAAAAGTTGCAAGTATTTTTGTGTAACGTTTTGTGGGAAAGGAGGATTCTTGAGGAGGACTGTGAAGGTGAGAGTGTGCAGTTACTAGTCCCCTCTTCTGACCTTTCCAACTATCCAGTGTTATTTTAAGTCCTAGACTCCCGTGTGAAAATGCTCCCACGAGCGGTGCTAAGTTTGAAAGTTGTGCCATATCATGCAGATTTCCCATACAAACACAATTGGATCTCATCTCTCATGTGAAAATCTTGGCTTTTCCTGTGTTTTGATAGCAGCAACAGTTTTTCTGGACTTCAGCAGCCTGGACAGCTGAGCATCCAAAAAGTTTCTATTAAGCATGTGCACATAAATCACTCCTGTGCTCTGTACTGAGCTCACCAGGCTTTTGTGCGTACATGGAGTAACTTGGTGTCACAGGACAGAGAGTTCAAGCACACTCACTGCCTTTGCATGCAGTGTGTAGTCACTCTCCACATGCACATTAAACCTGACATGCTGGTCTTGCATGATGTTTGCGGAGCTGCACATGGGAAACTTACCTTTTTGGGGCTGCAGAAGCCACTGGTTTGTGCGCAAAATCCTCCAAAATCCTGTATATGGTCCTGGAAATATTATCCTGATTCTGCTGCTTGGGGAATTTAATTCATCTGCTAAGCTTGCAGTCAAGCCTGGCTCCTTCAGCTGCCTTATAAAGATACTATTGGAGTGGTGAGAATACTTTCTGAAATTGTATCTTCTTCCCAGAAAATAAAAATAAATATCCCTCCTAAGGAACAGAAATAACCAAAAAGCGCCTCACCACCTGGTCGCTGTCAGCAAGTAAAAAGGCATGCACTTAAATATTTTCGAGGAACTTGCAAGCGAAGTAGTCCTCATGAGTAGATGTGTCAAGCCTGGCCCCTTATGAATGGATGAACGCAGGGAAATGCCCACAGGGAATCCTGCGTTACTCGGCGCTGCTCCCATTTATCAGCATTGGTGGACCTTGTCAATGCTGAGAAATTTGCTGGAGGGAAAAGACAGGGGCTAAAAGAGCAAAGAACAAGAAAAACCAATATAGTGACTCAGAGTATCTCCTATTTTGGGTTACTGCTGGTGATTGGAAGTGAAGAATTGTAGCTGTGATCCTGACCATGCTCCTTACCCTGAAAGGGATTAAACCCCTCCAGCTCTGTCAACAGACTGACATCTAGTGGAGGTAAAATGATGGGCTGCAGAACTCAACCTAAAATCATCCCCTGAATGGCTATACTGAGTTCACATTACTCAGGGCAGAGGTTCAGCTCATTTAATTTGTTAATTCAATTTGTGAAATAAAAAATAATTTCATGAGTTAATCTATGAATCTTTACTGTAAACTAAAATCACAGGAGATGATAGGTAACTTGCAGCATTTCATTTAGCCTACACAGAAATAAGATTAGGATCTAACTAAATCAAATAAAAACAAGCCTTAAAAAATTTTCTGTACTTACAATACTGTGTCAGCAGGTAAGCTTTATAAGACGAGGCAACAGGACTGGGATTTTTATCTTAGGTGTTAGGAAACAAATACCTACAAAGTTTGGTTTTGGAACATTTATGAAAGCCGGTCTTATATCACCTTAAGAAATACTATTTTAGAAAATGCTATTGGTAATTCAGAAGTTGCCACATACATTCTCTGTCTCTCTCTAAAGATAAAATATATTCAATTATGTACAGGGAGCTGTTAGACTGAATGACATGTACAGAAATGAGAAATAATGGGTTCAAACTTCAAGTCTCCAGAATCTTTTTCTTTAGGTTTTAGTCAATTTTTGCAAATGTAAGAGCAGTTTAATACTTATGAGAAAAGAGTAGGGAAAATTAGTGAGTATTCATTTTGATATAATATGAAACCTCATGAGGATATAGTTAAAAATCTCAGATCTTATTTTCTTAGAATTGTCCTACGCCAGCTTTATATTCCTTTGAAAGAAACATACAATCTAAACTTTAAAAAAGGGAACAAATATTGCTCTTAAAGTAATGTCTTCAGAAGATTTCAGAAGATTTGTGGATATGAGGATATTTTATTGCCTTTTAATTACAAAACCTTAACACACCAAAGAAATATCTGATGAAACTTTGCTGTCATACCTGTGGACCTGAAAAAAGAAAATTATGTTTCTTTTAAACCAGTATGTAAAGGCTGTCCAAAAAGTTCATCTAATTATCCATGTGAAAGGAAGCTTTGATCCATTCGTATTTTATATGTTTTTTTCCCACAAGATCATGTCAGTAGACTAAGGTTAAGTGATACATAGATTATTATTTTTTAAACCACCATCTTAACTTCCTTAAGCAGCCACAAATATAAATGAAATTAGATAGTTTCCTCCTGCATGTGCTCATTATCAGATTCGGCCTCAGCAGCAGTCATTATTTGTATTTACATGACAGGATTCTGATTTTCTAAATTTAAAAACCCCACACTCTTTAATGCCTGGGAGCGGTAATGCTATGGAGCTATGAATTTCCCAGCTCACATGGAGATAAAAGCAAATTTTGAAGGAGGGGGTTGTCCATCTGTTCACCGTGCAGTGTCCTCCCTAAGCCCAAAACTCATACAAATAAAATCAGCCCACTGTACTTGCGTCTGTCTGCCACACATTAGCCACTTACTAGATCTAGACTATATGGGTTTTAGTTGCCTCTCCACACATAATTTACCAGCCTCTGGATGTGCCTGGTACCTCAATAACACTGCATGCAGTTATTAAGTAATATAAATTAATAATTAAAATAAACATTAACTATTAATACCGTGCAAACACAGACACGTTCAAGACACTGTCAGGGATGGGTGAGCCTGCTTTGTGATCTGAGCAAACGCTGATACTCACTGAATACAAATACCGGTTTCACTGGAGTGGTAAATAAGGAGAAAACACAGTGGTGAGTCGGAGGTGGAGCCTCGGTTGGCAAGAACTGGGTCTGGGATTATGTTAGTCTGAAGCCCCTCCTGACTTCTCTCTTCCCCTTTCTCCTTGCCCATCATTTTTGTTACGTGGGACTCTGCAATTGCACAAAACTCTGGGACTTCCCGCTATTCTTTGGGAAATCATCTTGTTTGTCTCCCTTTATGTGTTGTCTGGTTTAGAGGCAGGATGAGAAGGGCAATAAAGCAGAATATGGCATTCATGTCTGCTAGATTTCATTTCTGTCCTTTACTTGTGTTCGCCCCGCACTGATCAAATAGCCATCTTTGCCTGCAGGGTGAATTGGTATAGCAGGCTCATCACACCCCCGGGGCTATGCTCAGAGATAACAGGCATCGGGAATCATGCTGTTCATCGCCCGGTGCAGGGGAACATGCAGGGTGGCTGCAGGATCAAAAGCAGGGTGAGATATTTCTTGTATAATTAATGCAAGGTAAGAGGCCTGAACTCTGTGGGCCACAATCTCTGCTCTGCTGCTTCTGTTTTATGCCAACATCATCGAAAGCCAGAGACTTATCTTACACAAAATCTGTTGAGTTGCTTTCCCAGCTAGAAACTCTGTCCAGCTACATCTGGTGTAACTTCCCAAACTAATATCCCCTTACCTCCTAAAATGTGATTTACACCTGCGCACCCCTGACTTCTGAATACAGGCTGTAGTTTCCCAGCACCTTTGCATTCAGTTGGGCAAAAGAGGAGTCACTTGGTAAATCAAAAGCAGGTAACAGAGTCAGTTTTTCGTAGCAGAAGACAATGGTTTCTAAGACCATCATGTTAGGCAAAGAGTCTGAGCATGGTGTGCACCTTCATTCCTGAAGCAAGGAGTGCCTGTACCGAGGAATCTGTTATAAATCACATTTTTAGTGAGACTGGCAAAGCTGCATAACTCTGGCCTCGGGGAATCTGTCTAATTTGTCAGCTAAAATTCAGTCTCCTGATAGAAAACTAGTCCATTCATGCTTCGTGAAGGCTAATTACCCATGGAAGGAATCCGCTCAGGGAACTGTCAGCAGTGATGTGGTGTGGCACCATCACCCAGCTCGGAGCTTCCCAGGGAAGGTCGGTGGAATTCCCCCTCCTCTTTGTGCCGTGCCTTAGCCGTGCAGCCGCTCTCTATACCCGCACACCACTTCACAGCACAGTCAGCAGGATGTCCCAAGAGAGAAGCATCCCAATGTGGTGCTTTTGCAGGGAAACCAACTCGCTCCCAGTAGCAGGCTGTCCTCTGCGTCTGGAAGTAGCGGGAGTTTGCTGTAGTCAGGATGGTCTAAAAGAGGCAAGATTTTCACGAAAAGGTATGTTTTGTTAGACCATTAACAGAGTTGCAGAAACCAGAGGAGTTCTTCAGACCTGCAACACAAGCTGCTTACAAACTCGCCGTCACTTATGCTTCAAGACAGAAGGGACACAAATAATGTACAGCAAATGGGAGCTTCCAAAAATAATCCTGGGAAGAAATACTACTTAAATTCTTAAAAACTTATTTTTTGTAATCATTCATGTGCATTATGAGCTGTAAAAACTCCAGCATTGAATAAATTACTACAGATTTAACACTTCCCATATCAGAGAAGAATTTTGTTTCTCTACTGGACTAATGAAAGTTATTACAAAGATTTTCTAACTACAGATCATAGCTTAATTCCCTTCCATAATGTTAGGTGTGCAGTGTATTTTCTTTCTTCTGGGAAATAATCCTCTGTTGTTGGTCCTAAACTTTGATCAGCTAAGTACCTCTAGTTCTATTTGTTCCATCTTAGTAGCATTTTTAAATGACCATGTTTTAGCACTGCTAAATATGTAGCCCAAACTTGTTACTAGAATAGCGATGAAAATGGGAAGAGAAGTTGGAACAATGGTTGGATCTTGGGGACAAAAATGATCATTCCCACTTACTAGCAACCATTAGCAACTAGAGTTTCAGTACCTTTCAAGGCCAAGTCATGATCCTGTAAGAAATCTCCTCGACTGAGTGTTTAACTTAATTTAGGAGTTATTCATCATGCAGTTACAAATGGGTGTCCTGGACTGAATTAATTGTATCAAAAAAGGAAAATGGTATGACTAAGAAGATAAGAATTGTGTGGGAAAAAGTTGTGTGCAGTCCCAAGCTATCTATATCCACTTTTTCATTTGCTGTTATAGAAAGGCTTAGTTAAAAAATGCTGTGACCAAAAATTGTTTGCTGCAATTAAAAAGTACAATGCAGATTGACCGAGTAAGCCTGAATTCAGCAGGATGCTGAAGCCAATGCAAGTTTGCAAGAAACTGAGCAGTCTTGGGATGATTAGCAACCTTAAAATAACGCCTGTGTTTAAATTTCTTGGTGTACCAAGGCCCCTCTGTTCTGTTTGACTCCATCAGGTTTGTGTGTTTGTTCTATTAGATGGCATCAATAACCAGTCTCTTCTCAGAGTGCTGTGTAGAAAAGGGAGCATAATTGTCTGAAAAGAGGCCTATTAAGTGTTTGCTTTTAAATCAAAGACCACTTTTGAAATATTAAATAAAGAGGGACTACAATATATAAGTCACTCCAACCCATCTCAAAAATACTGATGCACATTAATGATTTACTTTGGGCTTATACATCTATTTGCTTTTGTGTTCAAAACGGTGCATTGTTACCTTGGTAACCCCAATATCTCACAGAATTTAGCTTATTCTCCATCTAAAGTACACCCTCTTAAGGAAATTCATACAGGTTCTCATGAGAGCACTTTTCCCTTTTTCCCCCATTGTTTGTAAAGGAAGAAATAATGTCTGGTTTTGTTGTCAGTGGGCCATTTTTATCTTTTTGAGGTTTGGGTTGGGTTTTTTTTGTCTTTTCTTCCTCCCCTTTAAACACAACAGCAGACTCAGCCACTGTGTTCACTGTTTAAGAACGTTCTCAGTCTTAAATGTGTTGGGCTGCTTTATTCCCATATCGATGCATATTGATATGCCACAAAAAGCCTTTCTAAGAAATTCCTCTCCTTATTTTAGAGGATACCTTGGTTCTCAACAGTCTGGCATCTCCTATATTCCTTTAAAGAAGGGCAATGCAACTCTGCTCTGATACACTGGTATTTTACTGGGGTATCATTAACTGGGGCATATTTCAGCCCTTCTTAGTGTTCAGGGGACTTTCAGCCCTCGGTGTAGTGGCAAATATCAAGAAGAGGTTGCCAATGAGCCTCACAGCCCCACTTCTGCCCCATGGCATTCCCTCGCAGGTAGATGAAGATGGGGGGAAGAGCTATTGCCTGTGCGAGACTGTACCTCTAAAAAGCCAGAGGTGACTTAAATCATCTGCCTTGAAATTTTCTGGCCTCCCTCCTGCGCTGGTGGTGATTGCCAACGATCCAGCTCAGGTTGTTGAGCCAGGCGGACGCGATGGCTGCAGACTGATATTGGAGCTGACAGCTCTCGGAAAGGAACAGTCCTGCTTTGCCCTGGGTGCCGGTTCCCACCCTCACTCTGTTGTTTGAGGTCTAGCAGGGGAGGAACGAGCCAATTCAGAGGGCTGATCCAGCAGAAAGGCTGAAAGCCGACTCCAGGAGTCTCTTCCCTCCTTCCTCTTGCCTGCTCTTGGTTGCTGGTGTCCCACAGCTCCCTGCCTCCCATGCTGTGCTGGTGCGAGCGTTTCTGTGGCCACACATCCGTCTGGGTTGGTGACCTGATCTGACTGTTCTGCTTTTGCCACTTCATATTCATATTCTTGTCATTATTTTCATTAGTTCCTGATGCTGGTCCACCATGTGGTGGCTCAACAATCACCTTAACACAAGGGAGGAGACGGGGACCTGCAGGAATGAGGGACAGGGAGCATGAGAGGGCAGGATGTGCTGACTGGCATTGCCATCCTTCCCACAAAGCATGACAGGGCAGGTGATTTTGGGGAGACAGGTCAGAGCTGGAAAGGAAGATAAACTTTGCAGTTTGTGCTGGGCAGCCAGCCACCTGTAGTGCTGTGACACAGTCCAGAGCTACAGCGGATCTAGCCCAAACTAGACCCCAAGCAAGCCACAGGCAGCTCCTGAACCTGAAAATGCCATCCACAACCCTTCTGTCCCCTCCTGGCACGGGGTAGCATGGGGCTGCCCACACCTGTCTGAAAGGACAGAAAAATGCCAGTCAATGGAAGGCTCTGGAGAACTAGGTCCAGGGGAGAATGTTCCTGAGAAGGGGTGGATGGAGAGAACCTTACAGAGTCTGTCTCCTGAGCAGGTACAGTGCAGGCACAGCCACATGCTCACCCACAGCACTCTGCTAATGCCAGAAACAGCAAGAAGACTTGTTGAGCACTGTCGTTTACATGAGAAATCAATGTTTGTTCCAGATGTTGATTTTTTTAATTAAGACTTATTCAGACTGATGCAGAAGAAATGAAAGACTTAAATGCAAGCTTAAAGCTTCAGAAGAGTTTCAAAGCACGTTACTCAATATTATTTACTTGCTGCGTAATCTCCTCTCATCACTCATTGACCTCTGGCAAACAAAGAGTTGGGCTGACAGTAGCTTCCACCTTCCTTCCTCAAGCCAAGGTTCTCAAAAATACCTTCTTTTTAAAGTTGTATTTCAACTTCTACAGATACCGTGTCCAATAATCTCTCTTAAAAGCACCGTCCTACTTGTGTTTTGCATTTAAGAATCTTGCTAAGAGGACTTCACTGTGAGGTAGGTAGGTAGATTTTTTTTTTTTTTTTGGCAGGTATAAAGGGGAAATATTCCAAAAGAAGTGAAGCCAGCCTGCTTGTATAAAGACAAAAACTCTTTTCTTGATTTTTTTTCTTTGATTTATAAGACCATCTTGTTAATCACTGCAAGGTTTCTGAGGAAAAAGAAGTCTGAGATTTCTACACAACAATATAAGTTAGACTCACGTGAAGCAGAAAAGAAAAGATTGACTGATTTAATGATTAAACGAAAAGAGGATGTGTAAATGACTGAGGAATGTATCAGGGAAACATTAACTGCAGTTTCTCGATGTGTCTACCTTTGCTTTCTTAATAATTCACTTAGAGGAGATGCTCAGGTGGACTATCTCAGTTACCTCTTGCTAATGTTAAACGTAAAGAGGTTTTATCTGTTTCAACTGTGAAAAAACCCAATCAGACTATGCCCGCTTTTTGACAGTTTATAAATCTATCTGTCTCAGAGCTGATCAAAGCTTTCCAAATTTTGGATGATGTTATCCTCTTGAAATTTTTAATTTGGATGAAATAGTGTTTTTCAGATTTTTGCCAAAAACAGTAACTGATTTTTTTTCCTCAGAGAATTCATGTTTCAAGGTGGGGATGAAAAATGTTTATGAACATTTTAATGTGAAGTAGGAAGGAAACTTCCATTAAAAGCTTTGCAGTGTTTGGATAAAACCAGAGAAAGTAGACTGCATCCTAATCTGTCCTTGACTGCATAATCTAGGTAGAATTGACAACATACAGCTACTTTTATTATCACCGTGTAGGTCTGGAACTGCAAATACTAAGTGCCAGCAATACAATCTCAAGGAATATTGGGGAAAAAAGTACAGAATTAATTTGCTGGTTTAGCAAAATAAATACTTTCACTGAATGAATTGGTCAAATGAGCTTAATGAGCTTAAGTGACAGTATTTTTTCCAGTTACACTGCGAATGAAGGTATTTTGTAGGAGTTACCTCCAGGAGATGAACAACCTTCTGCTGAGCACAGATGGAAAGTAAATGGTTTTGAAAATGGAAGTTACTCAGGCATCTAGAAGCTCCCATTGACCTCAAACAAGGACAAGCGTCTCTGTGACCACTGTGCACGGATGTCATTCCCTTCTTACTATCCGATCGCTTCCTGCAGCTCCGAGCAGCAGTTAATGCACAGGGACTGAACCTGGGCTAGTTTGCTTTATAGTGACTGGTCCTTGGAAAGCCCTTACACTCTAAATCAGACTTGATTCATGCATACTAACACAATTTTCATCTCCTCCTTAACACCAGTCTGTGAATTGATTGGAAAATAATGTCCGGGTTTGCCCCTAGAATAAGTATAGCATAAATACTATCAGGGTAGTGTCACAGGAGCTTTTCCCAGTGAGAACAGAAATAACCTGGGTCTCGGTTGGCATTCAGTTTCTAGCACTTCCATTGATAACCCTCAGCAGAGGTAGAAGCGTAAGATGGTGCCTGTTGAAATACAATCAGTTATCGGCTCTGTTCATGCAGGACCAGTCTATCTCAGGCAAGCTACCAGGCAGGGAGGTGTTATTTGTATTAGATGTTGCGGTAGCGGCGAGAAAGCCATGATTCTCTGTGAAAGACGCCCAAGAACAGGAGAGTCTCTGTCTGGGGGAGTTTGGCTGCTACCAGCTTGGGTGAGATCTGAACCAATGGCCATCAAGTCAAAGTTCTGCAGTTCAACTATTTGCTTCATGTGCCAAACCGCTGTATCACACCATTTCGGACTAATCTTACTATAGAACTCGTCTTTGTGTAACGCAGTGGAGTTTTGCTTGCTGCAATGTGTGAATGTGAGTTACTGCTAGCTGGGGCTAGGGGCAGAGCTATCCAGGCCAGGGATCAAACTGGGATATAGAGTTATAATCTCCTCCTTGGAGTATTCTCTCCTCCTTATTCCAGTTGCAAACATGCTCAATTACTACCCATATTAGGGGTATATTATCTTCTCCTCCAGGAAGCTCAGCTATGTTGCCTCACAAATTACTGGAAAAAAAGCCAAAGAGCCATCCATTTATGACCACTTCCATGTCCCTCCCCTCCCACCCCTGCAAAAGCCATCTCACAAAGCTTGCTCATGCAACCCTGGCCACCCCTAGTGCTGCGAAGTGGTCTCAGTGTGTGCCCGTCCAGAGTGGTGGGATGGAAGAGAGGAAGCCATGGCTGCAAGTTAGAAAGGAGAAGCTTGAAGGGCGCTTTCCTCCTTGCCTTATCAGTTTGGAAATGGGGTGGGGGAGAAGGTAGTTTCTGGTTGTAGCGCACATTTTCTTAGCTCAGCTTAGCTGGAGTACGTATGCTTGTGGTTCATCCTCACAAATGCCATGTCAGGCCCTGGGCCAATACAAACACTGAATCTGTCTTCAATATATATATAGTGGAAAAAAAATAGTTCCAGCTCACTCCAAATTAGAGTGTGTTTGCAGAGAGAGGGAGGAAACGAGGAGGGCTCTGGTAGTTGTAGCCGAGTAATGCTGATCTCTGCCCTTAATAGGTTATGTTGTGGAAAGCACAGCTATTTTCCCTAGCTGGCATGCTTTAAAGTTGATTATAATACAATAAAAATGTATTCAAACACAGCAGACCAAAGATCTCAAAGGAACATACCTTAATTCTATAGGATAAGAGTTTTCACAGGACTGTGTGGGAATTAAGGTGCCAGCACGCCCCATGATTTGAGGAAGATACAGGTGCTTTATGCCACCATGAAGCCTCCAGTGTTCATTCCTGATAAAGACATGTTAACAAGTGACATGATATTTGTTGATTTTGTCTTTAAAATATTCCCATGTTGTAAAAGTCTGCAAAACCACCTCCCCCAAACTCAGGTGTTGGTAAAAACGTTCAAACCTGACATTTAAATAGACTGAGATCTTGAAACCTTTTCGGTTTTCTTGCGCCTGGAGATCCAGTCATCCATGAAGCAGAAATAGCATGAATAAAATAAGACAAGAACTTTGCAAGAAAAGCAGCAACTGAAATGGATCCTAATGAGTGTTAGATCACAACTAAAGATAGGAAGAAAAAAAAAGAAAAGAGAAAAGTTAACTTTCTTTGCAGGTGGTCAGTCACTAAAAATTAAATTGAAACAAAAGAGACCATATAAATTAATAAATTATTCATGGCAATTAGTTTGCCAAGCATAAATCCATGCAGTTTTCATTGAGAATAAAGATCCCAGTCTGGTTTCCTGGCCTGATTCCAGATAAGGTAATTACATTGTGCCTACTTAAATTTCCCCTTCAGTTCAGCATGATGTATGTGTCTTCCTCTCTGAAAACTGTTGTCCAACAAATCTAAAGCCTGCCACTTGCCTTTCGATGTTGGATAGCTTTGGGGTTTGCTACAGAACTCTTTATACATCTAGCCCAGTAGGCTTCATATTTCTTAGACTGATAGCACTAAAAAAAAAAAGTAGAGCTCAAGCTATAGCATTGCTAAATCCTAATATTTCTAAGCTTTTCATACAATTAAATATTTTAATGCCCTCGAGTGAAAAGTTTCAACCATACCAAAACCACTCAATTCAGCCCAGAAAGGGCACTGACTTTGCCCAGCCTCTGAAAGCTGCTGTGTGTTTTTATCATTAGTTAGGAACCAAATTTCAGTCGGGCTACCCTCCGCAGATATGAACCTTGCATCTTAATGCTTCCCTGTGGGCTGGGGATTATCTGCACATGACTTCAAGTTTCAGAGCAAGCTCAAAAACATTTCAAAAGCAGCTGAAGGCTGTTACTGCAGCTCCACCTTTTGGGAGCTGGGGAGCAACCAGGTTGCTCGAGTTGGTTATTTCTTTACTAGAGAAGGACTTAACCTTGTTGTATTTGTGGCTGACATTAATCTCTGAAATAGAAAGCACCTTGGAGGCTTTAAAGATGCATTGATTCCTCACAGAAAGCCCTAAAATGCATTAGGCTGGAGATATTTTTATTCTGAGTAGTTCCTGAAGGCTGCTCAGTATCAGCAAGGACCCTGATAATCATCATCAGAACATTTTCATCTGGCCTTTCTGCTTAAGACTCACTTGAAACCATTGTGCCAGATTGAGATGTGATGCAAGTAGGCCATGTCAAATATAACAGGTCCACATCAAATTCAATACTATTCTTGTACATTTGAGTTGGATTTGGTTTCTAATCCTCCACTTGCATGCTCACAAATGATTGCAGCCTGGAGACTTCATGCAGTAATGTGCTGAATACCTTCAGCACTGTTAGGTAACTTCTGTGCTCCAGTGGGAGGTCAAATTATCTGGTCCCTTTTAAAGAGGGCCCAGCACACAGGAGGAGGAGAAGATGCTACCCTGTATTGGTGGGCTGAAGACATTTGAAACATGCAGAAAGCAACCTGGATGCCACAAACTTCCAAAACACCCGGATCTGGACTACAGCATAAGTCTACCTCTGCTGGAAAAACCAGGTGTATGTCGGAGACTGCCAAAGGGACTGATCCAGAGCCCACTGGAAGTTATGGCACAGACTGCTTCCACTAGGACTTGAATCAAGTCTGCAGTGATCTTTAAGATAAAAAGATATTGCGGTGGCCAAGAGCAACCTTTAAGAGATGAGAATCCCCTCAGAATAAATATACTCACTTGTTGGTTCCAGAAAGTGAAGCAATGAGAGAAAAAAAAATTAATAACTCACAGATCAACAACATGAAATCCTTTTTACCTCTTTTCACTATTCAGCCGCGGATTGAATTGCTTTGATGAATATCAGACATGTATTTGCCTTTCATCACTTTTCATGTTCTAAACCTTGCCCCCAGACTCGGCATCTCCGTTTCAGACTACTAAATATTATATGTGCACAGGAGCAATTTGGTGTATATAATGATAGGCATGATTGTTAAATTGGTTTCCAGTGTCTTTCAGGCTGCGTCCCTGCAGAGTTGCAATTAAACACTTGACAAACCACAAGGCTATGCTAATCCGGCTTCAAAAATCTCTGATGGCAAGGATGGCAGTCTGCCTTCCTTCTCCACTGAAAGACGGAGAGACCCAGCATTACTCAGGCCCTTCTTAAAAATACTCTGTTTTTCCCCTTTGGCTCAGTGGTTCATGTTTCAGCTGTAACATTCTGCCCGAGTTCGCTATTGCCATGTAACAATCTCCTCTTTGTTTAGCCCTGCTACCTCATTTCTCTCTATTAGCCTTTAATCCCTGTCAGGGTTTCACCTTTGCAACGATGAGGTCACAGCTCACGTTGATTGGGAAAGGAAATCCTGATGATTGTTGCTGACAGAAAGCTGATAATGCTGGTTTGGGCAGCAATAAATTCTCAGTCTCTAAATGAAGACTAATCTTTGAGCCAGAAATCACCTCTTTCAGTAGTTTTTTTTGGGCCTCATTCACAAATATTTTCCCATGCTCAAGCTGCTTGACCTTTGGAGCATTCAATGCACCTATGTTATTGTGCAGAACTGTTTTCCAGGGATCAAAATAAGCAGTCATCTATCAGTGAGAGGCAGGTGAAATTATGAAATAAATCAATGATGTTATCCTCATTGGGAATGCAGCACTTGGAGCTCTCTGTAGCCTCTGCAACCCTAAGTGCAAAACTGGTATCTGCCTCTGAACAATTCTGTCCTGTCAGCATTTTTATTTCTTCAAATGACTGTTGTTGTCAGGACCAGTTATTTTTATTTTTTCAGGACAAAAGTACATCATGCAGAGAGATAAAGGCGGTGAGCAGGAGGGGTTTGTGCTGTTAAATTCATGTTGCTGACCCGATGAGTGATTCAATAAAGATAGTTCTTAAATAACCCTGAGCAATGCAGATGCTTCTTTTACAACATCATAAATGCTGTCTTTGGTACAGTTCACCACTTTAAATCAAGCATGACCATTGAACTGGCCCTTCTTTGCTGTAGTATCCATTATATGCAAACTCCTTGCACCTCCTGCAGTGACACAGCTCCTTGCCAGCAGTGAGCAGCAGGAAAGTTCACCAGCAGCTGAACAAGGGGAACTTTATTGGAAATCCAGTAATTCAAATAATTGACAATACTGTCAAAAACTTAACTTCTGTACATTATACTGTCTTTTTCTTTCTGTTACTCCTGCTGTTCCCCAAAACAGATGTTCCTTCAGCACACTGCAATCTAATCTACTCCTAGTGTCTTATCTACCTAACAGAGCCTCAGTGCTCCCAAATGCAGTTTTTGTGCACTAATTCACTCCTGGACAGCTGTATCCAGGCTTAATGCTCCAAGAAATGAGAAGCTGGTGGCTGAAAGCTTCAGCTCGCTCTCTGCCAGTCCAGTCTGGCTATTGTTTTTGTCTCTGCAGTAGGCTGTACTTGTTCCTTTGATCAGAATAACCCTGGACTTTGGTCTGAATGCAGATTTGAACTTTACAAACTGGGTCTCCCCCAACTAACAAAGTGGGCATTTTACTCCCTTTCCTGCTAGCAGTAACAAAACTCCCTGCTCCCGTGCACAGCTGGTAGCGTTTTAGTCAGCCAATCCCCATGTAATCTATTATAATTTTTTTCTTCCTTCCACAGTGTGTTGGTCTTCCCAATGGTGAAAATCCACTATTGCCTGGCCATAATTCTCTCTGAACACAGGCTCCAGTAGAGCTCCTTAGGGGAGCAATTCAGGTGCCTGAACACAGATGTGCAGCACCATAATAGATGATTTAGGCTAGCCGAGATACCAGCACCGGGCTGGCGGGTGCGATGTAGGAGCTATGGAAGGTACACACCTTTCTGGAGGGGCAGCCAGAGCCCAGGCAGCCTGCAATACAGTCCTGAAAAGAGTTCAGCTGATTTCAGACACCTGCAGCCTGTCCAGGCAACACTGTGCCATCAGAGGAGCAGATTGCTTCTGTGCTCATCAGCTGAATGGATAAGTAAGTTTGCCCTGTACATTATCAAGGGTCAAAAACGGATCATTACATGAAGGTATAGAAATCAGCACTTCAGCATTTATACTGACATTCCCACCTTTGCAAGGACAAACATCACTATGTTTGTATTATAATCCTTATGCCTACAGGTAACTATGTATCTTATACATGTCTGCATCTGTCTGCATGTATCAGATTTTCCAATCCTTTTGTCAACTAAATCTACTGGCCTGTGGGTTAAACTCTTCAGAGGAGAAAGGGAAGCTTTGTTCCTTGACTTGTTTTGACTTTAGGATTCTTTCCGCTCTTGGTTTAGTGAAAACTCTAGCATTAGCTACACTTTGTTTGTGTGCAAGAGAAATTTCTTGTTAGAGAAATTTGGCTGGACCAAGACTCCTAAACCTGCCTCACATCCCCAGCCAAGAATGCCTCTTCACACATCTGCATCCCACTTTTTGTCAGGGACAGCTCAGGAGCTCATTGACAGATGACAGCAACAAACACAGCAGCTGCGGGTCAGACCAAAGGTCTAGCTCTCCATCTCGGGCCACAGAGCGTAAGCAGATACCTGGGAAATGCTTAGGTAAGCTCAGCCCAGGATCCAGGGAAGTACCATTCTTGGAAAGCAGAGGCTGAGGAGCTAGCATACCCAAAGCAGAGACCCAACGTCTCCTTGGGGCTGGGGGAGCAGTGGGGAAGCAGGAAGGCTAAAAGCAGGAAAGCAGCTGCAATACAGAGACCACAAGCAGAGATGGTGACCTGCTTAACCTGGTTTCCATTACCTGCCTTGGCTGAGTAAGAGTGAATTTCCTTAATTGCAAGAACATTACCTCTGCAAGGGATTGGGCTGGATACTCTGGCTCTTGTTTCTGCCCTTCATTTGTATGCCCTGCAAAACTGGCGAGAGAAAATACTGCATAAATGCATGGGTAAATACACTGCAGTGTAGCAGTTGAACTCAATGGTACCACAGCATCATCCCCTCCCGTGCTCCCAGGACTCTACTCCAGATTACAGATCTTACTGTTTTCTGCTTTCTGCTGACTCCTTTGAACATCTGGCCATTTTCTGCCCATACTGCACAGCTCCATTTCACAAAACGTAAACCTCAAATTGAAAACTGGCATAGTAATACATCCTGGAAGGGAGATGTGTGCGGAGATATGCTAATTGCTGATGGATAAAATCCCAATAGATGGCACTTATTTCTCCCGGACCAGATCAAACTTCCTTCCATGCATTGCAAACAGCTTTTTGCGTACATCCCTTTACAAGCAGCTCTTAACAACAAACACGCTATCCTGCTTTTCATACACATCTGTTGCTAAAAAGAACATGTATTATGGTTTTAAAGTAATTTTTTTGGCGTCTTACATTTTATATATGAATATAACATAAAAGCTAAAGAAAAACAAAGTAATCCTGATATTGCTGAAACATACCTAACCCATCCAAACTGGCATTCTGAATCTTATCGCAAGGAAAAACTAAGCAGCTCAAGACATGGAAAACCCTTTAAGGAAGAAAAATTGGGATGTCAAGTACAGAGATACTACTCTGCAATGCCATTTTAATCCAGTTACACAACTAGAACTGAGTAATTAAAGTCACCACAAAGCTTTCTCCAGCTCTGCACAGAATTCATTATTCCCATTTCAAAATATAATTGCTTAAGCTAAAGTAACCACAGTATTTATCGTCACAGCTCTGTGCCGCTGCAGCTAGATAGGATACCTTTAATCTTTCTCAAGCAATATAGCCAAAGGCAGACTCTTGCAGCAGAACAGCTTGAATGCCATACCACAATTACATGACAACCTTTGGGACTGAGAATTGCCTTGGGTTTGGGAGATTTTATATAAATAAATGTTTCTCCTTGAAAAATAAACAGTTAATTTCATCAGTATTTTAACCCCATTGGCTGCAGGCATTTTTCCTTCTAACCCTATTCTCTATTCTAAGATTTCTTCTTATCTTTTTATCACCTCTTTTTGTTCAAAGTTTATATAACAATTATGACTAGGTCCCCTTCAGAATATTGGGCCTATCCTAGAGGTGGCATATAATTAGTCTAGTCCGGTGCCTGAGAAGAAAAGGGTCTGGCACACCTGACAAACTGGGTTTTCCAGGGAACTGAGAGGCTGCAGAGATGCCCAACCCATGAATCCCTTGTGACCTAAAGCAGGAGATAGGAATTTCAAAGGTCAGATTGACACTTCAGGGTGTGCTCCATGGCAGAGATTTAAGCTTCTAGTGCGCTTGGTGGTGAAAACTTAAGATGATTCAATACCAAAGAGCCTTGGTGAGATCCGAGTTTCACCTATAACAGATGTGCACGTAAATTCTACCTGCTTAAAAAGATGTAGTGGCTAGGTGCTGAAGGCTAACATAATCCCTATTGACTGAGTATTTGCAGGCTGCTGGTTTTCAAAAGTTTCTCAGTTGTATTTGTAGATTTTCTTGGAGATGGAAAAAAGTTGCCTGCCTGAAAGAAAGGCCACCCCACCTGGGAACTAGGGAGCGCTTGCTCAGCAGCTTGAGAGCATGCCAGGAAAAAAACAAACCCTTCCCCCACACCACCACCCACCCCCCCCCCAAAAAAAAAAAAAAAAAGAGAGAGAGAGAGAGAAATCCATGCTTACTTTAATATAGGAAAACTGCAAATTCAGTCTTTTCATTAGCAACAGGCAGCGCATCATATGTTCCTCCGCAGCAGGTTACATGTTCATCCCCTCTTTTGGCACCCACCCGCTCAGGTCTATGGTCACTCTGATTTGCCACAGCTTTGTGCTTGAAAACATCAGGCTTGTTTTGACTAAAAAACAAAAACTGGCCTGAAGCATAGTGTTTGGGCAGAAATTTTCTAAGATTTTGCCAAAATCCTGGCGCTGAAGAGAGTATCATTTAACAGGAAATGTTGAGCAGAAGTAATGGTAGGCTGCACTGCCAGCTCCTCCTATAAAGCAGAAAAGAGGAGCTGGGAGTTTGCCTCTTACTGTCAATTACCATATACTTACTTTTTTTCAGCACAGGGTGCTTTTGATCTGTGCAACATTCTCCATACTTATAAACACACCTCTGATAAAGAAAACCAATGTGCTTTCATGTAACTTTAGAAAGTGGTTTAACTTACCTCTGAATTTTCTGCAGAAATTAACTACTTTAAAAAAACTTTACTCAGGCTTTACAAACTAGGAGGCTCACAACATGACATGATTTGTTTTGTTGTTGTTCTTAGAACATATTAATCCCTAGGATGCAATAGATCAGTACCAGCTGCTTCACTTCTATAGATGGGATTTCCTAATTGCCATACTCTAGCAAAAGTTTTATGGCTTGGGACAGACAGACCCAAAAGGAAAAAAAGTGCCAGACCTCACCCAGTCTATGGAGAAGGGGTTAAACTGTATTTCCTGCAATGTCAACCAGGTTCTACCCACGTTTTGAATTGCACAAAGAACATAACTGTGTGTGGGACTGTGGAGGAAGGCTGCTTGCTTTGAGGCCAAAATTTGGACAAAGGAATTACAGTCCCTACAAGTATAGGCACAAAATGTGTGTACCTTATTTCTATGATAAAATGAAGGGGTTTTGCGGGGGGAGGGGGGGGTGTTGGGTTTTTTTGTTTGTTTTGTTGGTTTGGATTTTTGGGGGGTTTTTTGGGGGTTGGTTTTTTGGGGTTTTTTTTGTTTGTTTGTTTTTTTGGTTGGGTTTTTTTTTTTTTTTTTTTTTTTTTTTTTACACACTTGTGCTGTTATTTATAGCTGCTTTGTTGTGCTTATGTGATCTTTTAAGGTAATGACCTATATACTGGACTGTTAAAAGCACCTGGGTTAAAACACACAGCAAAGCAGTGATTTCTTTTTTTTAATACAGACTATGTAAAAGGCCTGTTTTACAATGTAAGTGCTTAAAGAGTTCATCAGCCATAGTGATGGGATAGCAAAGCACCATGCAGGGTTTGAAAAATTGCTGAGGAGCAGGAGATTCTCAAAATGGCTTTGAGAAGGAAACCTGTCACAGGGTATATAATCCCTCTGAGTATTACGGAGCTGCTCTCAGACCTGGTTTGAGCCACCAGAACATCTGATCCCCTGATGAATATGGAGAAGTCTGAGCTTGGCCAACAGCAACACTAGTTGCTTGTGTCCATATAAGCTGTAGATTTATACTGCACACTATGTGTGCACTGAGGCTTTCTACCAGTGGCAGATTAAAAGCTTCAATGTGAGCCAGTAAGGCAATTTTTGCCTGTTGTTTGGTGGGATGCTGAGATTTGGACTGAACAGATTTGATTTCATAAAAAGCATCTCAGTTCTGGGGAAATCACAGTTCTGTGTAAAAACATGAATGCTCAGTCTCCAAAATGTTGTGGCTGAAGTAGCAATATTCAGTTTTCAGTACTCTACCACAACATCATTGAGACAGAGTTTGTGTCCTTTCCCTTCACGGACCACTTCCCAACTTTGCGGGAAGACTTGTGGCATTATTGTGAGACTGAGTCTGTAGAAGGACCTCAGCTATTCTGGAAGAAGGAATATCCAGTTTCCCTCTCCCTGGGGAACCACAATATCATTTCCAAAGAGATATATTTCAAATAAAAATAATTCAAAACCTGAATAATTGAAATTATTTGAATGTTTTTATTTGAATGATTAAATTTGAAAAGTCCAAAGCCTTTTAAAGAAGGAAGCAATCAATTCAAGAATTGTTATAACATGTTAGATCAGAGGTCTGTCTCACTCCATTACCCTATCTCTGGCAGCAGCCAATACTGGGTACTTGGGGCAGGGACATAGTGATTCTTCCCAAGGACACACTCTGATCCTCCAGCAATTCACAGGTCAGAGTTCCTGACACACGGGAAAAGTCTTTGAAAAAATATCCCTCTGAATTTTACTTCTGGGAATCTGTGCAGCCACTTCTGTAGCCTTGTGAAGTTTTAGTCTCTACAATATCCTGTAGCAAGGAACCCCACACCTTAATTACCAATTGTGTGAAAACCACCCCCTTGTTCATTTTCAGTCTAACCTCTGCTGATTATGCACCCACTAAACATCATTTAATCCTTGCTTACATATTGTCAAGTGAATGCTGAAATAAAATATGCTATCACATTTACTATCATTATCATAGTAGCTAAACAGATCACACATAAATTAACCTAGCATAGCAATATCCCTATAAGACAGGAGGAGTAAAAGGGTTATCTGCGTTGGCATCTCAGTTTGCACCGTTAGTGCACTTCTGAAGTTAATCTCCTTGTTGTCCCCACCTACTATGCTTTGGTTTATACTATGGAGAGGTCATAGAGTAACAGCTGGATGCAGCCTGGATGAAACTAAATCAAGATGCATACCAAGAGGGCTCCTAATATGCTCCAGCCTCATGGATCTTTGGTACTACGGATCAGACCAGACTTTTTTCAGGGGGGGAACCCCACCTATAGGGTTTGTGTGTTTGTGGAGGGTGAATATCAACTCCTTGCCTTCCACTATTTCAGTTTCCAGATCTGATCCTTTTATGCTTCACTGCTTGCTAGTGTAGACAAAGCCTACACAATTTGCTCAAGGCCACAGAGAACACCAAGGGCAGTGTGAAGATAAAGCTCAGCCCTCCTGAGCTGCTTCTTACCTCTTCAAGACATGTAACACAATTAAGTGGGCAGTTATAACCTACTGCATCCAAACATCTTGGGCCACATATAGCCTCATATCAGGATGCACATCTGATCTGTCACCAGCTGCAGCCAGACAAGATGCCCCCCATCACATGGGCCTGTCCCTCTCATCTTTCTTCCCACAGAAAAGTGCTTTTATTTCCATCAGCTAGCATCACAGTGACCTGGGACAATTTGACCTACTGGCTTCTGACAAAACAACTTAGTCATGGATGGTGATATAACTTGACTAATAATAGGTCAGCAGTGTAAGTACTGCAAGGCCAGAAATAATATAGCATGGTGATGACAGTCTCTTTGTGCTGAAGGGGTAAGTGGGCAGTATTACTTTTCGAATGAGATTTATTGACTGTGAGCTGAAGAGGCTGCAAGTCATTCCATCAGTAAACTTTCCTCCACTGTTTAACAAATTATTATTTGCTCTGCTGTGTAGGTGGTTTACAGTTAGTTGAATCATATTGCCTTAGTATCTTATAGGATATCAGCATTTCTCTTCCTCAGTCCCAGTTGAAGTGCCAACACTGTAGTCAATTTGCTTCAAGTTTTATTTATATAATCTCTGGTTTAAATTTAAGGGTGGGCAGTAGGAAAGCACAACATTACTTTCTATCAAGTCCAATATATTCTATTTTCATGTTCTAGTCAGGAAAGCATGGTACTTTAAAAAATGCCTTTCTGCAAATACCTTAGCACATACTTTCTTATTTGTTATACAGCGAGATTTTGAGGAGATAAGGACTAGATTAAAAAAAAGCATTAACATACCTAAATATGACACATAGCTAATCTGTCTTGACTCTTATGACAATCTCACTAGGCATCTGCAGACCTTCAGAAATCTGACCATGTGGAAAATGGTTTCAGAGCCACAGAGCCTATCAAATATTTGTTGTTGGTTCCCCCACCCTCCCCAAGAGTTTCTTTTTTGGTAAGCAAAAAATAAGGTTGATGTGTTATAGAAGGTCTAATGCATCAGCACTGTAGAAGAATCAAACAAAAAGAAAACAGGGGGTGGGGAGAGACAGACAGACAAAGAGGTTGAGTCACTAATGAAATTCTCTGGTCAAAGCTAATAGCAACGCTCCGTTGACTTCCAGAAAGCAAATTCAGGCCATGAACTGCAATTGGAAGAAGAGAATAAAAGCATATTGTCTGTACAAGACATATGTGCAGTGTAAGTTCAGACATAGATGCTACTCAGTTATTTTAGCACGTTGCATTTATGAGCCAAACCAGGGCTGCAATTACCTGAGCGCTTCTTGTTTGAGCTTGAATTGAATTAAGTTTAATACTAGCCACAGAACAGAGCAGTGCTTGTTTATATCGACACAGTGGCTTACACGATATTCCAGAGAAATGCCAAAGACCATGGCAGGTACTGAAGAGCCGTAAAGGGCAGGGAGGAAGAAGACTCGTGTACACAATTAGAATTGCGAAGGAAATTAAATAAGCAGACCATTATTGCCAAGTTAGTATTTAGCCTGTAAACAGGCTGTAATATACCTGTTTTACAAACTCCTCCTTCAAAAAAAAAAAAATCTGATGTAAACTCTTTAACATACTGCAAATAATTACATTCTTGAATTTCCTTTAATCTCACATGTGTGGGGCTTAAAACCTTGAGCAAGGCACCTGTGGTTTGAAGCCGATTTGTTGAACTTATCTGTATCTGATAGTCCCCAATACAGCATTGTAAATTAGTCATGGCTAATTTGATTATAGCTATGTTTTGTCTCCTTTTTTTTGTTGTTATGACATCCTCTCTCTCAGAATGAGCACTATCCTCACTGCATTTACCTCACCTGTGTTTACTTTTCCAAATGTTTGTGATCAGGAGCAGATTACCTCAAGTTACCTTAACCTGAGCTGTGAGCACAGAGAACCATTTAGATTTCCAGCCATTTCCCATCCACTATTAATAAAGATAGGAAAACAAGTATTTGTAACTCTCTCTTTCCCTGTCAAATCAAGCCTGCAACCTCCCTCCCAGTCTGTCAATACAGTAAGATTATTTTTTCAGACTCCTCTTTTTGACTCTAAGTCCTCAAATTCTAGTCAAATGGAGCAGAACAGGGTGATTTAGGGTTTTGCATTTAAACCTCCCACCGGTTTCCACAAAAAGTCCCTGATATTGAAGTGAATTCAGTTCAACAGCCTTTTTAAGTAGATTCAGTTACAGACCCTTGCTGGCCCTCTGGTAAGATTCATTGGGCAACAAATATTGTTGATAGGATCAAGTTTCTTCAATGACGGTTTCCTGTGTCAACACATTGATGGTCTTTATGGCGTACAGTTTATGTGGTTTCCTATATGATTTTATTCATTATATTTTATTTTTGTAAAATGTGACTATGTATATTTTATATGTACATTTACACAAAAAAAACTAGTTAGAAGATGCAAGTTAATGGAGACCAATAGAGAGTGATCTCAAAGAAGATGGAGTTGTTTCATTCCTGCTCCATCGATAAGTCATGCTGAACCATAATCTCTACACACTTTCTGTGAATGGGGGTGGGAAATTATTTTAACTCTGCTTTTTCATACAAAATAGAAAAATAATAGGATTTAAACTTCCTAGTCTGTTGTTACTAGTTCCTACTGATAGATCCACAAGACCCTCAGAGGTACTTCACACAGAGGTTTCCCTGGGCACACCTTTTGGCAGACTGGGAGGTCTCATTTTTATTCTGATAAGAACCAGCCAAGTAATAGCACCTCTCATTCATATACTGGAGTTTGTGGTCTATAAATAACTTATCTGATTTACATACAGGTAGCTATCAAATGCTCTTCTCTCATCTGAGCAGTTACACTGATACTATCTGGCAGCCACTCAACCACTTAGATGTAAACCCATTGGGCTGAAATTACTTTAATCAGATGAAAAAGGGAAAAGCAAAACCATGAACTTCCAACTCTCCCCAGCTATTTGTTCAATCTTTCTTTCTGCCTACATTGTTCTACCATTTTGGTCAGTTCTTGGTTGAGCATTTTCAGTTTCTTTGCCCAGTCGCTTCCTGGTCTGCATTTTCCATCTTCCAGCTAAGTAAGTTAATACCGAACAATATCCTCCAGATTTGTTTCATTGCTTATAGACACCTTCCTCTATTGATAGCATCTGCTTTTGCTTATTCCTCTCTGAGGAGCATGGCAAGATGACAGAGAACAGCTTTTTTTTTTTTGTCTACACAATTCTGTATCTTCCTATTCTCTCTGCTGGGTTAAACCTCACTTTCCCTTTTACAGTGGCTTGTCAACAAATAGTTATGAAAGCCCATCAGCATGAAGCTGTGCTGGCTTTTATTCTGCTGAATTCAGTGGTGAAATTCCTGTTAACACCAATGACTGGATCCCGCCCTGCATGAATAAAGCCAGCTCTTGCCTATTGTGGGGAGAGAAAGGCACCACCAGTTTAGATCTGCCATGCCAGCTGGGCCCACCCTGTGTCTCCCCACCAGGGCATGCCCCAGGAGGGCTCAGTGCTTTAGGGTGCCCTGGACCTGGCACTGGGGCGGGGTTCAGATGCTGAAATCCAGGCAGTTAGTGACAACCTACGTGCCCCCTGGTCTCCATCCTCCTCCAGAAGGGTATGTGTCTCCTGGAATTCCTCTGTCACATCCCAAGCTGCACACAGAGGTCTTGGACACCCTGAGACACTAAAATGGCACTAGAAGCCCCCATGGTTAAGCAACTGAATCCCACCTGTCGGGTCCTTGCTGACAGAGGTATTTCTGACTGGCAGTCCCCCTTCACAGCATGTGGTCTTGGAGCCATGTGGGAGAGAGCAGGACAAATTCAAACAAGGCTCTTTTTGCTTACCAGTCTGCCTGGGGTCATTGTGGCAGGACTGGGTGGGCTAGCTGAAGGCCACAGGGGGCTAATACTGTGTGTTGGACTGGTATGTTGGGGAGGAGCCTCTGCAGCTGGGCACCACAAGCTACCAACTCACCAAATTCCTTGGAGACCCCAGACTGCTCCTTACAGATTAACAGCCCTGTCTCACTTTTACTTCAGACAGTTGCATTTCAGGTAGACCTGTGCCTCCATCGGTAGGTGTTTTCAGACTGAAGAGAGGTGGCTGTTCCAGGGAGCCACTGTTTCCCTAGGAGGTGGCTGGACAACGTGGTCTCTGGTCTCCCAGGCTGCCGCTGCCTCTCCTCCCTCCTGCCTGCATGCTCAACCAGCTGGCTCTGCTGCTTGGTAGACCTTTGTTTCCCACCCCCTCACTAGGAGAAAACTACCTCTCCCACTCCAAAAAGCAGGTATTCATGTCATTTTAAAGACTTCAGTCAGTTCAAGGAAAGAGGGACCCAGGGACCAAGAGCTGCAGGTGGCAGTACTGCACTATGGGGCATTAAGACCTTAGACTGGCTCTGAAGGATCAAACCACCCCTTTGGGACCCTCCCAACTCAGGATATCTCCCTGCAGACTGCAGGAGCCAATGAAAGCCACGCTGTTAGCACATGGTGGTGAGCACCCATCAGCAACATGGGTGTCAAGCTGGATATCTGCACAGAGCTCAGGACTGCAGAAGGTACTTTTCTTTTTGGCCTCTCCAGTTACTATCACCACCTTGCAGTGGTCCCAGCTAGCCTTTCCACTGTTTCTGTGAAGTTTCTGGGTTATGAATTTAAAATATTTCCACAAACTGTCTTAACATTTTTATATAGTTAAATCTACCTATTAAGATTAACCAATTAATAACATTTTTATTAACCAACTAAAAAAATTTTCTTGTTCTCCCATGAAGTCTCTGCCACCCAAGGGTTCAGTACAGCTCGCATTTATTAACAAAACAGCAAAATATGGATTTTTCAGGTGCCCATCTACATAGTCTCCATAGACAGAAGAAATGGGTAAAACATGGTGTGAAGAGATGAAACACTTGCCCAAGGTCTCTTTATAATACTGGGTGCCTGACAAAGCATGGACTTTTCATTACCCTCAGTGGACACCAATTTAGGCTTTTAGTATTATTGCCAGGAGATGAAATAAAAGTCAAAATGTCCTGACCCTACTACAGTTGTGGAGAGTAATTGGATAGTACTGCTTTAGCTAGCTCGGGAACCCCGCACCAGGCCTCCTGACCCCTGCCACAACAGTCGAGCAGATAGGAAGCCAGGTCTGGTACAATAAGCACAGTCGGTTGGAAACAAGCAGAGTCAGTGTGGTTTCCCTGTACACCTGGTGTTATGTAGAGAGCAGAGACAATGAGCCCTTCCTCCTATTAATTGCAGTTGCATTCCTCCCCTTCATGGGTTCACGCAGCTCCCCTCAGCTGCTGCTGGACACCCCGGCTCCGACTGGCACACAACCGTCCATGGAGCTCAGTCCAGCACTTCTTGGCTGGGAGATCAATCCTGTTGGCTAGTATTTTTCCTCCTCCTTGCTTCAGTAGGAGTGTTTTCTCCATTTCACTGGAACATAACTGATGCCATGGAAAAGAGGTTGAACCGGGTGTTTCCCAGTCCATCTTGCCAACCCACTGCCTTCATGTTTCAGAGGAGACAGAGGTTCAGAGAAAGTGGGTGTTGAGTTTCACTGCAGAGATATCAGAGAGGCTCTGCTGACCAAACTGCTCTTTAAACTGCTCATTCTTCCTCCAGTCTCCTTACGGAAAGGCTCCTGCAGAGGCAGCCTCTAGACCAAGTGTCAAGTACAAAACCACCACCGAAGAGAGAATCTCCAGATCCAACCTCAGCTGACTCATTTGTGCCTGTTCAGAGTCCTGCTGCTGCTGCCTAGGTAAGCCCATCTCTACCCTAGACTTGAAGCTCCATTTTAGTTCCTCTCCAACCCTGTCTCAGTAAACTGTTTGTCTGCAGATCTGGGAAATCTTGTGGGTTTAGGAAAAAAAAAAAAAAAAGCAGCTCATTTTGTCAATGCCTTTCAATAAGAGCAATCTTTCAGCCACCCACACCTATCAGCTAACTGTGTTTGGCCAGACATCAAAAACAAAGTCAAGCCTGAACCACCGACAATTTCAGTACAACCTTTGCCCAGGAGTAGTTCAGGAAAGCCCACATTATTTTCGGACTGCATTAATGCCTGCTTCTTGGCTTGTTAACATAGATGTTTTCCTGCATCTATCTGCCCACCTCATCCATATAACCTTCTTCACTGGGTCTCTGTCTGACACGGAGCCAGCAGCTCTACAAATGCAGTGGCAGAACATCTCATTTCAATTTGACTGATGCAGACATCAGGAGCTGAAATACCCTTTCCATGTGCCCAGCTGTTCCATGTCTGAGAAACTTAAGGAGGTGGAACAAGGGGTCAGGTGTGAAGCTTACTAAGGGTAGGGGTAAAAAGGAATTATAATCATGAATGCTTACAGAGACAGCAGCAGCCAAAGGTACATGAGTTGGAAAGAACAGAGTTGCCTACATGAGTTGAAGAAATATCACTGAAATAAGTGTCACACATTTAAGACAAAATGAAACTCACTGTTACTAAAGAATGCAAAGTTCACCATGACCTATTAACTGATGGGGTCTGATTAAAAAAAAAAAAAAAAAAAGAAACCTATGAAGTTTAGTGGCTGCAAATGAGGTCTCTAATCCGTAAGAGGTGAAGTGCATCGTAAGTTGAAGGCTACATAGTCCATTTTTCCTTAAGCTTGGTGCAGTTGTTCTACAAAGTATTTTGTCATCTATTGATACAACAGATAACCTGATGCTTCCTGGTAGAGCTGGACAAATGGTCACCAGCTCAATATGTACAAATGTACAGCAATTTTTCCACTTTGGAAGGAAAAAACATTCTTTTCTAATTTCTAAATACTAGACAGCTGGCCACAGTTAAAGCACCATCTAGTACTTTCTGGTTAGCCTTACTTAAACATATATTTGTAATTTTCAAAACCTAAACTGTAGTTACGGAGTTATGATGGTATCCATTACACTGGTGCTTTTTTATCATTATTACAACTTCTGCCCAAAATGTTGGCAGTATTAGGACAATTCAGCAGCATGTAATTTAACTTACCTTGCATCCAGAGTTGAGGGTGGTCCCTCTGATCAGGTCTGAGGTCACTGATAGGGCAAGTTCAGAGAAAGTTGTTCTTGCCTTTGCCAGGGTCAGTCTGACTAGGGGAAGGCAAAAGCATTTCTCTTTTATCAGCTCTCCCCCACCACCACTGTGTTACTTGCACCACACCTCACTCATGTGAGAACCATCAGCTAACGGCAAAACAGAAGAGCTAATAACCATCTCAGGAATCAACCTGCAAAGGTCATTCTGTGAGAATTGCCAGGCCAAGATATTTATCACCCATGGCGTCAGATACAACTGCTTTTCTTTCATTTGACTTTTTTTTTTAACTTAAATGGGGTGAGGGAATCCATTTCCATCAGAGCAGTACCAATGCCAGACTTAAGCTTGGTGTGATCATAAAATAACAGTGCTTGGCCCTCATGGGTTCTTAAATGCCTTGTGTACCATTAAATCCCACATTGCACCTCCATGCCACATGAATCATCAGACACCAGCTGGTGACCTGCTCCTCCCGCCGCAGAGCAGAGGAACTCCTGTAGCCCAGCAGCTGCTGATGAAGCGAAGGGGAGCAAGTCGTGACTCCTGGCTCCTTGCTCCTCATGGTCGTCAGCTCAGGAAGTTAAGAGGTTACTACAGCCACTAGCAGATGTGTAAGTGAAGGCATGGAGGGGCTGGATATGATATACCCAGTTACCAGAATAGCATCAAACAGCCCAGATCCTTAATCCTTGCTTTTTATCACTACCAGACATCATTTCAGCATGAGCTGGGGCATATGTCAATGGTAATATGGTATTTGGTAAATATATATAAATATAATGGTAAAACTTCTAAGTTGTTCATAGTTACCTACATGATGTTTAGTTAACCTAGTTCAGTGATTAAGCACAGTTCCAGAGAAGAGCTGTTCTTGTGCTTCTGGACCCCAATCTACCCAGAGAGTGACAAGCACTGGTTGCAGGAGGGGAGGGAACGTCCCCCTTGCTGTTGTTCAAAGTCCCAGGTCTTCTAATGGGACAAGCCACCTCTGCCAGTTGCCTTTTAACACAAGCAGACCCCAAATGTCTTCTAAGAACCTGATTGTAGCATGAGTTCATGGAGGGGCCGTGACATCTTGTGGCAAGTGAGAACATGTTATCAGTAGGACATGGGAATTAGTGTGGGGAACCTGTGTCTGCAAGTGGTTCAGACTCCATGAGGTGGCTCCCCATGCCCGTGACCCAGTGCCGCTTGCTGCAATACGTTAATCTGGGCCCATGATGAGGGACTGACCCTTTGCTTCGGCAGTCCTGGCAGAAGTGTCACCCGTGACTGAAGCTTGCAAAGAGCGTGGCGAGTCCCCCAAATGGCCACGCACACTTGAAGGACAGCAACAGATACCAGCCAGTTCTCTCATCTACAGCACACACAGAGAAACCCTCAGAAAAACAGATCTGGAAGCAGAAGGGAGAAAGTATGTTTATATCTGGTGCTCCCATTGCTTCTCTGCATTAGCCACGGTCAGCAAGGATTTAATCTGGATCCTCTGACCCAACGTAGATGAAGCATGATTGATTCACGTACTGTGTTTGCCACAGATGCAGGAAGCTCAGAGACCCCATGTGGCCTGTCTTCCCATACGGAGTGACAAAGTACCATTCCAAATGGGAATAACTTACAGAAAAGGGCTTTTGAGTCTTCCATATTGCCTCACGCTTCACATTGACTATTGCACCTTGAAGGGATGGGGCACCTGGGTTTAATTGTAAGAAATAAATTTAAAAGAGGGTGGCCATAAACTGTCCCATGCAGGTGTCCATGCTGGCATAATCTAGATGCGATACAGAGTGCCATGGTAAAATGTTTGGGGTATGAAAGCACAGCGTGCCTCTGTCTGTCTGCAGTGACCCCAGGACAGGTTTTCTTTCTGCAGCTCTTCAAGATCTCTGTTCCGGGTCTGGTGGCCATGTTTAACTTCAATTGTTTAGTTACAAGTAAACACTCGGCCAGTGGTAGAAGAAAAAGAAAAAGATGGATGCGGGGAGTGAAAACAAGGAGAGGGAGAAGAGAATCCAATAAAGGGAAAAGGAGAGAAAAAAAAGACATGAAATAGGATAAGGTGAAAGCAAAAAAAAGGGCTCATTAGAGAACAGATAGTGCATTCTTAGCCACAGCAGGAATGAAAAATCTTTCATCAGATCAATGATTTTGGAGACTTGGTGGGTGTACTTTATGTCTCTCTTGTCTAGTAGCAGCAATTTCCACGCAGCCTCACACCTCCTGCGCTCACCACAGGCAGCAGGGAACAAAGGAGCTCAGAAAGCAGAAGTGATGTTGGGAAGGGCTTTGGCATTCCTTGCCGTTGCAGAGCGGGGAGGACCGTTCAGCATCAGACCAGACTGGTAATTTGAGGGAAGGGCGTCCTCCACAGGCACGCGGGGCCGCCCAGGGAGCCCCGGCCATCATGGGCAGAGGCTGAGGTGCGCAGAGGGCAGGCGAGGGTGCGGGACTGCCTGCAGGCAGGTTTGGAACCTCAGCCAAACTCGGGACCCTGGGATATAAATCAGATTCTGGTCCCTTTCGCTGTTTCTCCTTAGGAAAAATGGTATTTCTTAACTAATGGCTAAGGGCGTGCTGGCCAACCAGAACTGGCTCTGGAGTTTTTATCAAAACTGCGCTCGATTCAGGCTCGGCCAAGAGAGAACAATCAAGTGCTATTTTCGAGGGCAACTGACTGCACACCCTTGGAATGAGCATCCCTGGGAGACCTCAGCTGACATCTTTTAAAGAGCCAGCAAAAATCTGAACTTAGGGAAGAGAAGTTTGGTTTTTTTTTTTCCTTTCAGAGAGAATGGCCTTTTTCACAAGTCGAAAGGAATGTGTTTAAATAGTTCTGACTGGGTGTTAAACGTACTAAAAAACAAAAGCAAAGCAGCAGACAATGGATCAAACTCGAACCTTGCTTATGGAAAACAAATACCATTCAAATGAGAAGACATCATAGCAAGACAGTAGGTATGCCCACAGTAGAAAAACATTGCAGAATGCTTTTATAGTAGATTTTTATTTTCTCAAAAGGAAAATAATATTAAGGAGCACATTTATTTATTTTGATTCTACTGAATTCTGACAGCCTCATCTTGAATTCTGCTTGGAACTACCTTGGATTCATTCTGAACCCCCAAAACTTAAGTTACTCTACTGTCCATAGCATCGTTTGCTTACTTTGAGATGCACTGGATCATCATGCAAAAAATAGATAAAAGTGGAGTTTACCACTGTGTCAATATTTTTCCTGCTATTCTTACAAATGGTATCCTCACAATTTACTAGCAAAAAAACATTAAATGAAACAGATACAGGGGCGGAAGGAGGACGGGACCAAAAAAACAGTTTTCTACATTAACTCTTACTTTTGTACTGACCTAATACAGCACACGGATCATATACAAGAGACAAGATCATTTTCCAGACACTTTCCAATCTCATTCAGACAAAGACAAAATGTAGACAAGGCACTTACTGACTGCAAGCAAGCCGACATCCCTTGGTCTTTCGGACATTTCTGTAGAGAAAGAGCGAGGAGTATTTTATGTTCACAAAAGCTCTCTGAAATAAGGCATGGTGACATGATGTAAGTGGAATTACTACGGGAGAGGATGTGGAGGAATCTGTGCTCATCTGACATGTACGGAAGGGCTGGACCCTGAGTCCCGGTACATAAACAGGCTGCTGCCAGTGGTGAGTTGTGAGCCCTGGGACTTCCCATGGAGGCAGCCCAGCTGTCAAGGGGTGAAGGGCCCACGGGGAGCCAGACAGGGTGCATCTGGCCACTGATACTGGTGCACATTGCCCACTTGTGTGGAGGCTCTCAAATGCCATGGGAACTCATGCCGTGTGACACCCAGCATAACAAATGCAAGGGACATCCCCACAGGACACCTGGGTTTTGACTTCATGTTGAAGTAAGCTAAAGCAGTTGACGTTCCTTTCTCAAAACCCTTGTAGTGCTATTCACTGGTCACTCACAGGGTATTTGTAAACGATTTATTGCCACGGTGCAAGTCGCTGTTGTCTCAGCAACCTGTAAAAGCAGTTGCTCCAACTTGCCTGGTCTCTCATAACCTCCTCCACGTATTTTTCCTTGCTTTTCAATTTCTCCATTACCATCAGATTTATTTGCCCATAATGGCAGCTGCGAGGGTACCAAGTCCCTCCCCAGCCCTGAATGCACCAACAGGCTCCAATTAGCACGACCAACCTGTAATGGCCTTTCTCTGTGACCCTCCCCTGCAGCCGCTTCCCCCCGCTCCTCCTGGGGGCTCGGCCACCGGTGCTCCAGGCCAGCTCTGACGTGGGGTGGCTGGGTGACGCTGAGCCGGCCACTGTGGAGGAAGTGGTGTGAGGAAGGGCTGTCAGAAGCCTCAACTGGGGCCTGCACACATCCATTTGGGAGCTGCACTGGGGCCCTCAGCCTTGGTCCTTGCCTGAGCTGTGCTGTACGTGTCCTGTGCCTGACCACGTCAACCATGGCCAAGCGTCGCCAGTCCTCCCCATGGCCTGGGCTTGGCCTCGGCGCTTCCAGCAGCAGCAATGTGGGGTTTTCCAGGCCAGGCTTTAATGTCGTGGATTCAGCTGGCCAGTAAATGCATCAAGCTGTCAACTAAGATTATTGCCTTGCTCAAAAAGGATATAATCTAGCAGCATATTTAACAGAGACAGTACTAAGTGTGTCACCCTTACTTCTGATGAAATAAATTTTTACCCAGTTGCCTCTAAACCTGGAATTCAACAGGAAAAACTCAGAATGAGCTTCCCCTGGCTCATCTGTTAATAGCAGTTCCTCCTGACTGGACACAGGGTAGACTTTGCTGCAATTTCCTAGGAAGTTTGGAAAATACGTGACACTAAAATGGTTCTATATATAACATACCTGATTGCAAAGGGAACAGATCCTTTGTTTAACTTCTGTGAAGGACTACCTACCTGGGAAAGCCCATCCCATAGACAGCATCCCTGGGGTGGGTTTCTTGTCCAACTGCATTAGTGATCTTGCTAGGGTCAAGAGTGAGAGACTTGGGAGACAAGCCGCCAAGCTCAGCTGGTTAAGATGAAGGCAATATGGTCACGGCAGGAACATCTTCGCCATTCCAGCAGGTGTGAATTGCTCCTCAGGCATCCGGATTTGTTGTTCTGAAGAGCCTACCTAGCAAGCTACACCTAATACGTACATATACACAATTTTATTATGCAATATGGATTAACTCCACCACAGAATACAGAAAAGTCATGCATCAGCATCCCTGTAAAAGCCTGTTATGGAATACTAAATCCCAGCTGCCGAAATGTTGCAAGAGGATTGCTAGAGGCTATCGTTTGCAAACAATGTTTCTAAGAGCCCATGCTCTTTTTTTCTGCCTCCGCTGGCACCTACTTTTTCCTGCATCAATAACATTTTCACAAACAGATCAAAAATACAGATACTCATTTAAAAAATAGAGGCAGCAAGATCATGATGAGCAGATGCGTATTCTCTGTGTTCAGTGGAACAAACAGCATATGTAAACATCTCTCTCCTTGAAGGAGTTGTCTTCACAGGGGCACCTACATTCCAGATGATATAAGGCAGCCAGTGTTGAATTGGTGGCTTTGTGCCACTCTTCAGAATTAGATATTAAATAATAATTACATTCACTTCAGTTACCAGTAAGTATGGTTTTGACTGGTTTGAAACATGGGCTGTCATCCGCATACACTTGCTAATTGAACCACAGATCATTATAAAGTTACTTTATTTAATCTGGAAATCATCTCTGTTTTAATTCCTTTGTACCGGCATGGATGTGAGAACACAACTGCATTGAACCTGCTTCTGTAAAAAGTGCAGTCTGTCACGTGGTGGTGTCACTCTGCTCCAGAAGCCAGCTTGGCCATGCTCTTCACCCCGCCCCGCATTGTACGAGGCAGGAGATTTCACCAGGGCCATGTTTGCAGAACTGATTGATTGCATGTGTTCAGGCACAGGAGCAGTCACGAACTGCATGGGCGAAGTGGATGCCGTAATATTTTTCATGGGCCAAACTGAGGCGTAGTGTGATTTTGTGGTTTAGACAGGAACGCATTAATGCTGCACGAGCTCCAAATAATGGACGTATTCACAGTGCTGACCAGCAATTTGCCATGCTGGAGTGTTACAGTCAGTCACCAGCGGCTTCCAAGAGTTACCATACACTGTAGTTAGGACAGCTACCCTGGAAAGGCACATGGTATTTCTCTCCAAATCATGAAATAACTTTTGTCATCACTGCACAAGCTTATCCAGCCGTCATACATGGAATGTACTGATTTGAACGCTGTTACGAAACTTGTTTGTCCTTCATTGCTATTCTCCTTGGCTGTCGTGCCCTCCCTCTGTAAAAGGAGTAGCTATGCTAGGATTACATACACTATGCTATTTTGCCTTCTCTATCTGCTAATAAATTACAGATCCATCAAGAAATTATTTTTAAACTGAAGAAGTAGAAAGTACATCAGTCTATAAGCAAATTGATCTGCAGTATTCCTGGTTTGTTATTATTTTATTTGACTAAGGCTATGGCCCCAATTACTCAGAACCATCTACATACACTGAATGCTTACTCGGGCAAACTGTCCTAATCCCACTGGAAATAACTCTGAGGCATTCTTCCTGCCATAAGGCTTGTCCTGGAAGCAGTCCCTGTAGCACACAAGAAGTCTTCCTATCTATGCAGGATGCCTGAGTTTTGGCAGAACAACCTGAGACCTGCTGCTCTGCCTGTCAAGAATCTGGCCAGCATCTGTGAGCCTTTGCTCGTTTGAGTGATTTTTGTCTCTCCATACTGATCTAGTGTCAAATAAGATAGTTTATCAGGTAATTTCATCCTATGTAGTATCTATAATTGTGTATTGTTATTACTCATTATTTTAATGGTGTGCGATTGTTTTTCCAAGGCACATGATATCATTCCGTGTATGACTGAGCAGATGTCTCTTAAAAAGCAGACTAATGAACACTTGGCAGTCTATACTTGTTCTCGTCGTTTTCTTCTAAATGCTTATTTACTTGTGATTCTGTTTCCCCACAATTAAAATGATTTGAACTTAGATCTAATCAATCCAAAGAGAGCACAGCAAAAGAAAAGCCCTCCAAGTGAGTGGATCTCAGTGACAATTTCATAAGCACATTCTCCCACTTGAACAGCTTTAACAATTTGCCAATAAAAATTACAAATAGTTTTACTTTGTCCCATTTGCAACAAATGGAACTTCATTGTCACAGGTCTGGATGAGAGAAATACTTAATCTTTCCTATCATTACTGAGTTATCTAGTTTTTCTATGCTGATCTATTAAAAGTTAAGACACGTCACAGTGACCATGGCACTAAGCACTCTTTAATTTTATTATACACAAAACATGAAATCATCTACTGGATCAACGTTCTCATATGACATCAGGACTATTTAAAAAGCTGCTTGCAATTTTCAAAGATTATTTGGGACAATGTAGTAAAACAGTTTTCCAGGAAGTAGTGGTAATCCTTCTTCTATCCTATTTTTACTCAAAAATGCAGACAGAAGAAGGGGAGAGGGGGGTGCATGTGTGGTGGTGTGTGGTTTCTCCTTTACAGAAAGAAGTTTATAAATTAGTTTGTTCATCAGTTTGATCCTAAAATTAGATTTCTGCCGTCCCAAAGTTCTTTCCACTGCAACTAAATACCACTTACAGAGGAAATAAAGGATCAAAAATTACAGTCTAGAAAATCAGATGGAAACAGTTTTTGTATTTTTGGTACTAAGGCTACTTACTTTTCCTACACTGGCAAGAAAAAGAATTTGATGATTTAAGGAGAGTCTTCCATCCTCCTTTTCTTGGACTCTGTTAGTGTAATAAAACGTTTTACTTGCCAGTCTAAACTGGAATTACGTAGGCTAGTAATCCATGAAGTCACTAGTAACTCTTGTACTTTGGAGTTTTCCAAAATCTCCATTAGTTAGTTGAATGATGAAGGTCACCTGCTATAAATATATCTGCTTCATGGCATTTTTCTACGCCAATATGTAACTATTGAAATCATAAGGACTGTAGAGGTGGCCACTAACAACTCTGAATGTGTTTTAAGCTGATGGCATCCTGAAAACCAGGCTATGTATAGGGTTGGGATGCTGTGTAAGTGTGGGGAGAACAAATACCATCAGGAGGGTATCCTTTAGTCAAATTCTATTTATGAGAATATGTTATCACAAAATCTTCATTTAAGGAGTGAGAATGCTGCAGGCAGAGAATAATCCCTGCCACAGAGAATGTAATGAAGAGTTCTGTATGTACACAGTAAAGTTGTTATGGTCTTTTATTTGCAATGGATCAGAGAGGAGGGTCTTTATTACTCTATTCAAAGATCATTTAGGTCAATGGAAAGATTCCCTTAAGCTTCAGGGGCTTTTGTATAAAAGAAGAGACAAACACCTAGCGCAAAGAATGACTGATGAAATAGCAGACTGTTTTGAGTGGGGAATGTGTAATATATACATATAATTAATGTGCTTGCAGAAGATGTATTTTTGTATATTATACGATTTTTCTGATAAGCAGAAAACATAGCATACGTTTGAGTATTTCCCATCTGACTTCCTTTATTTCCTCATATCTTAACAAACATAACAAACTGAAACATGGAGCTATTTATTTTCTGTTCTGTAATAAAAAAGATACGTTACTTTGATGCCCAGAAAATACATTACACATTCATTTATTTGTGAGAGTTTCATTATATTATTACATATGCCTTGGTTTGGTGCATAGGAAGTGTACAGTTTAACATGCTGATTTTACTACCAATTTTAAAAAGGTATGGAGCTTTACTCTATAATAGACAGGAGATATAGGTCTGAGTTTCCCATGTATTGCTGAGTACAGATGATATTGGAATTTAAGCATTATGCCTTATCCTTGTAAGAGGTTAATTTCAATGAGAGGTATTTGTTTAATTAGAATCAAACATAATCTTACAATCAAATAATAAGTATAAAAAAGGAATATTTTTTTAATATGTGCAATAGCTTGTTAGTCTGTTACTATTTCTAATTCCTTTTGCACTTCCTCTTGTACCGTAGCTGAATGGCGCTTTTTAAATATCTAGGCTAAACTTTTCAGAAATTCTTAGCAATTCTGGGTGCCTATTCAGAGTTATCCTACTGGGGCCCAAAAGCGAGTATTTGGCACTTTCTGACAATCTGCCTTCTTCAAGGTAGTTAATATTGAGGTGAAATTACTAATCCTTACCAAACTTCTTCCATCCAAAGATACCATATATTCATCCCAATGAACTCTGACATCTATTTTGTTCCAGATCCTCAGTCACTCTGGTTATCTGGCCAAGGAGCAATAGTTAAGATCTGCCTAAACATTTAGAAAAGTTTTAAATTTCACTAGGCAGCTGAGCACTTTTACACACTACTTATACAGACAACTACTACATCAAGTTCACTTAATTTGCTCCACCCTATGTCTAATCAACATAATAGCTTGTTACTTGTCTTAAACTATAAACCAAATATTTAAAAATAAAACAAAAAACCACTATTGGGTTTTACAAACAAGTATATGACATAATAGTTTGTGCTAATGATTTAGGCTGGAATGGCTTGCGTGCCTGGGATTTTAAACGCTCTCTCAGAACCAGTACTCAGAGACAAAGATGTGAACATTGACAATGTTACGATGAGATACCACTCCACCCATGACGTAGTTCATCTCCAGTTTCAGGATGGCATGGAAAGGTCCAACAATGGGCCTCACCTGGCGAACTACACCTGTTGGGATAGAAATAGGGTGCTGAGATTAATAGGTAAGTCAGAAGAGTTTGGATGAGCTACACCCTGCTCCATTTCAGCAAGAGAAAAACTCCCTTTCATTTTCAGTATCACTGATGGAAAGTTATTTTACCTGTTGGATCCGTAAATGGCTTGAAAGAAAGTTTGCAAAATAAGAATAAAATACAACTTTTGAATCAAAACATCTTGCAGAAGATCTAGAAAAGAGCACTAAAATGTTCCTAATGGCAGAAAAACTATATATTCTGAAAACAGATTTTTTTTTTTTACCTTTTATTCAGAACAATAAACTCTTTTAAGAAGTCTGCCACACTGCTTTTTAAGTAGGACATAAGGACACTTTGCCTAGGTAAGCCAGCACACGCACTGGCCTGAGGAGTACATAAACACGCACACCTGGGAATGCCATACAATTCCTGGTACCGTGTTGAAAACCACATTTCGTTTGGAATAGTAGAAATTATTTATAATGGCAATTATGATGCAGCAATAAAAAATCAACACTTTCCCTATAAATAGCTGGTAACACTAATTTGTAAATTGACAGTGTGTTGCATTGTGGATGGATAACGACACTGGAAGCTGTATTGGAATCGGAATAAAAGCAAGCGAGTTTAATGAGGAAAGGGGGACCACCACAGCGTCTGTCCCTGTGTCATTCCTCACATGGATGGTGGCCGTTCCCTCACCAGCACCAGGGGCTGATAATGAGGAAGGAAGTGGTAAAGGGGAAGTGAACTGTGTCTTTTAGGGCGCCAGTCTTTGGGTTTGTTTTACACAGAGGAGCCTCGGTGCCAGGGCGCAGCAGGATGGGGACTGCTGGGGGCTGAGTGGTGAGGTCCGCAGGGGGGTGGCGGGGCAGGGCTTCTCCAGCCAGGGCTTGTCCCACCACCCCAGCCAGGCAGCAGGGCAGGCCAAGGGGCAGCCGGGTTCAACCAGGGGCCCCAGTCACTGGGCAAGTTCATGGTGACGAGGCAGGGCCAAAGACAAACTAGGAAGGCAACATATGGGTCAGGTCCAGATAGGAAGGCAACATATGGGTCAGGTCCAGAGCAAGAGGACCCACAGCTGTGATGGAGCTGGAGACCATCCCTCTCCCAGCACAGCTCAGGCAGGGACTGAAGCTGAAATGGGGCTCCTGGCAGGGTGTGCGGCAGGACCCCGGGGAGGTCTTGACGCATGTGGCTAAACAGAATAGCTACAGCTTCAGACCTACACAAAAGAAAGTCAATGGGAGCTTTGCCATTGACTCCAAAGGCTCAGGATCAGACTGTAAACATGTTCTCACTTCACAGTTATTTTCTAGGTCCGGTGTTATTAAAGGAGCTACCAAACAGCTCACAACTGAAAGGATGGATCCAAAAGGTCAAAATCACGTAAACCCAAGGTCAGCCAGCAGGCAGAGTCTGGCGGAGACCCCCCTCCTCAGACCCCTCCTTCTGAGAACTGACTTATCTGACAGGGCATTTGCTTCCGAAGGAAATACGCAGTTCAAGAAAGGATTAGTTAAGGCGTATTCCTTCTGCATGCTGGGGTTATGTTTCACAAGCAGGCAGCACACCAGCACGTTCCCGGAGTCCCAGCCGAACTCCTACAGCAGTCCCCTACGAACACATTGGCTTGAGATCTGATGGGAGAGATAAACGTTTGCTTATGCAGGCTGTCAGCACCTTCTTCTAAGGCAGTGATGACATTACAGTTTTGTCCTGTTTAAATACCAACTAATATCTTCAGCATGCAGTAAAATTGCAAACTTTTCACCACATTCACTTTGCTTGCCATATTTGATGAATACACTTTTTAAGCATCCTTCCCCCTGCAATTTATATGTACATACATACATATATACACTTTTTTTTTTAAAGTTTTCTTGGCTACTCTCCTGCACCTTATAAAAATGACTGGGCTTGGCAGATGATATATTGAAAAAGAAAAGCCTTGCTAAAATTGCCTTCCCTTTAGGGTAGCATTTAAAGCATTTTGTTAACAACATATCACATTATTGCAGGCAGTGCTTTAACTGACAACCACGGAAACACGCAGCATTGGAATCACTCAGTACTGGCAAGCTGTTTAACCCACCCTGTTAGCGGCTCATGCAGTCATCACCAAGCCTCAGATGGCAAAGGTTGCTGTTTCCATTTAGCAATCTTTTTATAGCATTCTACACTTTCTTGCTCTGCTCTAGTAGAGTCTGCTCTAGTCTAGAAGTGGGATTGCAAATTGTGTTTTTTTCTGACGTGATGCAATTACACTCAAGATGGTTTATGCTACAGTATGGCATCTATCTGTACATTATTGATGTAGCATTCAAAGCAATTAGTAACTGATGAGGGGATTGAGTGTGCCCTCAGTAAGTTTGCAGATGACACCAGACTGGGTGGGAGTGTTGATCTGCTGGAGGGTAGGATGGCCCTGCAGAGGGACCTGGACAGGCTGGATCGATGGGCCGAGGCCAAATGTATGAGGTTTAACAAGGGCAAGTGCCAGGTCCTGCACTTGGGTCACAACAACCCCATGCAACGCTACAGGCTTGGGGAAGAGTGGCTGGAAAGCTGCCTGGCCAAAAAGGACCTGGGGGTGCTGGCTGACAGCTGGCTGAACATGAGCCAGCAGTGTGCCCAGGTGGCCAAGAAGGCCAACAGCATCCTGGCTTGTAGCAGGAGTAGTGTGGCCAGCAGGAGCAGGGAGGCAATCGTCCCCCTGTACTCAGCACTGGTGAGGCAGCACCTCAAATACTGTGTCCAGTTTTGGGCCCCTCAGTACAAGAAGGACATTGAGGTGCTGGAGCATGTTCAGAGAAGAGCAATGAAGCTGGTGAAGGTCTGCAGCACAGGCCTTATGAGGAGCAGCTGAGGGGACTGGGGTTGTTTAGCCTGGAGAAGAGGAGGCTGAGGGGAGACCTTGTGGCTCTCTACAACTACCTGAAAGGAGGTTGTAGTGAGGTGGGTGTTGGTCTCTTCTCCCAAGAAGTTAGCGATAGGATGAGAGGAAATGGCCTGAAGCTGCACCAGGGGAGGTTTAGATTGCATATTAGGAAAAATTTATTCACGGAAAGGGTCGTCAAGCATTGGAACAGGCTGCCCAGAGAGGTGGTGGAGTCACCATCCCTGGAAGTGTTCAAAAAATGGGTAGACGTGGCACTCTGGGACATGGTTTAGTGGGCATGGTGGTGTTGGGTTGATGGTTGGACTGATGATCTTAGAGATCCTTTCCAACCTTAATGATTCCTAGTTTTTTACTTTCATTAAAAATAATCCAGCCAGTGAGCCAGGAAACATGAAATTTCTACTATACCCTTAATTGGTTTAGTGGTGGACTTGGTAGTTGTTAGGTTAATGGTTGGACTGGATGATCTTAAGGTCTTTTCCAACCTAAACAATTCTATGATTCTATGATTTCTCATTCTTGTTTGGATGCATTCTGCTAATAGGCAGAAAAAATGGAACATTTATTTTCAAGGTGGAACGGGCAAACACTATGATCCATGTGGCAGCACTTTTCCACACAGTTCTGTTGCTGCAGTTATAAAATCAAGCATAATAATGGTCTGAGAAGTGAATGCTGCACATGTTAAGACAGCTATATTGAAGCAAGAAATTGAAGGAATGTACAAAGAAACACAATACTCTCACAATATTTATTTACCCAGTTTGTTGTGCCAATGTCCTAGATAGTCCTGAAATGACAACCAGTGCAAAAGAACTATCTCCCTTCCTCTCCTATTAAATAAATAGGATGATGCAGTCAGACGGGTTTGTGCTACAGCCTATGTATAGGGATGCAGTCATTCTAAATGGGCTGAAGAAAACAAAAAAGAGTAAGAAAAAAAAACCCTTCAAATGTTCTACTAGACAAAAGCATATGACAGATTTTCAGCTCTTGGCAGATTCGCTCATGGAGAGCTTTCCATTTTTTTGGTGAACAGTGCTAAAATGGAAAACCTGAGCATTTTTCTCCACCAAACTCAAGGACAAATGCGGGTGGAAACTATGCAATAGCAAAGCTGCTCAGAGCCTGAAACCTGGCTACCCATTTATCCAATTCCCAGTGATCCTGTTGCAGCGGTCCTAGGACTTGTCTCAGGAGCGCTGTTAAAGGCTACCTGCTATAACGTGTCACTTCCTTTTGACACTACCTGTGTCTGATTCTCTAATGTCTTGTGCCTTTCACGTCAGGTACGAGGGAGGCGCAGCTATTTAGACCCAAACAAGGCCAGCAGTGCCTTGTACCTATTCTCACAAACAGATGTCTAAAGAAAAAAGCTTGAGACTCAGGCCCGGTACATGTAATTCACATACATGGCTCAATGAATCAGTCAGTATCTCGAGAGCATTTAGCACAGGACACATTTGAAGATGCCATGTGTAATAATTCTGGATGTTTTTAAGCGACGTGGATTTATCAGTTACTGCAACATTTGCATAACCATGTTGTTCCACTATGCCTTTTGGCAGACTAATGCTGGGTCCAGATTTGTGGTCTGGCATCCTTCAGCATTTATAGCTGAATATTAAGTATAAAAACACAACTTTATAGTAATAGGAAGGTTACAATTTTTAAATGTACTGAAAAGTCAGGAAATGTAGAAATTAAGCAGCTGCTTTTTGATGTCTTTTTTACCAGTCTAAATCCAAAGTAGCTGGATGGAGCCACTCAGATTTGACATGGGGATAACTGCAGATTGGGATTTGGTCCTGGATCGCTGTAGCAGTACACTCTGTCCCGTGAGTCACTCTCTATAGGATGCCAGAACAATGGTGTTGCTCATTAAATGACCTGGAAACAGAGTGCTCTCAAATACCACCATCAGCTGGTCCTCTCTGGGACCAAAGCTGCAGATCCTACAGTTGGTAAACGGGGTGAGTTTATCTAAGCAATTTCACCCAAATCTTTTTCCAACAAAATTAGATTTCAGCTAGGTTAGCATTTAGCACAAAAAAAAAAGCCAGGAGAATATTTGTCTATATTAAAACAGGGTGAATCACTGATAATAAATGAACAAGGAGATTTGCACTGCTGCTGAATCCCATGTGCCTGGCAATCTCAAGCATCCGTGTTGTCCTGCCTACAGGCATATCTATGCAAGTAAGCGCTGTTACCCCCCAGTCTGATGTGCTGCTGTTGCTGTTTATATTCTTTGGCTCACAGTCTGTGACCCAAACACAGACTCAGACTACAGAAAACCCTGCGTGTCACAGGCCAGACAGACTACTTTCCATCAGCTCACCTTTGTTTGGTTTTGCTTTTTTGTTAACTGAGCAGAGATGTTACTACACGTCCAAAATCTGCTTGGGTATCTTCATGGTTTGTTGACATCCTTTTAGAAAACAATGATAAGACTTCTTTTGCTTGCACACTTCGCCCTTATTGTAAACAGGATCTATGCCAATCCCTTCCATCTGCTGATCCATGTAAGCAACCAGCCTTGGCTGGAGAGGTAGTAAGTTTTTGGATGTCACAGTTATTTCTGCAGTGATAGTCTGGCCATGGCCCAGAACTTTTAAAGCTCTGTAATTAACACACTGAGCTGCTCTCTTGCCCTGTTTCTTCTTCCTTCATGTTTCATATTTCGATTTTGTCTAAGGTAAAAGTATGTCACCATGTGTAGTGAAGACATTAACCTAAATAATGTATTATTTTCAAGTGAGAATAATGACAACAACCAACCATCTTAGAGACACTGTCACTGGATTACTGAGGCTTTGCTTATCAAAGAAGATGGGATAAATAAGACAGCAAGGTTAATATTGCAAATCTTCCTAAGCCTTTCAGCAGAATTTCTATTATTGTAATCAGATGCCACAGGTATTCCTTGGCTTGTCTATACCTCTTTAAGACATCATTATATTTCTCTGCTTTGAAATATGTGAGACCCTCAGGCAATTTACCTCTGTGTCTGGTTTCTGCTTGTATTTTTGCATTATGCAGCTGATTCGCTAAGAAGGTCCATTTTGAACTTAGGAGAAACACTGCTGTTTTGTTACCACATTAACCCCTTCTGGATGACAAGTTCCCGCATTATAATGCATTAACATTTTGTCTCCAGAAATACAGACTCCAGATTCTGACTTCTGTGGTAAGCTCACTGCCCAGTACGCTGAAGGAGCACTTGCAAAACTCTTTAAAATACTTTTTTTAAAAAAACTTTTCTTTTTTTCCACTGCTAACCACAAAATCTGCAGCAATTACACTTGCAGTGAATCTGGGTCATTGTGTTCCTTACACCTCTTGCTGAACACTGCATTTGCATTTTCTCTAGAGAAAGTTCCTCTAACAGGGATCTCCACAGTTTGCTGGAAAGCAAAGCAGAACCAAAGAAGCTTATTTTCACACTGCCACTAGAAAAGGCTGTTTGGGGTTGGTAGGGAGGCTACATTATGTTATGTTTTCTGTTCCAGAGGTGAAGCTTGCAAGAGTTTCCACAGGGATTGATTCTTGAGTCTAGTCAAATATTTAAATCTGTATCATCATGAGAACACAGTACAGACATAAGTTGCACCCGTTCCTCAAAAAGAGCGCCTCAGATAACCTAAACTTTTAAGGACCCCCACAAAATCAAGCTGAGAAGTATTAGTGGAGCAGGCAAGGGATCAGAAGCTGAAGGGAGAGGCAAGAGGGACTGCTGATTACTGGGGAGCTGTATCTGATGACTGCTGGAAGAAGAGGGGATGTGCTGAAGAAAACCTCCTCTTGCCTTACCTGCATATGCATATGCAGGCATATGTATTTGTGTATATGTAAACAATCCAACCTACTGCCAAATCAAAAATTGTTCTTCCAAATAACCCATGGGCTATGCTCAGGAAAATACAATAAACACAGTTATCAAAAATGTGATCAATCCCATCAACCACATTTCAAGCTCTGAGTTAAGTAACAAGCACAAGAGCTCTTTCTCCTTTTACCACCTTCCCATCTCTTCCCCCATACATGGGGTTACAGCTATATTGTTTTGTTCCAGTCATCACATGCCAAAGGATAGTAACAAAACTACCTTTTTTCCCCCCCCCTTTGTGCTCACAAGCAGCACACAGTCTCCCTTCTGTGATTCTTCTCAGGTGGCAAGTTAACAAAGAGACATGTGGCTTTTTACTATCAGCTGAATCCAACAGTATTTCCCCTTCTTTGTTACTGCAAGACTTCATACTTGACATTATAGGCAGATACTAATTTAGCCATTTTTTCTGGGAACAGACAATTTATTTAGGAAAATTTGCCTTTTTTTTTAATGTTGTTTAATTGTATGATCTGTGGTCAGCTAAAAACAGACCACAGACTGACTAATCTTGGGATGGATGGTGAGGAGTTACTGAGAGAGCATGAACTGGTGCAAAGAAGAACAATCCACTTTTTTGAATCATTAATCTATAGGTAACATATTAATCCGGTCCTAAATAGAACAAAACACATCTTTTTATTCATTCTGAGATCTATTTTAAATTAAACACTCTGTAAAAAGTATCTAAAATAATAAGAATGGGATATATATTTCAAATACCAAAGGCTGACAGACAAGTCTGAGCATAGCTCATTGTTTGCTTTTCCTTCGAAGTAAGCGCACACTGCTATTGAACTTTTTGTGTTTAACTTTCACAAATCAAAAACTAATAGGACAACTGAGAATTAGTCTTCATTCACTCTACTGCAAGTGTAACTACTGATCATTAGTTAGAATTAACAGCAACTTGGTGTATGAAATATGATACGAATTACTCAGTGGAATACAGCTCCATAAGAATGTTAATATCAGCTCCATTGTAAAGTACAGTCATAGACAGCAAAGCGTCTACGGGCTGAGGAAAGCTAAAGAATCCTAGGACCTTCTTGGTAATTCTTAACATGTGATGCCCCCGATACACAGCCTGTTTCACTGGCTGCCTAGCTCTGAGATACCCAGGCAATTTCTAATCAAGTACACACCAGCGAGGCAGGCAGGACAGATGGGTTGAAAAGCAGAGCAGGGTATGAGGCTTAACAGGTGAGAGGCAGGAATACATACTAGGGCTGAAAAATGCGTAACTTGTTCATGCAGAATGTATGACATTTTGGTAGCAATACACTCATTTCTATTCCTCAGGAGATAAATAAAATCCCATGTGAGATGCATAAGAGCCCAAGCAAATCAGTTTTTCCTCTAAATTTCCTAATCTTCAGGCTATGAGTCTACAGGTCTGATTGTAAGCGAAAGCTGAAGTCCATCACAAAATGTGCCCCCTTTGGAAAAAAAGCACAGGAAGGCTTGTCAAGAGAGCATGCTATTACATGGTGAGAGTTAGCGCTGTCTGTTTTCAGATGGAACTTTGGGAATGAGCCGCTAGTGACACCTACAAGAAAGAGATTTCAATGAGACAAAAAACACCTTATAATTTTTCCTCTAGCTGTTTTCCTTGTGCTTTACATGGATACTTGGAACATGAAATGATTAATTTGGAAAAATTCAAGTACCAGAGAATGTGGTGAGAGCTGTGGAGCCAGAGCCTAAACTCTACTGAAACTCAGGTAATTTATTGGGCTTTATATTAACTTCCAAATAATCTCAGCCTGTGTTCTGAAGTCCTACATTTGGCTGTTCCTCGATCTCTGTTTCCCCACAAAAAACACTCTGGTCCTTTTTACAGCCTTGTCAGAGATGAACAGTCCTAGCTGCCACAACGCAACAGTAACTACCCTTTTTTAAGCAGTGGATCTGTGGGAATCACAAAAGTAGCCTTTAAATTGTCGCTAGTCTGTGTCAGGCCACGGGTACATATGACAACATACAAAGGATGGACACAGGCTCTCCTCTAATGTTAGCAAACTTCTTTAATCCCATGTGGGCATTGCATCAACAAAGACAAGAGGTTATCTCAGCCTCCTGGAACCTAAAGCCATTGCATGGCTATTAAAGGAAAGTAGCCCAAAACACCAGCATGATAGCAGTAACGTGTGGTGAACAACTCTTTGTAGGGGAAAAGCATGTTTATGCATTTCCCTTAAGCAATACAAGAAGACTGATCTCCTCATGTTAATGCAAGATCCTGGACTATAATTTCAAATTTGCTTTTCTCCTCAAGGCCTCTTGCTTTATACTGCTGGCCAAGATTTTCAAAATTAAGAGTAAAGATCTAAATGCACCAGTGTTACTTAAGAGCCTAGTCCTGGTTTCAAAAGAAATATTCAGGCAATTAGGAAGTTTAGGACTAGGGAAATGATGGTTGCAGTGGCTATTTTAAAAGGCAAAATTGATAGGATCATTCCAGAAATGAGCAAGAGAAAAAAAATCCAGCCATGAATAAATGCTTCCTTGGATCAAACCATAGACAACGAGTTGCAGGTTAGGCTTGAATACCAGACTATCTCAGTCTACAACATGTAAATACATATCTACAGTCTGAAGCCAAAACTATAGAGCCAAATTGTTTTTTTGGCTCTGTAGACCTTAACTCAAAGAAGTCATGTTGAGATTTGTAAGAAAAAAAGTTATTTCTTATTCAGTATTCATTACAAATATAGAAAGTTCATCAATAAGGCTGAAAAATAATTCACATTCTGGTCACAAACAGAAAGCATACATTTTAGGCTATTTTATACATTTTTTTTCTGTAAAAAGCTTTGGGGCTCTGCATACGTTAAAGTTTAATTAAATTCCTTTCCTAAAGGCTGCTCTTTATTCCAAAAGATTATGCCAAAGTAATGGTTTTCAGTGCTAAATTGCTCTGCCAACATAGTTACTAGAGTACTTACTAACCTATACCATGCCAGGGGAGAAGGGAAGTGAATCAACTGTTGGGTAATTGCTTAATGTATCCTAGCTTTGAAAATATAATGCTTCAAACATTGCAGATTAGGGAATGTCTTACTGCATTTGGTAGAGTGAAAGCTGCAAAGTTTTTCCTTTTGTAGCAATCCAGTCCTGTCACGTTTTCCACATTGCCACAATCCTGAATCAGAATCACAGAATAGTTGAGGCAGGAAGCACCTCTGAAGACCATCTGTACAAGTCCTTGCTCAAAAGCAGAGTCACCTAGAGCATGTTGCTCTGGCCTGTGTTCAGTCTGGTTTGCATGACGAGGTTTTGGTAGCAGGGGGACTATAGGGGTGGCTTCTGTGAGAAGCTGCTAGAAGCTTCCCCATGTCTGACAGAGCCAATGCCAGCTGGGTCCAAGATGGACCTGCCGCTGGCCAAGGCTGAGCCCATCAGCGACAGGACAGTAGCGCCTCTGGGATAACATGTTTAAGAAGGGGAAAAAAGCTGCTGCGCAACAACAGCAGCAGAGAGACAGGAGTGAAAATGTGTGAGAGGAACGGCTCTGCAGACACCAAGGCCAGTGAAGAAGGAGGGGCAGGAGGTGCTCCAGGCAGCAGAGCAGAGATTCCCCTGCAGCCCAGGGTGAAGCCCATGGTGAGGCAGGCTGTCCCCCTGCAGCCCGTGGAGGCCCACGGTAGAGCAGATATCCACCTGCAGCCCGGGGAAGACCCCACGCCGGAGTAGGTGGATGCCCAAAGGGAGCTGTGACCCCGTGGGAAGCCTGCACTGGAGCAGGCTCCTGGCAGGACCTGGGGACCTGTGGGGACCCATGCTGGAGCAGTCTGCTCCTGAAGGACTGCACCCTGTGGGAAGGATCCATGCTGGAGAAGTTCGTGGAGGACTGTCTCCCATGGGAAGGACCCCACACTGGAGCAGGGGAAGAGTATGAGGAGTCCTCTCCTAGAGGAGCAAGGAGCAGCAGAAACGACGTGTGATGAACTGACTGCAACCCCCATTCCCTGTCCCCCTGCACCGCTCGGGGGGAGGAGGTAAAGAAAATCAGGAGTGAAGTTGAGCCTGGGAAGAAGGGAGGGGTGGGAGGGAAGGTGTTTTAAGATTTGGTTTTATTTTTCATTACCCTACTCTAATTTAACTGGTAATAAATTAAACTGATTTTCCCCAAGTCAAGTGTGTTTTTCCCATGTCGGTAATTGGTGAGCAATCTCTCCCTGTCCTTATCTTGACCCACAAGCCTTTTGTTATATTTTCTCTCTCCTGTCCAGCTGAGAGAGGGAATGACATAGCGGCTTGGGAGGGCACATGGCATCCAGGCAAGGTCAATCCACCACAGTATCAAATACCAAATCGAGACAGCATCTTACAGGCATCTGCCAGTTTACTTTAAATACCTAATCATAGCAAGGGTCAACACAATTAACAGGATACAATTATCTGCTACTGAACAGAAATAATAAACTCACTTTCATCCAACAGTCATCAGCTACTTTGCTGTACTTCAGCCTCTCATAGCACGTGGTTAGTTCAGTTCCCCAGAAGCTGCATCCAAACCTCGCTCAAACTCATGTGCAATTCCAAGAAGGACTGAAGCATCACTTCCACAGATTTAATTTATTCGTTACGATAACACCAGAGGAATCACCTAATTATGCCTTTCACATAAGAAGCTAATACAGAAAGCTTCTGTGTTTTCTAACTGACATAACTGTGGGAATTCAGTGCAGGTGCAACCATCCTCCCTTAACAGAGGCAACCTTAGTTCCACTGGATGCAATCACTTTAAACCCAGTGGAAGAGGGACAAATGGTTTGTTTCCTCTTCAAACCTGTTAAGGTGCGCTCTGGCCCATCATCCAGGTCATTAAAGAAGAAATTGTCCCCAGTATTGATCCTTCAGATACACCACCGGTGACTGACTGCTAGCTGTACTGCTGATCACAACCCTTTGAGCCTGACAGTTCAGCTGTTTTTCAATCCACCTCACTACCTGCTTATCTAGTCTACATTTCCTCAGGTTGCCTATGAGGATATTAAGGGAGATGGTGTTGAAAGCCTTACTAAAGTTAAGATAAGCAACATCCACTCTTCTTCTCTCATCCACTAATCCAGTCATCTTTGTAGAAGGCTGTTGGGTTGGTTCAGGCATGATTTCCCCTTCATAAATCCTTGCTGACTACTCCCAGTCACCTTCTTGTCTTTAATATATTTGGGAATGTTTTCCAGGTGGATCTGCTCCATCACCTTCCCAGGGACTGAGGTGCGGCCGGTCAGCCTGTAGTTCCCTAGATCCTCCTTCTTGGCTGTCTTGAAGGTTGGAGTGACATTTGCCTTCTTCCAGTGCATGGGACATTCTGATCACCGCAGTCTTTAATAGAGACTGGCCTCACAGTGACATCGGCCAGTTCCCGCAGCAGTTGTGGGCGTACCCCATCAGCTCCCATGGACTTGGGTATGTCCAGTTTGTTTAAACATTCCCTAACCTGATCCTCCTCTAGTGAGGGTGAGTATTTCTTGTTCCAGACGTTCCTATTGCTCTGAGGGCCCTGGGACTCCTGAAGGCCAGTCTTATCAGTAAAGAATGAGGCAAAGAAGGCATTGAATACTTCAGCTTTCTCCACATCTTTTGTCACCAGGTCTCCTGCCCCATTTAGAAACAGGCCCACATTTTTGCTTGTCTTCCTTTTGCTGCTGATGTACTTGTAGAAGCCCTTCTTTTTGTCCTTCACAGCAGGGCACTGTGCCTCCATAGGCAGCCTCACAGGCATTGTGTTCCTCCAGTCCTCTTTAGTTCACGACTGTGCCTAAAGGCACAATCTAGCTGTCAAACTGCAGGCACTTCCCAGACCACCAGATGTCTGCTGACTTCAGAAAGTTAATGTACACCTTAGATCCCTCCATCTCTCAAAAGCTAAATAGTCCTTTTCATTTTCTCTCTTCTTTTTTTTTTTTTTGTGAAAGCTATCTATATTTCTCTCAATTATTTGTGACAATAACAATGTAGGCTCCTGCTATGTGATGCTCTATAGTTTCTGATATAATCTGTTCTATTAATAAGTGGCTGCTCTTTGGAAAATGAAATATTTCTCGGTAATCATCACTGCAGGCAGCAAGTCATATATAGAAAAATAGCTCTGAAGATATCATTAATCCTTGAGCTGCCACACCTGACAAACATAAATACAGTTAAAGGATTCAGAAAACTCATTAATCAAAATACAACTACTGAAATAGATTTCCTCTTGCTTTGAAGTGTATTGCCCTCATAACATTGTGAATTAGACCTTCATTCAAGTTCGGTGGTGAGCACTTCACAAAATAATAGATTTGGAGAATCAAGTTAGAGTTGGATGTTAACAAGGTTTCCATGCTGATGGAGAACTGCTTCACAGGAATGTGGCTGGCTATACATATCTTTGCTGAAGTATCTGGGGACAAAATTTTCAAAAACATGTACTTTTCAAACATGGACCTCCCAGATCTTTATTCAAATTCCTAAGAAAATGGCCTAATTTTCAACTGTTAAGCAACCAAGTGCTTATAAAATGCTTTAGAAGTCAGTTTGGACACATAAAATCACACTTTCATTAGCTACATGACACCCAGGGCGATTTCACTGTTGGTTTAAGCTGATCAAAAATAGTAGTCCTGCTATATCCTCCACCCCTTCCCTTGGATTAACACCTGAAAGCAAAAACCCCAAAAATGTAGCTTGCTGCACAAGCACTAATGCTGGCAACAGGGAAAGGGCTGGAGTGTTTGTTCAGAGGTAGACAGGAGAGGGGGATTTCCCTTTTGAGCACCAACAAAGCTCCAGATCACTTAATACAATCCCAACGCTCCCTATTAGGGAACAGAAAGGCAATGGTGATTTAGTTACTGTAACAGTGAGTATTGCACCAGTGGCATAAACAGGACTCCTGATGACTTGGGCCAGTTGGTGCCGTGCTGACCCCAGTGGCATGTTATCTCAGGAACAGGCAAAAATGCCTATGTCCCCCGAGCAATTCAATAAGCGCTACTCAACAGTGCAGCTCAGAGCTGTACTGTATCCTCCTCTGAGAGGTGTAGAAGAGGATCAGAGGTAGGGCAAGACACCCCTCGGGAAAAAAGAGGGTGTGCATCTGCGAACATAAGCAACAGCAGCTCAAATCTCTTCCATGCTCACTATATCTGTTGACTACAGTAATCATTTATAAATCACGTAAAGACAAAGGGCTCATTTAAAGACTGTCCAAACAATTGCATCTAAACCTCTCCAGCCTTTGCAGTCTTCACCTAGGGTACAAGTCTCAGTTTAAGTTTAGCTAAAACTGAATCTGCTTCTCTTTTTGCCTTTCATTTCACCTCTGAAGAAAAAAGAAAAAGGAAACTACAGTACAGGAGTTACATTTCAGCATGAAAAAGGATCTTTCTGATTAGCCTCATTCAACAGATCAGAAATTTGGAATTCAATTTATTATAAATGCTATCCTTCAACAACTCAACGAAGTTTAATTTCATTAACACTTGGGCTTCTCGAGAAAGCTTTGATTGCTGAAATGCATCAAATAAAGAGGCAATAAAGAGGCCTCATGGTATTAATACATTTTTTGGCCAGAAACAAATGGTAAATATTTTCAAAGCTATTATCTGTCATGTTGGATCATATGGAGCCTTGGTATTATGAAAGAATTAAAAACAACCTTTGATTTTACTGAGGTTTGGCTAGTTTACAAATACTATGATCTTTATTAAGGATACCAAATAACTTCAGAGAGATGTGCTCTTATCCTGGTTTGGCAAACTTGAAGTGCTTTTAGATCTCTGGTTTGCCTTCCAGCCAAACCTCACAATGGGTTTTAATGTTGACAATGCTGCGAAATCACTCATGCCTAAAATGCAATAACTGTACTTGAAGTAGCCTCATTAAAAAGTTTCCACCATATATTTTTTAATCCTTCCTGTTCCACCTTTGAGAACATGACATGCTTTATGTATATAAGAATCTTATATATTACAAAAACAGGTGGAAAAACTTCAAGGCTGAATGTCCAAAATGTGCAAAATCACATATATTAGCCTCCTGATACTTTATTCCCACTATCTCATTTACAGGGGCTTTAGTGTCCATCACAGTATATCATCACATACATGCAATCTCTCCATTTAGTGAGAGTGGCTTAGTTTACCCTACCTGTCCCATGACCACATTATTCAGTTTCAGCCAAGCTTTGATACAGTAGCATATCCATGACACCTGGGCAATTAATTACTGTAACCCTAAGCATTTCTTGGCAAAGAGCCACATTATGGCACACAGCACAATATGTCTCTGTGATTCAATTTACCATGGAAGAAAAAGTACCTAATCCTGAGGATTTGACATGAAAGCCCTTATATCAGGGCTCAGTCATCACCTAGAGGCAACAGCTCTGCTAGTATTGTTAGCAGAACTTCTGACAAGGGAAGCTTTCTGAATCGTAATGCGTGTTAATCCCTGACCAAATTCTCAAAATAAGGCTGAAATAAGGGGTCACTTCACCACATTTGACCCCTTTAAAAACAAAAGTTAGGGTGTTTCTTTTTACGTGAGCCATGCATCTGTGCATCATACTGGGAAAGATTTATGATATGCCTTGACTCTCTTACCTTCCGTCTCCAGTTTTATAGGGTGTGTAGACACTACTGCAGGAATGAGATGCTTGCTATCAACACACTAACTCGGGAGCAGCAGCAGAAGCAGCCCAATCAGTTGCACAAATATTTCACACTCTGAGTTCCTCAGAAAAGTGGGTCTCTGACTACTCTAAACCAGGGCAAAGCCCCTCAGAAGGCTGAATTCACACAGACATCCTTCAGAGGAATTGGAATAGTGTGTTTCTCGGTGTACTGGATTCCAAATCTGGCTTTATACGCTCATTTATGTAATATCTTAGCCCACTGTTTAAAATTAATACCAAAATTGCATGCTACGTAATCTGAACCAAGGACCTTCGGTGGTACCCTTAGCTGTTCCCTGACTCAGTTCATTTCTTTCCCAAGTTGGCAGGTTTTATACTTCATGCCACAGTTCACAAAACTTCATCAGAGTTGCAGTGTTATTTATTTGTCTACTGGTTTTATGGAAACTATAACCAAAGGTGGTCTCTATGAATGTTTTTGTAATACATTACACCTTCCTACCCGAGGGGCGAGATAAACATTGATCAAGGAGGAGCCTTTGTTTAACCAGATACTTGCAATGTGCTAGAGTGAAATTTGGCATTAGGAAGGTTGTTCCACTCGAGCACGAGACTCATTCTCACCAGAAAAGCACCTTCAGCACTTCTCAGATACCAAATGAAAATTCATCTCCTGCTCGAGTCGCTTGCTTGCCTCCAGAAGAGCTCTCCAGCCTGACATTTTTTTCTGGAGGGGAGGGAGGGTGTTGAGAGATTTGACTACTGAACAGCATAGTCATCAGCATCCCGAAAGGGCAGGTTCAGGCAATAAATCTAGGATCCCATTTACCAAATGGCTTCTGGGCACCCTCGTCTCAAATGTGTAGCTACTAATTTCGACAGGGCAACCTGGCATAGAGAAAAACTCACAAAATATTCTTTGCTGAGGGGCTCCTCTTGTGAAAGGGGCAAGCCTAGATGAAACCAGAACAAAGATACTGAAAAGGACTGTGTCTTTTTTAATGTACGGCTGCAAGAGCCTGTTGAAAAACCTGCTGAATTATGTCCCTGCTCTGTGTGCTCACTGTGAATGACTGGACAGCATTGGTTTTGTACTGCCAGACACCATTGTCGTTTCATGCTAATGACATTATAGTCATGACAAAAGATGGCTATTGTTGCTTACTTTATAGTAAGAGTATCCACAAAGGGAGATACCATATGTGCTGAAATCCTCGCCCCTGTGAACAGCAGAGCTCTCCTGGACGCCCTGGCTCTGCCTACACCTAGCCTCCATTTCCCTACAGAAAAGCAATTTTAGGTGAACTGCTACTTTCAGCATCACAGCCGTGCCAGGAAGGCCAAATCAGTCTGGGGATCTCGTTATGCTAAACACCCGAACAAATGCACGGTAAGAGCCAGCCAGCTTCTGGCCCAGAGATAAAGAGTCTAGAGCACAGAGGATAAGGGAGAAGCAAAGAGGAATGTGAAGGTACTTGCCCAGCACTGAAGAGTGGGTCCAGGGACAAAGTTCAGAACCAAATCTTTTGCAATCCAGTGACTCTGAATTTAATGTCAGACCATACAAACATTTGCATGGTGGACTGTGAAAGCACTTTGCCACACTAGGAATGGCCAAACTACTTATGAGATACAGAACTACTACCCCCATGCTAAGGACAAGTTTCCCAAAAAGTCAAATAAACCTCCAGTCTCCTTCTCCTGCCCCCAGCCAATATCGGATCCCACAAGCACACTTTCTTATGATAGCTGTTTTTGTTTACCTTCTGATCACTTTTTTAAAAGTCTCTCCCCAGCCTCTGGAACATACTAAACAATCATGATACCATAGTAGAAATTAGCCTACTAATAAATCCAATGTTGTCCTATCAGTAGTTGAGACACTTTCTGTAATGGTTCAAAGGTAACGTCATGAACTATCACATGTGTAAAAGAGGCTGGACAGACATAGCAGTGAAATCTTTGCAAATAACAGTGGAGAGCAGTAGTACCTATCTGTAAAATTATAAGCAACCATTCATATCAGTGTGTTCAAGCACCAGCACAACACCCCTGAGAAGCTCTACAGGTACAAGTGAAATTTTATAATTGTATTGCCTCTGGATGCTTTTGATAAGAATAGTACCATTCTGCTTAATAGGCAAGAATATATGCTCAGGTTAATATCAAATGCGATATGGAAAATTTCAGCCTATCAAAACTACTTTTAGCTATATTATGAAATTTCAAAATTTTCCTCAAGTTTACAAGGTGGTATTACAGTCACCTAAGGAAATGAATGCATAGCTGGGAGGGAAGATGTTTTATAGTATCTCATAATACCTTAGGCATTGATAGGACATTTTTGTACAGGTTGAAAATGCATTCTTCATTTTTCACTGACAGCTGGTTAAAGGAGGAATGCAGTGAAAAGTCTATAAAAGCTTTAAAAAAAAAACCTGAATAGGTCTGCACTTCTGGTTTTCTCCCACCCATGCTACTAAGTGATGTGCAGTTGTTAACAGTTTCTTTTGGCTTTGGTGCCACCTTGGCCTGTAACCACACCAGGCAACAAAGAGTCCTATAGCACTTCTTGAACCAGGAAAGAATGGGGTTTTGCATCTTTTTTATACAATAGGGTAGAAATATTGCAGGCAACCTTTTTACACAATTCTTTTTCTTCAGCTTGCATGAAGTCTATGCACTGCTACTCCAGCAGGCTGGCTTTCGTTCCTTCTCTTCCAGTGGAAGATACTTTCTGTAGGTCAACATAGCTAGTTTTGGAGTTTGTTCTTACTACTTTTGGCTCCTCCATGTCTGATACTGCTGATCACTGATTCCCTATTGATATGTTTTCTTTCCTTGATTTTGCAATGCTGTCCTTGCCTCTTTCTTCTCCTACCTTTGTGGCTGCTCCTCCTACATCTCCTTTGGGAGACTGTTTTTTCTTTTTCTAACATTCCCTGGGGCAGCTCCTTCCTCTGTTTCTAGTGTCTTCTTTTTCCTTCCTCACAACCTGCTCCTACACACTCTCATCCCCTATGACCTTAGTTGCTCTCTCTCCATCAACAAATCACAAACCAGCCTGACCAGGCACTCTCCATCCAATCCTACATATTTCTCAGCTTCACTAACATCTTCTCCTTGATGTCTCAGTGTCAGCTTAAAGGGATAATAGCTAAAACTGATGACCTGACGCTCTTCAGTCCACAATTCTCTGTCAGTGTTGAAGTCCTCACTTTTATTCTGTAACTCCATCTGTAATAGCTCCTCCCACTCTCTAAACCTTTACCAAAAGAAACCTGTACCCTTTCACTTTTTTTTAGTGTTACACTTTTGAGAGCATCTTGTTCCTTTCCATTCACATGCAGTTTAGATGCAGGTCCTTCTTAAGGCATCATCTCTCTTCTTGTTTGTGACAACCTAGCAAAAACCTGTTAACTAATGAAGGACTTCCTGCAAGAGCATCTCCTTTGATCTGTCCTTTTCCCCCCTCTTTTCCCAGCGCTCCCTCCTTTCTTTGAATCCCTTCATCGGTTTCCTCTGCTCTGACATCAAGTCAAGGTTTATTACACTCAGCTCTTTCAGTAACACTAGTAACTATTTTCCTCCTTTTTCTCCATATGCTCTTATGCATTTCATTTCTCTCTGAGCTAGTCCATGCCTTTCCCTAAGAAAAAAAAAAACCAACCTCCTGTAGAGGTTTTCTATCTTTTCTCTTGAAGAGAAAATTTGTCCTGTGGAGAAAAGATATTTGGTGATCTAATTCCATTAGTAGATAAAATAGCTTTGATACTACGGTCATTTCTCCTGAAATACTATAACATAATGAAATGTGCTTATTATTCCTTTTACGCATGCATCTATGACTTATTATCAGAGTAAATGTATTCTTTTCTCTACAATATAGGCAGCAAAAAAGATAGGCTACACATTCAAGAGGCATATGTCCATCAGTGGTCATCAAGCATGATGGTCCAGGTGTGCTTTTCCAGAAGCATATAAACTGATGATTGCAGCAAGTTGGAACATTGTATTTGGAGAAAGATTCCTGTATACCAGTCTGTTACTGGCCCATGTGTTGGACACTGGTTAGTGGGCTAGTTGGGCATTTGCTCTGCTAGAGTCCCTGTGCTACCTCCCCACAGTTCTTATGCTCCTGTAACTTGATGGGATAACCAATAACTCTGATAACCAATAAATCTTTCTGATATTGTCTATGCCCTTTGTCTTTTTCCACCCTTACACAAACCCTTCCCCTTTCTTTACAAGAGGGACTCACTTTGTGAACTCCTGTGGACTAGGATCCCATCTTACTTACTTGTCTTGAAAACTTCCCAGCACTTTTATGGAAACACCTAATATTCTGATCATTAATAACAAGAAAAATGGTATTATGATGAGAGCAGCAGAACCGCTGCTGGCAGAATTATTTGCAATCCTAATTGCATATATACAACATGCTGTCCTGAACCCCTGCCCCTCCAGGTAGTATCAGCTGGGGTTTTGTTTTGTTTTTCCTTTTCCAATTCTGCTGCAGGCAGTTTACTTTGCAGCTTCCATCCATTAATCTCAAAGTACTTTTACATAGAGGAATTAATTAAGACTCTTACAAGAATTAATTAAGACAGTAGTAGGCATGTTTTATCATCTCCATGTTGCACATGGGGGAACTGAGGTGAAGAAAGAGTTGCTCAATTCTTTTGCAGAGCTGGGAATGTACTTAGGCACATATCATATCCTCTCAACCTCGTGTATAAGAATATCCTTTCTCTCCTAACATTGTGAGGCAGATATCCAATTTACCAAGTAAAATACCATTGACACACAGTCCTATTATTCAAAAATGGAAACACTTCCCTCAGGCAAATACCTTGGCCAGTCAAATTTCTAAACACATCCTTCTTTCTTATTTGAGACAGAAAGAAGAACATGGCACAAAAAGCAAAATACTGTAACTACTGTGGGATCTGATAACATTTATACTCTTCTAAAGAATCAACCCAATACCTGAAATCTGTAACCTTATCATCCTGCTTTAACAGACTCTCCCTCTTTCTCAGCATTCACATGTATACTTCTGTTTGATAAAGAAAGAAATATAAACCTAATGACTTATGATTTTTATCTACAGTTCATAAAACCTTTGCACAGCTGACGCTGTACTATCATGCTTCTGAAATGCAACAGTGCCACCTTCAGATCATGCTAAATATGACTTTTTCACAAACCATCAGTATGGAAGTAGTACAGCAGTGATTCTCCTTTTCACCCAAACAAGTCCTGCTAGAACGCCCAGAAGCACATGTATAAACCTCAGCAGAACCTGCACATTCACATACGGAAGCACAAATGTTCACTGGGAACAGTGGTCTTTAATTTTCATAAATAAACATTAATAAAGAGCAATCGAATACTACTTTTTAATACCTGGCATATTCATTCTCTAAGCATGAGAATTGCAGCATATTCCCCTGCCACTGCACTACCAGCTCACATTGGGCAAAGCAGCACATCAGCTGGGCCCTGCTCCTGCTCTGCGACTTTCACATAATTTGCCAACTATGCCCGGGTATGTTGAGTCCCACAGTGAGAGCCAAGCTACAGTACACACTGTAAACATATATCTGTACACATGTATGTATATATCCTAGATACACTATACACATTACATACTCGATATAGTATGCGTCATATGCCTCAAAAGGGCCCTGCTCTGAAAGAAACCTACCAGAAAGTATGACCCCAGGTTGTGTTGCAGCCCCTCCCTGCTATATGATGAGATGCAGGTCTAGCACATGACCAATATACACAGGTATACCTCCTGCCATGTCTCCTCCCTGCCAAACTGAGACTGTAAATCAAGTGTGTATGTTCCGTTCTTGAAGTTTCTTCTAAACCACAGCATTTGACAGATCTCTTTTGCCCTCAACAGAGGTATTTATTTAGAACAGAACCAGCCTGTCATTAAAAAATAAAACAGGTAACAGTTTCAGTAAATTCAGTCCTGCTTTAAAAATTTGATTATTATCCACAAATCGGTGCAATGCTGTTTGAACAAGAAAGAACAGTTAATTAAATTTACAGCCTCTTTGCAGACATACTACATGTTTTATATTTGGTTTGATTATAATGGGCAAACCTCATCATTTTAAAGCTAAGCCATTTGCATTTGCAATTAGAGCCAGTTCTGAAAAAAGTTAAAATACTTCACAAATTAAAGTTTAGGCCTCTGGTATTTTGAATAAAAAAAATATCTGTGATATTAGTTCAAATTACACAAACTGGACTGGAGAATATTAAATCAATACAGGCTTGAAAATCAAGGTGGGAATTAATTACTTGAGTTAATTTCTTCAGCCTTGTCCTACAATATTATTGAGAGAAGAAAGTAAACAGAAAACAGTCTACTCACCCACTGTCATACCATCCATGTAACGCTTGATGATATCAAAGGAATCTCTTAAATTTCCTTCTGTTATGTCAAATATGATATCTGCCTGGTTGGCCGGATATGTAGGTGTGATGGCACGAAGAAAAATAATCTCTGCAAATAAAGAGTATCACAGAATGTACTGAGAAGTATTTGAAAACATCACTGAAGAACCTGACAGAATTTGATCCAAAAGGACTTGTCCTTGAAGCTGGTAGAGGGGACACCCTCCACCCCCCCCCCCCCCCCCCAGTTTGTCCTTTAAAATGGAAAGAAAGAACATCTGGGGGAAGGGAGGATTTGGATAGATTTATTTTCTCCTCCCGCACCATCCAAGAAGCCCTGAAGCCAAAACACTATTACTCTGAGAGTCCAGAAGGACCACTCTTAGAAATCAGTCGGACTTCCAGCTTGTACCAAATAGGACAACACTGAGGGTTCACAGGGTGGGCAGTGGAGGGGAACCAAACAGATAAAACCCTGAACTCTGATTCCCTTAGGCAATACACAAAGTGTTGCCATTACAAATTACAGAGTCCTTTTGAGTACTGGAGGAAGGTTTTAGGTTTTTAAAAAAAAAAAAAAAAAAGTGAAACTATTTTTCAAGCCTCTTGTGAAGGAGGTAAGTATTATTATTATCCTTACTCTACAGATGATGAAACTAAACCACGGGGCTGTAAGAATTCACCCAAGGCCATGCACTGAATTACAGTTTAGGAACGTCTTCTGTGTTTCGGTAGTACTCTCAGATCGCTAGGTTTCATCTCTTTTTATTAACTCATGAGGCTGGACTAATGAGGGAATGGTTTGGGAAGCATCCTGGGCCAAATCCTTAGCTCTGCTGCCAGTACACCTGGTGAAGCTGAAGGGGTGTGTATGGGAGCAGAAGTGGCTATGGGGCATTCCTCCATTCCCTGTGAAGCAGGGCCAGCCAAGGCCTGAAACAGGCCTGACACAATCTACAGCAGCTCTATGCAGCTAAGTTATTCGTGGTTAAATTGCTCCTATACGAAGAAGGATTTGGACCTCTCTTGCCCTACTCCTTCTGCCTGGTACAAAAGTGAAGAATCAGCTTTGGTTTTCATTTAGGACAACTTTCTGAGATAGCAAAGCTGAGGCTCCGGGTGCATCAGAAATAGGGATTTAAGATCTTTAAAAAGCCCTCCAAACTAATCTTCCTTTCCTCCATCCCCTTCTTCTCTCTCTGTGTCTGCGCCACGCAGTATGTTGCTGAGTGGCTCATCCTACAGAGAAGCAGGGCTGAAGGCAGTCATCCCACCTATGGATGTGTACGCCATCCCCAGTGAAGCTGCCAGAAAATGAATACAAATGCCAAGGAGCAAAAATTGGCTTTTGATCTCTAAGTTTATATGGGAACTAAGCAAAGTCAGTGTGATCCTTATGAAACTGCAGGACTTAAAAACTCGCAGGTACTGCAGAGGCTGAAGGAATTAAAGACATACACAAGTGTCCACGAGAGTGCAGCATCTGGGGGTGGAAAACCCACTTTGGATGACTGGACAGCCACTCACTTGGATGCTTTGTGAAAATCTTAGCTTAAAAACTTTCTGTCTGGTCCTTGGAATTTCCCTTCCTTTATATTTTAAAAAACAACATTTTTTTCATAGGTCAAAAATCAGCAAATCACAGTACTAGATAGTGTATTCAATAAAATGTATTTTGTGATTAACGATTCCATGTAGATAAAGGCTATGTTCTTGGAACAAGCCACCTGTCAATAGTGAACAACAGAACATAAACGGATGAGAGAAATATAATGAGCACCTACTTCCTATGGCAAAATCTGCAAAAACAGGGAAGAAAAAGGTCACGGGGCACATGGCTATTACGTGAGTAAATGTGAATTATGTGGTAAATGGGAATTCAGACTCAATATTTCCTTAGACTGGGAAGCTGTATGAATTAGAGCTCAGAATGACTTTCTTTGCCCCATAAAATTAAGACTCTTGGATATCGAAGGTTTTAATTAAATGAATAGTACACTATAATTTGGAACTGTGCAAACATTTTACTGCACCGGTAGCTAGTCTGGCTTTAGGCAAGGATTTCCGGTGGAGGTTTTATATGTTGTAGTCTATTAAATGGAACATGGAACAAACCACTTACCTTCAGGTCTTGTAAATTCTCTGAACGTGGGCAGTGAAATGACAGTGTGGGAAATTGTGTGGACTGGATCCAACACACAGGTGACATCATTTGGTCGACAAGACTTAATGCAACGGATAGTATCTGTCTTTTCAAGTCTGACACTAAGAGAAATGAGAGAGAGATGCATATATATCCTGAAAATTAATTACTTCGTGTTTTGCAATCTGGGGAGCTAGAAACTATAATTGATATAAGTGTTCATTCTTCACCTCAAAAACAAATGCAGATCATCAGAACTGCTGGACCACTGAAAAATTTGGCTTGGCTAAGAGTTGCAGTCAAAACCCCCTCAAACCCAGTTCTTCAAGCCAGGTATGTAAAAATAGGGAGAACCGTAGTGCGTAAGCTGCCATGTAAAGTCTTTCCAAGTACAAACAAAACCAAACAACTAGTGCCAGATCCTCAGCTGCAGTGCACTGGTGTGGTCTCACCAATTTCAGTGGAGCTACACTTATTTGCACAAGCCTTTTCATACTCCATGTGGTAACGGTCACACAAAGCAGAAACAGTTGTTTCCATTCTGGAAATCTGGCAGGAAATATCTGAAGGGCCAACTTGCTTTCACGATTTTCAGTGCAGCAAGAGCCAGAAAAGCCTCTCTTCAGTCTTTTTTTCACACACACCCCTTTCCATCTAAACTGTGAAAACAGAGAGGAATGGAAACTGGGTGAGGAAAAAAGTTAACCACATTATTTAAAACCTCAAAGATTGAATTCTGAGTTTGGGGAAATGGTAAGGGTCATTTCATATTCCAACTCAACCAGCTGCTCATTCGTCCTTGAAAGTCTATTAAAAGTTAAATGACTTCTTCTCACCCTTGTCCACCAGAGTGAATTTAAAGTCACTTACAGTTCAAGAACTTCACACAATACCCAGTCTGTGTTCATGAGAGATGAAAGGGCTATGCTGGGACTTACAATGTGACTAAGCCCCACAAATGATCTCAACTTTGACCTGCCCATTTCTTCATATTTCTAAGTGGAAAAAAGAAAAGACTGCAGTGTCAGAGGGGGGGAATTAAAAGATTAAAAAGGAAGAAAAATTCACTGAGTAAAAGGGAAACAAAAATGGAAGCTTTAGTTTGTCAGATATCTCTAGAAACAAATGATTCTTGCTCTTTTCAAAATGTGTTACCCAAGTCCACACCTACAAGCCATCTTTTTTCAGATGTTCAAAGGGAGTTTATGGCTCTATTAATAATAAATACCTCAGTAACTTCTCATTATATGCTACCCACATTTGCTCATCAAAGAAAACAAAGCCAAACGCACTGATATTGTATGAAGCTAAAATAAAGATAAAAGAAAACATGAATCAACATTAAGGAAATCATGCTGCAACAGATGTGAACTGGCATAGTCCACGGGAAGGCAATGAAGCTGGGTTAATTTACACCAGCTGAGTCCAGCTTGTTATTCTCACTGCGTAGTTGATGTTTTGAGACTGGCCAGGAGATACAGGCCAGGAGAGAACTTTTACTTCCCACTGTTACCTGGGTACAAATTTTCATCATTTCATAGACATCTCACAAGGAACAGAATAGGGCTTTCTGCTGAAATGCCTCATGCTGGTAATTTTAGAACAAATTAACTCTGCATATAGGGACATAATAGTCCGACCTGCGATAACAGATTCCATCCCCTTATTTTAAACCTCAGCTGCCAAATTAAGAAGGACTTCCAGCTATCTGACCCTCACATCTGTGAAATAAGGATCAGCTAAATTACATAGTCTAGTTCTAGCGTAAAAAAGTCTATTTCAAAATACGTAACAAATAGAATTGAGGCAAAATGTATATCATTCATGTTTGTTTCCCTCTCTCCCTTTTTTTCTCCCTTACTGCATATAGAGGAGTTTAGTAGACAATTACATCTATACAGCCATACAAACAAACACTGCGTCTTTCCTCAGGATCCTGCTGAGTTGGGGTCACAACAGCTGAGTCAGACTGGGTTTACTTCTAATAATGTGTTTACAAATTCTGAAAAAGTTCCTTAAAAGTTTTTCTCTTTGTGTTATATAACACATAGAGACTAACTATACCATCATCTAAAGGTTTTAGGGACACCAATAAACAGTAGCTTGCATAACTCATTTTGGGATATTATTACTAATGATATTACTAACTGATAAAATACATATAGCATCATAAATTTTCATAGCTGTATTTAGATAATAGAATTTGTATGCAAAATCATTGTGGTGGGACTGTCTGAAGCGTTCAGTATTTGTATTCTGCAAATACAAACATTTTTGAAATTCTCATCCAATAAAGCCATGAATTTGTTTCAGATGAAGTCGTAAGTAAGGTTACATTCATAATTCTCACTTCTGATTCACTGGAGTAAAGCATTCTGACATGAATTAGGTACCCTGCATACTGAAACGGAGGTTCACAATGATCACAAGTCATTTGTGTTAGTTCCTAACTAAAACTAGTTTCTAGATCCATCCAGCTTGCAACCGTGTATGTGACAGATAAATGTTTGTGTCAGCTCTATTTCTTTGCACTGTTTCTCTCTCCTCTTACAAATCCCACAACCTTTTTTTTTGCGTGCTCTGTCCACCCTGCTAAACTTGAGTTTGTGCTTTCATTCTCCCCTGCCTAAATATTCATTCTCTGATCTCCCCTCTTTTGATATCCCTGCTAATTACTTCAGCATATCCAAAGTGCAGTTGGTAACACTGTTCTCTCATCGCTTCGACAGCATGTCTTTAGACATCTTCTGGAGTAACTTCTTTGACAACCAGCATCTATTTCAAATCCTGATATTTGCTATTAATGATGTACTCTGATCTCAAAATACTTTTTATTTTATCCTTACACATCATCTTTGCATTTGATCTTCTGATTAGCTGACATTTTCCTTTTTGCTTTATCCTCCTGTGGTGGGGACTGTGACTGACAAAAGTTTCTTCCTAAGTGCTGAGTACTTTCTTTATTCAAATCTTTCCTTCAAGTTTTCCCTCTCTAACAAAAACTGCAGCTTTGGAGCTGGTACCTCCTCTAAGCCTTTTTCATTTAAAAGAGAAAAAAGTTAAGAAACAGCTCAGTTGCTCTGATTACTTTGCAAATAATCCTTTCCTGAATATAACTTTTTCTTTCTTCTTGGGTCCCGGTGTCATTCCTTTTCATATTCTCTGTTGGATTCAATTAGTAAGTTCTTTGGACCAGAAGCTGTGATTTCATTTTCATTTGGAAAGAACCATGCTACATAATTACATACATATTCTTGAAAGTTCCAGCCACGCTGCAGCATTAAAGCACCTAATACAGGACAACCTGAGCAACGTGTTCTTGAATTACTTGCTGAATGCAATTAATATGGTAGTATTTTACAATACTGAGGGCCAAATTCTCATACTCCCTTATTTTCCTGCCAAACAAATATATATTAATGCTCGCAAAAGTTGAGTTTATTTTTGAATCTTTATCCTGCTTAATTATGGCCTCATAATGAACTGGTAGCCAGAGGGCATTTAAATACAAGCATCTTCTGTGGCGGTAAGAAACTCCATTAGCTCAAGTAGCATGGGCTTGTGCTTTCAATATTTAAAGCTGGGACTCTATCCCCACTGGCAACTTCTGGCAGCTTTATAAGTATGTGTCAACAGACTTATTAAACATTGGCATTCCCCGTGAGACTTGAACTCCTGTCAGCCAGCTGGGATAAACTTTGCCTTAAGGAACATGTAATACTCTGGCAGAGTGCTGCGATCATGCCCCAATCTAGTCCCTGGCTGATGATGAGCCTGAGAGCCCGCAGCTTACAGTTAATAGAGTAATTCCTTGAGTTCAGGTGATTAAGGCTTGTGATCTTGGTTTAGAAGGTTCCCAGTTTCTAACCTTGTACCTTGCCTGTGCTGTCTGTATTTACAGAGTGAGGCTTTTTTTTTTATATGTGCATTCACACGGATTATTCCTCATACATCTATGGACTGACTCTTCTACCTATGTACCAGGCAGCAGAGATATCTGAGCCCAGGATGGCGTAAAAGAACATTAATTTTTAGATCATACCTCTGGGACTGGGCTTTTAATGTTTATCAATACAAGGACTGAAGAGTAAAATAAATCCTTTTCACCTCACAAAACAAAAGAATTCCAAAGAAATTCCAGTTGTATTGTCTACATTATTCTTGATTGCATAGAAGTAAAGGAAGAAAGTCACAGAAGAAGAAAGATTTCGATGTTGGAATTCTGGCTGACCTTTCAGGACTGCTAGGGTTTGGCTGGGGTTTTTTTGGTGGTGGTGGTGGTGAGTAAAGTCTTTATAGTTAAAAATTTGTCAGCTTTAATATGGAAGTTGGAGAGACAAAAATGTTATGAGATCAATTAACTATCTTTTTCAAATGTTCCTGTAGACACATCTCAGGATATAGCCTGTGACATAGAAAGGAGCTCTCTGCTACTAGCTCAATGCTGTTAGGAAGTTTGTTGCTGTTTTCCCATCATTAGTTTTTCAATTCAGTGGAAATTCCACAGACAGGAAGATGAAAAATCTCTAAAATAAATGGTCTTTAGAGGAGATTCTCTTTTGTACCATCCTTAAAAGCTAGAACTAGGATCTGTACCTGGTGGAAATCAGCACAAGCTCACTGGCTACAACAGAGCAATGATAACTAGCGCAGCTTGAGAATCTGGCTCCACACTTGCAAAGTGACTTGTGTGCTGGGGCACCTCTGAGGTCCTAAGGGCCTAAGTTATGACTTTTTAATAGATTTTCAGAAAATGCACAGTATTTGCCCCGTAAGTGATGAAACTCTCTAAAGGTGTCTCAGCTGAGACAGCTCAAATTATGTGCCTATTTTATTTTGAAAATTTAGACCTAAACATATGCAGCTGTGTATCATCAAATGAGACCAACTCCACTACTGTGTAAAGTGAATTAATAGTTTTAAGTCCTCGGTATATTTAGAGAATGACATCTTGGACACCAATTTCTGCTTTTTATGATACAGAGTACACACAAGAATCTCCCCAAATTGAGACGTTCAGTGACAGGGGAAAGTGGAGAACTGTAATGATGATGGCAAATAAAATGCAAGTGCAGCATGCAATGGATGAACTAAAACTTTATTAAAACTGGGGGGAAAAAGCTATTCCTAGAAGAGAAAAAGTAGCCACTGATGCCTGTAAGTTAGGGATCAAAGCTGTGCAGAGACAAAGATAAAAAGTTTGGCAATAAATGTGTTGACAGTTCCACGGTGGGAAAGTTGCATTTGAATTGTCAGAAGAAGGTCTCTGGGCTCTGTGATTTGCCGCTGCATGACCACAATGCCACTGTGGTTGTTCACTTTTTTTGTGGTGAAAAAACCCTCCTGGTTCCCGCTGATGATGGACAGCAGAATTTTATCCCCAGGGACAGCATTGGAAGGGCCCATGCGGAAAATGTCGGTGGGTACTTGAATGTTGGTAGGAAAAGAGAGGTGATAGTAGGTTATTCTCAGAGGCAGGCTCTGGCACTCCTTATTTTCATTACAAGGCAAGCGCTCACAGCGACTGCAAGAAAAGTGAGAACACAAGACAAGAGGAAGATTAGCGTACATTTAGCAAGCGTGATAGGAGAGCAAGGGCAGTGGGGGTGGGAAAAGATATGTTGACTTGCATACTGTATCTATTCTTCAGCCTGGCACCTCAGTCATATTGCAAATGGACATTTATTAAATAAGGATGAACTTGTCTGTAGTTGGTGCTTTTGGAGAAGTGTTGCCATTTTCAGAAGTGTTGCCCTTTCTTTACACGCACAGATGGATTGAGTCTGGCACCTCAGCGGGGTTGAGAGTTTATTTGCATTTAGATCGGCTAAGCTCTTCCTAGGGAGAATACTGGCTTTGTGTCATCCGCCCCCACCACGTGTTATGCTTTTGTTGATTGGACATATATTATATAAAGCAAGAGATCCTAAGTGGTTAGTGAGTTGACTGTGTCCTACTTGGGCTGGCTGGCTGGATTTTAAGACTAAGCAAAGTATTCTGAAAACCACAAACGTACAAGGAGTTGGTCTTTCTAAGAGAGAAGAGGCACTCTAGATACTTCACTATGTTCATCATCTGACAGCATACAGAGGAATGTAAAACTTATTTCCAACACTGCCTGTATGTTAAGGTTTATTTGCTTTGAAGACAAACCTTCCTCCTGATGTGGCATGGTATTTCTCTGTGCTACCAGGAGAACCAATCTGAGTCAGTGTAACACACACCTTGGCAAGCACTGAAAACAAGATCCAATGGCCGGATGTCTCCAGCATGTGCCCTACACATTCAGTCCACTCTTACGCAGCCTTGAGTCACAGGAATGATGCTGGTGAGCGAGAAAGTTGCCCTCTGCTGTTTCTTTCCCTTATCACTAGGCACTGTAGTACAGCATCAAATCCAGAGAACTAGGAAGAGATCATCCATACAGGCTTTCAATGAATGTAAACAATGAATGTCAGCACAAGAAATCATGATCTGCATGGAGGGAGCAATCTCCTCCCTTTCTGTTACTGAGAGGAGTGAAGTTTGTCCTGTAAAATATGGCACAGACAGGTATGGGCATTAAAGTAACTGTTATTAAAGAATGTTGTAGTTTCCAGCATATTAATGAAGATCTGACATGTCATGCTACCTGGTCAGTTTGAGAAGTCTTTAGAGAATTGCATACAAGGAAAGATTATATGAATTTCAGATTAAAGATATGTCCAAATCACCACATTCAAGTTGGTATCTGAACACCCTTTCAGACAGGTACATGGAAGTAGAGGTAGACATGAAGATCTCAGCTGGACGGTAACTTTGCAAAATTTGGGGATGATTGGGTTGTGCTTTTAGCTCCAAACCTGCTTCATGCACAACTACGAATCAATTAAATTATGTACAAGAGTCTCTCCACTCAAAAGCAATATTCAGTCCACAGGCTGAGGTTTTGGAACCTAAACTATTCATTCATTTCTTTACTAAGAAATGCTCCAGCATGAAAGCATGGTTTGCTTCTTAACTACCTCAAGGAAATTTGAGTGCCCATTTAATTTATTTTATTTTGACATATAAAATTGACCTCCTATCAGGAGTATCTGGTATCAACAGAACTGTGGCTCATAAGCAAGCACACTTTATTGCCAGTGCATGGTGACCTGAATTCCAGGAACTTCTCATTATATGCAAAATAAGCATTTTCAAAAAGAGTAGTTGAAAGCACCCTCAGTTCTTCAGTTAATGTGTTCTATGTTTTCTTTTAATACCACTTGCAAACCAAAGTACAAAGCAATTCTTTGAAGACTTAAATGCATTCTTAATTTTATTCATGTGTGTAAAGAGTACACACAAGTCTTCACAGGATGGACGGCTAATTAGGTGTGGATACTCTTGGAATATTTTCAGGTATAGTGAGTTCTGCATTCTTTTCTGAAATGTCATCAATAACTCCACTAAAAAGAATGACTTGGTTTTGTTGAAATCATGAGGCTACTTGGTTTTGCTGAAATCATGAAGCAAGTCAAGGCAGTTGATTTCTTAGTTGGAAGTGTTTTCTTCATGTAAATTCTTTTGGAAGCACTTACATGCTCATGAGCACTTACATGCTCATGAAGATGCCATGATTTATTCTTTTATAAAAGTAAAATGCATTTTATAATAATAGCCAGAATTTTAAGAGAACAAAAACCCAAAGCTCCCAGCTTCCTCAGATTTGAAAAAGGACATTCTGCTGATTCAGAAAGTTATTTGTGGAGACAGATGTGCCTGCGGCTAGGAGTTAGAATTATTCAAAATTCATCATCTTTTATCTTATTCTTTGGTGGTGCACACTACACACAGCACACTTCACTATACATTTAGTTAATGTGCACTAATTGTTCCAGCAAATAACCACAAAGGAGAGATAGCAAATATTATTGCTTTCAAGAACCAGAGTTCATTTTGGGGTCATGCACCATGAAGGCAATAAGCAATGAGCATTTAAATCCCAGTGTACTCTCTAGACCTTATTTAAATACTTCCCTTCAGTGGGCAGAAGAAAATCATATGGCGGGGGAATCCAACAATCTACTGCTAGTGAGCACGCAACCCAAGACCCCGGGTGTTGCTCCAGCTCCATGGCATCTCAGGATGGATGGGCTGGCCGCACAGCTACCACGCCGTGTCGCTGTGGGACAGAGCACGGGGGACCCGGCGGCAGAAGGGGAGTGCCGAGGAGATGCTACCAGAGAAACCCAACCCAGAGCCCAAGTAAAACATGCACTGCTTTGCAGTGAGGCAGCTGTATATGCATCTTTGCAAACCTCTGCCGTTAGGCGCATGGGCTAGAAAAAGAAGCATATACTGCTGCTAAACATGCTGAACAACTAACCAAGTATTATTACCAAACTATACACTACACATCTCTGAAATTCAACCCTGTAGATTTCCAGAGCTGTAACAATCTTCCGGACCTCCTAGAATATACTCCACTACAAAGGCACTCACTCACGCTATCATCGGTGTGTATTTCTTTTCAGCAGGTTGCACCACACCTTGAGGCCCACATGAGCCATCAGCCAAGCTGAATCACCACATTGTGGATCTCTACATTTATGTTAACAGAGTAGCTGTGTGGGAAAGGTGGGGTTTGTCTTAAACAGACTGGAACTTAAAGGGACTGAAACCAACCGATGGCTGTGTTTCACAGGTATTTCTTAACCAGATGAGAATCTGGAGTCCCACTTCTGCCTCAGGTGGGAATACAGTATACAGGATGGACAAATACTCTGCATGTTCCTCCTGTCTGCAGCTGGAAAGTCCCAAGGAGTTTTCAAGCTATAGAAGAGACAGACGCATCTTCATTTTCCCCTCAGCGCTGAGTTTTTATGTCCTATCCTTGTCTCCTTCATCTGTCTTTCCCAACCTGGCTCCTTCTTGCTATCCTCTTTCTTTGCCTACTGCCCTTCCTGCTCACTCAAACATTTGGCACCAGGACTGTCTACTCAGCCAGTGCCAATCCTCCTCTTCTTGCTCCATCCTCTCCTGGCTGGCACTTGGTTCTCTCAGTTTCTACCTCACAGCCCTAGTCCCAAAGCATACACCCCTTCCCTCAGTATCTTTGTGCAGCCATCCCAAATTACTCCTTGCTGTGATGGTCTTTATCCAAATCTGGCATCAATCACACTTACCCATAAGCTCCTGACTCCTGTGGCTGGCTTCCCCCTTTTCTCTAAATTGTTTTACCCAATTTTACCTTCTACCCCTCAAGCGTCTCCCAGGTTCCTTTTCCTCACCTGATCATACCTTCAGATCCTTCCCCCCCTACATTCAGCCTCCTTACCCCTAAGTACGCCCTTCCTTCTTACTGAGTCAGCTCTTCTCTCACACATGCTAGAAACAGCTTTATTATCCATGGAGACTGGGTGGTCTTTGAAAGCACAGAAGAAACAGGTTCTGGGGTTGTCAGGGCCAGCAGGACCTGGCCCAGGACAGACAGGAGCTGACATATATGGGGAAGATAGGGCTTCGTTCCTGTGGCTATATGTGGGAGCAGGCTCAGACAGTCTGTGGAGTTGGTACCTGCACATTTTAGACTGCTTTAAAGAGCTGCAAGCAGCTTGTGTCTGCTAAATCAGAAGAGATTTTTTTTGTTGCTAAAAAAGACAGACCTCTCTACTAATGGAAAGAATTAAATTGCACTGAGGAAGATAGTCAACCACAAAGACAGATTGCCACTGAGACTATGAAACCCTTATCATTCAAGGACTTGAAGCAAAAGTTAAACAAACAACTCTCAGAAATACTCCAGGCAGACCTGACTCTGTTTTGGCTTACAGGGGTGGATTAAGATTATCCACCAAGGTCCTCATTTCCTAAGGTTTATGAAAAAAGGCTAAATGCAATTTTACAAAGTTTGTAATTTCAGAAGTTTCAGAGGTTTTTGGTAAGGATGACAAAAAGTGCAAAAAGTAATCTACTAACAAATTTCAGATTTCTGCTCCAAAACATGACAGCAAAATGTTAAAAGAAGAAGAAGAAGAAAAAAAAAAAATCACCAAAATGTCTTAAACATACAAAACAACGTGTTCCTTCCTATCCTTGTTCTTGGAAATGAGTGAACTGCTTTGGCTGAAATTTGCCAAAACTTTGTCAGACACCTGGCATGTAAAATTTCAGCCGTTGGTTACGTTTTGGCAAAACTCTAAGCAGTTAAAAACAGGTCCTAATAATGAGAAGCGACAGGAAACCTTAACAATACTCAGACATGTATAGAACATAAAAATATTTCCCAATCTGGCTCAATGCAGCACACATTTCTGACACGCCGCCATAACCATGTCTTTATCTTTTCTACTATTTTTCTTGGCTTAAATATTACAAATGTTAGACTTCAGTGTCACATAAAGAGAATTTAATTGTTATGCAATTTGAAAACAAAAAGTGTTTGGCAAGGCAATATAGCAAGTTAAGTCCTATTGTGAGTAGCAGTAGATCTTAATTACCCTTGGAAAAATACCAAGCCTATGTGCTGATCAAGGGGAAAAAAAAAGCAGAATTTAAGCAAAAGAGATAAGACCTTCAATAAAATTGTTACCATTAAGGATCAGACCACGCCAGGCACTTTGCTGGTCTTTAGGGAAGGTTACACAGGCTGTTTCCTCCTGAAGCTCAGAGTATCTAACAGTATCCTGACCTTTCAGCCTGTAATCCTGTGATTACTTCACCTGATGACAATCACCACTGCAACAGCCACCATGCAAAAATCTCTGCTTTAAAGGTATTGGGTAAGGAAGCTTCTGGATCACTGAGGGCTGTTGCCTGCACATAAGGATTTTAAGGAAAAATAAGAATGAACAAACTTGGATTTTCAGGACTGAGGCCTATTAAATCATAGCTGTTCCAAAGAAAATATTGGAGAATAGGGTAAAAAATCCCATGAGGTGCCAACTTGATGGGAATGGAAAATGTGTTGTCTTTCTTATGATGTGCCAAGTTGGTGAAACTGGAATGTGTTTTGAATAAAAAGGAGAGGCAAATGGTATCTGTAATAGATATGATGTTATGAGAAGCCAACTATTTTGATTTTAGAGTCCTGGCACAAGGTTGGGTGAAAAAGTGATTTAATGTCATTATCGTGCAAAAGCTAATAAAGATATGCTAGCTATCAGCTATGTTGGGTTATATATGCCAAAAATAAATTATTCAAGAATACGTAAATAAGTTTGGATGTAAAAAGGGTGCTAAAGAGCTGTCTTATGAAACTGTTCCCCAATGGGCACAAGGTAACCCAATACATAAACCCTGATTCTGGCATGTTGGTATAATACTCGTATACTGGCTAAGTATGAGAGTACCCATCTCCCCACTGAACTAACTTGGACTTTTTACAATAAAGATAATGAACTCATATTCTCTTTGGTTTATGCAAACACATTTTTGACAATAAATTTAGTAACTGCGTCTGGAGCTGTTGAGAGGGAAAAACCTAATAAATCCAACAAGATAATAACTCAAGGAATTAAAATAATTAGAACTTCACTGAGCAGCTACAGGATTTGTGTCTGACTCATAGCCTAATTATAGCCCTAGCACATCAGAAGAATCTCTCCCTATGAGTCTGTTTGAGTTAGGCAGAGTAAGCCAATACAGGGCCCCAACAACCCAGACACAGAAAAACAATTCAGACGTTCTACTACTTCCCCAAAAGATCCCTTACATCCCAAATAGCCATTAATTTCAACACATGCATAAAAATATAGATAAGAAAGAAGATGAAATGGAATGTGTGTGTACGATGCGTATTTTATAAACTGAACTTTGCAACTCAGGGATGTCTGTAAGAGTAGAAATCTGCTAATTCTGCTTAGTGGCCCATTGCAAATGACTTTTTTTTGAATTAGGACACAAATGAACCCACAATATTGAAAATAAAGAGAACATCTGCATCACAAGGCACTGCTTGTTTATTGATGTGACAAATAGAATTTAAAATTTAATTACTATTGACACTTCTCAGAAAACAAGCATGTTTTATAAATATCTGGGTTTATACCATGCACTCCCTCTACAGCATTCTGATCAAATACATCTGCTGTGCCACTTATATGGCATTTCACAGATTAAGGTTTAAGTGGAAACTGACTAATCCACACAAAGTCCCTCTGACGAAGATCAGCATTAACTTCATTCTACAGAGGAGGCAAAGAGTACCCAATTTTATCTAAAAGATGGTGGGCATATGAACACTGACTGTGAAAAGCAATAGCAGGCTGATGACAAATGCAATTTATCAGCTTTCCTCCCTAGCTGGTAGAGCATACACTTACCTGGGTATGGGGCACATGGCGGGGGACCATGGAGCAGCCTTTGGAAGAATGACTAGAGTACAGGGCGGCCATAATGCCACAGGGCGGGAGGAAAAGCAGTCATCTGCATCAGCCATCAACTCCAGCTATGCAACTGAAATTTTGCAACAAGTTCTCCACTTTGCTAGCACCATTTGATGGGTATAAATGAGCTGCCAGCTGCCCCTCCTCCCACAGCTATCTCATACTTTCAACACCAGAATGTGTAGAATGTCTCTGAGTTGAGAGACACAAATATGAGCAGCAGCTAACATACCACCCTTGCTAGGATTCCTAGCTTTTTTAACAGAGGTGATATGGTACTAAAAATAAGACGTTCTTGCAACGCTTTGCAACAGCACTAGTTCAGAATTCAGAGAGGGAGCTAAAAAGAACTCTTTCACTGGAGTGTAATAGAAAGGAGAGACTACATGTGAAAGGAAATAAAAGTCAGAATTTTGAAGCTGAATGTAACCCTCCTAACAGGTTGCCTGCAAGGTAGCCAGAGAGAGAACATCAGCTTATGGCTCTAGAGATCATTATGATGCAAACCACTGACACGTGGCATTTTTTAAGGGAATACCTTTTTCTTAGACTGAAACAGGAGCATGAGAAAGGGACCAGACCTGTGTGTGCAAAACATAGGGTAGGCCTACCAACAAAATACGTATTTGCCAGAATCTGTTATGTATTCAGTCAGCAGTGGCATGACATAAAGGAGATCAAGTCACCAAAAAGCTGTTCAACCTCGAAAAAGAAAGTACTTACGTATCTCCTGACTTGCGGTAATTTTCTGGACATTCCAAAGACAGGCAGCGAAAGCCCCCCTGGATGTTAAAGCAGGTCTCATTGAAAGAGCAGTTGTGGCTTTCTGCAACACACTCATCAATATCTGCCAAATGGAAAAAGGTGAGTGGGTTAAACACATGCCTTTCCTCTGCTTGCAGGTGCCAGATGACAAAAGTATTATATTAGATACTACAGAATATGGGATACAATTAAACGTTATTGCAGGATTGGGAGGGGAGGGCAGGAGAACAAAAAAAGAAGAAAACTAACCCAAACAACAGGCAAGAAGAGGAAAAGGAAGAGCAGCAGTGCCACTAAGTGGACAAGACCTAAATATTTGGTGAAATGTTTATAGCACGGTATTTCCTTTTTATGGCTAAACTAGCTCATACCATTTCACAACTTCATCTTCGAATTTGTTATTATTCTTTAATAATGTTATAGGAAGTATTCTCCACTGCATTCTATAGTTTATAAGAAAAATTTCCTCTATATTTATTATAAAATACTGGTTTCTTCAGATTTCAAGCTGATGTTTACTGTTTTACCTGTATTATTGTAGGAAAGGCATATTTTTAAACATAAAAACTTGCTAGAACTTTTCAGAAGTCCACAATCCAGTTAGGTATCCCTGTAATTATTGAACTCACCTTGGCAGTTGCGTGCATTGGGTGCCAACCTGTAACCAGTGGAGGGACAAGTACACTGAAAGCTTCCAGGAATATTAATACATCGAAAGGAACAGATATGCCCTCCAGTAGGTAAAGCACATTCATCAATATCTGCAAGAAGAAAACATCACTAATTTACTACGTGTTCATGACACTCAACAAAGTGCACATGTACAGTGTTCCTGCTGCAAGCTTCAAACACAATTTCATGATTCTAATTGCTGGGAAAGGAAAAAGATCATCAGATAGGGGTGGCTCTAGTCAATAAAGGCTGTCGGGAATAAATGGAGGTGTGAAGAAGATTAAAAGCAATATAAGGGTCCAAGAGACAAAGTAAATGGATAAGAGCAAGCACTTTACAGTGATGTGTATCATAGTACTTTACAAAAGGGAGGGAGAGGAATACTTTTATCCCTGTTCTTAGACAAAGGAAATTTGAGATGAGGTGTTCTGCTCAAGGCCTTATTGTCTAGTAAGTTGTGGAGACCTAAGTCCAAACTCAGGATCTTGTTCACGAGGTCACACCCACACCCTCCTTGTATTTGAGGAAAACCTACTTACACATTAGTTCAGAACCAGCCACAAGAAGAGGATATATGAAATACTACCTAGTAATATTACGTACTACATGTGTAACATATAAATGTGTTTCTATCTTCACTTGCTGAAGACTAGAAGTTCTGTTAGTTCCTCAGAAAAAAAAAAAAAATTCTGGTAAGTTACAAAAATATGCCAAGCTACAATTCAGTGTAAACAGCACTAACACCACACAAGCAGAGGTATTTCTAGACTAGGACATGGGTGGAAGACCTTCATTAAATAAAGTTTCACAGGAAAATACCAAAGACAATCAAATGTTAAAATGAAACAATTACAGGAACATGGAACTGTTCATGTATGTTATAGTGAGAATAAGAAATGCTTACTCATCCTCTACCTGCAAAATGATAATGCTTACCTTCACATGAAATCCCATCTATGTCACTAAGTTGAAAGCCACGGCGGCAGTAACACTGATAGGAGCCATACACATTGGCACACTCTTGACTACAGGGGCTGCTCTCACACTCATTTAAATCTGAAATGCAAAATTACATACCTGAACCCCGAATTTCTTGCTATATTCATCACTCCTATTACAGGACTAAGACAAAACTTTGGAAAACAACTTTTTAAATCAAAAAAGGGTGGTATGCATGTCACTGAGTAAGCTGGAAATAAGGGCCTTTGGGTGTATTACATTCAACAGGGTCTGGCAGTATAGATTAAACTGCACTGTGCTATTATGTCCTTCAAGGTGTGTGACTTGGGAGGGACTTTTTAGAACCACACTTGCATTTTTATCTCTGGGTATCAGCAAGGCCGGTTTTGAAGGTCCTGCATCTGATCTAGCTGAATCACCCTTCAAAATACAGTAAATGTAGACTCATACACCTCTGCATGATCCAGCTAAAGGGAATACATTGGAGCTGTGCACTACAGTGGCCTTGATTAATCATAACTGCATTGATTTCTCATACCATTCCAATGCAGTCTTACAAGCTAAAATCAAATGGAAATAGCTAAACAGCAATGAGCTGCATCTCACACTACACGCCAAAGCATATGACAGCCATACCTTCACATGACCTGCCATCAGTTGAAAGTTTGAATCCCATGGTACAAGTGCAGTAATAGGAACCAGGAGTATTCTCACACTTGTGAGCACAAAGGCGGCCTGGATAGCGTCTGCATTCATTTATATCTGCAATGATAAATATATACAGAGGTCTATGTATTGGCTGGCTTTACTGCAGTAGTAGTCTGGACAAGAATGTGGTCATAAAAGTTTGATTTTTATTCTCCAGATCTAAATTTCATACTAGAGAGGGAATGACATGCTCAAAATGCTCATTTAGAAGCACCCCAGTGCATAATTGAATTAGATCTATAAAGAAGAAAGTTGCTTTGATCTTCCAAAGGAATGTTTTGCTGTAGGTGCATATAAAAGTATCACAGAAAACAATTACATGCACTCTCATAATCTTACCTTTTAACAGGATAACAGATAACATGTTGACAATACTAATACAGCTTTCTTTGAAGTATCAGCATCTCTTTAATATGGTGTTAGATTTATATGAATAATAGAGTACTCAATTTTACATTCAGATGAAAGAGGTTACGCAGAGAGCAATAACATTCCTTACACAGGATCATTTTTTAAAATGCCATGGCTACATGTATTTAAGTCGATAGGTGCAACTTACCAATACAAGTTCTACTGATGACATCAAAAGAATAGCCAGATCTGCACTCACAACGGTAATTGCCTGGGGCATTTATACAAACATGTCCTTCTCCACAAGGCTGATTAGAGGATGAGCACTCATCCACATCTAAAAAAAGGAGAGAAGTGATTGAAAGCACACTTCTGAGCATCCAAGTTGAGAGAAAAGCAACATGTTAACCTATTTCTGTGTCCCCTAGTAGTTATAGTGTTTTGAAACAGAAAGCAAGACTTTGATCTAGCTCTCAGCTTCCACACAAAGATCAGAGTCACAAATCCAAACTATTCTTAATGAAACAGGTTCTCTCTCAGGTGTCCTGTTAATGCTGATGGACTTGGGAGGGAAAAGAAATCAGGAAATCAGAGACTCTTTGGAGGAAATCGGTGCAAAATTGTTTTATTATGCACACTCAGTATTCATGGGTCAGATCTTCAGCTAGTGTAAGACGTCAGAGACCCACAGGCAGTACTGCTTTGATAAACCATTCACAAAAGTTGAAAACACATGCAAAAATACCTCTCTTTGCAAAAGCCACCTTATATATACCTTTCAACATTACTTCAATGCCTTCTGTGGGACAGTAAGTGGGCATTGTGTTATACCTCTGTATTGGGGAGATTTGAGACCACACAGCATTGTTCCAATACACTAATATAGTCGCAGACAATGCCATTTTTGGGGGGTGATTATCATTTCTCCTCTTCTCAGAACATAGGGTTTCATGAGTTACATGAAGGACAGAGAGTGGATCCTTGTCATTCTTCACTTGTTGGGACTGCCATGAGGGAAAGAACAGGATCAAGAATTGACTAGGGGAATGAGAAAAACTTGGGCAAAGTGCAAGAAACTGGTAAACGTAAATCATAGATGTGATTTATTTTCTTCAAACTGCTTTGTCTTCAAAACTGTTACTTACCTACACATCTTGTTCCATCTTCATTGAGATGATAACCTCGGCCACAGCTGGGTGAGATTCGCTGGCAGGTATACGAGCCATCGGTGTTAATACATATCTGACCAGCTGGGCATGGCATGTTGGTGCTCAGGCATTCGTTGATATCTACAAGAGCACAAGTCAGTGTAACTATCTGCTGTCTGAAGATGTTTAATGCAAGATGCTTTCCTTATGTAATCTTTCAGAGGATTACATCCTGATGTAACCCTTCAGAATTTAAAAAGCTTTGCCCATAGAGAACACAACTATCCCTGTCATTTAGGTTCACCAATATAACGCTTCCAGGGTGAAGACTGGGAGAGGTATGAGAGGCCCTGATCCCACTGAAAAGCAGTGGAAATTGGGTATAGAACTCGTACTTGTTTAAAAGTCTTTGAAAGTCTCCCGTAAACATACAAAGAGATGTCAACAATTCAGTTCACCAGCTCAACCAGTTATGCTGCAGTCTGTGGGTTGTGGCTCTCAGTGAATGAGCTATTTGGTAGTATGTGTTCATATAGGTAGTAGCTGACTCCATTTTTACAGAGAGATAAACCACTCACAGGTATTCACCGTGAATAACTTACCTTGTCTTATGGTAAGTTGTCTATGCAAACACATAAGAATGCAAATAGCTTATTTATGTTACTCACAAGACTATGCAGCCCTCTACCATCCATCAAACGTATGTCTGGTTTTTTACAAACTGGACATCATATCACTTTGTGACAATGATATCTTTTGCCAGGTAAGAACCCGCTATAAAGTAAAATCTCAGAAAATGCAATGAGATAAGACTAAGCTGTATTAGAGTATGATCTGGTGTGGTGTATCTAGGCAAGAAGGTAAGAAACTCACTGTTAAGCATGGATAGCATGTGCTATTAGTTTGGGGGAAAGGAGTTTCAGAGTTGGGAATCAGTGGCAACAGGAGGTACTGAGGCAGCCTTTGCTACCTGGAAAAGTTAATGTAACTAAGACCTGACAGTTTGTAGGAGCAGCACTGTTTGTGAGTGTATGGGCTTGCATCCCATAACCTTCAGCAAAGTCTAGCTTCACGTGAGCATTCCTCTGCCTAAAATTTTCCCAACTGTTTCACTGGGATATTATCATCATTTTACACAGTGGTACTGTTAACTGTTGAAGAGCTACTGCCTCCCTGTTGGCATGGTATTAAGCAGAGCATCTAGCTTGCAAAATGCTGGCTGCCTGAAGATGGGGAAGGGTATGTCTTTTCAACCAGGCCTATCCCAGCTCACTAGAGTATAAAATTTTCAACTTACAATGACATTGGAAATACAGGAAAGTTTTCATACTTTTTCTCCCTCAACACCACATAGGGCAGCATTTGATTCACAATTTGTAAAATCAGCCTGTGAAATTGTTTTGGTAAATATTTTGAGCAAATGCATTTTAGGGGACATAACTATTGCTGCTGCAAATTGATGTGTCTTTGCTAATGTCAGTGAAGGCACGCTAACTTCTAACAACCATGGACCTGATGCTAGCTATGGCAGATATATGTCTTCAAAGGGTTTGTTGTGCACAAGCCCTAGCCCCCTTTATTTTAAAGGCTGCTATTTTGTTTTCAGCCTCAGTGTTTCCAGTGTCAGATTTCGGCACTACATGGTATGATATGGTCAGGAGAACAAGGGGTTGACAATGAGCTAGACTTGGCAGCTGCTGCCGCTCAGCCCGTTCCACAAGTCCAAAACACGCTACGCCACTGGGGGAATTCAAAGGTAAGTCGAGACTTGAAAATACTACTCAAGGGAATAACTGATAGATTTGTAGGTCACATTAGACAATTTCATTTAGAGTCTGCTGGAAACCAGTAATTCTAACGTATTTATATAAAGGTTATAATTCTGTTTTGTAGGAGTCCTGGAAACAAGGCATTAGCCTGACAGATTGCAATCAGTCTTTAAAATAAAACTCCTCTCCGTGGTGTATTATAACTGGCCCACCATTCTCATACATAGTAAGATTCTTGATAAGCTAAAGGGGGACAATTCTGGAAATACCTACATGCCTGTAGAACTACTCACACTAATATCAACAAAGTGTATTACAAAGGATGTCATAATTTACAGCTTTTTATACTAAGCTTTAGCTAAAACCTTTTGGATAGAGAGAGATAAAACATATCACAGATTTTCTACAAATTTTGTTTCAGATAAAATCCCCAAAGACTTAATGAAAATGTTCAAATGCAGCTAAGTGCCTTAGGTAACCAAGTCTCATTAAAAACAGAGAACTAGTATGCAAGTCTTTTATTTAAATGGTTTTTGTCTGTAAATCTTAGCTGTGGGACCAAGCCTGCCTTTAAAAAAGAAGCAGAAAAAACACATAGCAAAGCAATGCATACACACATGAAGAATGACTTGAGAAGCTCAGAACTCACTCAGTGAAACTACAGCTTATCTCATAGGCACCACTTAAGTATTCACTGAAATAAGGATATGTCTTACCAATACAGTTGCCTAGCGCATCTTGTATAAACCCATTCATGCACTGTAGCTTGGGTCGGCAACGGAAAGATCCGGGAGTATTCTGACAGATAAAATCGGGGGGGCAGTTATGAGTACCAGTCTCACATTCGTCAATATCTGGTACATCACAAAAAAAAATTGTTAGCAGGAGTTTGACAGAAGCTTTTTCATCATATTTAAAACATGACATAGTTAAAAACGTCAGACAGATTAATCCTCAGCCTATCTTCATGCAATTCAATGCAGTGAGCCAGGATCAATCTGACCTACTACCTCAAATAGAATCTCAGTAAAAACAGGTTAAGTAAGTTAAGGTTTTCTTATTATTTTGTTATTTACATTATATGGGGGGGAGGGGTGTTTATTATGCTTTACAAGTTTAGTTCGCACAACTAAACAATTCAAAACCTCCAGCATCATGTTCAGCAGTGTTCAGCACTGATTCAGCAGTGTGCTTATACATGGGCTCAGCTTTGAAGTCAGTAAGATTCAATTATATGTCCAAGTGTCATTTTAATTTTAACCTTAGATCCAATACAGACATTGCTTGATTCTCATCCATATTAAGGCTTGCAATATCCTTGCATTATTGTGCTTTAAAATGCACATAAATATGATTTCTGCACACCCTAATATTCCATTCCAGTTCAGAACAGACAATAAATGTTTGTGAATAAATTACGATTCACATAAAGCAGACAAGGGCTAATGAGGCTTCATTCATGAATGTAACCCTGTCCATATAAAAGCAGCTATAATTTAGTGTTTGCCACCCTGCAATGGGATGAAATCTCCTGAAGCTTTTAAAATACAGAAACTTTCTAGCAATAGGATGCCTCATCTTTCCCATTTATGCAGTTGACACCACAGTAACTGCAATTGCTTATCCTTAGAGCTTTGTGAGACTTAAATAATGATTGTAAAACCCATTTTAAGTTTAGGATGGGTTAATACTGAAGTGGGTTCAGCAGGGTTCTACATGTTGCACAACTCAGTCATTTTATTTGGCATTTAAAAATCATACACAAAGATTATTCATTTTCTACTTTCATCGCTATTAACATAATATTAATAATTAAAATTAACATATCCAGATAAAAAATTTCTAACATTAATGACACGTATAATTTACTGTCTGTACTCCTTTTTTTCCACCAGAGAAAGATTGCTAATACTTGCTGGTAAGCTATTTGTTGGCCTAAATCTGATGTCATTCAAATCAGCAGAAATTTTACTTCAAAGGGATCAAAGTTAGACCATGATACTTTGAAAAACATTGTCTATATGTTCTGCAGGTTTTGTGTTGGAGTTTGTTCGTCAGCTTTTTTATTCAATCTATTATTCATCACTGATCAGTTCCTACAATAAAACCTTACCCAGAATTTTGGTTGAGTTTTACTCAGTGGAATGAAATTAGTCTGTTTATAGACAATTCTAAATTCTGGGGGAACAGATTTTCTCATAGTGGAAACCAATTCCGTATCAAATGGAGTTTGCTGCTAATTTATATCTCTGCAAATGTAGCATGTCGGATGAAGTTATGGGTGCACATAACAGCACACTTTGAGCTAGATGCAACTTGAAATCAGCCATTACTGTAGTAAATAAAACTATTACCCTTGTGTTCAAACATAGCTAGTCAAGAACAGTGCTTTTAACCCTTTTTCATTTTTAAATTCTTAAGAATGTTGTGATTAAGAAATCAATCCCTTTGTAACAAATTTAAACCTCCTGAGGATAAAGGCTTACTTTTTTTAAAAGATGCATCTATCTTAGCATTTTCAAATTGAGTCACCTGGTCACTCCACTTGCCATGCTTCATTTCACACTTTGAAGTTGTGCAAACTTAATTTTTTCAGGTGAAACTAAACCATTAGATACGCTCCAGGAGCAGGACTTAGGCACTCCACTCACTAATGAGCAACCAATTCACCAATTCACAGGACCGGACTAGAGCTAGCCAGAAGTAAACACCAGAAAAATGTCTATAGTGTGAGTGCTGGGCCTCCAAAATCAACTGTTTCAGTCCCCAGCCCATCTCCTGTCATGCAACACAAATTACCAGTGTAAGATAAATGTAGTTATCTCTCCTGGAAGTCTTTGTAGTAGTCCACAGACAGCCCGATCTGGTATCTGCAAGGTGACAGGTGGCAAACTACTGTCCCAGAAGAACTAGTACTGTCTGTGTGTCCCTGTGTAACTACAGCTTACATGTGTATTTACCAAAAGTAAAAGAGTATGACATAATGATGTACTTATTTTTTTACTTAAGTCTGGAAGATTTCGGTTTCTCTGCACAGGACGTACCTTTGCAACGACTGTCATCAGTTAGTTCATAACCAGTTCCACAGCTCGTGTCCCGCTGACAGCGAAAGGATCCTAACGTATTGACACAAGTTTGTCCAATCCCACAGCTGTGTGTCCCAGTGATACACTCATTAATATCTAGAATATGAAAAATTATTTTTTTAAAAAAAAGAGTAAATAAGAAACATGAAATCACTGGGAAGAGATGAGATCAAAGGCTAGCTGTGGGCACACCTCTAACCGGTCATTACTTTGAGCATCAGGATACAAAGAATGGTGTGGATTTGGCCTCACCCTCACTCACCCACTACGTGGCTACTCATCTCTGTTCTCAGAGCGTGAGCCAGTAAAGATATTTTGACCCCGCTGGTAACAGGACTTGTGACTGCTGATTCACTGTACTTAAGAAAGAAGAAGTTGTGCTGAGTGAGAGCAAAGGGCCAACATCATCTGACTGATTCCGGTAGCAGATGATTATACGGACTAGATGAATGAGGCAAACTTTCAGAAATCCTCCCCTTGCTCTGCCTCCCACCCACATACGACTTAGGGACTCCCTGAGCCACAGGTTGCAACTTTCTATTTTATAGCTACTGGTAGACATTTCTTTTGCAATTTTTTTTCTCTTTGAATGTCTAAGAATATTTGGCATCCACGTGTATCAAATGCAAAAGTTCTTCCTTTTTATATTCCACGCTAGGTTAGTGTTCATCTGACCAAGCATCAGTATCTACTTCATATCCTGAAGTTTGTATCTGAGCTACTTACCTAGCCCCCCTTTTCTGTCAATGAGAGAAAAAGGCACTCCTGATGAGTAATGCTTTTCATCCTATAATAGCTATGCAAAATAGGCAAGATAAACTGTGCCCTTGAAGTGCTTGTTTCTCTCAGGTAGCAACAAAAGGAGCCCAGGCTAACTAGCGCAGAAGCAGATGTCTACATTGCACATATCTTAAGTCAAGTGCGATAAGCTCTATCCCAGCCCATTTCATTTGATATCCCTTTAGTTGTTCTTCTGCGAGAAACTTAACAATTCTTCCCCCTTGACTATTCCCATGACACTCATGATATCCAAGACTTTCATCCCTTCTGTCAGTTGTGTCCTTAACAAGCTAAAGAATCCTACTATATTTCAACTGCCTTATCAATTACTATCTACTACTATAAAAGAGAACAGGTATTTTATCTTGGTTTTATTCACAACAATAAATTCAAGATCTTCTGCCTCTTCTCCACGCTAAACCCTTTACCTGTTCTACTGATTCTTTCTTAACTCAATCTTCCCACAACTCTGATTCCAACATTCTGTTTAAATCAACTTTTCATGATCTCACCTCTTTCCCCAGTTGGCATAAGCATATTCTGATCTCTTCTGTCTGGATCTTTTTTATCTATTCTTTCTCTTTTAAAACAAGGATGTCAGTAATCGAGGCAATGGTTTTATTTCTTTTACCTTCACAGTTGACACCGTCTGGTTGAAGCTGATACCCAACAAAGCAGGAGCAGACATAACTGGATCCCGTGTCTCTGCACTGCTGAGAGCAGGGACCACCACCTAATTGGATATTTTAAGAAGTCTTATATAATTAAGAGGCTCTTCACAGGAACTGAAAGAAACCATTGATTTACAGGATGCTTGCTGACTTATTTAGAAAAAGAGATAACTAAACACACAGATATACAAAAGAAGGAAAGGGCTAAACACTGAAGGAAGTGTTTGTAATCACTGGATTCTTTTAGCTCTAAAAATGAATACAAGAAGGAAGTAAATTAAGGAGTCGCTCATAGCCCATCATTGTTAGAAGTTAAAGGGAAAATGCTGATGCGCTCAGACATCTCCTTAGGTTTTGGCTGGGAAATTAAAACTTTGGTGATTACTGTACAATAAGGAAGACAAGATGCATCACCATAAGTTAATGAAACATCTTCACTAGTAGCTGCATTAGGCTTTATTTTTAGCCCATCATTGACCGTACTCGTGAATTAGCTATAGCATGTGCTCTTTTCCTACTCAGCAGGCAGGAAACATGAAAGGGAGAAGAGCGTGACAAAGGCTTCAGAGAACCTAAAGGAATCAAGACTTACTACTGGGGTACTAAGGACCTAGTAAAGTGTGTGCAGGGGTCACAAACAATGTGAAAGAGAGCTGGGGTTATTGTGGCAGACAGAAAGAGAGGATACTATACAAAATTTACACAAAATATGGCTCGTCATTAAGAAAATTTACTTTGTCTGATCTTGTTAAAAAATAATTATTAAAAACATCTAATATTCTCATAATAGAGAAAATGTTATATACTTCCAACTATTTGTTATAAGAGTATTGATATTCTTAGTGCAAATAGCACCTGTCTTCCTCCGTTTTTCAGAATGGCTGGATAGGCATTAAAGAAAAGGTTTCAGATAACCACAATCAATGTGGGCAAATGAAGCTAAAATACTTTAAACTTTTGAGTGAATTAAAGTAATTTTTTAAAGTGCAACAATTTCTAATGAGGACAGGGCCATTAATACACCACAGCAAATTAGGTCTGTACACAATACTGGCAAAGGCAACGACATTAGAAGGAACAATAATCTTGTGGTTAAGATGGACAGCTACCGCTTTCTGAACCTCTGCTAATACTGCGAGTTCCTGTCAGCCACCGTAAAACCTATTGTGGAGGTGCTGGAAGAACAGAATTAATTTCCTCATGTACCATGAAGGTGCTCCAAAACAAACTGCTGGAAGTTCCACTGCCTAGGAAATTCAAGTTTCCCCTGGTGAAGATCAGAAAATCACAAGTAATTTTGGCATGCCAAGTTTATCAGAAAATATACTGTAGACAGAAACTCTGATTTGTAATTAGTCATACCAATCTGTCTCTTGCAGGCAGCTGATTAACTGACAAGCACAACAACTGATTACATAAAGAAATAATGCTAGGAAAATATATAACACATTTTTCTATGTCATCTCTTGTAATTAGCAGCTGGAGACAAGGAAGAGAGCCAGTGTCGGCTTTGACTAGCTAATGACCTAGTAGACATTTCCATCCTCTCTAGAGTGTAATAGCTATACAACATGCAGCACAGTAAATCATCTCTCAACTGGAATATAAGTCTATTAAATTGATTTTATCCTAAATAAATTACTTAGTTCTGAAATGCTTGTAGAAAATAATAAATCACTGCTGCTTTAAGTTTATAGACATGTAAATCACATGTGACAAGCAATAAATCAGAATACTTAGCAGAACAATATCCCAATAACACATTCTTCCCAGAAGGCAGAACAGCCTGACTAATGAGGACAATAGTCACTTTTCTTCCTTTTTTTCAGGTGATGCATCTCAAAAGGAAGCGAGTTTCATTTCATATTCAATCACCCTGATCATCCCAAGAGGAGACTAAAAGAATGCACATATTTAATATAAGATCCCCATGTTCTGAACAATCCAGAGCACTCCACGGGTTCAATGAGTAACACCTTTGAGGTATTACCCACTGGAAGTTAAATAAAAATTAAATGTATAGTCCAAGCTTCGGTTGGGTAAGATAAACTCCACTATGGGAGACAATGCCTCTGTTGTATTTAAGAGCTACTGAGGCATCACATAATGGCCTACTATTTCTTAGAAAGGATCTTCATTCTGTTATTTTTACCTGTAACTAGCCTAGGCAAAAGGTTTTGGCTAATCTCTAGATCTAAGTTTGCTTCACTTTTATTGGAGGTAATCACAAAAGAGCTGGCTAACAGGACTAGTCACCTGACTTACCTCTGCAGCCATCATGCAGATAAGGATCTTCTTGGTCTAGTTCCTCCTTTGAAATTTCAACTAAAAAGAGGAGAGACAGGCATTAGAGGAGAAAGCACTTTTCTTCTCACAGTAAAAAGCTGCCTGCTTGGGATGGGACTCAGACTAGGGTTTTGGATAAACCAGGACAAAATTAAAAAGCATTATTTACATATTTTACAGCTATTTCATACTTAAATTTGACATTCAAATGCATATGGCCATGGGGCATTTTCCACCTGACTGATTCAATATGAAAGTCACGCTGTGATCATAGATTACTTATGGGCTGAGATTTTCAAATGCAGGTTCTTAACATTAGGCTTTTAACCAGAGCTTAACCTCATTTTCGTAAGACATGTTGTTGAGGCATGCTTGGCTTCCACTGACTTTATAGTAGCTTGGGGTACTCACAGTTTTAATGAAAATCAGATTAACCTCAGTTATTTATTTAGACTTCATTCCAAAAAGAACTCCACACCCAACTTCTGGGCACCTACTTATGGCATTCTTTCATATGTATTTCATATACCTTGGAGAGTTTTGATCAGTGGGACTTCTGCTATGTGCCTGTGTCCTGAGTGTTCTTTCTCTCCACATGGCGGACATAAAAGGGCTGAATACATCCACTCCCTGCACCCATTGCTTGCCCAAAGGACTAGCTAATGGACTTCCTCCAATCCCGCCACTTTGAATGCAGGGGAAATGGTAGGTTGGGTAGTGAGATGTGTAAAAACACAATCTCAAAATACTCTGGTTATTGAATAGGAAGCTTAGTCTTATTTCAGTGATTGTCCATAAGCCCAATGAACCAGTGGTCACTTACAAGCAAATGATACATCATGGATGTGAAAGCATTTTTTTTGTGCAGTGGCACAAGGCTGGGTTGGTACAGTGAGTCCTCAAGCCACAGGCGTGCATTTTGGTCACACAGAAGCTAATGAAATCAGTTTGCCCAAGTCTGGTCTGATTTTGTAGAGTTCTCTGGGGACACAGTACCAGAGATTACTCTTTACGTGACTAAGAAAGCATCAAAAAGGGAGTCAGCTTGCCTTACCCTCTGCAGCAGAATGCCTTGCATGTCTTGCTATTGCATAACACAAACGCAAGGTGCTAGTCCAAGAAGCTGCCTTACAAAATGGAGACTGATCTCCCCTTCATGACTAACAAAGGTGTTCATGTTGCTTGCTCTGCCTTTCTACAGGCAATTTTTACTGTCGATACGGGTATTTGACATATGTTCAACCACCTGCTTGTTTCTTAGTTTAATGATGAGAACTTTGTCCTACCCTGCTTGTTGACATAGACCCATCTTTGCAATGCATAATGGTTATTATGTGTGCCATAATAACCATACTAACCATAGGCATGATGGTTATTATGTGTGCCACTTGCCCACAAGGGTAACTGGGGAAATACTGTACATTGTGTTCACAACTCTGGATTTTCAGGTGTTGATATATTTCTCATGTCATGCAGGTACACTGAGTCTGCAAATCCTTTTTCTGAGCAGAGTGGTCTAAGTACAAGGTATCTATCAGTCCAGTCACTTCACCCAGTGCTAATGGACAAGGGGGATTCCCCTGCTGAGACAGCAGTACACAAAGAAACTGGCAGGGCATTTCTCAATGTTACTTGACAAGGGTGTACACTGACATAAGCCAGGTTTGAAAGACCTGAAACAAGTCTGATAACACACTGGCTCAAGCAGACCAATGCAAGCTTTTTGTGGTGGGGTCTGGGTTTGAGTGATTGATTAGGATGATGTCTCCCAAAATCTGTCACTGGTGATCTGCAAGCCAGACTACATGTTTTCAGTGGTCAGCTGCTCATGAAGAAGCCAACACTATACAGCATATATTTTCTGCAGTTTCAGGTCTGCCTGCTAAGTGAAAGAGGCAAAAAAACCCCAAACACAGGTCTGTAAGGGTCAATATGTCCACACTCATTCTCTTCAGCTCTGTGGACTAGGTATGGAGAAGAGTGTCAGGAGCTGCTGCCATCTAGACACCCCTCTCTTCTGATAACATCAAAAGAACTGCAGATACCGTGTTTCCTGGAAATGTTCAGTTCTCCCAGACAGTCCAGGCATTTCAAATGCCCCCAATTTGTGGGCATTTGCTTCTCACACAAAAGACAACATTTGAATTATGCTGAGCTGGCAAAGGCCATCTGGCTTTCAAATCCAATTAAAAGAACTACTTGTTGATTTTCCTTTTAATTAAGAATTCATCAGTGGCAAAATACTATTAAAAACTAATAGCTTATACTCAGTCTCCAAGGTAAGATCGTTAGTGGCCAAAATAATCTGTTTTATAGTTAATTTCTGACACGAGGAACTGAGTGACCACTTTCAAGCTCTTTCAGCCTCCTGTGGTATACAACGTTTCAGCTATCACTAGCAAAAAAAATGAGGTCCAAAACTTGCGTCATTAAATTACTCAGAGATCTCAAGTTAGAGAATTCCAACAGAAATAATTTAAAGTACAAGCACTCCTTGTACCCCATATAATTTTGTGTCTCACTCTTTTATAATTTGCAACATAAAATACCTTGCTCCTTCTTAGGAGCATCATCGCTGATGGACTCATCAATGCCTTCTTGACCCTTCACACAGCAAGCTCTGAAGACAATTCCACACTGGTATCCTATCTTTGGGTTGGGTTCACAACTCTGTCCTTGAACTTGGGCAGCCTTTCCCAGCAAACAACAGTAACAACACATCTGTTTAAAAAAAAAAAAAAAGGTCAAATCCTAGCCCTGAACAAATGAATACAAATTTTGTCAGTAGTGTCAATAGTGTTATCTCACGTTGGCAAACCGATGGAAAATTTTCTGCAAACTCTTTAAGAACACCCAGTATACTTAGGCTCAGACATTTTAATCTGTAGTTGAGTTCAGTGAGGTCTGCATCTGGTCTACATAGAGCCAAGCACAGAACCTGGATCCAGTTCTCACAAATATTGTGTATATGTGAATGTGTATGCAGGGTGATGTGGAGGACCAGAATGGTCCACATATGTATATGGAATTTCATTGCTCCCTGCCTGCATAGCCCAGTTTCAAACACCAGCAAACAGTGGGAACTCTTAACACCTCTGCTTCCCTTTTGTGTCCAGTTCAATTAAACTGGGACACGATCAATGAAGTGCATGATTCAGTGTATAATTAAACTGCCTACTCAACTTCCCAGCAAAAAATACCCCTCTCTGAACTAACAGACAAACAAGCGAACAAACATGATTCATCCAAGGTTAGTGTTAACAGGTCATAACGAGAAGCTATTCTGCTCTGAAAAACAGACTACATAGTCAAACATTATTTAAAAGCATCACAGTCCTGACATGGCTTCCAGCAGTGAAACATGATCCACCTCTCAACAAGGTGAAGTGCTGGGTCCTGCATTTGGGTCACAACCACCCCATGCAACGCTACAGGCTTGGGGAAGAGTGGCTGGAAAGCTGCCTGGCAGAAAAGGATCTGGGGGTGTTGGTTGGCAGCCGGCTAAACATGAGCCAGCAGTGTGCCCAGGTGGCCAAGAAGGCCAACAGCATCCTGGCTTGTATCAGGAATAGTGTGGCCAGCAGGAGCAGGGAGGTGATTGTCCCCCTGTACTCAGCACTGGTGAGGCCACAGCTCAAATACTGTGTCCAGTTTTGGGCCCCTCAATACAAGAAAGACATTGAGGTGCTGGAGCGTGTCCAGAGAAGGGCAACTAAGCTGGTGAAGGGTCTGGAGCACAGGCCTTATGAGGAGCGGCTGAGGGAACTGGGGTTGTTTAGCCTGGAGAAGAGGAGGCTGAGGGGAGACCTTGTGGCTCTCTACAACTACCTGAAAGGAGGTTGTAGTGAGGTGGGTGTTGGTCTCTTCTCCCAAGTAGTTAGTGATAGGACGAGAGGAAATGGGCTCAAGCTGTGCCAGGGGAGGTTTAGATTGGATATTAGGAAAAATTTATTCATGGAAAGAGTGGTCAAGCATTGGAACAGGCTGCCCAGAGAGGTGGTGGAGTCACCATCCCTGGAAGTGTTCAAAAAATGGGTAGACGTGGCACTCTGGGACATGGTTTAGTGGGCATGGTGGTGTTGGGTTGATGGTTGGACTGATGATCTTAGAGGTCCTTTCCAACCTTAATGATTCCTAGGTTTTACTTTCATTAAAAAATAATCCAGCCACCAAGCCAGGAAACATGAAATTATCACTCTACCCTTAATTGGTTTAGTGGTGGACTTGGTAGTTGTTAGGTTAATGGTTGGACTGGATGATCTTAAAGGTCTTTTCCAACCTAAACGATTCTATGATTCTACTTCTGTCCAGTGGTGGATGCTCTGGTTTCATCACTAGCATGTCTGGTATATTTCCATCTTTTCTGGCTTTTCTGAATGACTTTAGAAATAAATACTTGATGATCTCTTCCAAGAATTGCAACATTTCTGAATATTTATCCTGTCTAACAAGTCTAACATTCTCCTGAGGCATCTTTCTCAAAGTTTTTAACATCTGTCTATAATTTTGTTAGGTTTCCAATTTTTACAACCATAAATTAGAAGACAGAAATAAAAACTGAGCTGAAGATTCATTGTTTGACTTAAGCTTGTGTATTTTTGATAACCAACTCTTATTTAAGTTACTGAATACAGCTGATGCCTTGCCAAATTTTGACATTATATATGTCTGGATATCCTCACTGGCTTCTACTGGTAGGCATATGAATTGACTGAATCTATTGCTTTGTCTTTTCACACAATGCTAAAATTTGGAGTTACAGAGTTTCTCTGGATTTTTTTGTAAAGAATGATCATTAATCTTGCCATTCTTGAAGTACTGAATAACCTTATGTTCTTTATTTCTTCCAGGTTGAGCCACCGCTTGAAAAACCTCTGTCTCCAGCTAATGTGAATCTTCAAGTACAGAGCTTGCTAAGTCTTGCAATCTCTGTAAGAAACCGTATCTTCATTTAACATAACTGTATGCACTGAACCATTTGTTCCAACCTGTATTTATTCTAACTGTGCATGATGCATCTTGATTTAACATCTTGATAATAATTTATGTTGCTATACCACAGCCAAAATGATCCAGAGATGTAAAGTGACAAATGCTTTCTTAACTGATATTTATGGTAACTGGCTTTTAATATTGACCCTAGATGATTCTGCACTAGCAGTCTGTCCTGGTTTCGGCTGGGATAGAGTTAATTTTCTTCCTAGTAGCAGGCACAGTGCTGTGGTTTGGATTTAGTAGGAGAAGAATGTTGATAACACACTGATGTTTTTAGTTGTTGCTAAGTAGTGCTCATGCTAGTCAAGGACTTTTCAGCTTCCCATGCTCTGCCAGGTACACAAGAAACTGGGAGGGGGCACAGCCAGAATAGTTGATCCAAACTGCCCAAAGGGCTATTCCATACCATATGATGTCATGCTCAGTATATAAACTGGGGGGGGTTGGCTGGGGAGGAGCGATAGCTGCTCGGGAAACTGTCTGAGTATCAGTTGGCGGGTGGTGAGCAATTGCATTGTACATCACTTGCTTTGTATATTATTATTATAATTATCATTATTATATTGTTATTATTATCATTACTATTTTATTTTATTTCAATTATTAAACTGTTCTTATCTCAACCCAGGAGTGTTTCTCACTCTTACTCCTCCAATTCTCTCCCCCATCCCATCGGGGTAGGGGGAGTGAGCGAGCAGCTGCGTGGTGCTTAGTTGCTGGCTGGGGCTAAACCACGACACAGTCCTTAAAGGCTAACATTTCCTGTTCAACTAAAGAAAAAAGACTGAGAAGCTAATGAATGGCCTTGTGCTCAGAGCATGCCCAGGACTCTGTAGACCCACATACGTCTCCACATACCTCGCCTGTGAACCTGGAAAGTCACCTTTTCTTTCAGTTCTCCCACTGTGGAATGTTAATAACATAGCAGTGATATGGCTAGTTTAACTTATGTTCATGGACCACTCTGGTATTGAGACACAAAGCAGTATGTCATTATAACTATCACTATCCTGCTAAGATTAATCTCAACATTTTCTTTTTCACACTAATTTTTTCAGGTTTGTTAGCCTATTCTGAAAGACTTTGATCTTTTAGTCCTGAGTGCAGTCTAGACTCCATATTAGTTCAGTTCGAGATGCGTTTGCAGACATTTTCCAAAGGTTGTCAGCTGCCCAGAGGCATGTTGCGATGACCATTCGCCCATTTGCTAGAACCATTGCTGCCTTCATGGATGGTACAACCTAACGATCGAGTTATTACAAACTTTCACTGCCTGTAAGCCTTTGCCTCTTAAAAGATCCCAATAATGATGTCAAACATTTTTTCCTTTACCTCTCCCCTGTTATTAGCAGAAGTCCATGCAGCTTCAAAGCCATGCCTTGATCTTTGTGTTAGGATAGAAATCTGGGTCCTACTTGAAGTCCTATGATCACCTGACTGCTCTTATACCTTCCCTTCTCACAGAAAGGAATAAAGATGGAAGGAATAAAGGAATAAACAGTTGCATGTGAGAAGTTTGAAGTTTTATTTTTGGTGTGATTAGGAAGCACCTGAAATTGCTTTCATCAATAAACTCTCTTAATTAGTTAAATTTTATAATAGTTCTTTATTATTTATGTCACCATTTAAGTTACCAGATGTGGAAGGGTGAACCATGTATTAACGTTGCTTTTGTGTATCTGTCCACAAGAGGTCTCTCACTTGCTGAAATCCAGACTAACTAGTAGATGCTATCAAAAACAGACTGAAAAAAATACAAGTCAGTCAGTGGAATTTTTCAGAACTTTTGAAGATCTGAACAAAAATAAAAAATATGTTTAATAGTCCAAAGCAATAGAACTTTTGTGCTCACCTAATACACACAACCAAAGTATTTTTGACAGAACTGGGGAGATACAGCCGTATCGCCATCTTTGGAAAAAGAAAGTACCTATGACAAATTTTGGGGAGAATGTCCAAGCACCTTAAAGAAGGTGAAATTTCTACAAGCTTCACTCCTTTTTGCAGGGCTGTTGTGGTAGAAACTTTCATAAAACCACTTCTACATCTCCCGTATCAGCAACAAATCTGGAAATTGTTTACTGTCTTTTGATGAAGATTTTAAAGATTAATTTTGCATCCTTTTTTTCAAGGCAAGAAAAGCTATGCTTCCAAAAAAATGGAGGAGTAAAATTATGCCCATTATTACCTATGCCTACCACCTTTAAGTGTAAAAGCTGAGGCAAATGTTTTCAAAATATGGTCTTTTTATCTTCTTTCCAACTGCAAGTTTTGGATTCAAAAGAAAGATTAGCTGCCTCATTTGCTGCAAAGTGCTGCGATTAATCCTACTAATTGAATTACTAAATCAGTATTTCTGCTTCCTTGAAGGAGACAAAGAGGATCCAGAAGATTTCCCGTGCTACCTAAGCTGAACTAAAACAGACCAACTTAGGCAAAATGAGATTCAAGCCCATGTGAGATGGGCTTAGTGTGAATGTAGAAGTTTACCACAGCAGGGCACAATAGCCAGATAAGTTGTATGTCTCAAGACCATCAGATTAAAAATGCATTCAACAAAAGAAATGATGAATTGTTCACTGATATTAGATCATAAATCATGTACGTCCATCACAGATCAAAGAGATTATCTACAAAGATACTCCTACAGTTACCTCAGTACAGTTATTAAGTGTAGGATATTCCTGTTAGGGAGTGGGGGGTTGCAGAACGTGGCTCACAAAGTAACACTATGTTCATACCGGTAAATTAAACAGGGACAGAATATGGGCTCAGGCATTGTCCTGCAATCATCTGTAATGTTTAAATATTAGCAAGCTCTAACAGCAACTAACATCCTCTCAGACAATGCTGAAGCATGCTCTGGGGATAGGACAGGCCAGCGAGTGTTCCCAATAGCCCTTGTGCACTGTGTTTTGCAGGGGAAAGACGTCAGTTACATGACATGAGCTGTGCTGAGCCATTTATTCTCAGGGCCAGAGATCAAGGCCCAGTCCATTTTGTTTAATAACACAGCTGTGACCATGAAAACCTGCCATCTTTAAAGTCTGTCCCTTTTAAAAAACAACATCATTCACTCTTCTTCCTCATGCTGACAAGCCCGCATAGGGAAACATCAGTCAACTGATGGGAAAGTGGGTTTTCCTCCAACAGTTGCATTCTGTTTTAGAGTTGTCCCATGGCATGTGTTTAAAACAGTGCTGCTGTTATAAACCTGTCGCTGGTAGCAAGTGCTTGAATCTGCAGAGTACTCGCTATCACAGTCCTTGTTCATCTGTTCATAGCCCTTCTGTACTGACACAGAGGGCTAAACATTTTTTCATGCCACATCCAGGCTGAGGTGGACAGGCTTCTAATAGGGCAGGCTGCAGAGAGGAATCTCCATGCCAGGAGCAGGGCATACCCTGGGTGTGGTCAACAGGTGAGATATGTCCCCTCTGGGGAACACGTTCCACCGTGGGACAAAATCACACTGCACAGGCAGACAAGTTTGTGACAACCCAACAATGCCAGCCTCATCAGCATGTGTTACCTTTCTTCTGCTTACAGCAAGAATGTGGATTACTTCACAGCCCTGGCATCAGTGGCATCTTACTTCCAGGAACACGATCAACCCAGCATTTTTGAGAGATACACAACTTGTAAGTCAGATGTTGCCTGCCATCTTCTATACAGAAGATTTTTTTAACTGAACGAACCAAAACATTCAGTATCTTCGGTGGTGGGCAAAAGTAAAATCACTCTCATCTACTTTCATGACCACTGAAAGAAATCCAGAATAGGACCAGAGCTGTTCATGACTGAGTCATGGTCAAGGTCATGATCTTACTGGAGGAACTTTCTTCCAAAAAACACTCTACAGAATAGTGTAAATATGCTCACTTTCAAGGAAGGAGAGACAAAGATAGTAATAACAGCGGAGGGCAGGGCACATTAACTAAAGATGCCAACAACAGGCATTTTTATTCTAATGCCAAATGCTATTAACACAAGCTTACAGATGTCTCCATTCAATAGTAAATCAAAGACATGTTAACTAAGGACATGTACACAAGCTAGGATTATAAGTACGCTGAGAGGATTAACTTCCGTCCTACCCATTTGGACCACCAATATTGAAAACCACTGAGTCTGACCTTAGGCCATGAAGCTCTAATGAAAGCTAAAGTCTGAAGCAAGACTTAAGTTTCTCACCCATCCCTTCCTACAGTTTTGATGTCTTCTCTTCATGCAAAAGCAGTTTCCTAGCCAATTGCCTGTTCAAGACTTTCCGCCCTTTTGCACTCAACCCTCTGCCTTTGCTAAAAAGTAATGAGACAGTCTGCTTCGCTCAACAAGGAACTGTTTCTCCCAAAGAAGCACAAAGTAGACAGCCTTAACAGAGATATGAGGTGTAGGTAGGAAAAAACTGTTTATGTGCCTCAAACTGAGTACAGTGACCTTCAAGGTCAACTCGTAATACCAATCCAGACAGTCAATACCATTTCTTAAAGATGAACAGGAGTAGCTCTAATGTCTCACCTTAAAGTATGCAGCTTCACAGGTGGAATTTCCACCAATATGTGAGTCACACTCCTCACGCACGTTGGCAAATTCAATCCCATCTGAACAGTACTGCTTCTCCAACTGGCTGTGGCAGCACTGTGCCTGAGTCATGCTGACAAAAGAATGGAAGCAATGGGAGAAAAATGTCATATATAGGTAAAGAACAGATAATGCAAGTTTTGACAACTAGCACTTGTACTAGTCTCATGGAAAGAGGTTCCTGTGGGCACACATTTTAGTTACAAAGTAAAAATATTCTCTAGGAGAAGGCAGAATGTCTAGGTGACATGTTTAATACATTTAAGGTCATATGTTTAATACAGTTTAACTGCCTGTCTACCTTGCAGTCTATCCTAACAATTTTTTAAAGCAAATCGGCAACTTCAACCACATTTGCCACAGGGCTCAAAGTCTCCAGAACTTGCATTCTTGCATGTTTTGTGACAGCTGGTTGCTGAACAGAGGATGGCGAGAACCAAATCAGTGCTCAGACTGATGGAAGGACGAAGACAGGCCCTGGACATTGTGAGAGTCTGCAGTCCTATGGCCAGTCAACCCTGGCACCTGCTGCCCCTTGCTCAAACAAACAGGTATGGCATGTTGAAGGAAGATCATAGTGCTGCTCTGTGGGACAACTGGAGATATGGGGAGACATGAAGATACCGAGGAAAGTCATAGTGAGAAATGAACGCAAGCAAGAAGCGAAGAAAGAGAAAAGAGAGAAAGAGTATCACAGGGCAAGAAGATGTGGAGAGGAGACAGGATATAAATCTACAGGAAATTCAGCCTTGTTACTTCCACTGCTCATAAAATCACTCTGTCTCAGTTTCAGTGAATAAATTGAAAACTCTTCCTGTGGAAAATCATTTGTGTGAGGAAGCTTTAAACTCCTCCACTCCTGTTGCTACCGCCACTTGCATGCAAAGCCCATTCAAGGACATATCTCCTGTCTCTCCACTCTGTTTTTACGTGCAACTCTGCCTTGTTGGGTAGCACTGTGGGTGGAGCTTGCAGTTTAAAGTTCTTCCACCACTACCTCCTCTAACAGGCAGTGGGAAACAGAAAAAAGTTAAAGAAGAGTAACAAACCTGAGTACACATACAAAGATATAAACATACTCATGTGTTTTGTGATAACCCAATTTCACTAAGAATAATGTTACTTGAGTTGCTAGGGGGAAAGGAAACTACCCCAAAGGTAATCCAAGCTGATCAATTCTATTTATAGCACAACAGGGGCACCTAAAAGCCATGCCCTGATATGTTAGAGCTCCATAAGAAACACACAGAAAAACCCTACAAATGCAGTGTTATACCCATCGGCATCAGAAACCTTATACATCTTACAGACCAACAACACCAAATGCATTCTCTTTGCTGTTAAGAGTTGGGTTTTTTTTTTCCTCAACTCCAGTTATTTGAACTGATAAGTAAATCTTTTCAAGGATTACCTAGAAATACATCAAATTATGTAAAGATATTTAGCAAACTAATACCCTTTACTCTTAAAAATCCTTTATTTACACTGTTGGAAATTTTGGAAGTATAAGGAAGAGGGGTGGGTTAGTTGCACCACTGAACTACAAGCTTCTCCTCCTGTCATCTGAGATAAGTGGATTCCCATGCATCACCTCTGGAGCATCTTCCCTGCTCTCGATGACCGTAGGAAGAGCTTTCAGCTCCCAGGCAGCATGAGGGATTCCCTCAGCTCTAAGGCCAGGCCACCCAGTCCTGCCTATTAAAACAGCGGACACGTGGGTCTTGGGCTCAAATTCTGCATCTCTCTGCATACTGGTGAGATGAGCTTGTCAAGCTACATTCCTGAAGATTCCTGATTCTTATTTACTGGATTTTGTAATGGTCTGACTCAGTTCTCACTTGGACAACAACAGCTGTGAGATTTCAATGTATATGAACAAAAACCAGGGTAAGTTCATGAACAAATTATTCAAAAATAGACTAAAGTCATAGCAAGAAGTTAAGCCTAGGACAGTAACTTTATTTGGCAGAATGTTTGAAGTTTTTGATATTTGATTTAGTTCCAGTTTGGAAGAATATGTAGCTTTTTTGTTGCTGAAACTCCCTCTGAAGCAGAACTTCCATTCCCTGCCCAGCTCTGGGGTGGTCTGACTGTCAGGACTTTAGAAGCCTGTAAAACTTGAACTTCAAGCCCAAGAGTGTGGGAGCTGAGACTTCCCAGCTCCTTTAGCGCTCCAAGTCATGTTGGGGAGCTAGATATGTTAGCCACAGACAAACAAACAAACAAACAGCAGCAGTCTTTCAGTAGATCTGTTTGATTTCCAGGGTGGCTTTTTTTTTTTTGAAATACAAGTAATCTCTTTGAAATCTCTAACAAATTGGCAATTTCGACCAAAACAAAAAAGTTTCTTAAAATGTTTCCCACAGCTGTATTCGTAAGTCATGTGGCCCACCCCAACTGTAATGAGGAATTAAACATCAATTGAATACTAGATTAAAATACCATTTGTTCATTCTCTGAACAACAATAAAATCACACTTCATTGCCCAAATCCTACAGTGAAGTTGCACTGGTAGCAAATACTGCTTGAGACTGTAAACACTTGTGTGGCTGTAACAGGGGTAGAAATCCTTGAAAGATAGCAGAGAAAAACGCTAGAAAAATCTACACAGTACTGGCCTGCCGGCTGCAACTTAGCCTGCCCAGCTGACCATCTTCCCCTTTGCACACCAGCCCACGTGCTGATGGTCACTAGAGCATACCACCCCAAGCTCGTCAGACTCCAGGACTTTTGAGACGAAGAGTATCTCTCCCTGACTTTGCTAAGTTATGTGTATCCCCCTGGCTTAGACCCTAATATAACACATACCCACTTTCCACTTCACAGCAGAGTAAAGGAGACATCTCTAATGGCTAATAGGACATCTAGATTTGTCTCTTCACGTAAAACTTTGCAACTCTTGCTGTCTAGCATTCCTATTAACTTCATGTCTATGGACAGCTTACAATATTGGTCTCTCAAAAAAGAGAAAGTAGAGGAGTACTTCCCTGTTGTTTTTTTTGTTTGTTTGTTTTTACTTACTCCTAATAATTAAAAAAGCCAAAGGCTACTTCTTCCTTATCTGCCACATTCTGATTTTCAGTTAAAACAGTGCAACAGAACTTTATTGAAACATATAGGTATTTACAATATGGCTGAAATCTTAAAACACTAAATACAGAATCTCTAGGAGCATGAGGCCTCATAACTGACATTCACTCAGGATATTTCAGGTAAAAACATGCATTTTCTGGTTCCTCTGAAAGATGAGTTTTATTCGTGGCTCACCAGTGAACAGAAATCACCCAGACATCTTAAAAAGTCCTTATTCTTTGTTGCAGATGATGATCTAAAATTAAAGTTATTTCATTACTAGGTAATTTGATTATCTATCAAGTTAAGAAATCATGTTTTATATTCTTCTACCTTCTATTAAAATTGAACCAATGTTAAAGATTTTCATGGAATAAATTTCCAGCTGAAAAGCTACATGTCCATTTACCTCCACAATCCTCTCACATTTGTTATTCTCCTTCCCAGAGGATGCACTCCTAAACCAGCACAGATTTCATAATCACCTATTTTTCCTTTCATTTCTTTCCATAAAAGCATTAAAATTTAACTTTGCTCTGAAAACAATGTCTTTGTTGTCAGCCTAATTTCATTACCCTCTGCCTCTCTCCTACTTAATAGCCTGTCTTCAAACTATGTCGGTGCTATTCATGTGCACAGTGGAAGGCTTTTGGCAAAAAATGTTAAAATTAAAAAGGGAATGATTCCACTCCAGAATTATTCTGCAAAAACAAGCTGGGTCTTCCACCCTTAGTCCTTTCAGTCTGCAGTTTAACACGCAACAGAAATGAACTTAGAAAAATTAAGAGTAACAGCAAGATCTGGTATTATGAATGACACAGTATGACAAATTAAAATAACAGAGTGCCTCAACAATGAAAATACATATATTAGAACACGCTTTAAAAATTAGCAAAGGACTCAAGTAAAAATAATTGATTCAACAAACCTCAAAATTAATCAGCTGCAATCCATAAACAACTTTGTAGTTTATTTAATAAAAGTTTTTTCTTGAAGGCAAAGGGTAAAACTATATTGATATCATGTATTATGTAGAGAAATAATACCGAGAACGTTGTGGCAGAGAAAGGACTGAGTTTGACATTATTCACAAAGTGAAATAAGCAAGTTATCCTAAATAAGTGTCAATAAAACCACGACAACATAGCAGACTGTTCTTCTATCCCTCTGACTGTGAAGCCAAAAATCTTAGTGACTGTGAGGCACACTTAGCAGGCTACAGAGAAGAGATAATAATTAATAAAGACAACTCCTCAAAAAATAAATAGCTTTTTCAGACATAAAACTGTCACAACTTTGCTGTCCAAAATCTCAGGCTCTTCCAGACTTACAATGGCACAAATCAATAAACATCTATCAGCAGTTAAGCATCTGGTGCCTATCACTCTAAACACTCTTGTCTTATTATTTCCTTGTGTTCCCATCTGAATCTGTATCAAAGTGCTGCCACTTGTCTCTGCTTGGGAACACAGAGATCACCTTTTCGTTCTGTTTTTGCACAGCACCTAGCAGAGTGTTTTGTAGCTTCTTCTTTTATGCATTTTTGCAACACTAATAATACATAATGTTATTCCCAATGTAACTCCAAAAAGACTTTACACAGTGCTAAAGGCATGCAATTCTTATATGGAGATATGCTGTTTCTGGCCCAAGAATTAAGTTCACTTGCTAAGAGCTCTGGGCAGGGGAAACTCTTAATTTTGAAAGAAAGAAGATTTATTGGGCAGGTTGAGTTCCAAAAATAAATGGCAGCTGTTTCCAGCTGCTGTGAGTTTAACCACATCACAAGAAAATGGATGAATGGGCAAAAAGCTGCTGTTATGACAGCCAAAGATATCATTCATTAAAACTCTACACTCATATCTACTGAGTCATGAAGACACAGAGAAAAATACTGTAATTTTCCAGAGTGATAATACAATGAGGTATACTCATCTGTGGGACAAGCAACCACAATTAGAGATCGCAGACACGACTGAACATTGAGCCAGGAGCCTTCTTTCAACTTAAAATGCAACTCAGTAACAGTAGCCAGATGGATCTTACGAATTCATGTGAACTTCAGACAGAGGGCTGGCTCACCTGTGGTGCAGGACAAGAAAGTGAGCACATCTGCAGTTTGAACTGTACCGTGTTCAGCAAGTGATGCTCACACAGACAGCAAGTCCTTCAAGAACCACAAGACACTTTGGGGGAAGAAGGATCCTAAAAAGATGTTGAAACCCAGAACTATCAGCTTGTGCCTAGGATGCACAGCAGATATGAGGATGTCAGTGCTTGCATGGAAACCCTTCTTGATTACTATGAACGTGCTTTAAATAGCTGGGAAGAGGTCAAGTGGGTACACTTCTAACTCAATAAGGCAGCTTGTTCCTCACATGAACAAAAGAAAGGGTGATTAGAAAAGCAAAACTCTAGCAGTGGGCTTGCTCTGAGGGAATGATGGAATCTGAGATGCTGTTATGTTATTGCTATTCTAAGCAGAGGATTCAAAACCAGCATGTAAATTCTTGTAATGCGTGTTGGGGAACATACATCCAAACTGTTCTGTGTTGCATGGTCTTTGCAATGCACCCATGCAAAATCATTTTTACTTCAGCAGCCTCATCAAATCTGCTTACTTCACAATGTATTTTTCCCTTGCATTCAACTGCTAACCTTGCAAACCCAAGCTGAAATATGCAGGGCAAACAGAGCTTCCTCTGGCATGAAGCAATATGGGTTTGTACACCCAAGAGGCCATGTTTTTTTAGAGCAAAGTCAGATGATCTACACTGTCCAAACTGTTCGTGCTAGAAAGTCAAAAGGTCCCAGCTGGGGTTTAAGTGACCACATAAATGACAGTATCTGTCCCCCAGCAGCTCCCGTTGCATGTAGGTGCCTAAAGAAGAAGCAAGTTCTTTTGAAAATCTGGAACCAATATGGCATCCTGTGCCATATTCACACCTGCCTAGATCTCAGCAAGTGCAATGAACCTGGTTTTGGTTTTGCTTGCATGTCTGTGCAGTAGGAATAAATGTACAAAGTCAGTGTCATTACCCTCATGGGCTTGCAAAGGGTATCATGCTCTCTCACTGTTCATTCTGGCTCCAGTTACACCAGCAATTAGATGTAGAATTTAGCCCTTACTTTTGTATCTGAAATGACATCATAAAGTGATTTTTCTGTACCTCTCACAGATATGCCAGTTTGCAGTCGTAACTGGAGTAAAATGATATTGCCATTAAGTAGTCAAAGGTGCCAATTGTACTTACTCATTTTCATAGTGAAGCCAAGCTTCAGTGGGGGCTATGTTTGTTTATCATACCATTGTGAATAAATGCAACTGAACTGAATTTATGCACTTCTTTTTTTTGTCAGTAAGTACTTACTCCTCACACAGAATATGTGCATTCACCCGTTTCTGGTTTACCATTACATCACTATACTTTTTAAAATTACATATCAGTTATGCACAAAAGCTAGATGAAGTATTAGTAAGCTTTTTTCAGTTCCTATGAAGTCCTAAAGGCTCTCTAAAATGGCAATCTTTAAAAGAATAAAATACATTTACAGCAGAATTGCCACTCACATTAATCAAATGATCATTAAATCATCAAGATTCTCGCTCCCAGATTGTTCAATAAACTTGGTTTCCTGTTTTTCCTGCCTCTGTTTTGTCTGTGACTCTTCAAGTATTTCCTAAATTGGGATTTAAGTCCTATCTGTCAATTCTTCTGCGTAAGAGACTGCTTTCTATGCCAATATAAATGCAAAAGTCAGAAAACATGGACAGACTTGCCTGCAAGACACATTCTTTCCGTAATAAAGATCAATCCAACACTTCTACAATTAGCAAGGTTAAATCACTTTGCAATCCAGTTGAAAAGATAGAGGGGAGCAATGTAATGTGTTTTAAATACAAAGTCCTCTGTGAAACTGCCCCTCAAACTACCAATCACAAATTGTTAGCTCCACAAACTAAATGTAACAAGTGTATTTAACAGCAAAAATAACACAAACTATCGTTGACATAAAAAATAGGAATGCCCCAACCATGTAAGACATTCAGTATAACCAAAATATTACTCTGCAAATAATTTTAACATTTAACTTAATTATTTCATTTGCTAGATTACGTAACAGAAATCAGTATCCTATTAAATGTCAGTAGAATGAAGAAATCTATTTATTAATTAAAGGCTACTATTTTCTGTGGTTAAATACATTTGACAGAAGTCGGACACTCTATGTAACCAGGAATCTCCTTGATTTAAGCTTTAAGTTCCCCCACCCACCAATTCAACTGAGAACGACAAGACAATTACCTGTGTGGCACCACACAGGAGAAACAGTTTTAAAAGGCTGTCTTACATACATACATATGTACATATGCAATCTATAGATTATTCACGCACAGGATCTGTTGTGTTTCTTGATAAACTTTTGCCCAAGAATTTGGACCATCATTGGGCTAGATTCACAGTCAGTATAAACTGAAGAAGCTTTGCTGACATTAGGGGAGCCATGCTGAGATGTATTGACTGTAGGCAGAGTCGAAGCCCTGTGAGTAGAGTACAGTGGAAAAACTTCTGAGACAGTATATGCCAAACAGATTAGAGCTGGGTGACTCTACACTAGACCAACAGCAAAAAATTTAAAGGACGTAATGGAAGAAAAGTAGGCACTGAGTCGGTACTCCCCAAGGCTAGATGTGGACTTGAAAAACTTGGACTTAAGAGCTGGGTGCTTCATCTTCTAAATCAGCTTTCATACCTGTCATTCCCATGTTTTTACATGAAAATATAAACTATAGTTTAGTATATGATACATAACTATATACCTGCATTCTCTGGCCTCAGATATGAATGGTAGAGAAGTACATATTCTGTTTTTATTTGCCCATTCAATACCCTTGTCACAGCATTCTTCCATTGAAAGACCTGCAGAAATGAGGGAAGAAAAACACAACAATACATTTAATACAGCCTTAGTAAATGGTATTGCATCTGCCAGTCAAAAACAAAACAAAACAAAACAGAAGAGGGTCAGTTCATCTTCCCCTCCCTAATCTACACACAGAATAGTGCACCCATCCAAAAGGCAGCCATGGCCAAATGAAGCATCCGTTAGCACCCTGCAATCAGCCCAAGTGCTGGAGGTATTCCTTCCTCGGTGAAGCAAACTGCAGTTTCCCTTAACCTTCCACATAAAGACACAGCCTAGGAACTGATACTCCAGCAGAAAACAGTTCAGATAGAGTCCTAAAAGGATCTGTTGGATTGGACTCCTTTATTATCAAAAGCGGCAGTAGCAATAAGCAACCTTTTAAAATCCTGAAGAATACAGGATAAATCAAATAACTGTCTGATATGAAAGACAGATAAATATCATTACATGTTAATTTGCAGAACTATTTTTTCCTGAGGTTACTATCCAATTAATCTGTTTTACTCAAAAGTATGTCTGTAAATGCAAAAGTATTGTACAGAGAGATAGAAAGGTATATGGTATTTTGATCACTTAACATATGAAAGAAAAATTAATACAGATACCAACCCTGAAACTAAAGAGAAAATCATACTGAAGATAGTAATTTGTGCAGAGTATGGTTTTTGCAAAGGCTCTAATTTAATAAAACTAAGTACTGTTAATGAACTGACAAGCACTACAGGTTTGTTTCATACGCCAAGTGCAAAAGTTCACTGCACAGCAGGTGTATCAGAACTTGGAATAAAACATGAGCCACATTTTCCTATTAATTATCTTGTAGTCCGGACATTGAACAGCTCCTTGTATAACAAATACGCAATCTGTGTAAAAAAAAAAAATCTGATTATCAAGAGGGACACCTTTCTAATGCTTTCTTTGTTTAACAAGCTTTTTGACTGATGGCCCTGACATGCTGCACCCACCAGTGCTGAGGGAGCTGGCCAATGTCATTGCCAGGCTACTCACCATTATCTTTGAGAGGTCATGCAAATGACAGAAGTTCCTGAAGAATGGAAGAGAACAAATGCCCCCCTGTCTTTAAGAAGGACAAGAGAGAAGATCTGGGAAACTACAGGCTGGTCAACCTCTTCTCACTGTCTGGGAAGGTGTGGTGAAAATCCTCCTGGAAACAATGTCCAAATACATGAAGGACAAGAAGGTGATCAGGAGAAGTCAGATTGGATTTATGAGGGGGATGTCATGCTTAACCAACCTCTTAGCATTCTACAATGAGGTGGGTAGCTTGGTGGATGAGGGGAGAGTAGTGGATGTTGTTTACCTTGACATCAGTAAGGCTTTTGACGCTGTCTCCCATAATATCCTTATAGACAAGCTGACGGTGTAGAGGTTAGGTAAGTGGACAGTGAGGGGGACTGAAAACTGGCTGAATGACCAGGCCCAGAGGGGTGTGATCAGTGGCACAAAGTCCAGTTGGAGGCAAATCACTAGTGGTGTACCTCAGGGGTCAATACTGGTTCCAACACTGTTCAGCATCTTCATTAATGACCTGGACACTGGGAAAGAGTGCATCCTCAACAAGTTCACAGATGATACAAAACTGGGAGTGGCTGATGCACCAGATGGTTGCGCTGCCATCCAGAGGGATCTCAACATTCTGCAGAAATGGGCAGTGAGGAACCTCACTGTTCAGCAAAGGGAAGTGCAAAGTCCTGCACCTGAGGAGGAATAAGCCCTACGTACCAGTACACACTGGGGTCTTACCAGCCAGAAAACAGCTCTGCAGAGAAGGACCGGAGCATCCTGGTGGACACCAAGTTGATCATGAGCCAGCAAAGCCCCTTCGCAGCAAAGAAGGCCAACACCATCTTGGGCTGCATTACACAAGAGCACTGGCAGCAGGCTGAGGGAGGTGATCCTTCCCCTTTGCTCAGGACCGATAAAGCCACACCTGGAGTGCTATGTCCAGCCCTGGGATCCCCAGTTCAAGAAAGATATGGACTTACTGGAGAGAGTCCAGTGCAGGGCTACCAAGATGATTTATGCACTGGAGTATGTTTCAGATGAGGAGAGACTGAGAGAGCTGGGACTGCTTAGCCTGAAGAAAAGAAGGATCAGGGGGGATCTGATTGATGTTTATAAATAACTGATGGGAGAGGAAGAAAAAGAGGGAGACAGACCTCTCCCAATAGTTTCCACTGACAGGACAAGAGGCAATTGGCACAAATTATACCATAGGAAGTTCCATCTGAACAGAAAAGAACAATTCTTTACTGTGAGAGTGTTCAAACATTGGATGATCTCAAGAGGTCCCTTCCAACCTAAACGATTCTGTGACTGAAATGAAAAATAAGTAAGATCCTTTCATCTGTAGGTCGCTGTGCTGCACAGAGGAAGGCAGATCTCATTACTTCGTTTTGATGGAGAAGCTGAAGTACAGAAGGACGAAATGACTTGCCCAAATTACACAGCAAGCTGGTGGCAGAACAGGGAGTGCACACCAGATCATTCCCACACCATCTCTCTCCACTGGATCATAAAATGCCTCACATCATTGTCTCATTCTTAGTTGTGCTCCAAGCACATCTAAAGGGAGCAAAATTCAATAAGCAGCAGCATTATATTCAAGACTATCCATCTTCACAAATTACTTCCTGCAGAGTCTAGTAAGGACAAACATCTGTCTCCTCTGGCTCTCTCTATACCAGTTACAAAGCCGTTGTTCCCCAGGTGCTCCTGATGTATGGGGATTACAGCCTCCTTCCATCTGTCCATGTATCCACCCCCTAACCTGTTGCAGTTATCAAAATAAGTGGAAATATTATTTAACCTGTTCATGATCACACTTACTTTGACACACATCAGACAGAATTTACATGAGTACCTCAAATGGAAGATCCTCATATGTGGGAAAGTAAAAAGCAGCTGAAAGCAAGTAGAGAAGACAAGCCCCTCCAGTTACTCAGCTCTTTGTAGGGAACAATGTATATTCCTAACTAGTGACTATAATCCAACAATTCAAAGCAAAAAGGAAAGAGTTAAATCAGATTTTAGGGTGCATCAGCCATCTTAAGGTATGTATTCTTAAGGTAGTTATCAATTATACAGTGCAAAGCTCTGGAGTACTGAGCATAATTCTGGCTGTCCCTCTTTAGGAAAGATTACATCAAAATGGAAAATGTGTAAAGAAAGGCTAGGAGGATGGTCAGGGGAATCAAAGCCCTATTATATGATGAGAAACTGGAATAAATAGACCATTTTAAGCCTAGATAAGTAAAGCTTGTGAAAGGATGTGGTTCCTGTCAACAAATATTACAGCAATAAACAATAATCAGAATTATGGGATCAAGTAAACCAGACATTTTTTAATAAGAAAATCATTATAAACAGAACTACATTAAATGTTAGTTTAAAACAGAGCTCTGTACCCTATGGCCCAGGTCATCCTTCTAGTCTTACTTACATACCCAAAATAATGGTCAAAATTCTGTCATTATGAAGTCAAGGCAGTATTTCTCTTGAATTCCTCAGTGTGTCCAGAATTCATGCCAGTGTCTGAAAGCTAATTGTAGTTTATAATGCTACAGAGAAAATCAGTCTTGTAAATAAATATCTGCCTGTGGTGAAAGACATGAATTTGTGTATGATCTCTTCTTTGGGAATAGGGACCCTGTCTGGTGCTCTCTGTCTGCCAGCATACAGCTAACAAACATTATATGCATCACATTTCATAAAATGTGTTACGAATAACCGTATTTTTAGTGCTGTTGTCTGCAATTAATCTTAACCATGTTGGAAAATGATACACATTTAACTGAAGTGCAGGGCTGGCTGCAGGTTTTTGCAGGGCTTTGTACAAATGGGTCTTTAGCCAAGTTCCTCCCCAGAAGGACAATCCCTGGCTCTGGACACCAGTTCTTCCCTCCCAGCTCTGGCAACACACCTCTACTCCAACCAAATAACTCAAGAATTCAAAGGAGGCCAAGCTAAGCAAGCTTGTCTGTAGGAGTGCGTCCAGACAAAGAAGGATTTCAGATAGTTTGTTGAGGGAGAACTGTGGTCCAGGCTCATTTTTTTGGTGACATCACAATTCATATCCTCCAAAGATCCTGCCAAAAATCTCTTGAGAATAGAGGGAAGTGAAAAACAAGCAGTAAAAAAAAGAACTCCACCCTCAAGAGGCCATTCTTCTAAAACATAACAATAAAACAGTGAAAAACATTTTCTCTAGCTTGGCTTTGCAGTTTGCTTTTAAAACTGGTCATTCGTGGGCAAATCTCTACTCTTTCAAAATCTCAGAAAGTATGTCTCGCGCTTTGGGTGTCAAGTCCTGATTGCACTGGAATCGATTCTGACTATTTTGGCATCAAGAGTTGTTAATAAGTATTTAGAATCAGGACAGACTTATGGACTCATAACTGTATTTTTCCAGTGTTGTGGATTCAACTGTACATGTGCATATTCATGTGGCTCCAAGCTGGAAATCTTTGAGCAAGCAGTTCACGCTGAAGCCATTTGTGCCTCCTTACACCTTCTTCAGGGGACCAGCAGGATGGGGCGGCCATGGCCTCCCCTCAGTTTCTCCTAACTGGAAGTTTGTAATGCAGGGCATCTGAAAGGAAGGGATAGTGGAAAGCTGATGGTAGAAACTACTTTGATTACAAGATCTCGAAGAATCTCACTTCTGAGCAGAAATTGATGGTTCTTTTTTCTCTGAATGTGACCATGTGTCTTTTAGTGCAGTTGATGGGCTCATGGCACCTCTCAGTGCTTGAGTGCCAAAGATGATCAAATAGGAATTACAGTAGTGCTCTTCTGAACCTGGTGCCCCTTCAACTGTTTTGCCAAGTGCATAGTGTTTCATGCAAATCAGCTGCAGAAATCTCAGGCATCTGAGAGACAAAACACTTCTGGGAAAGGCTGATGATATCGTCTGTGTTCAGCCGAAATGTGCCCTTTTATTTGGAGGGAGAAACCCTACAGGAAAGTTGTAACATGGAGGAATGCACTGTTTGGTCCATTTTATAAGTTTGTGAAGCAATTGTTCAGCTTTTTGGTACCACAAGACAGAAAAATATGAAGATAAACCCAAGATCTGTTAAGATGGTAGCATGTTTACTGCCTTTTCACTCAGATAAAATAATTTTGCATGCTAATGGACTAATTGAGAAAATCCAAGTCTATTTTGGATAAAATCAAACACAGCTTCACTACTACTTTGTCCCTGTATAAAAGTATGCGCAGCAGGGCATCCAAAAGAACTGGAGTCATGTTAGTATGATAACAGTGAGGGTGCCTGTCCTGATGTTAAGGTGGTATATGTGGTATTCTGAGGGAGATTTCAGGAGTCTCTGGAAGAGGACAGTAGAAACACAGCTGGAACTCAGATCTCTAATTTTACAAAAGCTGTCATAACGGAAGACCTATCAGATAAGAAGTGATTAAAGGTCACACAAACAAAAACATTTTGTGCACACGATGCATTCATGTGCTAGCTATGAACTATGCTTACATGGACAAAATGTGTACAAGCGTATGGTGGTTGTAAAAAAAGGTAGCTCACTAATCCTAACACGATTGCCATACTATGTGGGAGTTCAAAGCAAGCAATGTGGTTAAAATGTGTATAGCCTTAGACTTCTATGATGTAATAATTGCTTATTCAGCTGCTACAGTGAATATTTTCTGCAAAAGAAAGATAAGCTTAAGAATGTTACCCAAAAGCATGATTCCTGGAATGAGAAACCCTGAATTGTTTCTGGGAATTGTGCAAAAAATAAGAAATAAAAAGGACTGGATAATTTTTCATGGCAGTAGCATTCCAGCTAGATCAAAAAGGGACAGATTTTTTTTAAGTAACAATCTACAATAGCAGCTATTCTGTACAGCTGCTGATGATGGAAAAGCCTGTGTACAATCCAGGATTAGATAGCTGTTCATTACTCAGTGCTGATCTATGGAACAGTTATAAAGCTGATGATAATATCAAACAAAAGCTACACCTGAGCCTAGGTGGGCTTATCAAGCTAGTGCTAGTAAAGCTTTCCAGTTCTTCAGTGCAGTAAGTGATGTGACCGTTAAATTCATCAACTTCCCAGCCCACATAACCAGCTATAGTTGGGTATGGATATGGAAGTGAGTCCAGGTCAAGGGGTCAAAGTCACACCTCCTTATTAAGAAGTTTTCAATCTTTTAAGCACATTAATTGATTAAATTTGTAAAATGTAATGCAGGTCTTGCCCTTCATTTGATTTAGTCTGTAAGAGACTCAGCACTATGGAATGTGAGAAAACAGAACATGATTATCACTTCTCAGCATATGCAGATACAGGCAGCAGATGGACTCTATGAAAGCTCAGCACTAGTCCAACATGTTTCAGTAACAGTATGTCATCCAGAATTTTTGGAACTCATGCTTACAACAGACATGCATTGGTTTAGGTTTCCAGTAAGAAAAATAGCTTCAACTTTCACAGCCTACCCTTCTGATGAAACCTTTCTTTTCCAGTCAAAAAAATTCTTACTAGTGATGCTCATCCATCTAACTGTCAGCTGGGGAATAAAAAAAAGTCTACATACAGAATTTGATTCTCAAAATGACAGATTGGCCATCTGTATTCTTCAGGATCCATTTTTTGTCTTCCAACCTCCCTTTACATCTGTACTCTTCTGACACAAAACCAGAGCAACTGCACATCCCGTTGGCCAAGGCTCCACTGTGCTACAGGCTCAGGGCAGACAAAGTGTGCTTGGCCTGGTCTGCTACGCCAAACCAACTGTTCTTGAAACAATGACACCTGGCTAATATTAGGTGGACAAGCCAGCTGCCTTTGTAGCAGGGATGGCAGTCAACTGCTGGCAGCTGGGATCTGTAGTCTTGATTTTTTGGCTGTCCTGACAACAAACTGTGGAAATGCTGTTTCTGGCAATGCAAATACACTCTGGCTGGCCACTTAAGGCATCAAATAGACCCAGAGACACATTACCACCCTCCATCTGAGATGATGTGAGTATTTGCTGGATCTCCTCAGACCAGAGTTGGAATGAAGATGCCCCTCCTCCATTTTATATGCAGAGAAAGAAGTGAATAGCAGCTTTTCTTTTTCTGCACAGACGTTCTCATTTACCCCAAGACTGTACATCAAATATGCCAATATACTGATGGGGTAAGATGAACAGACACAGCTGAGCTGCAGCATTAGTCACCTTTGGACAGTAAGGTATTCTTAGTCCTTCCAGTAGGTTGTTCTTACACATTCCCTATATACCAGCTTGAACTTCATAACAAATGCATGAAACCTGGAGCCAGGATGCCCTCTCTTGTAATCCCCACAATAGCACGAGCCAGGAGGCAGTCTCCAATGCATCTCTTGCAGTCTGCAAGGCTGTGTTCGTCACCAGCTGTCCCTCTCCAGTACTGCTCTAGACTACTCTTTGCCCTCAAAGAGAGCCTATGACAATGGTGCTTCTCCCTCCCAGGTGTGGTGGTCATATTGGATTTTTATGAACTGACAGACAATCACTCACAGTTCATGTGCTGCAAAGAAATATGATATTCTGCCTCAACAGGCTTAAAGGGTTTGAACCTTTACCTTCAGATGAATTCTCAGCTGAGTGATTATTTCAGGATAGCTGAAATCACTGAAGAAACCCAGTTAGCACACTCACTAAAGCAGCAGCACCCTAAAGGAAATGCCTGGTATGTTAGTGTGTTTTGTGGTTGGTTTTAAAACAGCCAACATTTTACTGGAAATTTTCCTAGGTCTGGAGAACACTCATTTATGGGGAATGTGGCTCTGGTAGCACCAGCAGTGGCCATCACACAATTAGGGGATTTTTCAGATATGGCCAAACCTCATTTTATGAAGTATCTGTTTGCAGTCAATAAAAGAAGTTCTTAAAATTGTTGATGGCAATAGCTGGTGATGGGTTGCTGTGTTTGGTGATAAGGACAAGCCTAAGGGAGGCAATGCTATACTGCAACATGTCTTATTTTCTCTGGTGGGGAAAGTAAGTGCTTTACTGTGGGGCTTTTATTTTGTCTCAGGTCTAATAAAAAATCTTTCAAAAAAGAAGGAAACTGGCTACTAAAAAATTAGAAGACTACACCTATTGCTGGAAGACTACAAGGCATCCCATATACATATCAAAATACCACAGAAGATTGGGATGTAGGAGCCCTCAAGACATTATCTTGCCCTACCCACTACTCTCAGGCAGAACTGATAAAATTTGGTCAGTTCTAGGCAGATATCTATTTAGTTGTTCAAAACGGTATCAAGTGAGGCTGATTACACAACATCTCTAGGCAATGTGCTCTTGTGCTTCAATGTCCCTAATGACAGAGAATTTTTAATAATATATTACTTCACTGTCCACTCCAACAACCGTTTAAATCCATTCTTTTTTTACTACCTCTTCCACACTTCAACAACCTTCTATCTAGCTGAAGACTGCTACTTCATGCGGATGTCTTTTCTGTGAACGGATCAACTTGATTTTTCTCGTCTTTCTGGATAGGTTATTTTTTAGACTTCTGTGAGGAGGCTGACATTTGAAAGATACTAAGGCTAGAAAACTGAGGCAGTTCTGAAGATTTCTAGAAGACATGAAGAAATTGAGAGAATTTTAATACTGCAGTCCACTGAGCACCATATAAACAGCTTAGTGTAAGTAATGGCTGTCCTAGACTTTAGATACTCACAAGAACATGAAAAACAAGGGTGCATTCACAGCTCTGATGGACACAGGTGGCCTAAAGAACCCAGTCTCACCAAGATGACATGGGTGGACCTACAAAAAAGACTCACAACTGGAAGAACAACAGGAACTGCTCTTTCTGACAAGCACATGCTAAATTTTGTCCTTCACTCCTCCCTGTAGTAAAAAATCATGCAAATAAAGAAATTACTTCACAGGGTGTTGATAGCCTAAAGTGGCACTTCTTTCTCATTTAAGAACAAATTTTTATCTTCTCTTGATTTCCCATTTAAAATCTTAAAAAAAATGTGTGATTAGGAAGTTTTATATAAGGTGTTACAATTAATCTACTATTAGTCCTGTTCATTTGTATAAAGGCCATGATCCAAAATGTACTGTAGTAAATGAGAGTCTTTAGATAGACCTTAAAGAGCTTTGGATTGAGTCCAAGTATATATATTTTTTTAAATTAAAGCAACTGAAATAGGAAGGATATGAAAATATGACAGAGCAGCATGTCTCAGGGTAGCAAACATATATATGCTCAAGGATTCCTGTATTTTCTCATGCAAAATGGTTACAGGAAAAGTATTTTCACACTGGGATTTCTCTATTTTCATCTGACCAGAAAATTAGCAAGAATAACTATGCTTTTATATACTGCTTAAGTGATTGTAGGCATGTTTATTGTGGAATTAAAAAAAAAAAATATGGACAATGACAAAAGATTCTGATATTCTAGTACTGCCACATTTAAAGAGTAGTCTGGAAACACTATGTAGATGGGATAAAATTTATAGCACAATGGGACAAGGTTCAAGTAGCGAATGAACATGGAAGAAACCACAGACTTCACAGAGCAGGGAGAAAATAAAGATCCATTTTTTGTATTTTTTTATATAGCAATGATTTAGGAAAGGTTTTCTTTTGGAGAATACGTTACTAAAACTCTCTCTTCAATAGATTTTCCTCATTATTGAAATTATGTATATTGAGCTGCAAACTGTTATCCAGCTCTTCTATATTTTTTGCCATAGTATTGATATTAGAAGTACTCAGTACTCTGAGTTTGGAATTTAGTCAGTGATAAGAGCTTCAAAGCTGGAAGATTGTAATATTTTCAATGGATGTGCTGCTGGTAGCATTTGTACAATATATCATTTGAGTGCTTTGTAAATCCTAGGAAACACCCTAAAAAGCTGGAATACGCCAAAGTATTTCTACATCCATACGCTTTCTTTGGCATTGATACAGAAGATTTTTTTTAGGTATTTCTTTCTTTATTACTAAGCCTAAGATCTCAATCCATATTTTGACAGTACTAGACTCAAAAGTAAACCCTTTAGCAGGGAACATCTTACATCTTTGTGCAGCATGGGTTGTTTGTGGGTGCTACATTAGCCAAAGATGTGCCAGTGTATTCAGGAAAGCATTAGCACTGGAGATCCTTCTTTAGAACTGTTGCATCCTGTTGATCAGAGAAGACTTTAAACATGACTTCTACTGGACTGTCCCAGTGTCTTGCCAGAGATTATTTCAGCAGGACAAGAATCGTTACCCGGTCTCATAAGCAGGCATGTTACTGGCACAATTTTTCCCTTCCTGTACGCACTCTCCGTCACTGCAAATTACCCAGAACATCATCTACAATAGTATCCACAGTATCTACAATAGTATCTACAATAGATACTATGACTATTCCTTGTCCACTTACCTGATGTTAATCTGAGCATTTCTAAACTGATTTTTACTCACAAAATATTATGGCCAGTAATTCTTTACATTCTTCTAGTGCTCTTCACTGATCTGTACTGACCCTTCCTCTCCTTTATATTCTTTTTGCTTCTTGTGCCCTCTTCCATTGTTTTCTCTCTTGCTCCTGACGACTTCTTCACTGACTTCTTTGTGGATGAATACTGTGTTCTGTTTTGGGCCCCTCACTACAAGAAAGACATTGAGGTGCTGGAGCGTGTTCAGAGAAGGGCAACGAAGCTGGTGAAGGGTCTAGAGAACAAGTCCTGTGAGGAGTGGCTGAGGGAACTGGGGTTGTTTAGCCTGGAGAAAAGGAGGCTGAAGGGAGACCTTATTGCTCTCTACAACTACCTGAAAGGAGGCTGTAGTGAGGCGGGTGTCGGTCTCTTCTCCCAAGTAACAAGTGACAGGACAAGAGGAAATGGCCTCAAGTTGCACCGGGGGAGGTTTAGATAGGATATTAGGAGAAATTTCTTCGTGGAAAGGGTTGTCAAGCATTGGAACAGGCTGTCCAGGGAAGTGGTTGAGTCGCCATCCCTGGAGGTATTTAAAAGACATGTAGATGTAGTGCTTAGGGACATGGTTTAGTGGTGGACTTGGCAGTGTTAGATGAACGGTTGGACTCAATGATCTTAAAGGTCTTTTTCCAACCTAAAGGATTCTATGATTCTATGACAATTTTTCTATACTTTCTTATCCTGTAGTCTTCTCAGTCTCCTGCCTCCACTTCTACATTTGATCTTGGAGCAATGTTATCCACTCTCCCAGTTTAATTATATGTGATGACTTAACTATTAAAATCTCAACACCTGGTCTACTTGCTTCCATTGAATCCACACATAAATACATGTGCCTCACATTTCCTGAGTGCTTTACAAAAACTTTTGCCTATTCTGACTAAAATGATCTGCTTATTTTGTTCTTTCTTAACTTTACTCATTTTCTTTATTCCCTGTCACTGCCAACCATCACTTTTTTGCTACCTTTTTCACAAAAGCTTTTGTTCATTTATCTCTTCCATACTAAACACTTTATGCTACCACTAAAATTCTTGCCCACGCCCTGATTTTTTTAAAATTTTTATTTCAGCTCTCTCTTTCTTAACCTTCTCTGTCTCATCCGCTTTTATTCTCTACAGATATTTTACTACATCTAGTAAACCCATATTCTCGGTTCACTGAACTGATTTTGCCACCTACTTCTTTAGATCTATCCATAACTCACAAAACCAAACTTAAAATCTTTTATGGTCCCAGGTAACTCTATTTCTGCCAAGTCCCAGAGGACTAAGATCCATCTTTCATTTCCGAAAATGTTAATAAAAGTATTATAAAACAAGTTGGTCTTAACACAACTATTAAAAACACATGTAAAATTGATATGAAACTTGCAGAATGGGCTAAAATGCAACAATAAATAACTAACTTTTGAATAGACATTGATCTGCTATCAGATAATGCCTGAAATCTGACAGAATAGTATAAATATACTGCAGTAACTTGATAAGCTAGTCTGTGGATTTTCATCTTGGATTTCACTAACATGTCTGCTTTCAATTACGCACATGAAAAACAAGAGTTTAACATCTTGCTCTTCCCCCGATTGCAATAAAATGTCGTGTCTGAAAATGGACTATTAAAAAGAAACTCAACTGAAAACTAGAGATAGCTCTCATATTTTAGAACTGTATTTTTTGGTAGTATGTGATTTTTTGGGAGATTTTATCTAGCAGGCAAGAAAGGATAGATTTAGCCTTTTATAAGTCCTACCTCCACCCATATACTTCTTATAAATTTACTGCTATAAAAGCACATGTAAAAATCATAATCTTAAAATAAAACTCATTCCACAAAGTCAGTGGAACATTTTTTTTATTACAAACTATAAGCTCACCCTGAGTAGACATGTTTCCAGATGTTTAGTGAGTTAAATTGTCTGTGCCTGTAGTACCAAGACATGCCAAAGACGCAGCTAGAGGATGAAGTATTCATACACTGACTGGACATAATGATGCAAGTAATTCATCTTCTTCAGCAGATGGTAGTTTATATCATAAGCAAAAAAATGTTTTAAAAAAATGCAATGTTTACAATAAAACGAAGCTGCATTGTAAAATTTAGGTTTTTAAGACCCTTACTCATGCAAAGAATGATGTGCATATCTATATTCGCATGCATTGGGCAGTTCCACTGAAGGCAGCCCCTTCTGTTTTTTCAGAATGAGGACTTTCATTAATAGATACCGATGATTCGATGATTAATTAGTAAGGAAAAGCAATTAAGAAAACTGATGGTCACAAGTTTATGAGGAAGCTCTATTTCAGAAATATGTTGTCCTAGTAACTTGGCAACTGTATCACTAAAGCACTTAAGAGCTCGGCTTTGCCCCAAACCCCTTTATACTAGTCACACAGAGGATCACAGGCTCTGCCCCAAAGAGCCTGCACTTAAACAACATGATCCCACAAGTTAACTACTTCATTTGCCTGCAAAACACAGATGGCCATGCAGAATAATGCAGTGGAAAAAAAATCTTTCTTACAGCAATTACAATTACTAGTAATTTTTACATTATTAATTACAATTACTAGTAGTTATTTCACCTGAGCAAAGTCTACGCTTCAAAAGGCAGTGTGCTAAGCAAGGATCCTCAACTGCTTTTAGACATTTAAACCTAATTTTATGCAGTGTACTGTTTTCAAAGTTCTAAGGATGCAGAAATTCTCAGTGAAATTAGAGTATGGATTTTTATTTGAGAATAAAAACCTGATATACCTTTTATTGCCAAATTTGGCTATACTTTGTGCTAAAAAGATTTTTGAAAACCTGAACTTATACATCTAATTACTTACCATTTTTTTAAAAGAGTAGTCCAGTAATTAAGGTTAAATGTACACTGAGATTACAAAATGAAATTCTTCAGTGTTTTACAGTAACGTCGAATGCTTCAAATTACTATGTCCATTCACTGGGATACATCAAAGCCACAGTTTTGCTGATGTACCCTGCTGTCTGAGAGAAAGTAGCAGCTATCTTGGGATTCTGGCACTAAATGTTGCTTTTCTAACCTTCTTTATTCTGCCCCTCCTTCTTTAAAAGGAGTGGCTAAAAATACCTCTATCAAAAGCAAATATGTCGAAGGATATCTGTGACAAGTGCTCTGCTGTATGAAAATCTAAGAGCCAAAATACTGTGACAGTAACGTAATTTACTTTACCGGCTTTTGTCTGCCATTGTTAGGCCTAGGCCAGAGACCATATGTTTGTAAATGTTTGCCTGGAGTACGGCATAATCAAGCCTCAACTCTGAATGGCCTCTTGGGGTTACTCTTAATAGAAAGAGGTCGTTTCTCTGTTAGCTATGATGAATTCATTACCACCGTATGAAAAGTAGTTTCTTTGTCATATCTTACCAGCTACGTTTCGGCTGGATTATTACACTGAATTAAACCAAGAGAATATCCTCTGTTTATACAGGATTAAGAGAACGGGGTAAAAGCGCACAGCATGGAAGGGGAGTCATGGCCCAGGTCCAGATCCCTGCTTTCAAAAGCAACCACATCACACAGTATCATTCATAAAATGTTCCACATTTTGCCTTCGAAAAGCCTGCATCTTCTGCTTCTCTATTCCTCCTGCTCCAATGAGATTTCAAGTAACTGCTGAGCCTGCTTCTCATTTTTGGGGGGGGGGGGCGTAATTTGGTGCCCAGCAGCCCAGACCTGACACCTCTCCTGACCGCCGGTTTGGGGACACATCGCCTTCGCGGCGCGCAATGCCACCCCACGCCCACGGCCGGCCGCCTTTCGTTTGCAGAGTGCCACCGCGCAACGGCGGGCGGCAGCGCCGACCGCCCCGACATGTCGCGATTCCCGGGGCTGCAAAAGCCCCGCAGCCCTCCCCGGGGACCCCGCCGGCCCCGCTGCCAGGAGCCCGCGGGGCGCCCGGCCCCGGGCGGGCAGCGCAGCCCGCCCACCGCCACGGACAGACTCACCGAGTCCCAGCGGCAAAGCCCGTCCCGGCGGAGCCCCGTATCGCCCCTCCGGAGCAGAGCTAACCCGCCCCGGGTGGCAGCGGCCCCGGGGGCGGGGGGGGGAGGTGAGCGGGAACCGGCGGTGGCAGCGAGCGGCTGCGGCGGAGCCGGTGCACGCCACGCCTTTCTGCTCACTGGAACATGGCAGCGGCGCTTTAAAGCCTGCCCGGGACGTCCAGGGGCACGGGAAGGGGGGGGGGGGATATGAGGGGAAACCCAGCCGCCCCGCTGCCCCGTGGGCCCGCTCCCGCCGGACCCCGCTCGCCGCCCGGAGCGCGGCCGCCCGCGCCCTCCGGCCCCGGGACGGGGGGGAGCGGGCAGCGCCGGCGCGGCCAGCCCCGGGGGGAGCAGTGAGGCGCCCCGCCGCCGGCAGCCTCCCGGCCGGGCGGAGCCGCGCCGCCGGCCCGCAGCCCGCCGGGGCGTCCGGGACCCTGCGCCGCCTGCCCCGGGGGCAGAGCCGGGCCCGCGGGCGGCGGCGGCGGGGGGGAGCGCGGCGCAGCCCGGTAGCCGCCCGCCCGCCCGCCGGTCGGCTCGGCGCCGCTCCCCGCACTTACCTTGGCCCCGGAGCGAAGGCACCAGCGCCAGGAGCAAGAGCAGCCGCAGCGGCCGGGCCCCGCGGAGGTTGTCCATCGGCCGCCCGCAGCTCTCCGCCGCCGGGAGCACTCGCACCGAGCGGGGGCTTGGCTCTCCTGCAGCGTCCAGCGGGCTCCCCCCTTTTTGCTTGCTGCTGTTGCTGCTGGTTTCTGATGTTATCCCAGCCGCCTGAGACCGGTTGGAAAAGAGCTTGCAGGAACCCCCCACTCAGTGGGCTTTACAAAGATTTAATTCACTGCCTACCCGGTTAATTGCACAGCCTGCAAGTGCTTAGCAGAACAGAGCCGCCACGGCAGCTCGGAGGCAGAGACCCTGTTGCTTCTGATACCCCTACCCTCCCTCCCCGCCAGCCCCACGCACGCTGTAAAAGTGACTCCCTTTAGCTCGGAAAACTTTACAGATACTCAGCGTGAACCTAGGGCCGGCGTGACTGATTCTGTGAAGGAGAAATGCAGCGACTTCTCTCGGTGCCAAGTAGAAGGCTACAAAGAAAGTCGAAGCAAAGAAAAAGCAAAAGAAGCCACCTAGCAGGGAAGAAAAGGTTTAACCTCTAGAGGGGAGATTTTCACCCCCCGTTCTTGGTCTTCCCGTGGATTTTACACCAACACAACTTTTGTCAATGAAAAGGATTTTAAAAAGGAAAGAGATTCTAGAATCTTTCAGTGACATTCACTGGGGAAAAAAAAATTCCTTCTTTCCTCCCCCTCCTCTTAAAAAGTCAGGATGAGAATTTCAATCCAAATGAGGCAGTCAGCTCTGCTCTCTCTCTCTCCCCTCCCCCTCCCCCTTTTTTTGTTCTTTTTTTCTTTTTTTTTAAACCTCCTTATCTTATTTAAACAGGAACACAAACACTGATAGTGGTCAAAGGAAGAGCTAGAGTTGAAAGCACCCAGGTGGCTATGCTGTTGCCAAGATCTTTAAGATAATGTGGGGGATAATATTTGCAGGCAAATGCGCATGGAAACGAATGGGGAGTTCATCACCTCTCTATACTTTGCCCTCAGATTTACTCAGAAAAACAGCTGGAAGTTAGTTTGCATTTACTTGGTAGTTGTGCCACATGGACTCTGATTGGACTATTCCTCTTGTAGCTACTCAATAACTCAACTTTTTAATCTCGCTCCTCAAAATGTCCAACTGGAAAAAGTATTTAAGGCACTAAGAGTTGAAAGTGTGCATGTTTTGTTCTGCCCCAGGTTACTTGCGCTTTTCTTTTCTTTTCTTTTCTTACACAAGAACATAAAAATGGCCATACAGCCAAGGGTCCAACTATCCCAATAGCCTGTCTTCAATGATCGTAAGCAGGCACCAAAGGAAGAGTATGAACAAGGAAAACACAGGGTAATTCTCCCAACTACTCTTCCAGCCTCCAGCTGCTTTGAGTTTAGAGCATTTCCTCAGTGGAATGTGGTTTCTGTGCACTTAGTATCCCCCAATGAATTTCTATTCCAGGTATTTATCCTGTCTCCCCATGAGTTCTTGTAAACCTTTATCATCCAAAATATCCTTTGGCAACAGGTTTCATGGATCTACCAGCAACTGTGTGAAGGGCCATTTCCTTTTGTTCCTTTTGAACCTGGCTCCACCAATCTTCTCATGGTGCCTCTACTGCAGGAAGAGACATCAAAGAACTGACTCCTATACACACTCTTAATTTTTATAAATGTTAATAAATAAAATAATAATAAATAAATAAACATTATCATATCCTGCCCAGGTCATCTTTTTTCAACTGCTGTTTCTTTTTTGTTTGGGGTTTTTTCTTTTCCCCTCTATTTTACTGGGAAGGGGCAGCTAGAAAAGGAGAGGAAGGATACAGGGCTGACTTTATTTAGGGGTAGTTTTTGCTTCTTTTTTCTACACATGCATGTCTATTTATGTCTCTTTAAATGCCCTAACTCAGTTTACAAGGATCTTACATCAATTGTAGTGGGACCTTGACAGTGTTTCATCACAACCTCCAAACTACTGTTTTTCATGTATCAGGCAGCTGCAGGAGGCAACTAACAAAGATCACACCTTGTCTGAAGTTTGTACCAGCTTAACTGAACCTGTGGAATCCCCTCTATAGAAACCCTGGCTTTAGTTCAATATTGGCTTATTTCACTTTACTTTAAACCTTCTCCTAACTGATTAAAGGCGGGTAGAAAGTTCACCAGTTTGACTGAAACAGTGTAAAGTCACACATAACAGCCTGTCCACACGTGGAGTTAGCCTGATTAACACCATGTGTGGACATTCTTACGCCATAGTAAGAAGTCCTTGTTCCTGTTTAGTTTGCCACCACAAGCTGTTTACCAGAAATGAGGCAAATGCAAGTAACAGTTTAAGAAATATTTCTAGAAACTATCATGGCATGGTCATCTGCAGATCTGATAATAGGGTTTTCCCTGGTTTGGGGTGGGGGTTTATTTTGCGTAATATTAATACACATTTCCAGAATAAACTGGCACTCTCACCTACAACCAGATTCAGTGGCCTTGAGTACATGTGATTCTAATTACTGACCCCAAGCTTTGTAGTGAGCTAAGCCATGCTCTTTGGGCTCAATTCAAAGCTCCTGGAAGTCAATGGAAAGTAAAGGCTTATGAGAGGGAATATTTTGCATGACCACATTTTTTCTTACATCTGTTTGCAAAGGCCCTATAATCCTTTGTGTAGCCTTTAAAACAAACAAAATCTTTAATGAGGATTTTATTTTTACTTCAGAAGAATAAAAATCATTTGCAGAAGCTCAGATTAATGAGTAATGACAGCGTAACAAATCACTGTGCAAGTCATTTCCAAGGGTCTTGTTGAGAGTAGATACACACGAGTAGACTGACAAAGAATTTAGAATTACTCTAACAAATCTATTACCATCTATGGCAGCAAGTTCACAGTTGTCATTCGGCTACTTAGTTTTCATGGGAACAGGAAATCTTGAGATGGCCTGAATAAGCCTATGTAAGGACATCAGCCTCTGCCTAGTGAACAAAGCTGCCCCACGGTCCCAGCTGTTGTGCCTCTCAACTCCTCTGTTTTACTGCAGCTCCCAAATCCTAATATTTTTTTTCCTCCACCCATTTGTCCCAGAAGTTGAGCAAAAGAGAGGGAAAAGAAATTGCTATATCTTCCCTGTTTTCAGAAACAATGTTGCAAGTAAGAAAATAGATTCTCCTAGAAATAAAATCTACCCATAGTTACTGAAGGGAAACTCCTTGGCCCCTACGGCAAAAAATGAAGCTACTTTTTGGCTCTCATTAAGGTAATGTGCCACACTAAAGATGCATAAAAAGGCCTCTTTCTTTCTTAATAGGAAGAATACTTCGCTGACTGCTATGGACACACAAGGATTAAGAAAAACCTGTGTGGATCTGCATGGTAGTGTTGGGTTGATGATTGGTCTGATGATCTTAGAGGTCCTTTCCAACCTCAATGATTCTTAGTTTTTACTTTCATTAAAAAATAATCCAGCCACCAAGCCAGGAAACATGAAATTAATTATTACTCTACCCTTAATTGGTTTAGTGGGAGACTTGGTAGTTGTTAGGTTAATGGTTGGACTGGATAATCTTAAAGGTCTTTTCCAACCTAAACCATTCTATGATTCTTTCTCCCACTGTAAAAATAAGACCCAAACTCTACAGTAGGCAAATCCATAGCTATCGGAGTACAAATGATCCACTCAGCTTAGCTCCAGACACTAGTATGTGCAAAGTACAATTGCCATTTGGCTTCTTGCCTGGAGAAAACACTACCTGAATCTTTTATGAATTAAAAAATAATTTGAGTAATAAGGAAGACCTCTGTCCAAAAGAGACGTGGCAGCAGCTGTGTCAAATAATCATTTTAATATTGGAAGTTTTGGAAATTTTTAGGTTTTAGCATCTTAATATTGGAAATGGATTTTTAAGGCTTATGGGCACCATTATGACTATCTTGCCCATCCTTCTGTATAGTATAGGCAGGTTTTCCAATTGAACTAGAACTTTACAAAAAAATCTTGTCAGAGTTTTCAGAGACAGATGCACCATAATCCTTGGTTATTTTTTGAAATTGTTAATGGCATTACAGATAACAATTTGTTACTTATTTTGAGGCTAAATCAATCTAGTTTAGTTTTTAATAGATCTCTGGGCTTGTATTCATGTTGAAGTTACTGTCAGTAAGTACCCAGTGCTTTGTGCATCATCAGCGACCATCAAAGCACCATAGCTTGTGGATGCTTCGTATGCACTTAGCACGTCCTCATTAGGGATTAGCTTGGAATAAAACCTCCCCCTAGATAAGTCAGTTTGTCCCCCATGCCGCAGGCTCATCTTCATTCTCAAATCCCAAACTACTGACTATCCACACCAAATGGATACCAGCCTGAGTCATGCCAGGCCCTAGATAAGCAAAGGAAGGAGGGAGGACTGGAAGCCTCCTCTGTTCACTAGTGTGTATGAAACTGTGCCTCCAAGTCTAGTCAAGAAGGCTGACCTAGCCACCACCTTTATGCCACCTAGCTTATGATGGCATCTTGTAGCTAAAGTCAGGCAGAGAAGCTGGCTCAGGACTCCTTCCAGAATAATTACAATGTCAGATGAAATTTATAACCATCCTAAATTTGGACTGCTCTTTATATAAATAATATTACATAGCTATATATAAGTACATATATAAGTAATATTACATATATGCATATATGTAATTGTGTGGATGCCAATAGCCCAAGCTGCTCATACCATACGGGCAGCAATACATATGCTTGTATCCAAACCAGGGTATCTACCTGGGCTGTATGTTTCAAATACCTAAAGGCTGTTAGAAGAGGCTTGGCTTAGTTTATAGAACTTTCCTCGTACAGACAAACCCTTTCACTGCTAGATTAATCTCTGAACATTTTTTTCCTCTTTGCATGGATCAGTTAAATATTCCAGACTGGGACTCATAACCCTGAGCCCTTTTCAACATCATTGCTTCTAAGCATTTTGAGTTTTTACCCATTTTGGAGTTTGTATCCATTTTGTAAGTGTTGCCTACATTTTCTTTTCTTTCCTGTCTGATTAAGAAAAAAATTTATATAGCTATCTTGGACACTCAAAACATACACTGTTTTGCTATTAATATATATAGGGTCTGCTTCTAAGACAAGGAGGAGTTTATTGGGGTATAAAGGAATGCTTTGATGATCCATGTCATTTCCCTTGTGGCATTACTTGTAGAATTCAGGAATAACTCAATCTGACATTCATGGGGTATTTCCTGCCTCTCCTTCTAGAGATGCATCCTCCCAGTCTCTCAGATCTCCCTCTTCCCATAAATTTCCTCTCCCCTTCTAGACTCTCTCATGTCACTGCAGGCAGAGCTGGTCTTATGTGTGAATAGGCAGGGCGTTTTCCTTCCAGGACCTGAGGCCTGGGAAGGCTGGGATCCATTTGGATAAGCTGGAGAGCAGTGTGAGTCATGCACACATGGGTTGGAGGGGACAATGGCATCTGCCTTAGACTCTGCCTTAGACTCGAGAAGTCTAACAACAGCAGGGATCAGTCATTATTTTAGCTGCAGCCTCTCTGAGGGTGACTCTTATATTTGTCAATCAGCATCTGTACCAATGGTTATTTTCACTATTCAAACAAAAATAAAATCTCATTATAAAGGGTGGGGAAAAGCCATCAATAAAGTAAATGGCTATTCTGGCAAAAGGCCATTTCCCTTCCTGACATCCCTGATAAATCTGAGCTCCATCCCTGTCAAACAAAAATAATATCCTAGTATGTGACCAAATGATCTTTGGGAAACAGAAAATATACAAGTGAATGTAAGACATTTCAGGTTTGCATAAATAAAATTCCAGAGTCTGTTGTATCTAATAGCTTAAAATCAGGAGCACAGAGTTTTCTATGTTTCTTCATGATCACTTAAAATCTGCTTCATTCAGTGCTATTTCATTATTGTTTTATGAATTTGCTGTATTATTTACAAATGTTTTTGCATAAGTCTATTAAAGACAGAAGCCATCCTACCCATCTGCAAACAGCCCCAGCCTGCCAGAAGGCTTTTATCTTACCCGTAGAAACTGTGATTTAAACTCAATATAATGTAAGCAGATAGTCAGCGGAAAGCATATGAACACTGATAAAGCTCTACAACAAATTCACGTATACTGGGTTTCCTCCTTTTCCCTCAGCCTCATAGACAGCTTCTGTTTCTTTTCCTCAGTCTCAATTTCTTTAACAGAGGTTCACAAACTTTATTTACTCATGTACCACATCTTTTAGACTTTACACCCTTGGGCTGTAATATCTTTGTCCCAGGAACCCAAGATCATCCTTGGTGGCCTGACTCTACAAACACATGTTAATAATATACACAGGGAGCGAGGCTTGCATTTACACAATGCTTACACAATTCTGAGCGGTGGCTATGGGAGGGCACCTTAATACAAATTAATTTAAAAGGTATTGTAGTGTAGCAAACTCTTTGGAAGAAAAATATTATAAACTTACTATATTTTCTGGCACGATTCTGCAGAAACTGTCTGATATCTGGCATACGCGAAGTTGGTGGACACTGGCTCTTAATTGGAAGGGTGGATGCATCAGAATATCTTTGGACAGCTGCAAAAGGAAAAATAAACAGATTAGCCCTATTAAATGAACCTAATGGGTTAAGCTGTTCCGTGCTGCATGTACCCCGTGGCTCCCAGGTCTCAGGGCAGACATTTTCATTTGTATATACTACATCATTAGCCACAGGCCATGTAGATGAGGAGACTGGCTCAGAGTCTTTGGAGAAGAGCTGTAGTATAATTCAAGTTTTGCATAAAAAATGAGTTTTCTGTTTGTCAGGGACTACTCTGACGCTCCTTTCTTACCTCCTGGCTGAGCTCTGGAAACAGAGCTAGCAACAGAATTTAGGTTCCATCTAAAAAAACTCAAAACAACCAGCCCTATACTACCCATTTTATTCCAGAAAGCCCTTTCCTCCCACTCTTATTTCTTTCAACTGTGATCTCACAACTGTCCTTTGATCTAGTCATAAAGTTTGGGACTGGGTCAATGAGGTATTCCTACGAGAGGGAAGAACAGTCCCCAGTGCAATGTATAAAAAAGAGGATGTGACATACAGACAGACAGCAGCAACTTATGCCAAAGGGAGGTAGAAAAAACATGCTCAGTCTACTCTTAAAAATTACCTCCTACCCCCTGCAAGTCCTAACTATTTAGGAATTAATTATCTGGGAGAAATGTGGCCTGCTAAACAGCAAGTTTGAGCAGACTTTAACAGAGGTTCTCTTTCCAGCTCGTTCTCTGGCTTATGAGATGTCTTTTGGCAAGATATTTACCTCTCTGTGCCTCATTTTATCTGTAAGAATAACCTGATTTGTAAAATGTTTTGAGTGCCATAAAATTAAACATGCTGCATAAGAGTTAGCTGTTATAAACTAGCAACCTTGAGCCATGAACTTCCCGTGAATGTGGTATGAAGTAATTTAGGCCAATTTTAGCCCAACTTCTATTTCCCCTGTTTAAAAGCAGCATCCTATATAGTTGTCTATATTAGAATAACGTTAGTGTTCAGAATAGCTCTCATATTCTTTTCTCTAAACTTAGAAATGTACAGCCAGCCAAATTTCCAGCTGAATAGCAGATATATACATTTGCTTTGATAGTTATTCCATAATTTGTACTGTACTTCTGAAATGTTCCACAAACGTACAGGCCAGTCATTAAAAGGATCTAACTTGTGCATGTAAGTAATAGCTTCATTGCAAGTCAGAAAACAGGATTCTTTCAAGATTTTAGATTTCCCATTAGATACATGTATTCTCTGTGTATTCAGGAGTAACATAAATTGTCTTAACTGTCATTAAGCAGATAGCTAGTAAGAAAAGCATTTGCAGAATCATTAACATGAATCCAGAAAAAGAAGTTTCTTTATTTGTAGCTTTCACTTTTCCCTTCGGTTTATGCAATATACTGTATTTAATAGCTCTGCTAAAGACGAGTGAAATCTTGGCTCTACGGAAATCATTGGCAAAATTCCCACTGACTTCAGTGGGGCCAATACTGCTGTTAACTCTTCCCTACAAGGAAAATCCAGATTGCCTAAGAAACTGACCTGCCTCTGTTAAGACCACGATCCAGACTGCTTACAAGTTGAACTGACCTTCTACAATTACTAAGGCTGTTATTCTTGAGAGTTTGCCAAATCCTTAAGACAAAACTAGCATCATAAATTATCTCCAAACTTTTACCCTGGAGTAAAACAAACCTCACTTTATAAGTGAAAGCACCTATGCAGACTTACATCTTCCAATAGTTTCAGTGACAGTTTTGCTTTTATAGAAATTAAAAAATTCATTCTCAGTTTCAGAAAGAAACTCATGTTTCTTAAATGAACACTGATGAAATGTTTTGCCCTCAGGACCGACATTTCACTACAAATACACTAGAATATATAAAATTTGGTGAAATACTGGCATATTATTTTGTATCTCCTGAAGCTATCAGAATTATGGATGATTTAAATATATGTTTAGACCAGACCATTCACTACTATGCTTGTTACCTTTCAGCTTGCTTGTTCCCATCAAAATATAAAGATGACTTTGTGAATAGAAAAAAAGCACTTAACCTTAAAGGATACATAGGCACAAAGTAAGGAGACACACAGATAACACTTCCACACCTTTCATCAAACACTTAGCAATCTACCTCAGTAATCTACTGAAGTTTCTACACTCATGTAGTCATAACGTGCCTTGCTCCTCAGATCTGTTCCATCTAGCAGCAGCAATACCAAAAGCCATCAGGTTTTTTTGCTTCATTTATTGAAGCCAGGGCATTGGTATCAATCATAACTTGACCTTATACTGCATATTCTACTACTTAGCTATACATTACAATCATGACTGTTTTGGTCGCATTATGTTTTGTATGATGCATTGTGTGTGACTTAATTCTGCCCATTCCCTGACCACTACAAAAGGATTGAAAGCCAGGTCCTGAACTGTCACCAAATAACAAGAAATTCTGCATTCAACATGTAACACAAAGTTCAGCAACATTGTCGTAGTGCAACAAAACCCCTAAAATTCCAGCCATGGAGAGTTCTCTATAATGATATACTGAGGATCTTCCATATTTAAAGTGCTTTGCTAAACATACTGAACGCAGATACCTGTTAGTGGTCATTGAATAAATCTCTGTGTCCCCTTGGTAAGTCTTTCTAGCTGCTTAGGCGATTTTTTCTTTTGACTCTGGGAAGTTTTGCAATAGATGTTGAAGTACCATTGTTCTGTTCCTAGGTGAAAGAAATTTGACTGTTCGCTCTGAACCAGCAAAGCTAAGAATAGCTTCAACTTTGCAAGTAACTGCCACTGAAGTAAATGGGAATATTTCTATTGGAGTGCTGTAAGACTTGTTCCCATGAGACAGTATGTAGTCTGATTTCAATATAGCAAAACACTTCATCATTTTTTAATAGTCTAATTAACTTCAGTGGGATTACTCACACACCTTAATTTACATATGCCCTTAAATTCTTTACTGAACTGGGTTATATAAAGTGTCCTAAACAGAAAAGCTCACTCATGCTTTTCATTTTCCAAAGTATTTGTTGGGAACTGTAGTCTTTAACTACTATTTCTCAAGTGCTATTTAAAAGCTAGCATTTGCCAGACTCCATTATGGGTCAAAAGAATCCTTTTCACATACATGCTACTCATGCCTTCTTCTGTATTTTCTGACAGCTCACACAATTTGAGGTCCTTTTGACTTCATTTGTTGTTACAATGATCTATTTCCTTTTTTAGAAAAGCCAGCCTTACTAGAAATGTCCGTACATTCTCCCTGTTTTGGTGTTCTGTTTCTAGTAACAAAATCCATGCTGGAGCTCCTAAAGTTTTCACTGCTAGATTTCTATTCAAGTCAGTATTGGGGAAGAGGACATGAATAATAATGTCAGCATTGCTTTTATTTCTAAAACTGACCTTAGATTTTGAAAAGGTGGAACAGCCTGTTTCTCTGAAATTCTGAGTTTATTTCTTCTGTGAAGGAGGCAATGACTGTTCTCCTTTTTAAAGAGCTAGCTAGCTTGTCATTGAACTTTCCTTCAGAAATTACTTTCTTGAAGAACAGACACAAGAATGTGTTTGTATCTCAGGAAAGCATATCCCATATTCACTTTAATCAGGAGTGAAGACACAGTGGTAGGGACTTTCAGTAGACTACAGGCAAATACACTGTCACATCACCATGACTATCATTCATTGTGTTAGCTAAATGTAAACTGTTTCAGGCATGGTTATACATGGTAGAATCACCCCTTTATTTGATTACACAGACATTAGCTGTATACTGCTAGAGTATCTGGCATTGTGGCATCCCATTTGTAAGACAGACCCCCTAGATATTGCCTTGATATAAACAGTAACTAATAATAGTAATAACGGTATATGTACTTTCAATAAAAAATGAAAGGAAACCCTTTTTGATGACAGCCTAAAGAATTCCTTTCATCTGTTCTCTCTTCCTACATTCCATGGCTCCTCCTTATACGATATACTTAATATTTGCCTTAGATGCCAGTTGAAATATTTGAGCTTTAAGGCATCAAAGTTGCTAATGGCTTCTCATCAGATTGAGGGTTTTTGAGATGGAAGATTAACTAGAGATCTTTCTTTCTGGAAGGACAAGTCTGCTCTTAAGAGCACAACCAGGATGGACATGAGAATTAATTGTGTATGTGGCTGTATACAGTCCTCACTATTACGCTAGCAGGATAGCAGGGTCAAAAAAGTACTTATCAGACTTTATCAGCCTTTATATGCTTTCAGCATGGGCTCTTTCAAGCTTATTGTGAGTATTCACAGTATTTTCTAAAGGTTTTCCTACAGTCTTATGTCCTATATGGCCCTTACGTCCAGACATATGATGACAGGGGAACCTCAAAACACCTCTTCCTAAATTTTTTTTTTTTTTAGCTAATATAGGTCCTAGAGAAAGCTGCTGTCATATCTGTGAACAACCATCTATAAAATTTTCATTTAAGAATACAGCCAAAGAACGACAAGTCATTTATACTTTTCCTCCATCTCAGGCTGTTGTTTTAATTATTTCATACCTGGTATTCTTTGGCTTTTTGCTATTTTTTTTTCTTTACAGTCATTTTGATGATTGCTTTGGTTGTCCTGGAACCACTGTATGCCACGGTTATTCTCTGCTTTTGTAACACACCAATTAATAAAGTCACTTTAAAGTTCCTTTGTTCTGTTCAGAGTAATGCAAAAGGGCTTTTTTTACAATCTTTTTCTTACTGATAGACACAGTTGAGCAACATGTACAGCAGCCTGCAGCAATTTTAAGTTATAAATTATGACTGCAAAGGCCCTGAACTGCTTGAGAACCAGAATATACACATAATGATTTCTGTCTGTCTCTCTCTGTCTGTCCCATGTGACACTGTTCAAAATTTATACTTTTTTTTAGAATATCAGAAAATGCTTAGCCAATGTGAGTTTGTCTGGCTCACATTTTACTCAGTTTGTACTCCTTTTGGCTTTGGCATTCCCATTTACCACCCAGGTTGTATTTTATTTGGAGGCATTTTCATGGTGCTCCTCTCTACTTCAGAGGACTCAAATAAAAGGAATAGCTGTTTTCCATTGTACATAGGACAGTGGACTGACATTTCCATTGCATTGTGGGATTGGAGCTGTCACTATAGTATATATAATTACATTTTTACAATGAATTGTTTAAGCATTCTCAGTTATCACAAGAACAGGATATGTATTTTCTGGCACACACACACAAAAATTACTTAAATTTACTTAAATTACCACCTTCTCTTTTGACCCTAATACATATGAAAAGCACCCATAATTATTTGTGAAACACCACAAAAATGTTAAGTTTGAGCATTTATTTCTTTGCTTGTTTGTATTTATGTGTATATGTATGCATTTTTATGCTGGCCTGGTCTTTGGATCAACACATCCCCAGTTCCAGCTGAAATGCATGGGAGGTTCATGTTCAGTGTCTCTCAAAATGAAGAATTCTTGTTTAAAAGACCATTTGTACATTTCAGCAAGTTAGATGTTTTTGCCTCAGGACTCCTGCACTCCAGCCATAATTTCAGGGAAAGACTGAACAGATACATAGTCTAAAAAGTCATCCATGGCATGAAGAAGCACAGAAGTGATATCAGAACCAAAAATGCAAAGGAAGTATAAATAAATATATAGTCAAGATTCTCAACTGTGTAAAACCTCATGGCTCCGCTCACTTCAACGAAACTGTGCCAATTTACAACAGAAGAAGATTTCCAGCTTCTGGAAAAAAAGGAGGTGTAGTATCCTATATATTTCTGTATTTCTATATATAGGATAGGAAGTTTACTAGTGTTTCTTCAACAATATTCTAGTTCATCTCTTTATTAAAAAAAAGAAAAAAAAAAAAAGCTTTTTAAGAAATCCTAGCCAAAGTTTTGAAACTTTGACTTGGAAAAATACCAATCACTGTAAAATCAGACCTTTAACACATCATGGTATAAAGTACTACACTTAGCTGTAATACTTAAAAATATTCTGACACTGCTTGTAAAATCATATATAGGACTTGGATTTAAAGTTCTTTCTGTTATTACATTTCTCGTCTCCTTTTTTTATGCCTTTTTTCAAAACTTCTTAAAGCCTCTGCTTCAAATGAAAGAAAATCTGGTCCCAGATGTCACTAATTGGGAACAGGTTAGCAGAGAGATTTAAACAAAGATGCCTGAAGTTACAATTCATCATGTGGGATCTGACAACAGCCTGTTTCACTAGGCTCTCTCATTTAGTTTGTATGATAATAAGCTTTAATTAGCATAACGCAAAACACAGAGGATACATTCAAGCAGGAAAATTGCATTAATGCAGGTCTTTCTAAATGCTATTAGTGTTTGCAATATACTATATACCATGTAAACATCTCCTTTTTATCCATAGGTTTGGCATATGCACAGATCAAAAAAGAAATCCATTAATCAAAGTATTTTGTTTCTCATATCAAGCAACCTGTTTCTTAACTTCTGACATTTAAAAAGTAAATTTAAGTTGAAGGAGTTAAATGTCTTTCAGCAGATCATTAGTTAAAGAACATTTTAAAATTAATTTTCAGTAATAAACAAGATATTTGGAGAGGGAAGGAGGAGTAGAGGGAATTGTGGTTAGCTGTGATGTAGACTTGGTTTTGCTGCTGGAATCAGCAGGAATTTTGCCATTAATTTCAAGGGCAGAAGGATCAAACTAACTACATTACAGTTGCACTGAACAAATCAACGGAAATACTTACTGCCCACAGGGTTAAAATAGGCCATACTTAATTTGAATCTAGTCTTTAAAAAAATAAAAATATCTAATTACAACTAATCAAGACAGTTTTGTACATTTACATGCAAGCTTGGTCCAAAGACCACTGAAGTCAACTAAAAATTCTTAACGCATTTCAACTTGTTGAAATTGCCTGATACAGCTTACTATCTGCTAACTTTTAAATTGAGCAAGATACTATACTAGCACTTGTGCTCAATTTAAAATGTTGAATCAGTATTTATAAGGCTTTTTTCCTACAATACAATGTAACAAGGTAACTGAACATATAAATGCTGGCATGCTCCAAGTTACAGTATTTTGTGAGCTTTATTATCCATTGTCCTGTGTCTCATGTTAGTCATTAACACTGGTGCTAATTGCAAGCAAGACAGAATAACAGCAGGGGTTTTCTTTCATTTTCTTTGCTTTGCCTCAAATGACTACATAAGCATCTGGGCAAGAGTTATGTCCATTGAAGTTCTCCTTACTTCACAGGAAACAGGATCCAATCCAAGTTATGTGAAACATTTTATGTTGTGGAGATGACTTTAGACATACTCTGCCCTTCAAATAAAATGAAAACTAGCAGGCAGTTGTTTTGTACACATGTACTAATTAACCATATATTTATTATTCTAGGATGTCATTTATTAATGTATAAATTCTTTTTACTCTTAATTTCACGGTCTTGTGAATATTAAGATCTGCACTTGAATGCTGCAGTTGAGATGCACTGGTTCTGAAAAGAAAGGTTTTAAATAGTGAGATCCCATTTTCTTTTTCAAGATCACTTTTTATTACTTGATCCATAGCTCATTATAATTATTCTGATATGCAATACTAGAAAGTCTGACTACCTTTCCGGTTACAGCAATCTTTGCTCTCACTGACATACTGTGATGTATTGTGGGAGCCAGACAACCACTGGACATTGAGGAAGGTGTATCCCCTTTGGAAGACTCAGCTCAGGAGAAGAGGAGATAGAACTTAAAATTGATTTTCAACAAAAATTGAGTTTTTAACTTAAAAGAAAATCGGTGTAAGTTTTTCACTTAACGCAACTCGCAGCTGCACCTAAATTCTAACATGAGTCATCTTGCTGTTGGTTTAAAAAGATTCTGTAGTTTTCTGTTAATTTAATCCCTGGTTTCTTTAATGGGTTCGTAGAAAGTCTCCAAACAGAAGAGCTCAGAAGGCTTAACAATGTAGGTGAAATGGAGAAAAGCAAACTGCCATCTTCTTATAAGAATTGTGTGAAACAGGCAAGCAAGGCCACAAGTAAGTTTTCACCAATTTGTCTTCCAGGCTATTTCAAGATCTTGAAGGAAGTGTCCAAAGTACCCTTTCAAGTTCAGAATGTCTTATCTTCAACATTTAGTGAGGAAACAAAATGGTATCCACCCTGAACAATGGCAGGAGTGGCAACTTTGGCTTGTGGAGGGAAGAAAAGGAAGATCATAGGAATTGCCCTATCTGCCTTATTACGTTATGTAGCCATACACCTCCACACCAGACTGGGACAGAAGCAGGCACAGCCAGAGACATTTTCAGTGCATGCAACAAGCTCTCATGAAGACTTAAAGCAGATCCTCATGACACAAAACACTCAGGTGGCAACATCACTACAGAATGCAGTAATATTTTTTTTCCCCATGAACTGGAGCAGGCAAACACCAACATATGCTACTCAGCTTCCACCAAATTGTAAATATATACATGCAATGTGACCAAACACTGGAAATACATGAAGTACTGCTGTTTGAAGGGAGAGCCAGACATATCCAGCATAACCAGAGGCTGATGTCTTATAACTAGTAATGCAGGTATACAAAGGGATAGGAGCAACTCATTGAAGTATTGGCTCTGCTGCACTGGAATTTGGGGCCTTCCCTTCCAGCTCTGTGACTGTTTGTATCAAGCCTGTAAGGGTCTAACAGGTCCCCACTTGAGGCACTAGCAGAAGTGGAATATGATTTTATCACGGACCTTGGAGGGGTCAGAATGAAAAATGTTAGTTGGAGGCAAAACGTACAAATGCTACTTCTGGTTTTATGATGTCCATAGTGTGTGCAAAGCATTACTGGTAGTTACTGGTAGTTATGAGTTGTACATTAAATTCATTACAGAAATTAAATACAAACTCTGAGGTTACTATGAGAATGAAAATCAACATTAGAGCATTTTTACAATTCTCTCAATCTTCTAGAAGTACTGAGAAGGAGACTGTAACATCCCAAAGTAATTTAAAAGGAAATATTTTTGTTTGTACCTGTTGTGTCTCCTTTCAAACAGCCAGTTTGGCTTCCCAGTGAGAAACAGGAAAAATGAATCTACTATGCTCATCAGAAGTATCATTTTCAGACTACATTCAGTTCATATTAAAAGATACCCACACAGACACAGGTCTCAAATCTGTCCTACAGGGCTAAGGAAAACAAGGCAATGCAACTCCTGCTGTAGACTAAAACTTTCATTGCTCATAAACTAGCCATTTGCAACCTATTTAGAATCTGAATTTCAAGCAGATTTGCCTATACTAGGCCCTCTGATGTACTAAGGGCATTTTTTTAACAATACGAGAAAGATAACATAGTGGAGCTGTTTTGGCAATTTGCCTGAATCCAAACACGTATCATCTGTTGGCAAGATAGAAATTGTTTGGTTATGTCAAAAGTGGCATATATTACTTTAAGAAACAGATCTCCTGTGCAGCAATGAATTTAAGCATGACTGTAACTTTTAAGTGACTTAACAATGCTCTTAATCAAACAAAACAACTCCTGTTTAAAGTGACAAACTGCGTTAAGCATCTTCCTGAATGAAGGCCTGATACACGGGAACTGATGCACTCTGTCTTATGATTTAAGTAATATGCTAAAATATTAAAAATTCTAAATGCCATCAAGCAAACTGGCTAACAGCATTATTTATTAAAGCTAGAGAAGGAGAAAAAAATTAACAAAATTATGATCTACACTGCTTGTATTTTTAGACTTGAGTCTTGGATGCACTGATGTTGGTAGCAAAATTCTTAGTGAGTTTTCCCTCCTTCATTCAGAACTTCAAAAATACTCTTATTCGAACTCAAAAATTTTGTATTTTTGCACTTTATTATTTACTAGATGTGCAGACCAAAAAACAGGCTGTTGTCTACTATCTGATATTGTTTTATCGCACATTAATCTGACGTTAAGAACTAAAGTGATGTGCTAACCTTACAGAAGATTATGATTATTGAGGGTTAATATACACTGCAAGCAACAAATAATATAAGCAAAAACCTTAACGGAGTAAGAAAATTCCTACTTTTATCAGAAATCTTCTTCTAGATTGCTAGATACACTATCTAGGTGTATATATATAAAAATATAGTAATTTTCTAATCAGTCAGCAGGAGTCTTTAGGTGGAATTCAGAGTCCTAGTGTGCTAACTAGAAGACTTACTTAACTGTGGACTGCATAGGCATGTTAATGATGGACAGTGTGGTAGCATCTGGATAGACAGTGAATTTTCACTGCATAGACAGTGAATAGTGATTTCACTGTTTATCCCTTCATTAGTAGTTTTATGCTAATCTAACAATATTATTTTCAAAATCCTAAACTTGCATAAATCTCATGAAGTTGAATAAAAAAGAGGATTACTTGCTGTTAATAGCATTAAGCTAAAGTTCATAATGTAAAATATACTCTTTTGAAATCCCTGGAATTCATTAAAGAAAATGTTATGCATTGGAGCTGTGGTGGACTGAATGTTAATCGAATGCATATGCTTTGGGAATGTCCATTCATACATAAATTCTCAGATGAAATATTTGGAAGCATTAATATAATCTTGGACAGCAATATTCTTCTAGATCTTAAACTGTTTAGTTTGAGGTTTTAAGAAATATATGCATTAAGGAACCACATAATTTTTTGTTGAGTCTTAGCTGAAAAAAAAAAAAAACCAAACAGTTGATCTTCAGAGAAAGACATTCTACAGGGTTACACATTCTGGCGTGTTATAGGAGCGTTATAGGAGCCTCAGTGAATCAGCAAATGCAGAGAGCACTATTCTGCTTGAATGAACAACAGAATACATTTATGGAACAGTCATGTTTCCTGGAAAATCATGATTAACATCAGCTTGGTTTTGAACTCTGTTTTTTTCTCTTTTTAGGCTTTGGGGATGAAAATTTAAAACAGAAACATGAGTTTCTACTCAGCCTGTATTGAAAGTATGTATGGCAGCGTAATAATCTTAAAGAATAAGAGAAGAGATGAATCACTAATGAAAGTGCAAAAGTCAACATAATTTTAACCGGAATCATTACTCTCTAATATTGCCTGTATGTTATTTGATGCCCCAGTTTTCAAGGACAAGTACAATGAAATATCTAAACCAGACTGCAATTCAGTCAGATTTGGAAGCCAGGCTCCCTTAATGTTTTATGAAAATATCAGCTCTAAATTCTTACTAGATTTCTAAATAACCTAGTAACACAGAACACCACATGCCCAACAATTTCTAACTGGGTGACTTCGGTCTTTATTGTTTTTAAAAAAGAAACACATTATTTGCACTTCCTATGTTCTCAGCATGAGTGCTCAGCATCTGCAGCTGGGCAAAAGAAATAAGGCTCCTACAAGATCAGAAATGCATCTATGGATTCAAACCAGGGGTCCATTTAGCCTAGTATCTTTTTTCTAACAGTAGCCATAAGTGGATGCTCAGCAAAGACCAACAGATTAAAACCAGACTTGACTTTCCCTTCAATAGTTCCTCAGTCTCCAATTCAGGTCACACAATCTCCTGAGCTTAATGGAGTTTTTCTGTTTAGTAACTTTCAGTGGATTTCTTTTCTAAGTCCTTGTCCACTCTCCCCTAAAATACACACAAATATGAGCATCTACAATGCCTTTTGATGAGCAGTTCCAGGGATCTACTACCCTTTGCAAAAAGAAGTACCATATTATATTTGTTTTGAAGTTGGCTTAGGCAGCTTCATTTGATGGTCCTCAGTTTTTGTATGAGAAGAGACAGTGAACAGCTGATCCACATCAACTGTCCCCATGAAAGCCAGGATTCTGTGGATCTGTCACCAGCCCTCTAAATCACCCTTTTCCAAGTTAAAAATGCCTAGCCTGCTAATCCATCCCTTCTATTGAAAGTCCATACCTTCATCACCTTTTTTGCCTTCTCTGAATATCTTCCAGTTTTAATATACTCCTTTCTGAGATCAAGGGATCAGAACTTGCACAGTATTCAAAACACAGTTGAACTATAAATGTACATGGTGGCATAATTGTGTGGCACAATGGTGTTCTGTTTTGTTTTCACTCCTGAAAATGCCTAAGTTGATTTGATTTTTTGACTGTCATTGAGCAACGAATCAATGTTTTATGAAACTAAAGATCATAACCTCAGAATCTTGCTTGTGAGTGGTAACAACTGGTTCAATTTTACATATGACTCTGGAGTTGTTTTCACCACATGTAGCACTTCACATCTATCTACGCTGAATTTCAACTGCCATTTTATTGCCCAGTCACTCAGTTCTATAAGTTCTTCTTCACAGTCTTCTCTTCTCCTTTCTACCCTGAATAACCTAGTATCTTCCACAAACTTTTCATCTCAATTTTGACCTCTGCTTCCAGGTTATTTATGGGTACATTGAATAGAGTAGATCCTAGCACAGACCCCTGCTGAACTTTGCAAATGAACAGTCCATTGCAAAACTGACTTTTTATACTTATTCTCCTTAGCCAATATTTTAGCCAACTGTTTAGCTATGCAAGGACCTTCCTTTTTGTTCTATGGCTGATTAATTTCCTTAAAAGCTTTCAGTGAGGGACTTCGTTAAATGCATTATATAACTATACAGACTATATTGCCTGGAACAACATCATCCACAAATGTGTTGATCCTCTGAAAGATCACCCAGATGTCTGTAAGGCAGAACTTTCCTTTATAGGAGCCATATTAAGTCTCTTACGTAGATCATGTTTAGTTAGGTTTCCATTCATTTTAATCTTTATTATGAATTTAGAACAGAATTTACATGGAGCAGATGACTGCACATTATAAGCACTAACAAACCCAAACAGGTGATGTTTTTTACAAATATGGGGGCAATAAGGCAAAGAAAGAAAGGCAGTAACTTAAGGAGAGTTAGACAATGCATCCTTGCCATAGTTCCAGTGGCCCAAGGTATAAAGTATGGGGTAATACCTTATTGTCCTGCTAGACTGCTGGGGAAATAATTATGGTTCAGAAAATCAGAAAATCCTTCTTGCTATCTTGGCACTTCTGAGGAACACAAGCTGACTTATGGGCTGCGCTAGCTGTAAATTTGCACTATCATGTGCTAACAGTAGCCAAGCTCAGCTATTAGCTCACCAAAGCCACATTTAATCCTCCTCATTTATGTTCAGGATGCCTGGTCTGGAAGGGGAGCAAATGAGTATGTTGCACCTTTTACTTTTATATGTCAGATCCCAAAGTTGAGAAAGACATAGAATGATCTTAATGCTCTTAACTTCTTTGCACAGATGTGCAGCTGAATTGTTATCTTCTAAACTTCCATTCACCTTTGAGAACACATGAAAGAGACCTTGTTACCCACTGAGCAAGGTTCACAAAGCAGAATCTGCCATTCTGTGCTTCTGAAACCTGCAGAGTCAGCTCAAACAGAAGACACTAACATGTTTTAGGGTGGAGAAATTACTCTGCTATCCTCAGTCTGTATTACTGCAGCATGGCTATGTCCACTGCTAAGGCTATTTCTAGTCTTTAAGCTGCTAAAATATTAGATTTCTTAGTGTACAAAAGCAGCAGCTGATGAAGGTGTATTGATTTACATCAATGGTAAACTGGATTGCTTGGCTTTTACTTTCATTGGAATGTACCATTCTGTAAGCCAAAATCACAGGTTTTACCAAAAAGGTAAAGTCAGATGATTCATTCTTTAATTCATGACAAGGAAAAGAACTAAACAATTAATTGTGAAAACCTAGAAACCCAGAAAGCTAAAGTTGTCTGGGAAGCAAACTTATATAGTTATTATTTGAACCTTTTCTAGCCAGGCAAAAGGTTACTTAAAAGTACCTAGGAAAATCTTCAAAAAAAAATACAGCATTTAACTGTGAATCTTTTCCTTCCCTATGATGGAAATTAATTTAAAAATAACTGCATTAACTAAAGTTACTTTTTTCAAGTGATACCTGCAGCCAGTGTTCCATGGCAAGCTGCACTACCCTCTATATACCACATTGGCTCATAATCCCTAGAAAGCTCAATCTAAACAGAAATATTTTCTTTTTCTACTGTCTGGAGGAAAACTAGTCTCCTAGGCCCACCCATGAAAACTCCTTACTGTGCAAAATCAAAGATAAGTGAAAAAACATTATCTGGATCATGGCATTCCCAATGTAGTGGATACATGTCTAATTAGTATTTATATTAAGGGTGGCTACATTTCTAAAGATATTTGTTAAGGCATTTAGTCCTCTCTGAATTCAACATGAATTAGCACCTAAATATATTTAAAACTCCACCGTGTAGGACAAAATGCGAAACACAGTTCTTGTTAGAGGCCAAACAAAAGCACATGTGTGCCAAAATATTCCTTATCAAAATTTAGAACAGAAAACTACAGTGAGAGGTGAATGCACAAATGGAGGACAGACTAATAGAAAGATGGCAGTGTTCACATAAATTAGTTGTCTTGCTTGTCATAATAGTTAAACTGCTTAGCACCCTCTTAAGTGAGTATTTTCAGCTTTTTTTCTTTTATAAATAACAAGTCATTCAACAAAGTAACTATAAAGTAAATTCAAGAGGTGTACAAGGACAAACAGCACTAGTAGAGCAGCCACAGATTAGTGTCCTGGGTGTGGGCAGCATTGTTACATCTATAGAACAATTGATTTCTGTTTCTCCTGTTTTAATGAAGACTAGTTTATTAAGGGTCTTTTGCAAAAATGAACTGATGCAAGATGCAAGGAGTAAAGAACGTGAGTTTCTGAAGATGTCTTGTTCATGTCTGTTGGTAATAGCCAGAGTCTGGTCAGCATTGAAGTGTGGAAACCATATGGTAAGCTTCACAAACACTCTGAAAATACTGCTGTAAAAACTACTTAAGACAGCAAGGAGCATGTTACAATTACAGCATTCTTACCGTAAGCTTCGTCAGCACGGATGAAAGGGCAGCTATAGCAACAAGATGAAAATCAGAATATTTTAGGGGCAGTTGCTGGGTCTTTGGCAATAGAAGCTATGCACGTGAGTGAAGAATGTTTTGGCGCTTAGTGGTTATAATACTAGTTAAAATTAAACACTACTGCATAGAAAAAAGGTGTGGGGTTTTTTTTTTCTTAAAGCTTACTATGCACTGTAATAATTTGAGACTGTAAGGAGGTGTAGGTTTGATTTGTTTGCAGGGCAACTCAAACAAAAAACATCTTCAGCATAAATACATTTTTTGTCTGAAATAGTAGCAAAACCCAACACCCATTTAACTTCATTCAGGTAATTCAAACAGCCAGGCCAATGTCTGTTCCCCACTCAATCTGCTGTAGAGCAAGCAGACATTCAGTGCCCCATAACCTTTTTACACTTAGATTTAAGAACTGGGTGGTGGAAAGGAAATCCTTTGCTTTTAACACCCCTGTGAGCACAAAGCCTAAGCTACAATTCTGCACCTATAGTTATGCTTCTAGCTGAACTGATCTTAGGAATACTTAGCTGTCCCTGATAAGGGAGGCTTATCTCCAATACAAGTTTGAAATTCAATTTATCTGCCTCTTCAGTGCACCATATAATGTGAGATACAAGAATTTTCCAGAAGAGAAGAATCTTCTTAAGAAGAAACTTCTTAAAAGTGAAGAAACCCATTAGAAATCCCTCCTTTCTCTACCCAAACACTGTAATTCAAAGTACAAATACTGCACCTCAGCATCAGATAAAGACTATTCTCTACACAACAGAAAACCCATAGGTAAATGATCATGGCTTGCCTTACCAATGAATGGAAAAACACTTCCCACTGTGACCTGCTGCTTCCCTGGGTACACTTAGGTTGTGTTACATCTTAGGAAGCTAATGTAAGGGGACAATGGATCAGACTGGTCTATTCAGCACACCGGCACATTTGCAAGCCAGTTTTTACCTCAGCACTTTAAAATGTCCTGCCTGCAGCTGATTCTTGTTCTAGGGTACTCCAACTGCATTACTGCAATTTCCTTTTACATTTAACTGTCCTGCGTGATTTCTAGTTGAGCTGGTATAATCTTTGTACATAAAAAGTCTTCTAGGGCAAACATTAAAGGCTAAAAAAGAAAGAAACAGAGGCAAAAAGGAGGTTAGATTGTCTAAAATACTTTTAAAAAACTGAATTAAACTGCTCTTTTGTTTTCCTAGTACGTTCACACTTCTGTGTCTTGTATGTTATTTTTACAGCCTGGGCCAAATTCAATAGACACATAAATGGGTGAAAGATTATTAACTTCCATTAAGGCTTGTGACAATAGGTACTTGGATAAAGAATGACCTTATCTGATCCCAGGTCACTACTTAATTAGATGCCAGAGAATTATTACATGAGAGGTAGCACGTGAGAGAAAGAATGTACACATTTCTTACCCTTGGGCAAAGCTAAATTAGTAACTAGAACTTCTTAGACTCCGAAATTGAGACATAAATATATATGAAGCAAGCATCATCAGTTGTTATTTTGCACATAATTTTACAAAAAATATTAGTGATTAATTAGTAACTGCCATAGCAAACTGCAAAATGATAGTACACAGTTGCCTCAGAGATCAGAAACAGAAGATATAATCCAGATAGATTGCTTAATCTCAGTTTTATACAAGGAAGATTGCATTACAGATGATAAAGAGATTTTGTATCATGCTGGAGGAAAGTTTGTAAATTCCTAATCGCTGGGAGTGGTTCTGTGAACTGGAATATGACACTGGCAAATATACACTTTTGTATGTAATAGGCCTATTATAACAACTAAAAATAAGCAACCAGATCTTGGATTCTAAACATGTAATTTGAAAAGATGGAAAAAAGATGGAATTTTTTTTTTTTCTTTTTCCACAAATTTAAATGGCAAGTTCTGTGGCATCTACACAACTCCATAGCTACCTCAAATTGTGAGAAATCAACCTATGGAAACTAACAATCTATCTTTGCTTGTATATTACTTCAGAAATGGCTTATAATGTCTTACTTGCCTTGATAATTACACAGTCATCCAAATGTTCTGGAGGTTGTGCTTTACAACAGTATGGCATGTAGCTGACATACAGATGACATACAGATGTTCCTTCTTTGTTCCACTGAATGTCACAGTGATACTGATATGAAAAGATGTTTATATACACAGATTAGCATTTTAAATGAAAAAAAATCTACTTTACATAGCTGCCATTTCTTCTCTTTTCTCCTCCAATCTTCCACTTCCTTTCTTGTTTTCTTCTCATCATTCTTCCTGGACACTAGGTAAATATTAAGACAAGTCACACTAAAATATCAAAACTAACACTTGGTTCCTGATGTTTTTTTTCCTGCCATTATTTGAAGCAGATGTTTAAAAAGATACAAACTCCAGTTGAAGTGTTTCCTGTGGCTGAAGAATTTAAGAATTTTTTTTTCTCCCATGTAGTGTTTCTGTCAATGAATACAGCTGCAGGCTTTTCTTCAACTAGACCTTTAATGAATCCTTCTCTGTTACCTATATTCAGACTTAAGGGAACTTCTTGCTGAGACCTTTCCTATTCGGTCGAATTGATTGAAGTTGTCTAGGCAGTGCCAACTTATTAGGGGAGCCATCCATATAAAATGACACACAAAATAGTTGTATACACTTTTCCCCATAAGGAGATCTGTAAATTATTTTCTGTGTTCTCCTTATTCTCACTTTCTGAGTCTTTGCCTGGCTAGAATATCATACTATCTATTTGGTTGCACTCACCAATTAGGAGGAATAAGGCTGTTCCCCTGTTCTTTTGCTCAGTTCTTATCAGGTCCCAACTAAAGACACATCGGGTACAGTAGAGTCATTTGCCTCCTCTCCCCCTGACAACTACTAGGTAGAGAAGAACTGAAGGACAATGAAGAAAATTGAGAACCATATTAACTTTTCTGCATTGGAAATTTTAAAAGTTTTTCACTGTGACATCCTGAGTATCTTCACAAAGATAGCTCTGAATGCTACTATAAACAGAACTCTTCATCTAAACACCAACACATACATTCCCTTCTTTTTTTTTGGAGGCAAGAAATGAAATCACAGAACGGTTACAGTTGGAAGGGACCTCTGGAGACCACCTGGAGACTCCCTAATCAAAGCAGGGCCATCTAGAGCTGGTTGCCCAGGACCATGTCCAGACAGCTTTTGAATGTCTCCAAGGATGGAGACTCAGCAGCTGCTCTGGGCAACCTGTTCCAGTGCTCTGTCGTCCTCATGGAAATGACTTCCATCCCAAGTACAAAAGGACAGCCCCATGCAAAAATGGCACTATACACTGTTTTATAATGAAGTAGAAATGTTTAGGTAAAACCAGAAAAGCTAACACTGAAGATTCATGTTGGCAGTCAAGTAAATCATCACAAGAATACACTGCTCATTCTACTTCATATCTATTTGTATATTCCTATCTACTATTAGGGATACTATTCTCAACTAAAAAGTTTAAGTCCTTGTTTATTCTGTGTACAATGAATATGAAGATAACTCTATATATTCACACTCACTACCATCATACTCTTTGGTAAAATTGTAAGCACTCATCAGAAAAGAGAGGACACCAAAAGCACCGAGCTCCTGCTATTGACTTTAGTGATTTTGGATGTGGACATTAACCACTTTGAACCAAAACTCACAATGTCTCTTCAATGTACATCTCCTTCAAGATTCCAGAAAAGACAGACATCAGCTTAATCAGATCAGTAAACTTGTATACTGATGCAGCATAATGACTATTATACATATTAAGCATATATATTCTCTAGACATTCAAGAAAATACAGCTAAAACTCAGAAACACAACTATTCTTTCCCTGGAAAGTAAGAATAAAAAAAGACTTGTGTGGTATCTAATTTGTGCACAACTTACTCAGAGCCTGAAGCTTCAGCATTCAAATCTTCACTTTCTCTTGCACATAGTCCTAATTCAGATCACAGTACGACAGTGCTATTTAGTCAGATGATCAGAATTTGATTATTCTGTGCATCTAGGACCTCACATTTTAGCATATTAATACTATTAATATGGCTCCATTCTAAAGATAAACAACACTTTCTAGACACAACAGCAGCTTTTGTTTGCATTTTACTGAATCTGAGCACCATTTGAAAACCATACATTCTTTGTTTAATATTACTTGCCAAGAATGAGAACACCATTTGGGCTACAAGCATAGTGACATCATTGCTGAAGAATGAAATGATTTTCCCATCTACTTAAAAAAACCTAGATGCTATATAATGTTTAAAAAAGGTAATCTCCATTGTCTATTCCTAGTATGTAGATTTCTAATAATTTACATTTCCTAGTGATACACCTCTTCTACTTTTAGAGGTCAAACAGATCATGCAGAAGATAGGGCTCATAGTACTCTTTTCCTCTATACATCACAGAAAAAGGAAAAACAAATGTAACATTGAAAAATTGCTAGGTACAGGAAAATATAAGAACACGAACTACCTATTGGATCAGACCAGCGGTCCATTTATCATAATATCCTGCCTTTGACACTAACTTACACTATTTGTTTTAGGGGAAAGTAAAAGAAAGACATAACAGACACCTTTGAAAGAACCTGCCCATAACTGTATTATCTTTCCACCATTGAACTATTAGCTCCTGAGCCAGTAAAGCACTTAAGTGCATACTGTCTTTAACCATTAATAGTTCCTTTGCCTTGAATGAAACCATGCATGTTCTTAATATGCTTTAGTGATTTATCAGATGGTGGTCTTAATAATTGGCTTAAGCCCTGAAACATGACTGTTTACATAATAACTTTCACACCATGCCCAAAGTAGTTCAATAGATTCTCATTAACCATATAAACAAATTATTTTAGATTTTATTAAACTGTCTCAAAGATCCTATTTCCTTATATTATGTGTTGCTTTCAAACATTTCCTTCTACAATTTTAGGCGTATTGCCTTCCATTTTCATGGTTTTCTATCTTATGTTATCAGAGCATAAATAAGATGGCTCATTCACTTTGTCTATGTTCGCAGCTGTACTATTTGTAGAAAGCTTGAGTGACTGGAGACACCTGAGCTAGCCCAAACCAGGCCTGATTTAGATTGCAATTCTGTATGAATGCAAGTGCTCTACTTTCAAGGTTGGCTGCATTCCAGAAGCAGCTGGTGTTATCACATGGCACAGAAGGCAGTTTAATAAGTCTCTCCAAACCTGAGAGGATGCCCATGAGAACTACAGAACTAGTAAGTCCAAATAATATGAGACCTGTAATGGCTCAATGTATGCATCTATTAGCTGAGATATTTGAGCCTACCAGTTGCCCAATACAACTTGCAGTCCATTGTACCTTTCAATTTATCTTACGTATTTTCATATCTTTCCATCATGACATAAAATCTTCAGTGTATTAATTTTGTTCTAGTCAGTTCTTCCGCTTTAGCTGTCTTTATAATTTGATGCAATTATTTAATCTTATGATTTGACAGTAAGTGCTGTGAAATAGTCTCTTCAAATTCCAAGTGAGCATAGAAAGTAGGAGTAGATCTAATCTAAGTATTTGTTTATATTATTTGCTGTGGAATTATTCTCATGTTGCAGACTGGAAATTAAAGTGGAGAAAGCTTAAAAAATGCTCTTGTGGTCAGACATGAAATGTGTGGCAGACCAAGAATATGCAATCATGGTCTCCATTGTTCTAAACTATTGCACAAACTATTTTTTTCCTGAGATTCAAACTTTTTTTTCCTTTCTCATCTCCAAAATGCCCCTCTCTCTGCTTTAGAATTTTTTGACAGAGGACAATCAGAGCCAAGCATAAGGTATTGGATTATATGTTACTGAGTTACATCATTTCTTAATTTGTTTTTTGGGGCAGTGTCAAACTGGCTATAAGCTTTCCCCCATCTGTCTGTACTTGTCTCAGCTTTTTTTCTTCAGTGGCTACAATTTCTACTTGATAGGTGTCATTTTTATTTATAGCGTGCATTGTCTTTCACTAGGTTTAACATATTACCATGCTGCTTACTGACTTTATCAGTGAAGCGTTTTGTGTAGTTACTATTATGCAAAAGTGCTTCCTAATGTGTCTTATGTTTTCAAAGACCTGGGCTAGAGAAGGTATGATATTTATGCTGTGTCCATAGATCACTGTGACGTGCGTGTTTCCTATGGAAATAAGACTTGCACAGTCAGAGTGCCCATATTGCCTATCTTGCATTCCTGCTTTCTCTTCACAGTAACACATTGAATCACTTGCCAGTTTCAATCCAAATAAAAGAAGGTAAAGTTTTCAAATATAAATTCCTTTGAATTTCACAAGTTGAGCTTGGACAAGGTGGAAAGAACAAAGCCAATTGTCCCATTTAGGGAAAGGATGCAGCAGGAGCTCAACACTTCTGTTCAACGTGGCTTTGTAGCTGGTCAGTCAGCACACTTGTAGGTCTGAACAAACCACACAGTTTGTGGTGAGGTGACACAAGATGCAAAATTGCATCACTGTAGGATAAGTTTAACTACCACTATTTCATTTACCAGTGAAGTCTTTTCTATAACTATATCATAATATTGGAATACAGTAAGTCTCATATGCTAGAGACCTATTGTGCAAACTGATTTTGAAGTGGACATGCCAGCATTACTCAAGTACTTTCTCTTGACATTTACCTTCAATAGAACATCAACAATCCAATATTTAATCCTAGAGGAGCTAGTTAGAAACTACAAAATTTTTTGGAAAGCTTTAGAGATTTTTCATTTACTTTTCCTTTCAAATCTGTTAAAAAAGATTCTTGCATTTTTACTGTACTGTCACTTGTTGATCATTTAGGTCTGTTTCCTATTCTTTCCAGATCTCAGAATGTAACACAGGTCTGGGAAGAAGAGAGTTTACAACCTTTTCCCTCTGTTTGTGTCTTTAACTCTTTATATTTTCTTCCATCATTTGATATGGACAATCTAACAAATGAGGTTCTAGTAATGTCATCTTCTCCTTTTTATTTATATAAAAACATACCTACTAAAGGCCTTATGTAAAGGCCCATTGTGGAGGGGGGCGGAACAAAACAAAAAACAACAGGGAGAGATACTGGATGAAATTTTGGTTCCACTCGGGGATGAGGTTTTCACATATTATATACCTTTTAAACATACATAGGTACACATCACCAGAGCTCACTTGTTTGAACTATACATGACTAACACTCTCTGTCTTTTAAGAGCTGTTATCCATCCTACTAAGGTCTCAAAAATAGAAAAGCTAAGAGCCTTTAGACCCTGCCTTAATGCAGTTCATCAAAGAAATAAGCTATTTCCCAGCTCTACACCAGCCGTATAACACTTGGCTAGCCTTGGCAGAGTCTCTCATTCTTCAGCCACTTAAGCTTTCAATGAAAAAAATCTTCTTTGTAAAAAAAAAAAAGCTTATGATCTCTGTCAGAATGAATTCTGTTGCTGACCATCTTTCTGGAAGCCCAGTATTTTTTTTTTTTCTTAAGTCAGCAGGAGGTAAACAGATGGCTTTGAAAATAGTACTTTCATTTATGTGTATGTATATGCATCTACATTTACACATTACACACTCATATATACAGTGGTAGGCTAAAAAATTCATCCACTGCAATTTCAGTTTTCCTGAGGCTAGACTTAGTACTCAGATCTCTGAGCTGGACTCAGATAACTATAGATACAGGGAGACGTGAATCTCCCAAGAATTCACAACTCACTTTTCATTGCTTCAGACTGACCATTACCCCAGCAGAAGCATGAACCTAGGAAATGACAGTGGATCCTTCTGCATGTGGTAAGACAGACAGCATTTTCCAGCTAGATGGTCTGCTGGAGACTACCGAGTAGCAAATGGGCAAAATAATCAAACTCCAATTATTACAGGTCTGCACAGTTTCTTTTAACTGAGTTTTCTCATGTACTACAGTATTAAACTGCTCACCAGTTTTACTGTTTTCTCATCTATCTTTTCACTAATTTCCTCACTCATCCCGATTCCGGAGCAGTGTTGTTGGTTTCAAGTATTTTAACCAATTTTCATGACATCTATGTTTCAATATCTCATCACTTAATTGCCAGTGACAGCATTAAACCAACAACTAATATTTTAATATTACCAGTGAAATATTTTGTTTTAAAAAACGGTAATACCTTTACATAGCTGGCTGTTTCTTTTTGTCAGGTTTTCCTGTATATGCAGTATTTTCGAATCCTCACTTCCTCCCTAGCATTTTCAATTAAGGAAGTGGTATGAATTAACTCTTAAATTGTATTGATGGAAAAAGGTCATAGAAAATTGAATAAAGCTCAAAGCTAAATAGTTTTCACTTTTATATGCTATGTCACAAATAGATAGCTAGTACTTACAGTACTCTTTCTTTTTTAACATATTTCAAACACCACCAGTGTAATAGCAAATATTCTGTTAAGAAAGACAGAGCACATATTGGAGTGCTGTTTTGTTTCAAGTTGGTATGGTGATGATGTATCTGGATCTACAATATTTCTACTCTCTTGTATTATTGCAAAATGGCATAATTAGATTAGACCATGTATTATTACAAAATAATTACTTTTATCCATCTCTTCTAGGGATAGCTATTAGTTTCTGGAGCTTAGCATGAGTATTTTTTGCTGTGTTAACTGCAATTGTGCAATTTCTACTATGACGTCTAGTGGCTGCTGTTTATTTTCTGTGGTTTCCTCTACAGACAAGATTTTTGTGGTTTCTTCTGTGAAGAATTAGGATTGCTAATAAGAAGCCACAGGAATTAGATTGCTCAAGGTCAGAGTTCACTATAATTTTGCCAAGCAGCATTACATTTCTGAGTTAGAGCATCAATAGCAAGAAAAATTCTAACAGTAATGTCCTCCTCTCCTAGCTGGCAAATACTCATGCAACTACTTTACTCACATATATCAGTGAAGTAACTAGTGCATATTTCTTTAGACCTGCAACAAATATATATTCATATGGCACTCACTTTTCATGACTAGTCTCCTGTATCTATTCTGATCAATTCTCCTGGCTTGTAGTTAGTCAGGAAGAACTACGGCTTTAAACTGCAGTAAGGAGTATCTTTCTGAAGCCGGCTGCACAAAATGCAGGTAGTACATACAATCAGTAAGGGGTCTGGCTGTACCCATTTAATAACTCTTGTAATAAATCTAGCAAAGAAGAGGACAATGTATTTGAAGAAGTATTTAAACTAACAAAAAGTATGCTGAAGTCCTAAAAAAATACTTAAAGATTCATGTAAAAATAGGCACAGATACATATCTGTAGAAACAAACTTACAGAACAGTAGTGATAATCTATTTAATAAAGTTAACTAAAAAAAAAAAGCTAAACCAACCCTTAAATAAATTCATATTTAGACAAAACTCTGCTTCCAAAAAGCATTATCTATCCTGATTAAATGATCACCTCACACTCCCAGTACATCATCAGCCTTTGAGTAGAATGTCTGCTAGATATTCAATTTTTCCTGGTTCCATTGTGCTGTCATCTGAAAAGCATTTCACTTCATTAATAATTGCAACATGGTATGACAGAAATCAGACATACAATTTACTGGAACAGACTTAACGTTAAATTTCTCTCTAATTCGTACAGAATTTTTCCTTGCTTCAAGAATTTGAAGTACAGGTTTTTTGTATTACAGGGCTGGGAATGAACACAGTATCCTCAGGAAATAAATGTGGAGGTATATGAGAAGCAAATAAAGAACAGTAAAATTACAGTAGGAAAACCAGAATTGACCTGGCTTCCATCATTAAGTGCTTTTATTTGCTTATTAGCATTACTAAAGTAACATTAGATAAGAAGAAAATACTAGTAACATTTCACTAAAAGCTGCAAACAAAACTTCACTTTGCCCCTGCAGCAGGAAAACCAGGAAATCTTAGTAAAATGTAGTTTATCCACTCAGAAATTGATTTTTTTTCCCATTTGGAAACTATTTTTTCCAATTTTAAAATCTATATGCCCTTGTCTATGAATAGTTTGACTTGTTGATTTGTAAATTAAATTTGTGATTATGCAACATATCTGTCTACATTGCCAAGTTTTGAGGTTAATGTCCTCTGAATTTGATTTGATACTAAACACTATCTTCAGTTTAACACAAATAGCTAAAAACTGAGTGTTCTAAAAAGGAATAATTTGAAAAGAGCAATATAAAGATCCTCACAGAAATATGAAACAGAATAGAAAAAAATTATTACTTTTTCTCATTCTATAATCAAATTTCAGTATTTGAAATGGTTATGTTTACAAGAGCAGGAATGTCTTTAATGTTATTGAGTCTCCACTACTTGCTTACGCAACTTGCCAAAATAACAGCAGCAATTTGCTAAGTGAACTCCTTCAAATCCATATTAGTATACCAACTTTACACATGAAGATTTGCACTCTTCCAGTAGACATTTCTTCTATTTGTATAGAATTTAATGACTTGTGATGATATAAATAGAAGGTCATTTGCCCAACCAAATACAAAACTTAGCAATATACTAGGCTTAATTCTGATTAGTTCAATTCAGAGGTTCATTTTACTCAAATCAACAGATGAGAAAATTTAGTGAAGGGTTAAACTTGAGCCAGAATAACACTAAGAAATTATTTCATAAGGTTTGTTTACTCCTTTTGGATTTATGATATTCTGTTGGGCTTTTTAACTGAAAGTTTGCTTTGTTTCTCAGCATGTTTTAAGTTGGAGATACACTTTAAACATCTTTCTTGTACCATGCAAACACCCTAACTTTAATAGAAGTATTAAATTGTACTTCAAAGCTGTCTTTCATTAGCTACTGTGATGTTTAAGTGCAGTAATTTCTGATTTTTGAACAAAAAAAGAGCTGAAGCTTGCTTGCTTACTTCTGATCCAAAGCTCACTAATATCTACAAGACTCTTAACTGGGCTTTTCTGAATTTTATAAGCTGGAGAAAGAGATGACATTACATTATTACAACTCAGTAACTCAGCCATCTCTTGTAAAATAGCAAATAAAACAACAGACTTATTTTTCTTTAAATTGTTAATTAACTGATAAAACTGGAAAATTCATACATTCTTGGAAGAAAATAAACTGCCCACTGGCATGAGGATAAGGGGTTTTTTTTTGTTTGTTTCATTTATTTTGCCTCTCTCACCTATATAGTAAAATAAAATGAGTGGAAATATTTTTAACAACATGATCTTTTAAATTCATTTGCTATAGATTATGAAAATTCATAGTTAAGAAAATAACTACTAAAAAAGAGTAAGCAAAATTAAACATTATCAAGACCTTAGAGAGAACAAAACTTCCCCAAGCATCACTAGGCAACAAGGTAAAGGCAACTTTTTCAAGGATGCCATCTTACCTCCAATGGTCGGTGTCAGAATCAGTGGGAAAAAACCTCAACTCTGGCAAGTTAAATGTAAAACTTAATAACACAGACCAAAAAAAAGTTTAAGGATCTCTAAAGTAGAGGCATAAAATTTGTATTCATTTCTGAATACCTCAGTAGCAGGTAATCTGAAAGACAAGACTGTAACAGATGAAATTTATAAGAGCAGCAGTCAGAAGAAATAAGGTCACTGCAAACAGATTTAAGAATTTTTTTGTGTTCACAGTGGAGGAGAGTAGGGATGTTTCCAAACCAGAATCCTTTATTATGTAGAGCATATTGGTACACGTCTTAAGCCATTATGTTGATTACACAGATTACAGAACAGCATAACAAAATGGACAGTAACAGGCTGCCAAGAATGAATGGTCTGCTTTGAAGGGAAATAACTAAGTTCCACAAGCCCTTGTCCTACGTAAAATGCTTTTCAACATACTGAAAAAGGAGGTAAATATTGTGATCATACACTTTACTGATCATATTAACCTACCTGTGTAGTAAAAAGATGATGAGAGCTGCACGAGAACTTAGTGATACTGAGTGATGGGGAGACAAAATGGTAGGTGAAGTTTGATACAAAAAAACCCAGAAGTAATGCATACCAAAAAACCCCAAACCCCACAACCCTAATTGTATACATATTTTGGTGGCCCTGAACTAGCTGATACCACTGAGGAAAAGATCTCCAAGTTACAGTATAGAGTTCTATGAAAATGCATCTCAGTGCTCAGCAATGGCCAAGAAGGAAAAACAGATGTTGGGATTATATGGAAATATACATACTATGGAAAATATGGAATAAAACAGACAATATCATTATTACACAATCTTCTGACCCCCTCATCTCAAAAAGGTTATATAGTAAAATTTTTAGAAGTACTGAAATGGGTGACAAGGACTGAGAAATCTATGCAACAGCTTTTTACTGAGGAATAGCTGAACCAGCTAAGGATTCTTCAGCCTAGAAAAAGGGAAGATTAAATGGTTTTGTGACAGAGGTCTAAAAAACTGTAAAGAATAGATGGAACAGCTATTCACCTTTTAAAAATATTTTCATAAGAAGATTAACAAGCATCAAACAAAGTTTGAAGATATCAGGTTCAAAACCAAAGGTATGGAGTCTGTAGCAATACATCCTGGATGCTAAATTTATGTGGATTCAAAAAGTGTAAGACTTTTCTATCACACTTACTAAATGTAGTAACAACCACCTATAGCTCTGGAAGTCCCTGAGACAGTTTGCTGGAAACTAATATTCCTCCATCATAGAGATGATGATGACTTAGTTGGATACATATTCTGTCACGTTTCTTAGTCCCTCTTTAAGGAAAGGAATGGAAGAATGGTAACCATACACAGAATTTCAAACTCATTTGCTCACACCAATGACCATCATTTCAAAGACTTAACTATGCACTTTGCACTACGTCACAAATAGTGAGATACACTGAAAAATACATCTCCTTTACACATATAATTAGCTAGCTCATGTTCCAATGAAACACAGAAAGATTTATACCAATCCAGTTTAAACATTAAAGGACTACAAACATATCCAAACCCATTGATTGCCATGAGAATCTTTTACATTAACTAAGGATTTCCTTGGGTCAGAGCTTTGCTCCAGATTTAGGATGGAGAAATTCCCCACAGCAGGGAGCAAGGTCATTTAACATACATTGATGGCTTCTACAACAGCCAGAGTAATTTTGCATTTTCTTTCCCTGAAAGTAATCACCATGATGCTCAACAGCATCATGGACTTGCATTTTTCTAAGGTGCATGTGAATTCTATCAACACCACTTTCACTCTTCACCCCTTTACCTGCCTGTTTACGTTCATCTCTAGATCCAATCTGCTTTTTTGATACATCAATCTTGCTTACAGCAAAACTAAAAGCAAATACAATTGTATGTGTGAAATTATATTATGAGGTACAGGCAGTGACCTGCTCATGAAAGTTAATACTTGCCTTTTCAGTGTGGAAATACTACTGTCAACGTTTAACATGCGATGTTATAGATGTATAAACTTTGAAAATTAAAACCAAGTAGATATTGTTAAAAGGATATCTCAGATGTAACTCAGGAAGTATACAGCAACATTAGATTACAACAGATGAGAGAATGAATAGACCAGGCAGGGAATAATCATTAGCTTTGGGAGCATCAGCTAGGGAAATTTTGCTGTCATTAACATCCATGAATTCAGTAGTATTAGAACCCTTTTTTTTTTTTAATGTCTCTAGAAAAAGACCAATTTCATGCTAGCCTCTCTTCAAAGGAGGAAATAAAAGTTCAGCTATCACATAACATACAATAGTCAAACAAATGTAGCTTAATATGAAAATGCCTCTAATATGAAATTACTTACTCTTCAGTAGTCCTTCTAGGAATAAGTGAAAAGCTTTTGTGGACAGACTGTATGAAATTATTAAAAAATGCAAGCGTAAAAAATCCCAAGAAAAAGTAGAATACTGGACTCAGTTCAACCACTGTAACTTCTTTTTTAAACTTTAAATGCATACCTTTTCCCAGATTAATCCAAAGTAAGTGTCAGTAGTACCGAAAACTGTGACACAAAGAAAATTTAAAAAATTTAAACATGATAGGTACTGATCATCATTTTCCTCCCTGAAATCAGATCCTAGCACATACATCTTATCCAAATTACTTCAGTGATGCTCCATGAAGACTATTTAACATGTGGTCAATTTTGTAGTACCTGCATCTAATTAATTTGGCTAATTGTAGGAACAGTAATAGGAACTGATGAGTGTTAGGAATTTTTTTAATGCAGTACTCAGTTTTTTAAAAAGTTTTTTTAAAAAAAAATGGAAAATAAATATAATTTTTTAATAAAGAGATAGTTGCTAGCCCTCTACTTCCAACAGCTGTGATTTGTACTTATTTCAATTAGCTGTCCAGATTCTCAGACAGGAGATACTGTCTTTTTCACTGCTGTATTAGAAATATCTACAAATATCAGAATGAAAAGATGACCTCTGTAATGGAACCCAGCAAATATTTTCAAACAGCACCTATATATTAAGATGAGAGGAAATGGCCTCAGACTGCATAATGGGAGGTTTAGATTGGATGTTAGGAAAAATTTCTTCATGGAAAGAGTGGTCATGCATTGGAACAGGCTGCCCAGAGAGGTGGTGGAGGTGTTCAAAAGGTGTTCACCATCCCTGGAGGTGTTCAAAAAACGGGTAGACGTGGCACTCTGGGACATGGTTTAGTGGGCATGGTGGTGTTGGGTTGATGGTTGGACTGATGATCTTAGAGGTCCTTTCCAACCTTAATGATTCCTAGTTTTACTTTCATTAAAAAAATAATCCAGCCACCAAGCCAGGAAACATGAAATTATCACTCTACCCTTAATTGGTTTAGTGGTGGACTTGGTAATGTTAGGTTAATGGTTGGACTGGATGATCTTAAAGGTCTTTTCCAACCTAAACAATTCTATGATTCTATAATCAGTTAATGCTCTTTTAAATACAACTTGTCTACTTATTTCAATATTCAGCAGTAAAAGTTAAGAGTGACATTTCAAAAGGTGAAGATACCAGTCCACATCTTGTTTGTTACATAGCCATACAGGTTTAAAAGAAGTGCCTGCACCTCAACCCTTTATTATCACCTACTCAGCTGAAATACGCCTACTGAAAACATGGCTTGTTTCAGTGCAAAATAAAATAAGTTGTTCTTGATATTTTATACCAATTTTCACATTACATTAAGAATCTTCTCTACAATTTGATTGTGCTTCTTTTGAACATCTGAAGTAAATTTCAGGTTCGGTATTCTGAAACAACAGGTAGAATGTAGCACAGTTGTTCTTGCAAATATGATTGATGCTGAAAGTTTTCCAGGGAATTCAGTGATGCCTGATCCTACCCAATTATTAAACTGTCAGAGTTGTTTTACTTGAATTTCTATGTAAAGGCTTATTCGTAGTGTAACTGAGAGACCTATCCTTTTTGTAACTTCATATAAAAAGTTTTCAAGCAAGTTAGTAGGTACAATACAAAAATACAAAAAGGCTTTAATCATACAGTCCTCCCTTAAGGAAGCTCAAATGTCATCTGATAAGGTCCAGCATATTTTAGTTAAATCGCACAGCTGTTGTAAAGTCTGTAAACACCCACTCACACAAGTTGGACAAATGAAGACAACTTCATGAACTTTTCAACACTTTCTTTATTCATTTTTCGGTCAGGTAATTAAAACTTCAGTTAAAAAAACCAAAACAAGGTCAGAGCCTGAGATATTCAACACAGATCAAAACCAACTTTAGTTAAATGAAAACTACTACGGATAGCCTATTGTTTTATCCTCCCACCCCATTTGATGGTCCCTTCTATCCTAAGACAAGTAAGTATCTGCACTCCTGAGATTGTCAATTTAATACAGTATTTGGTAATACTACAAAGGCATCCAGCCATGTGTGAATTCCAGTCTGAAAAATAAATTAGTCTCCAAATGCTACCACGTTAGCATGAATAGCATCCTTTCTTACTTCTTTGTAGTCCAGGTCATCACTAATGGTGCAAGTGTGATCCTCTCTCAGCTTTATCTTCCAACTCTTCTGAATGGCACTTTTTTCAGTTCCTGTTTTCCAGCCATACTGCTTTTCTACCTAGTTTGTATCCATACTGCAATTAGTTCCAGTTGTATTAATATACTAAAACTGAGACATATCTTTTTGCTATGGGTTATCCTGTCCCAAGACACTTCTTTACCCATTTTTATATTATCCTTACTTGATTTTCTTCCTCCTCTCCATCTAGAGGGATTAACGTGATGGTCTTTTCCAAACTTCTGTTGTTATTACCTGGTTCAAAATGGTAATTAGTCATATCAGCCTGATCCCACAGGGCCACTTTTTCAGCTGAGCAAACAGACCTGTTCAAAAAAGAGTCCCCTTTCAAGGAATGCACACAGACCTGTTTGAATAGTCCCCTTCCAATGAACGCTTCCTTCAAACATCTCAAAATCCTCCTAATAATAGCTATCTTCAGAACCATGCATTCTTCATTATTTTCACAAAGATGAGAATAACTTATTAGAGTTTACCTCAGCCTCAGTTTCTTTAAACTTCTTTCCTACTTAGCTTGGTCATCTTCAACCTGTTTCATCAGAATTTGAAGTTATCACTTATCCCAATACAAAGAACAGGGGACTCCATGCCAATATCATCAGGATGCTTTTACTCCAAGTTTATATCCCAGATTCTGGCAAGCTACACATACTTATTTCAAGACCTACTCTCATAAATGGCCTCTATTTTTATTAAGGGTTCACAATCTCTTAGAGGTCTTGGATGTTTAGCTGAATATCTGGTCATCTCTCTCATTCTTTCTTCTGTTTTACATCATTAACTCTTCAAACTCTTTTTCCAGTCATGTCATCTCTCCAGAGTATGTCATCTCTTTCCCTTCTGGATATCTCCATCATCCATTTCTCTTGTGCAGTTAGTTTCTTACATTGCTTCTCCATATTTTCTTCTCATATATTTCACTTGCCCATTTTTCAAATATCACTGACTGGCTCTTCCACTGTTAAGTCAGTTCTGTAACCATAAGGATGGGAAGCAAACTGTTTCCCTGAATTACCCTGCACAAGCTGAGATTTTTCTCCTTGATTTTGTTTGGTGCATGCCTGCTTTTCCCCCCCTCTCTTCCATCACATCTGTAAACTCTCCCTACACTCTCCTTCAGAAGCACACTGCGCTTAAATTTTCTCCATTATTTCTAATGAGTGACAGGGTATGTAGGAATACCTTCCCCCATACTTTTCCCCACTTACTATAACACACATTGCATTTCTGTGTCATGACTCATTGCTGTAATCACCTTTGTAAATATCCCCATCTTCTCCTCTTATTCCTACTATTCAGGAAACAAAAGCAGTACTTCTGAACCAACTTGTCCATTTCTTCCTCTTCCTCTTTTGTGTCCTGCTTTTTTTGCTTTAAAAAAAAAACCAAAACCCACACAAAACTTTCTGCCTAGGTCATCTTTCTTCTGTCCTATAGAATCTGCTAAGTGTGCATCACCTGTGATCTGTGTCAGGCAACATTCCCCTCTGACCAGGATGCATTAAGTAGCATTATATTTTAAGTTGTAATTCCTTTCCAGAAATTGATTTCTGAAAGCATGGATAATGTAAATATTACAGTTAAGCTTGAGACACAAGAGTCAAACAACCTACTATTGAATCTACTAGTACTTTTTAGAAAAATAATCAAGTTAAAAAATTATTACAGTGGTTTCCTCCTCTTAGAACAGATGTAGCCTAGCAGACTGTCATTTAGTTTGAGTATGCTGTTTGAACAGGGTAGGGAGCAGATAAAAAATAATAAAACATGGGATTGCTCAATTAAAAATTTTAATATGTCTACATACTTCTGTATATTTCAGGTTGATGTATCCAGAATGTCATCGGCTAGTTGTATTAAACTGTGCATAATACTGGCCTGTTGGAAAATTTGAATATGCTTCTTCTTTAAGATAAATGTTCCTAGCAATAAATTAAAAAAACCAACAAAAAAAGCAGTTAGTAAATGTTTTATCATTATAATATAGAAGTAACCTGAGAAACCTAAAAAGCTGTAAGGCATAAACACTCCTAAATTCTCGTAAAATTCAGAATTATTAGAAATTGAATTAAATATAACTAGATCTTTTTCTCCAAAAATGTATGCCACATCGCAATATAGCAAACTTTTTCACACTATAATAACCTTCCAAAAATCTCACAGTGAAACACTAAATTAACACAATTCCAAATTTTTGCTTTCATAATAGGAAAGCATCAGGTATTGGAAATTCTTTTGCAAAATGTATGCATGCATGCATGATGACAGAAAAAGGAAAAAAAAACCAAATGACCCAAAACCTGAAAGACTGAATCACTTGGTTTGATTTTTTTTTCCTTCACATATCATCTTCCTTCTTTCCCATTAGAGCAGACATAAGACCTGTCCACCAAGACATGTCCAGTGGTTAGCTAAAGAATCATCTGGTTTTGTCATAATGGAAAAGCTCTGTTTGTGCCATTAGCTTAACCCTGAGCTATCAGAAACTGGCAGTTTGACTGAAGTCAGTGGATACCCATCCTTTTTTTGTTTCAAAAAACGAAGGTAAATTTAAGAAACAAGTACTGTTTTACACCTGATAATATCATTTTCTGAACAGTTAATTGTATTTATTCTCTATTTTGCTATCTATATAAACCTTCTGTTGTCAGTGGAACACTTTTAAGAATTCCAGCTACTAATCCATACCTGTAAGTCAGTAACAATCATAACCTCTCTTTGAACTGAAAAACACACTTAAGCTGAATTGTTGATATTTAAAAAAAAAACAACCCTTGTAACAAGTGTATTAAAAAAGTAACAAATAATACAAGTTAAAAATCTCTTTAAAAGCCAAGCTATTGTGTTAATGGTAAAGAGTTTTATTTGAAAAGAAGAAAACTCTTTTGGTACTTACTTTGATTTCTGCTCCCGAGATAGCTCTGCATTTACGTTATCTAAAGCTTGGCGGCATTCCCGATTCTGTCGTTGTTGATGCCGCTCTAAAACCAGCTGCGCTCGTGCAGCCTGTATACTTTGCCTGTCCCATTCAGCATCTCTTCGGCGTTCTTCCTCTTTTAGTCTCTACAGCAGTGGAAATAAAAGCTTCATTTTCTCTTTGTTGAAAGATGAAACAGTATGTATAAAGTCTGATTGGTAAATTCATCCAAACAAACTTGCTTGCCTTTACAGAACAGTAGGGGTAGCATTTGAAATAGGGAGAAAAAGTAAGCACTTCTAATGCATGGGCAGGAGCTCATGCATTAGGCAGAAGTAAGATACTGCAGATGAGAAAGCTATCCTTTTCCATGGGGCAAGGCAGACTCTACCTCTGCACAAGCTAAGAAAATTAGGATCTGCTGCCTGGCAGAAGTTAATCAGCACATTACTATTTCTTTCTGACATATTAGAGCGCTCTAAAAATGCAGAGCAGCAAAACAGATTTTTTTTTTTTTTTTAAAGTTCTTGTTAGCAAGAGTTGTAACTTGTTGAGGTCAGAAGTTAGTAGTCATCAGTATGGCTTATAATACAGCTAACTCACTGTAATAACTGAGCCACCAACACCAACAGATGAGTAGACCCAAACTGTTTTTTTCCCTCTGCCCCTGTTATACTACCACTTCCTCACTTCTTGTCTGACATCACATTGAACTGATTCAAGAAACCAGGCAAGCAAAAAACTCACTTTTCTTGGTGGGGCTCATTTCATTAACTACCCAAATGGGTTCACTTTAGGATCATAGGAGAGCCAGGAAAATGACAATTCTATCTTCAGCTTTAATAACAGCAGTAGATAAGACATAGTGTAGCATACAGCATTGTAGGGATTAAAAAATAAAATTAAACAGCTATGCATCAGCTGTTATGAATCCAGCCTCTGCACTGATTAAGGTAAGTAGCTTCCTACTTCACAATACCTAGACCTGTAACTCATGAGTACCTAGGAAGGGTAGATTTCATCATTTTGGCTGCCTACTTCCATCTACCTTTAGAGCAGCAATTATTAGCAGTATTTAGTTTCTCTATTGTAATGTATCCCAGAGCATGGCTCATAGTTGTGTGGGATGATAGAAAGGAAATTCCACTGCATTCATGAACTTTTAAGACTATGAAATATGCATGAGCAGGATGACTGGACCCGCTCTGTTTGTCTTGCTTGAGTACCCTTGAGCATGAGAACACTGCTCCAGCCTGCCCTACTCTCATCCTCAGGTCCTGGCTCTTCTTCCCCTATGGAGCAGCCCGCTCCTGCTCATCCCTTGCAGGCAGCTCATGCGGTCTTGAGTCCTAAACTGCACCATGAAGCCTGGCTTTTGGGCTGTGCAGGACCTTGCTCCTCAGCTGGGCCACCACGGACCATGCGCCAAGATCCCCCAGGCCCCTTGGCTCCACAGCAGCCATCCTCCCAGCCCAACTCCAGGGCTCCAGCCCACTCCTGCCACTCCATGACATTTCCCAGCTGCTTCAGAGACACTGTGTTCAGTTTGATTGACTGAAGTTTGGGAACAATTCAGATCAATGGAAAACACAGTCTTCTAACAGGACATGCAGGGCAAACAATAATATTTGCTTCTACACATATTGTCTATAATATTATTACAACCAGGAATACAGAATGTGCATGTAAGCGTAAATACCAGTTTCTCCAGAACTTGTTGCTGTTGAGAGTACCGGATTGCCATCAGCTGATCCTGATTCATTCCCTTCCATCGGTCTGTGATCACACGGTGTCTACCAAAGGAACTGACTGCTTGTTCAGGGTTTTCAGAAAGTAAGTCTCCTTGAAGGAGGCTGGAAATTTCATTCATGTCATCTTTCATGTTTTGATACTTTTCCAACTTCTTTCTCTCAGCTAGTTCAGCAGCCTAAATTCAGTGAAAGGAGAGAACTGACAGTTTTTCCAAGAGAAAATATTAACTAAGGGATGCAACAAAGTTAGCACATCACAACAGATTTCTTTCCAACTTGCATACAGCTGTCAACAACATCACATACAAATATTATGATCATGGTCCTGTTGGCTAAGATCAAAAAATCTAACAGTATGCATTTCTTGAATGTTGTCATATCACACACAGCAAGTAATTTGGGGAAAAATAGTTTTGTTTTATAATAAATACCAGAATTAAATAAAAAATAATTTCACATTTATCCACAAGCAAATGCCAGTTGATATTTGGAGGCCAGACACCATATGGAAGAAATTTACGAAAAAAATTTACGATCTTGAATCACTGGCCTTGATACATATTACCTATTAAATCTACATGGAGAACACGGTTAAGCATTCAAAACAAACAGACAGGAGAAGCCTGTATTAAGCCTGAAGTTGCAACCTTGAATCTGTTCCCTTTGCTGATACAAAATGCAAACTCAAATCATATTATGTGAATATATCTGTAGTATTAGAAATCATAATATACATTTCCTGTGGAAATCACTGTTCCTAATGTCCACTATAAGGTCATAGTCACCTATTCAGAGAATATTTTTTCCTTACAAAACAAAAGCAAATATGATGATTTCACTTTAAAGTAATTACCTTCCGAAGAAGAATTAGACTAAGTAAACTAATTCGAAGCAGAACGATAATGCTGTGGGTCATCCATTTCTAATCCTGTCTCATTCTTCTGTAACATGTAAACTAAACCATCTGGAACAATGCACAATGCCGGCTTCCATCTGGACAGAGGATAGGTAACCTCCTTCTTGCTAGGGCACAAAGAGCAGAGGTTGCCAGACCTGTCTCTTGCATATGCAGCATACCTATGTCTCCAGTTTGTCCAAGATTGTCTTGTGCTCTGTTCAAAAATCACTGGCTTGAGAATATTCTCTTTATGAGTTAAGTAGAACAGCTCTGTACGTTTCTTGCCTATTAGTAGCTCACTGGTTGGCACACACGCTTTTATAAAGTGGATGAGGACAAATGAAAAAATGGTTATGCATCAAGAAAGTCATAGCAGGTAAAATAGTCTTCTGTGGCATATAAGGTGAAGTTGAAAATTAGTAGGCAGAGTAACTAGAAGATAGAAACAACTGAGAGTGACAGGACTACCTAGACAAATGTGTGGGAACCTGTTCCTTTGCAAATGTTATGAAGAAGAATCCTAACTCAGCAAGCACAGTGATCTATGCCACCGGAGGAGACTGCTAACCTGGGTTTATCTTTGCATTTATATCTATGGACTTTGAGTTTGGATGACAGCAGTTCTCCCAAGCATCAGGCCTGGAGACTGCCAAAGAGCGACTTCTATTTGCTCCAAGCAAACACAGACAACAACCTGTCCGGGATTGGACAGAAGAAGAAATAACAAGTAATACTAAGTACCATATCCTAGATTAACAAATTCCATGGCTGAAGACAGCCTTGCGGTTTTCATTAAAATAACAAAAGTATTTGATGTGCAAACAAACTAATAAAAGATAAATTAATTTTTTTGAAATTGTAAATTAGCTAAGCCACAATTCAACTTAGATGATACAGAAAACCTCATATTCAAAAATACTTACCAGCCATCTAACAGGAACGTACGCTCTACTCTAGAGCAAGAAAAGAAATGTCTACTTTTAGACAAATTCAAAAACCTCAAGCAAATCAAATTTCAAGTGGCAAAACGTCAACTTCAGACCCAGTAATTACTGGCCATTGTAACATGGAATAATACGTTGGAAACTAAAGGCCACTTTTTCATTTCACTGAAGTCAGTGAGTACAATTTCTACCAGAATTTTAAAGCAATTTTTTTAATCCAAAATGTGTTTCCCTGGAGGTTTTTTTTTTTCCTCCAGAAGAGTCAACAATAACTTGCGAAGAACTACGACATTACAATTTCCAAGAAAAAAGAAAGAAAACAACCCCAAAGATTTTCAATCATCTGATATTTTTGGGACACTGAACCACAGTATTTGTGTATGCACTTCTAGCTTATTAATACTATGAATCGAGAAGTTATTTTTAGTTCTGAAAATGCTCCAGAGTAAATCACATTTAACAGAAAGTCATTATGGATGGACCTCATATAATTACTGGCCTATGATGAAGAATTATTGAAAATTAAAACATGTAATTTTTATTTAGATCACTTTATTAATGCCATTCCACTGTGATCTAGCAACAGATGCAAAAAGGCACTTAGACCTTGTAACCCTAACCTTCTCAGAGGGAGAGCCTAAATTTTCTGAGCTGCCTGGGAACCTTACTGGGGAAACTCCCAGCTCTGTGCATAGCCATGCATGTAGCACTACTATGCAATGATTAATGATGCTACAAAAGCAAGATTTTAAATTTGGAAAATGCATCACATTTAACCTATCAAGTCAAATCCCTAACAAAACATAATTCATTGGTGTAGCATGGGGGGAAAAAAAAAAAAAAAAACCAAACCACACACAGATGCACAAATACATGCTCCTTCATTTATGTTGATTTGTGATCCAACATTATATATCTTCCCTACTACTAAATGTTTCCTTTCACTGTTGATTCAAGTCATAAAGCAAAAGAAGAAATGCACATAGAAGTATGACGAGGCCAGGCCTTCATATGCTTAGAATAACACCAAGTCTCGAGTGTGTGAGGAACTAACTGCTGCCAACACAGGACTAAAGGAATGCACAGCTTCTGAAGTCCTTATCACTATGTCACAGAGCTCACAGATGACCAGAGTGACCTATCCAGGGTCTTAGGAACTTGTGAAAGAAGTGTAATTAATCTGTAGAGTAAATACAATTCCTTTGTCTGTATTATACAGATACTTATCTCATAGTAAAGAATTGCACATCCAGCACATTCAAGCTAGGAACATCTGCTTAGCAAGGTCTATTAAAAATCAGTACGTGCACTATGTTTCCTCATGCCTGAAAATGTGGTAAAAATGTTGAAATATTGATGATTCCAGACACTAAATATCAAGAATAGGATGTAAGTGATAAAAGCTATTTGCACAGCACACTTCATAGAATGTTAAAAAGTTACCGTTCTTCTACATTTAGGCACTCAGGTATTTCATTTCAGGTGAAAAAAGGCTCCACAGTTAATACAAATACATAATTTACTCAAAGCTGAAAAGCTATTTCTTTGAAGTGGCTGCTGGCTCTTAACAGCATAATGCTGAGTGAAAAAGGAACCAGAATAATGCCACCAAATGTCCACAGTAACAGCATTATCAGGAAAACTATCAAGCTGTTGTGGTATGCCCAGGAATAAATTCTAAAGGCATAAGGTTTATAAGATTGTTAACAACTCTATAAATATGAAGTCATTAAATTAGAGATCCTCTGTAATCACATCCTCTCATTTTCTTAGCATTACGTACAAAGTGGCTTGGAGAGGATTCAAGTCCTGTGCTATATAAAGCAAGAAGACTCTTTCACAATCGGTATATCTATGACTGTACTGCTAAATTGGGCATTCCCAAGTGTTACCACCCTTAGCGAGGAACCTCTTTCTACAACAGTAAGATTCTGCTACGGAATCACACAGAAGTGAAAAATATGTATTCTAGTCAGGATTCTGGGTAGCCTTCATTTCTGTTACCTGGCTTGCCAAATTAAAATGGTTACTACTTATGCATGAATGATTTCAGCAGGAAAAACTGCCAGTTTAAGCTAGTAGAAGTCTTCTCTTATACCAAGGACAAAAGCAGTATTGGCAGTTCTGGTTAACACATACCTAGGTGAGAGAAAATCTGAGACGAAGGATAGCATTAATTTTCTAGATGCTACACACACTTAAAATGTTTACAGCACAGGATACTTCACCACTGGGAAATATGGTACCAAATATATAATCAATTCATTGTCCTGCTAATTAATTCCAGAAGAACAAAAAGAACCATTAGGAATAAGCCTGTCAGCAATAAAGTCATTGGCAACAGTGTTGTGGTAAGTGGAGGAAGCTGAACCACTGTCACAGGGGCAGCAACATCAAATCCTGCAATGAAGGCAGGCTATGATGAACAGAGACACCATACCTTCAGTCATCTGCTAGGATTCTTTACTAACCAACTAGCAGACTGACCAAAACATATTTCTCCTGGAGTACACCACTTGCTGGGTTTTATTTTGTTTTTAGTTTGAGGGGTTGGTTTGTTTTTTTTTTTTTTTAAACTTATTCTTTACATCCCCTATGGCAACCATAAGAACTACAGATGATGGCCATGGAGACAATGATTGATCCAAAGCCAAATTCTAGGAAGTTTCTTCTTCTCTGAAGAAGCATTCCCATATTATACTTTATCCAAATTACAGTAACTGCGAGTTGCCTTAGAAAGGGTGGGTTTGCTTTTTCCCTTCCTTTACTGCCACCTCAGACTGTGCATTCACTCCTCCCAATCAGATCTAGCAGTCACTCATTCTAGACCAGAGTTCATATTCTTTCGGATTTGAGAAATTATCTAACACATCCTGAAGCTTCATGACCATTAGATGCACTCCAAGAGAGACAGCAGAAAAAAAATATGAATGAAACTTAGGGAACGGGAAGAGGGAGTTACTCGTTTAGCAGTCACTGACAGGTAGAGCAGATGTGCGTAGAGCAAAACGCAGTGTGAGACTGCACCCTCAAGATGTTAAGGTCCTCAAACTGGTTACTTAGAATGCTGAAACTGCTGCAGACTCCTGTTCAATGCATCTGAGGTCAGATACAGAGATTTCTTCTGTGAAGTTCATTCTCAGGCTGAATGCCTTGGTTTTCTCTCTTGCGAAAAAAGATGTACAGAAAATCCCTCTGTAGCATGGCTTTCTTTTAAAGACAACATCACTGAAAGGCCTGGCAACCTGAAATCTGTGGCTTGCATGTTTAATAAAGGAAGGCAGCAACTGTGCCAGCACATCATTTAAGGGAAAAAGAAGAGCTTTTCTCAACTATTCAGCAAAAAAAAAGGAAAAGCTGAAAACAGTATCATGATAAAAAAAAAAAGTAAACTTAACTACCTACCTCAGAAAGAAAGAAAAAGAACTGCAAGCTGTAACTCCAACCTATACAACATAGCAACGGACAATAAGAACTAAGAGGAGACTGTTGCCCCAACCTCCATTATCATGCCCTTATGTTAGAAAAAACAAAGCAAGACTTTTTTACATATTTAATATGCACACCTGCTGAGTAGAGTGTATATGCCCAAACATTAAAAACCACACCACACACAAACCTCCTACCCCATCCTCAAACCCTGTCACAAATTCAGGAATTTTTATGTGGGATCAACTGGTATGACAATAATTATTTGGGATATTACTGCTACCCTAAGTGCACCAGCCACTTAAGGTACTTTTGTGGCTATTCATATAAAGTACTATTCAGTAGCCATGACTCCAAGCAGCAAAAGCCTTTTCAATTACCTTTGGCTACCTATAAACAAAATTATATGCCAAATGTGCCCTTAAAGGTTCAAGCAACACTTACACAAAGACTTGCACGCTTATATACTTAAACCAAAAGACACCATACTTGATGTAGGTAATTTTAATGTGGCTTATTTTGATGTGACTACATAAATTTAAAGCTAAGTCACAGCAAATATAGTTTAACGAAATTAATAGCATCCACATAGCCCTTTGAGCTGTATGTATAAGCTGAATGGAAAAAAACAGTCTGTGCAGTAAGACAAATAAATGGAGCATGACAGATAATGGTACTAAGACGGATAGAGAAAGGCTCATGTCATGTTTCAATAGGTTCCAAAGCATGCTTGGTAAACAACCAAGAGACACGTACACAAATACCAAGGAAGCAGCCAAAGTGCCAAAAACAGCAGTTGTGGGGAATTAACATAAGCAATAAAGCAAAAAGCTACTGGTAGTAATGCTTCCACACAAGCAAAAAGAAAAGCAAGCAGACACAGCTAAGATTATCTGACAACTGATATAAAACCAGACGGAAGCATGGGAGGCTTTTGCTGTATCCCAGTTTACAGACTAGAAGTCTCTCAGAGACTGGGGAGTTGTTGCTGCCCTCTAGCCAGCAAGCTGAGAACCAGGAGGAAGAATTTTGACAGAGGGTAACTAGATAGAGGAGGATAGCTAGATCCTTGGAGAGGAAAAAGTTAATAAATTCTATCTTCCAATTACTGAAACAACCTTGGAAGCTAGCTGCTAAGAAACCTCTGTAAAACATCATTACTCACTGTACTTTTGCACATCTTATTTTCCTTCTGTGTCTCCACTTTTTTTAAAAACAAACTAACCCAATATTAATTTACCTGGGTTCTATTGAAATCTTTAGTAGCTGCACAAACAGCACGCCTGTTTTCATCTTCTTTTCGCTGTTGCTCCGTAGTCTTTTGGTCAAGTTCAATCCTATTCTTGTCATAAAGATCATCTAAATTAGATTAAAATTAAATTTAGTCAATATTCATGGACGTGATGTGCCATATGAGTAAGCCACACAGAGGGAGAGAGAGCACCTACAGATACAGTAAGCTGAATTACATAACTACTGCCCAATCCTACCACTGAAGCTTTCCATCTTGGAATTTCAGGTGACTCATGAAATCAGTTTATTATGTAACCTGTCTTGTCTTAACAGTCAGACAAAGTTAAAATGAAAAAGTATGTTAAGTATTGCAGAAAAAATGTTTCATGACAAGCTAGAAAAGGAAAAACCAGTATCACTTCATCTGCTCTAGACCAGTAAAGATTGGACAATTTGGCCTGATGAAGTAAACATACCACCTAGCATGCAAAACATGTTTTTTCAGAATGCTCTGATACTTCATTTGGGGTGTAAAACAGAAATGAAACCTAGGTAATACTACCATCATCACATGTCATTAAACATAGATTTCTTAAGTGAGATATTGAATACATTAGAGCTTGTCAAGTAAAAACTGCTACAGTATTTCTAAAACTTAATTATTGAATATACTAAAATACTGCTATGTCAAACTGACACAATATACCATATTTTTGTCAGATACATCAGAATTTCAGAAAAAGCAGATTAAAACCATAATAACTTCTTTTGTTACCTGCAAATTTTTGATCAGCTAATGCATTTTTCCAGTCTCTCTGCTGCTGAAGAGACCACTCTCTTAACTGCTCCTTTTGAAATTTCATCCTCTGATTGTAGTTTAAGTCTTCACCCATAAACTTCTGCAAGCCAGATACAGTACATCGAGGATCACTGTCTGAAAGTCGAGCAGGTCTATCCTTCTTTAGGGCTTGCGGATCAGACAGGTCAAATTCACGTCTTGTTTCTGGCTTCTGAAAATTCTTCTGAAATTCACCGATAGCCTTATTTATGTTTCTGATATCATTTTTCTGTCGTTCTTCTAACATACACATGATCTTGTCATTTTGCTTCATTTCATTAGCTAGAGAAAAATGAACACAATGAAAATACAACTCTTACAAGTGCATGTGTCATGGAAGTGCATATGTAAGATAGAAAATAAAATTCTGAAGGGGCATAAATAGCGTATGTGTCTTCAAACTTTTATACCTTAGGAAGGACTATTTGATCTATGACTACCAGCCCAGCAAACACTCTAACATTAGTAATACTTACTTACAAAATACTTTCAGTTTTTTTAGGTGTCAATTCTCTTATTAATGTTACAATGAAATATATGCATGTGGAACAAAGACAATAATAAATACTTATAGAACTATGAGGTTTCATTTGATTAAAACTTGCAGTAACACATGAAATGTACTGTATACCAATTCTTCCCCTTTACTCTTAGTTTACAGTTACAACTGAAATACATTAAAGTTGCTTATTACAAAACAAAAATCAGGCTCCCAATGAAAGGAATATAGATAGTTGTTTCATAGTCCCAATTATTTTTCTAATCATAGCACTAAAATAATTGGCTGGTACTAACAGTTTTCAAAGAGCTTAATAGCTCTTGCCCTTTTCACCAAAATGCTGTAATTGATTCAGTTTTAAAGAAAAACAAACAAATGACAAAAGAACCCTAGCCAAAACTAGCCATTTAAATATAATTCACAAGAAAAGATCATGTCCTCTGTTGCCAGACTACACATTGCTTCTGGCAGTTTCCTAGGAGTCAGAGTCTGACAGAATTGCCAGGAAAATCACAAGCAGCCTTAGCAGCACAGCATGGAAGTCAGCAGCTCCATTCTAGCTCTTCCTGAAACCCACAGAGAGCTCAGTCTGTGGGACGTTTTCACATGATACCACAGGAAAGCATTCCAAACACAAAGGGCCACAAAAGGTTTTGAGGTCAGAGGATGCAGCTGAAATATTTGTGTGGCTACGTGTTCTGACTCAGCAATGGCTTCTACTTACAGCTCTGCTGTACATGACTCATGCTTCTAGCAATAATAATATATCGAGGAATCTATAGAATCCATATATTCTATTGAAAAATGGCCAGACAGAACATGGGTTTACTCTACAAGAAAGCAATCAAACAAATTTGCCACTACTATTGAGAATAGAACAGTATTAAGTTTTTTTAAAATGCTCCCATAGCTTCAGGTCTCTAAATAATGCTATTTGTTGACATTTATTAAAAGAAAACACTGAAAATCCCAGCCTATTAGGAAATGTATACCAGTTTAATCATGTCAATATAAATCTTAAGATACTGAGGAAAACACATACTGTACCAATGCAAATGTATGAACATGCTATAAATAGGACTACACATTATAGTATTGTTTGTATGTCTGAATTTAGAGAAAAGCCTACAATTGTGCTTATATATATGTATCTTGATTGATAGATTTATATAGATAGAGCTATATAGGAAGATTCAAGGACATAGGCTCCATTTGGAAATAAATGTAGCAGTTTGGAATACACAAAGGGAAAAAGAAAGCAGGAAACAGATGGTAAATTACATTTAACTCTTCACAGAAATATAACAGTATCTATAAATATAACAGTATCTACGAATATACCCAGTTCTTCATTTCGTGCTTTTTCAGCTGCTTCTTGAATTTTCCTATCCTTGACCTGGGTATCCAATGCCTCTTTATCAACCTATTAAAACAACAAAAAAAAAGCAGCTCTTTAAGAGATACTATGTTTGAACAATTAAAGAGACACCTTGTCTAGCTACATTGATTCACAGTTGTACAAGATAGATATAAAACCACTACCAACACAGTGTATACACATCACTATTTAATATAGGTAATGTAAAAAGAAAATCCAGAAACAGCAATATTCTTGTTTATTTGCTTTGTTTTAATAATGATAGGTATATTCTTGCACCGAATCAGAACAAAACACCACATTTACATGATATATAGAGCTATAAATAGAAACATTTTAAGCTGCATTACACAGAATACGTTTCCCCCATTATAGCAGGCATTTTTACTTTTTCTTGTTGTTCTGCTTTAATTTATAAAGCAGATAAGTATTTTGACAGTTAAGATGACAGTAAGTTGTAATAGTTCAGATTTGAAAAAAGTATAGATGGTTCACTAAAAGTACACTGAAGAAATAATGGGGAATGGGAAGAAATTTTCCACTCATCTGATAGAGAGTAGGATTCATGTAGTTGCCAAAATGGAATATTGGGTGCCATTTGAGATACATGCAGACATCTGCAATGAGCTGACAGATACAACACATAATATTCATATCCCTGGAGAGTGGTAGCTGAGCAAGGCATAATACCCCAAGGCATATCACCAAATGGCAGCAGCCACCTACACTTTAGGCAAAAGAATCGGGTCCCATATTTGTTGACAGAAGGTGGCAAATTAATAGGTAGAAACCTGGACTTTTTTTTTTTTTAAACTGGTCAAGTCACTTAATATCTTTAAAAGATTTATCAAAAAACAACAATTCTTCAAGAATCTGGCAAACTATTTTGATATTCTTTGCCTAAAAACTATTCAGATCAAGACAGAAAGACCTAAACAGATCATGGCTGAAAATACACATTGTTAATGCTGTAAAGAACTACTGACTATATCAATCAGGCAAAGAGGTACATCTGTAAGCAAGGGTGAAACTGTAAAGAATTCTACAGGGTATCATTGTCCAAAACCAGTGGTGTCATGGGCATTACACATCAACTCATTTGGGAAATCAAGCTTTCAATGTAACTATAGGAAACATTAAGAGAACTTCAGTATGAGTCCATTAGTAGTTTTTGGCAATAATACAGCTAAGTCAATGTATTGACTTGTGTGCAAATTCAGTTACACTATCAGCTCTCTACCATTTTAACAGCTTTCACTTGACAGGAATACATCCCTAAAACAACCATTCCTAGTCACATAAAGCTACAGGTTTAACTTTCAAGCATTAAAATAACAAATCCCTTACTATGAACAGTCTGAAGCAGCTAATTTCTAATTTACTTCCATTTATGTATAATAGTTCATATATAAATGGAAAGTAGTATTTCATTTGGACTACTCATCTGAACTGTTTTGTTACTGAGGATAAATTCTTAAACCTATCTTTAAGAGCAGTATCTTACTTTTCCATTACTCAGATGAGGAAACAAATACAGAAGTTAAAGTAATAATAAAACTAGTAATAATCAAGAAAAAAAATTTTAAATCCTGGTTCCCATTCTGCTTTCCAGTCAGTATATTATCTCCATATTTTTAAACTACTCAATCCCTGCTTAAGGATTTGTGGTGTCCAAGTCAAATACTGCCTTGATTTTTTAATTTTGTCAGAGACAGCCGCTCAGCTAAACTGGTGAGAGGGAGAAAGCAAATAATCTAAACCCACATTGGAAATACTGATATAGTATATCTCTGTATAGATTTGTTGACTCTTCATGCTTTGGACTTGGCATAATTTCAAAGCACAAGAATAGCCCCTTCTGTCAGCAGTCATTGTTCAGCCAATGAATAAGGTACATTGAATGATGTTAATCAAATATTTACAAAATTCCTCCAATGGGCTCGCCTTCATTTTAGATGTTTGTCTCATGTAAATGGATCTATCAAAACCTGATAGTTCTGCGAAAGTATGAGAAAGACCTTCAGATGGCGTAGTTCAGTATTGCTCAGTACAATACACGGAGATATGCTGATTTATCATTAGCTGAGAACTTACATTTTACATTTAATTCTTAAGGCTCTAGAAAAGCCTTCTTGCAGAGAAATTATGTGTTTCCTGATGAAGAAAGTTGAACTCTCTTACTATACCCATCACATCTGTTAAAAAAGGTTATTGGCTCCTTCCACTTAAGTATATTGTTGGCTACTATATGCGTCGGGGTGCTGTATCACATGGACAGCCTGTGCTGTTCATGAAGTGGAAACTGCTACTTTTGCTATGCAACTAAGATGACTCTTGCGTAAGTCACAAGAATAAATCCAAGGTGCTGTCAGAGATAAAGTGAAGATACCCTTCCACTGACATGAGACACGTTTCAGTACCTGAGACAAGACGGATCAAATTGACATATGTTACAATTCTACCAGTCCAATGAAGTCAACAGACTGGAGTTATTTTCATCAATTCTAAATTTGGTTCTACGCTAGTTAATGCTATGGCGCTTATACATGATATATGCATCAGCATAGAGTACTCAAAAGACTTTACAAGCAAAATTTAAACTTATTTCACCTCGCAGCACACTCCCTCCATGCACACACATGGAGTCTTAACATGGGCCTTTGGACACATTACAGGAAGATTAAATGAACTACTGCATGCAAAATTTAAATAGGTATAAAATACAACATAATTTCCTGACATTCAGGGTGCAAACTACATAGATGACTCTAGACAAAACCCACCAGGCTGAAGCTATCATCCCCACAGACTAAAGGGCATTCACATTCTGACATCCACCCCAAGAAAAATGAGACATATCAATTAAATCCATACACGTAAACATGGCCTGATGGATCTGTCATATTTTGCCTGATGCAAAAGAGGGACCAGCTGCAGGACCCCTTCCAACAATAAACCTCCCTCAGATTGTCGCTTCTAGTCAGAATCAAGCAGATGAGGAAAGTATCAGCAGAGCAGAGAGGTAAAAAACACGTATTCATTTAACGCCACATTGCGCAAGCTGTCTCTGCAGGTTCTGGCTTACCCCAAAGCAAAGCGTACTAGATTAAGTTAAACTCCTAGATAGACATTGATCTTTTTTTCGTGTTAAGGAAGAATGAAATCTTGCCCTCGAACCCTACAGCAGGGAAGGCACAAATCCCCCTCACGCTCCCTCGGAAACCCACACTCCCCAGGGACGGCTGCCAACACCAACTGTTCATGATACCCAGAGACTCTCAACTCGCTTTACACCACCAACTTCTCAAAAGCGCCCCTGCCCTCCAAAGGACGCAACATGGCGGCGTCCCCCCGCCACCTGGAACCGCGCGCGCCCGCACACGCTCACGAGGCGCGCGCTCCCCGCAGCCGTTGGGCGGGCCGGCTGCCTCCCGCCCCCGCCTCTGCCCCGCCCTAAGGGTCGCCCCCCGCTTGAGACCGGTCTCCTCAGAACACCTGGGGGCCGGGGGCCGGCGCCATCCCTTCCCGCCGCGCCCTCACCCCTATGGTGCGGACTCGCGCGTTGAAGATGCGGCTCTGCCGCTGCAGCTCCCGCTGCCGCCGCCGCTCCAGGGCGGCAGCCTCCTGCAGCTCCCGCTGCCGCCCCAGCCCGCTCATGGCCCGCCAAGCGGGGAACCGGCCGCCGGGGCTGGCCGGGAGGGGAGCGGAGCGGAGCGGAGCGGGGGTAAGGGCTGCCGGCCGGCAGAACAACACGCGGCGTCGCCATGGGAACGGCAGCTCCGCCCCCCCTTCCTCATTTACCCCGCCCCCTCCGCGCGCGCGCGCCGCCCCAGCGTGGCGAGGGCGCGTGGCCGCAAGGCGCGAGGCGGGCAGGCGGGCGGCGGGGGAGGGGCGCGGGCCGGGGGAGTTTTCCCCAACCCCGGGAGGCAAAACAGTAAAAGATACTCGTGGGTTACTTGAATCTTGGCGGCGGGGAGAAGGAAGTTCATGGTCTGACGGTGTCGGCTCCTGCTTGCCCACTGCTGCGGGGATGGGTTACCTGAAGCTGCTGGTGATGAAGGATTTCAAGTCGTGGCGTGGGGAGCAGGTTATCGGCCCCTTCATGAGGTTCAACTGCATCATCGGGCCCAATGGATCAGGTAGCAGGCTGGGGGGGGGGGGGGGGGGGTCGGTGTGTGTGCTCAGCAGGCTGTTGGCCCCACTTCTCCGCTACAGCTGTCGGGTTTGGGGTTTCAGTTTTGGGGTCTTGGCCGGGTCTTTTCTGTGAAGGCCCCAGGCCTGACGGGGAGGAAGCAGCAGCGGTGCAGGCCTGGGAATAGGGCCAGCATGGCTGCACTGAATGGGGGAGGGTGGTGGTAGCTTGCCTGTGGAGGAGTAGGGTTGCAGGGCTTTGTGGAGGGGAAGTAAAGATTCGTGGGCCTGCTTAAAATCTCTTCATGTGCACCTGAGGAGATGGCAGCAGAAGCAAAGTTTTGGAGGCTCCTCATCTGCCATTGCTCCTTTAACTGGAAGTACAGATTTTTCCAGCACAGAAGGACAGAGGTGGAGGGCTTGAAGGAATTTCCATTTCTAGTTGTCTTATCTTTCCAGCCCTTGTAGAATGAGTGCTTTGCAAACAGGACACCTCGCCTTTGCCACTCCAGTTTGTAGCTCAGCTTACTAAGGTCACATCAAGATGTTTTTACTTCAATACCTGGGTTGTAAACTGTAGCAACGGAAAGCTGCTTCTTGATTTGAGTCTGTGGCCTTTGCCATATGAGTAAATGCCTCTGGGAAAGAGGTGGTAGCTTTGTGGGGTGCCAATTGCTTTGTAGTTTAGCCCGCAAGAGCTTTCGTTTGTAGATGTGACTCCACGTTGTTATCCTGTGGGTGCTGCAACTTTCTAAAATGTGATTCACTTCTTCTGAAAGTTCCATTCAACAAATGTCATTTTATCTTTTATTTGCCAGAGAACAATATGATAGGAGGTGAGGGCTGTCCTAACAAAGAGCCACAAGGATGGGCTTAGCATTTGGTCTTAGTTTCGGTCTTAGTTTCCTCAGTCTGTTAATGATTTAGTTTATGATTTAGATTTTTAGATCCTGTTGTTTCTTCGCTTATCTAATTGAAGTGAGATCTGTGAATGTAAATAACTATTATTTAGCATTATTATCCTGTTCTTAATCATCCTATACCCACTGTTCTGTATTGGAAAGTCTAAAAATTATCGATACTTTTTCCAGGTACTCTTCCAGTTAAATCTGAATACATTTTATAGGTGAATCTGGGGAGAAGAATTGTAACTATTGTGTAATCTCTGAATTGAGTTTTTTATTTATCTGTTTTCCCACTAGTATTCTTCCTTTTCTGATATTTTGGAGAATAAGTCCAAATATTGCCAAAGTAGCAAGGTTGAAGGCAGAAAATAATTAAGCTGTCAATGCTCAAGACTAAAGGGGAAAAACAAAAAGAGGATTCAATGAAGAGAATTTTTGTCTAAGGAGTGTGATCAGAGAACTTTATTGCTGTGGTGATTGGATCTGGGAAAGTACTTGTGTTCTTTAGAACACTGGAGTTCTAGTGGAAAAGTTCTAGTTATATGATAGGGTGCTTATTCAGCAAACCTAACTGATTGCATTATATAAAGGAAATGACCGAGTAAGGATTATGATGTTGCTTGCTCAGTTTAAGTAATGACCTCTAGAGATTCACATGTAAGAAAAATTTGTTCAGCAAGGCTGGACAAATAACAAACCGGTTTTGTGATGATTTTTATTACAGACAGGCTTATCTGCTGCCAGTGTGTTACGTTTTAGAAAAAAATTATTTATTATGTACAATATTTTTTCCTCAATGAAATATAGAATTAAAAATAGAATTAATAAAGATCTTTGCATTTATGTATATGTCTCTTAGTTAATTGTTAATCAAATGCATCCCTTCATTTCTGCCATGTCAAAGCAATTTTTTTTTTTTTTTTTAAAGGAAAATCTAACATAATGGATGCTGTTAGTTTTGTGATGTGTGAAAAGATAGCTAATTTGCGAGTTAAAAGTATCAGAGAACTTATTCATGGAGCACATGTTGGAAAACCGGTTTCTTCTACAGCTAGTGTAAAGATAGTATATTGCGAAGATGATGGGGAAGAAAAAACATTTTCAAGAAATATTCGTGGTACGTAGAAGATTCTGTTGCATGTACTTTCTGTTGCCTGATTAATAAAAAACGGAGACCGGGAATATTCAACTTGGAATTTCAGGTGCCTAATATTCTTTCGTATTTGGGTGGATTAAGCCCACAAGTATTGCAATACTTCTTATAGTCCTTCAGTAGCATTTTGATAGCCAAGTGTTAAAATTGAAAAAACATACTGAGGCAAAGTTAAAAATTAAACAAGTGATTAATATATGTTCTTTGCTTCATGCTTCGATCTGTAGATTTTCACTTGGAATATGTAGATGGTGTAGGCTCTAGAAAATGGGGTCTGATACCTTGCTGCAGGCAGGAGCACTTATGCATCTGTCAATACCTTTTGGAAGTATTGCAACTAGAATTTTCATACAGAAAAATTATTGAAATGACTAAGGGAATAATTGAAATCTATTTTCTTCTTTGAGGAAATTGCTCAGTTAATTATTCCACTAGTTTTGTTCTTTCCCTATGGATTTTGTGGTTTAGCCATTTTATAGTATTCTTTTTCTTTCCTCCTTTAGGTAGTTGTTCTGAATTTCTTTTCAATGATAAATCTGTCAGCCGATCTACTTACATATCTGAGCTTGAAAAAATAGGCATACTTGTCAAAGCTAGGAATTGTCTTATTTTCCAGGTGAGCATTTAAGGTACTTCATCAACAATATAAAAGCTTCTGAAATTCTTTCATAGGAATACAGTGTTACCTATTTGAACAAAAAGAGGGCACCTTTAGCTAATTTCAAGCCAATACATTTTTTTTTCCTGACCTCAGCCAAGAATTACAAGACTGCCAAATAGAAATAATGGGTTTTGTGTGTACATGACTGCACTGGTAAGAAAGAAGCTAATCTGGAAGAAATTGAGTACTTGTGTTATTCAGAGTATATAAGAAAATGTGGGTCTCTATTTATAAATGTTTAGTGTGTTAAATTCCAGGAGTGTCAGGAAAAGATAATTTCATCTTAAAACACTCCTATTAGTCAAGATGCATGAAAATTTGTAGGATTTTTTGTTAAGGTTGAGGAACTGAAAATCCTACGGGGTTATTAGTTCACAAATATTTAATGATATAAGTCAGAAATAATCATGTATTTATGATGAATATATTTCACAGGATTGTCTTCCTTACAGTTGCTGAGGAAAATTCCCAAGGAAGAACTGTTTTTTCCCTTTTATAGAAACGCTGTATATGGATTCTTGTTGTGATAATAGTTTCTTTGATGAGGGCATTTGCCCACCATACAAGTAGCATAAACTTATTTCCTACACTTTAGTGAAAATGGTAATTCCTTCAGATCAGTGAAGATTTGAGCTGCTAATGCATGGACAAAAACTCTGTGCCCATTAACTCTGGGAGTTACGTAATCTCCTGGTGCACTGATTTGAGCTGTCTTGCTTTTGAAATATGAGGGAGGGATTGTTGGTTTATTTTGCATTGAAAATGAGTTTCGGTTCCTTTAAAGAGACTAACGATTTAATTTTGTCATTCTGATACTGCTCAGTGATTTGTGCAGGTTGATTTAGTTTGAAGGTTTTTTTCGTAGACTGTATCTGACATTCTAAAATTTTTAGTGATGTCATTTAATTAGGTGAGGTGGCTAGGTGATACTCCTTTTGGTACTAAACCTTTGCTTGGGTATGAATCTAAAAGTATTTCCATCCAGTGCTGTTAACCATATATCTCTCTCTCAGGAGATAAATCTGTACTATATTCTCTTAGAGAAGAAATTCATCATTAGACAACATAATGATCTACAGTGCTGCTTTTTTTTTTTTTTCAATTTTGTTTTAGGGAACAGTGGAATCAATTGCAATGAAGAAGCCAAAGGAGAGAACTCAACTTTTTGAACAAATCAGTAATTCATGGGAATATGCTGAAGACTATGAACGAAAAAAGAAGAAAATGCAGCAAGCAGAAGAGGATGCACAGTTTAATTATAACAAGAAAAAAAGTGTTGCAGCAGAACGGAAACAAGCAAAGATAGAGAAAGAGGAGGTAACTCAAAGTTATTCCTCTTTTGCATGTTAAAATCTCAGATTTTTGCATCTTTTTATGAACTTAAATACAGGTTTTCTTAAAAAAACCTGTTGTTTTTCATCTAGTATGTTTTTCAGTATGGTATAATATATAATAATTTAGTATAATGTGAAAGGATAGAGGACTACATATAATATCTAAATAAATGGAAGTGTAGATTTACCAGTGTAATTAATTTAAGTGTTGACTTACATGTTTAAGTTTTATGATTAGTGCACATTACTGGAATTATAGCTACTGGTACATCATCTGACATCACTTTGGACTTGAAATTAGACTGCTAGTGATTAAAAATCCTTTTTATAAACCATAAATAAAACTTTAATGTTGGTAGGCAGATCATTACCAGATGCTCCTCAAGGAACTGGATGAAGAAAGGATACAGCTGAAGCTTTTCCGGCTTTATCACAATGAAAAAAACATTGACTTTCTGAAGCAAAGTTTGGATGAAAAGAATATGGAGGCTAGTATCAAGAAAGATTCTCTTTCTACAGCAGAAGATGCATTTAGAGCCAAGAAAAAAGTGCTTGGTGTACAAAACAGGGACCAACAGCACATGGAAAGAGAAATGAAGTAGGTTTTCCAATGAGATTCTCTGATAGTTGAGTTAAAGCATAGTCTGCACTGGGAATTGCCTGGCAGGCATGCATTTCCTGTTAAAGCAGTTGGGTGATATCCCAAAGCTATGGAAGTCAGTTTGTAGCAGTTAAAGTAGTATCTAGACATTGATTTCACCTCCACCACGATGCCCTGGTTGTCAGTGATTTAATTATATAAATAGAATCATAGAATTGTTTAGGTTGGAAAAGACCTTTAAGATCATCCAGTCCAACCATTAACCTAACATTACCAAGTCCATCACTAAACCAGTTAAGGGTAGAGTAGCAATTTCATGTTTCCTGGCTCAGTGGCTGGATTATTTATAATGAAAGTAAAAACTAGGAATCATTAAGATTGGAAAGGATCTCTAAGATCATCAGTCCAATCATCAACCCAACACCCCCGTGCCCACTAAACCATGTCCCAAAGTGCCACGTCTACATGGTTTTTGAACACTTCCAGGGATGGTGACTCCACCACCTCTCTGGGCAGCCTGTTCCAATGCTTGACCACTCTTTCCGTGAATAAATTTTTCCTAATATGCAATCTAAACCTCCCCTGGCGCAGCTTTAGCCCATTTCCTCTCGTCCTATCACTACCTACTTGGGAGAAGAGACCAACACCCACCTCGCTACGACCTCCTTTCAGGTAGCTGTAGAGAGCGATAAGGTCTCCCCTCAGCCTCCTCTTCTCCAGACTAAACAACCCCAGTTCCCTCAGCCACTCCTCATAAGACCTGTGCTGCAGACCCTTCACCAGCTTCATTGCCCTTCTCTGAACACACTCCAGCACCTCAATGTCCTTCTTGTATTGAGGGGCCCAAAACTGGACACAGTATTCCAGGTGTGGCCTCACCAGTGCCGAGTACAGGGGGACAATCACCTGTTTGCTGTTGAATTTTTTAGAAGGTTATGCTTCACCTCTTAAAATGCTATTTTCAGTAGATATAAAAAAAAAAAAAAAATCACCTGTGGGTATGTAACCTTGCAGTTGACAACTGATAGTTTGCATGTGTCGTTGGGAGGGGGTTGTTTTTCTTTTGGTGTGGTTTTGGATTTGTTTTGTGGTCGTTGGTTGGGTGGGGTTTTTGTTTGGTTTGGGTTTGGTTAGTTGGGTGGGTTTTGTTTTGTTTGTTTTTTTTTTTAGGACTCTGGAAGCGTCGCTGATTCAGCAGAGACAACTCTATATAAAAGCAAAGGAAAACACTTCCTACCAAATCAAGAAAGTAGAAATGTCTAAAAAATCTCTAAGGGACAAGGAGAAATCCTGTGATAAGGAAAAGCAGAACATAAAAGAACTAGAGAGAGAATTGGATGATATTGAGAAGGCATGGAGAGCATTTGAGAAGAAAACTGAAGAGGAGTTATTGCAGAGAGCAACACGTATTGAACTGGAAGAAAGTCAGGTGAATTGAGAGGTCGAAAACTATTGTTTGCTAGTGAAGTGCAAAAATCCCCACCAATGATGGAGAAACCATTGTTTCACCAGTAACCTGTAATTTCTAATGGTCTTTTGGCTGTTGAGCTGAAACAAAAACAGAATTATAACTTTTATTTAGAGACCTTTTCATTAGATGAAGAGAAATGATGGTGCAGCCTCTTGGGGAAGTGGGCTGTCTCCCTTCTGGGGGGAGGGGAATCAGATCTCACGTAAGTGCCAGATGTTGAACACTTCTAAATTGCACAGAGATTTAGAAATTTACCATTGTGAAATTGGAAATGGTAAGTATCTCTCATGAGGTGTGAAGTGCACCTTCTGAGCAATGTGAGAAGATACCTTATTAGAGGAAGCAGTGAATTTTCAGTGAACAAGAAGTTGAAAAGAATTTGATGGAAACTTCAGAAGGGTTGTACACAGGGACTGTCATCGGTGGATTAGGATTATAGCTACATGTAATTTTCCATAGTTAGGTTGTTCTCTTTGGTTTGGGTTTTTTTTTTTTTCCCCTTCTTCATGGAAGTCCACATGGAACATTGTGGGAGGGTAGGATAGAAAACATCCAGTAGGGTCTCAGGGTGAGAGGGTAATTTTTGAGAAATGGCTTATCAGCTGAGGTACAGAAATATGTCTTCAATTAGGAAAAAACAAGATGACACCAAAAATGCAGACAAGACTTGGTAGCATATGTACCATTTACTGTCAGAATCTAAAACAGGTAGCTGACTTGTGAGCTACTTTAAGTTGTTTAGAAGGAAAGGACTGCATCACTTTACACTGAATTCACATTTCTTTGCAACCATATGGCCAGAGACACTTAAGTGCTAGCTGCTTTTCTCCTCTGTCTCTTCCTTAAAATAGTGTATGATCAATTAATGGAGAACCTGCAGGGTTGTTCTTTTAGTTTACGAGTCTTCCTACTGTGCACTTTAGAGGCGTTTGGTCAGTTAGTCATAACTTTGCAGAATTGTTTAAAATGTTGTTTTATATGTTCACCTAAAAAAAAAAAATCTGATAACGTGAGAATGCTGTAATTATAAATACCAAAACGTGCACTAATTTTGGGCTGTGCAAAAACTTCCTGTTAACCTTAAGATTAACCATGAAGTGCTGTAAACTTTATAAACTTTCCTGAAAAATAAGTCATTAGAAGTCTAAAACAAGACTGTAGGCAAGAACTATTAAGTGTAAGCTGTGGCTTGAATCTTTCTCTAATGAAATGTAACTTCTGATAATGTAATTAGTAGCTAGAAAGGTCTTCTGGAGAATTGGGTGGTTTTCATTATCTTAATTATGATAAAGTAGCAATTACTAATTGCGGCTGTAACAACAGGAGTCTTCCCACTTTCAGTGGAGTGAATTTTTTTTTTTAATGTTATTTCTCCAGTTGGAGCGCTATAAAGAGCTAAAGGAGATAGCGAGAAAGAAAGTAGCTACCCTGACCCAGCAGCTAGAAAAACTTCGTTGGGAGGAAAAAGGAGATCAAGAAAGGCTGAAACTTAATCGGAGGAAGAAAAAAGAAGTTGAGGTATTTGTATCAAGCTAGAATTGATGTTTTAAGGAGAAGAATGTTTCTCTACCCCTCCCTCTGGTATAGATGTCTACGCAAATGTGTTAAATGCTTTGACATCAACAAATCCTCAGCAAAGGAGGTACATTGCAAGCGTTAGTTCAGTTTTCATATTGCAACAGGTTTAGCAAAATGGCTTCTAAATTTGTTCAGAGAATGGTTGCGTGGGCCCACAATGAGGATTTGGTTTTGAAAGCTTTGGCTCTAGTATTTTACAGTTACTCAGAACATATGCTTAACTGTAATCTGTTCCTGTTTTTATAAGTGTAGTTTTTCTTTTTGAGATGTCCTACAGCTGTTGTATATCAGTATGGTACTCACACCCTTTAGAGGTTCATTTTGATCACAGCTACCTTTTTGTTGAGGTGTTTTTAAGGTCAGTTGTGTGTATTAGTGTGTTGTAGCTGGAAAAAAATCTCCTTGGTGTCCACTCTTCCATTGCACTTAAGAGGCAGGGTGTTTGATATGAATACAAGTCATTGTTGTCATTTTGTTTCTGGTTTCTTTTATCATTGCAGATCTAAACATGTAATAATAAGATACCTACATTTTTCACTGTGACTTGGTCACCATGCCTGATGTTCTCTTCTAGAAAAATTATTTCCCAACTCATTGTTAACTTCACATGATGCTTCTGATAGAAGTGGAAAGGACAGAAGCTCAGCTGACAATCTGTCTTTTGCTAAAACCTTGTCCTATTAGGTGTTTTGGTTTTTTACCTTTCTTTCCCTCTAACTATGCTAATCTTGTAGTTTTGTTGTCTACTAAGAAGTTAGAGAGGCAACATGCATTTCTTCACCATTTAGTTACGGAGTCAAGGTTTGGAGAAGCCTCTTTATGTTCAGAAAACTTGTAAAGTCTCATCTGATGGATTCTTCAGTTCCAGAGTTCCTAACACCTCATTCTTGTACATATAAACTTGCTTGTATGGAAAAGCCTGTGTTTTACTGTGTATCTATAAGGATGTAAAGCCATCCTTGCCATGATACCTAAGTTAATACTTGTACATCCAGTTGCTCTTGATACAATACTACTTTTTCTTTTTGAAGTACTAGTTACCAGGAAAACCTAGTTAGTATCTAAAAGTAAAATAAATCCTATTGCTTGTGCTTCTAAAACTCTGCAAGTCATTGTACTGTTGAGAAGGAAATAAGGGATACTTGAGAGTTCATAAAATGCATGTCTGACCATTCAGAGTTGGCATTACTTATCTGTACTACTGACACTTGGTGATCACTCCTCACAGTTCAGCATGTATGTCACCACATCTGGCATGCTTTGTGCAGTTCTGGGCTCCCCAGTACAGGAAAGATACTGGCATGCTGGAGTGAGTCCAGCAGAGGGCCACCAAGATGGCTGGGGCTGGATCACCTGGCTTATGAGGAGATGCTGAGAGAACTGGATCTGTTCAGCCTGGAGAAGGAGGGGTGACTGGGAGACCTTATTGCTGTCTGCAGAGTTACCTAATGGGAGGGCACGAATAAGATAGAGCCACACTCTTTCTCAAGGTGCAGAGTGATAGGATGGGAGACAACAGGCACAACTTAGAACGCGGGAAATTCTGAATAGCTATTAGGTAAACTATTTAATCTCAAGGATAGTCAAACATTGAAGCGGGTGCGCAAAGAGGTTGTGGACTCTCCATCCCTAGATGTATTCAATACCTAGAGGTATTCAAAAGGTCACAAGGATTTCAGAAGTTAAATTAAGGCTTAATAAAATGTGTAGGTAACAACATTTTTTTTTCCTTCCATTTGCTTTAGTTAATGTCTTTTTATTCAACTTGAGTGATTGAAAATACTTACTTCACTGCTGGTTTGCTTTTTAATACGATTTTGCATCGGGTTGGAACTGCTATGTCAACTTCTTCATGTGTCCTTCTTAGGAAAAAGCATCTATTAATCTCAGGCCAAGAAAAGTACCTTTTTTGTTTTAACACCTATAATTTACTAACTCTGTGTTTAAAGTTGTTTTAATTGATGGCGTCATGATTCTCTGTGCTGAAGAGGCTTTCTCTCAATGGTAGCCGAACATGAAAAATCCAGTAATGGCCTTGATAAAATACTTTCCCTTTGTTATTCATGGTGCAATTTGGCATCTGCTATTGGAAAAGGGATGGTATTACTTCAGCATGAAATACCAACAAGGAAGAAAAGATCTGTCTCAGTACTTGTTCTGAATTAAGAGTTTTGTATCTTGCTATGAAACTGTTGTTCTCTTCTGGTTTGTTTTTAACACATTCTATTTGTGATTGCATAGGAAAACATAAAACACATTGTGGAACAGATTGAAGAGCATAAAAAAAGAATAGAGAAGTTGGAAGAATATGTCAAGATATGCACGTATGTTTAAAAAATTAAAATCTAATTGGATTTCTGGCGTATATTTTCAAATTAATGCAGCAGGTTTCTTATTCTTTCTAATCCTTTTCTATTCTTTAAAATTTAAATAAGAATTCGAGTTCTTACTAATTCTAATTAATATTTCAGTTACTTAAGCTGTCAAAACAGCAAGTATGATGACTCATTCATATTTTGTTTGAAACCAGTTTTATAATTGTTTCTGATTTCTTGTAGGTGTGCAAATTACATCACTACGGGTAGGGTTTGGGGTTATTAGTGTACAAATCCTGAGCCAGAGAACAGAGCAGTTATGTAGTTGTGCTGCTCTAGAAAGCATTAATATTTACGTTGTGTATTAGGAGCACAGCTCAGTTCTTGCTTCCTGGGTCTTGTCTTCTACCTGATTTTCACTCTTTGTTGAATAAGGTATATAAGCCTTTCACTGAGCAACCTGAACTAACTTTGACATTAGCCTGTGTTTTGTGCAGGAGGTCAGGGTAGGTGGTCTCCAGAGATTTTTTTTCCCAACCTGTCTTTTCCTTTGCATCTGTAATGTGTGCTTTGGCTTAAGGCTGTCTGTGAACTGAACAAAGTTGTGCCATAAAGAGGGAGCGGCAGACCCATTGTGATTGGTGTGATGCAAAATTATTTTAATTAAGTAGTTGCAGTAGAGTGTGGTAGAGCCTTAGTGATTTTGGTAAGTGTGTAAAATGAGTAATAATTTTGCATGAGAATTCTCAGTCCTTCTTAGTTTTACAATATCAGACCTCTTATTGATAGAAGATAAAACAGCGTGGTTGCGTTGTTACATAGGCAAAAACTCTCACTTGAACTAAATTTTGAAACCTTAGAAATAGCTTATAGTATAGAATGCAACTTGTATAAAAAGTAGCTTGTTATAGATACTTAAAGTCTTTCATGATTTTCATAGTCTGGCCACAGAATGACTTCAATTTTATAAGCTAAAAATCTTGTATAAATGAAATAGTAAATTGCTTTCCTATTTTTACTTCTGTTCAAAGTGAATCATTAACAGAGAAAAAACAGCAAGAGGAAGTGCTAACTAAGGAAATTGAAAATTCAACAATACGAATGGCTGAAGTGAATGAAGAATTGAGCAAAATAGTTGGTGAACTGCAGAATGCCAAAATTGATTACCATGAAGGAAGGCGTCAGCAAATGAGAGCAGAGATCCTGGAAAGTCTCAAAAGACTATATCCGGATTCTGTGGTAATTGAATGGCCTCATTTAAATGCCTTATTTTAGAATTAAGATTTAAGAGTTCTGCCTTAGACTGAGTAAGCAGCTAGAGTAAATTGGACTGTCTTGAATATTCTTCTAAACTATGCTTGTTTGAGTGTACTTGGTGAAATAGCATTACTGAAAGAATGGTAGCATATACTGTCATTATTTGTCACAGTTTGCAGAAATAGACAGATTACTGCTTGTGTGATTTTTGTGGTGTTTCATTTATTTCTTTTTTCTTTTTGGTTTTGTTTTCTTCTGTCAAACATGTTTTTGACTTACTTATTTTGAACAAATGAATGGGAAGGTTAGCTGTGAGACCATTCATTCCAGAAAGAATACTTCTTCCAAAGGACAATTTTGCTTAGGTACAAGAGACTTTTATGTTACCAGATGGTCTGTCCTTGCTTATCAGTTACCATGTTTTACTTAAATTACTCTTCAGTAATGCCATTAAGTGTTTTGTGTATTGATTCTGAATTGTCAGCAGACATTGATTGTTTTATGAGGCATATTTACACTTTTTATTGACACTTAAAAATGTTTAGTCCAACATTGGAAGCTATTCCAAATAAGAACTTTTTAATAAATCTAATCAATTGAATAGTTGGTCTCTGAGTATGTCTCAGTATAATCAATCCTTTTTGATACACAGTTGAGATGTACAAGCTGCGAATTTTTTTTTTTTTTAATGTTGGGAAGGTGACATGTCTCTGCTTTTCTAGTGCTGCCGTAAGAATATTAAAAAAAAAAAATATTTTCAGTTGTTCTTTGCTTCTTTGTCTTTTGCAAAACCAGATTAAAATCTGGCAAATCTCAGAATTTTTTTATCCATGTTAACAAGACGTTCCAAAAAAATCAAAAAGATGATTGGCATACCTGTTTTTGCTCACTCTTTGCATTGTATCCCCATTTGAAAAGAACTGGATCAGACTGGCAATACCTTCCTGGCTTAAGGGGGAGCTGATGTTCAGGATCTTCTCTGTCATTTTTCCTTCAGGAGCTGCAAATTTAAGAATATTTACACATGTGATGGCTTCTAACAAATAAAAGCTAGATGTCGAACTGGTTACATGAACTGTCCAGTTACAGACATCTTAACAGTATCTGCTTCAGTTACCTTTGTTCCTGCAATAGTTTTCCCAACACCAGCATATGAGGCAACAGAGTTGCTTCTGAGTTGCTCCTTACACTCTGGTGTACTAATTCCAGGTGACTGAACATGATCTAAATTAAAGTCTCGGGATGGAAGGGTCATGACACGTTTCATGTTCTGGTCCACTAAGTACTCAGGCAGAACTGGAGGAAATCTTGGTGTTGGTCTTCTGGATTTCATAGGCAAAAAATGGTGTGCTGCTTCTAAATATCTAGTTCTTACATCCGTTTTAAAGCTTCTGTTCTTCTGTTTAAACATTCTTGTAATGGTTGGTGAACATTCCAGGTACTGAAATAGCCATGCAGTAATGTGATTCCACTATATGAGTGATGTGTGCATTTTCATGTATTTGTCTGATCAACAAAGTGAATTTTGCAGCTGATTACAGTTTTTACAGTTTAATTTTCAAAACAACATTCCTGCATTGGTAGTTTTAATTGGCAAGATTGCTATTGTTAGAGATTCAGTTGGGCTGTCAATATTTGTTTTCACAGAAATCTGGCATTCCATCTGGACTTAAATGCCTGTGTCTGAAAGTATATAATCCTCTGTATAGTTTTGCATGTCTGAAACGCTACATGTCTGATCTGCAGATAGAAACATCCAAGTAGATGACACCATGTGAGAAAACCAGGAAACTAAATAAAGACCTTTGTGGTTTGGGTATTATCCTTGCTTCAACTGTTTTTCAGAAAAGGGAAAACATTTGTCAACAGAAGGGTAGGAAAGTTCATCATAGTAGGCCATGATTTGATCTACTGGAAATTATCTCAGTTATATCATTCATGAGACAATACTGTGAATGACCTATCACATACGACTCTTGCCAGTTGTCTTCCTGTTCTCATTTGTTTAAATTTGATAAGGATAAAACTGTAGATATGCAAGAGGAGACAAGTAGTTATATGTCAACAAGCAGAAAGATTGTTCTTGCATGAAGTCACAGGTTATAATGTTCAGAATTTGTACTAGTAGCCTTAATCATTCAGGGAAACCTCAACTGTAGCTATAATTACAGAAGTGGAAAGGAAGATCTTTAGGGAGCCTGTACAGCAGAGAACTAATTAGTTTTATCTGTGGAGGTGTTATTTCAATGTATGGCAAAACAGGCTTGATTGTTTGGACTATGCAATACAAGAAAAGCGGTTTTTATTCTTTTCATGCTACTAAAGTAAGCAGAAACTTCTTTTTTGGGTTGAAACTAGAACAGTGCCTCTCCTGCTACCATTTTCCAGTTAACAGTTCTATTTATTTTTTATTGTCATTCAAAGATCTTATTGTGTGTTAGATTCTTTCTTTCTCTCCAAAAAAGATCCTTAGCTAACTTTGCTATTGTCACTCTCTTGTGCTTCTAGAAGTGTGTGCTGGAGATTCTGAGTAAAACATTTTGATATGTAACTGTAACCTCAGGGAAAAAAAATAAATCCCTTCAGATTTTGAAAGCATACTTTGCAATTTGGATTGATGATGGCTACAGTTTCTATTCTTTCCGATGTACAGCCATTGTAAGAGATTGCAGCTGGCAGATAACAGATTTTCCTCTTACTACTTAAGTATCTTGTATGCAGAAGTATTATTTAATATCTAAAGTAACATATTAATATTTCTCTATATTTTTATCTTCAGTTTGGAAGACTGCTTGACCTGTGTCATCCTATTCATAAAAAATACCAGCTTGCTGTTACCAAGGTATTCAGCAAATACATGACTGCTATTGTTGTTGCCACTGAAAAAACAGCAAGAGATTGCATTCGGTTCCTAAAACAAGAACGAGCTGAACCTGAAACTTTTCTTGCTTTGGATTACCTTGATGTAAGTACATTTTTGTTTTTCCTGTCATCAGCAAGTTAATACACTTGTAAATCTTAATATTAGCTCGTTTAAGCTTGACTAAAATAGGCTTAAGTGTTAAGGCAAGGCACTTATGAGGTAAACTTCATGAGGTTCCTGTCAGCCCATTTCTCCAGCCTGCTGAGGTCCCTCTGGATGGCAGCATAACCATTTGGCATATGAGCCATTCCTCCCAGTTTTGTGTTTTCAGCAAAAATTGCTGAGGGTACATTCTCTCCCATCATCCAGATAATTAATGATGATGTTAAACAGGATTGGTCCCAGTATTGACATGGCTAGTTACTGGCCTCCAACTGGACTTTGTGCCACCAATCACCACCGTGTGGGCCTGTCTGTTCAGCTAGTTTTCAGTCCACCTCACTGTCTGTTCAGCCAGCCCATATTTCATCAGCTCCTCTATGAGGATCTTATGGGAGACAGTGTTGAAAGATTTACTGAAGTCTAGGTAGGCAATATCCACTGCTCTGCCCTCGTCTACCAGGCCAGTCATTTCATTGTAGAAGGCTATCAGGTTGGTCAAGCATGACCAACTTGGTGAATCCATGCTGACTACTCCTCCAAGGCTTTCCTGTCATTCATGTGCCTGGAAATGGTTTCTAGGATTAGTTGCTCCGTCACCTTCCCAGGGATCAAGGTGAGGCTGACTGTCCTGTAGTTCCTTGGGTCCTCTTTCTTGCCCTGCTCTTGTCACGCAGGAGTGACACTTGTTTTTCTCTAGTCCTTAGGCACCTCTTTCAGTTGCTGTGATTATTCAAAGATTATTGAGAGGGGCCTTGCAATGACATCAGCTAGCTCTGTCAGCACTGGTGGTTGCAGTGCATCAGGGGCCATGCATTTATGTATGTCCAGTCTGCTTAAGCATTCCCTGACCTGATCCCCTTCCATCAAGGGTATGTCTTCCTTGTTCCACACTCTTCCCCTGGTCTCTGGAACCCAGGATTCCTGGAGGCTAGTCTTGCTAGTAAAGACTGAGGTGAAGGAGGAGTTCAGTACCTCAGTCTCTTCCATATCCTGTCTCACCACATCCCCTGCCTCATTCAGCAGCAGGCCCACATTTTCCCTGGTCTTCCTTTTGTCACCTATGTACTTACAGAAGCCATTTTTTTGACGTCCCTTGCCAGATTCAATTCTAGTTGGGCTTTGGCTTTCCTAACCCCATATCTGCATGCTTGGGCAGTGCCTCTGTATTCCTCCCAGGTTACCTGTCCCTGCCTCTACCTTCTGTATGCTTCCTTTTTGTGTTTGAGTTTTGCCAGGAGCTCCTTGTTTATCCATGCAGGCCTCCTGACATTTTTGCCTGACTTCCTGCTCATTAGGATATTAGCTCTTAAGGCTGGAGGAGGTGATCCTTGAATATTAACCACCATTCTTGGGCCCCTCCACTCTGGGGCCTTATCCCATGGGACTCTGCTGAGCAGATGTTTGAAGAGGCTGAAGTCTGTTTCCTGAAGTCCAGGGTTGTGAGCTTGCCTTTTGCCCTGCTCCCTCCTCTCAGGCTCCTGAATTCTTCTCTCATGTTCACTGCAGCTGGGGCTGCCTTTGACCTTCCCATCCCCGGCAAGCCTCTCTTTGTTGGTGAGTAAGAGGTCTAGCAGAGCACTTTCCTCATTGGCTTCCCTGTCAGTTGGGTGAGGAAATTGTCATCAACGCTTTCCAGGAACTGCCTGGATTGCTTACGTCCCGCTGTGTTGTCCCTGTAGCAGATATTGGAGTGGTTCAAGTCCCCGATGAAGACCAGGGCCTGTGAATGTGATGCTGCCTTTAGCTGTCTGTAGAAGGCCTCATCTACTTGTTCTTCCTGGTCAGGTGGCTTGTAGCAGACACCTAACTACAATGTTACCTTTACCAGTTCTCTCTTCAGTCCTTACCCATGAGCTCTCAGTTGGCTCATCATCCTTCCCCAGGCAGAGCTCTGTGCATTCCAGCTGTTCTCTCACATATAGGGCAGCTCCACCTCCTTGCCTTCCCAGCCTGTCCTTCCTGAAGAGCCTCTGTCCTTCCATTGCAACACTGCAGTTGTGGGAGCCATCCCACCATGTCTCCCTGATGCCAAGAAGGTTGTAGCTCTGCAACTGCACACAGATCTTTAACTCACCTTGTTTATTCCCCATACGACATGCATTAGTGTACTTGCATTTCACGCACAGTGAAATAGGCTATACAGATTTAAGGACTACAGTATACACAGAATATGAAAACAGAGCAACTGAGACCCCCATTCTGTTGATCTGTACCTCCTGTGCCCAGACCACTCAGATTTGGGCATGCTTTGCTATTACAACATGGATTCTAAACACCGCTTATTTGCTTTACAGGTTAGACCAATCAACGAAAAGTTGAGAGAGATAAAAGGAGCTAAAATGATGGTGGATGTTGTACAAACTCCATTTGCTCCACTGAAAAAAGTGATTCAGTTTGTGAGTGGGAATGGCTTGGTCTGTGAAACAGTTAAAGAAGCAAAACAAATAGCATTTGATGGACCAGTGAGGTTAAAAGTAAGAAGCTGAATTTTGTTGCGTATGTTTTCATTGCAGTTATGTATTTGATGCCATTTAAATAATTCCTCTCTAAACGTTCCACAAAGTATTGCAGATAAACACAGAATGTTACTAGTCTGTCTAGTCTATTGCCACGTAAATAAACCGCCAGATATTTCACATGGTTATGTTTTCCTCTGGTAGTATGTTTAAGTGATTTTCTGGAAAAAGCAGGCAAATTTGAGGGTTGCTAGTGTCCAAATATGTTTCTTGGTATGGTCCTCATGATGAAAAGGAGGAGGGGGAAGGAGGGATAATCCTGCTCTTAAAACTGTCTGATTTAAAAACACAAACTTTTATCTTGCTAGCTTTTCTATGAAGAAATGCTTTCCGAAATTCTTTAAAATATCTGACAGAATCTCTTAGTTGTAGGTGTAGACTGTGTTGAGACTGGAAGCTCCTCTGTCTCTCCTGCAGTTCTTTCTTCTTATCCATATCTCTATTGCTGTAGACAGTCTGTAGAGCCCTTTTATGCACTTAGTAAACCTTTTAAAATCTTAATTAAAACAGTGTTAAATTGAAGGTGAAATCATATTTACTTGGAATAAAGTTAAGTCACAAAACCACCCATGTTCTTTACTAAAATTTACACTTTCTGTTTACAAACAAGATGATTTCCTTCACTCCATCATCACATTGCTTGGTTTGCTCTACTGAGCCAGACCTGACTTTCTAAGTTGCCAGTGTATACACAAATGTCTCTGATTAATTTCCTGAAGACCAGAAAATAATACAATTTCATTTCCTTTTCTGATCAGTTGAAATAATACCAAAATGTGACTAGTGCCAAGAAACAGCAGGCTTTTTTTGTGGCTTCGTGTATCTCATTTTAGCAGGTTTGGAACAGGAAAAAGTAATTGGAGTCCAACTAAAATGTGGTTGTTGCTTGTTTAACTACCATATCTTGGTGCACTAGTTCATGGGATATTTTGGCTGCTTTGTGTTCAGATTTATTTGGTTTTAATTTTTTTTCCCCTTCCAGACAGTGGCTCTTGATGGAACTTTATTTTTGAAATCTGGAGTGATTTCTGGAGGATCAAGTGATTTAAGATTTAAAGCTAGATGTTGGGATGATAAAGAAATTAATAAAATGAAAGAAAGAAGAGATAGCTTGATTAATGAGTTAAAGGTTGGTCTCTTAAAAAGCACTTAACTGTAAAAGGCATAAAGGAGTAAAAGTTGTGTCTAATTCGGCTATGGGAAGATGATTTTCTAAAAAGATGGTTTTCAAAACTTCTAGAAAATGCAGACAAGACATAGTAGCTGTTTATCCTCTTCTAGTTAATAGTAATCAACTGTGGGTCTCTGTCTTTAGCTGGTGGGTTGGTTTACATATCACAGAGGTAGAGAACCAGGACAGCACTGTTGATACAACTTCCTTAAAGGAAAAAAGAGCTGTGGTTCAAAGTACCTGAAGACTTTTAGTGATACATTCTGTCAACATGAAAATATTTGCACAGACCAAAACCTGTCGGTGTAAAACTATTTGTCATACCTCTAGTTATTTTGGAAGAGGGATAGAGCAGGAATTTAGGAATTTGCAAGCGTATGCTTTCTTTTGAGAAATAAATCTGTTGCAAAATTACTGTTGAATATGACCAATGGTATCGGCATTTACCTTGAATGGGGCCTATGTCAGTGAGCTTTACGTAGTGTGTAGATCTGAAAAATGAGTAATTTCCAAATAAGTTACCTTTTGTTTAAAATGTTTTTTCTCTCATCGTAATCTTATTTTTCTAGGACTTAATGAAGATCAAACGTAAGGAGACTGACTTGAAGCAGTTGCGTGCTCAATGCCACGGAATTCAGACACGACTTAAATATTCGCAGAGTGAATTAGAGCTTATTAAAAAGAAACATCTCGCTAATCTCTACACGGTATAGTACTAAGCCTTTATAGTTTTCATGTTTAATAATTGTATTTTTTTACCTAAGCTCTAATTACCAGTGAAGTAACTACTACTTCCTTACATAGTTTTGGGGTTTTTTAAATTCAGTTTAAGTTTTACATACAGCAGTTATGATGGAGGAATTAATAAAATATAAAAATCAAGATTACAAAATAATTTACATGCAGCTTTTTCTATTGTAGGTTTTAAATTTTAACTTCTAGTAAGCTTGCTTTATCATTTAGTAACCTTCAGAAGTCTGTAAGTCAAAAAGCACTTTAAATGATACTTATGTGATTTGCTTTTCTACCTGTTAACTGTGATCGTTGTAATCATTGTATGCAAATCAGCAATAATAGTGAGTAAGTGGCATTTGAGAAGAAGATATTCAATGTTTTTCATGAGAAAAATACAGTTAATCTGGAACAGAACTGTCTCAACTTCTAGAAAGTTGACCATTCTATTAAGGAAAATTACCATATTTTTCCTTTTTACATAGGAAAAATCAAAACTGGAAAGTGAACTGGTAAATATTGAGTCTCAGCATGATATGCTGAATGAAGCAGTAGCACAAAGAAAAGAAAAAATAGAAGAATTTCAGGAAAAAATCAATCAGGTAATGCCTTCTGTCATAGTGCTGTCAGCTTACGCTGTTATACTACGGAAACTTCTTTCTGTTCCTGCTGACTTAGAACTTGGACAACTTCTAACTTTGTAAACTACTTTGTCGACAAGGGTTGTTAAGTTACTCCAGCAATCTTCCCACCTTTCTTACCAAGTAACTGTGAACAGAAATGCATTTGGATGTTAGTATATATGTATCAAGCTTTGCAAATCAATTACCTTAAAATCAAAATACTGTGACTTTTATGTGCCAAACACAAACCCAACCAACCAAATCAATCTACGTCTTGGTATTAGGTGAAGCTTTGCTTAATATATACACTGTAATTTCATTTGACATAGGAGAAAAATTTTGAGTTTGAAGAAGATGGGTTGTTTTTTCCCCACCTTTTCCTGCTCTGCTAATAAATATGACTTACTCTTTGTAGTACTGAGCAGGGACAATCCGTCAAAGTTCACAGCTTTAGAACTGTCAGTGCAAACTTTCACTGTAGGTCAAATCCCAGAAAAATACTGTCTAGGTCTTTCATGACCTGAGGGTAGAATTTGATAAATCTCAGCTTGTTCTTTCTCAGACTCTAATGTCCAGGTTCTTTGTAAGAAATTGTAGTTACAGGATCTTTCCTTTTTGTGGAGAGATAAATTTACAGTCTGACTGCATGACCAGACTGTAACTGTCTTTTGGCATGAAGTCTTCCTAGCCAATGTGGATCTGTGACAGCATGTATGTACACTAAACTGTCTAGATGCACTCGCAAGATCTGCAGATCTCAGTAATCAGTGCACCCACGAGGTAGACAGTCTCTGCATGGGTGACTATCCTGAAAAATCATTCTCATTGCAGTCATAGTAGGACCCATTCAGTGTCTACATGGAAATGCTCTATCAGTATCTTTTCATTGGAAGAAGGTCCACCACTTCTGCAACCCACAGGCAGAACAGATCAGGCACGGTCATGCCATTAGGAAGAGAGCTCTGTATCAGTTTTCTAGAGCTGAGAACAGTTCTCAGTGCTGCTAGACTGCTTTGTTCTGAACCCTACAGGTGTCACGTCTAGGTGATGACCTGTTACTCCACTATATACTACAAAAGTAGATAAAGAGCAGCACAGTGTGAAGATTCCTTTCTCTTCTTGGGAAGTAGCCAATATCTGTACTTTTATTTTCTGTGCACTCCGATTACCCAGGGAGAATGGTTGAGGTGTGCATGATGACTGTCAGCAAATGACTCATTCCACTGTTTTGGGGTTTTTTTTTGTTTGTTTGGGTGGGTGTTTTTTTGGGGGAAGAGGTATTTTGGGTTTTTTGGGTTTTTTGGATGTTGTGGTTTGGGGCTTTGTTTTGGTTTTTTGGGGTTTTTTGTAAGACTGTTGTATGCCTGCATTCATTTAGAGTCCAATTCATGGAAGGTGGAGCCAGCTTATGATATAGTTGAGTCTTCTTTGCTCTCCCTCTTTTTTGAGGGGTAGCTGATGCAGAGCTTAGGGACCTTGTGCTATCCCCACCTGTCCAAGTTCATTATCTGTTACGGTTCTAAACAGCTTTTGTCATTAGAACCTGCTCCTTTCCACTTTTAATCAGCAACAGGAAAAGTTCTCTATGATACGTGATCCAACAGTTAGGTCTCCTAGCTGTTTTTTCTGTAGACTGTTCTGCCATCTCATACCTCATTTTCCCTATCATTCTCTGATCTTCAGATAGTCCGCAGAACAGTTCATACAGAGACAGCTGACAAATTCAGAAGCATGGTTATTGTGAAGAGACTGAAGGCATTTGGTGAAGTGAAATAGTAGTAAAGCCTAGTCTGGTACCGAGAGGGGTTTCATACTGTGTTCTGCTAGAGTAGACAATAACTCTGGCCTCTGTAAAATAAGCACCTCATCTGTACTTCTCTCTGGAGGCTGCCTTGTTTCAAACAAAGGAATCTGGTACAAACTATGGAAAAGTGGTGCTGCAGTTTTATGTGGAAGATTCACAGCCCTGCACCTAGATGCTTGTGTAAATGTAGATTCTTGGAGAAAGAGAGATTCCTCACCACTGTCTGGAGTTACTTGAGGTGTATAGCACATGTGTAACGTGTTCCTGGCCTCTGAACCATTCTTGTCAGTCTTTGTTCGATTAATCTATGACTGGAATTCTGCATGTAAAAAGAAGCCAAAACTGCTGCATGTTCTGTGTTTTACTTGTGGTACAGGCACAAGGGAGTGTAGATACGCGTCATCTGAGAAAGTCATTGATGTTTAGGCTGTAAGAATTCCAGATCCAGGGAACTTTTCTTTTGCTTGTAGGGGGGGGGACGGACGGACGGACGGACGGACACCAACCAACCAACCAACCAAAAAAAAACACCCCACAAATGGAGGCTGATAACCAGTTTCCGAATAGTGTTACTTGAATAGTACAACTTGATTTGATGTAGTATTTGGTTAAACAAGCCTGCATACCAAAATACTATAAACAATACTGGGTTTTGACCTGTAAAGTTCTCTTAAAATTTTGTTCAGTCCATTTGGTTTCCTTTTAAATGCTGTAGACTGTTGCTATTTCTTTGTTCAGTCCTGCTATATGCACCATACTTATTTGCCTTCTTAAATTTTTCATTAAAATTTTAGAACTGTTTTTAGCTGAAGCTTTTGTTAGTGTATATACTGTGTAATTAGGAAATGAGAGATTGTGTAGCAGGTTTTTTGCTGTGGCTTTGCTATAAATGGAATGTAGCAATTAATATTTATGGATCACTTGAAAGGATTAAAATGAAGAACTGAGCTACACCAAGAAACCTGGTGTATCTGATTAGTGTCTTGTGTACCATTCAGCTTTCTCTTCTTCAGTTGACTGGGAACCACAGACAGAACCAGGGAAGCTGGTTACACTGTGATGACTTGACTTGTCTTTGGAATGACCAGGTGCTGTCAATAAGAGCTTAGATAAGAGTTACCTGTTGCAGATGATATGCCTTGTATCTGGCATTTGTACTGTAAGTGTTACTTGAAAATGTCAAGTACAGATTACTTCTCAGTAGTTCAGTTTGCTGTTTCTTACAGTACCTTGAAAATCCAGCGTGTTGCATGAAGTGATTGTCTATGTGTTTTACTTCTGTGAGTGCCAAAATAGTATAAACATTTTTTGCTCCGTTTCTCTTTATTCAAAGGCTGAAGATGCTGTTTTCCAGGAGTTCTGTGAAGAAATTGGTATAGAAAATATTCGTGTGTATGAACAAGAACATGTGAGACAGCAAGAGGAGATTGATAAGAGAAGGTGGTATTTGTAATCAAAATGTACAAAGTAGTTTGTATTAGATTGGGCACACTCATAAATGGGTAACTCCATCACAGAAAATACCACAAAACTTAGAAGACTGTAAAAGGTTATGTTATCACTGCAAAGATGAGGTTGCACAGCCATGGTTTGGGTTTATTGGACAGTTATAATTGTTATGGTCAGTGACATTTTGCAACGAACTTGAAAGGTAAAATTAACTATCTTGGTAGCACTAGTGTAGAAAGATAAGGCAAAGAATAGTTTTCTAAAATCCACATTGAAAAACGGCTCTATCACAAATTGAGGATGACATGAAGGCTCACTCATGTATCAGAAATCTTAAAGGAGAACTGGGTGTAAGATGCAGTGATTTCGTATAGCAACATACTTTTAAGGAAAACGGGATCTTAATTTTCTCACAGGCAACCTCAGTTGGTATTCCTCTCAAACAGGCACATGTCACAGGACCACAGTTTTATATCTTAAGAGAATGTTAATATGAACTTGTGTGGTTGTACTACAGGCATTGTCAGGCAGATGATAGTTTGTGCATTTCCTGACATTATTTATAGAAAGTACACCTTTTCTACATGAGTAGTGTAATGGCTAGCATTGAACTCCATTTTCTTTTCAGCTATCTCTTCAGCTGCTAAGAGACTCACTGACTGGTTTTCAGAAACTGGTCCAACTGTAGGTTTTTGGCTAGGTCTGCAGTGAGGTAGTAGTGCAGTGCATTCAGTTTCAGTTAAAGCACCTGCTGGCTGAAGTGATTTGATCATTTATTTATGTTTGGAAGAACTAAGTCTGGGGAAGTGTAAGAAGTTAGTAACAGAACAATGAAAAGAGGAGCTTTTTGCATGGCCTTATGCTACACTGCACATACAGCCTTGGCCTTGCTTGTGCCCTAACTTGCCATCATTAGTCCTGTAAGCCTGTGCTATGGTTTCTTCTTGCCCGGGTCTAAAGAGCCTGTAGCTGGTGGTGTGCCAATCCTTTTGCCTGAACAGATGCATCACTAGGGGTAAATCATTTGCAAAGCTCAAAGCTCAGGGGCAGGCAGCAACAGCTGAGAGGAGACCTTTCTGTAGACAGCCGCTCAGTTTTACTTCAGTCCTTTCTCACAGCAGTATGTGAGGAAGTTTCTGCCGTTGTACCCCTATGAACAAATACAGGTCTCAATTGAGAGATAAGCAAGGCTGTATATGACTTAAAAAGCTCTGGTCTCATGCTTAATTGCCATCTCCCAAATGAGATATATATGTTTATCTGAATATCATAAAGAACCTGCCAGCTGACTAGAAGGCTTGCAGATGCTAAGCAGGGAGAGCAGGTATTGGATAAATAGACAACATCAGTGTAGCTTTTGCCCAGCTTGTATCTATCTGCATCATTTACAGGTACATCATTCATACTGAGATACTTGAACTTCTAGTGTCACTTTCCATTTTGAATATGGCCATACTGTATCTTAATATTGTATGTTTTGAACTACTACCACTGTATTTTTCTAACTTGCAGTATATCCACAGGATGTGGTGTAGTGGAATCAATGATCCAAGTGTATGCAAATTTTTGTGTTCGCATAGAAGATATTAAAATGCTATGTAAAGAGTCAAAGTGAAAATGTATTTTGTAATAGCTTAAAATCACAGTTAGTAGCCTGCTTTGTAAGTGTTGGTTTGAAATACTGTACTTTGACTAGACTGGAGTTTGAAAATCAGAAGACAAGACTAAACATTCAGCTGGAATATAATCGTGATCATCTGCAAAAATTAACAAATGCAGTCAGCAAGCTGAGGGAGACCATTCATAAAGATGAAGCGGAGATCATCGGGCTACAGAAGGTAACTGTAAAAAATACATATCTCTGTGACTGAGAGGAAAGAATGCATTGAATTACAAGTTTGAATAAACATAGTTGATGCTGTTGAGTAATTCTAGGGCTTAATTCAGTGTTGACTTCATAAATGTTAAAAAAAATGCAGTTGCATATTGTTGTTTTAACCTTGGAATAACCTGTCATGTTAGGGTACTTACTAATTATTAAAAATAAGCTTACTAAAAATTAAATTTGGGATTACTGTATGTACAGTGTCATATTGTGTTTATGTGAAGAGGGAGCATATGACTACGGATAAAACTAGTAGCATGTGGCTGAGATTCTTTAGAAGATTTTATGAGTAATAGTATACAGCTCTGGTGCTTTGCATCTTTAAGGTGCTTCACGGCCACTAATAGACTTAGAATTATTTTATGAAAACTAATTTAGATTTTTAGTTGAAGCAATATGTATGGATTCCTCCTTCATAGTGTTCTTTATTAATAAGTAATCTTTTGTTGTGTTAATGTTGCTTGTTAAATAAACTGTGCTTGTGGGGCACTGGAAAGTGAAGGAGAAAAGATGTGTAATAGTGTTTTGAATAAAAAACAAGTGTGAAATGTAAAACTGCCCCAAAGTGGGCAAAAGCCCCCCACATGCATCATTTTAACATTAGAATTTCTGATACTGAGGAAAAACAATAGAACCTTACTCAGTCATGCATGAAAACATATTTGTCTTTATGCCTGTGTGCGTAATTCTTCTGAAATACGACTTTGAGCAAATTCAGGTATTTTTGTCCTGGAGAAGGATTGTTTGTATTAAATTCTGAAGGTACTTTGTTCAGATGCTGCAACAGCAGTAAGTGTTGATTAGGTTGCCATAATACTAGTCTCTTAAGGACTGTGTCTTCAAGCACGTAGTGTTAGGTTTACTGTATTCTAACACCTAATTTCTAGCAATTTAGCAGTGGTATGGGTTATATAAATGTCGTGGTTTAGCCCCAGCCAGCAACTAAGCACCACGCAGCCGCTCGCTCACTCCCCCTGCCCTGATGGGATGGGAGGAGTAAGAGTGAGAAACACTCCTGGGTTGAGATAAGAACAGTTTAATAATTGAAATAAAGTACAATAGTAATGATAATAATAATGATATAATAATAACAGTAATAATAATATACAAAGCAAGTGATGCACAATGCAATTGCTCACCACCCGCCGACCAATACCCAGACAGTTCCCGAGCAGCGATCACTGCTCCCCGGCCAACCCCCCCCAGTTTATATACTGAGCATGACGTCATATGGTATGGAATAGCCCTTTGGGCAGTTTGGATCAACTATTCTGCCTATGCCCCCTCCCAGTTTCTTGTGCACCTGGCAGAGCATGGGAAGCTGAAAAGTCCTTGACTAGCATAAGCAGTACTCAGCAACAACTAAAAACATCAGTGTGTTATCAACATTCTTCTCCTACTAAATCCAAAACAGAGCACTATGCCTGCTACTAGGAAGAAAATTAACTCTATCCCAGCCGAAACCAGGACAATAAGGGAAGACTCTTCTAGAGTACCTCCACAGATTCTTTGTTCTCTGCAGATTACCTCAGGATTTTTCTTTAATGAACAGTACTTTTTAAAGGATTTCAGGTTATCTTAGGTGTTGCTAAATATGTTGTACAGCAGACAGGATCCTTCTTGCAGGGCTAAGGGACTAACTGAGGAAAAAGGAGTAGCCTACAGATCGCAGGCATCCTAGGATCCCTACCTTGTTTGATGGCTTTATAGTTTGGTTCGGTACAGTCACAGATCTGGAGCTGGCTGTGTCTGTGTGTACAAAACATCCGGATTTTCCTCTGTATAAGACAGGCTGTTTTCCCAGTGCCTTTCAGATTTTGTGCTGTAATGCATTTGAATGTATTGCAACAGGTTTAAACTTTAACTCTTTCTTTCTGTATAATAAAGTTTCCATATCAAGATTTTTGGTGAAAGGTTAAAAATGTAAATATTTCTATGCAGGATGAGGAAAAGCTTCTAAAAAAAGTGAATGAAATCGTGGAGGAGCAGAAGCATCTTAAGGATAGATTAAGTGCTCATAAATCTGAGGTTGTAAAAACCCAAAATGAAGTTGAAGAGTTGAGAAAGACATTGCTAACTCTTAATAGGTAATGACTAATTGTACTCCTGGGAAAACTATTAATGTGATAATATTTAGAAGAGTTTTAGTGATCAGATGTTTTAATTGCTCTTCTTATTTCTTCTTGTGAAAGATTTATTAGAGACATGGTAATTTGCATTTACGGTATACATTAGTTAAAAAGTATTTCTAACTCAGTATGTGGTTCCCAAAAGTAATGTGAACAAGATTATTTCATGAGAGCCATCCTATAAACCATATAGAATAACATTATCTTATTATCTGTCTAGTTTTAGGTCTTGTTGTGATTTCTGGTAAATATGTAGTGATTTCTGACAAGTATGTATTAGCTTACAACTTGATTGGGGGGACATATTAAGTTTGCTGGTAGTTTCATATTTTTGAGTTGTACAGTTGGTTCAATTGATAAGAATTTTTTTTTTTTCCTGATTTCAGTGTTCTCTTTTTCTCCAGGCCTTTCAAGTGCTGGTTGCCTTAAACTAATAGTAATTTTAGGTTGCTGTACTGTCCTTACTGTTCTTTTAAATCAGCTGATTAGGGCACTGTTTATACTTCAGTTTTCTTATGCTTGCTTATTACTGATGTGTTTAATGTCTCTTAATCAGGAGTTGTCTTTATGTTTAAAAAAAAATGACACGTTGGCACAGTATGGCTGGATAAACTTGTGGAAATACTATATAAACTCACAGATTGTATGCCTACTAATTAATTTTATAGTGTGTAATTTTAACAATATAAGACATGTCTCTGCCTCATTTAGCAACTTGATGCTATCAAGGGAATTAGTTGCAAAGAATGAAGGTGTATTTCAGGTAGAGTAATGATAAAAGATACTTGATTAAATTTTAGAAGGATCAACTCTCCATACATGTTCAGCAGAGCTGGACAGAACAGAGTTGAGTTGTAGTTAGGAAAGGTGGGTATTTGAACATGCTAAAGCATGAACTTGGCAATATGCTGAAACTGTGTCCGTACTACTAGCATTTACCTTGTGGCATAGTTAAGAGTTAATACAGAACAGCAGAGTGTTAGCTTGCGTGCTAGAATAGCATGTGGTTCCCAGCTCCCTCTTGAATAATCTGGGAGAATGAAGGGGATGGAAGAAGTTAAGTACCATTTTCCTTTATGTTTGATGGGGATTACAGAGGAGAAAGCCCTCTTTGTGCTTGGTAACTGTTTTTCATGCTGTATGGCTGTGGATGTTATTGGCAGCGATGCTTCTGCTCTTTAGTTGTTTTGTGCCTTTTGTGTATGTAGGGAAGCTACAAAATTGCAAAAGGAAGCTACAGCTATAGAAACCTCTCTGGAAGATAAAAGATTAAGACGACATAATATGCTTCTTGAATGCAAGGTGCAGGACTTGAAAATAAAGCTCCTGTCTGGATCACTGGATGACATCAGTGAAGTAGAGGTACTTAAAATGTTTACAGAAGATAGATATCATGGAGGAGCAATTATTCAGTCTTGAATTTAAAGATATTTATTTTTTCCTTACAGGACTGTTTGTCTTGCATAGTAATGTTATGATAAATACATTGTTTTCATGTGATCAGGCCTCATCCATTCAAGAGAAGGATTTTCATTTTTGTAGACAGAAATATTGTTTGCAGCTATTTTTGCTTGTGCTTGAAATGTATTCCTGTGAAATATGTAAAATCGCTGTGGTACAAGAAAATTGGTATGAAGGAGTATTCTAGATACACATATGTAAGAGGACACACAGGGGTCAATTCAGAAATGTAAATAAATATGGCATGTATATGGATTGAGATAATATTTGGTTAATCATCCATAATATAAATGCTGTCTAAAATCATCCTTTTGTCTTCAGTAGACGTAGATATTCACAGAAATCAGGGATAGACTAAAACAGAAATACTCCTGATATCAGAGGATTGACCTTCATTATTTTTCTCAGTCTACCCTCTTTTTTCAGCATACCTTTTGTGAGGGAAATTAAACTTTCTCCACTGTCACAAAAGAAAAGAGCTATGGGTTTTGAAGGACTTGTGACAAGTCTGTGAACTTGGAAGGAGTCTTGCTGAACCCATTCCTTAAAAAAAGTACTTTTGCTGGAGGGATAGGTATGAATGAGTGAGTCAGAAGACAAAAAGAAGGCAGTGAGGTGGGCAGTCTTTGAAGGGAGAGGACATGAACTGCTAATCATCAGAGTACGTAGGCAGATCAGCTCTTGCTGTTTATGAATAAGGAAGAGATGAAAGAGGTGCGCAGTAGAATAACTACTTAGATTCCTAATTAATATCACTGAGAAGACCAGTAAGAGTTGGTTCTGAGAAAGAATCTTGGTGGGAAAGGGACTGATAACGACGTGCAGCATGTGTTTCATTCAGGTGAAAGTAGCTGTTTGAAATCCAGGCTTACAGTGTCAAGCAGATACATACAGAATTGAAGCTACTCGTTTCTTCTGAGGCCACCTGAATGGAAGAAATGCCTCGACTTAACACACTTCCGAGCCTTTCCTTGAAAGGGGATTGAATTATCATGGGAACGTAAATCGTTCCAATCAGGAGATTTACAGTATGCACATTGTTGTAAATATATTAGAAATAAATTACTGCTGCTTTCATCTTAGCTTCAAACTGAAATTAGCAGATGTTTTCATCTTCATTTAAAAGGTGTATGTTTTAATTAGACTCAAAAGATCTTAACTAACTGTTAACTCCATTTTGGCTAGGGGAGAGGCTATGGAATAAGTTTATCTCATACCATGCTACCACTGTCTGCTCATTTTGTATCCTTTTAATGTATTGTTTTAACAGTCTAAAAGTTAACTGTCGTATTTCTGAACTGGAATGTCCTTTGTATTTATAGCTAGGAACTGAAACAGAAGGCACTCAGACTACATCAAGTATCTATGAAAGGGAAGAGGCAATTCAGATAGACTACAGCGGCCTAGCAGAAGACCTGAAGGTAATCTTTTTTGCTTGACATTATTAGAGATTGAGTTTTTTATTTTATTTAAAATATTTTGTTTGTTGAAATTATTTATTCTTCACCCTGGTCTTCAAATGAAACTCACTAAAAACTCTGTTAAGCTGAAGTGCATGTATGTGTGAGTTTTGGTTTGCAATCATATGTACCACTAATGTATAGGATTTCTGGATAGGTCACATTTCCCATATAACTAAACTTAATTTAAAGCTTACCTAAACCATAAAAATAGAATGGAGAAATAGTAAATGTAACTCTGATTTTTCCTTTAGAGTTCCAACACTATAGGTTATGACTCAAAACTCTAGAAACAATGATTGGCTGCCACGGTGGTTGTACCACCTTCTCTCTGTAGTATTTTCAGAGACTGAGACTTACCATACGTCCCTCTGTAACAGTCCATTAGGTCATGTTTTCTCAGGAGTTCTTTGTAAATTTTTGTTTTTCCTTTTTAATCATAAGGAAAATGATTAAATGTCAGAGGCTAGGTACAGAGCAAGGGATGAATCTGTCATCACTGGAACTTGTCTCGAAGAATTAATCGAGAACCTGTCTTCAGAGGTTTTCTTTACAAATCAAGTAGTGAAGCCAGCTAATCCTCATCCTGTGCTGTATTTTAACCCAGACTTCTAGGCTGAAGAGAATTTGTTGTCTGTTTTTAAAGGTCCTGTGGAACAGTGCTTAGGACCTAGTAAATTTATTCTGAGAACTAAGACTGAGTGGAGTTTTTTGTTTTGTTGTGTTTCCAGTTAAAGCTATTAGATGAGTGGAGTACTTCTTCCAGAAACCATGAGTGCTTGCCGTATATGTTGAAATGTCTTGGCCTAAAAGCAAATTTTATTCATCTAGTATTTTTATTTTTTTCTTTAGGACCTAGAGTCTGATAAAGATATAGAGGATCATCTGAACCAGATGCAGCAGGAAATAAAATCTAAAGAGACTACTTTAATGAAGACAGCTGCTCCAAACCTGAGAGCAGTAGAGAAATTACAGATAGCCCGGGACAAGTTCCAAGAGTCAACAGACGGTAACACTGAGTCTTCCATATTAATCTCTTTTGTGACTGAGAGAGTTTTCACCCTAATTGAAGTTCCTCTTTCTGGGGTTGGTCCTGCTGGCTTTGCTTCTTTCAGATGTTAAGATACTTTTTGTGCTCAAGTGTTTATCCTCAGTTGTCTTTTTAATTATATGTAAACAATTTATTAACATATACTTTCCTCTGCAGTAGTTTATTGAAATACAGTTTGAATGATTGGAAAGATACTTTGTTGGCCAAATGACACCATAAAGTATTTTTACTTGTTTTCTAAAAATTACTGACTTTAATCATGAAATTCTTTATATTTTTCTTAAATAATTGAAGGCACATATATGTGTTGTCCAGAACATTACTGCAAAATTATTGGTATCCTCAAAGAGCATTGCAGACATTAACATATTAAGAAAACCAAGGAGTTCTGAAGCTGTAACAGGTAAATGCTGGTGCTGCTTAAGGCTACCCATCTTACAGAAGGAATTAGGAGAAGAATTCTGTTCATTGCTCCAGGCAAATATGGCATAGAGCAGACTGAATACATCCCAACTATTCAGTTTTTGGGGCCTCCATTTGAAATCTGGAAGGAAACTCATAATATTGGTACGCTCCTTGTATGTGCATTAAAACCTTTTTCTGCAATAAATATTTTCCTTGATGCTTGTTATGGTACACAACATATATTTGTTCTGTGTATTTGCTTAGAGGCTTATTATGGAGTAATTTCAGTAATTCTTTTCATAGCTTTTGAGACCAGCAGAAAGGAGGCCAGAACATGCAAGCAAGAATTTGAACAGGTGAAAAAAAGGAGATACGAGCTTTTTAGCCGGTGCTTTGAGCATGCCTCCGTAGCTATTGATCAGATCTACAAGAAACTTTGCAGAAACAGTAGTGCTCAGGTGTGTCATGTTCTTAGGTGCTTAGCTTAAAAGGCCTACTTGATGCTTTGTTATCTAGAATAAGAGAACTTAGTAGTACTTCTAGTTTCCAAAGACAGTTTCAGTCCTGAAGAAGAAAATGACACAAATAATAAAGACTTCAGAATTTTAGGGTCAGAGGAGGAATAGGTAATATGCCAAAGCATGCTTGACTTTAGACAGAGAGATGTGATCTAAAGTGTTAACAAAATTGGGAACTACTTAGTTTGGGTTAGTTTTACTCTTTGTATTTAGCAGATTTGTAAATTATCATGACACAAATGTGAAATGTATTAGAGTACTTCATTCAAAACTAACATTGGTTTACAGATCCAGTGATACCAATAAGTAATTAAAAATACTTAATTGTTAGTGTGGATAAAACTAAAAATCATAAATCACTATGTCAGTGCTAGTGTTTTGTATGAGGCTTTGAAGCTCTGTATACCCCACTTAAATAAATATTTTGAAAAGATAGACTTAATATGTTTGCAACTTTTAAGAAACCTGTAGAAAAGTTGTCACAGTTGTATTAATCTTTGCTAGTGTTCCAGTATTAATGCCAAAAGTCAAGAGGAAACTCCCAAATGCTTTTGTTACATCAGATTTTGTAGATGGTTGAATGTTTGAAGGGCTCAGGCTTGAACTCTCCTATGTCTTAAACTAAAGATTTTTGTTTTCCCTCAGGGTCAGATACTCAGTGAACACCTTAAAGATCTTTAAATATATCCTTTCCGCTTCTAGGTTGGACAGGATAATAAAGCATTTCTTTCTTCGTGATTACTGGGCACATACCTTCTCCCCTAGACTAAACATCAGGCAGGTCTTGACTTTGCATCACTCTGAAACAACCAGTATTTTCCAGATGTATTGCCAAAAATAATGAGTTACGTGCTTGCTTTCTGAGGTTTGTGACGCTGTGCCTTGATGCGAGCCCTAGTGGTAACCTGGTCAAGAGATTGTCCTGTGATTAGCTGGGAAGCTAAAACTGCCTACTAGGCGCTAACATAGCGGCTGAAGGAAGCTGGTCTAATTGCATTGGAAGAGAAATGATTGCTCTGTGTGTGGCGATTGCTCGGGTTAGCCAAGGCAAGGGTTAGCTCTGAGTTTTGCCATCAGAGGAGGTGGCCTAGGTTGCAGTTTGAACAGATGTTTTTTAAGCAACCTTAACAATTTTTAACATGACAGTTTCTTAATATTAAAATTAATATTTCTTAATATTATTATATTAATAACATTTATTAATAATGCTTTACTATCCAGTCCAAAAAAGAGAAGCTTTGCTAGATTGAGTTAGTTTAACTTCCAGAGATTCTGGACTCAGAACATTCCTGCACTGAATATATTGCTCATTTCATCAGCACACTTTAGAAGTTAAAAGTACTTTAAAAGAAACTACTGCCTAAGAAATTGTACGTACAGATTCACTGCTGGGTTCACCGCCAGTTTTCTTCCATTCTTCTTCTGTGGAGAGAGGAATGTTGTTCCTTTCATACCTTGATGTACCCTAGTAAGCTACAAGATGATTTTTACTAACAGTGTCCATACATCTGAAAACTTCATCTTGCATATATCTCGCGTAGATATATGCAGTGGCATAGAACTGGGAGTTGCATTGCAAGGTATTTACAATGACATATTTACAGCCTGAAGAACACTGTAATAACAATGATGGGCATTCTCTCAGCAGAGAACAAGAGGAAAATATGCGTACCTCCAACAAAACATAGATACTGCAAGCACTATATCTTATAGCCAGGACTGTTTACCACAGAAATTACTTTAAATCAAAGTACATGTAGTGTTTTGTTTTGTTTTTCCTTCACTGCATCTATGATCCAAGAGGAGCCATTTGAAATGAGTGTCAACTATGGAAATTTTGCTTTTATCTTTTTATATTAAAATCTTTCTCCAGCTCAAAGCTAGATTTTGTAGAACTAACCTTTCACAAAAAGGTGTAATTTTGAAAGTATGTTTACTTCCAGACAAAAAAAGAAAACTGCTTTTGACATCTAAAATTTTAATAATTAAAAAAAAAATCAAAGCAATTACATAAAAGGGATAAAATCATGTTTATTTAGTAGTTGAAAATTTGTATAACAAGTATGTGGAGCCATTTCCAAAATGGTTTAGTTAATTAGCCTCCTAGCTCATGGTTCGTTAACAGAGGCATATTCACTGGGAAATTTTATAGTGCTGCTCTTCAGTATAGGTGAACAGGTGTTTCCTGCAAATGAAGCTAACTTACCAGTTTCAACACTAGCTCAGTCAGTATTTAAAGCTAAAAAATACCCATCCTAATAATTTTATAAATGTCACTATTAATAATTAAATGTATGCGTTTCTAGGCATTCCTTAGTCCTGAAAATCCTGAGGAGCCTTATCTGGAAGGCATTGGCTTTAACTGCGTGGCTCCGGGAAAACGCTTTATGCCAATGGACAGTTTGTCAGGAGGTGAAAAATCTGTGGCAGCTCTGGCTCTTGTGTTTGCTATACACAGGTAAAAGAAATACTATGGTATTATCCAAGTATGTGGCTGAGTAAGTGGCAGAAAGATAGTGTTACACTTACAAACATGTTAAAAAAATCTGCTAATAGAGCATTCAAACACTACTAAAGTCCTTATTCTTTACCTGTCATTACTTCTTACAAAAATTTTGTGATAGAGTAAGTGAATCTCTAGAGTAATTAGAATGTTTATTAACATTTTTGCATCTAAATGCAAAATACTGTCTTGTCTTCTACAGTTTTCGGCCAGCACCTTTTTTTATTTTAGATGAGATAGATGCTGCCCTGGATAACACAAACATTGATAAAGTAAGTTGGTCCCTTTTGTCTTACCCTTTTATCGACAATATAACGATATCTTTTGTAGAAGGATGGCTACTTTTCATTACAGGTGGTTGGGTTAAAGAGATTGATTACACTGTCTTAACCTGTTTTAAAATATGTTGGGTTTAGGACTGAAATAATGGTTGTATGAGATGTTAGACTAGGGCTAGGTTTAAATTCATAAATTTAAGTGTGTTTTAATCAGTCCTCAAACTGTGAAGTTGAGAAAAATAGGTCAGGAGTGTGAAAGTATGCCACATGACCATATGTGGTACAATCTGACACGAAGGTCACTTGTGAATTGCTGGTTGGGTTGGTTTGGTTGGAATTTTTATGGCCTTTGAGTTCCCTTACCTCTAAGAAGCAGAAAGGAGTATATCTGGATGTTGGAAATCAAGTAGTTCTGTCACTGGAGTATTTATTTTATAGAATTGGCCTACTAAATATTTTTACATTAACACCAATTAAGGGCTATCACTCCCACTATTTTAGTCACATGAATTCTTGCTTGATTAAAATAGCTTCCTGTCCTCCTCTCAATGTCTCTTTCCCTTTTTGCTAATAACTATTCACTGTAACAAAAACTTACGATAGAACACAAACAGTAAAGATTGCCAACTGTAGATGTCAGCCTCTGGGAGGAGGAGACTCAATACAAGGAGATTGCCTGTAGGAGAGGAATCAAAAAGAGATGTCTTATATCCCAAGGCATGTTTAAGGAACATGTGTGTGGACTCAAAGGTATCATGGCTGATGACTTAGTGTTACACAGGCTGCCTCCAAGTTTTCCTTTACTGTCTTTCTTGTCTGCTATTACACTATTTAATGCTAAATTTCACATTTTTGCCTTTCCTCAAAGCTGCAGTGTATTAGGTGATTAGTACTTCCTATCTCTGCAGACTTCTGCGATGGTCTTTCAGATACGAATGTAAAATTCTCCATGCTTATGTCTGGAGCTGGGCAGGGGTCCCAGATCATGCCTTACAAAATTTCAGGTCATTACCTGGATGACTTCAGTTTATCCACATAAGTTCCTGTTGCAGTTATAGATGCACCAGCCATCAATTACGTACACATTCCATGAAGTTCATGATTTCCAGTATGTTATCAACTTTCCATAGAGACTACAAATGCTGCATAAGTGCAGCTGATGAGGGACACAAAGAGGCACTTTGCTGCAGTTTGCCTTTCTGAGTAGGCTCATTCTGACACATCTGGCAGAAGGGATGTCCGCTTTATACCTAAGAATATGCTAAGCACCATTCTTCTTCAGAACACTATAAACAAAGAATAGCTGATTTTTTCTTTCATGCAGCTGGGTTTCTCAATTCAAACATTTCAAATCTTCTTTACTTTTCTTCAGATAAAAATCACATTCATAGCCCACAAAAGACAGTCATGTTAGCAGTTGTTAGGCACATGGTTACTAGGCTTACAACCTTCAATTGGTAGTATTTTTACAGTTTGGAAGTATCACATTTCATTTGACACATCAGCAACAATAATGTATGTTTTTAAGGTGTATATTTAAGAAAACAAAGAACATTAATCCAGAAAGTTCAAGTATTGCAAATTCTGCTCTAATGTATATTTATAAAAATAACATCCATAAATACCACTTCATGGCCAAAGAGCTATTAAATGTGGATTATATTACACATTGGTGTTAACCCTGAAATTGCCTTAGCAGTCTACATTAAGCCTTTGGTTGAGTCCTTGGGGCTCATCTAATCTGACTGGGAAGCATGCTGAATTCCTGCTTTGAAGTTGAATTGGGCTTCGACCTGTTTTGTAACCTTCACGGCTAGAGATGCCCGGCTCCCCTCAGGCAGGGGCATGCCAGCTGCATAGCCCCTGTCCAGAACATCCCCTTTGGCTTACTGCCCTTCCGCAGTCCTTCTCCTGCCTGCTGCGGCCGTAACAAGACGCAGCGTGGAGGGCTTGAGGCAGGATTACTGAACGGGCTGCTCTTTTCACCTGAGCAGCACGAAGCAGGCAGCCTGTGATACAGGCAGTGATGTATCATACGCTTAGAGAGCAGCTGCCCATGTCATGCAGGAGGAGGGTGACAAAATAGTGGTTTCCTAGAAAATTCCTTCAGTTGGCTTCAACATCTATCTAGGTGTTGTTATAAGGAGAGTTAGGTTATTCTTTAAGCGTACGTGAAAAGTGTCTTAAACTGCAGAATGAGCAAAAGCAAAATTGCAGCAATCTGCAAGTATAATTCACTTAATATTTCCCTACTCCCAGCGTCTTTCATATCCCTTTCCTTACCTGTAAGATGCCGTTGTTAGTGGAAAGCACCAAAAATTTCAGACAGAGGAATTTAAATATTGCAAGTGAGCAACAGTGGTATGTAGAAAATTGTATGTTGCTAGTACTCGCTGGTATCCAGGTTTTATGCTTAGAACTAAGTCTTTTTCTTTCTATTCTTTCAGTTTAAGGACTTACTAAAGCAGATACCCAATAATCTACTTGTAGTTATACTGTAAAATGAATATGAATTATGTAACTCACTAAAGGCAGTTCTTCCATTAAAAAAATTACTTCAGTATCACATAGCTATAACTGTGCAGACAAAAGTCTAATTAAAAATGTACTGGTTTTCCTTTTTTCAGCATTGAATTTATATTGTGGGATACTGCCTGCTCAGTCACCAACTCATAACTTAGTATTTGTACTGCTATTTTGCAGCTCATTGAAAAAAATTTTTGCTGTCTGCAGCAAACTAATACATGTTTAAGATCTTAGTATACAGCCAGTAACAAACCTTTCATGCTTTTTTCCCTTATTCAGGAATTTCCACCTTCCTTTGTAATTACATTAAGTAAAATATTTTTAATTGGCACTGGCCTTTTTCCATAGCTGTATTCGTTGGAGTGAATGATTAATTTCTTACGCATTTTCAAAAAGCAGCGAGTCTGAGAGGTTGTCTTCAGAACATGCAAAGTATCTGTCTTAAGACCAGTTTATTTCTCATTTTGTCCTGCTTATTTCATAACTGAATTACTGAATTCTGCAGCTAAAGTAGTTCAGTTCTTTCCTTGTCACTCCCTGATTAGAGCATGGTTTAAGTCTGCCAGAACTAACTTACTGAAATATTTGGCTTCTTTCCAAAGGTATCAAGTTTCATTAGAGAACAGGCACATGAACAGATTCAAATGATAGTTATTTCTCTAAAGGAAGAGTTTTATTCCAAAGCAGACGCATTGATTGGAGTGTGTCCAGAGGTAACAATTAATTATTACCAAATTTTATTAAATAATACGTGCTGGGTTTTGTGGAAGTACTGATTTACACCTTAAGAGTTACTACAGTGAATCATGCACATAATTGCATTGCTGGATTTGAACTACTTTGTGTTCAGAAATAAGTGCAGGTACTGGCTCAATGAAGAGACAGTTTTGGTAACTCAAACTCATTATTGTATCTCGTAGTCATTTACTTACTTCAGGTAACAGAAATGTTTTAAATTGTATGATCCTTCCTCTTCTCAGCACGATGACTTTATGTTCAGTCGAGTACTGACTTTGGATCTTACCGAGTATCCAGACATCGATGACCAGGAAAGAACAGAGAAGCACAAACGCAGTTCGGTTTTGGAATAAAGCGTGGATGATTTCAGGGCCAGGTGACAACAGCAAGAACTGTGTTTACAGCTGACTGTTACAAATCTGAGTTTGAATGTGGCTATTAGAGGTTGATAGAGAAATGTTTATCTTTCCAGCAAAGCAGTTTTCTAAAATATTGAAGGAAGTAACTGTTACTCATTGATACAGTTTCGTTAACAAGTAAAGAGATAGCCAGAGGTGGTTATTGAAGTGCGTACATTCTGGTATGCAGAGGTTTCTCTTCAAATGTTTTGAGGGTTTTTTTGCCTTAAGGTGAAGGATTACAGGTTCACATAAGCACACGATCACAAAGAATAAGCCTCTCGCTGTTCTTACGAAAAGTAGTGTGTTTAGCCATATCTCCAGTGCACTGTTTACATGCATGCTACCACTGGTCGAGACCTTTACAATCTCTCTCTTTAGTGTTGCAGCTGCATCTATTTGCGTTCAGATAGGATTATTTCCTGTTTTTTAAAACAAGAAGATATTGGAAACTGCCCATTATCTTTTGTGATGCCCAGTAAGATTTCACTCTTCCACTGCAACGTTATGAAAATATGAGTTAACTTTACAAAAGCTCACGACGCATCTCTGTAGGTGTGACCTAACCTGGAAAAATGTCACCTTTGAGGTATTCTACCCCATACAAAAGTGGAAAGAATAAAACAGGTGCGTCAGATGCCATACAGGTAGCAGCCTTAGAAAATAGTATATTGGTTTGCAGTTGAGATTGTTATTACATAGCTGTCCCAGTAAAGTCAAGTTTATTTTGATGGCCATGATTCATCTAAGCAGCAAAGTTAATGAAGTTGGTTACAGAATACTGTTTGAGAGAGCTTGAATCACTTCATCTGGCTTGTGTTTTACCTCAGTGTATGCTGAAGAACTTTACTTGGTTTATGGTTGTTCATAATAATTCTATCTTTTTGTGTTCGTACACCAGCTTCCTTTTACCCACTGTGCTGCTTATACACATCCACCTTGCAACCATGCCTGTTGCACACAACTGATGATGTCTAGACATGTGGGGTTACTGTGTAAGGAAGGAATGACATGTGAGCGGTAGATAATGTGTTCCTGTGGGAACACTTCAACAATGTAAATGTGCCCACTTATACTGTAGACGGATGTTTATGAAATACTTATGTTGCTGCCACACTTTATTTAATAAAATTATTTACTTGTGAGCGTGAGTCATGCTAGTTAGTCCCTTAATTCAGAATCCATTGACAGATGTGGAAATACTTACAGTAGTGTGAAGGATCAATAGAAGAGCAGCCTCCAGTGATTTTCAAAGCTCACTGACCCACATCAGTTTGCGTATTGCAAATACCGAAGTTTTGGGTTGGTTTGTGTGGTTTTGACCATTTGCTAGGAACAGTTGGTTGAAAAATACAGTAAAGACTTGAACAGTCTGAAGAATGGTGAAAGCTATACATTTTAGCTACTATAGAAGAATGGTCTATTTGGCTTTAAATACTTTATTAAAAGAGTGTACACCGTCATCAGAGATGTCATATCACCTTCATTACACAGCTTGAACAAAACAGGATAATAAATGGTCAACAAGTTTATTTTCAATAAGTATCTCACTCCCATTTTAAAAAAAAAAAGTTAAGTAGAGAGACATCTACAGTAGAATCAGCAAACATCATTTAACATGCCAGTGTGTACAGTTAGTTCTTTTACAATACTTAGGTAATAATTTGAACAGGGCCTTAAACAAGTTACTCTTTCACTTAACAGATAAATGGAACAGACAAGTTTCAGGTTCTGTCCCTTTCGACTGTTTTAAACCCTGAGGTAGCTGCAAGGCAATCCCATCCTTAAGATGACTAAAATACATTCTTTGATTGGGAGGGGTGGGGGGAGAACAAAACTAAAGCTAGGCATTTTTACCTTCTTACTGTGAGGAATGAAAATAACCCCTTACTCATTTGTTTTTCAGGATACAAGTAAATAGCATTTGAGTCAGGGGAGGCTGCTGTACAAGTTGCAGTTCAGCTGTGTCTACAAAATGGAAGAATCACCAATGCTAGGTGTAAGGTGATCCTGACCAAAGGGAGGGGATGTGATTTCCTAATGTGCATCTGACTTCAGGCACAAGATGAGGAGTTGCATGACTTTAAGGTTGGGCTTAAGTAATTGCAGTAATCAGGGTCATAAATAGCTCAGCTCGTCTGATTAATTTTGCTGCAGCTTGCAGCAACAATTTAAGTGTTTTAAGCTGATACATCAGCACCCAAAATAGCATGACTGATCACTTTTCAAAACAGCCAATTCATGCTGACTGGAGGTTAGTGTCTTACAGATAATGCTATACATGATGCTAAAAGACTTCATTTTCAAACATTATATATGCATAAATACAGACTCTCAAAAGGAGAGGATGAGTATGGTCTATATTCAGGCTGGGTTTGCTTTTGACTTTTACCTTTTAAAAAACACAGCTGAAGCCTTGAGAACTGACAGTTGAGGTCCTTAGCAATTATATCGCATACTAAAACCCAAGTATGGTTTCCAGATTGTCACTCATGAAAGACGACTCAGTGGTCTCTTCTGGCATAGAAGAGACAAGAGTCAGTGTGCATGCACTGTTTCAGATCACTTTCCTAGGCAAAACATCTTCAGATCTTTACCAACTTCAGCACAGGGACAAAGACCTCCACGCCACAAAAACTCCACCCATCTCAGTAGTATAAGTCTAGAAAGAAGCAGGCACCTCACTTTTAAACTTTTCATTTTACACACATACATACCAGAGAACAAGCAGAAATTGGTTTTGTGACATGGGACATACCACAATTCAGACAGGAAGGTCACAGGACAGACCCATCACTTCTACTCCCTGTAAAACCTCATTATAGTGTGATGTGATCTCAGAAGGTGTAAGAGATCAAAGCCACAGGGAACATAAGCACAGAAATCTGACTGAAGCAACCCTCCGGGACCGCCAGATAAAAATGTGCCAGTATCAGAACAAAGAATGGTCCTGAACGTGCTCTCCTGCAGACAGTGAGGTGAGAGGCAGCTGACTAGAAAACTGCAGAAGATTACCAGTGTTTGTTAGCAACTGGACCAGTAATTATGTCAGCTTAGTGTTGAGACAATTCAGTGGTAGGTGAAGTAACAGCACCTCAGAAAAAAAGAGTTAATGCAGTGCCTAACCTTAATTGTTTGATTAGTTCAACTGAAGTCCAACTTACCCACTAGAAATTGGCTACAGATACATAATTAGATACTAACTGGTTTTAATTCTGCTGCATTAAGACTATCCATTATCTGCTGAGATAACTGGCAGCATACTCTACAATTTAAACAATACTTAAAATATTTCCATAGAAATACACTGCAAATAGGTCAGTAAGCCCCCATGTACACATGGTATGTCCTTGCTGATACATTACTATTACATCTTTTTCTCCCCATGTGATTTCTCGTGCCTTAATAGACTGACAAATGAAAACAAATACTCATGCTAAAAGTGTAAGATAGGCAGGTTATGATGCAGGTTCTATAAACGTGAAATGACAGTTCCTGTTCTAACAGCTTAGGGATCCGAATCAGAAGCTTGCGAGCAGCCTTGTGCTGACAGACCCCTGAAGAGTTCAGCCTCCAGCAGCCTAACTGCAGTTCAGCTGATGAGAAAAGAATAGAAACCCCCTCATTTTAAAGGCAACTAACAGATAGTTGCAGGTATGCCAAAAGTAATTTCTGACAGATGCAAACATAACCTCTGTTGTGGTTTCACCTTGGTAAGAGCTTGGTCCAACTGGCTTGAAGCACAGGCAGAGAAAACTTGCACCTGCTTCTAACTGACCCTGCAGATACAGTTTCAGTCACTGGAGTGACTAGTCTGACTCTCGAGCTTTACAGACCTCACACATTTCCAGCTCTAGAGAAGAAAAGGCTAAGATGCACAATTTTTTGTTCCACTTAAAATCATGGAAATGCTCAGTTCAAAACTTTCCATGCAGCAGATGTAAAACACCTACTGTTAAAAAGCTTCTGTGTTGGGTTTTGGGTTTGTTTTGTTGGGGTTTGTTTGTTTGTTTGTTTTTCCCATTAAATAGTGGGTATACCATTCTCTGACTGCTTGATTCTCTTAGGAGAGTCAGTGCCATTTTCTCCTAACTTCCTTTTAGCACAGTCCACACACGAAGTTCCTGTGGAGGGAAAGCGGGGGGGAAATTAATGTTGCTACATATGTCTGCTTTGAATACTTTTTATTGCAAGCACCAAATATTAAAATAAACAATACTGGTCCACTGTGGTTCTTGTATTTGGATTCTGAATTATACCACTAACCCCACTGAAAGTCTGCACCAGTTCAGTGATCTTGAGCTCTTCCCCAACACTGAGCCCTGGTACTACCATAAAAAAATGGGAAGTAGCTAACTATACAGCTGCCTTTTGAAGAAAATAATTACTCATTTTGTGTGATAATGCCTGTGGAGTTCACAGGTGAGACACTTCTTTAAAAAGTCTGGATCCCTTGTTCAGAGGAAAACAATTCCTGGTGTGACCTACTGATGAAAAGTATAAACAGCATACCTGGACAGTAAAAATGAATGGAAGGGAAATTCCTTCAAAAATCAGGACATCCATCAGTTAAAATTCTAAATATATTTTTTGAGGGGTATTATACAAGTCTCTGTTAAGGAATTTTTTTTTTTTTTAAAAACTTACTAGGTATTCCTAAATACAACTAAATGTGTGCTAAAATTACTTGTAAGGAAGATGCTAATAAGTTAGTAAAGGAGCTTTATGTGAAGTGGAACTGGAAGAAATTGTGCTCAACTTTTTGGTTTCATCTCCACTGATGCCTAATTATGCTTTACCGAAAAAGGGATTTATGAACTCACCTGAAGGACAGATAAGCTTAAAATCTAGTTGGAATTACAAAATTAATCTCTGACTTTACACCTGCCCACAAGTTATCTTGGACCTTGTGTACTTTTTGTGAAAAAGTGGGGGCTTTTAATCTCCTGTAGTGCCAAAGACTCTTATATGCAATAATGAAATGATACTTTTCTACAATTTTATTTGCAGCAGCAGCACAAATATCTTAGAAGTGTAATCTTTTTAAATTGAAATGGTGTTTCAAAGGGAAGTTTTGCTATTTTATACCATAAATTAGAATGTATTATTGCTCTGCTTATTCACAGAAGTATCACAAAGATACCTGAACAACGCTTAGCCAAAAATTCACCTTCAGTACTACATGCTTAAGCTTGAGATTCACTCTTCTATACCTTCTTAGGGAAGGCATTCAGAATAGCCAAATGTATGTTTGGAAATCTAAGCCAAAACCTCATGGATGTTAATGTTACCTTAGAATACTCTGAGCAGCATTAATAATTTTTTTATATACATTTTCTGGAGCTTTTCCATTATCATAGAATCACAGAATCATTTAAGTTGGAAAAAGACCTTTAAGATCATCAAGTCCAACCATTAACCTAACACTACCATTCTATCATTTGTCATTTTATTGACAGCTGAAATCCAATAGTTACTTGCTAATACACAGAAAGAAAATGAGGGTAAAAAAAGAATCTGTAAGCAGACTTTCAGAGCTAAATCAGAGCGCTGCACAATAATCATTTAATTACGTTGTAAATAAGAAACTTATTTTTATCTCTCTGACAAGATTATGGAACTTTCTGTGACAGTAAGAACGTTACTTACCCAACAGTGTTGTGCTGTCCACTCGATCAGCATCTAGACAAGTGAAAGAGAGCAACAGGAGAAGTTAGCATCCAAAAAGTTTTTATACTTTTATGCAACAGCCCAAAACAGCAAGGTTGTATTTAGAATCACAGAATGGTCTGGGCTGGAAGGTACCTTAAAGATCATCTAGTTCCAACCCCCCTGCCATGGGCAGGGACACCTTCCACTAGACCAGGCTGCTCAGAGCCCCATCCAGCCTGGCCTTGAACAGTTCCAGAGATGGGGCATCCACAGCTTCTCTGGGCAACCTGTTCCAGTGCTTCAGCACCCTCACAGTAAAGAATTTCTTCCTAATATCTAATCTATATCTACCCTCTTTCAGTTTAAAGCCATTACCCCTTGTCCTGTCATTACACTCCCTGATAAAGAGTCCCTCCTCATCTTTCCTGTAGGCCCCTTTTAAGTACTGAAAGGCAGCAATAAGGTCTCCTCGCAGCCTTCTCTTCTCCAAGCTGAACAACCCCAACTCTCTCAGCCTGTCCTCATAGGAGAGGTGCTCCAGCCTTCAGATTGGCGTTGTGGCTCTTTTCTGGACCCCCTCCAACAGGTCCATGTCTTTCCTGTGCTGAGGGCTCCAGAGCTGACGCAGTACTCCAGGTGGGGTCTCACAAGAATGGAGTAGAGGGGGAGAATCACCTCCCTGGACCTGCTGGCCACGCTTCTTTTGATGCAGCCCAGGATACAGTTGGCCTTCTGGGCTGCAAGCGCACATTGCTGGGTCATGTTGAGCTTCTCATCAACCAACACCCCCTGGTCCTTCTCCTCAGGGCTGCTCTCAATCCATTCTCTGCCCAGCCTGTATTTGTGCTTGAGATTGCCCTGACCCACATGCAGGACCTTGCACTTGGCTTTGTTGAACTTCATGAGACTCTGAAGCCTGTCAAGGTCCCAATAGATGGCATCCCTTCCTTCCAGCGTGTCAACCACACTGCACAGCTTGGTGTCATCTGCAAACTTGCTGAGGGTGCACTTGAGCCCACTGTCCGTGTCCCTGTCAAAGATGTTAAATAATACTGGTCCCAATACCAACCCCTGAGGAATGCCACTTGTCACTGGTCTCCACCCAGACATTGAGCCGTTGACCGCAACTCCTTTGAGTGCGACCATCCAGCCAATTCCTTATCCACTAAGTGGTCCACCCATCAAATCCATCTCTCCATTTTAGAGATAAGGACGTTGTGCGGAACACCATCAAATGCTTCGCACAAGTCCAGGAAGATGATGTCAGTCGCTCTTCCCTTATCCACCAACACTGTAACCCCGTCATGGAAGGCCACCAAATTTGTCAGGCACAATTTGCCCTTCATGAAGCCATGCTGGCTGTCACCAATCACCCCTCTGTTTTCCACGTGCCTCAGCATAGTTTCCAGGAGGATCTGATCCATGATCTTGCTGGCCACAGAGGCGAGACTGACCAGCCTGTAGTTCCCCCGGGTCTTCCTTTTTTCCCTTTTTAAAAATGGGGGTTATGTTTCCCCTTTTGCAGTCACTAGGAACTTCCTCAGTCTGCCACGACTTTTCAAATACGATGGGTAGTGGCTTAGCAACTTCATCTGTAGATTGAAAATTCTACCAGGGCACGATTGCTGCAGCCCAGGCTACCTCCAACCTTGACCTCTCCGAGTGAGCAACAGGTCCAGCAGCGCTTCTCCTCTGGTGGGGCTCTCCATCACCTGTACTAGGAAGTTATCCTCAATGCACTCCAATAGTTTTCTGGACTGCTTGCAGTCGCTGTGCTGCTTTTCCAGCAGATGTCCAGGTGGCTGAAGTCCCCTATCAGGATCAGAGCCTGCATTTCTCATTTCTTTCATGTAACCCTTTTAACAAACTCCTTCTGCTATTTTTTAAAGGAGAGTTTGTAAATAAGCATGAAAAAAATGAAATCTGACAGTTTGGTAACATAAAGAGCAGTTATGCACATTTGAAAAGTTATGTTTGGGATCTTGACTTGTAAATGAGATCAACAAGATTTTGAAGTCAGAAAAGGTCCCTCTTCTTGCAAGTATTACGCCAATCAGTAATTCCACTGAACGGGAAGGGGAGCATTATAGTCCAATTTTGCAGTCATTTCCATTTAGAGCTTATGTAAATGTATCTTCCACCCTGTTTTGAAATCAATGGCTGCTTTGCAATAAATTGGATACTGCAGACTCAACAGGCTCTAGACACTGCTCGGACTATGAAAAGTACGTCCATCAACAGTAGCATGTCAAAGAACAAAGTACCAGGCTGAGGCTAGTTCAGTGCCTGAAACTGCACCCCAACTTACTTCTAGGTGTCTACACTGCAGACAAACTTCCTGAAACCTAGATGCTGTGCTGAATAGTTTTTCTAGCCTTCACAGGAAGAAAAATCTAATCCAGTCTAAATGTAATATTCGTCCAGTTACAGAAACCATTACATAATTTGGGCATACACCTGCAATTTTCTTTTAGGGAAGACAAGGGGAAGGTTCCTGTTGTGCACCACTTAGGAGTAATTTTAGACAAAAGAGTTTCACTGACATGATAAATAAAATAGCTGCAAAACAGTATTCTTCCCAAGGTCATTTACGCTAGTTATTTTCCTCAATTCTCTGGATAAGCCATAGTAGAACTGTCCTTGTTTGGCAAACATTAAAGAAATCTCTTTCCTTCAACAAACAGTTGTTGTTTTTCCCTGGTTTTCTATTAAAGGCTCTCACTGTTACAGCTAAGGAATTTTATGAGTTGAGAGACAACAGGATGAAAGGGAGACAGCAGGGGGGAAGTAGGTGAATGGACCTAATTAGTAAAATTTAACTCCTCATCGATGCAGGACTGTTACCTTCAGCAAAGGTATAGAGTTATTTCCCATTTCAGCATTAAACACCCTCTACAGAATGCCATTCACTGTCACAAATGGAATATTATTCCACAGCCTCTTCTATTTTATTGTCACAAACCATTATCCTCACACTCAGGTTTTCCCCCCATTAGCCCTAACTGTGTCAAGCCAAGCACTATTGGGTGTACTGATTTAATTTCCCCGCTCTGTGCCTAATCAGATATTGTGGCTCAACCAGCTTATCCCACCAGTTAATTCCTTCAATTCTTTTAGTCTCTTTTACTGACATGTTGTATTTCATATAACATAATACTCAATATAGTGGAGTAGTTCACGACAAAAAAAATACACAAAGTAAACTTAACCGAATGCGAACAAAAAGACAAATTCAGAATTAAAGATTAAATCTGCAAGAATCCAGCGACCTTACAGAAAGAAATTTGGTTACAATTTGTCAACGTGTTCCAACTCAGCATGCCATTCATAAGCAAAGATGCTGCACAGGCCTACCGCTAGCTATGCATGAGGTCAATGCCTCAGACCAACTGCTGATTGTTCAGACATGGCATCCTGCTATGTACCTACTCAAAATTTTCTTATTAAAAAGGATACGTTACCTGGACTTCGCTGCTTGCAGATCTGTGCAGCCAGATCTTGTACATACTCTGGGAATTGTTTAAAGCAGTCCCCATAGGACACTACTTTTATTCCATGCAGCAGCATATCTGCCTGGAGCTTAAAAAAGTGGTCTTCATTTTCTTTAAGCACCAACATATAATGTTCTAAATCCACTTTATTCTTTACAGTATAAAGAAAAAGAGCTTGGAATATCTGATCACGCAGAGTCTCTCCGCAGCCCAAAAACAAAAAGGACTTGGTTCGATACAAATTTTGAAGAACTTCCTGTTAAGAAATGTAAACACACAAGAGCCACATTTACTTCAGTAGTCAAAAGGCCAAGGTAAGAACTTTTAAAATATGTCAGACTTAAAAGAAGAAGTAGAGCAGACATCACTACTGAACTGAATTAAGCATATGTTTTAGGATCAGGGCAAACTGACATTTCATAAGCACTGTTTCTACAAAAAAATTTATATTCAAAATCAAAGGTATCATACAAAATTAAGTACACATGTAAGTATTTCCAGTAAGGGAATTTTAAATTTAAAGAATTATGATGACAGAATATTAGGCTCCTGTTAGATCAATCTGTAAATAAGGAAAACTAATATTCTTGACCAAATGTTTGACTTCTTAAAATACCAAAGACAGGCGATTAAGTCCAGGATCCAGAGCTAGTAACAACTTAAGCCCCTAAAAAATTAATCCAAGCAATCAGCTGGTGATGAATCCTTGTTCTGGTCTCTAGCATTTTGGGGCTAACGTTCTTTCATGACATAAATACAAAGAACTCTAAAACTATGCCATATAGATGAGGGTTTTGATTGTGATTTACCAAGAAGCAGTATACAAGAGCATACATTGCCCTAGCAACATAGCTGGCTTTCTGAATAATACTGCCATTTTTCTGGGCCCCAACTATTTAATCTATATGGTCTGACAAAAGCCTAGCCTTAGGTAATGTGTATGCAGTGACTATAATAAAACAGTTTGGCAAAACAAGGTAAAAATTTTAAAGATCACACAAACCATGACTTCAGGGTCTTGAGTAACATCTTTATATCCCGAGGGATCTAGCACCATTCCACAGGGATCTGTATATAAGCCGTGAATATGAAGAACTCCGTATTTTATATGACCTCTTGCCCACTGAAGAACCTAAAGCAAATCAAGCAAGTTACGTTCTTTTGTTATACTATAATATACTACAGTAACCAAGATTCTGCAAAAATGGACAGCTGTCCTAACTTATAAAACCACTTAAAGCAGAAATAACTTCTTTTGCACTTTTCTGCAGCAAGAGATAATTTTAATTACTACTTACACAGCTTACTTTAAATTATAATAAACAGGTGATTGCTGATACTGAAGGTATCTCTGGCTTTTTGGTCTAAACAAGCATTCAACCAAGCAGCAAGTTCCAGCAATGCTGACAGAAAAGATATGAACAGCAAATTAACTACCAGCTAGGTGAAATCATATTTACAATTGTTACAATTACTTCACATAAGTTAAAAGTTTGTGTTTTTTTTTCCAGGGAGTGGAGGGGAATTGGTTAATAAGCATGTCACTGAAATTTTCTTTGGTAACTGTTATCAGATTATTCAGAATAAAAAGACACGTAAAATAAAAAAAAATCTGCTGTTAGCTTATAGGCACGCTTTACCAATTAAGAAGTTTTAACCTTGACACTCTTTAAACAGGAAACCGTCTTTCAATGAAACTTACAAGCTGCCTTCTCTTATAAGAAAACTAAAAATTTTACTGCTCTGATCATACCTTATCCTTATCTTTCAAGTCTAGAGATTCCATAGGTTTACCCTGTTGCTGACCAAATATTTCAAGTAAATTATCATAGTTTGTAGTCAGAACCATTGTGCCTCTCTCCATGAGTCTCAGGATCGATTGCAGAACAACAGGATTCTGAATGTGGTGTTCTAAATTATCAAACACCTCCATTAAGCAATCCTGGAAGAAGTTGGGCTTCGTATCCCCAGTACGCTGAAGAAAGAAAAAGATGAACACTTCATAAAGACCACATGCACCATTATAATTGCTTCCAACAGAAAACCCACATCATTTGCCCACTTAATAAAAGAGAGCTTACATAGTATACAAAGCATAAAAGGTCTGAATGTACAAAACCATCAAAAACAAATTATTCAGGCGCTCTTGCCTCCACTTACTGTAGCTCAAATAGTCTGGTTTTCTCAAGGAAGCTAGTAATACAGGTACAATAAACCAGAACTATTTTGCTACAGTTAAATCCTCACTTGTCACTTCTAAACAAACATGAAGGTATGCTTTCCTAAAAGCATAGGCTGCATTTGCCCAGAGTATCTGCCGAGACTGACAGGAACATGTAACAATTCTGTAAAATATACAGGCTTCCTATTCAATAAACTGTATTGCACACAGAACAAATGTCTGTTTATAAGCCCAATATAGTTACTGGCCTAACTACATGGAAACCTCACCTTTCTCAGTATGCTCTTACTGCTTTGAAAATCAGTTAGTGTACTAAAATTATCATTCCCTGGATTCAGAGGTCGGGATATACTATTAAGGGAGGGTTGTTTTGTTTTTTTTTTTTTTTTTAATTTTTTTATTTTTTCCCTTCCTGGTTGAGAAAATGTAGTAATCATTAAATCTGCTACAAA